>NC_053186.1:5022598-6272598 GCF_905163445.1 Pararge aegeria | reverse complement strand
AGACGGGGCCGAAATCAGTGAATACTGTACAACTACGAAGTGAATACTGGTACCACTATGAAAACCAGACGTTGGACGAACATTTAATAAATTATGTCAAATAGATTGAACATTTAAATATGGAATCAAAAAAGAAATTATACATACTTTACTACTTAATATTACATAAAAGAAATTTGAAGGAAATACATGCAACGTGTCTGAGTCCATCCTATAACGGCAGTAAGACCTCTAAAACGCTTTTTTTTACCTACGATGTAAAGATCTTCGTGCTTATAACATAACAGGAAGTTCTTTGATTATTATCGGATGAGTATTCAAAACTATTTGGTAATCTTCGCACCGCAATTGCGAATATTAATTAAAATCTAGTTTTATTTTAAGGAAAATATATGTAAAACTAACAGAGTAATAGAAGAGACACTGCTTTTCGCTTTTATCTAAAAAGAATCACTTCTACTCTATTTCGAGAAATAATCATTATTTCAAGTAACTTAATATATCCATTTGAAAATAAATATTTGACAACCCTAACGAATTGCAATGTATCGAAATAGCACGTGTATGTGCGTGTGTGAATTATTATTATATAGGACCTTATCCTTTTTTTTGTTGCCATAGTGATCCGTGACCCCATTTGACCTTAATTGTAAACACAGCTGATGTTATGGTTGTCAGCGGGTATTTCATAATGAAAACGTATGTAGGCACAGTTTTTATAATAACTAAGATTATTGCAACAGCAAAGTTACTCATTTTCAACTAGCTTTGTATATTGCACACTCGACTAATCTTACTTATTTTGTCTGAAGAAGAAAATCTTACAATTTAAAGTTTTATCAGTAGTCTATGCTTTAGACTTCTCAACTTGTGGGGCGTAGAGAGATCTTAAGGGTGGCATTAAGTGTTCGTATATTATAATTTAAGTTGCTTGTCATTGTTTTGGATTTTCAGCATTGGTGCAGATTTTATGATAACTATCAAAAAATTAACCAGATATCGACTAACTGTTTCATCAAATGCAGGCGCAAACATCGCATGTACATACATACACCAAACAAATAATAAATTTTATTTTCCTGTGAAAATGTCGTTAGATAATTTGTGTTTTTTACTAAAGCAATAAAATTTTTTTTTTTTTAAATCCGTCCGGCACTATGAAAATAAGGTTGATAAACCCTGCTTGTATAATATGCAAAAGAGACTCCTAAATTGCGGGCAAATCTTTAACTAAGGCCACAGGATGAGAGACGCAAGATAGGTAATAATACCACATTAAATCGAAATCAGTTCAACAATTTAGGTATGAAGAGGTATAATCCCTAAAAAAAATAATTTATTAGCTATAGCTATCTAGATACTCATATTAATTTACATTTACCGGATTTAATGTAATCCCCAACCAAGGACGTATTAGTGTGTACGGAAAAGCTTTTTTTACGCCGCGTGGCGCGCCTATAAATAGCTCGAAGTTGAATCACTGTTGGCACAGTGCAGCGTGGTGTCCATTATACATACATCCACCTGTAAATCTTTGTTGAGCACATCAAAGGTGTGGTTTTTTTAGTTACTGCCATACAGAACGTCGCAAATGTATTATATAAATTGTCCCTTTGTTGTGTTGTCAGTATCCGTTATAAATGAGTGAAATTGTCGTTGCCTATATTATAAAAAGTGTTCGGTGGTCCTTCTTTCACGCAGACATGGATTGAGGTTATGTTTTTTGTATTGAGATTTGAGATATTATGTTAATGAGCAAGAGAACTGCTAAAGTTACTTATTAAATCTATAATTTAAAGAAATGGGAACACTATTTTTTTGTGTTTTTTCTCAGGCCGGGATTGCCAGAGAGTTGCAGTGAACCTGCAGTTTCGAAATTTGTTATGTTTTTTGTATTGAGATTTGAGATATTATGTTAATGAGCAAGAGAACTGCTAAAGTTACTTATTAAATCTATAATTTAAAGAAATGGGAACACTATTTTTTTGTGTTTTTTCTCAGGCCGGGATTGCCAGAGAGTTGCAGTGAACCTGCAGTTTTGAATTTTTTTTATGCATTTTATATTTATAAAAATGGGAATACTATTTCAAACTGCTCTATAACCGGTTCTAATTTTATGTGGGATCGAACACGAGCGGTCAGTTAACCCTCTCAACCCAAGAAAGCCACAAATTTGCTGGTTATTACATTTCATTCCCTGATTCCGTTATCAAACACCCGGTTAGAGATTTTTTCATGAACGACACTTATTTTTTTTTAACATATACTCACCCTTACTAGTGCAAAAACCGAAACCATTGATAACAATATAAGACAAAACCACGGGCAAGAAAGTGTATCTGTCTATTTTGACACCAATAAGTCTCACAACCGCTGATAACTATTCGATAACCCGTTGTTGTTTACAGAACGTGATATCTCTATAATTGCAATTGTAATTATTTATCAATGTATTTACGTATAGGTAAGTACTTATTCTTGTTTACATATAGTATGTACTTATCGGAGCGGTGGACAGAACAGTTACATAGGGGCTGATGGAAAGAACTACATGTTTAAATTTGGCAAAACTTGTGAAAGATTAAAGCTACTTACTATGCCTTTCACAGGAATCAATTATCATTCTTCTTATCATGCAATATGCAATTTGACCTGACCTCGCATCGGTCGGTCAATTATTTCAGTGAGCGTTTGAATTGTTTATTTATTTTCACAAATCTTACAATATCACGACAAGGCTGGGTTTTTGGGCGACAACAATTACTTTCTAATAATAATAATGGATGGGACCGAGAAGATGGTCCACCATAACGGCTAGCATAGGCAGGAGAGAATAATCTCCCTGAAGAAAGAAGGAGAGAATAATCTCCCCGAGGAAAGAATAAAAAATTATCTTCTTCCACAGCTTTAGCAACTCTTTAGAGGACTGGGGCACAAGTGGAAATAATATGCAAATAGTATGTGTATTAATAAACGGGGGTAAAAATTCCATGTTCCCGTGCTTTAGCAGGTGGACATGTTAATCATATACCTTGTCAGGGGATATAATCCCTGCCTGCTAATGGCAAGTGAAAAACCATCTCCCAAAACCAGAGCAACACTTAGCAGGGCGTGCAAGGAACACGTCCTTCATCATAGTAACATTTTAAATCAATGTCATACATAGTGTAGATGCCACCCCATCAACGTGAGGTTTATTTATTTCAAATAGGCCTAATATAAGCACTACTAACGTCAAGTCTGCCTGTGTGTAGTGACTACCACCGGTTCCGAAGGCAGATTCTACCAAGAAGAAGCCGGCAAGAAACTCAGCATTTGCTCTTTTCCAATATCAACTATTTACATTTTAATTCATTTTTCTTTCTTATGAGAGATGAAAGCGGAGCTTCCAAGCAACCTTGTCATTAAGAAATTAATCAATTGTATAATAACCTTGCTGTAATAAATGTGTTTAACTTCTTTAAACTTATGTGTTGGTAGGTCCAAAATTACCTTAGGAATCATATAATAAAAGCGTATATACTCAATCCCGCAAATGACTTCTTCACCTTTCACAGACAATATGCAGATTGCACTAATTTATGACCATTTCTTGTAAGTCAACTGTTTATATCCAATTTTTGTTTATATTGACTAATATGTTGTCTTACAAATACTATATTGTTATAAATATATTGTGAGGCTACCGTAAGTATACGTAAGCCCCATATGCGTGGAATTAAACTGCCAACCACACCCTTCAGACTGGAACACAGCATTGCAACAATGCTGATTGGTGACAAAATTAGCATGGTGGTAAGTAGAACAAATACAATTAAGTTACCAATATAATCCTTTTTAGAATTCAATGGTGTCCATATGCATTAGTAACCAACTAAGTATGTATCTCCAAGAGCAAACATAGGACCAGTAAAGTAAGACCGTGAGATCCGTAAGTGTAACTTCATTGATTGTTGATACGTAAGGAGTATTACTTCCTTTGCATTATGACAGAGTGTCATTGCACTCACTTGAGCGCTGGCCAAAGGATGCATCATACGCCCGCGTTCAAACTCTGTATGCGTGAATTGGTGATTTTCCAATATATTATCTACACCATCCATACATAGTATTAATAATCCGAAAGGATGTTTTTTTGTTTCTTAATTTGGTTACAAGGCGCAGTGGGATCGCGGGGTTTTATCCACGGTAGGGTAATTTGGGAATTTGTATTTTCCGATTTTTTTTGGTCAGGTCTAGACAAAGACTAGTGGGTTAGTGCCCGCCAGGTTTTTAAACGTTCCGGTGCGATGCCACCGCACAGATCTTTATTAAATTATGCATAGAGATAACTTGTATAATGAAGACATTAATAAATACTTCTTATCTCGAGAAAACGGTTTCAGAGTTTAAAAAATAACACATTGCGGGCATCAGCTAGTTCTATAATAAAATTAAATATGTGGCTCCTTTTTTTCAATTTAGTTATTTATTTTTTATGGTATTAATGCAAATTTCTTGTTTTTTCTCACACACCCATTTCCGTGAACATAATAATTCGTTTTAAACATATTGAAAAAAGAATGTGGGAAAAATTAATTGTGAATGGAATTGCATGAAAATTCTTTTTCCAATCGACCTGTCATTCGAGTTTCAGCAGAATCATAGCAGATGTTTAAAGCCAAATTTTTTTTCCTTAAAGAACATTAATTTTAATGATCTTTGTTATTTATTTCTTGATTGTGGTTATTCTTGATGTAAAATATTTTTGTTAAGCGTTTCCTAGGTTTAGTGAAAACGGGCATAAACCAGCAAAGTACATTTTATTTATTTTATCCAGTCAGGCCTTTATAAGTCTTCTTTTCCAGACTTTTTATAGGGTATTTTTAAGACTGACTGCTTGCCTTATGTGAACCTTTCTTGGCAAATCTTTTTAGTAAACTTATTTCAACAGTTTGCATTGTACTGCAACACACGAACAAGATCATGAATAATGAACCATAACAGGTTCAGAAATTCAAATATTCTATTTTATGGAGCAGTGGATGTCCACATCTGGACATTAAGTATTTTGAAGAGAAATCCACTTGTTGAGTATTAAGTCCAGTGCCATAACAGAATTGGCAGCATTTATACATTGTTTATGTTATCACAAATCCTTTGTGCAGACAAAGGATTTGTGATATAAGATCTTATTTGTCTTCATCTTATAATTTATAGGCATTTTATGTCACTATCCATACTGATATTATATAATGTGAAAGTGCTGGTTGTTTCTTTAATTTGTAGTCTATTATCAAACTTCAGCTTAAAAACATATTACTGATATTTATAAGCGTTTATTGAAGAGGGTGTTTTGTTTCACTTATTGGTGTAATATAATTAATCATTTACATTTTATTGTTACATTAAGATTCACAAATCAACTGTAAAATAAATATCCTGTCGAACTGGAAAGCCAATTCAATGTCAAATTTGCACAATATATGGACACTTACCTGAGCAGGATTGGGGGGCAGCGGCGAGGGCTCCTCAGGCCCCAGACGAGGACCGGAGCGTTTCATCATGGTGCTCAGCCGCCCATTACACACCAACCTGGAATTACAACGAGAATAACATCAATAGAGAAATTAGGCTTGATGTTCACTGTTTATATCATGGCCTTCAGCAAATTCATAGCAAACATATAATTAAATATGGATAAGACTTGTGCAACTCATAATATAAAAGACTATTTTAAAACTATAGCAAACCTAAAAAAATGATTGGCTAGTCTATATACAGGGAGTTGAAGTAAAACATTGTTTTAGAACATTAATGTTTATGTATTATTGTATTATTGTTATATATAGTAGATGTAGTTTATGTTATATATTTTTAAAATTGCACTATCCCGTTTCCATACTCCTGTTCTTCTTTCATTAAGGGTTGTCTGGAGGAGATCGCTTAAAGCGATAAGACCGCCTTTGCGCATTGTTATTCTTCTTGTATTTATGTTTTCAATTTATATTATAAATTGTGTGCAATAAACAATTTATCTATCTATCTATCTATCTATTAATCACAGTGAATATGTTTATTCAAGTAGGCCCATAGGTGGCACTTTTGATACATACATAAGAATTACACGGGAGTGAGATGATGGCGATAACCACATTCGTAAACTTAAAACCAAAGAGGGTTCCAAACACGTCCTGGTCTAAGAAGAAGCCCACAACAAACTTAGCCGGTTGTTTTTTTTTTGTTATCATCATCTCACAAGAGCAACCTGGTTAGAGTAATAATTCACACCCAAGCTTTTATATCGCTTACGTTTAATACAAACTTTGAACTTTTTAAGAGACATCTCCAAGATGTCAATGGGTAGTTTATTGTAGAATTATATGCAATTTCCTTTAAACGAATTATGAATTTTATGTAACCTAGTATATTGCACTGTAAGATTATTCTTACTTCTAATGTTTAAATTATTGCAGTCACATTTTTTCCAGTAACATTTTTTCTTAAATTTAGAATTTTTTTTATGAACTTACATTAAATCTTCAAACATGTACCGACTGTACACTGTCATTATTTTAAAATCTTTAAATTTATCCCTCAAAGAATTTATTTTTCTTTAAACATTCAGTATAGTACCCCCCTTATCAATTATTATTTTTGTACGTATATCCATTTTGAGAAGCAAATCCAGAGTATGTGTATGAAGTTTTTAAATAAGAGTGTTAAATTAAATTAAAACAGTACTGAAGATCCATCAATAACTTGTGGCATGTGACACCCCCAGTCACGCGGTCCTTACTTGACCGCATGGTTCAGAATGTGGAACGACAAAATACTACCTACAATGATGAAACTTACATTGATAACGCGAATAAAGCAATACATTTTATCAATATACTTCCCAATATGGTCAAAAACGTGGTCAATTTTCTGTCAAGTCTGCTTTATTGAGACTAATGACAGTGCAAAGCAGATAACTCTTACCAATGTTATATTGTTACGTAATACGAGTAGTTAGGTAGAAAAGACGCTTTGTATCAAAGCAACGTACCTACACAACAAAACCTCTATTTATCGACTATTTTCCCGGGATGACGTCACCCCCAGATGCGTGGGTAGGCAATGCTAAATAAAGGAACAAAACTGTCAATGCACGGTGCATTCACTTAAGTCATTTGCCCAAGCTTACAAACATATTTAGGTATATTACGCAACTAAATATCGAAATCTACAAGGTTCGTGCACTCGATACCACTTAGAAAATTCCGAGCGGCCCGCGGCACTCACACATTTAGACAAAACCGGTCCCCAGTCCCAACGGCAAAGGCGATGACACAAACTCGCACTTATTTATAGCGGAAAACGTATACAAATCGATAACACTCCGTATACATCCACAATTACTATGGAGTCACAACGCAAAGTACTTTTTCAGTTTAATTAACTTTCGCGTTTTCCAATTAAATTAATATTACACATGTAATTACGATTTTAACAAAGAGCCCCAATAAACAATTGACATACGACATAGACATATATCCCGCCTTATATTAACATTTCGTAATGGCGCGCAACGTTCAGAAATCGAAATTATAAAATGTCTTTCACTGTACGTATGCCGCGGAGCACGTAAGAAAATTTTATTATTTCTACAATGAATCATTGCATAGTGGTGTTGTTGTAGATTGTTAACTGTAATAGACTTTCGGAATAGAGCGGTAAAGTCCGGTTTACTGTGGGCTGAAGGAAACGAGGACGGCGCGGTGGTATTCGTCACCGACGTAGAAAATGGCGATTAAATACCAACAATAATTACAAAGCGCTACCTGAACGCGAATGTCGATTTTGGTAGATTACATGATCACTGAAGTTGATTCGATTAGTTTAGAAATCAAGATGTTGGTAGTTTGGTATCAATCTACATCGGCAGCAGAGATAACGCGTCGCCTTGGGACGATACATGAATTCAATCAAATATTTATACATACCGATTGATTTTCTTCTAGATATCGTTGAAATCTTCAATATTCCGCTGAATTCACTTTGAATAACTCAAAAATTGTTTTTAAGACAAGGGTTTATGATAATAACGCGTCACTGAACGCTCGGAGCGGGTACATTCGTGCGCCTCCAAATAGCGCAACGGCGCAACTTTTTCGAGCGCGGCCGCGGCGTCAACACGGTCAGGTGGGCGAGGTTGCGACACTGCCATAGCGTTGTCTCACTCTATCACCGTCTCCTCTCTCTGCGAGGTGCCGTCCCGCTCACTCTCGCGGCTAGGTCGGGCCGAGGTCGTGATGGACGCAAACGAGACCCTCCGCGCACGAACGTCGCGCACCGAGCTGCGCGGCCGACTGACTAGCCAGGCCCGCGGTCGACCGAGCGATCGAGCCGGAGTACTGCCCGGAGCGGCAACGCCGCACCACTTCGAATAATAGCAAGCGAAACGGACGTGCTCCGCCGCGGTATGAAATGCCACGATCAACGAATCTCTACGAAGGTGGTGGACCAAAACAAATCTCCTTTCTCTAAAATTATACAACATACGGCTGCAATCGAGGGCGCTGCCGTATCTATTTCCCGCCAAATGTTAATTTTCAATATGAAAGTTTAAATAAATAATAACCTAAAAATAATCTATATAATAAATAACATGACAGTACAATGATAAATAAAAAGCAAACAGGTAATAAGTTTAGATATTTTTGTTAGGTTTAAAATTTGCTATGACATCTTTGAAGGGGACAAGATTGCAATAAAGCTACGGAGAAAATAAAAGCAAATAGATAGCAGTTGCAAAAAAAAGTCCACTGACACGAAAAGAAAATTTTTCATGTTTTACTTACCTACGTTCAAAAAAAACAAAGGAAATTAGATTTCGTAAGAGGAGCTCTTTTTATTGAAACTGTGAATCTATAACTTATTAAGCTATTAACTAAGTGATTATTAACTCTCAGAAAACAAAACAAAATATACCCTCAGATGGATATGGACTTATATTACAAGTCCATTTATAATGTCTTATTTTGTTTTGTTCAGACTTTAGTACTTCAGCCTTAAATGCCCTTTATTGGAGTCTGTATACAAATATATTTTCAAAATCTTGGTGTACTTCTCGAAACTGTACAATATTTAACTATTTAATCAGCATGTGCTTATTTTTAAACAAAAATATAATAGTTCTACATTTTGTTCAAATGACTAAATGAAGATCTTTAATTCAGCATTCCATTTATAAAAAAATGTATACATGCTTACCATTTATGTATTTTGGCTAATTATAACATAACAAAATATTTAAAAAAGTAATATTCATTTTTTAAACAAACTTTAGTTGAAGGCCTTGAAAAAGGTTGCGATAACCTCGATCGCTTACAATAGTACTTAGGTGGCGCTGCTTATAACATGCTTGCATTAAATAAGGACAAGGAAAAACCAAACAAGCGTTAATCGTTTCTTTTATATTTTTTGTAATACAACCACTTATAAGCTAATATACTTTAATAAGATGAAATCAGAGCTCGATTATGATCAAAACTTAAGTATGACTATATGTATTTCCGTATTATAAGTATTCCCTATACGTAACGCCTACTTGATTAGTGCTTTAAACAAAAAAACCTTCAATACCTCCATGGATATGGAAAAACTTGAAACAAACAACAGAAAAAAAACTTCGTCAATTAAACAATTGACGAAGTTTTGGCAACTCTAGTTATGAAAATGCACAAAAAATAGTTTGACAGTTATTTGATGGCAAGTTTTTAGTTACTTTTATTATCAGGGTAATGCTGAAAAATAATGCGAAACCATTTATCTCCGTTCAATCAGGGATGGGGGAATTTGTACGCGGTAGTTTACAGCAAAGCATGCTCGACCTTTATTGTAACTGAGCATGTCCGTGCTGATCGATTTTTAGACACCTTGGAAGATGCAAAACACAAACTATGTAAACTCCAAAATAAAAACACAGAGGCCAAATTCAATTTGAAGAGGGATAACTTTCAAGTTTGCGGTAAGTCGTATATATAAAAGACACCTTACTTGATATTTCTGAAGACGCATTAGCAGGACTGACGTTGTAATTTTTTCCACAAAATGACATTGCAAAATGTGTGGTACAAAAAAATGACTTAAATACTATATAAGAAAGAGGGAATATTCGGCTATCATATACAAATATTTCCATGGATTGTAACTGATAGGAAACTAATTTTTTTTTACAGCCAGAAGAAAAATTACAATGGAAAAGATATGAAAACTTTCTATCGATGTCTGTAAGCTGCTGAATATCTTGCTGTAAAGCAATATACTTCGTCATTCAAATTAAACGATCATCATTTTGTTAACAATGAGAAAAATAAATAAACTGCATAATAAAATAATGTTTTTTATAAAAATAATTACATTAATTTTTTTGGTCAAAATTAATACAATCTAAAAAATTTCAATCTGTACATTAAAACAATTTAAAAAGGAATACTTATTATTTCAAAGATACCACAATTAGAAAACTTAAAGCAAAACCAACCGATACATAAAAAGGTTCCTTAATTGATTATTGTTATGCATGGTTTTAAATTCAAACATACAAAATGTACAGTAAAATGCTAGGTAGCGATTGTAAAATGCAATGACTAGATACATCTTTTAATCGGCAATAAACAAATTAGTTAATTAACAAATAAGTTCTGTGAAGCAACTATATTATTAATCGCAGATAAAAATTTTGTATGATCGTTCCTACAACTGCCAAAATTGGCAACGTTACACACCAAATTAGACTTTAAAATAAATAAATTTTCAGTAGGCCTACTTTTGAAATGTCAAAATCAATTTACATACCATTACTTAAATTTATTTATTTGTATAGAATATAGTTATAACTTAATTCAAGGCACTGGATGGGAATGAATCCTTCAACCTACTCTCAGTTAAACGAAAGAATCAAGAAACCATGTAAATGTTTTTTTCCATCCTAAAAAAGGTTATATGCGAAATTTCCGAGCCGTTCCGCAAACCGATAAATCCGACACTCCTGGAAGACTACGGTTTTACATGAAATCATTGAAAAATCATTTAAATAAATAATTATGCATACTCCACTTCAAACTACACTTGGATCAATTTAAAAAGAATTGACCATGGCACCTGCGCAACGTTTGTACAGTTTTAGGTAATTATGAGTTTAAGATGACAACTAAATTTCTTTTAAGATTAAATTACGAGCTATGGTCTCGAGAAGCGCACAAAAAATTTAGGACAGTTTTTCGCTGTGTTTTGTGTCACTTTATATTTAGTTCAATTCATACATAAGTTTTTTGGTCGTTTGTGTAATTATTTGTTTTTAAACTTTTTCGCAAGAAATACTAAGCAAAATTTCATTGTGCATTAGAATATGAAATTACAAGAAAGATTGAACCCAAGAAGATTCCAAAATTGTAAATTGTTTGTCGGGTGCCCATCACAGGAGATCAATTCATTTAGACTTTTCAAATGGCAGGGCTCAGGATTACTTTTTTTGCAGGGAAAAGCAGAATGAAGGGTACTCGATGATTCTATCAAATCATATTTACACTCAGACAACGAATAAGTGGCTTACAAGCTAAGTTATAAAGTTTGTTATATAACAACAATGGTCTGAAACCTAACAACTATGTTTAGCTATTTTAGTCCTCATTACGTGATACAAATTAGTTCTTTTAACAAATATTTATAAGTAGTTATTATTAATCAGAGAAGTTATTGAGCTTAGATCATCGTGAACAGAAAGCAATTAGATTTGTTGTAAACTGGAATGCCTCCAGACAGTCATCATCAACATCGTCTTACCAACTAATGGACGAGCTTGATGTCGTCTGTCTGCGTAATTGGGGGACTAACAAACTTTTGTATTCATGATAAATTGGTACCCTTGAAATGTTTGATCGTAGATCTCCATTACAAAAGGTAACGGATTTTTTAACGTATTGTAAATACGACAACTATTTTTTTTAAATGATTTGGATGCAAACAATCTTCGTAACTCTTTAGTTATACGACAAACTAACAATCAAGACTAGTAAAAGGACTAGCGGTTGAAAGTATAGTTTAAGCACCCAGAACTACGACCATTTCCCAACTCCAGGATTATACCGATATACCTAACCACTCTTGGCTTGATTAGGGAATTAAACCCAGGAACTCCATATCTGGACCCACCAAACAGTACAGTATGAAAAAATCATGCACATCCAATTTATGGCCTCGTAAGTATTCCATTGCTGCTATACTTGCCTACCTATTTAAAAATTGTATTTCATCATGTACTACCTTGTTAACTTCATCAGCGAAGTCATTTTTTTTCAAAATATATAAAAAATAAATGATGTATAAAATCACGTAAATAACATTTCTATGAGGTGATGTGACTCGGGCCAATCATGTTCGAGCCTTTTTTGCGGCATCTTGTGAAAGTAGCCTTCAAGATTGCTACTCCAAGGCCAAATGTTACTTTAGTAGTTTTAATAGTATACTAAAAATGTTATTTCATTATTTTTAAAGCTCCTTTGTTTAGTCAAGTCTGTATCCATACTTCCATGCTAAAATAATAAATTCATAAGACTTATGAATAGTAGTTACTTATTAGTAACTGTTTGTCTTTCACATTTTCGCGCATAGCTTTAAACAGATTTCAATAAAATTAGGAAAGAATTTAAATTATATCTTAAGAATGGATATTGGTTTACTTTGTTGCCTGGAAAAACAGATGTGAACGGAATTGAATAAGAATTAACAAAATGTCTATTTATCTATCAAGAACAAGTATCTGATTATTAAGATTGGTTAAACAAGAATATTTTAAACAGAAAATGATTAAATTATTTATTTCATTTATCGTGATTGAATAAAATGGAAAATAAAGAAAATTCTAGTACTTCATCCAGTGCATTGAATAACAATAATTTTAGTTACATTCTGAAAAAGTGTATCGTGAATGCACTCTTATTTGAGTAAACTTACAATGCAGTTTGATATTACAAGCTAGAAAAATCAAAATGATCACACCATGAAAATTACTTTTCACAATTTATGCAATTTTAGACCTTGTTAGATTACACTAATATGACTTAATTTGCTCTTATAAGTCTTGTCATAAGTAATCTCAAATATATATAGCTTTAGAAACATCTCATTTTGTCATAGATTTGATGTTCGTGGTTTTACGTCATTTGAACGAAGTTGGCACAAGGTGGCATTTCAATATTGTACCTTTTCAAGATTACCATTTTTTAGAAAGTTCTATGCCTATTTTGATTTTATTTCTTCCACTATGCAGATATATTCGCAGAGCAGATTATTTAATATGTTTTAAGGTTAAAGGGTAATAGAGGGCGCTATGAGTTAAGTCCCTATTCACCTTGGATTTTGGTACAAAAAGTAGTATTAGACCCGTTTTCACAAACGACGGATGGACAAGGAAATTGCTCAAGTAGCGCTTAATCAAAGAAGATTCGTAAGGCATACATTTTCCTTTCACTAGGCAACTTAAATAAACTAACATGTCTATGGTTCTTGCCGCATACTGTAGTGGTATTTTGTGTTTATATTATCATAGTTTTCATTTTTCTGAAACTCCAGGGGTCAATTTTTAACTCTGGAATTTCTTTTAAAAAAAACTTCGTGATCTAAGCTTAGTAAAATATAATATTAGCATTCAGAAAACGTTAGCTATTTGTTTGTATTTACTTATATAAAATAAAAAAAAACATCTACAAAAATATCTGCTGAATAATGTCCGTCCTCTATATTCAGTTTATCTGTATCTGTTGACAATAATTGAATGGATATTTATTGACAATAACAATTAACAACGTTGCTAAATAATAGAAAAGATTATGGATAGATTGAATATTGAAAGTGGACATAAGACTCCCTAACATGCTTTTTTTTACACATTACATTACAACATTATTTTTAAAGTTCTTGTTTTGAATTAATTAGAAATAATGTTCTTTTATTTATTTTAGCAGATCGGCAAACGATTTCTCAATATAGCCAACTAGCCAAACCTTCCTATTTATGCGTTGGTAATTTAAAATAGCAACAGTTATGGATTGCTATAACTGTTGAACATAATTAAGGTATGAATGGGGATGTGAAATTTTAAACAATGGATCCGAAATATAATTTTAAAAAATAGGCTATGAGCTCTGAATTACTGAAGAGCTTAGAGTTACTGAAGCGATGGAGAGCTCAGTTTTTCTTACGTGAGGATATCTGTAAACAACCAGAGTTACCGAAATAACTCTTTCGAGAGAATTTCGAAACAGAAGTTAGTGGGCGGGACACAAAGTTTGGAGGATTGATAAGACGATAGGGTCCCAAGTTGCAGTAATGGTGACCAGGCACCGGAAAGCGTAGCGTATCTTATGGGAGAGTACCCATAAGGTTGACACGCGATAAAAATAAGACTTAGATACATTAGCAGCATAAAACCGTTACGGTAGAAATCCCTACAAAAGGAGTACTATGTCCTACTGTGGACGATCTGCGGTTGAGATGATGATGGCTAAGATTCACATTGAGGTCTGTCGTCTGTTTGGTGTTCAGCTAGTGTATAATATGTCATAGCTGTAATTTTTGATAGCGCACTTAAGGTTTTCTGTGAACGTAGGACTTCGTTTAAATTCCAATATCAGTGAAACGTATATACATAGTGCCTATCAGTGACATGTAAATTTTGAGTCATTCGTTTTGAACTTACTTCGTCACTTTATATGGCAATGCCAGCAAAGCAAGAGCAAATTCACGGAGCAAACGGATAACATTAGGTATAACTTTTGCTAGACTTCAAAAGATATTTTCAACTTTCGCATTGGTATTTTAATGCATTTTTAAATATTTTTATCAGTAGTAACTTTAAGACTATAGTGTTAAATTGGTACAAAATTGTTATTTCCAGTTCTTTAAAAGCTTAATTAAATTGTTTCGCTATCTTAACAAAAAAAAGTCGATAACTGGCCTAGCCTAGACAAATATAAAAACGCCGAAAGATATCCTGACAAACACGAAGTACCTACCCATAATGTTTACAAGCGAAATTCTAATGACGTAATAGCCAGAGATAATAATATAGTATTAGGTATATGCAGCTTCGATGTTTATATGTGTGCGACTTGAAGTATTAGAGTGAGAGTTGGTTATAACGTACCTATATGTTTTTGTGTCCAAGACCTAGCTATAGAGTATTAAAAAAATGATTGCATCGAAACGTTTTAGAAAATACTTCACTATAAATATAGAGAGCCCCAATTTGTTTATCACGCATATTTTATCCATTGTTATTATGAATGTAGGATACGAAACTGTTAGCCTTGAAACGTTGTTATCGGGTAGCACAAGTGACTGTGCGACGTTGCCAGCGTTCCGAGCGCGCAACTGCGTCTTAATTTTACAATTACGCCCGCCATCTTGTCAAGATTTATCAGATGCAACTTTACATGATGAGTTGTTTTTTTATGTTAAATTGGATGACGTTCTTTAGTTGTTTTGCTAGTGTAAGTACGCCTTGACTTAGTCAAAAAAAGGCTAGGAATTTTGTACGTGTGTAGCTACTTAAGAGCGAAAAAGTTGTTACGTAACACCTGAAAAAAAGACGCATCCGATATTTCATTTAACATATTAACATTTTCAATTTGAGTGTTAGTTATGGATAAGCGAGCGGGGCGTCTTCGGTCTAGACTATGTTACTCGAGGGACGCTGAGCGTATCCATAGCTCTAAGTGTCGGCGCAATATGGTTGGAGATACGTACATTGAGGTCGGACACCGGCTTGCGGGGCGCTGGCCCCGCGGTCACAGGGCACAGTTCGGGCCGACCAACAACCAAAAACATCACAAATACGGACATTTTTAACCAGAATAACACGGTATCGATCACGCACAGCCGCCATTTTGAACCGACACTGAGCGCACCGCGGCGGTGTTGCCACGTCGCTCGTTTCCAATCCGCGCTTCTATTTCGAGCGCTCCCCCTTCCCCCTCCCTCCGCGCGACGCTCCGCAAACAGAGCGGCCGCTCGACAAAACATTCACGACTATCACCCACTTCAAGCCAACTATACCATGTATAAATATGAAATCGAGTTGGCCGCGAGCGGACAAAGCGAGCTCTGTAACAGCGTCCAACGTGATAAGATAGTAGTAGGTACATATAGTATACATGAGAGCGTGATACATAGGTATTGCCGGCTTTCACCGGGGCGGGCGAGGCACGGCCGCGCAGGACATGTGCCATTGGCCACCGCACTGATCGATAGACAAACATCGACGAGGACGCCGACCTACATACCATTATGCGCCTTGCGCACCACCCATACGAGTTACATCCGCGTAGCCGGCACTATAAACAAACTACCGCACGCGCACACCGATGTACTTTGCGTAGGTACACACTAACACAACTGGCGTGGAAACGACGCGGGGAACGGCAGAACGCGGCCCAACGATGAATGTATACCATCATGTATTATGGCACTTTTCTAGAGTCGAAATTCCTATAGCCCGGCGCACCCAACGCTGTGTGAAGGACAAAGGGCCGATTTCACACGGAAAACAAAGGGAAACGCCGGCAGGACTCTAGTACTTGCTTGTTTACGATGATTAAATTTTTTCTACGCAATCAACTGTACTAGCGAACGTCTCACTGCCAAGTCGTCTGAGCGCGAGGTGTATCATTATGAAATTAACCATTCTTTTAAACAGTACTTTCGATTCGTGGTTACGTTTGCACGAAATTTCACGGACTTTTGTGAGATTCAGTTGAAATTCACGTTATAATAGCTAGACCGTATGGGAAGGGCACAGGTGTGAAAATAAACTAGCAACAATATGGCACTAAAATATTACTTTCTGACTACAGCAGTGTTGTTTTTGGTGGAAAAAGCAATTAGTATCGATCCAAAATGTAATTAATAAGCATTCAATGGGATGAGACGCAGTGTGACTACTATTCACTTACCTGTATTTTTACTTGAAACAGTCTTCTTTCTTCGTAATATTCACGCGAACGTCACTTCTCGACGAAATAAACGCGTTGACTATGGTATTTTGAGATTTTGTGAGGATTTTATATGCACAAAAAATATATACATTCCGTCAAGCAAACGTCCTACGCGCATAGAGACTAACTGCGAACTGTTGGTTTTTTAGTTTGGGTCGGTTGATGATGGAGGGCGGCGGGCGGAAAACGGAGAATGGGTGAGTGAGGGAGCAAGTAAGAACAGCTTCTTTTTTGATATTACGCGATAAACATGATTTCTAATGGCCAAATTCTATAAAAAAAAATCAAATACTATATTTATAAATCACTTTCTACTTATTTTTTGCGTCAGCAAATGTAATATAACGTTTATTCGATAAAATAGTTTTTCTTTTGACGTCCGTTTACATTTTGATTGACGGCTGAGCTACGCACACTATCATCTTATTAAGGACTTGACAATTACAGACTTTTTATTCGCAGCAAGATTGTTAAATCAATGGAATCACATATTATTATTAGATATTCAATTTTACAGATAACTTCTATATTGAATAATAAAACAAAATTGAATGAATACAAAATATAAAAGAGTTTGTAAATATGGCATACAACACAATGACAAAATCAAATTGGCAATAGTCGTTGCTACTGTGTATTTGGACTAAAATATCTGAAAATGTTGCATGTCTTTTCTGTCTGATAATGGATACAATCAACATAAGTCTGTTCAGTATACTTAATTAGTTAGAAGTTATGGAATCTATTTCTTACATGCTTCTTGTAATTTTATTCGTGCGAATAATTCCAATTATTGTGTATGGTAAGGAATTCCACCGCTGCTAAAGCCAAATCTTGTAGATTTAAAAAAGTAAAAAAGGGACCAATCAGAAACGGGTGCGTGGTTTTGACAGATTGATAAACCATTTTCCACGTATATTAAATTGTTAGATCTCATTTTCAGAATTTTCCTTGAATACGCACAATAATAGTGAAAATGCTAAACATAAATATTCAAACGGCAATTTTTACCTTTGCGCTTTTGATGGTTGGAGTTTCAGCGAAGATAGATGCCAAGAATTTGAAATGTTTAGGTTTGTTTATGTAAAGTTTTGTTCGGATTTTTACTCAAATTTCTTAAATTAAAATTAATTTCATAAATTTAATTGCTGTTTCTAGTATGCCGTCAGACCTTCGAGGAGTTAAATAAAGCAATAAAAGGGGTCGAAAAATGGAAAAAAGTCGATGTAAGTTTTTGTAACTATTTTCCTCAAAACGTACTTAGAGGTCACAAAAAAGTGATTTATTGCAATTAATATAATCATCATCCATAGCTAATAAACATGCCACTGCTGAGCACCTACCTGCTCATGGGAAAGACAAATTTAAAATTTATAGCCTCCATGCTGCTCCAGTGAGGATTGGGTCGGATTAATATTTTTACTTTTAATTTAGTTAAATTATTTTTTTACAACCGGAATCAAAAAATCTTGAATGCAAACAGCATTCAAGATTTTTTGATAACTGTATTCGGACCTGCTGTGATAACTGTATTCGGACTAGACAATTTTTTGTGACATTGTTAGTGACCATGCAGTATATTTTATAAAATAAATCAAACATTCACATCAATGGCAATGTAATATTTTGATGATTTGCTTAGGTTGGAAATTTCCGAATGGACGCAGATGGCAACACTATGCAAGATAAGGTTCCAGCTCATCGCTCTGCTGTGTACATATCTGAAGTTATTGATGATATATGTGAGTACACTCTGATCCATCAGACATTGCACAGATGGTTCTGCCACTAAAACACAATATTTTAAGTATGGTTTAGTGTGATTCCTAGGTTTAGTGAAAATAAACATAAATCTATTATTTAAATTGATGGATATTTAAAAAAAAAAAACAATAATTTGTTACACCAGTGCGTTTAGTAATCCATCCTGTGCCATCCTCTTGGCAGGTTGCCCTCACATGTTTTTTTGGCTGTCCTTTTTTCCTCCTCCCAATTCTGGGGTACCAAGATATGATCTCTTTTGTCAGTTTTTCTTTCAAAGATCTAATCACATGGCCAGTCCAGCACCATTTTAGCCTTTAAATCTTACTGGGGACATCTGTGACTCCTGTGGCTTTCTATTCTGCTTTTTATTATACTACAAGTTAGCCCTTGACTGCAATCACACCTGGTGGCAGGTGATGATGCAGTCTAAGATCGAAGAGGGCGAATCTGTAATCATATTGTCATAACCCTAATTGTTTTTTATGCAACATCACACTGGTTTTTCAGCCTAATATTCAACATGCTCCTTTCCATTCCATTCTACGTAGGCATACCTTGAGCTTCTGTTGGTCAGCTTTTGTCAGTTCCCAGGTTTAACACCCACAAATAAAGATTAAGAGAATGCACATGCTACATACCTAGCATTTGGTCGGCATTGGAATATCTTTGCTTTTTAGTATTTCTTTAAGTGACTAGTAACAAGCCCAGCTGTTGTTTACTTGCCTTTGCCCATATGCATGTTTGGTATAATTATTTGTCTTATAGAGTTATGTATCCTATCACTTTTGCTTGTTTAATTTTATAGCTTGTTTATGTCCATTTGTTGGTTTAACCTTGGATATTAACATCAATAAACATCTTCTGGTTTAATATATTGGCCATATCCTTTACCCTTAACAGGCTAGACAGATCAAGATGCTAGGATCTTATACTGCATCATTAATTGACACCTTGTACTGGAATAAAAACAACTATTCTGTTTTGAAACTTTGACAAGTATGTAAAAAATCCTTGTTTAGGCCATAGACCTTGAAACCCTGATTCTGGTGCAACCCAAATTTTTCGAACGAAATAGCATCGAGACAATTTGTTTTGGAGTTTTTTTATGTTTGCGTTCTTAAACCCACCTTTAAGGCAGCTAATTTCGAAGAGACTAGATACCTTAAGGGTTGTAACAGCGGCATCGGGGGTGAGGGCGACTGGGAAAGTTCGCCAGGTGCTGGGCTCTGAGGCACGACAGCTTATTGGCGGAAGAAAGATACATCATCTGCAAGCGTGCTTCCTGTGCATCTTGGCTTGGGGTGACGTGTGGACAGTGTGGGAGTTTGGACTAGTGGTTTGTAGTCTGAAGGCCTCCTGACTTTGACTCAGATCCACGTTTGTATGTCGTTAGAAATCAGGAACTTCTTCATGGCCGTTAGTCATTATTTGAGCATCGGGGTCATGACTGAAATATTTGGCGCATCTTCTGATGAAATTAATGTTAAGATCACTATTAGCATATTAGTTGTAATCCTTAAAAAATCCTTCAAATCAATCAAATAAAATATCTTGCAAATATCGAGTTATTCTCACCAAATATTTTATTATTTACCTTTACAAAATAACTGAAACATAGATAAAGCCATGCGGGTATGACCTACATAAAAAAGTTTATCGATTTTAAATGCTATATTTAAATGCATTCTGTTTTCGACCGAATGAAAAAACGGAGGAGGTTCTCAATTCAACTACATGTTTTATTGTCCGCGTGTACCTTTGACGTGTAAAAAGTCTACCTATGTCATACAATAGTCCCTACAAAAGTCTACCTATGCTCACGGCTACATTTTGTAGGAAGTTCCAATATCCGCGGTCCTACTGATGCCATTTTCACTCCATATGCAATCTTACCTGGTGGTAATTTGTAATGCAGTCAAAGATGATAGCAGACTAACCTGTTAGGAGTATGGCAGTTTTATCAAACCATAAACCTAGTCGCTAGGTCGCTAAATCCCTTAGCGGAACGTTTTTTCTACACAAAAGCTAGATATAGCCTGCGTCAAATCATAATCATCATCATCATATCAGTAGGGAGTTCCAAAGTAGATGGTCTTAGGCCGCTGGTTTCCAACGACTAGTTTGGTATTTTCTACCTCGTTGGGTGTCGAGTCCGCCATTCCGGCACAATGTCCATCACTTCTCCAAGCTGTGTACCTCGCCCATTACCACTTATTCTCCTACTGATCTTCTTATATCTCGATTTGATCACGGACTCCAAGAATAGGTCTATCAAACATTACATGTCTTAATTATCCCGCCCATTACCACTTCACACAAGTTCGCCTCGTTAAGATATGATGGTAACTCTTGTTCTTCTACTGATCTTCTTATATCTCGATTTGATCACGTACTCCAAGAATAGGTCTATCAAACATTACATGTCTTGTTTATGCTAAATGATGAAAACAGTACATCAAAAGTTAGGTGGTGGGATTTAAATATACGTCGTCATTTCAGTTTACATGTTATAAATTGTTTATTTCTTTTTGGGTTTGTATAAGAGTACATAAGTCAAATGTAATCTCCATAAATGATGTAAATATTATATGAATCTTACCATTTATACTCGTATGTCCCTAAACTATAATCTTATCTTGGAACAATATATATAATTTTTTTGTAATCAGATAGATTCTTAATCCCTTCTTAGTGGTAAGCAGTATTCCGACGGTAATTTTGGGCCTGCCAATGTTTAAATAATTTGTTTTAAATTTATTATCACGTATTTAAAATATAGTTACTTTGCAATCGATAAATGGAATAGAAACCAGTAACCTACTATTATAGCATCGTGGCTTTTAACCTGCACCCACACACTAGTTGATAGCCGTCCATCCTTTGATAGCTCCGTCACCCTATTTTTTTCTTACTATTTTTTTCCGCGCTGGGAAATGAGTTTATGCATCCTTCCCGGAAATTAAGTAGGCACAATATCCCGAGTCAATTCTAAGATGTTACGTGGGATGTTATGTAGGATGTCTGCACTGATCTCATAGAAGCGGTTGGAATACCAAAAGTTTATTAGCAGAATTCTTATATCTATTAAATAGTCTTATTTCTGCAGCCAAGTAACATTTCTGTGTTGCGGTCTGTATTGGCGGTGTTATGATAGGCACATGAGGTTTAACACCTACGCCTTAGGTTGATGGCGACATGACAGCCCTTTGAAGGAATGTATGAATGAATTCCTCGTATGCTCTGTGAAGTATTGCTTTGGCTATAGGCGATACGTTTGGTTTACCATCGGGTGGGTCATAGTTCGTCACTTTACATAATAATAAAAAAAGAACTAAAACCCAGCGCAACACTGCGTTGTATGCCAAGTAACAACGGACCGGTTGTGGCAGTCGATAATTGCGTAATTTATATTCTTCACCTAACTTTAGTTTTTAGTATAAAACTACAGAAAGTAATGCAAAATCTTTCTTACTTTCCAAGTTATCTTTCCCACGTTTTCCGTTAACACCTGAGCAACATCAAGAATTATTCCAGCAATATTAAGCTGGTAGAGTTAATCCTTAAAATCTTTCTTTCCAGGTAAGAAAATGGATGATTACGTCCGTGTGCACTATAAGTCTACAGGTAAACTGGCCATAATGCTTCTAGTAACCCGGGAGGGACACATGAATCCAGAATTTTCCAAGACCAAGTTTGTCACAGATGATGATCTTAACAAGAGCTTGGAGTACTATGTGAGTATATTTTAATATTATAATAAAGCTGAAGATTTTGTTATTTTGTTTGAACGCGCTCATCTCAGTATACAATGCACATTTGCATCTCCTAAAGATGCTTTGGTATCGTAGCTAAACGTGCGTAGATACTGCATTTTGGAAGATATTTGTTTTTTGTTATAGAGAAGTTTGGGCGCGCTTGACTATAAATTGCCTATTGAAACCTGAGTGCCTTGAAGGCTTCAATAGGCAGTAAAACCTAATTACTGGGCGGAAACACTGGAAAAAAGTTTTCTGTAGTGGTGTAAGAATTTATAAATTGCAAGATGTAAATTTGCCTGATTTTCGCTGATTGAAGCCAATTTATCTCGATGTTCTTTGTTGCTAAAAACATTTTTAATTATTCCAGTGCGAGCGGATGTTCGAAGACAATGAGGACGAAATCACGGATCTGTATAAGACGAGGCCCGATGACGATATCATGCCTGACGCAGAGAGAGAGGTATACATATTTTTCTAACACAGTAAAAGAAAGCCGGAAGTTTAATTTTGTAAGACGGGGTTCAATTAATATTATTCGCGGTCAGAATGACTTTTGTTGAAGGATAGAAAATAATGATAATGGTATGGTAATAGAAATGATAGTCTTTTGAACCCGTGTGTTGTGTGATGACGATGTTATCGTTTGCAGATCTGTTTCAACCACGCGAAATACTGCGAGGAGTGGATGTTGCCCGACGAGAAAGACACCACGTGGACGCCTGAGATGGAAGCCGAATATGTGAAGGTGAGCAAAAGCAATAAGAAATTCATAGTTTCAGGGTTTTTTTTTGTCAGGTCTGTTGGGAGACTTCGGCCGTGGCCAGTAACAAACCTGCCCATAAAAACTAAACGTCCAGCGATTTAGCGCTGCGGTACGACGCCGCGTAGGAACCGATTTGGGCAGTTAACTAAAACCCATGTTTAATAAAACTGCTAACTTTTCAGTCTTATATGCATTTGTTCATTATGCAATACATTGTCAGTTGCTTGAATGGTCAAAGAAAACAACGTAAGGAAACCTGCACACCTGACACCTGATATATTCCATAATATACACAAAAGCGTGTGAAGTCCACCAATCCGTACTTTTTTTATTCCGCTACAAGTTAGCTTGACTGCAATCTCACCTGGTGGTAAGTTGTGGTGCAGTCTAAGATGGTAGCGGGCCAGCCTGTTACGGAGTATGGTAGTCATACCCCTAATAGGTTTCTAAGGGACATCTCACCGGAACACTAAATCGCTTAGCGGCATGTCTTTGTCGCTAGGGTGGTAACAAGCCACGGCCAAAGCCTACCACTGGCGTGCCCTTCATACATGCACAAAAGCACTGCATACCCAAATTATTTTATATAACTAGTATTGAAGGGGAAATTTTTCCATTTTATGCCATCTAGCTGCATTATGCAAACCCTGTGCACGCCACCGCTACCACCTGACCGGACCAGAGAAAAATCAGAAAGAAATTGTAAATTCCCAAATGCCGGGAATCGGACCCGGTACCGCCTTCTTAAATTCATAGCGCTCAATATTTGTCCAACGTGCTATACTAGGGCACTTCTCATTCTGATGGAAGTTTCGTGCCCTGTAGGCCGGTAATTGTGTAATGATGATGATGTTTGCAGGTCCACGGTCCAGATCCCTACGGCTTCGGGGGTGGAATGCAACAGCAAATGCACTCCGAAGTGGCCGATTCCGAGGGCTATGATGACTCTGATGACGTCGACGAAGATGTTGAGGAGTTGGCTGCCGAGGAGGAGGGTAAACCTGACGAGGATTATGTCGACCGGGGTAAAGATGAGTTGTAAACTAGGTAAGTATAAAGCTAAAGCTCTTGACCATTCCCACAAGATTTCGTATCTGATGAGATCAAGTTTACCCTCATCAGGATTACCTAATGTAAAAATTAAACGTAATATAGGTTTAAGTTGTTGAAGCTTCTCACAGATTTTTTTTAATGTTGTCATATTTTTTTAAACATTATTGTATCTATCAGAGGTAATTTTACTTAAATGAACTGGAAGATGAAATGTATACAGTAATTGATATTGGCGCCTACTACAACTGTGATTGAACAAATCTATTGTCTAGACAATGAAGATGTACTTAAATTGTAAAGAAAGATTTACCTTATATATCTGTGCCTTTAATAAAAGTTATCCTAGGAATTGTGGTAAACATGACTCTGTATATGAAGGTAGAATAGATTTGAATACACGTAAATATGACTCGTATATTAGTATTTTAAATTTCATATTTATTTACTAATTGTCGAAAATGTTAACCACATGATTAACAAAAAAAAGAAAGTTTTCGAAAATACTCTCACTTTTTAATACGTACATAACCTCAAATACTCAGGAACATGAAAAATCTGTGAGGATCAAATGTTTAATAGTAACTAGTATGGTTAAAAACCAAGATGACATTAAGCTTGGGACTATGGAAATTTCTATGTCTCGGGATGCTTTAAGAAATTACAGTGGGTTGACCTATTGAAATTACAAATAACATTGGTTAAGATTTGACTGAGAAATAGATATTTTTCACCAACAGAGTCAACAAGCATAATTTTTTGTCCTTTGCACACCATGTCAACTCAAAAATTCCACACTGACTCTGCTGAATGAAATTAAAGAACAGAAATGTGAGCTTTATGGTGTGGGACATAAATCAAATCACTCTTTACCCACCTGTAGCACGCTTCAAACAGCAATTTATGTCATATGACGTAAAAGCTTACATTTCCATGGTTTGTTGTAAGTTGATACAGTGTGCTAAAGCCGTATTTAGACCTGCCAAGTTTCTCGTCACAGAGTTTTGTGTTTTAATTCTGTTTGTGTCTATTTCTGATATTGTCAAGACTTGACAAGATTGTCTTTAACCAAATGTATAAGGTGGTGATTAAATCTTTAAAAACTATATGTGTAGATTATGTTGTGAATTTTTGTATATCAGATTTTATATTAATTAAAATGTATTTTATTTTTATATATTTCTATTGTATAGAATTGCTTAATATATAATTTGACAATTTTAGTCAATAAATAGTGCCTTACCGTAATTTAATAATTTTTTATGCTGTACTTATATTCATACATTAAATTTATAAATTTTAAAATGCATATAAAAAGGCCGCAATTACAGAGAGTATCAGGTTCAAATCCTGTCTGTTCCGAAATTTATATAAATAAAGAATATGCATTAAAACTTCGTATATTTTATATTTCCTTCAAGTGTACATACACTTGACAAAACACATTAATGAAAATGATAAAAATATAATTTGAAATTCGGAAACATTCTGCCTAATGTAAGTGCAAGAAAACTAGAACTAATAATGAAATGGTTATAGGACAATCATTTATAGTTAAATTTAAAAGTGTGCCAATTATTTGAAATTAAAATGAATTTTCAATAAATTATTGATACTAATTTCACCTGTTATTAATACAATCAATAACTAAATATTTTTACAGAACCAAGTATATATTTTAATGGAATTTATTATATAAAACTATAAGCAGACTGTATATGTATAAACGATAGTTATATCTCATTTCTAAAACGCATCAGAATTTATTTTTAGTCATTGCGGATTATCTCGGTATTATTTATTTATTTCAATAGATTATTTTTTTAACTTAAAGTGCCAATGTTTTTTCAATACACAAAGAGAAAGGCCATTACGGTTATTCTATAGTGTGAATGATTCTTTTACAATTTGATAACGAGATTCTTTCCATGAAATTCTATAGATAAACTTTTTTGTAGTTGTGTGATAATAATTAATTATGTTAGTAATGAAATACAATGGTTGTTATTTTATTTAGTGTTTTATTTCATACTATAAGAAATTATGTTTGTTTAGTGGTAACTCGTGAGCAATATTTACTTAAGATCCGAAAGTCCTAGGTTCGATTCCTAAGTCGGGTTAAAATAGTTCAGTATTGGTATTACATAAAGATATTTTAATACCAGTCAGGTTTGTGGCGTGGGCCAGCCTCGTGCCTCGAGAGCAAGGTTTAGCTGACGATTATTTATTATTTTTATTTTATAACTAACACGTGAAAATATTCGCTACCTATGTACCTACATTCGTTAATAAAACCAACCTACGCGTATTAAAAAAGTAAAGTGTGGTAGACCTAGATCTTAATCTATTCTTTTTTACATGATATTACCCGGAGTGTTCTCAAGAACGCTTTGACAGAATTTCTCTCCATTCCTTTACCATTTTACTAACAATTTGCTTCGTCGACGCATCGTAAACATCTGCAATGACCTTCTGGCTTCCGACTTCCGTTTTCCCCACTGTAAGTCAACATTCAAGTTCAAATCGCGACTTCTAGGCAAGAGCGCTTCATCTTAGGTTGTAAATCGAAGGTTTTTTTTACATATTATGTAAAAAATACATTGCACACACACACACACACAAATGTGGGGGGAGCCAAGGCGACTGCCGATAGAAGTGAAAACTTACATATTTATACACATAGCTACAAGCGCACGGTGACGATAACGGGTTCCATGATTTTTGTTGACTATAACAAGTGCTCAACAGCCCCAAGAAGTTTTCACTTAAAAAATGTATGTATGTATTTGTGAGTGTGAACGCTGTATTAGTTTTTGTCTTAATTGATATTATTTTTACTATACATCCGCAACCCACTCATGATGAGTGACAAGTGGTTAAGTAAAACTCAATAGTTAAAAATATAATTTTATTCCTTTATTATCACATGGTATCCAAGAAATGTAAAAATGTAATCAATATTATTAAAAAATATTATTAATAAACAAGACATTATGCAATTAAAAACAAATAAATTCGATGTATCGAACGAGAGATTTCGCTAATAATAATAATGACATAAAATAAAACTAGATTATTCCGCTCGAATAAAACTATAATACATTTTTTTCTAATTGTAAACACTCTTTTCATTACTAGTTCAAAAAATATAAAAAAATAAACATTCAAAAAACCTTTCAATTTACTTGATTTATTATTATATTTATTGATATTTGGAAGAAAAACTAAAACATCGAAAAGACTGTTTACATTACAAGACAATATGTGTACCGAAAAGAAAAAAAAAGCGGTCAAGTGCGTGTAAGACCACGCAGAGTCGGGTTCCGTAATAATAAATTTCACACCCACTTAAAACACGCAATATTTTTGCAAGATTTATTTTTGAACAGAAACAATAAGCATGCTGGATGACGTTTCGCCAACTGGTAAAAAATAATACAAGATTTTAATTTACCAGTTGGCGTGCTTCATATGTACCCCAATTACAGTTTTTTAGTACTTCGTCTCTGGACTAAGACGCTGACGGACGGACAGACGGTCATGGCGAAACTTTAGGCCGCTCATACGTGGTATTAGTATAGAATAATAATGCAGTATTTTGACAGGTTCTGTCATTTAAAAAGCGCTGTCAGTTGAAGTGTGACAAAACACCGCACAACTATTCAGACGTTACGCCACGTTTATAGATAAGGGGGCAAGGGTTCTTTATTGACTACGGAACCCTAAAAAGTTGAAGAGTTACTGTCCTAATGTCTAAAATAAAGTATTTATGAGTATTTATAATCAAAAAGTTACTAAATAAAATTTTTTCAACAAATTCACAATGCATCCTATTTTAAATGAATAATCAATATTTCAATTAAACTATTGTAAATGACAAAAAAAAATTGCAAGAGGAGATGCAGATCAAGATATAATATCAACCACTTAAATATCAACGTTAAAATTAAAGATAAAAAAGGTTTAAAAACAATTAATTAAAATCTTCAGTTAGTATAAAAATGGCGTAAGGGTGAGCGCGGAGGTCTGAGGTTCGATTCCCGTCAGGTGCAATTTGTGAATTTATAATTTCTTCTGGTCTTTTCTGGTATGTTTACCCACCTATTCACGCGGACCGGATTAATCAGGAAGCCTTTAATAAGTGACCATTTGCTGAAGGCGCTTTAAACGAAATTGCTGTCCTGTCATTGCTAGTTAGCCGTTCACTGCACAGAATTGTTCGCACTAAGCCGCTTCCAGCGACGCCAATTTCCGAATTGCCACTAGTGGGTTGGTAAATGCTAAACCAGTCTAGGATGGACGGTAAGTAAGTATAACCTGTTGTGTGGCAGTTATATTTAACCTATACGCCTAATCGGCTTCTACGCGGCATTGAACCGGATGCATAAATCTTTTATTGGCCTAAATTAAAATATATAAAAAAGAATCCTCACCTATTCTTACATGTAAAATACATCATTGAAAACAAGAATGGAACAATGCACTTTGGTGTATCTACAACTAATCAAACAAATAAAGGAATGAGGCTTACTACCGTAAAAAGATACAGTTTATTTTCAAACAAGTCAACAATATTATTATAATACTGATTTAAGCGGTGGTAGTAACGGAAACAGAAAACAGAGAAACAATCACGAAGCAGCTAGAGAAAATTCATGGCTAAGAAAGAAGAATATTTTACAAAGTTATTAAGTAAATACAATTTTAAAAATAAATACAGTTAATAATCTTTAACTGTATTTATTTTATATATTGTTTTACTGATTACATTGGCATTAATTAATAACTATATTATAATTTGAGATAATAAGATTGATTTGTCTATCGACTAAACTTAATCATTTGTGATATATAAATTTTACTCTTCTGTTAATAAACCTTTACCCTACAGTTACTATAATTTAAGCCGAATAGTCTTTAGGTATAACTGGACCCGCCTTTAAGTGTTTATTACATTAAATATAATAATTGAATAAAGCGAAAAATTAACAAATAAGTTATTAACAATCCGTTGCATAATGTCCACTTAAATTATAAAAACTGTAAAAAAAACAAAGAATATCTAGCAATCTCTATATATATTCTTTAAATTTAGCTTAGAATATCTAAAAAGGAATGTTTTAAATTTTTTTTTTGTTAACTACACTAAGGCAAGTTCTTTAGGGATCCTTAGTCAAACAGGGAACTGTTTGACTAAGGATTTTGTCAGTCTGTGTGTCACTTCCATTTTCTTTAGAAAATATTATAAAAATCACCTCGTTGGTCCAGTGCGATTTGGTAGTTTGGTAGATTACGAGTGCCATTGGTTTGATTTCCGCGTCAGGCACACAATTTCTGGATATTGCGTTTTTATTTCAAAAAGTTGTCAGTGCCATCCCGGAGTTAGGAAATTGGTGTCGTTTGTACCCGTGCCTTGGAGAGCACGTTGAGCTGGTCACCGTAATTATCACTCGAAGCCTCACCGCATTTGGGCATCGAGGTGGGTCTATGCTCTACAACTTACTCTGCCTAGACCGTTAGACGTTAATAAGGCTAACGATGATGAAAGTTTCAAGTAATTGAGTGAAATTCAATGCAAGAAATTGTGATATCAAAAATAATACCCTTGGAACCCTCGTAACTTTATCTTAATAATATAATAACGCTTTAAAATTGTCTGTAAATTGACCGGTTACAATAAGGCACTTTGTAAAGGAATATCGCAGCAAGCATCAGAAAATCACTGATGCACTCGCAGCACTCAAAGATTTACATAAAGGAACTTTAATATTGTAGTCCGAAAAAGGTTACATAATAGACAATATTCCCACGTTTAGGGGACTATTGTCTAGCAACATATTATATTTTAGGTATACTCCGTTTTTTCTAAACTGTGCAATGTATATTTAAACATAATTTAAACAAAACATACACACGTTAGAAAATCTCTTTCTATTACTTTAAAATATTTGTATTATATATATTTACACTTGTTTTTTTTTGTAACATACTTTAGTTTAGAAATAATGGAGTATTATAGGTGTTAAGATTATTTTCCCACCGTTTAGGGAGTTTTATTTTTCGCGCTAGCAACACATACTCTTCTGTAATTCACCAAGTTTGACATCAGCGTTCCACGCAGGCAGTTCCACTTTTCCTGTATGAGTCGCTTTTTCCTCGGTGGGTGTTCCTGAAATACAGAGTTAAGAAATTATTTACTTGTTTGAATGAGCATGGGCAATAATATGAATCTACACTCTTACATGTCTTATTATGTAAACAATCTTTCCATTTATTTTTAGTGTAAAGATAGATATAGCGAAGAAAGTAATAAATATACATGCATACATTCATAAAGATCATCTCTTTTTATTTATTTCAACATATAACACTTTCTTCTATTTTTAAAACATACTTTACACTAAAAAGTAATGAAATGATTGATTACATAATAAGACACGTTAGAAAACACAGAGTACTTATATTATAAATATTGCTATCACAGAGTAGGGATATTCCAGAGGTACGACGAAGCTTACCAGCCATCAGGTGACTTTGGGAGTTTCATTTTTAACTTTGTATGTGTATACAAATTAAAATATTTATATTTATAGTTTACATAAAGAAGGAGTGCAGAATGCTAATATTTTTTTTTAAATTACGCATATAACATACAAAACATTACACACGCTACCATATATTTGACACATACAAACATAAACACTCTTTTAAAGTAAATCTTAGAATGAGTTCAATAAGTTTAGGCTTGTTCTTAAATAAGTATGTTTTTAGACAAGAGAATCTCATTCATGTTAAACTAATATAAAATAATTATGGTAGAATTTCGACTAGTAGGCGACCACTCGTATATTATAGATTGATATCGCAGAGTAAGGATAGTACAGAGGTACGACGAAGTTTACTATCCACGAGGTGACCTTAGGAATTTTATTTTAATATACACCTTTAAAAGAAACCCTAAATAATACTTCAGAGGTTTTAGATGTACATTATGTACTGTCTCTGAGACTTATCTGTGAAACTAAAACGCTAATAGTTTTTGAGTAAACTATTGCAATAGTGCTTAATGCAGAAGTAAAATCAAGTGACTCATGTCACTTTATTAGGTATGTCGCGTAGCATAGTGCACGTGTCAGTCTTTCATCTCCAATAGGGTTGTCATAAGCAAACATTGAGAATGTTTTGAATTAGTTTGTATGGAAAAATAAATATGTCAAAGTCAAAGTCAAATATTTCTTTATTGAAATAGGCTCATAGATGGCACTTTTGATGCGTTATTATATACAAAATGTGTACATAGCAGTGAGTAGTGATGGCGATAACTACAATCGTAAACTTAAAACTAAAGCTACGAGGGTTCCAATCGCGCCCTGGTCTAAGAAGAAGCCCACAACAAACTTAGCCGGGTGTTCTTTTTGTTATCACCATCTCACATTGTCATTATAAAATATTTAAGAAGCAACCTGGTTAGAGCAATTGTTTACACCCAAGCTTTTTTATCGTTTACGTAATCCTTTATACTATAATAGGACTTTTTTATAAGCTTTCGCTTAATACAAACTTTGAACTTCTTTAGTGACATCCCCAAGATATCAACCGGTAATTTATTGTAAAATTGTATACAATTTCCTTTAAATGAATTGCTTATTTTGTGTAGTCTAGTGTACTGCACTGCAAGTTTATTTTTGCTTCTAACGTTCAAATCATTGCAGTCACATTTTCTTTTAAATTTTGATATATTTTTGTGAACATACATTAAATTTTCAAATATGTATTGGCTATAGAGTGTCATTATTTTAACATCTTTATGCTTCTTTTGATTTAATGTTTTAACAGGGTGACTCCTTATGAAATAAACTTATGCACCCTTCAACAGTATTTCATAATTCCGTTACACGTTGTATAAAAGTGTCATATCTGGTTCAAAAATTAAAGATGTCTTGGTTATCTGGTTATCTTGGAGTTTTTATTCTTACCTATGGGTAGCCTTTCATCCGCATCCGTAGAGTCGTAAGATCTGAGAGAGGAGACCAGGCTAGATGTAGACATTTTCAACAGTTCCGTTGCTGTGTTCAGGAAAACTTGGTCTATGCCCTGGGAAAATGGGGAACGTCAATGATTTAATGAAATGCAATGTTTATTTCATCAATTTATATCTATCTTAATATATATAAATCTCCTGTCACGATGTTTGTCCGTGATGGACTACTAAACTACTTAACCGATTTAAAATTAAATTGGTACACCGTGAGCAGTCTGGTCCAACTTAAGAGATAGGATAGCTTAGATCTTTAATTATAGTCGCAATTTTATTTTATTTCAAATTATTTGTCTATAATTAATTGGCAGTCACATGTTATATATATATATACTACTATAATCATTTAAAGCTTAGCGATACTGAATACTTTAAAAACAAAATCAAACGCAGACGAAGTCGCGGGCAACAGCTAGTATATATATAAAAGAAAGTTATGTTAGTTACACTATTTATAGCTCAAGATCGGCTGGACCAATTTTTATGATATTTGTTTTTTGGATTCCTCTTAGACCGGAATAGGATAATAAGTATTAAAATATAACATTCATAAAAAAAAAAATATCCGCGGTACGAAGTTTAATATTATGAAGAGGTTTTTTTGTTTGTTTTGCCTAATAGGCTTCGAAAGTACTGCACCGATTTAACCATTTCTTCGCCAAAAGCAAAGCTAAACTATCACGAAGTAGCTGAGGCTAAAATTTGTTTTCAAGAAAATTGGAGATCCTTAAGAAAATAGCAACAATGTAACCCAAAGTAGCAAAATTATGCCTATGAAATTCATTACTTGGCGTGCGCTGACAAAACTATTGACGATACATAAAAAATATGTATTTATTATGTTTTATTATGTATTTATTTTATTATGTTTTTACATGGTAAAAGTTCTCATTATTACCTATGTAACTAAACCAACTGGCTCTTCACAAAGATCTCTCCGTAAGGTTTCATAATTTGTTAAATAATACTGGCACATGATCATCCAGAGGGTAAGACCCCCAATCTTGCTGTACCATAATAACTCAAGACTTCTAGAACGTCAGAAGCAACGAGTTCACTAGACTAGATTTCCTTAAATGGCATAAAAATAGGACCTAGATAACCACTAGATCCCATTATCAACATAATGTCTTCTTCACCTCATCATAGCATATTCTACTTCATTTCTTCATTCTCCCTACTCCAGGCATTCATATATCCGTTAAACGGCATAGTGGATTCACTATGTATCACTCCTTCCTCTTAGTAAAGGAAGAAGTCTTTATGGTACCATTCTCTCTTTTTGAAATAATGGTAGTTGCGAGCGCACTCATGCATCGCAACGGTGGACTCCTACCCGAGCTCGGACTAGAAACAAGTCGATTGTGAGTTTGAGAATGAGAAATGAACTGTAACATTTTTTTAACAACGGTTACATTAATATTGCGATATTAATGTATGTATTCTTATTGATATAAATAGTTTTATCAAGATTGTTAATATGGCAGTAAACTACTTTTTAATTCATTCATATCGGACATTTAATGTAGAATTTATAGCGAGTTAACAAAAATTAAGGAGTACACCCCAAAACGGTTCTTTTTAGAGAAAGCTTAGAAGAAAGTTACTTTTAAAAACCACACATTTTTGTTTACAAGAATATACAACTTAAAAATATGCTTTAAAACAATCGCGTTGAAAGTCGTGGGCAACAGCTAGTCACCATAAGATACCATATGATAAGGAAGAGGAATAGATTATTTATCATAATAAAAAGTGACATTGTATATGCAAATGTAAAAAAAAAGAATATATATTTATAGAATAATAACATATTATGACTCTATGTACAATTTATGGAAACAAACCAAAAAATACGATGTATATAATATATGGGTTGTCACACTTTAAATAATCAAAAAATGTAATGTAATATTATATTAACGAATATTTTTGTGAGATTTCTTAGTTAGTGGCTAAAGTTTAAAATTTTAAGTGTTTACAGTAATTTGTAATATAAACTCTAAATATGTAAGAAAATTGCACGCCAGAAAGTGGCAAACTGTTGGAACTATTCCCACTTACGACACCAAAAAAATGTACACAGTTAAAAAACGCAACAGTACACGACAAACGTACGCAATAAAATTTATTCTATTCTATTCTAATGTTATCACCAAGTTAAACTTAATTCATGAACATAATTCAAAGTTACCTGTAACGTTGATGTTTCACAATTATTGGGATAAAATATAAAAATATATATAACAATGTGATATGTACAGCACTAATTGGTATTTTGCTTGTATACGGTTAATATGCTGATGATTATGCAGATTATTTTAAATTTGCGTGCAATTGTGAACTTCTTCTTACTTAATAGGTTTCTACGCGGCACCGGTTCAACTCAAAATATATATATATAAAATATAAACGTTATTTTATATATATATATATTTTAATCTCTCGACTTTACCTGATCGTGCAGCGCGGACGTTTCGCAGTACGCAGCGCCAATAGACGCCGCAAACTGGGCAGCCTCGCTTTGTGCCACCGCCCGGCTCTCCTCGAGGTCGCACTTATTACCCACTAGGGAGAGCACCATTGGCTCTGGGACATTACTGGAAATAAACATTAGATGGAAGCAGACGTTATAAGCATAATCAAAACTTCAATACTTATATTAATAATGCGAAAGTATGATAGTTTGTTTGTCCTTCCTTCACGCCCTAACCAAGCAATCAATCAACTTGATTTTAAGCAAACACTTTGTTAAAAGGACGGAAAGTAACAGGCTTTTCATCCTTGCAAAATAAACAGTTCCCAAGGGATTAGTAAAAAAACCGTTATGAACGCGTAACGCGTAACACGCAGGTCACAGTTATTTTGTTATAATTTTCGTCGGAGCCGCCAAGTAGCATTGCTGTGTGAAGGGCACAGTTCAGTTGAGCTAACTGTTTGGTTTGGCAATTATTGCTGTTTAAAGAAGAAACCGAAAAACTCTGGCACATCTGTATGTTACGATTTATATTTTTCAAAATATTCTCCACGCATATTTCCCGTGATCATCCCATGATGTCACATACTTTAGAATGCACAATTACTAACAAAGTAATTGACGTTTTCGTCGACTCATGAATCGGTCAAAGACAAATTTGGGCATCATCAATCTAGATGCTCACCTCTGCAGTTCTTTGACCCAGCCCTTGATGGCCGCGAAGCTGCCAGCGCTGGTGATGTCGTACACTAGCAGAGCAGCGTTGGCGTTCCTGTAGTACATGGGCGCCATCGACCGGAACCTCTCCTGCCCAGCTGTGTCCCATACCTGGTAAATACATGGGGAACTCTGACAAACGTTAGAAATAAATCTCGATAGTTTGGTCAACAGAACTTTACAGCAGACAACTAGGAATAAACGGTCGCACATGTCAAATATTGCGATATTTTTTAGTCTTGTGACTCTTTGATAAACCAGACATCATTACCAGTAGCCTCGGCCCATTAATCTACCACTGCTGAGCAGTACAGGTATATTTATAATGGGTACTGAACAGTTTTACGTCCAGTAAAGGAACTGCTGCTGTTCTTGGCGGCAACCAATACTTGCCAGGAGATATAAGCGGTGTCACAAAAGATCGCAACCTCGGTCGACATCACACCAGGTTCAAGCAGACGAAGAACGACGAAGAAAGGTTACAGTGAGTCTACTCGCAATGAACCTCCTCTGCCCACCGCGACGCCTGCGGTTGTTCGGTTCGGTTTTGCTTGCGAACCGGTACTGTCCATGAGTATACAAAGTTGATTTACTACACAGGCTACCTCTCCGTTCTGCTCTAGCGTTACGGAACGATCCCGTGTAGAAACCGATTAGGAGAATAAACGATTAGGAGGTTTAATATAACTGCTATACCTCTAACATGTTAGCACTATAGTTAGCTTAGACTGCATCATCGTCAGGTGAGATTGTAGTCAAGGGCTAACTTGTAGTGGAATAACAAAAAAAGATGGTTCTAACCTGGAGTTTAATCCTAGCGTCCTCGAGGTTGATGTTGCAGGTAAAAAAGGACGCACCTATGGTGGGGGAGATGTGCTTTGAAAACATCTTGCCGATGTAGCGCACTACCAGGCTGGTTTTGCCTACACCTGGAACAAAATGCACACACTTTAAAGTCTTGTGACTTGGAGAGATGTTTTGGTGCGTTGTGAGGTGGTGCGTCGCGAAGTGTTGCTTTTTTAAGAAGTCAGATGTGGATTGGTGCGTTGTGAAGTTGTGCGGTGTTAATCATCGGTTGTGTAGTTTTGCGTTGTTAAAAATAACGTAATAGAATATTGATAAAAGTAGTTTGAGAAATTTATGCTTAGGGAACGGGGCCGTCAAGGTTTTGTCGGTAGGATGATATCAGATTTAATTTAATTCTAAATAAAAACGAATCCCGATAAATTCGAAAGTTACCTTCAGGAACTACAATTAAATTCATTCCTATAAACTTAAGAGGAAAGTATTGGTGGGATTCTCCACACAAATGTGTTTCACTATTTTCTCTAGTCTAGAGCAATAAAAATAAAATCAAAACAAACAAACAAAAAACACAACAACACACACATGTCGCTATCATTTCTTTTTTTTGAAAACAAACACTTTGAATGACCAATAATTCACCTTTTTTCCGTGACTTTTAGACAAATTGAAAAAAATAGTTTCTTCAAATTGCTTCATTCGATTTATCACATTTGCCCCAACTATACCCATGTCTTAACTCCACGCTTGCTTGCACGTGGAAGCTTGTATGCTAATAACAATACATATTTACTAGTATTAAAAGTCTAAGAAATACATCGATCATCCCGCATCCGTCAGCGTGTTATCAAAGCGCTGTATCAATTTTGATGTAATAAATCACAATAAAACATTAGGATTATGAATTATGACATATGTTATCTCCAAACTATGTTCTAGCTGACGTTAGATAAAACCACATTAAGACACTATTGATAAATAGAGATTTATTACAGTTTTATTGCTTTAGATTACAATGTACGAAACGGAAAAATAAATTGAAAAGTAGGTGTTCAAAAAAGTGTCTGTTATCCATACGAATGTTATAAATGCGAGAGTCTGATTGTTACTTATGTTCTGCTCAAAATTTCCTGCTACATTTTATAAATACTAAATGATTTGGATGAATTCAAAGGCAACAGTTATGCCCGTTTTCACTAACGACGATACCTTATCTACGCAGATTCCTGAGCATACATAAGACAGTTCACCAATAGTTGTCACAAAAGGGTTGGTGAAATGTTTTTTTTCTATAGACATAGCCTAAATCATAAGGCATTCATTAATTCAATTTTTATACCCTTCTTCATAATTTCTTCATCATACATGTTTCTTTCTATATGGATAACATCATCATCAGCATATTTACGCCCAACTGCTGGCTAAAGGCATACTTTCGTATAGGAAGGAAATTTGTAGAGCATGGATCCACCATTCTGTTTCAATACAGATTAACTATTATTATCATTGTAAGTGATAATAATAACCGGGACCGACCGAGGCAAGGAGACGGACATATTTTAAAGCTCAATACTGAATTATTTTGAGACTGACTCAGGAATCGAACCAGGGACGTCGTGATCCGTAGTTGTACACTTTAACCGATCAACGAGGCAGTTATATCAATAGGCCACTCATATAGATGACTCACAAGAACCCTTAAAATGCAGGCGAAACCACTAAACAATAGCAGGCATACTGTTTACGTGTGAATCAGAGCACATAGAGCCGGTTTACATTACAAAGTGTTCGTTGGAGCATGAACAGCAAAGTATAAAACGAATAATTTACTAATTTTCCGAATAATTTTTTAATTTACGGGCCCACAGCTCAGCAAAGCTGGGCAAAGCAGCCCAATACTGGGCTCGTTGTATCAAATGGGGGAAATAATAAATGCATGATTACATTTATTATTTCTACGACTTCCCTGGCGCAGTGCTAAACGCTGTGGTTTTGGGTCCGTGGGAAAGTAAAAGGTTTCAGGTCCGTTCCCCAGCCGTGGCAGTTTGGAAATTTATAATTTCTGAATCTAGTCTCGTCTCAGGGCTACTCCGAAAAAGACGTGGGCGGGGGCAAGCGTTCCGCTACGATGTCTGAAACCGATTAGGGTTAAGAGTTTAATATAATTGCCATACCCATAGCACGTTAGCCCGCTACTGTACTGCATCATCATTTACCATAAGGTGAGATTACAATCAAGGGCTAACTTAGTGGTTGAATAAAAACTTCTGAGGTACGAGTACGTATAAAAAACCTCTGAGGTTACTCGAAATTGATAAATTTCTTAACAAGTTTGCTTGGAAACGTCCTGCTTCGCTTACACCTGTTAAAAGATACCAAAATGAATGTTAAATAGTAAATTGTTGATGTTGGAAAAGAGCAGTTTCTTGCCGGCTACTTTTCGGTAGAATCTGACTTCCGAACCGGTGCGCGGTGGTAGAATCTCTACAAACAGACAATTGACGTTTCGGGGGCGGAAAAATTCGATTCCCGACATGCACCTGTTGAGTTCAGTTCAAATTACTTATGAAGGAAAGCATCATGAGGAAACATGCATACCTGAAAGTTTTCTATAGTGTTCTCATAAATGTGTTAAGTCTATCAATCCGCCTCAGCGTGGTGACGACTACCATATTTTTGTTTCTATGATTACGAAAATATAATTAATGTTTTCATTTTTAAACTACATTTTATCAAGTTAAAACTTCTACGCAGAATTTGTTTCAAGAGAAACGGCCAAATTTGGTCATCAAAACATACTTTACTATTACTGAGTTATTAAAACCTTGAAAACTACAACTATCAAAAAAACCTGTAGGTAGCTAATACAATTGTAGTCGTCAACCTATATTTAATGAATTATATCTATACAAAAATATTAAATTGATTTGTCTGTTTGTAATGTTAAAATAACAGCTTAGTTTTAGCATTTGTAATTAAAAAAAAATTAAAACCAAGAAATGGAATACATAATCAGATTTAAGCAGGGAAGTATGTAATGTACTCAATCCATAGTACTGGCCCTATTTTAACCATGTCTTCGCTAAAAGAGATCTCAACTATCGCAAAGTAACAAAGGCTATAACTATTTTTCAAGAAATTTGGAGATCCTTAAAAAAATTACAATAATGGGTTAGATTAATAAAGTAGGAAAATTTTGCCTACAAAATTTATACTTGGCGTGCGCTGAGTAAACTACTGACGGGCATAAAAGGTATCTACTACATGATTAAAGTACTCATTATTACCTACAAAAAGTCCATGAGGGAGTATATCTAACTATTACAGTGAGTCATAGCTTATGTGTTCTAAAATATTATTACATCACAGGTTTGTACCAAAGGAGAGTAACATTAGTTGATACAGTATTTATTCTTATTCGAAAAACTAGATACGATTAGTAAAGCATAACCCAAACACAAATATTGAAAAACTTTGCCTTTCTGAAAGGAAAGGTCAAGGCCAAGATTATGCGTCCAAAGATTCATTTGCCCAGATTTTGTCTTAGGTAAACCTTTCCAATTTCCTACCCAATGCAAAAGATTGATTTTTGTTATTGCATCAAAAATGTAACATATATGTATTTTTTTTAACCTTAAGAAAATATAACATAATTTTTTTTATTAATTATAAATTCTAAAATTAACTTCTATGTTTCTCATCTGCCAGCCTTCCAGTGATGACTTAATTAATATTTTAGATGCAAAAGTATGTTTCTTTGTTGGTCTTTCCTTCTAGCACAAACAAAGCAACCAATCAACTTGATTTTTGGCATAGACTTAGTTGAACGGAAGGATACACTCCTTCCGTTCAACGAAGGCTAACTAAGGCTACTTTTTAACCTGGGAAAACAAACGGTTCCCAATAGATATGTGGAAAACCGTAATAAACACAGGGAACCAGGGAGGATGGCTTGTGAAATTATAAATGTGAGAAATTGTTTGTCATTTCAGCATTCTTTCACAGGTATGGGTTAATATTATGAGTTTGCATTGAGCTACGTTAGAGCTCTAGAAGTAACATATCTGTCACCCACAAATAACATTGGTGCCTTTCACTAATGATAGCCAGATTTGACTGGTTTATAACTGTTTCACTGTTTTTTCTGCTACTATCACCTATGCAAACAATATACCTATCAATTATAGACCAAAACGGCTAAACATGTAAATTGACAAATTACATGCTTCATCTCCCTGCTGATCAACATCCATGGGCAATATATTGGTATTCAATTTCATGGTTTTAGGCCAAGTTATGGGCCATACAATTTCTTTTTAATTAATCCTTATTATCCTTACTAATACTATAAATGCGAAAGTGTGTTTGTTTGTCCTTGCTTAGCGCTCTTATTTTGCAACCAATCTATTTGATTTTTATATGATTGGCATATACTTAGTTGAAAGGACGGAGAGTAACATAGGTTTTTTATCCCTGGCAAACGGTTCCCACAGGATTTAAAATAGCAGTAGAAATAGCAATAGAAATTTTTATAAAATAATCGTGGATGGAGAAGAATACAAAGAACATGGGCAAATGCTAGTATGTTTATAATTGTATGTAATTGTTTGTTTGTTTAATTAATTTATTTGTTATGCACAAATCAAATCACTGGGAAAACATTGACTAGCTGTTCCAGCAGGATTTAAATAATAATTTTATAAACAGTGTAAATTTTAAACAAGCCTGCGTTTGGAGACATGAAAAGGATATTTCTTAAGGCTAGAAAACCAATGCATTCACTTGGATTTAGAAAATCAGAAACAAACAAACTCGCAAGCAAAGCTAGTATAAAAAGAAAATAAGGGTTAAAATTAGTGTAAGGTAATAAAGCAAAAATAAATGAATCATGTGTAGCAAGTATTTACTAACCCAGAATTTTTTCTAATGTTAATTATAGTAATCATTAATTAAATTTGTCTTACTTTCTAAACTAAAAGAATTAGGTATATTTAATTTTTTTTCAATACTAGTCAGGTATACAGCTTTTTAAGTTTTTTAAAAAATAATATAAAACTATGGTAACTTAGATTTGTTAGTTTGAAAGAAATATGATATCATGTTTACATAATTACATTCCTTACTATTGCTATATGATTTCATAATGTTGTTCATCGCAAAAACTAGTTTAAGGTACTTGTAAACCGTTGTACATACTTTTCAATATAAATAAGTGATTAATTGTATATTCAAATTCTTTTACCTTGCGAACCTAATACAACAATTTTTGCTTCAACAACTTTCATTTTATAGCACCTGTACTACACTAAAACAACAATATTTATTAAATATCGAAAGTTTACATTCTTTTGTTTAGTTTCAATCGATTTTCAAAGAGAAAAACATTTTACAACCTCCTATCCATACTCCTATCACAACCAAATAAAATACAATCCACAGATAGAATATGAAAAGATACAATCAGCCAACCGTCCGTCAACCACTGTATTTGGCTTATGGAGGGTAGAGGTAAGGAGAGTCATCTGTGTATATGAAAAAGTGTCGTCAAAATGTATTAAATTAGGATGGCGCCACATTTGCATCAGGGTAACTCTTAAAAGAAGCGCCAAATATAAATATTGTTAGAGTAGGCTTGAAAAATAAACAAGGAAGTATGGAGATACAAGGAAGTAAGGTTATATTTACCACAATATTTTGTACAACGTAAGTTGTTGAAATTCTCAATAATGAACTACTTTAGTCGATAATGACATTAAATTTTTTAACTCGGCATACTTCAATTCATCTACGATTGCTACATTCATACCATACCCTGTGCATCCACCAGCGCCATTGTGGAGGATTTTTGAACTGTTATTTAGCGCAACAACTGGACACTTTTTCAACTTTTCTCCCATATTAGATGACTCTCCTTACCTCTACCCTCCATAATTTGGCTTTTATAGGCCTTTGACATTGATTCGTTTTTTTCTTTATTCATTCCCTTAGGGAAAAGGCAAAGGTATATCACCGTAAAGCCATGTCTTCAAACTTGACGTTGGTTCAATTAATTTTCTAAGGTTTCAATGGTTCTTAGGTTTGCATCAATGACTACACGAGGGGCTGCTTTATAAAATTAAATGTTAGTCAAAAGCATTCTAATCATTTAATCATAAAATAATTCCGACCTATTTTTGAGCTATTTTGTCAGAGTGGTGAAAGCTATTTTTCTAATTTTGCCAACACGATTGCAATTTTACTTATTCATTTTTCTTATCTGAATTAAATTCATGTGGTTTTAAATCTTTGGAAGTATTTTGTTAATTTGTGACTAGCGCCATCTCTGGTACGTAGTGTGGGCTACGCAGTGCCCCAGACTTGAACAGCACGTCATATAGTTTTAACACTAATTGTTGTAAGATGGCAGCACTTAATTTAAAGATGATCTAAAAAAAAGCTTTGGTTATTTGTAAATATTTCAATCTTAAATTATTGTTCACATAAAATTTAGATTTATGGATTATTTTTTAATATTTTGCAACTTTATATGAAACACTATACATCCATATCAAATTAAAATGGTGATCATTAATCGTCAATCACTATTAAATGTTGCCATAAACCATAGTTATGTTCCGCACTTATGAGCTATTAATGCGTTTTATGAGAAGCTATAAATTGGATATCAATATTTCATTACAATAAAATCGATAGTGAGGTTATTGCATAACAATTTAAATGCAACATGAGTACCAAAACCGCTTTAAAGAGTGATATTTTAAATGTATGCTTAAAGAACGGTTTGCATTTTGAATGAAAATAATAATTCAAATGATAGGTACCCATACAAACAAACAACGATAGGTTATTTGCAAATTTGAAAATCAATACAGATAAGGCGGGAAAGTAATCCAAATAGCCGATTTTCTCCCGCTTTGGCTGGGATTCGGGACGCCAAATTACAATATTTGAGAAAACTGATTTACAAAGTTGTAAATGCAGCTTAAATACCTTTATCAATGGGAGCTAAAGTTTGTTTTCGTTTGAAACCCGTTGCAAACAGAATGGTGAATGTAAAAACATCCAGCCACAAGTCAAGTTCCGAATCGAAAACATTATACAGATTAAATTCTAAAGGATTATCATAGAGTTGTTAGTTTTCAAGGCAAAACTTTCAACCTCTAACGCAGAGGGTGTAAAAGATTATTGTGCGTGTCATCGTAGCCTTCAAAAGGTTGTGCAGGTCTATATATACTTTGGAGCTTTAAGCTCTAACAATAGCGGCTCCGTAGATGAAGCTTATGGTGATCATAAGACAATGGATAGTTTATAAAAAATGGAATAACAGAAAAATTACCATAGCAAACAAAGAGCCGGCTCGTACTATTCTTGGGTTTCATTGATGCTTCCCTCCTATTGTTTATAGCGCTATGACATATTATAGGCTATAGGCTTCCTCAATAAATCCAACAAAAAAAAATCAATTAGAACCAGGTTTCCTGAGATTAGCGTGTTCAACTAAAGCAAACTCTTCAGCTCTATAATATTAGTTTAGTTTTTAATTAAATTTGAAACTAGATTGTAGTTACAACATTTTCAGTGCCGAATTTTGAAATGCGGTTATAACAACTCTAGATAAATACTTCAGAAAACGTACCCCCACAAATAGCTCTTTGTATCTACACAGTACATAGGCACTTTCACGATCACAAAATGCGATTCGTTTACATAAAAAAGCAATTCAGCTAACATATATCGCAGTTACAGAGACCAAATGGCTGTTCACCGTAAATTAACTATTTGGGCGAATCCCGAATCTGATTTAATCTTACTTACTGGTAACTTTTTAAATAGTGATTTTTACTACAAAAGATTTCACTATCAAAAATACAAAATGTACATAAATGTGATCTGAATGGATTTTGTTGAAGTGAACTCTGTGTCGATATTTATATATTTATTGTAATTTTTTTAAGTTTACTGCTCAAAATTAATAGTGTTCCGCTCTCCTTCACTATTGTTTGAACAAATAGTACCTACATTCATTCGATTTTTAAATTAGACAACCGACATTCAAACCAATTTTTTTGCAGAAAAGCTTAAAACCTCGTGTTCGCTATGAAATGGCGCATATTTTGTTATATTTAGGTTTCATCTAATTAACAAGAAAGTGAAAATACCTTTTACAGGTTTACGTAGTTACGCCAAACCAACCCAATAGTTACGCCAGGAAAAAAAATAAAAACGTTGGCTAGGAATGTCTGCATTTTCTGTAGGCATCCTACTTTCGATTAGTGTTTATTCGTTAACATTAAATCAAAAGTTCCTTTTCAACTTTTAAATAATTTTAACCTGGCCAGGAATTTTTTAGCCCATAAACTAGCGATACATTTTTAATTTGCGATACATACTAAATTTTGGTGAAGAAAACTCATCATCAACAAAACAGATGATCGTTTTTAATTCGGTACCTCTACTATTTTTACAGCATATTTATTACAGACTACGAAGATCACTTCATCAGGCCAAAATGTATGGCAGTAATTCATAGTTTGCCATAAGATTATATAGCTTTCTCGTGTCCATTGAATAATATATTAATCGCCCAAAGACCGAGTAACAAAGAAATTGCTGTAATTTAGGTAAGTGCCTGCGAAAATCGGGCAAAGTGGTCGTAACAATAAACTGGGCAATAAATTCCGCGCAGCGCCATCTGTTAGGCGGGTATTCATGTTGAATTCATGAGAATTGCTAATAGGTGGCGTTAGTGGTGATTTAATTCTGGAATTACAATTTTGCCTTCCTCTGGCTTTGATTATCTATTCTTTGCTTCTTTTAAGATGCTTGAGTATTCAAAAAATGAGGTTTTGGGTTTTATTAAACAAAACTATCATGATATAAGTAGAAGAAGAAGAATTAAAAACTTAGTATAATCTTGATCATAAAAAAGTGATATACCTAGTGTAGGTTAAGTACAACTTTTTCGATGGAAAAAGTTTAAGTTTAACGTAAATTTGCGGTAAGGTTTCCTTAGATGTTTAGTTTCGGGATGAAATAAAATATAGGTACTATGTGTTAAATTTTGTTAAGGTTAATCATCACAAAAAATAAATTAGATAATAGAAAATATGTTTCTAAAGTGGCAATAGAAATACGTACTTATTTTGTTAGAATTTCAAATCTCTGACTCTTACGTTCTATAAAATACAGACCGCTGACAGATAAACGGACGGACCGGACGGTCGGACGGACGTTCGGGCAGACGGCGATGGAAGATGGGCCTCTCTGTTCTAGCTATATGAATTTTGCTGGCCAGTTCTACTTTGACGATATTTTAACAATCTGGCATAGTTACTGGCGTAGTTTTTATTTCCCAAATAAAAAGTAGCCTAGGCAACCTAGGCTAGGCAACCTAGGCTACTTTTTTCTACACGGGTGAAAGTGCAGTAATAAGACTTCGTTAGAATGTTCTGCTTGAACATGGTAGGCTTTTAACACTTTTTGATCACTGACATTACGGTAGATCCATATTATTTATTGAAGTAAAATCGCCACAATCTTGAAGTGCAAATCTAAATAGAAATCCAATACTTATTCTATAATGTAACTCTTCTTCTGGAGTAATAAAAATGGTTTTTGTAAAGTCCATCGCAATTTTCACGCCAGTAAATTTAAGTTTAGTTTAAAGTTTGTGTAGGTGCCTACAACAGAATCTGCAACACCATATTAGACTGCATTATTACTTACCACTTGGTAAAATTACAGTGAAGTTGAAACTAACTAATAGTTGAAAAAGAAAACTAAGTATCGGTATAAGTTTCAAAAATTGTTTCAATATGTTGTTATATGTACCAACCCACGCTACCTAAAGATCTATGTAATGTGAGTACATAAAGTATGTGTGTTTGTGTTGCGGTATAATTTTGTCTTTGTCTGTCGTTGTACGGTGATTGTCGCGCACAATGCGGTGTTGCTCGCCTCGTCACACTGGCAACACTGGCCTGTATCATAACATGGATATACCAACTTTATGAGAAACACTTACATGAAACTGGCGCAGTATCTAGTGCTTGTTGGCACACATAAAGCGGAGTGCTGAGTTTCTTGCAGGCTCCTCTCAGTAATCTGCCTTCTAAACCGGTAGAGATACTACAAACAGACCGACTTGACGTTTGAAAACGGCTTATAAACTAGCGCTACTTGAAATAAACGAATTTCAAATTTAAATTTGAATAAAAGTCGTAGAAAATAATTGAATTGAGAATCATTCTCTCTCTGGCCTATACTTAATATTAACACACTGAATTGGCTGCCCATGTACAATTGGTTACGGTTTAAACACGATTCATTGTGCAATTAAGGAACACGCAAGTGCTGCTGGTACAGTTGAAAATAGTAGTATATATAAGTTAAAAAGAAAACTCCCACAGTTAAGTAGTCTTAATAGCCTTAACAAGTTAATGAGTAATTGACTAACTTTTAAAATGTTAGTACTCGGAGCCGGTACAGGGTAACTCTTATAATTAGCCAATCGAATTCACACGCAGCAACGACGCGACGGGCCGCAACGTAGCTTACACATTTCGCTGTAAATGTAATTAGGTAACCTCGTGCCACAGAAGTGAGAACACACAGAACCCTCATGCAGCAGTTTTCAAGCAGTTCATTGTGCCAAAAACAGTGAAAATGCACCGGGCACGTCTTACCTCACTCGCGGAATGTTGCTCTCTCAGAAACCTTTTCCCATTTCCCCATTTTATGGTAAACATTTAGAACATTAAAGGTAAAATAATTACTGTCAAGTGCTAAATGGAATAAAATAACTAACCGCCTGTTCGAGGAACACTATAACTAAGTGGAGTGGTTTTTGATGATTCAATATTAGTCGTGTAGGTACATCGTGTCTGTATGTTCTGAATTATGTGCCTCGTGCACAGATTTATTTGTAAGGATTGTTATACCGATATACCTCGCCCAGTTTTGAGCTATGTCGGTAGCCTTGGTAATTCTGTGGAGGAAATTGAAATGAAATTTATTGTTATACCTACTTAGTTATTTAATGTAATAAATTCCGAAAAACAATAGAATATTGGCTTTTTTGCTTTTTCGGAAGGACACTTGCCGATAACCACCTAAGGGGTTGCTACGGCGTCACCGGGGGAGTGGGGCGAGCGCGAAAGCTCGCCATGAGAAGAGCCCCAGGGCTCGACGACATCGGGGGGAGTATGGGAGACGTCGACCCGAGGGTGCCTCCTGCGAGGACTCGGACCTCGGCTCGGTTCGACGTTAATCTGACTGTTGGTGGACTTTTGGACTAATCATTGTTTAGTCCGAACGAGTCCCCCGTGACCGTGGTAAGGATCCACGTCCGGATGACGTCAGAAATCGCGGCCCTCGTCTTCGCCGGCGAAGACGCTGTGTATGTTGCGTGTGTGTGTGTTGTTGGGACACGTTGTCGGTAGTTATTTTGTCGTCAGGGTCGTCAAGGACATGCTACGGACGTCGCCGCTTTGGTTCGACGTCGGGGACGGGGGTATAAGTGGACGCCTCGACCACTAGGGGGTTGGGGTGTCGGACTGCATTTTCAAAGTAGGTCTTTGATAATGTTTTCATGTACTGGGCTATGGTGGGAAGATCGAGGTCTCGGTGGAGATCTACGTTGCGCATGAACCACGGACTGTCCGTGGTCATACGCATAAATTTGAAAAACAATAGAATATTGGGCGGCTATTTAAAATAATATTGGTCGTATCCACATAAAGCCCGTCGCACCACAAACGAGCAATCAGCCAGCGATCGCCAACACGACAATACCCCCCTTCCCGCTTCCAAATTCAATTTGCACCAATCAACGGGCGCCGTCTTCCCGCCTTCTGCGCTGTTAGTCCGGACGTGAGCGTTCCTTTTTTAAATTACATCTTTATTCTTTTTAAATTGTTCGCTTTGTTTGTTTTAGCTTCTCTTTTTTTTGGTTGTTTTTGTAATTCGGGACAGACTGTATTTTTAAGCAGCGCGGCGGATGGATACGAAAGTCACCTTCGTCAAAGATTTTTACTTGAATGGAATAAAATAAAAATGTTTTATTGGAATGATACACATTTGAATTTATCTACTCACTGAGTATCATGTGTGCTCTATGGTAAGTAGTTATTTTCCGGTTTTTTTTTTAATGGACTAGACTATACCTACAGTGATAAAAATTTACCTAGATATCATTTTTATACCTAGTATTAAAATTATCTTTTTAAACCATGTTTTGTAAAAGGATAGTTTTTGACCAACTTTCAAGTAACTAGGAAATTCAAAGTAAAATATTTGTCTTCACCGACACATTTTTGGCCAGGTTTTTTGGAAATAATTTAATGTGTACATTAGGTAGAAAAAGTAGGTGCCCCTATTTTGGTAACTTTATATTTTTATAGTTGATTTTGAAGCCATTTCTTAGATAATCAAATCCATGATAAATATAATTATGTAATGTCAATGGATTATTTATGTATTAACTAGGTAGGTATACAGATAACAAAATAACTCATAGCTAAACCGCCATATTGGTCGGTACGAGGTGTCAATTTTATATGCAAATAGTTTATTCACAAGAATAACAATGAACAGGGACATCGAAACGCGAAATTGCAAATAGTATCTCGAACACCTCAAACAGAATACAGAATCGGGAATATCAATATTTGATATTTGATTTTGTAACGAAAGCGCCGCCATGTTGTTTCCCTTCCCGCGTTAACTTTTACTTTTTTCTTTTTTTATTAGTTGCAAGTAGAGGATAAAATGGATATATTTTAAACAGTTTATTAAAGTAGTACACTTCAAAGTTTCAATTGGAGCACACGGCATTGTGCCGCAATAAGTTCTGGCTAAACGCACGCAGAGTGATCTTGATCTCACCAGATTGCTCTTCTAATAACTTTAAAATAACAATGTGAGGTGGTGATAACGAAAAAAAACCAGCAGGTTCTTTTTGTTGTCAGTTTTTTCGTAGCTTGAGTAATTTTTTATGTTTACGAATGAGGTTTTAACCATCATCTCACTCAGTGGCGTGCACAGGGTCTTCGGACCTATAAGCAGATATATAGCGTAAAATAAAAATATTCCCCTCCAGTACGAACTATATAAAATAATTTGGCTATGCAGTGCTTTTGTGCATGTATGAAATGCACGTCACTGATCTCACTGCCATTTTCACATAATGTACGCATCAAAAGTGCAATCTATGGGTCTATTTGAATAATAATTTTTGACTTTGACTATAGGGTAGGGTAGTGGCGTGCATTTCATACATACACAAAAGCACTGCATACCCTAAAATTGAAATATAGCTCGTATAGAAAGGGGTTTTTTCTATTTTATGCAATTATATTTTACTACTGAATGCATACCCTGGTAGGAAACCCAGTGCACGCCACTGAGGGTACCCAATAGCATTGGCAAACGTGTAGAGGATTGTAATGATATAAGTACACATACAATGGCTTTGTTTAAGACCTATAATAAAAAAAGTGAAAAAAAACGAAAATTACAAAATTAATTAATTTAACTTTATATTTCTATACCACATCATAAACATATACAAAAAAAACACTAACATGAAGAAAGATGAAGAATACAAGAAGCGGCCTTACCGCTTAATATTAATTTATATCTTTAAATTATATACTTAAATAACCTTTCCCAAAAATTTAACTTCCCTTTTATGCCAATAACTCAACACTGGACTTGAACTAATAGTTTTTTAAAACTTTGAAAATCAACAAGGGGTTTAACGCCGAAGTAAGTACTATTTGAAAGTCAAAAATAATAGCAACAAATTGTAAGGTTCCTTCTATAGACGACAAAAAAGAAACGATTTGTTGTGAATCTTGGCAAATGTTAAAAGAAATCGTAATTCAAATCGACTCTATCAATATTTCGGGATCGCTGTGTCCGTCTGTGTGTTGATTCTTGAGCGGATCGCAACGGAACGCGCTGCGAGTTGTTTAAACAAAGGGCATCAATCACGACGGGCGCCGCCCCGCGCCGGTATCTATAGTCTGAGATCATTGTCTTTGGGTTTTCGTGAGTGTAATTCTATGTTTTGTGGATAAAAATTGTTTAGTTGCTTCGCGGGGTGTTTGGACGGACGGATGGACCGACAAAACTTGAAGATCCTGCTTTGGTAGGTAAAAAAGTACTCTTTGTTAATTGAATCTAAGGCCGTCTACCAAGGCAGCAGGGAAGTATGTTTTGTGACCATTCAGCACGCACTGTTGATGTCAGCGACTTATTAGATACCTAATTCGGCTGTTGCCGAGACGTCCCCTGGTTGGCCGAGAGCCAGCACTCACCAGAAACGATAGGCCGGCGCGGCAGGCGACTTTGCCGCGGCATACGCTGCCAACTAGCATACGCTTGCCAATAGTAACGCTTGCAGTATACCATCATGATCGAGTGGATTCCAGAGCGTACCTTCACCATGCTTTGGTGTCCCTGAGCATGTCGTAGCATGCCTTCGCGACCGCAAGCATACTGCTGACAGTTGCCGTTACCTCGACGTGAAGCATACCGCTGAAGCATACCGCTGAAGCATACCGCTGAAGCATCCTCTATGGCGCCTTGGTGTCGATCTCTAAACACTTGAATTTGTATACGATTGGTAGTATAGAAAAACTGCTTCTTGCTTTCTTCGGTGTACACTGGTATCTAGTGTTTATGTTGGTATGTAGTGCTTTCCTAAGGCAGTTTAAAAACTTATATGGTGAGAAGTTAGTCAAAATATCCTATATCTATAGGGAGGTTTCTTCAGATATTTTGTTTTAAATATATAATTTCCATCTACCTAAATGCAAAAACTGCTGCTTGAAAGAAAGACTAACTCTTTTTTCACATTGTCCCTCGCTAAGTGAAGACGGCAAAATATGTGTTCCCCTTCTACTCACTTCTATTTACCCGTCATCTCAATCTCTACTTCTTTTACTCGCATATTCTTTTTCACACAATACTGAATGTATTTATTATATCTCTTCCTTGGTCTTCTTCTACGTCTTTCACAAAATTGAAATATGCTCTTCTAATAATCTTAAATGACTACTAAGTACTTACTGCGCGATCATTTCAAAAAATGTATATTAGTTCTGATAATTAATGTAAGGATTCTTACACCACCTAGGATTCTCGCAATCGCTTAACTGATCGATGACAATAGTGAAATAAAGAGAAGTGGAGTAGAACCTTCAAAAGATTGCTGTTTTGGACAAAAGATGAAGAAGAGTTAAACATATTAACGGTTCTATGAATACAGCACATCAAGTAACAAGATACTGACGGAGAGGTCGGATCGCCCGTCCCACTCGCGGACGCGCCGCGAATGCTAACGGCGGAGTTTTTCCTACGTAATTTATACCCCCGCGAATATGCGTGGTGACTACGACTTGGGGAAAATTGGGGACAGCCTTCTAAGGATTTTTGGGACAACTGCAACAGCATGCTTCCATCTTCACCAAAGTAATGTCCTTGCCTTCAACAACTACTTCTTTTGGATTTCGTATACTTTTACGACCTGCGTGACTTTTACCTTTCACACACTTTCGTCTTAGTTAATGTTGAGAGGCACACTAGCCACACCAAGTAGAGTGAGAATCAAAAGGCATCCCAACTTGTACGTACATATTTGTTTTTATCAGACTGGTGTGCATACCATTCGTTCAAAGGTCGATAGGACAATGTCTTAAGTCATAGCTCTTATATCTTTTGCATGAGTGCAAATAATTTTTAAAGCCGTACAATTTGCATCATCATCACTAACCTACTTTCCATATATACATTCATTAGTGTACAACTAACTATCGCTATAATAACACGCTTGTCACTCATAAATTTACCATAGGACTTATACATTTTTGTACGGGAACATACCATACAAAAATTTAAAGTTGGAAAGTGAAACTTAGGGTAGGTATATATATAAGGTTAAATAATGACGGACATTAATTTTGGGTGCACTAGCTTCACATTCAATCTAAAGATGTAAGAACGAAAGAAATAAAGTATAAGGTAGGTAAGTACTGTACACCAGTAAATACATATCTACAACATTTAATAAAACAATAATGTACAATTATATGCGGCCTAATCGCACAAAAGCGATCTCTGTGAGACAACAACAAGCAAACAAACTGCAGTGGTTGAGATGAGTGGAAAGTGGCTAATAGGTGTTGTATTAGATGTGATACATAAAAACTGAAAAAAGAATAGTCACCCTACATATCGGTGGCTTCTTCCCCTTAATTTTCCCTTGTAAACGATCGCTTGCCGCTGGATTTCCTGCCATCTTGATATTTAACGTTGTACTGTACTTGACGCGCTTTATTTCTAACTAGCGGTTACGTGCGACAATCGTTTGCGTATAACTGGTCATCATCATTTTCCTGAGCCTTATAATATCCTGCTGGGCAAAAGTCTGCTCTCTCACAGGAGAGATGGTTTGCGACCAGAGACCTACCAAGCTGCTTCAATGCGGCTTGGTGGGCTTAACCGATTGTTATCATATTATGATCATCACACGACCTTAACGTCCCATTAACGTCCTACTGGTGGGTACAGGCCTCCTCTTTTATAGGAAAGAGGTTTTGAGAGCATAGACCCACCTTACCATTTCAGGCCGGCTTGGTCGATCTTATTATTATCATTTTAGTTAGTGTGACATACCGGGGCCGACGGTTTAACCTGCTTTCCGAGGCACAGCAGCTATTACCGCACACACTGATAAATACTTACGACTAACCTCATGGTCTGTACATGTGTACAGACATAGGATAACTAGATCCATAGACCGATACCGAAACTGAACTGAATATTATAAAGTATTTATGAACTGCGCCATTAAAGAATAGGTTTATAAAGGCTTCTCATACCGTGATTATATCTGATACGCACAATGTACCGTTATTGTGCTACCCAATCTTTTTTCTGTCATTATCTTCGGCTTGGAGTGCTAGTCCGGTATTTCGAAATTGGTGCTGGGGTTGGCCCTTGCGTCGTGGAATAGGTATGCACAAGAATATTAACTACGAGAATCGACTCAGTTGTCATTAGAAAGGATCACAAATACACTTGGTTTCGTAGGCAGACAGCGCGTTCCGTTTGTTACCAACTACTAAACAGTACTAAATTATTAAAACAGCTGCACCGGTCATGATGATTTGGTATATTGTATAGCTGGTATTTCGGAGACGGGCAAAGGATGCTTTTAAACTTATGTATTTTAAATAATGATCAATGGCCCGCGGTCCCACCGATTAACCTAGCCTTTGTTAAGGTTTTAAAAACTATTCTGTCTTTCATATCCCAATTTTTGAGGCTTTTAAAGCTACGATCTCGAGGATAGGGCGAGAGATGTGATACAGTGGGTCATACGAAGAAAATTTTTCACCATAAGTAAGTAGGACCTATATTAGGTAGTAAATAAAGGTTACTAAGTAAAACAACAACATCGGAACATACTTATATTTTACATGTTTACATTATTTTTTTATCGTTGTAAATTATGTGTTGATAGTTATTTTACGTTAGGAGAACTTTACAATACAAATTCTTAAGGTTATAATCTATTTTTTACAATCATAGTGTAGCAGTAACCGCCATTTATCAGTAAATATATTTTCTATTTACAGTAATAAAAATAAGCTTACCTTCAACTACTTCGAGTTATCGCTGGTAATGCGTAGATAGATCTTATTATTCTGTTAGAGATAGGGATACTTTGTATGATAGTTTCTTACATCCATGACTCAGAATTAAGAACATACAAAAAAGACTAAAGCATCAAAAACCACGCGTCTTAGTAGTTTTTCTCTAACAGTCACTTCATGCCATTTATCAGTTGACAATAATTATTTTACCTTTAATGTTCTAAACGTTTACCATAACATGGGAAAATGGGAAAAAGTTTGTGATGAAATATTTCATTTAGGGTTCTTAATGTTCTTAATTCTGCGATCCATAGCTCACAACCAGTTCTGGTTGAAAAAGAACTGGTTCCCAACCAGTTATATTTCAGAAAACTTTTAGAGAAATCTTTTATAAGTATACACTAAAATCATTCTCATGAGTCACGTTGCCTATTAGTAAAATACCGTATAAAATCCGTTCGGTAAAATTTCAGTTTTTCGCGCCCATACCGATAGACAAACGCGGAGGGGGACTTTGTTTTATAAAGTGTAAAAAAAAAAGGTAGAGAAGATAGATACTTGTGCAAGCTAAATGCACAAGCCGACAACATGTCGATGTTATAAGATTTATTATTTACCCATAAACATGGTTGTCATCGGCACCAATGAGGATACAAAATCACATCAAATCTTGCTACATCGGTACCAGAATTAGGTCAAACCGTGCCTACTGATAGTTAGTTTAGTAGGAAAATAAGAAAAAAAATTTAATCGAGCATACTAAAAACTACATTATAATACTGACTTAAGATGTCGACAACTTATTATTAAAAAAAAAAACGCATAAATATTTTTATACTAATTACATAATAGGACTACTACCGTTTAGGAATAACTTTTTACATATTTTTGTATTGTAAATTATCAATTAATCTACTTTGTTTTTTTTTTATATACCTACGTATGTCCTTATAATCTAAGGCATAAATTACATTTCTTACATATCATATTAATATTACACTATATTTGGCCTGCATCAGTTCGTATTAATTATGGAGACAATAAACATAAAACTAAGTAACTAACTATATACCTATTTAATTAAAAAAATATAGCTTAAATTTGTGAAAATTGAGGTAAGCTAACTAATGATATCGTAAGTGAAAATTAAAATTAAACCATAAAAATTAATCACTGTATTTTTAATGAATACATTGATCTAACTTCTTATATAATATCTAAAGGCCTACACGGTAGGTGTATAGCCTGAGTTTAAATGCGCTATTGCGCATGCACGCGTGTTGTTTTGATTTCTGCTCTCTTTCTCAGTTTCTCTATGTTATATCTTTCTTCTCAGTCATGTATCTGCCCTTGACGCGGCCTTTAATTTTCACTCTTAATTCTCGTAAAACAAGAATCACCGACTCGCCGCTTTAGAAGTTAAGTTACGAGTAGTACAAGTAATTTCAAAAACACGACACTTTTAAAATCATGAACATATTTTTATTGGTATAACGCATCAGACCATGAACACCACATATTAAACAAACCACGAGCCCAAACCAAAGTTTAATCAGATGGCAGCAAGTATTAAATATAAAAATGGATTATTTCAACAGGGATTTAAGTTAGCCTGTATGGTATACAGGCTGCATAAAAAAAATACCAGAAAGCTCTCGGCCTTAACGTTCCTATTATTATTAATATATAAAATAATATATTTATTTTGATAAATAAATATATTATTCAACAGGGTTGAATAAAAAAATCCAGAAAGTTCTCGGCATGTAGTTGTTTTCATTACAACTAATAACTTTTAATCTACGATTTTTCAAAATTTAGTATTAATTTATTTCAACAAAAAAAGTCATGATGTATCTGTAAAGTGACATTACACCGTGAAATCGAATACCTACATGTCATAAAAGTTATGGTTCGCGCGCTGTTGTCGAGTTTATTTACAGAGCAGTAAAACGTAGATTATGTATTTAAAATAATGAATATTGAATATTTCACAAACTATAGAGTTGGAACAACAACAACAACAAAAGCATAATACCTTCCTATGTAGTACCAGTAGTCTGAGTCTTAATCTAACTGCTCGTGAGATGTCGCGTAGTTCACAATTAAGTTATAAAAACAGCGTCATTGAATTCCAGCGAGATGGTTAACGGAAAAATTGTGCCAAAATAATGAGATACTAGCGTTCGCCTCGACCGCCGACCCCGGCGCCGCGAGGATGGCGAGCGAAGAGGTGCCTGGGAGTGGAGTTGTGAAACGAGTGTAAATATTAGAGCTAAGTGTTTATAACGCCGAGACCGCTCGCCGCGTGTATCGGGATCAGTATTATATAATGTATTAGTTTTTTCTATCTATTTAAAATATTGAATATTTCACAAACTATAGAGTTGGAAATAGTCGTAGAAGAAAAAAATTTGTTAGTTTTAATGTAAACAACTACAGGCCGAGAGCATTCATTTATTTTATTCAGCCCTGTATATAAAAATATATTTATTTTTAAATGATCCCTTTGTGGATCCTCTAACACAAGTGACATTGGCAAACTACAAAATGCTGATTTGTCCTAAAAGCCAAAAAAGCAAGAGAAGAATAATATAACACAAAACTAAAATTACAGCCATGAAAAGTAGTAAATCCTTCTTGATCAAAGAAACATCATTAAATGTTTAAGGATTTCATTTTGGGCTTATTTTTAAATCACTAATGAATCAAACTGAAATAAAGAGAAGTACCATCCCTGTCCGCAAAAACTGCAGTCGTTAATAAAAGAACCTCATTATCCAGAACTACTGTGTCTAAATTAAAGTTGGCAAATTGATTGCCGTCATACATTAGAACCGGTTCTTTAAACATAAAAGTTTAGTTTAGTTTAAAGTCTGTTGTGGCTCAGAATCGTGGAGTGGAAGTCCTTGGGACTTGTTTTACTGGGATTACATTGTGTAGGATACTCTAGCCCACAGAAGATTTTCATCGCAATATTTTTAGGTTTATTCAATTGAAATCGAATATGTGGACGCAAATCCATGTAGCTATTGCTGAATTTCGAATGAAGTTTGCTCAGTTGGGTCCGTACTCTTATATCATATAATGCATACATGAATTTAGTCTATACTCTATAGAAGACAAAAGACCAAATATTGTCTTGAAGTGGGCATGCATAAACATCAATTGAAATTAGCTTTTTATGCATTTACTCTATTGTCATAACTGAATAGACCAAAAGTGTTTATTTACATTCATAATAATTATTAACCTCAGAGCTGATTTTGAAGGCGTCTCTTCGATCACAACTTGTGATAGGTATTCTAAAAGCAGAAGTATAAGAATGTTGTTATTGGCACTTTTGCTCAAAGTGCGAATGTAGCAAGGATAGAGGGTCTTTTATCAGTCAATCAGAGAACATTGCGATCTAGACAATGTCGCTGGCATTTACAAACCATGTTTCCTGCCCTACATTGTTCTTAGGTCCTGCCTAAAGAATAATTTTGGCAGATTTCTTAAGTAAAAACAGCCAGTTATAAATTTTACTCCTAGGTGAAATATTATTTGGTGGTTGAAAAATCGGCCTTTTATTGTGTCTTAATAGATCCTAATAACTATTTAGTATAAATATTTAACGACTAATTGTAACGCACTATATATTATTGCAGTAGCAAATCTAAAGATTCCTATTGTCTGTTTATAAAAACTAAGGATTTCATGTTTAATATTTTTACATTATTTAAACAATTTGTTTCTTTTTAACTAAGACTAGATATTTAAAAGGCTTTGGGTATTTGAAATCAATCTAAATCTGTTAATTTCAGTATCTTTGCTAAAATCCTGTAGGAAATGCTTTAAGAAATAAAAATAAATTTACTTTCATACTACATACGGCCTGAACATATCTGATCGGCCATCTTGGCCCATGATCAATCCGCGTCGATTGTTTTCCAAATTTGAATTAAAGTTTGCCGCCGCCATAGCTCTTTCTCTTTCTAGTGCGATAATTCGATCCCTGTCCAACAGCGGGGCTGGTTTAACAGATGTCAGATCCGCCGCCATGTTTTGCTGGGTAGGTTGTTTATCGTGGTCAGGCACCGGTATGTCTTTGGGCTTTTTCTCGTCGCTGGAATGGGTGATATGAGGTTCTTTGCTCTTTGTGTCCTGTTGAGCCTTTTTTGAACGTTTCCACTTCATTCTTCTATTTTGAAACCATATTTTAACCTGTGGACAATAGAACATCCTTTTTTAAGAAATGTTGTCATAATCATCAAGCTAATTAATGTCCTAATGCTGCGAAACGGCCTACTTCTTCTATTACCACACTATACATACGAGTAAACCAAATTCGATATGGAGTTTTTACCAAAAAAACGCTGCTCAGCAACAAATGACATGCAGATGTTATGAACCAATTGAAAATTTTGACATTATTTTTAAGAATACCTGAAATAAATAAATCAGACTTAGAAATATTTAAAAAACATTTTCTACCATTATCTTTATTTTTTAAATTCAAGCTTATTCGTGTTAATTAAGGAAGTTTTAAGTCGAATTCATCGCAGATTTAGGGGTTCTCTCTTTTCCTTTGCTAAGAAGATTTCAATACGCTTCCAAACCCACTCGAGCCGTATAAATTAGGATTTCTCATCGTTGTCAAGTTCGTGAATCGACAAAAAAATATCATCATTTCATACGGTAGTCAATTTGACGATTGGTCATAAAAATCCAAATGTTACTAATCCGCGATATTCTATGACGAGTACTATAATATAGGGTCGTTAGACATTTACTTAGTGGGAATTAAAAATAAGCAAATTTAACTTTTAAGACTTTTTTTCTTACGCACTGGGCGGTTATGTTATTTTTCAGAAAACGGTGTTAAACTAAAAGAAATACGAGTATGTTACACTTGGAAATTGTGATAAAAAATTAATTATTGTTCAATAAAAGTGTGACAACCCTATATATCTATCTAATAAACATCGCGATTTTTGGTTTGTTTACATAAATTCCACATCGAGTTTGGCTATAGTATAGGCTGCTTATTGTTTTGGCAGCCCCAAAATGGCGTCTATCAAGTGAAATCCTTCACGCTGCTCCATGTCGTGTATGCATAACGATTATCCTCTGGGTGTGTGTCAGTGGTGAAGTAGGTACAATGTGCTGATTTGGCACACCTTAAAAGTAAAAAAGAGAAAAAGAAGATCATCTGGGGAAGTTAAGCCACTTCCTACCTACCTACTTGAAAGCCTTTTCGGCTTTCGTTTTATCCGCTAAAATTTTGTTTGGCGTTGCCTTTAAATAGCCTTTTATTAAAACTAAATTTTCTTAGTTTTGTAGGTACCAAGTTGAGTTCCTAGATAAACTATTAAAAACTTTTATTATATATTATTATAGACTTATGGTAGCACTTTGTTTTTAAACAAATGCATAGTTCAGCTATCGATTCTGTTCTCATTCGTGCCATCTAGTGGCAAATTGTAAAAACTAGATCTGTTACAAAAGTTAATTACTTTTGGTACGTCCAATCCAGGTGGACGGTATCCTCCAGAGGCTGGCATTGCAATACTAGGGATGTACTTGTAGATAACAATCAAGTGCGTTGCAATGCTACAAAAAAATGAATGTTCGAAAACGCACTCCCCATGTTTCAGTTGATTGAAATCGGCCAAATAACAAAAAAAAGGGGTGAAATTAAAATGGCAGGCCTCAAACCGAAAACTGAGTACATATACAAGCTTAACATGAAGATTAGCACGGATGTTATTATTACGGAGTTAAGTTTGGAAACTTCCGTTATTTTTGAAAGAGTATGTCATCACAATACTATTAAAAATCTTTTCTAATGTAAATCGAAAAAATAGTTACAGATTCAAAGAACTCAGAGCCGTAAAGCTCCGTTAAAAACCCCTGTTTTAAGTAATTCCTATGAAGATACAAACATTGAAACTTAAGAATAGATAATTTACATTATGAAAAAATAGAATAACGTTGTTGTGTTGATGGAAAAAATAAGGACATAAAGGTTAGATTATAAAACATCTAGTTATATTTGTTAAAAAAAACATACTTTTTCTTAGATTAATCTAGGTAAACAACACCACCATATATCATAACCTGACACGGGCGCAGAGATTAATCTTTAAACCCACATAAAACGCCCCAAGCAATAACGTTTATTGCGTACGTTTTACCGCCCCCATAATCTTGTTCCAAGCATTTGTAAGCTCAAATCCGGGCATCGTTCAACTTGACAGCCGGTTCGCGCCATTTCACAACTGTCAAAATAGGGTTGTTTTTGGTGTCGCGATCGTAGTGCCGTAAAAAGGTTTCCTTGCGAAGTGTTTTCAATGGAGTAAAGCTGTGATGTTTGGGTTATGAATCTAAGAATGTTTTAGTGCAGTCCCAAGATAATATTAATATTGAAAACGTTTGCATCACACTATTTACTGTCATAAGTAGGTGTGAGAATTACCAAATTTTTGTTTACTTACATTTTAATGGGTGTTTATCTCATGCATATTTATATGAAGAAATAAATTAAAGAATACCACAAAAGTAATCTATAAAACCACCGTATTTTTTTCTTACTTAAGTACGATTACCAACTTTGTAGTTAGTAAGAAAGAAAAAAATAATAAGTAGGTAGATACCTAATTTATTATATACAGCAAGAAAAACAAAAAATGTATATGCGGTTTAATTGAGCCAAATTCTAACTATATCATTTAAACTAAGGTTTTTAAGTCGCAAACAGCCTCACCTGTGTCTCAGTGAGCATCAGACTGGTGGCGACTTCGAACCTCTTGGGCCTGGACAGGTATTTGTTCATTCGGAACTGCTTCTCTAGTTCCAACAGTTGCTGGGAGGTGAATGCCGTGCGCGGACGCCGGGTCTTCCCAAGCAAAGGATGTGGCGCTCCTGAGGACAACATTATGACAATTATTATATTGTTAACTATTATTATAAAAAATTACACCAAGATTGATTTAGCAAATAGGTAACAAAGGTATTTTTTTTTAATTTCGATCGTACTTTTCCTGGTCCACGTGATAAAAGCAATCGTTAAGCCGAACATATACAACAATTAAACCATAACTTTTCTGCCGAATTAGCGCATTCGACAAATAATTCGAATTTTAGAAAAGGAGATTTATTTGTATAATTTAATAAAGCTTCTTTACGAAATAATATTTATTATTTGGTTACGCTAATTCAACGGTAAAACATATACTCGATTTACATTTATAATATTATTTTGGATCTTTTCTTATTGTATTAAAATGAAACCTTTATCCATAAGTGAAGCAACAACTTTGTACCCCTTTTTACGAATATTTGGCAGACTATATAAATGATGAAATTTCCACACTTATAGTTCACATAGAGGCGTTCAGAATGTTATTTTTTTAAAATAAATACACGAAATCAATAATTATATTCTCCTAAAATAATCCGGTATGAAAAATATTTTATTTTCAGTTCGTTGCTTTTGTTTTGTGTACAATAAAGTAAGTAATTAGTTGATTGATGAATATCTACCTTCCGCGTGTTTAGATACGCACTATCCAGTCAGTTATTTTAATTAATATAATTCGCCTATGTTTCTCTATCGTCAAGATAAGCAGTAGGCAATTTTACTGCACCAATTAGTGAGATAATCAAATCAAATATTTTTTATCTGTTCGTTAATAATTGAAACGCCTCTCTTGTCATACCTATCAAGATTTTGACTTCTAGCTAAATAATATTAACTGACTAGTGATTAGGATAGTTTACGGTAGATTAGAATTTGTTAATTGTTACTAAGTTAGCTGTCGTATTTACAAGCCTAGTTCAAAAAGAGTACTAGGAAACCATACATTAAAAGGGTCACTGTATTATAATGAAAAAAAAAATAATAATACAAAAGTAACATAAAATATAGTTTTGAAATTATATTCGTATGTGTGTGTATGAATATTTGTGTTATTATTGACGTTGAAATAGCTAGGCTTGTTTATTTTGCGTACTTTCGTATTGTGATGTCCTACGGCATCTTGTTATGGGGCAAACCTACTGATGTCGACACTATATTTAAAGTACAGAAAAGAGCTATATGATCAATGTATGAAGTTAAATCACGCGACTCCCTTCGTGACATATTTCAATAAATAAGTATACCTGCTGTAGCTATTGTTTCTTTAAAATATAAATATAACCTAAAATAAACTATTTAAAACTAAATAAAATCTAAAACGTCCTCGAAACCACCGCAGCGAGGCACAGTTCCTAAGATGCTGGCAGCATTGCCCCTTTGGATGGCCAAACTAATTCGTTGGCCAAGGTTACTGCCCGCTCTAGGATCACCGGTAGACTCGATAACCCTCTTCGATAATTCTTTGAAAAGGGCTCTTGCTTCCGGACCCCACGGTCCCAAAGTCTCTACTCCAAAAGGCACAAAAATGAAGCTGCTATCCAGGTTTTCATATTTACGCCTCTTGGCCTGCTTGGCACTGGAAGCAGCCGCACCTACCATTGACGAGGTGGCCTGGATGTGTGATGCAGCTAGGGTATCAACACAAGTTGCATCCCACAGAAGTGACCTTCCAAGCCTCTAAGGTATGAGCGTCATACCATCAGGTCTCTTGCCATCGCTCCGCGCCAAACCAATAGGTTCAAATACAGCTGTAGCTTGATAATATATTTATAATAATATCGTATTTGTATGACAAAATGTTAGTTCTTTTTAACAAAAAATGGCTATAAACAATCGATTTACAAGAAATGTGCATATGTATCGTTCATATCGTTTGAAGAAGACATTTGTGTGATTGAGTATCCCTACGCTTTTATAATATGATTCCTAAGCTAATTTTGGACCTTACAATGCATAAGTTTAAACATTATGTTAAAACACAATAATTACAGCGAGGTTAATATACAAAAGATGAATTCCGGAATGACAAGTTTGCTTGGAAGCATCTATCTACGCTTTCGCTTCTCTTACTAAATAAAAAGTAACTGCTAAGCTGCTTGCCGGCTTCTGTCGGTAGAATCTGCTTTCCGAACCTGAAGTAGAGTCACTACAAACAGACTTGACGTTTCAAAAGTGCTTATAGAGTAGCCTACTTGAAATAATTGAATTTTGAATTTTAATAAGCAAGTAACTGCTGCCTTTCTTCCTCGGTAGAGTCTGCCTTTTGAACAGACTTGTCATAGTAATCCGTGATTACAAAATTACAATGCAAATTTTACTTTGCGCCGGCTATCACTGCATTTTTATTTTTAATCATTCTAAAGTTAGTTCTCTAAAATTATTTGTCAGAAAATAGGTGCGGAAAAAAGATTTTTATTAATATGTATTTATTAATACTCTACAAACATTTGATGTTAGAAAAACGTGTGACACTCTGTGGGAACACGATAATGTTGCTCCGTATAAGGGCGGACGTTTTCCACTTAACATCAGGTGGGCCTTTTAGACATGATTCCCACTACTGGGTCAAGACCCTGACCGAGGTAGTTGGAGTTTACACCGGCAATATTTCAACACTGGGTTGGCACGGACAGTTTTTTCAGTAAAACCCCGTATAATTATTTAAAAGTATTTATATTGTAGGGTATAGGGCCCCAATTGAATTTGTGCCCCAGAGCTCTTATAGCTCTTATTACATAGTTACGTCATTGATCACAGCCGTGGCTGGGATTAAGGGCCTTACGCGCTCTCCGAAGCATGAGGTTTGATAACGCCGATTTCCAAACTACAAGCTCCTACTGAGAATTTCTTCAACATAATGGTACAACCATGTCCACCTCATTGTCGTCTCTATCCATTCTCGGGATAATATCCTAGTTGTTAGGACTTCGGCTTCACCTTTGGGGAGCCAAGTTCGAATCATATAACGCACCTATAACTTTTCTGAATTATGTGCGTTTGAAGCGAAAAATTACTTGCTTTAACGGTGAAGGAAAACATAGTTAGTAAACCTGCATGCCTGAGAGTTCGCCAGCATCGTGGACTACGGCCTAAACCCATCCCATTATGGGAGGAGATCGGAGACATGTAATGGTGCTCCGAAGGGGACCAACGCGACCTAAATCTCATAGTAAGCCTAAATTGTCCGTCTGTCTTTCAGCGGGCAATAAGAAATATATATTATTACTAGCCGTTTCCCGCCCGCTTCGCTGGGCGAATTGAAAAAGGAAATAAATTACATTTTATGTTTCATTTTTATTTATTTTTTTCATATTTTTATTATTCTCCTTTTTTTTTATTTTTGTATGAACATAAATAGGCCCCGCGGATAGAACTGTAAGCATCGATATTGTTTAGACTTACTCAAATTCCAAATTCCATCGATTTAGCCTGTATCTTTCATCCAGGTGATTTTTCTCACTAATATTCATTGTAACTTTCAATGTGCAATCATTATAACATTTCCGTGCCTTTCTTCCAAAAATTAATAATAATTGACATGAAGAAAAAAATTTGAAATGAGCATTGAAAGTTTAAGTTAAAGTCATTGCAAGTCTCATATGTGAAGTTGAAATCTGTCTAGGTTCAAGTGCGACGAATTTTCTGTTAACTAAAATTTTCTCCGTGACATCAATTTTTTATAGAAAATTAATTGTGCATGTTTTTTATGAATTCTATTGGAATAAGTAACTAAATTTCTTTTCCACATCTCATGTGCTTGGAAAATGCATTCATTTTAATCTGTTACATTTCCGCGATCCCGCAATAAAAGAATTCGTCGGTTATGTAGTCTGCAAAAGTAAAATGAATGTAAAATTCTTAGTCCGTTGATGGGATAGCTACATGTAAAGTTAAGTTTTTGAAACCTCTCAATGACTTTTTCTCCGCTGCCAAAAAGACGATTGTTGTAAGGAAATACACGAATATCCCTACATACACGAAGATCCCCACCAAATTTGGAGTCTGTAGAAGTTACAGGTTAGAAATAAAAATTTTAGATTTTAACACCCACCCCCGCAATTCCTGTCGGAAGTAGACTTTATTGAAATCCATTTTGAGATGTTCTTTATGTGAATAATAAAAGATTCATACCATATTTAGAATTTTTAGAAGCTATATTTCGAAATTGAAATTTTTTATTGTTAACACCCACCCCCGCGAAACTTATTGGAGGTGATTCATTGTAAAATCCGCTCGAAGATCATTTTTATATTACATAATATAGAACACTCTCACTAAATTTGGAGTCTATAGGAGCTATCGCTTGGAAATTGAAAATTGTCATTGTTAACGCCCAATCTTCTTTGGGGTGGGATATCGTAACATTTGTTCATAAATCATTTTTACATCACTTATAGAAAATTCCTACAAAATTTGGAGCCTGTAGGAGCTTTAGCTGGAAAATTAAAAATATTAATTGTTAATACCCACCCCCGCAACCCCCTGTGGGGTGAGCTATCGTAAAATTCGTTCATAGCCTATTTCTACACCTCTTACAGAAGATTCCTACCAAATTTGAAGTCTATAGGAGCTATAGTTTAAAAACGGGAATTGTTCATTGTTAACGCCCCCGCAATCCCCTTTGGGGAAATCTATTCATAGCTGACCTCTACATAGCAAAAGTAATATTCCTACCAAGTTTCACGTTTCTAAGTCTTATGGTTCCCGAGATTACGTGGTGAGTGACTATATAGATGGGAATTCTTCGATTATCATCGAAATTTTTAACTTTTTATCGGGCTTTTTTAAAATTTTCTTACATACAAAACTTTCTCCTGACAATTCTGAAGATAAAAAAAAAGCCCAATTGGTCCAGCCGTTCTCCACTACCGTGAATAGATTCTTAGCTGAATGTAAAAAACCATAATCCCTTTAATACACTCTGTTGAAATCCATGAAAACAAAAGAATCAAGAGAAAATGCGTATCTTTTGTTTTTATTAGCGGGATAAATGTTCATAAAAGTAAAACAGCAATAAAAAAATGAAGGAATGTTGGAATTCAAAAAATAGATAGCCATAAACCATCTAGGAAAAATTTCGCATCGAATGGTGGTAGTTTCATGTCGATACGATCAGTGGTTGAGTGATTGAGCCTCAAACGAAGACCATTTTCATTATATATATATACTAGCTGTTGCCCGCGACTTCGTCTGCGTTTGATTTTGTTTTTATAGTATATATCGCTAAGCTTTAAATGAGTATAGTAGTATATATATATAACATGTGACTGCCAATTAATTATAGACAAATAATTTGAAATAAAATAAAATTGCGACTATAATTAAAGATCTAAGCTATCCTATCTCTTAAGTTGGACCAGACTGCTCACGGTGTACCAATTTAATTTTAAATCGGTTGAGTAGTTTAGGAGTCCATCGCGGACAAACATCGTGACAGGAGATTTATATATATTAAAGATTGCGGCCTTAACAACAAATAATATAAAGTAAAAAAATATAGGTTTCCTTTACTCGATCGTAAAAATGTTAATAATATAAAGTATTTCATATTGCATCTTGGTACGAAACCGTTCCTTTACAACTCAAACTCTGTTAATATTTATATTTCGTAATTTCGAAAGCTTGTCCACAGCAAATTAAACATTCGAAAGATATTTAAAAGTAAATTAAACATGGCGCGCGTTGGAAAATAAACATGCGATCGTGCTTAAGGGTCGAAGTTACGAATCCATAACAGAAATAGAGTTATTGACTGTACGTGACCTCTCTATCACGTGAATGGGTCCAGAATAGGACAGTTTATTTGTTGAAGGTACATTAAAATTACGATAAATTATGCCTTTAAATGTATATTTTTGAAGTTATACTTCTTTTGGCGCGTTAGGGAAAAGTTATGAGAGTAAATTTTTAAGATGCGCGCGCACACCGTCACGAAAAACCGACACCCTGAATTTAGCTATAGTCAACAATTTTGTTTTACAATAAAAGGTTTGTCACTGTACACTTTGAATTGTCAAAGTCTGCGGGCTTATTCCGGCGATTTAATTGATTCAATTACACAAACAAAAATCGGAACATTTAGACGGCTTATATTTATTGTATTTATTAATTTTAGTTTGTAATTATTATTACCCTACAAAAATATATTTATCGTTGATTTAATCAAAAATTGCCACTTTTAACAAAAATCTCATATTTTAATGATGAAACTTGGTTTTCCGATAATGACATAACTAGATAATGCGTTATAATAAATCTTTCAATGTATTAAATACCTTTTGCTATTGTTATAGTAGTTTTTTACAAACACAGAATAAGGCAAAAGATAAAATTTATTAAACGATTTGTATCCTGTTACGCCAAAGAAGTATAACGTCTCTTACGTGTACATAAGTACACACACGTTTTTTTTTGTTTTATTGCTCCTTTGGCACAACTATGGAGGGTAGAGGTAAGGAGAGTCATCTTATATGGGAGAAAAGTTGAAAAAGTGTCCAGTTGTTGCGCTAAATAACAGTTCAAAAATCCTCCACAATGGCGTTGGTGGATGCACAGTGTATGGTATGAATGTAGCAATCGTAGATGACTTGAAGTATGCCGAGTTAAAAAATTTAATGTCATTATCGACTAAAGTAGTTAATTATTGAGAATTTCAACAACTTACGTTGTACAAAATATTGTGGTAAATATAACCTTACTTCCTTGTATCTCCATACTTCCTTGTTTATTTTTCAAGCCTACTCTAACAATATTTATATTTCGCTTCTTTTAATAGTTACCCTGATGCAAATGTGGCGCCATCCTAATTTAATACATTTTGACGACACTTTTTCATATACACAGATGACTCTCCTTACCTCTACCCTCCATAGGCACAACATTTACTTAAGCACAAATGCTAAATGTCACTGTCATTTAAAGATCTTTGCAGTAAAAATTATAAGAAAATGAGAATGGGCTAGTTTATTTCATGAAGGGGCTTTTAAATAACGAAAAATAATGCCCTTGAAATTAATACCTATTTGAGTTTATTATTGCTCGACTCTAAAAAGTAGTAACGGTTAAAATCTCCCACCATACCAGACCAGAGAAAATACAGAAATCTTTAATTTTCTGGTATATAACTTTGTTTCTTAATAATAGCTAGCTGCGCCCCGCGGTTTTACTTGCGGTAAATAAGTGGCTTAATTGCTTTGTCATGACGTGAAGGAAACTCGATATTTGTCGTAAAAATAGGAATGTTCCAGGTCCCTTGTTGTATGTCCAGGACCAAAAATACCTGTATGTTTCTCTCCGTCTTTTCAAAATTCTTGCCGAAAAATCAAGTCGATTGGTTGTTTTGTTAGGGTTTGAAGTAAGGACAAACAAACAAATTTCCGCATTTTAATATAATTACCAAAACCTGGGACTTCAAAAGTTTGTTTTTAGGAGTTTTAACCCATCTAGATATTAACATGGGTAAATGGTTGATTACCCGGTGCAATTGTGCTGATTTGTGCTATTTCAGCTAAGCCAGAGTCTCCACCCTCACTCAGAAAATTATAGCGTTTAATCTAAACTGTACACAAAAAGAACCTCGCAGTCACAATGACATTTTCGCCCGGTCTCCCGCGCAAACTTTGACAGATGCGTTCAGGAATTACATCGCCATTTATCGGTTGTGCAAACACGGCCAAATGTCGCTTGGCGCTTCAATCCTGTTACACTAATTGATAATTATCATTTTTATGGAATTATCGTTGCTCTTTAGTCGTAGAAATAATTTATGTTATTGCTAATTTATCAATAAAGGTAATTGGATTCATTTCTGAAAGGTTTCTGTTTGTTTTTTTTTTACGCAATGAAAGTAGGTTAGGTTTGCGGTTTAACAAGAAAAACCTAAGACAAATTGTTTGACGATAAATATTTTCCAGACTAGCACTTTAAGACGGAGTGCGATAAGGGTATAATCATTATTATTACCGGCCTACTTCACGGCACTTGTCTCCTCTCAACATTAGAAGAGTTGAGGTTTAGTCCGTCATCCTGGCCAAGTGCGTATTGGTACTTGGTAGACATCACACACCTAAGCGATTATTATGGAGAATGGCACTGGCACGTAGGTTTCCTCATGTTTTCCTTCATCGTTTAAGGCAGATGAAAATCGTTTAAAATAAACTCCGAAAAGTTAGAGATACGTGCCGGGGCTCGAACTCGGTCCCGCCGAGGAGACTGAAGCCCTAACCTACTAACTATCGCTTATAAAGGTAGCTTTGACATTATTTTGCAGATAAAAATCCTTTCATAGTCAGACTTAAAAGACGCCGGTACAGACTACGTAATGTTATATCGCCCGTTATAACTAGAGGCAGGGATCGTCTTGATGGCTGGAGGCGTAAATCGAATCAGGTTGATTGGGAGCCCCGTTCAGCCGAGCGTCTTAACGCCGTTGTTACGGAACCCTAATCAAACTCTCTGTATATTATATTGTAGACTAGATGATCAGGGGAACTTTGTACTTCGATTTGAATGTAACTATTATTATCATTCATAACTAACGCTTGAATGCTTTAACCTAAATGATAAGCAACCTACAGCCTGTGCAGCTGAATATAGGTCCTACTTTGATATTTTGAAAGAAGATTCTTTCTCACCCCTTGGACAGAACCGATACTAAAAAAGGATTTTTGAGATAGGTAACCTGATAGTTAGTGAAAAATCATCCTATAAATATTACAACACTTCACAGAGCATGCAAGGATCACATACTACCTCCGACGTGTCGCCCTGTTTCCATCAAAACAGGACTTACACGGGCATGTAGAGTTAAATACGGAATGAGTTACGGACAGCAAAACTTAGAAGGTAGTTAGGTTCTTAGGAAAAAATTTTTTTTAATCTACCACTAAAGGGTCGAAAGAGGGTTTGGAAGTTTGCAAAAGTCCCACGTATTTGAAGAAAATCGTTAGGTTTTTCATCATAGGTACAGCACAGAAAAGGTCGCGACCTACCGGGTCCAATTGTGATTACAACCAATCCAGGAATCCGTTGAAATATACACACAAATCATCCCAATCGGTCGAGCCGATTAGGAGGAGCTGGGTTAGGTTAGGTATTATTTTAAATTAAATTACTATTAAATCATATTTTTAAATAAAAATAACCCGCAAGGGCGTTGAATATGAGATAAGATGTTGGTATTCCAAAATATTACGTTTTACAATTTGTACGCAGGCGAAGTCGCGGTAAACCGCTATTACCGGTAGCCTAAGACAATGATAAGTTTCGAGGGATCAAGAGTTAAGGTATACAAACAAACTAAAACTGCTGAAATCAAAACCATTTTGCAGTTGGATAAAAAAACCGTAGGGGTGAAATTGGATTACTATCGGGAAATAGAAAGAATTCTAATCCCTACCCCCTGAATGAATCTATTCGACCGTATAATTAGCAAAACCACCCCCTAAGCAATAAACATATGACAACTAATACTTATGTCACTTTTTCAACCAGCACTTTAGATTATAGATCTTATAACTACTGCAATAGATTATGAAATCGCTTGCGTTTTCTTAAAAGCTTACTCTACGATTATTCATTTAGTTAATATAAACTTTGTCATATGTAGCAATAAGGTATAATATGGATTGTTTTTTTTTCTATTCTTCAATATTTCATTTTATTAATACAAACTTTATGACTAATGTAAATAAGGAACAGAATTGATTGTTTTTTCGTTGTTGATTACTTTGATAGGGGACGAAAGCAAGAGTAATTTATATGTATTTATCGTTTATTTGTTTGTTTATTGTTTAAATGTGTTGATCGTTGGAATGGGGCTCAAATTAGATCGACTTTAAAGGGAGGGTAGGTTAAAATTAATTTTATTGTTTAATTTCATTCATGTTGTATATCTGACGAGCTTCCCGGTGAGCGCAGAGGTTTTAAATGCCCCGGGTTCGATTCCAGGCAAGGGCAATTTGGGAGCGTATATTTTCTGAATTTTCTATACGGTTGGTTTGTAATTTTTTTTAATTCCGCTACAAGTTAGCATCTCTCATCTGCAACCTCACCTGACGGTAAGTGATGAATAACTGAAAGAATTGAATCGCTTAGCGGCACTTCTTTGTTTTTAGGGTGGTTACTAGCCACAGCAGAAGCCCACCTGACAAGACCAGATTAAATTCAGAAATTATTAATTCTAAAATTGCCCTTGCAAGCCATCGAATCCGGGACCGCCCACTTAAAACCTCAGTGCTCACCGCTGCGCCAGGCAGGTCTTAAACGCATTCAGTAGTAAACTGTAATTTTGAAATTGCAAAATGGACACTTGTTTATTTATTTGTTCCTATAGATGAATAGATATGAATGTACGGACCGGTAGCAATTTATCACAGTAACATCGCACCGCTACTGTATAAATATATTCTTTACTGAAAATCCACTGAAAATCCACCCTTTTTCGGCCAACACACAACCGTAGGAGACTAGAGATGCGACTTTGTTATATTTATTGACCTGATTTATCGATAAAATATAGGTTTCTTGCAATCGTTCCTGATCAAGTGACAGTTATTCAAAATTCTATTTAGTAGTATATTGTATTCTATCTAGTATTTTTATAAAAATAAAATCTTGTTTCAAAGGCGGAGGAAATCGTCGAGAGGAAACCTGCATGCCTGAGAGTTCTCCATAATGTTCATATTAGTTTTTGAAGTCCACCTATCTGTACTTGGCTAGCGTGGTGGCATAATGCCTTAACCCCTTCTCACTGTGGAAGGAGACCCGTGCCCTGTAATGGGCCGGTAATGGGTTGATATGATGATGATGATTTAAGTAGTAGTATTCTTAAACAAGGAGTGCACTGCTTAGGTTAATAAACAATTAGGTTAATATCAATAACGCCTGCTTAAAATAAACCAATACATGTCGTAGTTCGTTACTATAGTCTGCCAATCATTGAGAGTTGGAATAGCCTGGAAGATTCTAAATTCCCCCCCTCCCAAATAATTTTGGACCACATAGACCTTCGCCTAATAAGTACTAAAAGACTGAGAATAAAACTTTGTAATTTGACCCTGATCTTACTTTAATGATTGACTTGAATCTAACTTTAAATATCAATAACAATATCAAAATGTATTATCGACAATAAATTTCTCGACATTCGGCTACCCTATGCGTGGATCTAATTTGTCAAGGACCGACCCTTTGTTTGCGCGAACAAATTGCTGCTCATAATTGGCTTAGGGCTCTTTAGGGAGTACGGCCTCAGTGCTAGCGGGCCGACAATTTAATTATTTATAAAAATATTTTGTTCCAAATGAACCATAATAGAACATATTATAAAAAACGCCAAATGTGTCTTCTACCTAGTAAATAATTTTCCCCGCTACTTTTTTGCATACAACTTAGTAAAAAAACTATTAGCCGCTATTCTTTGTAATATAACCCTAGACATCGCCCACTCGCGCTATTCCTACTCGGCCCGAACGGTCGCAGCGTGTTGTTAAATAGCCTATAGTTCTCCTAAACAATCGGGCTATCCATTTGATAGCCTTATTGAAAGAGATTTTCCAAATTCGACGGTTAGTTTCAGAGAATACGCTTACGCTTACATGGCTGAACAGATTTTGATTATATTTAGTACTAAGCCGTTTTAAAGTCTTGATGACTAGATTATAAATGCAAAAATGAGTTTTTGGTTGGTCCATCTTCCACGCAGCAACGTTCACTTCGTAATACTAAGAAGAGAAGTGATCCTACTTAAGAATTTGTACGCATGAAAATAGAACGTGAGGGCTGAATTTGTAAATTATAAATATAATGAAAGTGTGCTTTGTTTACCGTTCATGCAGAAAAGAAGCCAAATATTGACTTTATCATGGAAGAACACGGAACAAGTCACGGATATAATAAATATAATATAAATCTCGCTATCAGACACACCACGACGTACCTATTTACAAAATGTCGTTTCGCTAATTTTTAAATCAAGTTTCCACGCGCGCTCAAATGTTACTAATTATTTTATTAAGTTGCTAATTTACTTATTTCTTAAAATTTATGGGACCCCTGTCTAGAGCGGACATAGTAAATACACATTTATATCATTGGCTGAGTACGACACGTGAAAAAAAAGATGTATCTAATTTTCTTGGGCGGCTTTTTTTTTTCGATTCGTATTCAGATTGAAACTTCATGTTTACTTTATAATTGCACGACTCATGATGCGAAGCATCAGAGAGTGCTTTACGATCGAAAAATTTTTTTCGCTTCATTTCGGCTGCTATTTTTATTATTATAGCCTTGTTAGTTCACGGAATCAAGATATTTTGCATACTGTTGTCGAGATAATTTAATGGAGATTAATTCCATACTTTTAAAAAATTGATTTACTGCAATAGAATTGGAAAAAAACACCAAAATAGGTCAAAAAAATTTCCTGTCCGTCATGTGTGAAACCCGAAAACACTCTAACTTGTGAAAAAATCCATTATTTGAGTTAAATTTTTTTTTTAAATTCTAATCGACAATTGTAGGTCACTGAATGCGCATGATTAATTAATTCAGTGTAGTTTAATAAAAAACGAAAACTGCAAGACTGTATTTTTTTTTTCTATATTTGATAATTAAATGAGCATTATTATGAGTCGTGCACTTTTGGATTTTCCAAATTTTTTCATTTTCTTAAATGAGAGAACAGCAAAGAGAAGGAAATAAAGAGCTATACATTTTTACTGAATCTGCTACACACAATTTCCTTTACCTAAATGGCGGATCTAAAAGCTCACTCTATTATGTTATTTGTGGAAAACCATATTATTATTTTAGACTTGCCAATTTAGTTAAGATTAAACTTTTAGATACACATAGACGGCCGAGTGGAGCAGTGGGCAGCGACCCTGCTTTCTGAGAGTGTGGGAATCGAGCCCACGACCTCGTGGGTTCGATTCCCACAATTGGCAAATGTTTGTGTGATGAACATGAATGTTTTTCAGTGTCTGGCTGTTTATCTGTATATGATAAGTATTTATGTGTATTATATTCATAAAAAAATATTCATCAGCTATCTTAGTACCCATAACACAAGCTACGCTTACTTTGGGGCTAGATGGCGATGTGTGTATTGTCGTAGTATATTTATTATTATTTATTATATAGCAGCCAGTGGTGTGCATAGAGGGTATGCACAGGGTATGCAGATGAAACAAAATGTAGAAAATCTCCAGTAAGAATAATGAAAAACTTAAGAATAGGCATTGTAAGAGTTATAAAAGCCTACCCTTAAGTATTTATTACTCTTGCTGGAGATTTCCTTCATTATATATCATCTGCATACCCTGTGCATACCCTCTATGCGTGCCACTGATAGCAGCATTGGGACAGTTGCATATCTAATACAAATCGCACTTTTCAGCGTAAGAAGATGTTCTATACATCTTTCTTTGAAAAGTGCGATATGTGTGTGATGCAGAATTTTTTTGTTTCCTTTATGGTCATGATGTCATGATGATCAACGCATTGCCTGCCCGCAGAACACGGGTCTCCTCTTAGATTAAGAAGGGTTTATACATTATTATGAGATCTCTCAGGCATGTCGGTTTCCTCGCGATGTATTCCTCCACTGTTAAAGCAAGTGATATTCAATTGCTTGAATAAAATAAATTGTCTTACTGTAAGACCGTGAAAAAAAGGTTATACAATAGCTAAGCACAGCGTTGGTCGATCCCCGACGAGGTGGACAAACGATATCAAACGATCACAAGCCGCTGGAAACAAGTGGGCCATGGATTTTTGTAGTTGAGGTGACGATGATGATGAGACTATAATTGATATCTTCTTTTACTAGCCCTTATCCCACCTTAAATGGAGTAAGCACGACGTGTCTTCTTCAAACTCGATGGCAAACTTGAGGTTTTAACTTTGACAGATTTTAAACGACCGACCGCCGGTCTGACTTTAATTTCCCTCGGAATTCCTAATTATTTATACTATTTATTATTTATATACTACGACAACGCACACATCGCCATCTAGCCCCAAAGTAAGCGTAGCTTGTGTTATGGGTACTTAGATGACTGATGAATCTTTTTATGATTGATATACATAAATACTTATAATATACATATAAACAACCAGACACTGAAAAACATTCATGCTCATCACAAAAACATTTTCCAGTTGTGGGAATCGAACCCACGGCCTTTGACTCAGAAAGCAGGGTCGCTGCAAACTGCGCCAATCGGCCGTCGCCTAATAATTGACATCATTCATAAAAATAGCAGAAGCTCAGATAAATATACGTCGTAATAATAAATAGCTAAGATCACTCCCGACTCCTGACGACTAGATCCCGATGCCACGGAAAGACCCTAAGCCCCGATGCCACAGACAGACCCTAAGTCCCGATGCCACAGACAGACAGACAGACGTACACACACACATACAAACAAATAAAACTGATACCACCCCGTAGTTTTTGCGTCGGGGGTTAAAAACTGATCACACATAGGCATGGTGAGGCAGACGCTGGTGTTATTGCATTTTTCTACGCTTACAGCCATACATAGAAAATGGACCAGTTTTGTGTTACATAGAAAATTAAAACTGTGATGGTTACACACATCACAGTTTTAATTTCTTCTATGACTGATAACCATGGCCCCAATATCTCAATCTCATGTGCCTTTAATTCATACCCTATGCTATCGTTTCGATACTAAAAGTGCAGCGTCTAAGCTTTGAATCAAGATATTTCTGCAATTTTTTTTATCAACACTTTTAGGGAAACACTTAAAAACTTAAGGAATAACTTTGAGTGTACATTTGTAAAATAAACTAAATATTATTGCATAAACCAATAATTAAGAGACAACTTTATCCACATAAAAGTTAACCACAATAAGACACTACAAAGTCATAACAATTTTGGCACTAGGTATTGGACTAGCTATAAATGTTTCTAAAACCACTATTTTAAGACTGAAAACACAATATTTACAGTTCTAAGTTGCTAGAATGCGAATGGTTCTTACGAAATATTCATTTCTTGAGATATCGATAAAAGAAAACTTGTTCTAAAGACATCACAAATCACTCATAATGATGCGTCGTGATTTCGACACCAAATAGAGCATAAAATTACATTTTAAAATTGAAATATTGCTATAAAATCATTACCAAATTACCCTAAAACACATAAATTCACGCTAGATTTGCACCCATTCGCACCCTACTAAACGTTTGCACCCTACAATAAAACGGGCGATATAACAGGTGGCGTGCGGCGACATACGGTGCGGCAATAACCCTCAACACAAAGTAGTTAGGACTATCCCCATTCATTTGAATGGCGTGCTCATCGGTAAAAGTGGCTTTGGATGAGTTGCACGCGATAAAAATTATATTTGCATTTAAAACTTTTTAAACACAAGCAAAAGTCACAAGTCAAAACTTTTCTATGTCTATACTTATACTACTTCTATATTTCTATTTCTACAAAACCATAGCAATGGTATTAAAGCGAAAGTCTGCCTATTTTCGACCGATTATCAGCTTAGCCACATCATGGGCATTTATCTCAGAAACACACCAAGAACCATCTTGGCAGTTTTAAAAACAGCGTTTTTTAATTATGCACGGATCTCGGATGCGATCTTTGCGAATCTTGCATATTGATAGATATCATCCTAGCAAAGGATTAGATACTTTAGCTCAGGAAAATTTTTAAGAAAATATTACAAAAGCGGACAAAGGTACAGGCAACGGATGTAGACTCTTCCTAGACACTTTTAATGCACACTTACGAATTTCACAACAAATATATCTTTAAATAAAATATTAAACACTGTGTTAAATAACTTTCACATTTGAAAATGGTGCCATACAGCCGTCCTATTGAATTTTTGAGAAAACCACAAGCAATGGCGGCCACCGGGTTCCTTACCAGGGTATGCATTCAGCTGGTCAATTGCATAAAAAAGGCAAAATTTCTCCTTTTATACGAGTTATATTTCAATTTTAGGGTAGGCAGTGCTTTCGTGCATGTATGAAGTGCACGCCACTAACCACAAGCATATGAAGCTGAAGCCACTCGCCATGATGTAAGGATCCTAACTATACCCATAAACAGGAATAAAGAAACTCACATACATACCTAATACATGAACTTTGAAAACATTACGCTCCTTTTTGGGCACTCTCAATATTGCATGCACGATGGATATGCTGTTATTTCATTTTTTTAAGAGCACACAAGTTTCCAAAATAGTTAGTAGCACGTTTATTTAAGAAGGCTATATTATAACCAGGCCGCGCAACCAGTGATAACTTACCAGTAAATTTTGGTTACTAACCGGTGAATAAAAGTTATTTGTTTCATTGATTAATTGACGGAACAATTTATAAGAAACCGAAACGTTTCAATGTTGATTAACCTAATTTAACGGATTTTTATATTTAGATTTATCTATGCCGCGATTTAAAAAATAAAATAATGGAGTTGCTCGTGTAGAAGCAGTTAATTAAGCGAACTCTATTTAGAAACGGTATATTTATTTCAGTTTTTAAATAAACAAAACAAAAACCATGACCTAAATGATGTTGAGAAAAACCGGCTGAGTTTGTTGTAGGCTTCATAGTCCAGGGCGCGTTTGGAACCTTTTAGTTTTAAGTTAACGAATGTAGTTATCGCCATTAACTCACTTTTATGTACATATTTTACATGTAATGTACGCATCAAAAGTGCCATCTATGTGACTATTTGAATAAATAAATATTTGGCTTGGACTTAGATACCAGGTTACCGAAACCGGTTTGAAAACTTAACCGGCAAGATTTATTGTATCACAAAATCAGCGCATGTGATCAAATGTACTTTTTTTTTTACACAAATTTTATTAATTATGACATAATAAATTATTATACCTCTAAAATATTATTATTCCATAAGCTGGAATTAACTTTCAATTTTTCTTTGGAAGCGGGAATTTCGTTTACATTAGATAAACCTAAAAAAATACGCGAATGATTTAATTATCGTGGGCCTCGGTTAGTAACAATTGCAGGGCGAGTGGTATAACTGTAACTTAGTTGTTGCTTAATAAGACCACGCGCGCGCGTTCACGCGCGTGAACGTTTTGAGCAATCATTGAAAAAGGGCCAGATGTCACCCGCTGCGGTGTTGCGCTTTATATTTATCGATATCGATTACTCATTACACCACTAGTGGTTGTGATAACTTTAAATGCACTTAGTTTGTCGACCTCCATGGCGCAGTGAAGAGTGCTGTGGCCTTATGAGTGGGAAGGCAGGCATTTGGGTAATTGGACGTGGCGCCTAGCGATCTAGCGTTCCGAGACAATGCCGCGTAGAAACCGATTAATGGTAATACAAGTAGCGATCGATAGCAATAGTAGAGGTTGGGGGTGATGTTTATATTCAAAATTCTTTTTGAATATACACATCACACCTTTTCTTTAATGAGTCTTAGTTTATAAGCAGTTTTAGAAAGTTCAAGTCTGTTTGTCTGTAATAACTCTCCCACCACCAGTTCGGAAGACATATTATACTGACAAGAAGCAGATAGTAAAATCAGCAGTTGCTCTTTTCCAGCATAAACAATTCACATTTTAACATTCATTATTCCATCTTGTGATAGATGAAAGCGGAGTCTGCTGGTTCAAGCAACGATATTTATCAATTGCATAGTAACCGCTTAACAGAAAAGGCCTATAACAACTGAGTATATTGTTATTTCAATTTTAAGGAAATAAATGTGTACTGAGCTACTGACTTACTTCTTCATCAAATTTGTATCTTATATAAAAGGATTAAGGATGAAAGACTTTTTAATTATTTCACTCAATTTTATTTGTTCTTTATACCCCTTACAGGTCAGCCCGCTGCCGTCGTAGACTGCATAATAATTATCAGGCATAAATACAAAATTACGAGACGCGTCTAACATAGACAAATCTATAGACAAAGGCGCTCCATAGAATACTCATTAACAAATAAAGATCACGAATAAACTATCTCACTTTTGACAGTAACTAAAAATGGCATAACCTTGTTTAGAACGGCTATACCGAAATATCTACCGTCAGGTCATGGATTGCTTGTACTGTCTGTCAAGTCGTTAAAACAACTTTATCTCGCGCGCCTGCCGACTGCCTGGTGCACTTTTGTTGTGTTTAATGACCCAGCCCATAAGCAGGAGTAAATTCTAACAATCGAATGTTCAATGAAATTGGTATAACGCGTTCTAAATCCATTTGGAATTGAGCCTTATGAGGGAACCTTGTCCGTATGGTTAACGGTGAAGGAAAACATAGGAATGTTGCTTGCCTTATATTCTCAAAGGCTTATGGAGTCTACCAATTGGCTTTTGGTGATAAAGCTTTCTCATTTTTAGAGGAGACCCGTGCCCTATAGACATTTTGAAATATTGTGTGTTTGTTATGCCTCTGCCAGGGGAATTCCCGACGACAAAGAAAATCATTTTTCACCATATTTGTTTGTGCCTATTTTTAAACATAAATCTTAGAGAGGGACGCACAATGCACTTGCCATTTGTTTCGGCTCGGAAAAATCGTATGTGTGGTATCTATGATATCTGTGACTAAACATGTCAGGCGAAGGAAAATCGTTTCGCAACACAAAAATACCCAGTTGAAAAATACCAATTTGCGCTTATCGGGGCGAGGTTTTATTGACTATTGAGTTTGACAGATCATATTAGCGCGATAACCGCACGACTGATTTATCATCTGTCTGAACCAAAGAGATTTAATAACAAATAATATGCTTAATAGCCATACTTAGTCCACAGGCTATTTTAATAACATTCCTGAATACATGGCTTTATATATATAATAATAAAAAATAAAAAAAAATTATGAACAATTACTTTATATTATTACCTTATATAATTCATACCTTAATAAAGCTGAAATATCTTTTCAAGCCTACATTACATAGATACATGATGATGATGATGACGATTTAATATCTTTTAAGGCTTAAGATTTTTGATTTTTTCTCAATTTATTATTTGTTTGTATTTTTGTATAATAAACATAGTTCTGATTTCATTTAATGTTTATTTTAGCTTATAAAAAAATTGTTGCATTGTCCTTTCTACCAGTAATACAATGTTTAAATATCCTCTATACGTAGATACCTATTTCGAAATCCCTCGTATCGGAAATATTTTTCAGATGGGAAAAACAGTTTATTCATAACAATTTGAGATAAATTTTGCGTTCCTGACAGGTACAAGCACGTACAAGGTAGGTATAATTTATTTTCTTAATGATGTTTATCTTTAAAGATCCAAAAACAAATTTGTATGCTGTGTTTTTGTTTGTGGTATACGATTTTTCATTCCACTGCACGTTAGCCCTTGAGTGCAATCTCAACTGTGATGATGCAGTCTTAGACGGTAGCGAGCTAACTTGTTAAAGGTATGGCAGTTATATTAAACCCCTAATCGGTTTCTATTCGGCATCGAACCGCAATATCCAATCGCTTGCCGTTAGGGTGGTAACTAGCCGTAAGCGTCATCGTCGTCTTTGATTTTCGTCGCATAGGATAATTACTTATAATTTTATGTTCAGCTTCTGGGTAGACAGTTAGGAAAATTATTATTTCTTCCAAACTGTAGAATTTAGTCGCTTGTGGTGGAGAAAACACAATAAGAACACTATTTAGAGAATCAATATTTTACTCGGAAAGTATTAAGTAACATGGTTGCAATAAAGACAAGTTGACAGTAGGATGAACAAGCACAAAAAGAGAGCAGATTACGGAAGGAAGAAATGATTGTCATATAGTAATACAGTTAATGTCTGTGCCATAGACAAATCACCATACATGGGCTGCGTTCAATTACAACACAAACAATACCTTGCTTTGTTTGATCAATAAAAAATATAAACAACGAGTCAACAACAACAAAAAAATTGATTTTTTAAACCAATAAACTGTCTCACCCGTTGCAGACCCAGATCATATTTTCTTATCTTATTTTTGAACAATACGTTTTAGTATCTAACTTAAAATTAGATAAAGCTATCTCATCTTCGTATATCCAGATATGGCGGCTATAACATGATCGATTATGTTTCTATTTGCAAAGAATTGACAGATTTAGTTGTATTTTATCTTTTTATTATTCATAATTTTTCAGGAGATAAGTCTGTAAATGGTCGATACCTGGGGATTTCGTTTATATATTATCTGTACAAGCCTTGGAACGTCAGGTAGTAAACTTTTCTGGCAATAAATTATCTGTAAGCACCAGCGTGGAGTTAGAAAATTTGGATACGAAGGCCTTGCTTCGGGGAGCACGCTACGAACCCGTGGTAGAAGTCTTAAGTCCGTATTAATTGGTTATTTAAACGCGAAAATCGTTTTTTTTCATCGTGAAAGCATCCTACAATGAAATCTATTCTCATACCAGATCATACTCAAATCTATTTAATAGGTTTGTGTGTAAAATACAAAGATAATACATTGTGTGGATTAAGCTTGCGTATAGTAGAATTCGACGAACTCAAGAAGTAGAAGATGTGATGGTTCAAAATGTTTGGACTACGTTTCATTCATATTTTTGAGTGACTGGTTTTTGTCTTGAAGTTCTCATGGGAATGGGAATTAATTTGAGGCTGAGACAAACTATCTACGGAATCGTTTTAAAACCTTTTCGTTTGGACATTCAATAATATAAGAAAAACAAAAATTTAGTCTGGTATGTTTTGTTTCTTATCTTTATTTAAGAGATAAACCATTTTTAATTAATTAAATCGTTATTTATTCAAATTTCAGTAGGTATTCCGGTTTTCCTCGAATTTCTGTTACAAACGATTTTATGTTAATAAAGTCCTCCACTTATCAACTAAGAGACAAGTTTTTACAAATTGCCCTTGTTAGTGTAAGTTATTTATTTGCGAGGGGCGCGGGGGTGTTTATTATAAATATTGGGGTGGCTGAACGGGGGTGGATAATCGCTCGTCCGCACATGTACGTATTGGCTCAATTACTTAATGACAGGTTTTTCACTTGTTGTAAGCCATTAACGTTTTTATGGTTTATGGTTTGGGGTGATTAGTTTAGAGTGTATTTTTTTATTGCCAATTAGTTTTTAGGGTTCCCTCAGGGTGCCAACGGGACCGTGTTACTACGCCTCCGCTGTTCGTCTACCTATCTGTGATCGAGCCGTATCTCATGAACTGTCATAGGTAGAGAGTTAAAATTTACACGGAATGTCTATTTATCAAAAACTCATAAATTGAAACAATGGGGAGGTACACGAATCTTTTATTGGTGTTTTGTGCTCGACCTTAGTAATATTAATAGTAGTGTTTCATATTGCACCTTGGAACACGTTGGGGTATTGGTGAATTAGTATGTTCGACTACACATCAGGAGGTCCAATGTTCGATGAACGGCTAGGCATCGAAAGAGTCTGCATTATAAATTACCATTAAGTAACTTATACGTTCCAATCTAGTGCGTGTCTGCTGCCAATGCGCGCGAGAATAAGTTAAAGCTAGGTGAGTAAGTTGTAAGACGCGAGGGATGTGATGGGCGCACAAAACCCCTTGAATTCAAAGGCTAACTGCTCCTCAAGTAGTAAAATATCACCAACAAATGCTTCGTACGTGTTGATGACTTTGCTTCCTCGTTTCTCGCAACGCAAAATCTCTGGATTGCCCTTCCGGCTCCCGACTTCCCGATACCTATGATTTGTATACCTTTAAATCAAAAGTGAAGGCATCTTCTACGCAAGCATGCTATATCTTATGCCGCATCATTGTTTCCCATCAGCAGACGGTTCTGTATCTCAGTTGACACCAACTTTTGCTAGCCGCTGTGGAAAGTTGCCATGAAATAACACTCAAATCATTTTTATACATTACGGAGTTGAATATGCCAACCGACTTGAACTGAAAGTTGGAAACTCACGTTTCAGAAGCTTTCCACAGCTAGTTTGCTTACAGAGTTTGAGATACAGAACCACCCTACAGCGCATTCCAGCGCTGGGCTATATACTAGTATTTAGGAAAAAGAGTTGTTCCAATTATTAACGCAGCATTAAAAATATTAACCCATTTATGCAGATTCCGGCGTAGTAAGTATTTTGTTAGTATGTCAATTCAATTCTTCCAAGTAGGCCTACACTGTCTGTTTTTAGCGACTCTATTTCTAACGCGGCGGTCAATAGAGTCGCATTCTACAGTGAAGAGTCCACCAAGAAACTAAACAGTTGCTCTTTTTCAAGATCAGGCGTTAAATAGAGTTACATTCGACAGTAATATCAGTACCTATTAGTTATTCAGGAATGCCACATTATTATTTATATTGTTAGAAAAATTTTATAAATGACTTAGAAAAAAACACCCTTTAAATTTTCTCACTGTCATTTTTTTGCAGATTTCATCATCATAATCATCGCATCAAGCCATTACCGGCCCACTACAAGTAACGGGTCTCCTCCAAAAATGAGAATGGGTTAAGGCCGTAGTCCTTCACGCTGGCCCAGAGCGGATTGGTGGACTCCACACGCTTTTGAGAATATTAAGGAGAGATTCTCAGGCATGTAGGTTTCCTCGCAATGTTTTCCTTCACCGTTGAATTTTAATAGCTTGAAACGCACATAACTTAGGAAAATTAGAGGTGCGTGTTGGGGTTCAATACACTTATATAGAGGGTACAATTTGGTAGCCTTATTAGATAAGTTTGCACTATTGACTTATTTTAGTTCTCTAGACTAACTAGTTATTTGATAACAGGCTAGTACAACTTGCGCTAATCCCTCATAGCTCACAGATTTCCGCACCCCCAAAAACCGGGTAGTCCATATTCAGAGTGACATGTGTGGACAGCAAATAAGGGTGCACATTGTATGGGGGTAGTTGTGTAAATACTGACACTTTGTCAATGCGTTGGTTAAACTTAGCCGTTGATTTTTAGGGTTCCGTGCTTGAAGCATTTCGGATTTTCGATTACGGATCATAATGACCCGGGTTCGATATCCAGTTCGGGCAAAACTACGTCAAAGAAAAGTTTTGAATTTTTAAACTACTATGAATACACTTTTATTGTTCGCCATTGAGTTAATTAAGAGAAATATTGGGAATATTGGAAATATTCCCTGCTTTGTAAATACAATAGTCTGAGGCAGTTTTTTTAGACTAAATTAAAAAAAGAAAATCTGCCGTTCGATTGAAGCTAAGTAACAAGGTGAAATAAAAGAATGGCTCAGCGTCCCGTCGGGAGAGGCTTTTAGTCCAGCTGTGGGAAGTGGGCTTTTGATAATCAGTAACAAATTCTAACATGCAAACTATTGAGCCTAAAACTTAACCTTTTGATAAGTTTCAGTTTGTACTTACCGCCAAGCTCGGGTATCCGATGGTAAAACATCCCGGATCTGGCGAGCCATTCAAGCTGCATCTGATGAAGTACTCTGTCTCCAGGGTGGTGGAAAGCAGAAGCCTGGGGCATAGGTAGCCCGGGAGGTGGGTAGTTGAATAGTGCGGACTGGGCTACCATCGGTGGCTGGAGCAGTCCAGGTTTTGGGATTATTCCTGTGGAAAAGACTTTTCTTAAATAAGTAAAATAAAAAAAAAATACTAATACAAGGTTATCAAAGATATTCAAAGGTCACCAAGAAACAAATGAAACCTTCAAAGTCCTCACCTGGTCTATAGCTGTCGTACTCCTCGCTCCCGCCCTCAACCCCTGGAGAAATCGGTGGACTGTAGCACTCAGACCGGTTTCCATCATCAGACCCTGGGGACACACTCCTGGGCGAACTTCTCCCAGACCTCGGACTATCAAAACCCGTGCTGCTAGGTCGATTTTGACACCTCTCTATCGTATTCTGTTCGATTTGCGTGTCATAATTCTCATTTTGGTATCTAGTGATATAATTCTTGTTCTGGATTAACGCTAAGTACTTTTGCTGCGCCATTTTCTCTTGTATAGTCTGATCTGGCTCTATATGTTTGGATAGTAAAGCGTCGATACAAAAAGACTTCTTCTGCTGGTTTAATACGGTTTTTTCTTCGTCCAATTGTTTGTAGAACTTCATGTTTTTTGGACTGTTAGATCGGGAGGGATCCGGGTTCGATTCCTGGTCTATTTCTAATGGTTTTTCTGTGTCCGAGTTGCGTCGGTACATCGCTTGGCTTAGAAGTGTTGACATTTTCTGGTTTTGGATGACAGGTTACATCGTCTACCTGTAAAGTAAACTTATATTAGTTAACTGATCTGATTATCCCTATCCCTACTAATATTATAAATGTCAATGTAAGTTTGTTTGTTACGCTTTCACGCAAAAACTACTTAACCGATCCTCATGAAACTTTGTACACATATTCTTGGAAGTATTAGAATTAATATAGGATACTTTTTATCCCGACATTAAGCTCGGTTCCTTTGGGAGAGGGGATGAATGTGTTTGACGATTTTACACCATAGCTCCGACAAATTATAACCGCTTTAAGTAGTTAGGTTATAATATGTGTTTAATTTTACCCAAACTTTGTGTAGATCTGAATGTGGTCGGAGATAGAGGACAGAACTCCTCAGCAGACAGCAGCAAACCCCTCATTTACGGCTTAGCGATACTGACTACTTTAATTTTTTTTAGAACTACAACTAAATTGAATGCCACATCAAAATCAAACGCAGACGAAGTCGCGGGCAACAGCTAGTCTTAATATTCTATTATATGTGTTATATAAGTATATATATATATACTTATATTATATATAACACAAAACTTTTTTCTTATTATGTACGTTATAGATTTTGTAACCATACAACCGATGTGCCCCAAACCAGTTTCATTTTTAAGGCAATGTCGTCCATTCCAGCACATCGGGATCCTAACATCCATCGGTTTTTCCGAGCTATGTGCCCCGCGTATTGATATTTCAGCTACGCGACTCTTTTTATACATTTTTGATAATATAGAGACACTCATAGCATAGCTCGATTCGTTATAAGCTGCTGGAAACAAGCAGCTTAGGACCGTGGATTGTGGAACTCCCTACAAAATACCTAATCAGACTTGGTTGTAAGGCGTAATCTCTGGATCTATGGAACCGATTTCAATTTTTTTTCACACATATTTGTGTTTCACTTTATTTGTGAGTAACACTGGCCTGAAAGCAAAAAAGACTTTTTCGTGGTCAAAATTTTGACCACACACAAATGCAAATAGATTTTTTTTATCCCGGAAAACCACCAGGGTATCTGTTTTGGAAGCCTTTGTTACCTTTTCATGCTTTAACAAATAAACCAATCTTGGCGACATGCTGGAGATTGACAAAGGATAATATTGATCCCAGTTAATCTAACAGTTTCCACGGGTATAAAAGTGGTTACGTGGGCAATATAGCTTGTATACAAATAAATAAAATTGAAATATCTGGCAGTGATTTACTAAAATCTGCATATTATATAAATAATAGTTTTCCGCGATTGATTTGTTCAAGTTTTGGGGGAAAATAAGTCCTATTAGGTTTTATGTAAATCTTATTAGGAGGCTGGAGTTAGGAAATTGGCTTTCTCTACGCCTGTGCCTGGGAGAGCACGATAAGCCGTCGGCCCTGGTTATTTATTATCATAGCACGAAATCTATGTAAGTAAATAATTGTAACCCCCATCGACAAGCCCCATTCGAGCAGCGTGGTGGGTGTATGCTCTAAATATCTCCTTTCGTTTAAGGGCAAAGGCCTGTGCTCATCTGTGGGACATAAAAGGCTGAGAATTATGGTATCCCGAACATACAAACAAATAAGGTTCTGATACGCTTTACACGCGTTGAACTCTTTTCACGAAACCATATTTGAAATTCAAATTCATTACTCTATAGTGTAAAGTTTTTTTTAAATACTTATAAGAATAATTACGCTAAAGAGTTCGCTCTTGTCTTAATTTGAACGCTCTTATCTCTATCTGTCTGTGGTTTTGAAAAACCCAAATTTTAAAGAAAGTCACTTAGGTGATTTATATAACTTTTGAAAGATCCTTCTATTATAATTTTAAAAAGAAAAAAATCCATTATTATTTTTTGGTTTTTGATCCATGACTGAGACACAATGATTGCAATGGCACTCTTTAGACACAGACCGCTCCTCTTTCATCCTCCACAAGGTATAAAAATTAGAATGTTGGAAAAAACCAACTGCTGGGTTTTATGCTGGCTTCTTATCTTATCTCATTGCCTTGACATTACAAAAGCTCTTATAAATTAAGCCCTTTAAATAAATGAATTTGTTTGGTTCAAATTTGATTGAAGCTATGCAAGACTAAGAAGCTGTGATAGCGCATTTGGTAGGAGCTCAACTTCACTTTCGGAGGGCCGAGTTCGAATCCCAGCACGCACCGCTACCTAAGTTATGTCCGTTTCTATTAATTAAAATATCACTTGCATCACTACGTAGTTGCGGTTTTTAAATAGAAATAGATATAATGAAAAACTTACGGTCCACACCTTTTTCTTCTAAACAATTTCATCAATAGCCTATACCAGTCCACTGCGGGACTAAAGACTTCTTCCAACGGGAGAGTTTGCATATAACCACCACGCTAGGAAGCCGGGTTTGTGATCGCAGTAGATGAATGAATACACTTTTATTGTACACCAAAGAAAAAAAGTAGTTACAGAGACATAAATAAATAGTAAGAGAGTACAATTTGGTGGCCTTATCGCTACATAGCGATTTCTTTCCGGCAACCAATGCGTAAAAGGAAAAAACATAGAAAAGAGGTAGTAGGTAGTGCTATAAATAAGATTTAAAAATTATACAAATATATAAATATACCTATAATGTAGATGGTAGAAGTAGAAAAAAGAACGCTGATGATATAGGATATATTCTCAGTTATTTTTCCTTAGTCACCTCATCCGACACCCGCGGGAAGAGTAGGAGTGGTGGTCACAGTAGCTATGAACCTTGATCGGCCGTCACCACACGGCAATGATTGGTTAAGAGAAACTACATTCCAATCATCATGATCAACCTATTAAGGCTTGTGCTCAGAAGTGGGATGAGCTTCATAAGCTGAAGAAGTAGGATGAGCTTCATAAGCTCATCCCACTGAGCACAGGCTTTGTCTATCTTATGGTAAGAGTTTTAAAGACCCGCTTCGCTACTCCAGTTTGGGATAACGGGCTATGCGGGTTGATATTCCGAGCATAATCCAAATCCAATATATCATAATCAAATCCCTGATACCCTAATCAAATAGTCGTAATTGGAACTGGCTACCGTATTATGGCGGGCATGATAGATAAAATATGCAATATGAGCTTATTAGAGGCGAAAATTAATAACCCTTGCAAACGCCGATGCGCTACATTTTATCATACGTGTGCACGGCGCGTGGCCTCTCAATTATATTGATATGATTTTTCATATAAATAGCTATAAAATAGATTACAATAGTTATACTTTAACCGGACTAAGATCACCTGCGATCGGAGTTGATTACTGTAAAGCTTTTTTAAAAGATATTGTGTATTGTGCGTAAATATAGGTACACATTAATATTAACTTTAAACTAAGTACCTAATTAGAAATCAGATATAAAAGAAATGTTTAGCGTTCATACAAAGTAATGTGAGTTTCGGGATGCGAAGAAATTTTTTTGTGGAATGTTTAATAGCATAAATAAATAAATACTAAATCATATCATTAATAACTATTGAAAAGCATTTATACTAACTGAGTCACCGTACAGACAAAGATTATTTAAAATATTGAGAAAATATTCTTTGAGCACCAAGGTAGGTAAGATTTATATCAAGATTTTTTTTTTTAATTCCTCTAACTATTTATTTATTTATTTACACATCTTTATTGCGTAGTATAGGATAAATTACGAATATAGCCAAAAAAAAGTTAGAGGCGACCTTATCGCTAAAAATGATCTTTTCCAGGTAACCTAAACGATAGGAATATACATGAAAGACGGGAAATCGCAATTACAAAAAAAAAATACATAAATTTACACATTAAATTATTATGGGGAAAAAGGTGGATAAGATCTCAATTTACGGACTCTCTTGCAAAATGAGCGCAAGTAGGCTTTTTCGGAATGGATCTCTGAACGTCACAATTAAAATAGCTCTTGCGAAATAATCCGACTCTTATTGAGCCATCAGGAATAAACTGGGATGATGGCAAAAGATCAGAGGGAATGACGCTGGTTCCCTATGAACAGACACATTAGTCTCATCTCATATCAGAGAGACATAATTTAGATCGGGAGCCGTTGCTGAGATGGCTGAAACGGTAGATAATTTGCGTAAGTATTCCTGTCGAATAGTTTCATATTTTTTGCCGTTTGCCATTGAGACCCTGGGGCCTTTAAATCCAAATAAGCCTTGAGAGCCAAATATCATTACACCGCCGGTCAGTTCATCCGGTCAGTTGCTTGTTTACGTACCTACTCAATTCAATATTTTGGAGGAATGTGTGTGTGTGTGTTTTTTGTGTTGGTACTAAGGACTTTATAACTCCGCCAAATAAGATCTGATATAATCATTTTTATAGAAAGGTTGTGTTCAGCATTCACTTTTTTAAAAATTTGTTAAACGTTTTGATCATTTTTGAAGATAGAGGACTAAACTTCTCAGTGGACAAGAGTGAACCTCAAGTGATACTTAACTAGACGAAATAAGCTGTTTTTATGTCATCATCATCATTAATAAGATATTAATGTCCCAGTGCCTGAGTAAGGTCTAGGCTAGCGAGCTTAGATTAATTATGTTGAACGAAGGTTGTAACGGGCAGAATTTAACGTTTACACTAGCTGATCCCCGCGACTTCGTTCGCGTAAAACTACAGAATATACCCCGTCTATCTGCGTCGCATTACCCGTACGCGGTTTTGCTTCGTTTCTGTGCTTCTAAGAGTCGAAGCGTCATGTCAAATAGCTTTCTTCAAGTATTTAATAAGATTTCGACAAGAGACAGTTTCGATCAGAGATTAACACCTTCAAACAATTAAACTCTACTGGTATTAAACGCGCTTAACGTCTCTATGTCTTGGGGGTAGACCACAACAAATTTAACCATAACTCCGGGCTGTAAGTAGTTAAGAAAATCTTGACAGAAAACTAATAATATCACCAAAGTCTTCGTGATCCGTAGTTAAACACACTTACTAATAAGTACATCAGTGAGCCTGTTAGGTATATGATAACGATTTAAAGTATCGCAGACACCAAATATTTTTGAGAATTAAAAAATAACTTACGCGATCATGCAGATTAATTTAAAAAAAAACTAGCAAAACACGCACTAGAACACAGCTGTCAAAAAATCAAAAATAGGACATGTCACTTAACCCGCGCAAAAACAAAACACCTGCGGGTTATTTCTTTAAACGTTCAAAAACACGTGTAAAATAAAACACTATCTAGGCATTTAAAAAAAAAGCGTTCGGATACGCGCCCGTTCGAAACTCGAGTACAACTGAATTATTTTATTGGTACTATCACCATTATCGTCCCATATTATAAACGTGTGTGACAAAATACTGGGCGGTACTAACCTACCATTCCAACCCGAGCCATATCAACACCAAAAGTCAATACAACTCGGTAAACTTTGGTGGGTCTTTGTAAACTGGTTGTACACGCCCCACCTTTTGATTGTCTTTCTCTTTCTAACCTATTATTGTCTCGTTTACTCATATGGCGTGGAAATTCACGCATCGAATATTTTCTCGCAACTTAACCGCGGACTAGATTCTCGCTTTATTTAAACAATTGGTTTAACTTGAGTCACTCGATGTATCTAGATTCTCGTAGCTGGACTATTTTTGCCTAATTTGAGTCTATTACTATTCATACATTTGTAGGTAAGTAATTTATTTTATTAAATCCATACTAAGTACAATATTACAAATGATTAATTTATTTTGGTCGTTCGTCCCTCTTCCACGTATAAGCGATTTAGATTGTACTGACGTGATTCTTTTCAGCTTTAACATTTTTAACTGTGATTCGAAAATTTTGAATTTTTGTATTTCATGCCACAATTCTTAGGGAACGTTCATAACTTTACGCTACTAACAATTAGGGGCCAACCAAAAAACTAATACTTAGGCGATGCAACGCAGTGGGTCCGGGCACATTTTGAAGCAAAGTTTATGAAACTTATTAGAATAAAAAGATGCGGGGAACCGCTAATCTTTGCATGGTTTGCAATCAAGCAAGACTTTTAAATGATTCATGAAAATGAAGTAACTATGTACGTTTTATCTTTAAATAATCTATCAAATTCATCATAACAATTTAGGCCTTAATCAATCTAATCAGCAACCGCATCTGATTTTCAAATCACTGAATCTACAACAATAACTTTAAATCATTTTAATCGACCGATGAATGTGTCACGAGACTTTACGTCAGACTTTTTTAGTACTTACTACAACGTCTCAAATAAGTCTGACGTTACACATTTGAGTTGAGAGGCTTCCTTTTTTTCCAGTGCGCCTTTAACGTTGAATTATTTGGACCCAGGGCCTGCCTTATCAAGTGTCATTGGCTGGGTACTGGGTAGCGGTTGTGTTCATAAGCGTTCCCATAATCCATAACCCATTACCCAGTTACCAGGTGGTGAGTGAGAACACCGTGGGATTCTAGTCGGTAGAAGCCTGACATAACCTCTGAGCTTCCTCCATGGTGAGAGGGATCCAAAGGATTTCCCTGCGAAAAAATATGTCGACTTGAGACTCACCCCGACTTTCTTCGCGTATGCATCCTTCATTTCGTTGCAGAATTCGTCGGCCTCCCTCGCTCACCAACTTCCTCTCCAGATCTGACAGTTCCTAAAGCTAAATATGTATCTAATCATCACACACTAATACATAAGTTAAAATTGTATAAATCTAGTTGCCGAGCCTAACGTTAGTAAATTTTTGGACAGATTGCCAGCTTCATTCATTCGTCTTCATACGAAACGCATAATTTGAAATTGAGTTGTTGGTATACTCATTACAAATCCTTTCCAACTTGCCTTAAAGTTCAATTTTACTTATTAGTTAATATTATTTTAAATCGGATGGTCAGTTATTACCTTCCACATCCAAAATAACAAATTCTACCTCTTTATTATATTTGACATGATTATTTGCATAGTGAAGGATGTTCGTATTCTTACGAACAAGGTTTTGAGATAGTGACAGTTTATGGACTGTCGAATGCTACTTTCTAAGCGACTTCTAATAAAGAGGAGGAGGTTCTCAATTCCTCGGAATCTTTTAGCTCGTGAGGTTAATTTGTTTGTGATGAAATCAGGCTATTCCGATATAACAATATTATCTTAGTATATAATACGCAGGGCGTTTTTTATCCCGAACAATCTGCTGACTTTATAAATGTTAAATTCAGCTTGCTTATGTTTGTTGGTCCTATTTTCACAAAGCAACGACCTCGTTGGTTAGCCTGTTCAACCACGGATCACGAGGTCCCAAGTTGCATTCCCGTGTTGTGCCAAGAAAATTTATCGGATCTGTAAATAAATCACAAAACTAGAAGCTAGAAATTTGCACGGTCCCGGTTGTTTAATCAATAATAAATTACTACTTATCTATGTAATTGAGTATTATATAAGTTTATAATATAACATAAATATATATAATATATATCTATTATAGTATAAGTATATAAATTTATGTCGGTATTTGTTTAAGTAGTTAATGTAAATGTATTATGTTTGTTCATGTAAGTCTTTTTTTTTGTAACATTTTAACACCTTTTAACACTTTTTTATCGGCTTCGTACGCTCAGGTGGCCTTTAAAAGATCACTTTTAGTGATAAGGCCGCCTTTGCACCCTAGCACTAAGTACTATTACTGTTTTCTTTGTATTTTTCCTATTGTGTTGTGTTGCAATAAAGTTTTTCTATTCTATTCTATGTTATTCTAATATAATTTTTTGAACCCATCAACCACCACTGCTTTGGAGCAACGTGGTAGGTCTTTGCTCCAAAACACTCTACTATGAAAAACAAGGCCTAACGACTTTTCGTTTCATTTATTACCGAAGTAGGGGTGCAGTGCAGGCGGCCGAAACCACGGGAAAATAAAATACACAAGTTCGTTGCGTCGTCAGATAGGTTAATAGTAACCCCCCCCCTTTTATACCCCCTACTTAAAATCTCAAATCAAATTTTCACGAAAATCACGTAATTAAATTGAACCAAAGGAAATTCTACTTAAAACAACGTTTGCCCACTTTTCCGTTTTCCCCACATTGGAGAGAGATGGATATAGTTTTTTTTTCTTTTTTCCCCGCACCATTGTCTCGTGATAAAGGGGCGGGACTTCAAGTTTTCGACGAATCAGGGGCGAGTAGATAGAGACGGGTTATTGTTTTGTGTAAGAATAAGAAAGAGTAGGAAATTCGGAGTTTTCTTTGACATATTTATAGTAGATTAGGAGCTGGTGCATGTTTATTTTGCCTTATTTGGACGACATATAGTTTCCTGGGCTTATGTCACGTCGTATAAGTCAGACGTCCCGCGTTGCCGGTATATTAAAGTTCCCGGTATGGGAATTCTTGTTACTGAAATTCATGATATTTGCAGGGCATGCAAGAAACTCGTCCTGCAACGTACTACCCTGTGTCCATTAACTTGAGGCGTAGCTGTTAAGCCTCACGTGCCTGTAAATACACCGGTAACCACGCCTTTAGAACTGAACACAATATTGCAACAATGCTGCTTTACGGCAGAAATAAGTATGGTAGTACTTCCCCGGGAGAGCTCTGTGACTAAAGGCTCTTTTACAAAATGTAACCTACATCCTGAAGACAATTTTATCCTATTTCACTAAGAGTTAAGGCTATGGCAGTAATATTAAACCGATAACGCTAATATATGTTACGCATTATCGTACTAAACGCTTAATCGCTTTGCGGCACGATTTTGTTGGTAGATTGATAGTTAGCCACGGACCTTCCCAAGATTAGACAGGAGAAAATTCTAAAACTATAAATTAAATTCAATTAATATTTTTGCTGTTATTGTGAGGTGACTTATATTCGTTAAGTTAAAACAAAGCAACGAAGACTTCAAACGCGCCAGTGTGACGAGATAATTATCTCTAACCGTTACTCGTATGCTTTCGTATGCTTATAGCGATAGATGAGATATTCGGTAGACAAAATTTTCTTAGGTGCACATGCTAGCCCCACTAATCTAGGAAGAAGCCCACAACAAACTTAGCCATAAAGTGGCTGATCATATAGGACTTTATTATAAATTTAGTTGTTAGATTGGTGTTAAATTTCTGTCCACTGCCTCTCAGCCTATAAGTGATTGTTGACAGCATGAGTTGCGAGGCACTTATGGGAGCCAGCAAATTAAATTGATTGCTTGCTCACTGCTTTATAATGTTTTATTTCCGAAATCTCCACTTATCCATCATATTATTTACTTTATTGGGGGTTAAGGGGGTGTTTCACCCGCCCATCCACATTCGACCAGCATGGTGGGTCTGAGTTATGAATGTGTATAGTCCATTATTTTTTTCTCTTTACAATTAAAAAATAAATAGAAATTAAGAAAATCTCCTTTAATTTAATTGTAGCCCGCCAATGGACTTATACAATGATCATCATAATTTTTTTTCAGTGGGTTTTAATCTGTATATTATAAGTATATATGTGTATTATATTAATAAAAATATTCAACAGCTATCTCAGTACCCATAACACAAGCTACGCTTACTTTGGGGCTAGATGGCGATGTGTGTATTGTCGTAGTATATTTTTTTTTATTTATCATCATTATTGAATCTGTACCGGCCCGCTAGGGCACAGGCTTCCAATGACGTAGGCCGTAGTCCACCACGCCTAGGCCACAATAGGCCAAGTACGGATTCACAATCACACGCCTTATCAACATTATGGCGAACTATCAGGCATGCAGGTTCTCTCGCGATTTTTTCATTTCACCGTCAAAGCAGGTGTTATTTATGGCACTAACATCCAAAAAGTTACGTTGGCGTACCTACCAGGGATCGAACTCGGTCCCTGAAAGGGTTGCAGAAGCTTTACCCACGAGGCTGCCACGGTAGTACATAATGTTTAAATATTTCCAAGATTCGAAAATTTCAATTAGACAAATTCAATAATAATTTATTTCAAGTAGGTCTAATATAAGCACTTTAAAAAACGTCATGTAGGTATGTATGTCTGTGTGTAATAAAGTATATCATAATTATGATTATTCAAAGTAGGTTGGCGTATTACTTTTGAAACGTCAAATACTTAGTGAGTCAAACCCTGATTATGGTCAACTGTCACGAATGTTGGCGGAAGCAAGACGGCGTCATATTTACGAGAAAAGTTCCCGAGTGGCCCGCGGGCCTCGATGCAGCACGATCATACCTAATAGGGGGGGGGGAGGGCGACGTGGATTAATTTAGGGCAATTTGTTTGAGGGAGGGCGCCAAACCCTCTATTTATTTTAAAGTTTTTACATACCTTCCTAGTTGAAGTTTATTGGAGACGATGGTTTATGAATGGCGCAGTGGGCAGCGATCCTGCTTTCCGTGTCTAAGGCCGTGGGTTTGATTCCCACAACTGGAAAATGTTTGTATGATGAACATTAATGTTTTTCAGTGTCTGGGTGTTTATATGAATATCAGTCATCTTAGTACTCATAACACAAGCTACGCTTACCTTGGGGCTAGATGGCGATGTGTGTATTGTCGTAGTATATTATAATTATATTTTTGGCAGACTTCCTTTAAAAAGGAGGTTATCAATTTATGTCTATGAGACATCATCTTTTTAGTCGTGCACTCTTGATAGAACGGTGATGGCTGCTGAGATAAATTGAATGGCGTTAAGCTTCATTGGATCCACTTTTGGAGGTTGGTAGTGAGTGGCGTACATAGAGGGTATGCACAGGGTATGGAGATGATATAAAATGAAGAAAACCTCCAGTAAGAGTTATAAAAAACTTAAGGATAGGCATTGTAAGAGTCATAAAAAGCCTACTCTTAAGTATTTATAACTCGTACCGGAGATTTTCTTCATTGTATATCATCTGCATACCCTGTGCACACCCTATGCGTGCCACTCTTGGTAGTATGTCGGAAGCATTTCACCACAGCACGGCTAGAATACGCAGGAGATAACTATCTCCCCGGGAAAACTATAACAATTTATCTTCTCCCACAGCTGTATCAACTCTAAGAGCACTGGCGCACAAGTGGAAATAATATCCTAATAATATATATGTGTAATAATAAACTGGGGTAACTGAAACGTGAACACGTTAATTAGACTATCTCGTTATCACTATAAAATACTATCTCCCGATTACATGGTTCCAGGGTATCCCCTGTCAGGGGATGTAATCGGGAGATAGTATTTTGGTATCCTGCCTGTGCTAGCCGTGCAGTTGTCTTGGTCAATGATTTAACCGTATCTGTCCATCAATTAGGTGACCGCCCTCTTTACCCTTCCCTTTAACCCTTGCCCTTGTCCTTTAAGTCCTTGCACAACCAATCGTTCAATCGACCTAATTCCTTGAGATGTGGCCAAAAAACTTAAAAATTCGTTACTGCACCGTCGACTAAAGATATACTACTATGCGGTGTTGCTATTAAAAAAAATAACGAATACAGACTTCGTACACCGCGGGTAAAGCGTGGTGGAGCTAGTCTACAAATAAATCTCGATGTGTGACATTAAAATTCGCATTGGATCACAAATAAATGATACAACCTGTTACTATCATCTGGCGCTTCAGTGTTTGCTTTTAAACTATTGATACCACGCGTCTTGATATCTATGGGATATTCTCTTGGACATAGCTAGTTAGAAAAGGCAACTGTTACCCCACCTATAACAATTTCACTTATGACCGTTTAAGAGAAAATGAATATAATTTCAAATTCATACAAATATTATGAACCGATTTCAATGAAATTTATATTCAGGCACAGACACAGGTTCGTAAACATACATAAAATTAATTCCTACGGGATTCATAGTAACATTTGTTTTGTTGTATATGTTAGCTATATTTGGCTTTACCGCTGTAACAATTTTACCATAATTTAGACAAAGACTAATATAAAAACCGAAATTTTTTTTTTTAGAGTCACAGCTAGTATCTTACAATTCAGTTATCATAATATGAAAAACTACCCTACCTAATTGTAATGTCTTGAAATATCATGAAAGTATGAGAATGACAGGAAGAGAAAAAGAATAAGAGAAGTATGAAGTATGAAGTATGAATGAAGTATATCGAACCAGGCATCTCCCACTTACGAGTACATGCCCACGGTTACCTCGGAGTCAGGCAGGATGAAAAACGTTTTATGTGCTCGTTTGTAGGTACATGAAAATATTATACATACACACGATTTTAATTTAACTCTTAAAAGTGAACTAGTATTTGTCCCGAATTTTTCGCTAGAAACATGGCATTCGACCGTGTGAACGGGCGCGGTTATCGCTTTCGCCGAACAAACAAACAAACATACATATTAAACGCCGATAAGCCGCTTGTGGGAACCCCGTAATTATCATGTGTGCAAAACCTAAACTATGTTACTATTTAGTAAAGAACGTACGTGCTAATTCACCATACTTCACCCAACACTCCATACCACAGCTGGATAAGGACCTCCTCTATTATAGAGATGAATATAGAGCTTATACCCACAACGATGCTCCAATGCTGGTTGGTGGACTATACTATACTATTATACTCAGATGCTTGTGTTAAAAAAAAATACTGCGTTAAGCAACAGACGGCATCAAATGCTACGAACAAAAATAACTGACTTATCAAATAAATAAATAAATATACTATGACAATACACACATCGCCATCTAGCCCCAAAGTAAGCATACCTTGTGTTATGGGTACTAAAATGCCTAATGAATATTTTTATGAATTATATACTTAAATACTTAGGATATATATATACCCAGACACTGAAAAACATTCATGCTCATCACACAAACATTTTCCAGTAGTGGGAATCGAACCCACGGCCTTGGGCTCAGGAAGCAGGGACGCTGCAAACTGCGCCAATCGGCCATCAAATAATGATGCCTTATCAAATATTATCAAATAATGTTTAATTGTCGGTAAGGAGCACTGCTTAGTTTCTAGCCGGGTTCTTTTCGGTAGAGTCTGCCTTCAGATCCGGTAGAGTAAGTTACTCTAAGCAGACAGAATTAATGATTCCAAAGTGCTTATAGATTAGGTACTCTTTTTTGTAGTTAATTAAATCAAATCAAATCAAATTCACTTTATTGTACAACAAATAAGAAAAAAAGGAGAAAAGGTACAATAGGCGGCATTATCGCTTAAAAGCGATCTCTACCAGTCAACCTACCAAATCAAACTGAGTACATGAAGTTAAGAAGAAGGGTTGAGTGTACACAAAATAAAACTTAAATAATAAACATAAATTACAAAAATAAATAAATAAAAAATCACTCTCATTATTTTTCTCCATTGCACCAAAAGAAGTAGATATAACTTCAATTACTTCTTCTTATTATTTCTACCGGTGATACGAGAGCGGGCAGTTACCTTGGCCAACGAATTAGTTTGGCCATCCAAAGGGGCAATGCTGCTAGCATCTTAAGAACTGTGCCTCGCTGCGGTGGTTTCGAGGACGTTTTAGATTTTATTTAGTTTTAAATAGTTTATTTTAGGTTATATTTATATTTTAAACTTCAATTATAATAAATTAATTAAAATATACTTACTTCATATACGTACACATCTTATATATATATTTCTTGTGTGCAAGTGTATGTCACTGAACTCCTCCTAAACGGCTGGACCGATTTGAATGAATATTTTGGTATGCGTTTGGGTGGCCCCCTGGATGGTTTAAATTAACAAATCAGCCCGACAGATGGCGCTGGGGTACGCTAGTATAAAATAAAAATATAATAGAATATTTAATTTAGATATTTTTAACTAACGTATTAATTCATTAAAGTGATCTTAATTAAAATTATTCTAATTGGAGGCTTTCATTCATCCTTTGTTAGATGAAAAGTTTGCAAGCGATTTCTTGTAATCTGTCTCATCAGAAGCGGCGAGACGAGATGTTTAAAGATAAGATAAGTGGGGTATGAGAATAAAAATGTTTTTCTTTGTTTTTATATGACGCATCTACTAAAAATGTTATTTTTTTATTTAACTTTTTCGCGCTATGAAAATCAGAATAGTTATTTTTTTTTAAATGACACATACGGTTGTGGTCAAATTCAATAGGTATTCCTTCGGGACTATAGAATATAAAGGTCAGGTATGTCAAATGTATGTTTATTAGTACCATTTTTTGAGTCATTACACATCATAAATGAAACAAATACATGTATCTACTTTTGATCCATATAATAGAAATAGCATTGCTTGTCTGAGATATGGCATTTCTTTCTGTTTAACATAGATGTAAAACAAAATAATTTGAATTATAGTTACAATTTATTTGCCAAGCATATGCTTTAGTAAGTTTGATACAGCTAGGCTGGTTTAGAGGCTGATATTTTTGGAAAATGAATTGGGTGGAGGGAAGTCTTGGTGCATTGTACTATTGCTAATATCAACTGAGGTCGTCGTATCAGTTCTTAATTTAAATGCACAATATATAAATCAGTTGTAGTTAATGCCAAAGAATTTATGTGCGTGTTATGTAGGTACACACAGGAGTTTTTTTTTTCTTATTCTACTAGGTACCTACCTATGTAATAGGTTTATTAACATTATACTTCTTCCACTAGAAGAGGGCACAGAGGAGCGTTAGATTTGGCTTTATCGCTCTAATATTATAAATGCGAAAGTTTGTATGAATGGATGGATGGATGGATGTTTGTTTCTCTTTTACGCAAAAACTGACCAAGATATACCTATATCCTGAATTAACACATAGACTGCCTTTTATCCCGGGAAAATTTATGGTTCCCGCAGGATTCTTAAAAAACTAAAAACCGCGTACGAAGCCGCGCAACAGCTTATATTAAATATTTCACAAATACCTACACTAAATAGAACACAACTAAAAGCGCTGTTATTTTAATCATAAATTGTTGAATTCCCTGGCTCAGCGGTGAGCGCTGTGGTTTTAAGTGGGAGGTTCATCAGGTTCGATTCCCGGCAGGAGCAAATCGCGATTTCAGTTTTTGAAATTTGTCTGGTCTTGTCTGGTGAGCTGAGAGGAAGTAATTAGCACCCTACCAACGAAGACGTGCCGCTAAGAAATTTAGCGTGCAGATACAATGTTAGATAGAAACCTATTAAGCGTATGGTATTTTACAATTCTACAATAAACTACCCATTGAAATCTTGGAGATGTCTCTTAAAAAGTTCAAAGTTTGTAGTAAACGTAAGCTTTTAGAAAAGTCCTATTATAGCATAAAGGACTACGTAATCGATAAAAAAGCTTGGGTGTGAACTTTCTCTAACCAGGTTGCTCTTCTAATAATTTTAAATGACAATGTGAGATGGTGATAACAAAAAAAAAAGAAAACCTTCTTAGACCAGGACGCGTTTGGAACCATCGTAGCTTTAGTTTTAAGTTTACGAATATGGTTATCGGCATAATCTCACTACTGTGTAATACTCATGTAATGTACGCATTAAAAGTGCCACCTATGGGCCGACTTGAATAAAGATATTTTTGACTTTGACTTTGACTTTATGATATAACTGCCATACCCGAAAAGTTTAGCCTGTTACCATGTGGAATAAAGAAAAAACACTTCAGATTGTTTATTAGGGATTATATTGGATCATTTCACGAAAGTAGGTATAAAGTAAAATTGGATCATTTCACGAAAGTAGGTAAAATTGTACGCGAACGAAGTAGCTAGTATATTTCACAATGTAATTGGTTTAAGAAAATATACATCATATCCATAGGAAGTGCTGATTGACGTGATACAAGCTTAAATTGGGTCTTATCGCGTTTAAGGCGGGTTTCCATCGAAGCTATGCGAAGCTATTTTGTTCGAGTTGTTTCATAAAATTTAAGTGTAAAGTACCTACCTAGGTTTATTAATATTAAAATCATACGTTAATATAAATCTCAATTTTTTCCTGTAAATTTATTGTTATTTTTAACGTGATAAGGACTATAAAACTAGGAGGTATCTTTGCGTCGTCCGAGTCTATTAGCAAGACTAATGTATGTAACATATACTTATATATAAAAGCATATCGCTAATACAACCGTTTTAAATCAAAATACCCACTGACACAATGTCATGAACATTCGCTGGGCATCAAATATAATTCTAATTAATTCTTGAAAAGGTTTCAATTAATGAAGTAAGAAATTATAATAGTTTTTTGAAATTTAATAAAAATATGTCAGGCACATATCAAGTTATAGTTATCTAAAGTTAATTTATTTACTTACCCACTTTACAAAGTTACCTTAATTTTAGTTTAGAGATTTGTATAAGAACAATGTATTAATTGTCAATACTACCTAAGTACCAACATGCGAAAAGTGGACGGGTAAAGACACGGGCATTTCTGGTACTCATCATGGATATAACTCACGCAGCTTTAGATGGAAGTCCGGGCTTATCGTGTAGTAAGTGATAGGTGATAACGCATCTCCGAGGATCGCAATCACACCGTAATTTCTGAATCATTTGACATCTGTCATACCTCGTGACACCTGTCAGATAGTGTCAGTAAGTGTGAATTATTTGCTTTTTAATATCCCGGTTAAGTTTTTGTGCTTCTTATTTTGTGACATGTTTGTAAATAGGAACATTTGAGATAGATATGTGAATTGTTATAGTCAGTGAGAAAGGTGCACTGGCTTCGAGTCGCGGTTTTGCTTGCATACATTTTTCTTTAGCCATTAAGAATCATAACGCTTACAGGCTGACTTCGTAAGCCTTTTAAAATATTATGGAGAACTCTCAGGCATGCCAGTTTCCTTACTATGTGTTTCTTTACTGCTAAAGCAAATTATACATAGTTGCTTAAAACGCACATAACTCCGGAAAGCATTTAGCTTTCCGGAGTTATGTGCGTGCTAGGTATCGAACTCAGTCCTCTCAAAAGGGAACCCGAAGTCTTAACCACTAGGCAATCACTGCTACGTATGTACTTATCATCACGTCAATCCATTACCGGCCTCCTCCTACAATGGAAAGGGGTTAAAGCCATAATCCACCACGCTGGCCGAGTGCGGATTGGAGGACTCCACGCACCTTTGACGCACCAGAACATTATGTAGAACTCTCAGGCATGCAGGTTTCCTAGCGATGTTATCCTTCACGGTTCAAGCAAGTGATATTTGAATTACTTAAAACGCACATAACTCAGAAAAGTTAGAGGTGCTTGCTGGGATTCGAAATGGGTAGGCCACTGGGCTATACCTATATCTACCTATAAATACAAATAAAAGAAAAAGGTAGTTAGGTACACATTTTACACATACTAGTGAGTCTACGTTTTTTTTTTTTCGAAATTACGTATCCAAAATTTCTTAATTTACTAACACCGAGTCCGCTCCTGTACCGTTGTAGGCAACACCAGCACTTGATTAACGGTTCACCCGTCTCGCTCGCATACACGCGACCGTCTCGCTTGCACACCGCAAGCCATTTGAATCTTTAATTGTTTTGAATTCTGATACAAATGCCAAATAGATAACTAACAACTATGTTTCATAATCCGTCTATCATTTATACATAAACCTTAGCATATTAGTCCCACTAGTGGGCATACGCTCTATCAGATGTCTAACAGGCGTTTAGAGCATAGACTCACCACGCTGCTCCGATTCGCGTTGGATTATAATAACATGTTCGTGATAATAACCTGGTGAACCGGGATCGATGGTTAGCTCTCGAAAGCACGGAGTTGGGAACACCAATTAATACTATTGAGATTGAGAATTAACTCTTAAATAATTTGTTTTGGCTCAGAAATAACCAAGGTCCTAGTGATCCGCAGTCAAACAAATAATGGTGAATGATCCTTGCTACTCGCGTATGTTTGGCCTTCATTCACGCTCCAACCAAGCAACCTATAACCCTAGAAATTTCGGCCCGTCGTCAGAAAGGAATCAAGGTCCTAGTGATACGCAGTCAAACAAAAAATGGAGAATGTTCCTTGCTACTCGAGTATGCTTGGTCTTCATTCACGTTCTAACCAAGCAACCAATAACCCTAGAAATTTCGGCCCGTCGTCAGAAAGGAACCAAGGTCCTAGTGATCCGCAGTCAAACAAAAAATGGAGAATGTTCCTTGCTACTCGAGTATGTTTGGCCTTTATTCACGTTCTAACCAAGCAACCAATAACCCTAGAAATTTCGGCCCGTTGTCAGAAAGGAACCAAGGTCCTAGTTATCCGCAGTCAAACAAAAAATGGATCCTTGCTACTCGTGTTTGATTGTCCTTCATTCACGCTCTAACCAAGTAACCAATAACCCTAGAAATTTTGGCCCGTCGTCAGAAAGGAAACAAGGTCCTAGTGATCCGTAGTCAAACAAATAATGTGAATGATCCTTGCTACTCGTGTTTGTTTGGCCTTTATTCACGCTCTAACCAAGCTATTAAACATCTTCTCTCTTTCTCATCTCTTTTATTTATTTCTTGTGTGCAATAAAGTATTTTTGATTATGATTGATTGATTGATGAATTGTAGTATAATACGTGTGTCTGTTTGTTTGTCCTTCACGCTCTAACTAAGCAATCAATCGGCTTGATTTATGGCATACGAGAGTTAGTTGAAAGGCCGGAGAGTAACATAAGCTTTTTATCCCAGGAAAACATACGGCTCTTGCGCAAATTAGATCTGTCCGCGGCATGGTTCCGTGCATTGTGGACAGAGTTGGCCTACTGAATAGGGCTACATCCTCTCGGTTTTTTACCTTCCAACTCCCTTTCCCAGGTTTATATTTAGGGAATTGTAAACAAAAAGGTAATTCACCATTGAAATTAAAAAAAAAAAATCCTATATGCATCTTAAAATTTCTGAAATTGATATTTCCTCGAAGCATAGGTAAAAACATTAATTTATTTATATAAAAAACAATGTCTTCTCTTGTTTTAAAAGTGTCTCATTGTAATATGGACCGAAAAATGTTTAATTTTATAGTTATAAATTACCATATGTACTCGTACATATATAGTCAGTCAGTCAGGCGAAACAAAGCCTTTTATAGTTCTATACATTACCATATGTATGAAATAAAAATTAGGTAGTCAGTCAGCAGAAACGAATCCTTTTATAGTTGTAGTTATAGTCAGTCAGTCAGGTGAAACAAAGCCTTTTATAGTTCTATACATTACCATACGCTTAAGATAAAAAGAAACGAATCCTTTTATACCTAAGTAGTTGTAGATTACCATACGTACGAGGTATCCATTATATACTCATTCAGACAGGCGAAACAAAGCCTTTTATAGTTCTATACATTGCCATATGCATTAGATAAAAATTACGTAGTCAGTCAGGAGAAACGAATCCTTTTATAGTCGTAGATTAAGATATGTACTTTTATAGTTGTAGATTAACATATGTACTAGGTACCCACTATGTACTCGAGCTGCTATTTAAAGCGAGCAGTAGGTACATAAAGCGGCTGCATCACGTAAGTGGTGGAGCGGCAATCAGAATGAATGCTGAGCACGTTAACGTCTTTAATTTGCTGCTCCGGAGTTTTCCCCCGTCGTAGTCGACGAGCTCACCGCAGTTTAGTAACTTGACTGAGTACAATTATTGTAAGTTTAATCTTATGCATTTGTTCAATTTGCTATGAGATGATGGGATGGTGATAACAAAAAAAATGCCCGGCTAATTTTACTGTGAAGTCTTCGTACACCAAAGCGCATTTTGTAACCTGCTAGGAGTTCAGGTTTAAGTTTAACGAACTAAGTTATCACCATCCTGAACAATTATGTAAACATATATGTTTGAACGCTTTATACGTGCCTGTGATAGGTCAACGTGAATAAAACGTTAAATGATTCATAATATGCAACTTTTTGAATTTGCATGTTATGAATCATTTGACGATAAAGTAAAGTGGACTTTATTCAACTCTATGTCGCTAATCGTAAATAGCTGATAAGCCAGAGTGCTTTCTAAAGTATTATGAACGTTTTTTTTAAAATAGACAACGCCTGCAGTCTGTATTCATTATGATTTCCTATTCCTAAGGTTACCTGGCAGAGATCGCTACTAAGCCTTTTGTATTCTGCTTCTGTATTAGTTTATTTATCTATCCTTATTTTATTTATTTAGCTTGTAGTGGTGAGCAAATAGAAAGATTGAATAAATACTCGTGACTGTCAAGACATAAAAAACTTTGTTTTGCTTGTATTAATAGTAAAATAAATGGTTGGAGCAACTTGAAGAATTATTATGAGTGGGCTCTCAGACTACATCCCCCCAAAGAGCGCCGCTGCTTAATTGCGATGATTAGTGAAAATGGTACTTATTGCACTCGCTAACTGCCACTTTATCTACCTAGCTATAGCCGCCATTATGGAATTAATTCTACCCATTTAGCAAGGTTTATAAAATGGGGATATGCCTTGTATGTAGGTACTTTTTAACCCCTAAGGTAAAATTTTGTGTTATTTGTTGAATCACTTTTTTTGTCTGTCAGTAAGTCTGATCTTTTATAGCTGTTGGCTCTTTGACTGGCTAACAAAGGGTTTCGTACCGATATGCAACATGAAAAACTACTAATAAACGAGATCGATTTTCTTAAACACTTTTCTACTTGGACCATTTTTTATTTTCATTATTTACTAGCGTACCCAGCCTGCTTCGCCGGGCTAGATTTTGCTTTATTTTATTTCAACAATGAACTTACATCATTAAATTTTTAATTTAAGTCTCATAATATATGAAATCATTTATTTATCTCCGTATTCATTCTCTTCTATTCTCTTCTCGAGCGGGTGAAGATCATTATCTACACCCATGTACACCCAACAATAGAATATCATCATAGTAAATAAAAGCATAGTATTTGATAGTTTGACAGTTCAAAAATAAGAGTGCTCCGATCGTCACCAAACTTTACAGGATTACTCGCCAGGTCAATCCGGAGATTCCCTAAAAGTTTCATTGAAATCGGTCCAGCCGTTTCGGAGCCTATACGGAACATACCCACACACTTTCTGTTTTATATATATAGATAGATAGATAGATAGAAGATAGATAGCAGCAAAAGACACACATTCTGTAAACAAATGAAGCCCTCTACAAATTAGGTTTATGACATACCTACAGCCAGCTAACAGGCCTCGGAGTTAAACGCTGTGGTATTATTTGAGTGGAAGTCCTGGGTTCAATTACAGGCAGAGGATTTTATTTTCTCATTTAGGAAGTCATAAATTCTGAATTTTTAATTGGTCTTGGACACGAAGATGTTGGTCATTAGTTCTCTCTGTCTGTCACGCTTTGTTTGTCTGGCTTAATGTCTGTCTCTGTGATTGTTTCTAAATCTTTACTCATTATTGGGCACGTCACTATTATTAGCCTTAGAGTAGATTATTAACTGTAGAGTACTGTGTACGATCTCCTGGAAGAGCGGGTTTTAGAGAATAGGCCACCCAAGCTGCTATACTGCGGGTTGGTGGACTTCTAACGAATATTATCATGATTATAAGTGCTGATAAAAAGTACCGAGTCGGAGTCACCGACAGTGTGCAATCTTCGGGCTGGCATTGAGTATTTCAAAATTTTGAATTGAATCCCGGGCGCGAACTTGACTTTTCTGTAAAACAGGCTCACTTGATTTTTTTTATTTTTTTTGGTACTTATTCCACATGTGGGTATTAGCTATTTAGCACCCAAATATTAATAGTTAAGAAAATTATAAACATTCAAAAATATTATAAATGGTGAGACTTAATAAAATTACATAAGTGATATTAGAAATGTATGTCAAGTGTCACATTTGTAATAGTGAGTTAGTTATATACTGTTATTGTTACTTATATCATTAGTAGACAAGCAGGGTAGAGTTCATGCGCGTATTTCGATGTTAGTGTAAAATAATAGTCAAATGAACAGCAGCCGAATCCGGCCCTGTGGCCCATCCAATTAGCGATCAGATTAAAGATCTGCCGGGGGAACCATTACCGTGCGAATTACCCGCCCGGCGCCGGCGCGGTCCAACGCACCAGCGATGGCGGGCCGGCGCACTGATATCCCATATCTCTCACAAGATAAATGAATGTTGAAATGTAAATTGTTGATGTTGGAAAAGAGCAACTGCTTTGCGTTTCTTCTCTGTAGAATCTGCCTTCCGAACGCGGTGGTAGAGTCACTACAAACCGTTTTGCGTTTCTTCTCTGTAGAATCTGCCTTCCGAACGCGGTGGTAGAGTCACTACAAACCGTTTCAAAAGTGCTTATATTACGCCTACTTGAAATAAATGAATTTTAAATTGGAACCCATTATTATGATGAGCCTATCAACGTCCCACGGCTGGGTAAATGCTTGCATATTCATAGCGGAGTCTCATTGAGTCATATTAATAACGAACTTGACCTTCAGGTGGATTCTGCTACTCAGTTGACACCAAATTTAGCTAGTCACTGTGGAAAGTTGCCACCAAATAATCTGTTGAATATAACCTGTACTCTAAGGCATGTAAAGTCCACGAAACCCAACTGGACCAGCCTAATGGACCCTACCTTACCTTACTTACCTAATTGGCCTGAACCCCTTCTAATTGTGGGAGGAGAAACGTGCCCTGAAGTTTGCCGGTAATGGGTTGATGATGGTGAACCTGTCAAATCCTTATTTTGCATCCTGAAACCCAAGTTTCCAACTGAGTTCATTTTAACTCGGTTGGCAAATATAGTTACGTAATATCTTCTATATATATATATATATATATATATATACATAAAAGAGAAAGTGTATGTTCCGTATAGGCTCCGAAACGGCTGGACTGATTTCAATGAAACTTTCAGGGAATCTCCGGATTGACCTGGCGAGTAATCCTGTAAAGTTTGGTGACGATCGGAGCACTCCTATTTTTGAACTGTCAAACTGTCAAATACTGCTTTTATTTACTATGATGATATTCTATTGTTGGGTGTACATGGGTGTAGATAATGAACCCGCTCGAGAAGAGAATAGAAAAGAAGGAATACGGAGAGAAATAAATGATTTAATATATTATGAGACTTAAATTAAAAATTTAATGATGTAAGTTTATTGTTTAAATAAAATAAAGCAAAATCTAACCCGGCGAAGCGGGCTGGGTACGCTAGTACTTATTAAAAATTAGGCGTCATTTGATGGAAACTTTCACGAGTATTCTAAGATGTGGCGCTGGTTTATTTGGGAAGCTACTCGTGCACTCAGCGACTTCTTCTAGTGGTGGGTCAAATTAGTGTTAAACATTAAATCGAAGCAACAGTATTCCATTCATTTATACTGATGCCCCTGTGTGGATCGCTCGTGCCTTACGCCACTCGGCGCTCGCTCTGCCGTGTTGATTGTTTTAATCGCGCCTATCTACTGTGTATCGGCCGTATGCATTGTTATATTGAGACTGGCATATTCAAACTAGGTATATTATGATGGGGTATATCCAAAACAAAAAAGGGATGTGATAGCCTCGTGGTTAGGACTTTAACCCAAGTTCGAGCCCGGCACATCCATTCATCATCATCATCACTTCAACCGATTGAAGTCCACTGCTGGACATAGGTCTTTCGTAGAGAGTTCCAAAATCCACGTTCCTGGGCCGCTTGTTTCCAGCGGTTTCAAGCGACTCGTTTGATGTCGTCTGATCACCTCGTTTGGGGCCGACGGGTCGCCATTCCAACACCTTTGGTTCTCCGGCCTATATGCCTCGCCCATTTCCACTTCAGCTTTGCAACTCGCTGAGCTATGTCGGTAACTCTGGTACTTCTACGGATCTCCTTATTTCTAAATTGATCACGTAGAGATACTCCTAACATTGCTCTTTCCATCGCCCGCTGAGTGATTCTGAGCCTTCTTATGAGGCCCATTCATTTATGTGCGTTCTAAGCAATTAAATAATAACCGTTTACATGGGAACGAAAACGTCATGAGGAAATCTGCTTGCCTTAAGAGTTCTCAATAATATTCTCAAATGAGAGTGAAGTCTACCTACCGCACTTGAAGATACTTGTTGTGCACTATAGTGGACCGGGGATAATAATAAATATATATATATATATATATATATATATATACTAAGACAATAAACACATCACACAAAAGATGATAAGGTTGTCTGGAAGAGATCGCTACTAAGCGATAAGGCCGCCCTTTGTATCCTACTTTTTAAGTTTATTTTTGTTGTGTCCATTGTTTTTTTTACTATTTGTGGTGTACAAATAAAGTGTGTAAATAAAATAAATAAATAAATCGCCATCTAGCCCCAAAGTAAGCGTAGCTTTTTTATAAATAATATACATAAATACTTATAATATACAGATAAACACCTAGACACTGAAAAACATTCATGTTCATCACATAAATATTTTCCAATTGTGCGAATCGAACCCACGGCCTTGGACTCAGAAAGCAGGGCTCAGAAGCCTTGGACTCAGAAGCCCAATGCGCCAGTCGGCCGATAATGATAATGATAATGAGGAGTATATGCACCAGCTACCTCTTTTCAGAAGCTGTGTCGTTTACGCCATTGGTCACCTGGAAGAGATCGCTATTTAGCGATAAGGTCTCCAAATGTCGCGGTGCAGATTGCATTCTGTTTACTGTTTATTTATTCGTGTGTTGTATATCACCTATTATCTGCCTATCACGAGGTCTCCTCGCAGCATGAGAAGCGTTTATTCATAGTCCACCACACTGGCCAATTGCGTATTGGTAGACTTCACACGCCCTTGAAAACATTATGGAGAACGGCCATGCAGATTTTTCCACGATGTTTTCCTTAGCATGCGCTATTTAAGTAATTGCTTAAATTAAAAACGCACATTACTTCAAAAAGTTATAGAGTGCCGGGGCTCGAACTCGGTCTCCCTGAAAGGCAGGCCGAAGCCTTAAGCGTGTGGTGTACAATAAAAGTGTATTAATTCATTCATTTAATACGTATTGAGCCCCCACAGCCCCAAATAAGTCAACAGTGCTATCAAACACACGCACGGTAGCACTCGGCGTGCATTAGCGATAAGCTGCCCACTAATGGAGTGTATTGCCTAAAACGCTGACCGCTCGTTAAACTGGCCGCTTGATATTGTACGTGGAAGCTGAATGTATACGCTTTAGACACCCGGTTTTACATTTTATGTAGCATGTTCCTACTCGTACTAACAGATCTCTATTATTTCGTTCATATTGAAAAGGAAGGAAGGTGTTTATATTAGGAAGGTATTATTAGGTTCCTATTGCCAACCATACAAAATAACATTAGTTTTCCAAGAAGGGATGCGATTTCCTGCGATTTGATGCGAAAATTGAAATTTGAAATTCTCAAAATTTCAAGAATACCTACCTATCGTAATATTTCTTGGACAACAAATTGTTGTTAGGTACCTACTCGATAAAATAATATGTAGACAAATCAATTAAGTTCTTTGTTTGCATGCTCCTAATTTGTAGCTTAACCCGTTGTAAATTATGAAATTTACAACGTGTAAATGAAAACCGAAATAAAACTTCCCAGGCTTTATAGGTACATTATATACTGTCTCTGAGACTAATTGTGAAACCGAAAACCTAATAGTTTTTGAGTAAAATACTACCATAGTTTTTACTGAAGAAATGATACAGCCAGCGAAATTAAAATCGTGGGACGCCTGTCACTTTATCAGATACACGTCGCGTTGCGTAGGTAGGTACTATGCGCGTGTCGGTCTTATATCTTCAATAGAGTTGTCATAAGTAAGCACTTAGAATATTTTGAATTCGTTTGTATGGAACAATAAAGATGCTTATTTTTATTTAATATTTTTACAGGGTGATATTTATGAAATATACTTATGCATCATTCAATATTATTTCGTAATTCAGTTATACGTTGTATATTTTTTTTAATATTTAGATGTCGGTAACGGAATGGCCGATAACTATCGTTAAAACTCGCATTTAAGCAGTGTCTATGGTCTAGCGATGTGATGATGCTAATTTTTATTGTTTGTGATTCTTCATCTTGTTTGCAATCATTGTAAGTTGTAAAGTCAACATGCGTAGTGAATATAACATAGATTCTCTCAAAGTAAAGCGGCCAGCTTCTAACTAATTCATACAAACGTTCTTAAATCTTTTGCAGAAGTTTTTAAAAAATCGAAATTAGGTATCCTACCTATAAGTGCCAAACGAGGCTATTATTTATAGTTTATAGGAGTAGCAGACAGACAAATTACTACTACTAGTAAAATAATCTATAGGTACACAGATAATAGGTGTCCGTTGGTCACCCGGCTTTGTTTGTATTCACTTAGCGTCACTTTGCGTCAATTAGCGAGCGCGATAACATATTAATTCACATTGATATAATGCTTTTACAATAACCAAGCTATCGGCGCTACCAACTTAAAGCGGCTTTTCACTAGTAATTTTCACTTTTCATTTTTCATCTTCAAAATTTATTTGTTCAAGTCCTTGGCGGTAAGACATATTTTCCGGCACAAATACCTTTTCAAGAAAGGTTGACTTGGGAACAAGAGAGACCACTTAATGGATACCTCGGTGATATTATTGGCCATTTTATAAATATCATCATCAATTCAACCGATTGACGTCCACTGGTGGACAGAGGTCTTTTGTAGGGAGTTCCGCTATCCACGACCCTGGGCCGCTTGTTTCCAGCGGCTCCAAGCGATTAGCTAGATGTCTTCGGTCCACCTCGTTGGGGGCCGACCTACGCTGCGTTTACCGGTGCAGGATCGCCACTCCAGCACCTAAGGACTCCAAAGTCCATGGGTTCGCAGAGCTTTATATAATAAATGTGTACAAATCACTTGAATAATAAACAAGTATACATCGGTTTAGAAGGCAAATACTACTAAGAAGAAACCGGCAGAAAACTTAGCAGATGGTCGATATCAACCACTTAACAATCATTTTTCTATTTTCTTAGCATTTTGGCAATAAGAAAATCATCAATTTATACAACCTACCTCGCTGTGATAAATGTTTTCCCTAACCCATTTATTATTCAACAATCTACTATTAAACATAGTTGATACTCATACATACGCTCATAGTTGGAGGATAAGAGAGTCCCAGAGTTGAACATAATACTTCATATCGTGAGAAAAAAATTAGATGAAAAAAGCAATATTAAATATTTCTGAAGAGTTCACTTTCTTTTCATTGCGCCAGTTCATAAAATATTTGTTGTTTTTTGTTTTGTTTTCTTCAGGCAGGCAAAGATCATGGACATTCGATTGGAAAATTAGATTGCTTCACAAATTAAGCATTTTGCGTTTTTATCCTGCAGTACGGTACGGTACCTTGTACACCTCCAGTGGATAACTAGCCTTAGGGAAGCACTTCTAGGTATCCAGTTTATCATTTTATTACTTTAATGAAATTTTAGAGTGTAACCACGGAGTTCGTATTTATTGAAAAAACTAAAAAGTGAAACTGCCTGCACCTAGTGGACTACCTATTTGTGCTTTATTTGAATGGAGTAAAATATGCAGTATCATCATCGTCTACAATGCTGCCATCTTTAAACTTAGGTGTAATTCATTTAGGACCCACTTTGTGATTATTTTACACATGGAGTAAAAAAACCCAGAAATTAGAAGGCCTAGATGTTGACTTGATGCTTTAATTTGGGATATTATAAATCGAGCGAATATAAGGCTCTCGCTAATGAGTACGGTAATAATGTTTACGAAAAATTAACTGAACTTCAGTGACAGAAAAGTAACCCCTTGAGCGACCGTAACTGCAAAGCGCCAAAGCTACTATTGTCTTACGTAAGAACATTTATCATTTGGGTTTTATTGGTTTTAATCGACACAATAAAATCGCTTACTTATTTTTTTAGGAAGCCATATTCAGGAATAAATATATCTTTAATTTACATCATATTCGCTCGTTTAAGAATTACCCATTTACCTTAAAAATATTTACCAATATTTTCAATGTTACTTTATTAAAGGCTCACCCCGTGAAAGCCATCTTACCTGTTGTTAAGTAATGATCGTCTATTTGTTATGCTTTTGGCAGAAAGATATTTTACTAAACCGATATCACTAATCTGTTTCTACGTGGCACAGTACCGGAACGCTATCGCTTGGTTCGAAGCCTCTAAAGTCCCAACGGACCAGACCAGAGAAATTTCAGAAATAATAATTTCCCAAATAGACTTTGCCGGGAACTCAGCACTTTAGCTCTTGCCTCTTGGAATAATAAACATGACAGTTTCATCTGGAATAAAAGTACGATGTTAAAAATGCGAAAGAATTGTTTGTTTGTCCTTTTTCACGTAGCAAAATAACATATAGTTTATACAATTATAAATAACGCAGGGATGCATTAAATAAAACCAAACATAATTTATACGCTAAAATCTTTAATATTAACAATAAATATACTCTACATGTTACAATAAAATCTCCATATAAATACAATCTACGGGACATTGCCTTTGACAGCTGTCAATGTCACATGGACAGTTGACAGTTCCAAGAAGTAGGCCAGTGTGCACAGAGCAAACAAAAACAGTAGGTTCAGTAGATCGGGGTAAATTTGCTTTTTTTTTTAAATATATCTTTGTAGTAGTATAAGATTGTATGTTAAAAACGAGTATTGAAACGCTGTAACGTCAGTGTAAAATAGACCCTCAGTACAGTACAGTTTTTAAAAGGTTAAATTTATCAACACCTCTACAGATAGCGCTCTTGGGGGAAAGTTTCGAATATAAAAAACATTGCGACTTTAAAGCTAATACACCCTACAGACCGGAACAAGTCGACATGGCAATCGAAGTATGAGTTGAGGAAGGCAATAGGTTGAGGCTCACTAACCTGTTTTAATCTAAGATGCTGCAGAAGTTCTTTTTTGACGTACTTGTTAATTATAATCTTACTTATGTATTTCTAGACATTTCTGTTGATATTGCCATGTCATTTTGTAAATAGGAATAATTGACGGACCACGCAAATGGTATATGAAAGTATGAGAGACATGGCTCCGGAGGGCATGCAAGGCACGTCCTACAAAGTGCCACCCTTTTTGTAGCAAACTGAGGCAGTGAGGCGTAGGAGTTAAGCCTCATGCGCCTCTAGAATGGCGGTAGTTTCTTCCCCGGACGATTTCGACTTGTCGCGAACTATAAGTCCATTTTCCTTTGACGTTAAACAGTTTCAATGCTCGAAAGCGTCTATATGATTGCATACAAATCTTATTTTAAGGGTAGTATCGCAGGCGATGATGCTATAATAAAAACGTTGTCTGTCAAAGCTACATTGACAAAATTACCCGGATTTAGTGTAACACAATCTAACACCGAGATATTTAAGCATTGAGTTTCTAATCACAACAATATCAAAACAAAGTGGCCGATCATTAAGGAAGAAGCACACGCGACGCTTTTTGCATCAATTGATGTCTAAGTATTTGCATTTTGCAGCGCGGATCGTTATTAGTATCCTTAGGCATAGACCCCCCTGCTCATCCATACCTAAAGGGAGGAAAAGACCGTGAGATTTTGTATGAAGTTTGTTATTTTTTGTATAAAGTTTTTTATCATTGTAATTTACCAACCCTTTTGTTACTTATAAAGTAATATACTACGACAGAGTAAGATATTTTTTAACTCGTTAAAAATCTTTGTTCCACAGGGAACTAGGAATTCCATGCGGACTGCAAACTCACTTGTGCAAAATAATATTCTACAATTTGATTTGACTCAATACGAGTCGCGCGCTATATGTTTCGGACCTTAAGGAGAGACCACTTTATGTAGTTCGTAAACCTAACTCTTTTTATGAAAACCTATTTTATTAGAAAGAACGACGACGGTATTTGCAACCTTATCAGTTATTTTACCAAATTTAAAAATATATTGTAAAAATATATATCAAAAATTGTTGTAATACGAAATAAATTATTCAATGAAAAATAATAATTACTGTTGTTGGAAATTGAAATCAAATGTTTGTATTACTAAATAATTCTTTATAACTAATTTGAATGTTTTAAGACGAAGTAACCTGCTTTTAAGAGTATAAATTTCGTTTAATGACTATGTTACGTCCTACAGGCATCAGGTTATTTCTCACTTAGTAAATGTACAAATGATTTCAAAATAAGTTAACATTTTTTTTTTAATGCACGAGTATACTGATTCATATTCTTCCACAATCTCTGTAATTTTTGTTAAAAATGTTAATCTTGTTATTTAAAATAGTTTCCTCAAGTTTCTTATTAAGGTTGCTAAATCCCGGAGTATTTCTTTCTGTATTTATCCACTTATAAGTTAATAAATTTCTTAATTATTAAAATATGACATCAGTTTTGTGTTATATATAGTATACCTATTGCCACGTTAAAATAATATGTATGATATATCATTATTGATATATTTGACATTAGTTTGAACTGTTCAGTGTATATAATGATACTAGCTGTGGCCCGTGTTAATTACGTTGCTTTACAAATCCCATGGAAATCGTTTCTTTAGCTGGGATAAAAGGTAGCCTATGTTACTCTCCGTCCTTAAACTAATTCTTAACCAAAAATTAATTTAAATGGTGGCTTAGTCAGCGCGTAAAATATAGTATTAGTATACAACAAACTTATGAATTTAGAATAACAGGATTTGCGACTCTACCGCGCGGGCCATTAGGTTAATTTTACTTTGACGATACAGCGTACGATATGCGAAGGCAACTGATTGGGAACTAATGTATGTGAAAAGTACGATTGCGTAACGATTGCTCGCGAACGAAAGATTGCAACAGTTGCTAAGCCACCTGTATCCTCATACAAAATTTAGTTGACAATTGTAGCTATTAATTAACGTGACAAAGGTGCATTGTATTTTATGATCAGACAGCTGGCATTGAAAATTGTTGTATAGATTGTTGTTGTTTTCCGAAATTTCACAAAAAAATTGAGTGACAATTTTAACTAAAAAGAAAAATGTCTCATAATCTGTTAAAACATATAAGCATATCTCAATTTCAAAATATACTAAGAAACAGAAATGTTGCTATTTGTTATTAAAAAAATACCTAGATGTGTGTGTAGGTGTGCAACATCTCGTACCGAATTTGATCATAAAACAATAAATCAATATTATTTTATATGTATTTGTTGCAACACAAAAAAAAAATTAATCTTATGGAAAAGCTGCCGACAACTTCAATAAAATAAATTCGAATAAAGCATTTGCAAGTTTTTTCCTATTATATAACTATAATAAATACCTTATTATTATTATTCAATAAATTAATTAATTATTAATAAAATCTAGTTAATTTTATTCGCATCTGCTACACTTTGTCTACTTTTTGGAAAAAACGGGTTAAAGCGAGGAATTTATCTACCGGAGAGAAAAAATATAACACGTACGTTACTTGTATTAACATACACTCTGTATGGATTCCACCAATCACATTACTGATGAATTAAAAATATCGCGTAATCCAGATAATCTGATTGGTGGATGCATTGTGAGATTTCTTTGTTTTGTTTGTAAATACGGTTTTAGGTCCTGCACGAAAATGTTTCCTGACTGTAAAGGTAAAGAAGCTGGTCTGTCGAATCGAGTAGTTTTGAATATAATTGTTTTAGATTTGCACGTTCGCAATCGTTGTCGAGTCGTTTACGGGTCAACATCATTATTAGCACATTAACGTCCCACTTCTGGTCATGGGAAGGAGTCCGTGGCCAGAAGTGAGTCTCTTATAGGATATAGTTATAGGAAACAGACACACCACGCTACTAATGAGAGTCGGCGAGCTTTAACGATTATTATCGCTAAAGCCCGCCAACTCGCAGCAGGGTGTCATCTGATATTCATGATGGGTTTGTGATTATAAAAGCCGGAAATAATGTACACCCTGAGGTACGGGGATGTTGCAGGATATTTTTTTGGCCCGACCCGAGTATTGAACCTTCATGTTGATCCTGCTAACCTCTAGACCTACGAGGCCTGATGGTACAGAACTTCCATCCAGACGGGGTCTTTCGACCGCACACTAATTTAATTTAAATTTGTTGCACATAAAGCACTGGCTCTCGATATTTCGACTATATAGCGATGTAAATTAGGCATATTTACGGACTAGAAAATAATTGTGAGCATGCAAATCATACTGGATTCAGTTCAATCATTTAGCCGATCCGATCATTCATAAAACCAAAGGTTATGAGCAATGACCGCAATCACAAACAAAACAATAATTACACATCGTATTCAATAACATTTTTTTTTAAGTTGTTGTTGTGTTGAGACGTTTTGTTTGTGGAAATATTATATTGTTGTTGATATTGGAACTTTTTGTTGTTTGAGTGAAGCCTTATTTCAGTTTATTGTGTGACTGTTGTTTGGTGAAATACTTGTTGAGATACGTTTGTTATATTATGTACGATGCATTTTTGTTGTTTGTTTTTTATTTTATTCCACTACGAGTTGCCCTTGACTGCAAGCTGGTAATAAGTGATGATGCAGTCTAAGATTTACCATCTTGCATCTCGTGCTCAACTGTTAGGGAGTATGGTAGCCATAACCCTAATCGGTTTCTACGCGACATCGCACCGGAACGCGAAATCGCTTAGCGGCACGTCTTTGTCGGTAGGGTGGTAACTAGACACGGCCAAAGCCTCCCACCAGACAGAATTGTTGTTGCAATCAATAATTGTGTTTTTTATAAAATAGAATAAGGGGTGTAAGGGGGAGGCTAGTACCAGTCAGCCTCCCAAAATGCCAACCTCACCTGCACGTGGTGCACCCTGCCGTCTAACCGACGAGGCTCTGGCGACCGACAAGTGGCGGTATAACTACTTCAAATTGGCTAGACTGAATAAATGGCACAGACCGGTGTCGGGCAGCAGCGACGCCGGTGCGATCAGTCTAGCCCTGCGATGACCAACCCGCCTGCCCAGCGTGGTCATTACCGGGCAAATCTTTGTATGAATGGAGAAAAGAAAGCCACAGCCCCTAGTCCCCGGCAGCCCCGCTATTCCTGGCTCTGGCAGCGGTTATGGTAACGGCGGGGCAAGGGGTGTCAAGAATCTCCGGAAGAGATTCCGCTGCCAAACCCGACGACTGGACCTGGCAACGTATAACGCACGCACGTTGAGGACCGATGAGAAGTTAGTCGAGCTGGAAGAAGCAGTGAGCAAGTTGCGCTGGAGTATCATGGGTTTATCTGAAATCCGTAGAGAGGGGGAGGATACGATAATCCTAAAATCCGGCAACTTGTTCTACTACCGGGAGGGCGAACAACAGTCCCAAGGTGGTGTCGGATTCATCGTCCACAAATCCCTTGTCAACAACATTGTTCGAGTCGAAAGCGTGTCGAGCAGGGTAGCGTACCTTGTACTCAGAATAACCAAACGGTATTCCCTGAAGGTTATACAGGTCTACGCACCCACAACTGCGCACTCCGACGAGGAAGTAGAGGCATTGTATGAGGATATTTCGAAAGCCATACATGCCTCGAAAACCTACTACAGTGTTGTGATGGGGGATTTCAACGCGAGGCTGGGCAAGCGAAGCGGTGCAGAGCTGAGAGTGGGGCAATTTGGATATGGGCAACGGAACGAACGGGGCCAAATGCTGGCCGACTTTATGGAGAAGGAGGGCCTCTTTATGATTAACTCCTTTTTCGAAAAGCGGCCGCACAGGAAATGGACCTGGCTGAGCCCCGATGGTTCGACGAGAAATGAGATCGACTTTATCATGTCGACCAAACGGCATATATTCAATGATGTCTCTGTGATCAACAGGGTGAAAACCGGGAGCGATCACCGTATGGTAAGAGGCACATTGAATATAAATGTAAAGCTGGAAAGGGTCAGACTGGTAAAGTCTACGCTCCGGCCTACTCGTGCTCATATCCAAAACCCCGAGAGCTTTCAACTGGAGCTGCAAAACCGGTTTGATTGCCTGGACTGCGATTCTGTGGACGATCTTAACAACAGGCTTGTGGAAACTGTCCATACGGTTGGGTCCAAGTTCTTTAAGACCCACCGTAAACATAGAACCAAAAAGTTCTCAGCCCATACACTCGGGCTTATGGAGAAGAGACAAGAAATGAGACTACAGTCTTCAAAAGATGCGTCTGAATATCGGCGTATTAATAGACAGATCTCGAAGTTGCAGACGAAAGACTTGCGACACTTTAACACTGAGAAAATTAAAGTCGCCATTGAGCGCAACAAAGGCTCGAAAGTGTTCGCAAGAGATCTGTCTATCGGACAGAGCCTGTTGACTCGCCTGAAGACTGACAATGGTAGTCTCATATCTTCTAAACCAGAGATCCTGAGTGAGGTTGAGAAATTCTATGGACAGTTATACACCTCAACACAAAAGCCTGTTGAAAGTTTGGCTAAAGACCCTAGAGCCAAATTGACCCGACACTTCACTGAAGATATCCCGGACGTCAGCCTTTACGAGATTAGTATGGCTCTCAAACAACTTAAGAACAACAAGGCACCGGGTGATGACGGAATCACAGCAGAACTCCTGAAAGCGGGTGGAAAACCGATACTTAAAGTCCTTCAGCGGTTGTTCAATTCCGTCATTCATCAAGGCACAACGCCAGAGGCATGGCACAGGAGCGTGGTTGTTCTGTTCTTCAAAAAAGGTGATAATACCTTGCTGAAGAACTACAGACCTATCTCGCTGTTGAGCCATGTCTACAAGTTGTTCTCAAGAGTCATTACGAATCGTCTCGCGAATAGGTTCGACGACTTCCAGCCTCCTGAACAAGCCGGTTTCCGAAAGGGCTTCAGTACCATAGACCACATACATACGCTGCGGCAGGTTATACAGAAGACTCAAGAGTATAACCGGCCACTTTGCTTAGCGTTTGTGGACTATGAGAAAGCCTTTGATTCGGTGGAAACCTGGGCTGTGTTAAGGTCACTGCAGAGATGCCGAATTGACTACCGGTACATCGAAGTTTTGAAGTGTTTGTACAAAAACGCCACTATGTCAGTCCGTATACAGGACCAGACTACGAAACCGATCCAACTGCAGCGAGGAGTGCGACAGGGAGATGTTATCTCCCCGAAGCTGTTTACCGCTGCGTTGGAGGACGTTTTTAAGCTTCTGGATTGGAACGGGCTTGGCATCAACATTAACGGCGAGTACATCACTCAACTTCGGTTTGCCGACGATGTAGTCATAATGGCAGAGACTCTGGAAGACCTTAATGCGATGCTCAATGACCTCAGCAGAGTTTCTCAACAGGTGGGCCTTCGTATGAACATGAGCAAGACGAAAATTATGTCTAACGCTCATGTTGCGCTCCACCCAATAATTGTAGGGAACTCTGCACTCGAAATTGTAGACGAGTATATATACCTAGGACACACGATCCAGTTAGGTAGGTCCAATTTCGAGAAAGAGGTAAACCGCCGAATCCAACTCGGATGGGCAGCGTTCGGGAAACTTCGTGACATCTTCTCGTCCAAAATCCCCCAGTGCCTGAAGACTAAAGTCTTCGAACAGTGCGTGTTGCCAGTGATGACTTACGGATCAGAGACATGGTCGCTAACTATGGGCCTCATAAGAAGGCTCAGAGTCACTCAGCGGGCGATGGAGAGAGCTATGTTAGGAGTATCTCTACGTGATCAAATCAGAAATGAGGAGATCCGTAGAAGAACTAGAGTTACCGACATAGCTCAGCGAGTTGCGAAGCTGAAGTGGCAATGGGCGGGGCACATAGCTCGGAGAACCGATGGACGTTGGGGTCTTAAGGTGCTGGAATGGCGACCCCGCACCGGTAAACGCAGCGTAGGTCGGCCCCAAACGAGGTGGACAGATGACATCAGGCGAGTAGCTGGGAGCCGTTGGAGGCAAGCGGCCCAGGACCGTGCATTGTGGAACTCCCTACAAAAGACCTATGTCCAGCAGTGGACGTCAATTGGTTGAGATGATGATGATGATGATGATAAAATAGAATACAAACAATGGGATAAAAAAATATGTTATAATTTAGAAAAGTTACTGTTTTTGTGAATATTCTATTGACAAAATACTAAATTTATTCATAAAGAAAAACGGGAAAAATATTGTAGTATTTGATTACTTTCAATAGATGGGGTTCTTAAGGCAGTATAAAGTTCACCGGGTCATCTCATTCTTGTTAAAAACATAAATATGGTCTTGTTATTAACCCAAAACATATCAGTTGAGATATTTTATGGAGAACATTATAATGTTTAAACCTAAAACAACAAAACGGGTAACCTAAAAAACTATATTTTAATTATTATATTCATATAATTATGTATCATATAATATGTATCTGTGTAGATAAACTAGGTCTCATAGTTTCAGGTAATGATTATAGGTCTGATTTTTTTAAAGTGAATAATAAACTTGAACTTTTTTCAAGCCTACACCAAGTTTTCAATAGATATAGGGCATTTTAATCGACTTTGCGTAACGTCGTAATAGTAATGCCGTCATGTGAAAAACTCGACAGCAACTCAACTGACGCATTGGTTTACTAGAAAATTGACAATCCGAAACTATGAGACCGTCGCTTGTAAACTAAACGAAAAAATAAAGGTTAAACCTAAAAATGGTTTAAATATATAAAAATGACTAGTAAGCTTCCAACGTGAGATCTGTGTCGTATCTTAACTCCCTTCAGCTAAGGCTTCGAGCAGACGGAGCGATTAAGACGCGGCAGGGCGTTTTCCCTTTAAACTAGTCTTGGAAGACACCTGTTGTCATTGGCAACCAAAGCTGACGGCGCACCGGCAAACGCAGAGTTGCTAGACCAAGACAGTAAGCAATCAAAGATTTGTCGGTCACAAGCGGTTCAGAAGAGTATTACTATCAGGTCTATCTGTGACTGTCGATCGACTGATTATGATTTAACCAAATACTCTATCATTGGTTTAAAGCAACTTTTTAAGTGATCTTTATTTTCTGCAGCTACTTTAGTTTCTTTGAAGGTTTCCAATTTGATAAAAATTGGAAACCTTCAAATTTTGATGAAATTTAGAAGTCCCCGCTCAATGAGATACTTTCTTTTCTCTTATTTATAACATTAAAATTGCTCTCTAGTAATGTTCAAAACGCTCCGTCTGTTCTTATCCTATTTTGGTTTCAAGCAAGTAACTTTTTGTGTAGTCAGCGTGTTTAATGGTATTTTTGATAAAACTGCGTTAAATTAAATTGGCTATAATTAATATTTATTAACATCATGGGCACAGGCTTCTTCTGTCATTGGAGGGAGAGATCTAGAGCTTGGACCCTTAACGCTGCTATAAAGTCGGATGGTGGACATAAAACTCATAATTTGGTTTCATTAGTAGCTCAAATCGGGATTAAATCTTGAGACGAGATTAGTTAAGTCAAATTATACAACAAACAATCAATTAAGTCCACCATATAATATTGGCGCGAGGTGGTGGGCTCAAGATTAATATACTTCTTTGCTCTGAGACAATGGACCTGTGCCCATGTACTGTAGCCATTTACTTAAACGCAGCTTTTTTGTTGCTTGTGTATTGTGCGTTACAGTTTATTGTGTAAGGTGTCCCGAAATTTATGGTTAAAATAAAAACATTCTTGTTGATATAAAATAACTCCAAACTTCATAAGAATTATCTTTACTTCATAGAAATAAAAACAACAAATATCTGTACAAAAAACTCTGACTTAAAAGACAGTTCACTTAGAATGAAACTACAGTGTTCTAATTTTCCATTAGCAACATTGTGACAAGAATAAAGTGACTTTTAAGCTCTTTTTAAGTAACGTCGAACAACGCAATGCCTTTATAAGTAACAGCTTAGGAGATTCCTTGGCACAATTGTTTAACAATAGTTATCACCTAAGAGATGATGAAACGTTTTTTTTCTATAGACATCGCCTAAATGTTTAGGCATTCTATTTAGGCGATACCTAGGTTTATTGAAAACGGGCATTAGAATTGTTAAATGACTGTAGAAAATTCACTCGTAGGTATTTCTGTGTTTTTTTCACATTCAACACTCAATGTGAAAGAAACAAGAGTATGGCTATAATAAGTAGAATTTGTAAATATTGACAGAATTCAAACTCGCCATTCTGCTACGATCAGTAGTGCTAGCATGCGCGCCACGAGAGAATCATCTCTACGCGTTACTCGTGTTTTCTTATAAAGATAGACGCAATAATGACAATATACACTTTTAAATCACCATAAATACATTTTTCCCACTTAAAACATATTACCTAATTTTTTGAAGATAAATAAATCAATCAAATTTTTTTTTGTTATTTAATTGGAAGTTATTTTTTATCAACAAGGATCGTGTAATATTGGGATATGTCTGCGGTAAATTATTTATAACTAAATTTATATTTTTTTTTTGGTTCAGCGACGCACGCTTCTAGTGTCCGGGTAAGTTCGACGCGGTTGGTTGAAAGCTGAAAACAAAAATTACATTTTTAATTAAGAAAAAAATCCTTAACGATGTGCCTTGTGAATAAATGTGGCATTATCTTAGAATAGAAGTAGGTTTTTTCACTTTCAATGATATTTAAAAGGTGCTATTAGTTGAAGCGGTTATAGCCACTGGGCTAGCACAGCATTAACTATATTATACTATATTAACACTAATTAAATAATTGCAACATTTTATTTATTTATTATGTAATTAACAGTATTTCTTATGCTGGTTTGTGTACGCTTCAAAAACTCAAAAAATTCGGTGCAAAAGCTCGAATTTTTAGCATGATATATAATACGCATCAGGGATTGTTTTTATCTATTTTTCTCAATCATTCAATCACAATGTGCTACAGCGAAGCGTGGCAGGGACAGCTAGTCTTTATATATATATTTCTTGTGTGCGTGTGTGTGTATGTCACTGAACTCCTCCTAGACGGCTAAACCGATTTTGCTGCTTTTATCACTTTTATTACTTAAATATGAATAACCTGTGCTTCACTTTATTTGTTTACTTCTTTATTTTTTTTTATCTATTTAATTTGCCGTATCGTCCCTCGGGTCTCAGCTGAAAATCAGCGGCATGCATGTACCTAAAATACATGGCAAATGTTGAGCTGTATACCCTTTGTCTGCTGTTACACAGACATTGTTACTATATTGTTACTTTATTATTATAAGATGAACTGCTTATAACCCTTAACATGAATAAATGTATTTTCTTGCTCTCTAAGTAGTCACTATTATTTTTACTCCCATCACTTTGAACTAATTAGTCGGTTAGGTTCTTATTTTTTTCCAATTTATATATTACTAGCTTTTGCCCGCGGCTTCGCTCACGTTAAGTTTTATTTTTGATTTGGTAAATTTACTACAAAGGGTTAAAAAAAGGTCTTGCTGCTTATAGAAAAATATGAACGGAAATTACTTAGAAAATCAGAAACTTTCATATAAATTTTGATCCTCTATGAAATACGTATTTCTTTATTATAAATCGAAAACCTAAAATCAAAGTTTAATTGATGTAGCTTAAAAAATAAATTGATAAATGAAGAATTATTTACAAACTTTCATCCCATATTTAACCCTGATGGAATTTAAAAAAATCCTTTCCTAGCGGACGCCTACGTTGTAATAACTATCTGTGTGCAAAATTTCAGCCCAATCCGTCAAGTGCTTCGAGCTGTAATTTCTGTATATATCTCTTTTTGTAATTTCTGTACCAACAATTACAGCTGCGACTTCAGAAGCCACGGGTGCATTAAAGCGTCTTTCATGCTCATTCGAAGGTTTTTTATCTGCTCTAATAATGACCCTGAAATCATCTGTTGTCGCACCTTCTAATGCAGATTTAAAATCTCTAATCAAACAATTATTTTCATGAAGCATAATCCGTAATTTAGTAATAATTTCCCGGTTAGTTGTCGTACTGAACATGCATCGTCGGTCAATCTCTTTTTCTACGTTGTCCATGAAATAAATTTGCAAAAAATGGGGATTTTCTTCAGGTACTGGGAGAAGTGAACCAATTTGATGGTATACTTGTCCTTGCACTTTAAATGTGGGCATAAAATGATTATATTTTACAATATTTGTTGCTCCAAACGATGTCATTTGAAAACAGGAGTTGTATTTTCTAATATGCTGAAGAAAATGTTTAGACTCCTTAGTAGTTCCAGATACGTAGGTAAGAAGAGGTTCTGGTGGTTCAACCAGTGGTGGTAAATGAACTTTGCCGTTGGAGCAACACAAACCGGAAGTTTATTTTTGAAACTTCTTAGCGCGACAATGCGGACATACTACATTCATTGAACCAATGACCACATCGGGATGGATCTTGTAATCATATTTCTTATCGTAATTAAAGGCTGCTTTATTAAGATCGGTTTTAGTTCTTAACTGATTTTGTCTTAATCTTTGATCATCCAAACGTTGAGTTCGTTCGTCAGGTTTTTCGGCAGCTCTTGATGAAGACGCTCTTGATCGTAGGTCTGTAACTCGAACAACACGTTCACTATCTGTTTCATTAGCTCTCAAAGACGAAGCTCGAAGTCTGTTTGATTCTAATCGTGTTGTTTGTTGTTGCGGTGTTTCTGTAGTTCTTCTGGTTGCTTCGTATTTCTCGTTGATCTTCCGATATTTCATTTTTTCCGTGGCATTGTAAATAATATTATTTGTGTAGCACCTGTTTTATCTATTTACATAAATAATTAATTAGTTAATTCTTTTCTATTTACAATTTAAATTAACTATTTATAAATTGTAAATAGAAAAAAAAAATTAAATAATATTATTATTAAAGTCTTGAGTATACTTACTAATTAAGAGTATTATTGACTTTCATTAAATTACACTTACAATTAAAATTACAAATCAATTTTTTTTAGTACATGATCATGTTATTTTAAAATAATAATTATAAGTTATTTTTTATTTTATTGCTTTATTTTTATTTTCAATAACAAATGATATATTTGAAGTTAGCTGATTTGCTTTTTAAATAAATTATAGTTTTTTGTTTACAAATGAAGGTTAGTTATTTCTTTAATTTTCTTATTTAATATAAGTTTTAAAATAACTCATTGAATTTAATGAGAAAACATTTTATTGCATTCATTGCCGCATATAAAATTTTGAATCAGTTGATCGCTATAGAACTTAATGCATTGAAGCGCTATATGATGGTGATATTTAATAACATGGACATCATATTTACATTCTCCGTAGAAAAATACATGGTCATACCAATTTTTATGACAATCGGTTGAACGGGGCGGAAGTCGATACTTGACAGCGCCGCCTGGTGGGGAGTTACATCAATGGACATAGCATGTTCGTTTTCTCCGAGGAAAAATACATGGTCATACCAATTTTTATGACAATCGGTTGAACGGGGCGGAAGTCGATACTTGACAGCGCCGCCTGGTGGGGAGTTACATCAATGGACATAGCATGTTCGTTTTCTCCGTGGAAAAATACATGGTCATACCAATTTTTATGACAATCGGTTGAACGGGGCGGAAGTCGATACTTGACAGCGCCGCCTGGTGGGGAGTTACATCAATGGACATAGCATGTTCGTTTTCTCCGTGGAAAAATACATGGTCATACCAATTTTTATGACAATCGGTTGAACGGGGCGGAAGTCGATACTTGACAGCGCCGCCTGGTGGGGAGTTACATCAATGGGCATAGCATATAAACCTTCTCCGTGAAAAAATACATAAGCATACCAATTTTCATAATGATCGGTCAAATAGTTTCTGAGTTTATCGATGACATATATACAAACATCCTCTTTTATATATATAGATATAGAAATTTACGTATTGTCCGAGTTATTTGAGCTATAACGTATTTTCCTTATAGATACACTAGCTACCCGCTAACTTTGAACAGCTATCAGTATATAACTTACTAGCTGTTGCCCGCGATTTCGTCTGCGTTTGATTTTGTTTTTTGATGTGGCATTCAATTTAGTTTTAGTTCTAAAAAAATTTAAAGAATTCAGTAAAGCCTTAAATGAGAGGTTTGCTGCTGTCCGCTGAGGAGTTCTGTCTTCTATCTCCAACCACAGTTTGAGCAAAATTAAACACATATTATAACCTCTATAGTACAAAAATAATTATTAAATTAAAATCGTTATAATTGGTCGGAGTTATGGTGTAAAATCGTCAAATACTCATCCCCGCTCCCAAAGGAACCGAGCTTAATGTCGGGATAAAAAGTATCCTATATTCTAACACTTCCAATAATATGTGTACAAAGTTTCGTGAGGATCGGTTATGAAGTTTTCGCGTGAAAGCGTAACAAACAAACTTACATTGACATTTATAATATTAGTAGGGATAGGGATAGGGAAGTAGGGATAAGGTGGGAAAAAAATGTAACTATCAACTTACGAGAAGGCACGGGCCCGGGTGACCGTCTGCACCACGTACTAGGCGACATCTGTAGGCAAAGAAACACGTATATATTTTACGTTATAAAAAGCTTGGTTATGCTTTAACTTCACAGTTAAGTAATCTCCTACTCTCTACTATAGTCGGAAAAATGTAATAGGCCCGTTTTGACATTTGTGCAAGACCATAGAATGTAACTTGGAACGAAACTGAAAGAAACAAAAAAATAAAAATCAATTACATACAGTGTTTTAAAAAATACGTAAATTTTTTTGGGACGTAAAATAATATGAAAGAATATATCGCGAGTATTCTTTTTGCGCTTACTTCATAGTAGCATGCAATTATAATAATTTGTGCGAAACGTTCCGAAAACAGTTACGTTCTCAGTCTTTTTTTTTTTTATACTAGAGCTGTAACCATTTTTTTACTGAATATCGAAATTAAATATTGTGTAGTTATCTTTACTGCAAAGAATAAGCTTGGTTCTCAAAATGGGTTCTAAATAATGAGTCTGAGATGATGTATCTGACCAAGCGGCACATGACTGAAGCGTCCCCGCGCGCACTGCGCAGTTTTTCGTTCCTCATCTTGTAAAGTTGACTGTGCGCTCGTTTAAGTTTGATATAAATTGTTTACTATTACGTTAACTTTGGCTCTTCTATTTTGGACATTAAATTAAACATAGTGATTTGACTCGATTTTTGTGTTTGTTGTTATATAGTACTAACTCTGTTTCAACATGTTGAAAAGTGGACGTATAATCAACAGCCAGTCACGCGTATTGGTTGTGAAGTTAAAGGAATACTTTGAACGAACGAACATTTTACAATACATAATAATATCAATCAAGTACTGATACAAACTTGAATTGATTTATCGTGAGTATCGAGTACAGAGTCTTATGGTTCCATAACTAGTTACGTCGCGATGACAAATGTCAAAACGGGCCTATTACATTTTTACGACTATAATACTAATGTTTCTGTATCTTTCGAAGACGATATGCAGTATTTACTAATTTATAACCTAATAACCTATAGTTTCTAATAAAGAAACGGTTATAAATTCATGACAGGCCGATTTTTTATATACACTTTTTGTTCATGAAGACCTATGTTTTGTCTTACAAATACTATGATCACATGTAGTGAAATAAACAAAATAACAAGAAAGTTTTCGGCCTATTATTGTTTAAATTAAAACTAACAACTTTTTTCTACGATTTTTTTTTAAACTTGATAATTTGTGAAATAAACGAATAACATGATTTATTAAAACTGTTTTTTTTTTCTACTTTGTCAATTTACTGAATTTAACAAACATTGTTAGTTTTAACGACAGGAATTATAAGGCCGAGAGCTTTCAGCCTCCAGCTCCCCGATGTCATCTGTCCACCTCGTTGGGGGCCGACCTACGCTGCGTTTACCGGTGCGGGGTCGCCATTCCAGCACCTTAAGACCCCAACGTCCATCGGTTCTCCGAGCTATGTGCCCCGCCCATTGCCACTTCAGCTTCGCGACTCGCTGAGCTATGTCGGTAAGCTCTAGTTCTTCTACGGATCTCCTCATTTCTGATTTGATCACGTAGAGGTTTAGGTTAATCTTATATAAATAAAAATATTGGGATTGTGTATAGTAGCGAACCTGTCTGAACAGATACGGCGGGCGGTAGAGCGGCGTTTGCTGTGGTCGCCGGTCCCTGCGGTCTTCGTTGTCGAACGCGTCGCGACGGCTCGGTCCAAACGGGCGGAAACCGCGCCCGCGGTCGCCGCGCGGCTCGAAGCGACGGTTATCTTGTTGATCTGATGCAAATGAACAAATCCCTATCAATATCAATGTTGAATGCTTTCAACAGCAAATATTGTGAGACGGACATTTTTCATGTCAAATTGCAAAGTAAAGTTTTTGTTTTAATTAATTTTTTTTTTTGTATAATTATCGCTTGATAGGTTTATCCTAGTAATTGTGGTTAATGTTATCGTATATGTATAACTATGTTGTGGAAACTTTATTGCTTCATGTGATATAAAAATACGGCATTACTTTTATGTGTAATAGTACTGTTTGCTTCCCTTGAAAAGCTAATAAATAAATAAACGGAAGTGCGTGCGCATAGACACACAAACACACACGCACGCATGGGCATACACTCACAACATTCACATACAGATGGACTCACAGGCACATATACACACACACACACATAAACACATTCGCGCGTTTCTGTCAGCGTGCTATTCTCACTTAACCGTTAGAGAACTCAACACACTTTTTTAGAGTCTCCTTTGTTAAAGTGCACTAAATGTTATCTCAATTATTGAATCAATGTTTGGGAAGGCACTGGCCCCTAAGATACGGGATTTCCTAGTTTAGGTTTAGGTCAGGATTCCAAAGATTTACTGTACTGAGTTTTTCAACTAAATATTTTCTATTTTTCTAACCAATCCAACCACTTGGAGGGATGGATTGATAAAGATAGGACTTCACTTTTACCTTTTGGGGGCCGATTTCGATGACGGTGATTATAATTTGGAATATAAAAACTAGTTAGGCGTCTCTTTCAGCAGGGCTAGCACGGGCAGGAGACCAAAATTATTTCCCCTGACAAGGGATTTTTCCCAGGGAGAAAATTGTCAGGAGAAAACAGGTTTGATCCTGGTATTTCAGGCAATAAAATATCACTGGCTTTAATCTGCATGCCTCCTGAGAGTTCTCCATAATGTACTTAAACGCGTGTGTTGACGGCATAAACGCTTCTCAGTCTGAGAGGAGACCATTGCTCTTTAGTCGACCGTTAATGGGTTGGTAAAGAAGATGTTTAATAAATATTGTACTTACAATAATTACTCTTGGGGTGTATGCTTCGTATCGAATGAACAATCGCACGCGCAGCGGGGTTCATTTGAACTTCATCGTGTGACGGCCTGGAAAAATACAAAATAATAGAATCCACCATCTTGGACGTCACACAGGTAACGGTTTGTCCTATGGCAAGGCACGGTAGTGTGCAGGTTATATACTATACTCTATGCTTATAATATAATTGCGATTGTTTCGAATGATAGATGTTTGTTACTCAATCACGCGGAACGGTTGAACGGATCTGGATGAAATTTAGCATATAGATTACTATTATTACAAAGAGTAATCATTTTATTTTGTTTGTTGCCCCCAATAATCTCCGAAAGTAGTGGACCGATTTTAACTATCACGAAGTAGCATAGGCTATAATGTATTTTTGAAAAAAATTAAAGTAGCAAAATTATGCCTCTTAAATTCATTACTTTGCGTACTTTCTTAGTATACTGCATACTTTTAATGTTTCATCAATAGTTTCAAAGGGACTATTGATGATACATTAAAAGTAGGTATGCAGTATATGATAAAAGTATTCATTATTAAATCCACAAAAGTCCGCGAGGGAGTATATCTTACAATCATATTTAGACGCAATAGCAGCTTTTGAGCTTTTTAGCCGATGGAAAGTGTTTTACAATAGTATCGCAGTATTAAGTATTATTTAAATAAATACTCTTATCATCAACGGTATATATATATATATATATATATATATATTTCTTGTGTGCGTGTGTATGTCACTGAACTCCTCCTAACGGCCGGACCGATTTCAATGAATGTTTCGGTATGCGTTTGGGTGGCACCCTGGATGGTTTAGATTCACAAATCAGCCCGACAGATGGCGCTGGGGTCGGCTAGTATATATATATCTATACATATATATATCAGTAAAATACTTGTAATGCAGAAGTTATCGCCAGTTTAAAAAGTTTAAGGTACTAAACAAAACTTAATTGAGGGACCAGATTATAAAAATAAGAACCTAAAGTACACGTTAGTAAACCTCAACCTCAACAGTACGTTCATAAATATGTAGGTATAAGTATTTACATATTTTATTTATTATTTAAGTAAATATACAACAAATGAATCGGGTGACGTAACAGAGTTTTTTTTTCTATTTTGATTGTTATTGCAACTTTTTGTTGGTTGTGATTTAGGATATTAGCATCTGAATTTGCTTATTTTTCTTGACCATCAATCATGCAAGGTTTTGTTGTTTCTTTAGAAAGCTTCAATATTAAAATCTGCAATTTTTTATTTAGCAAAGAAACAAGTACGCATAAGAAAAATTTTTAAACACGACAGCCAAACAACTTTTTTTTTTCTATCTGTAGAACTACACCTTAATTGAAGGCAACACATCTCCCAAATAAACATCTTTGGGATGTTTTAAAAACAAAAACAAACGCGGACGAAGTCGCGGGCAACAACGAGTAGATTAAATAATAGCACCCAGTCGTTTTTGCGGCGGTTATTCTTAGTTTTGGGGGGTTAAAAGAAGACGTTCTAGCCACTAGAACAAAGAGGCGACCTCTATTAAATTACTCACGCCATAAATCTCCCGTTAAAGTTGACAGGATAGCTCCCCAAGATACCACTCCCACTATTCCTCCTTCTCCAGTCATTTCTCCCTGTATCGTTCGTATTCAACTGCGCCATCTGATCTTTAATCTGCTGAATCTTCATAGCTATCTCGCTCTGTCGCTCTTCTCTTTTTGTCTCGTCGTACTTTTCATCGGAGGGAGTCTGGGGGGTGCGGGTGAACTCTCGCCTGGGGCGGGGGAAGTTCCGCCGTGGTTCTTGCTGCTTGTCTATAATCGGGTACACCTGCTGGACTATTGGGTACGCTTGCGGTATCACCTGGAATCCAAGATTACATCATAGCCTTCTCACCTATTCGAGGAATTTGGGGGTAGCTTTAACCCTTCATGCTCCTTCAATGCGGTTTGGTTGGTTTTAATGATTACTATTATTTTCTTTGTCTGTCTTTCCTATACATAGTTATAAAGAGGAAAGATTTGCAGAAACTGAAATGATTTAAGAAAATCTTTCGCCTATAACTGGGATAGCATTTTATGTCTGTAATACTGAAACTTCAGCCTTAAATAATGGAATTCCTAAATTAATTTAGGCTTTTCTCATATAACATTTTTCGTCTTATCTTAATCATGATAAATAATAAATAAATAAACTACGACTCGACCAGAAAAAATTAAGAAATTATAAATTCCCGAATTGCTCCTGCCGGCATTCGAACCCGGGATCTCGTGAGGGAGGGAGGTCGTGAAAAAAGATCTTTCTATGGCAGACCTTCTCAAAATCCCTGTCGCTAATGAGGGGTATACCTGAGGATACACGATGTTGTAGGGCTGGTACACGTTGGGGTAGACGACCGGGTGGTACAAATCGTGCAGCATCACTTTAGGCGCAGCCGGCGAGCTTATGGTAGTCGGTTGGATGTTCTGCCACTGGAGTGGAATCGGTTCTTGATACTGAGAAAAAAAACCAGTACTTAGTTATAATAGTCCCAATCAAACTTTATGACTTCCCATATTCCGAGCTTATTTATATATATATATAGCTTATATTCCGAGTTTCGATACGCAGAATTCAATATTCGGTATCAGATAATCAGCGGGATTGTACGGTTGACTACCTGTACGAAGCTACACTCGCAGCTTCCTTCCGCGACGAAATAAAGTTTGAGTAGGACTATACGCACCTTAGAAGATATAGTTCTTTGGAATTTATCACAAATTAATTTGTATATACATTCAATTCACACATAGCTGAGTTAAACTATTAACGTGCCACTGCTGGGCTGGTTTTAGAACACAGACCCACAACGCTGCTCCAATGCGGGTTGTCGGGCTGTGATAATCGGGACCGAGTGCTTAACGTGTCCGCACGGGGTTTAACATCGCCTATTCCCTAATTCCGCGCTGATACTGAAAATTCTTCAACAGGAAAAACACAATACCTAATAGCTTTTTTGGGCGGATCCGCGATCAAAAAATTTCCTTATGATCCGTACTTATACATGCTTATGGCTAGACCAACGAGGCAGTCGCAATAGATGATATTAAATAGTAAGAATAAATACTTAGTTTAAGTTTATTATACAATAAACAAATTATATTTAAAAAGATTTAATCATATTGTGGTAATAATTTGTTTCTCTTGTAAAAATCATCTGATTTTCTTTTCGTGCCACAAGTATAATTCAAGGCACGTATATATATATATATATATATATATGCTAGCGACCCATCCCGGTTTCGTAATGTAGACAATAAGGTGTGGCAGCTATCTCGTAAGGTTTAATCATCGTTTTCAATGTAAGCCGACAAATATATGTTTGTTACGACATCACGATATAAATCTTCGAATTTCTTTGCTTTTCTCTACTATAATATTATGTTTTTTACATATAAACTTTCCTCATGAATCACTCTATCGAATTCTGAAAACTGCATTATCCGTTGCGTTATTTAAAAGATCTAAGTGTACATACAGTGATCACTACTTTGTTTTGTACTATGTGAAGATAAAGATACATCTTTATCTTCACATAGTACAAAACAAAGTAATACATAATAAGGCCACCTTTGCATACCTAGAATTTTATGTACTTATGCATTATGTGTATTCCTTTGTTATGCGTGTAATAACGTGTTTCTTCTTCTTCTCACCTGGTAATGCTGCATTGGCTGTTGGATCAGCACATTGGGCACGGCGTACTGCTGCATGCCCGGCGGCGCCTCCACTTGTGCGTACGGCACGTTATACCTTAAAAAATAAAAAAATATAATATACAACGTGTTACCGAATTACGAAATACTGTTGAATGAAATAAATAATAGTTTAAAAAAACCATAAAACACGTTTTTTAGAGAAAATCGAACTAAAAAATAGAAAATAAATTTTAATAAATTTAAATTAAGAATAGTGTTAAAAATTTCAATAAATATAAATTAATAATAGTGTGACTAAAAAAAAAATATTTCATTGAAAAAAACCGTGGGGTGCATGGTGTCAATAGTTCTTAATATTTTATTGACAGATATGAGTAGAGTGATTATTATTTTGATAATATCTTAAAAAGCTTTTTTTTTTTAATAAAATATTTTTTTTTATTCAGTGTGCCCGTCTCTCGAAATGCAAGTTCTAATTATTATTTAAAACAGGCCATTAAAAAGTAACGGCTAACGCCCTCTACCATCTTGCAGCTGTTTTCTGTGGAATTTGTTAGGTACGCGAACGCCATAGTTTTTTTTACATTTGGGTCTAGATGGCGCTGTAGTAATTAGTAAACAAGCTTATTTTTTATAGTGAAAATTGGAATAATCTTCTCAAATTAGTGTATTGTCATCGGTCCTCGATATGTCTACAAAGTTTGAAAGAAATCTGGCCGTTCAAAGTGGGACAAAATCGAGCTCAAAGGGGTCGGTTACATACATACAGGTGAAGTTAATATAAAGCGTGTAAAAACAATATGCAACGTGTAACCGAATTACGAAATACTGTTGAAGGGGGCATAAGTATATGTCATTAAGATTCACCCTGTGAAAATATTAAATGAAAAGAAGCATATTTATTAAGCCATACAAACGAATTATAAATATTCTAAGTGTTTACTTATGACAACCCTATTGAAGAAAAAACACCGACACGCGCGTACCTAAGCTACGCAATGCGTTCCTAATAAAGTGACAGTAGGAGGAGTTGAGAATTTAATTTATTTTAAATAAATAAATACAAACCTCACTTCGAATATAAATAAAAATACGTTTTTCGTGATACCTAAATCTTAAATGATAAAAAAGATTCAATATTTCTGCACTTTCTTACTATTATACTGATTGTTTTTTTTTAATTTAAATCTTCATACTCAATCCTAAAATGTTCTATGGATGCACGTTTTGCTCCGCAGCATCCTCAGGAAATCAATAATTGGCGTGCTTGAGTAACAAGCGTCCGTCCAAAATTGCGCATTCATAATAGTAGTAACATTAAATAGATAAGTGACTCTTTTTTCTTTTCCGGCGTAGGCAACCGCTTAGATAGAGTTACACGCTATATAAAGTAAAAGATGGTTTGGCAGGTATAAAAATGGAGGCATAAACAGCTATTAAATGTGGACCTACCCTCGAGGCTGCTGTATGTTCGCTGTGTCGCACGCTCCACAAGCGGACCCAAAATCCGCCGCGTACGGATAACTTGGATCTGCAAAACGACAAAACAAATTAGTCTTATGGTATATTAGCCTTTAGTGTAGTAGAGTTTTTTGTGACCGAGCTCGTCCGGGGAGTATAAACGGTATGCTTATATCTGCCGCTAAGCAGCATTGCTGTGTTTCGGTCTGAAGGGCGTGATTTCAGGCGCATGTTGCTTAACACCCACGTCTTACTCGTAGACACAGGAATGCAATTTTTAGGACCTGTTCTTTGCATGCCCTGCGAAGTTTTGCTCTATTTATAGAGTTTTTTTTTTAAATATAATTTTCCCTGTAAAATTGTCAAACGTTTGTTAATAAGATATATATGATATATATATGATATAGGGAAGACACTGTCTCCTGTAACAAAGTTTAAACTACCGCAGGAGACAGGGCTTCACACTCAGGAAATGTATACGTTTATTTTGATAAAATAAACATATTATTATTATTATCATTATAGTTTTCCATTAACCATCATCTGTTTGGTACTATAAAAATCGTGGCATAACGTCGGCATAGTTTTGCTACAAGGAGATACTTTCGCATATTTTATAAAATAAGGCACCAGGCTGTGGAGTTTAAATCACTAAAACAGACCTATTTCGCATAAACATCAGTCATTTGATATGATTATGATTAAAATAATAACTAATGACACATTAGAGTCTAAGTTAAGCTGTATGAAATCTTCTTACCGATTCTGAAGGTGTTCTCGTTTTGGGGTGATGACGTGAGCTGCTTCGGCTCTTCAGTCTGTATTAACGGCTGGTATAGCGGTGCCGGTTGGATAGACTGTTCCTGAAAAGTAACATTACATAGAATACTAGATAGGTATGGGGTAATGCAATCTCTTACGTTGAGGTCGCCAGAAAATATCCCCAGTGTAGCGAGGAATTTCAGACTAACACCCGAACTTTGCGAGGCCGTTGCATCTGTAATCCTAAATGTAGCAAGGGGGATAGGGGCGCCTGCGTTGAATATTATACGTTTCTAACCTTACAAATTTTTTTTTTGCTATTCTGCAACCTACCGAGTCGCATCGCCTGTACGTGCTATAAACTTATTTTGTGTGTATGTACGTATTAGAGAGGCTATGTTCCAATATGAAAATTTTGAATGTTTCAAATAATTATACGTATATATACCTAGTTAGGTAGTTTGACATACTATTTATGATACGAATATGAATATTAAATTCAAGTTCGGATATGCATCTTTTATAGCAACCGCGCTCCACTGTGGACTGCATTATCACTTACCATCAGGTGACAGTCTATAAATTAATCGACCGAGAAAGTTACGAGCTAATGCACACTACGGTATGAAAAAGAGATAGTATTTTGACGCCTTTGAGCAGGTGGTAACATCCGACATTGTCTAGACAGTGAGTAGAAGCCTATGTAGATCCCTAACTGAGACCTTCCTGAGAATTCCTTTACCCCGCCCGCATTCAACGCGCGATGGCTCTGACTAGAGGGCATTGTCGGATTTTTGTATGACTATCCTTACTCTGTGCTACGTGATTGTGTAAGTGTGTCAGGGTGTTATAAGTTTAACGTGCATGCGTTCGTGCGTGCGTGCGTGCGAGCGTGCGTGCGCGCACTTCACAAGATATTGGGAATGATAACGGAAAATGATAAAAGTAGACTAACATCTAATATTTTTATTGAACTCTTGTGTCTTAGAGTACGACATACATAGTACTTTACATTAATTTAGATCATTATATACACATAAAACTGAATAGAATATTTCATAATCGTCGAGTCATTTTTATCCGTTTTTCAATCATTCTATTATTTATTCCATCTATAAAAATCCATGTATAAAAATTAAAATTTCAAAAATCATCAAAAATCGACATAAATTTTTTTCCTTATTGAATTTGTGCGTATAAATACAGTAATCAACTTACGATTCTGCACGGGTTGACGTAGGGATACACGTTGGGAGGCGGCATCGACGTCGGATACACCACGTTTGCCAGTGTAATCGGCCCTGCGACAACATTGGTCAGTTCAATCATCATTATCAATATAAATAGCGTCTTACATTGCTGGATAAATCTACAGGCATAATATACGACGTGTAAATGAGAACCGAAATATTACTTCACAGGCTTTAGAGGTACATTATTTACTGTCTCTAAACTCTAAACTTATCTGTGAAACCGAAAGGCTAATAGTTTTCGCGTAATCCACTGCCATAGTTTTTTTGAAAGAAGTCAGATACAGCACTAACATCACATGCAAAATTAAAATGTAGACTCCTGTCACTTTATGGGATACGCGTTGCGTAGCGTAGGTACTTTGCGCGTGTTGGTATTTTATCTTCAATAGGTTTGTTATCAGTAAACACTTAGAAAGTTTTGAAGTAGTTTGTATGGAAAAGTAATAATGCTTAAAGTTTGTATTGAAGTAAAAGTAAAAGTGAAATGTACTTATGCACGCTTCGACAGTATTTCGTAATTCGGTTACACGTTGTATAGTAGGCTTAACGTACCTATAACACTGCTCTAATTTGGACTGTATCCAGAATATTTTCCCCCTTTATTTTCCATTTTGTTATTTTTTATGTTTTGTTGTTATAGCCGCAATAGAAACACATTTTGTAACAATTTTAACCTTTGTACCTTTCTACAGTCCACGAGATCTTGCTTGCTGGTAGACGAACGGACAGACGTAACAACAAAACTATGGCTTAGGAATAGAGTCCCAGGCAAAATGTGAGGTCATTTAAATGTTTTAAACGCAAACTTAAAATCACATTATGTTATTACCGTTCACGGTTACACTGTGGCAACAACATCGCTTTTCACAAACTACCAATATTGAAGATTCGGAGGGTTTTAATAATTTATAGTATGTATGTATACCTATGTATCTGGAATATGGTTGCTAATCGAATGATAATTTAAGGATCTAAAATAAGAATAATAATAATTCATCATCATTATCACTGCAAACGATTGACGTCCACTGCTGGATATAGGTCTTTTGTAAGGAGTTCCAAAAGTCACGATCATGGGCCGCTTGACCAGAGGCTTCCAGAACTCGTTTGATATTACACCCTGTTTATAATAATTACCATTAATTATATAGTATAGTATTCAGTATCACTACAGTACACTACATTATATCATGTCTTGTATAATCTTTAATGTCATCTTTCATTCATTTGTCTTATCATCATCATATCAAACGGTAGACGTCCACTGCTGGATATAGGAGCTCCCCGCGATGCCCTTGATGTCTGTCCACCTTGTTGGCGGACGACCAAAGCTGCGCTTACAAGTGCGGGGCCGCCATTCCAGCACCTTGGGACCCCAACGTCCATCCGTTCTAGCTATGTGCCCCGCCTATTGCCACTTCAGTTTTGCGATTCGTTGACCTATGTCGGTAACTCTAGTTCTTATACGGATTTCCTCATTTCTGATTTGATCACGCAGAAATACTCCGAGCATAGCTCTCTACATCGCCGAGTGACTCTGAGCCGTCTTTTTGAGCCCCATAGTCAGCGACCATGTTTGTTTTATTTATTTTATAGTTTGTCTTATATATTTTCTTGTCCATAAATTATGTAGTTCTATCTATTTAGTGTAAGTGGAACTGCGGTACTAACAAAACTGCCGTTCTGTAAAATAGGTAAATATATAATTATATTTATATTGAATATGATTAAACTCACGCATATTGGGATCGGGCACGGGTATAGGTGTAACCTTCGCCTGCATCATGTTTTGCATCTCCATCAAATCCCCTTGAGTGTAGTTCATCACCGATTGTGGGGATATTATCTGAAATAAAATCATCATTAAAGGCTGTTTTAGAACATTAACCCAACACGCTGTACCAATGCGGGTGCGTGCGTGTTAACGGAACGGAAACCCAATACCTAACAATTTTTGGCCCGACCCGGGTGTCAAATATAGGAAGGACCTCGTGATACGTTGAGCAAGCTAACCACAAGAATAACAAAATGCAAGACAATATCACTTATAACTGTAACAATATAATTAAGAAGCAAAAATAAACTCGTTGTGCAGTTTACTAGGCTAAACAAAATTGCAAATTCATTTAAGGGCAAATTAGAGACATCTCAAAGATTTCATTTGGGCAAATTACCAAATGAAATCTTTGAGATGTCTCTCAATAAGTTCAAAGTTTATATAAAACGTAAGCTTACAGAAAAATCCTATTATAATATTAAGGATTCCTTAAACGATATAAAAGCTTGGGTGTGAATTGCTCTAGCTTCATAGCTTAATATAAATTTACTGAGATGGTGATAACAAAAAAAAAATAACCCGGCTAAGTTTGTTGTGGGCTCTTCTTAGACCAGGGCGCGATTGGAACCCTCGTAGCTTAAGGTTTAAGTTGGCGAACGAAGTTATCACCATCCCCTTACAATTATGTAAACATATATGTATGAACGCTTCATAAGTATAAAGTATAAAGAAATTTTGAATTCGAATTTTGAAATTTGATATAAGAGTGTTGGAGCATTCTGTGACAGAGCTCGTCCGGGGAAGTGCTACCGCCATGGTTATTTCGCATGAGCATTTCTACACGGTCTGAAGGGCGTGGTTGCCGGTGTAGTAACAGGTTTACATGGTATTTATTACACCTCAGAATGATGGTTTTGGACACAAGTTGTACTCGGTTTATAGGCGATAGTTTTCCACTTCTCATGGTGGGAGAAGACCCGTGCTCTGTAGTGTACCGGTACAGGGTGATAATGATAAGATAAGTGGGTCTGCTTGGTCCGTCAATTATTACTATAAGAAAATCGCATGGCTTGTCAGGTTAGTAACTAGCCACGGCTGAAGTCTCCAGATGAAAATATAAGTTGGTATGGTATTTATAATATTAGTAGGAATGACGTGTGAAATAGAGAACCAATTAATAAAGCAAACTTACATCTTCATTCCTGTATCCCTGCACATAGGTTTGTTGGAACGCTTCATCCGGCATTCTGACAAATCTCGGATTTTGATATTCGAATCTATTATCGACACGATTATCAAAAGCCCCCTGACTGGGTGATTCGTAAACAGTCTGCTCGTATACCGGCCTGTGACTGGTTGATTCTAATGGCCTTGGGTTGCAGGGCGATTGATTGGCTGAGTTTGAAACATCGTAACCTATTTGTGTTTCTATTGGTATTGGTGGCTCCCTTTGAGTCGTTTCGAATTGATTGATTTTTTGTTCGGGTTGGTTTCGGATTAGTGGCGTTTCCGATTTTGATTCCTTTGATATGACATCTGGCCTGGCTTCTACTGGAGTCATTGGGTTAGATGTTGACTTTGGTTGTTGTGGTGAGCTCTGTAACGAAAAACTAGGTTATCACCGCTTTAAAAGCCATGTCAATTCTTAACTAGGGTTAAAACCACCAAACGACAGTACCAGGAACGCATTCTTAAAGCCGCTGGACATAGTTTCTAACAATTAGACTTAGACTACTTTTCAGTATGTGTTTCAAATTAATAATAGTGCTTAAATATAACTATAAAAAATAGTACCCGAAAACATACTTTAAAAACACATTTAAAAAAATGCCGCGTAAATGGCCGCGTAATGTGCCGCGTCAAATCGCGTCGCGTCATCTGTGGTTAAATAAAGCGATGAAATGATGAGCTTTTTTGGGATCTTCTAAAAAATGGAAATGGATCGAAAATTATATCGGAGTTGTCCACGAAATAAGAAAAATATCGTTAAACCTTGGAAAACAAAATATCGAAGGAACGTCTGCAACTACTCCGAGATACTTTTGTGAGGATAATTTAGTTTTTTATACTATTACAATTTTGAAATCCTTTTCTACAGTTTTATTTAGTTAAAGGGAAAGTAATCGTTGAAAGAACTTTGTCAGTAATGTTTGCTTTGATTTTGTTAACACAGAGATGACGTCACTCGCGTGTTTCGTTGGTGTGTGTGAACCACAGTTTGAAAAAACAATTATTTTAAAGTTTATTTGTTGATTTAAAATAATAAATAAATATTATTTCAGAAAAATATTAATTGGGCCATCGCTTTATGTTACCAACAGTCTCTAGGATATTTGAAATTACTGTCCGGGTGCCTATTCTGAGATTCCGATGCTTGGTTGCCATCTACAGTAAAAAGTGATAAATGTACTGCGTTTGCGTCTTTTCAACCAAGAGGCGTAAGTGCTTTAACCAATAATTTACCTTTTCACTTGTATCTCTCGGACAGCATTCGTGTCTTCGACACTCGCAGCAGCATTTGTTGCGGCATTCTTCTGTGGGTTGACAGTCACATTCTGCAAAAAAAAATGGGACCTGAAACTTAGTGAAACGTTTAAGCGCTTCCTAAACTTAAGCGGTGGCGGTCTAGGTATGCTTGCGGGTAGGCCAGTTTCTGATTTAGTTCTCTAACTATCATCGTGATACACCTCCTGAGATATGCGGAGCTAGTGGGCGGAGTTCGGTAATACAATGATCAAAGTACTGAAATAGTTGCGCACGATAATGTAATCGTGAGATCATTATTATTTTAAAAATAACTAAAAACATTTGTAATTAAAAATACGCAGTGACAATCATAGCTGTGTTTACAAATAAGGTCATAAAAGGAGTAACTGTGGAAGTAGCAAACATTTTATGGTCCTAGACATTACTATAAAACAATAAATCAGACACACATAAACAGATATCCACGTATATATGCGTTTCAATTCATTTCAATCAGTCAGGTTTGTGATTTATAAATTGGTACATTATCTAAAACTTCTAAAAGAGTCCTTCATATTTGAATTCAAAATTACGTCTCTTAGCTACGCTGCTGATAACAACATCAAAACCAAACGTGTATGAATTATTACAGCTAAGTCGGTTGGTTATATGTCGGGGACCTCAATTGCAAGATTTGTACCTGCACGTTTAACCAACATGTTTAGTATTAAAACCTGTAAACAAGCAGTACAGAGTTGTGGACAATCGATGCTTAGACAGTGTTTGAATCGTCTGTGAAGACGTACAGATCAATGATGATGATAATTGTCTCACTGCTGGGCATAGTAGTTTTTTATAGAAGAGACGAATGGGCGTGGTTTAGCAGAAAGGACTCGACTCCAAGTTACCTTTGAGTAATTTGCAATTTTATCTAATAAAACAAAAATATGTGGTTTGGTTCTTAAATCATTCAAATTGTTTACTTTGTATTGTATTTCAAATTGTATCATATCAAATTGTATACCTTTTGTTAAATTTTTATTTATAATTTTACGATATGTTTATGTGGTATTTCATTCATTCATTCATTCATTCATTCATCATTTTTGATGAATCTTTTATGCTCGATTATTGGACAATTTAAGTACAAACTACTCAGTTATATAAATTTTGTGTGACGAATACTTTATGCATAACTATTTCCAAATAAATGTACGACTCACTCACCGTTGTCTATAAATGAATGTTGTTTCTCCAACTTCCCCCTCCTAGTTTCGTTGTTTGGATCGATCTGGAATATACAAGTTATGTGAAATATAACACAACAATGGATAAAATATATATGTTTAGATATGTTAGTTCTTCGATCAATAATAATGTTCTAGATATGCCGTCCCATAAAAAACTTTAATAGCATAAGTGTCAGGTCATTGTTTTCTACAGATTAAAAATGTACCGGACCAGAAATAATAGCTGAAAAATTAAGCATTCAAAAAAGTATCAATTAATTACAAAATTAAACTGTCAGACGCGTCAACGCGTTATTTTATTTATTTTAGCAATTTTATCTAAATTTGCGTGTGCCAAGAATAATTTACGTGCGACAAGTAAACTTGTCGCACTAAAATAACAAGTTTTATTTATGAAAAATCTCACGCGTAATTTTAAAATGGGCAAACGGTTCTTTTTCAACCGCAACAGCGAGCGTCAAGATACTACTTTTCCCGCATGAGTAATACAAAAAATATTCCGTTACTCTTTCTTCTTCTAAACATGAACGTAAAAAAAGTCTGCCAATAATGTGACGGTACTTTTTTCACCGCCATTTTAGACGTCTGACAGCACATATATTAGTTCATAATTATTGATCTAAAATGCGTGTAAATAACTTTTTTTTTATTGAATTCACTACAAGCTAACTTCAAAGTAATCTCCAATGGTGTTACGTGTTAAAGCAGCTAGTCATGGTAGCGGACTAGCCTGTTAGAACCGAGTTATATTAAATCCATACTGCTAATCGGTTTATAAGTGGTATTGTACCGGAACGCTAAATTGCTTAGCGATACGCGTTAGTCAATAAGTTGGTTACTGGCCACGGCTGAAGGCCTACCTGCACGGCTAGCATGGGCAGGAGGCAATTATCTCCCCGGGGAAAGGATAAAAATTTATCTTCTACAACTTCATCAACTCTCAAAGCACTGGCGCACAAGTGGAAACAACATCCAAATAACATATGTGTAATAATAAACGGGGTAAAGTGCTTTAGCAGACGGACACTTTATTTATATCCCTTTAGGATTTAATCGGGGGATATATTTTCAGTCTCTTGCCTGAGCTAGCCCTGCTGACCAGAGAGAATTCAGTAACTCCAAGGATGACCACACCTGGTAGATCGATAAACCGGTCGGTTGCGAGTCATTTGAAAGATAGAAATAATATTTACACATTTGGAACATTTCGGAAATGTCTCTCAAAAATTTTAAGTAATACAAACAAACAAACAGACATACACACTTTCGCATTTATAATATTAGTATAGATTAACCAAGTCGGCTTGGTAAAGTTATTGTAATAAGTACCTTATCATCTTTCGCTACATTGGCAGCGGTGTTGAACAAAGTTGGCGGGTTGTTCGGATCAAAATGGTAGACACTACCATCGGGGTTGGTGATTGGGCGACAAGTCTGCAACATTACATTGGAGCCTAACTTACCTACGCCATTTTTAACTTTTTCCAAAATAGCGGTTACGAATAACCTCTATTTATTATCTTCTAGATATTAGATATAGTTTGAGTGATGGTATAGCTCAAGTGGGCACATAGCCCGGAGAACAGATGGACGTTTGGGTCCCCAAGTTAATGTTACGGCGAGCCACGCGTTGCTAAACGAGGCGTTGGTAGATTCCCAATTAGGTGGATATATAGAAAGAAATCGCATGGAACCGCTATTTAATATTATTACTGTTTAACATTTAGTTAAATACCTAAAGATTACTTAGACTACCTTTGGCAATTTACTTTGAAAAGTAGACTGAAACTGATTACGCTTGGTACATAATAATTTACTTGTGGTACTGGGATCGTGGCTTAGGCTAGAAGTTGAAATATTTGGAAAATCCAAAAGTGCACGCCTCATAATCTCATACATTACAATAAAATTGAGATTCTTTGTATATTTGTAAAAGTATTTATTAAATAATAATTAAACTACATCTAACTATACCGTGAAAAGGCTTCTATTCCTCAAAATACTGGAGCCTATAAAAAAAAAACCAACTCGATAAGTGAAGTATTTCGCTCGTTATTGTGACCACAAGTTACGGGATCCGCACATACAGACACACGGACGTCCAAGACAGAACTGACAAAATAATTTTTTAATAAGTTTAAATAATAAAAAAAGATTTAAAATATCATGAGTGTTAAAAATTGAGTTTTTTCTCAACATTTGTCTATTTACTTATAAAAGCAATAAAGAATAAAAAAAAGTGACATTTTAAGTTGGAGATTCACTCGGTGTGCGTAAACTGACAGTTATACCCACCTCAACGCTTCGCTTATGAGGCGTGCAAAAAACAATCTAATCCAAAATCTTCAGATGGCATCCTGAATTTAGTAATGCTATCCTTATTTATCTACGGGCAAGCGTCAGAAATGGATCTTCGTTAGCCTAAAACAGTCCACTGTTGGACATTAGTCCACAACAGGAGGGTTATCCCATAATCACCACGGTGGCCAGACTGGTTGGTAATCGCAGATGGTTGTAATGGCAAAGAAGACACTGCTTTGTGTTCAAAGTTATATCTCAGTTACGTCGCTCTAATAATGAGATTCTCCGGGCATATACGAGCACTTGGATGTCACCTTCTTCCGGCATTGGTTCAAAGAACATCGCAGTGCGAATCGGAAATAAACTTTATTAGAATTATATTATATTTTTTTTTTAGTTTTTGAAATTTGTAATTGTAGTTTAATATTTATTTAAATTTTAATATTGTTTTCATTTTTTCGTATTATTTGCAATTTTAATTTGATTTAAGTTAGTATTGATTTATGATATATTTGCTTATCTTCACAGTATTTTTGTTTTAATTTTTGTAATTTTTGTCATATGTGTATTTGGCCTGAATTTAAAGCATTTATTATTATTATATTTCCTTAGTCGTCTCGTAAGACGATCGCGGAAAGAGGTGGAGTGGTGACACTTGTATTTTGGTCCGCTGTCACCACACGGTTTAAGAAAAGGATGCCACAACTTTACTTAATCTGCCATAATTCCAGAAGTTCCTATGTTCTGGTTTGGTAGGCTTCCACCGTGGTTAGTTATAACCTTACCGACAAAGACGTACCGCCAAGCAATTTATGCCCGTTTTCACTAGGCATTGTCTGAATCGCCTAATGATTTAGGCGTTGTCTATAAAAACAAAAACGTTTCACTAACTCTTAGGTGATAACTATTAGTGAACGTTTGATGTATGCTTAGGAATCTCTTTAGATTAGGTGTTACTTATTTAGGCATTGCCTTCTTCGTCGTTAGTGATAACGGGCTTAATGTAACTGTCATTCTTCGAAGTATGACACTTTTATAAACGGGTTAGGCCGCTATCATCTTAGACTGCATCATAACTAACAATCAGGTAAGATTACGGTTAAAGGTTAACTTGTAGCAGAATAAAAAAACTGAAGATTAGATTTGGGTTAGATTCATTGTAACAATTTCGTGCGTTGGTATGCAAATGACCTAGACAACGATTGCCGGACAGACACGGGTTAAATCCCGCTAATTCTGGAATCATTATAAGCATTTTAAAATTTATGTAAATAGTACTATTATTGATCGAAGATTTTCAGACGATCTGCGAACCTGGGGGTGAATAACGAGTGCGCCGGGTGGCACGGCGGCCATGTTGGTGACGGCCCACACGAGGGTAGTGCCTTCCATCGCCGGCTCCGGACTTGTACCACCTGGATTGAAGAAACAAATAATATAACCAAAATTATTTTACCCTCTACTATCCAGACAAAATCACGTCAAAATCTGTTCAGCCGTTCTAAAGGTTAGGTCGGACATTCTGACAGACGAACATCGTTTAGCGGTCTCTGACGCCTAATGGAAAAGTAATGAACTTAGTTATTTTTATCCAAAATGATAATTCCTTCCTTTTTGCAGTTAGCCATAATTTTCTAAACTGAGATGTTTTTTAATCCATCGGTACCGAAAAATTCGCCAGAATCAAGCCTTCATAATCAAAATCTATGGTGCGGTAAATATAGCATGATACGCTCCATAAATATGCAAACTTATATTACATTATATATTATATGTATCTTGAAATACACTGCCCAAAACATAGGACTTCACATAAAAAAATGCACCATGCAGATTTGTCTAGTTTTCGAAGTTACCAAATGAATTTAAAGGCTAAAAGCCTTAAACAAGAATTGAATTGTCTTCCAACTAGGCGCAAGATACTTCACCAGTGTCGTGTAGGTGAGAAAGTGGGAAACTCTCCAAACTTGAAGACAGTTTTCTTTAGGTTTTCGCATATTTATTAAGAGTGACCGCTTACCCTACTTGTGAATCAAAACCAAACTTAGTTGAAATAAATACTTACATTATACTAATGGTTTAATCTAATTTAATAAGAGATACGACATAACATCTCTGAAAAAAAATGCATGTGTCGAATTTGTAACCTCTTTTATTTAACTTTAGAGAGATTTAGGAGTTTAGTTACCTGTCGGAGAGGGCGATGGAGTAACGGAGTCTGTGCTCCGTAGACTGAGGGTTTTGTACCCAGAACTAGAAGGGGATAAGCGCCAACTACTTAACGCCTGGTCACCTGTGAATATAATATCAACATTACTATCGTTCGCGTTAAGGAAACAATGAATCATCGCATTTTAATCAGCTTAGCCATGCAAGATTCATCATCATCATCAGCTTATCAACCCATTACAGGGCACCGGTCTCCTCCCACAATAAGAAGGGGTTAAGATCGTCGTTTGAATCCTTACTCCCCTCATATACAGGTTAGTGTGATGATTTACTAATGGCATAGCGAAAATGGAATGTAATAGTGGGACTGGACTCTAACCTTCGTGGTATATTAAGAGGGATATACAATACGTAGTATAAATTGTCTTTTAATTAATTTCTGACACTGCTTACGAGGGCCTAATGTACGCGCACATTGCGGAATCGGACGTATGGTCATGTAAGATATTCTTACTTTAACGAAAATCTTACTTTCTAAATATTTTAAAAATAGCTGTTGCGCGTGACGTTTGGCGCGTTGTTTTCGATTTTTTTTGTGTCGCCTGGATAAGAAATAGTCTATGTCCTTTACATTTTATCAAGATTATTGCAGTGGTTGAGCTGAATATAGTTTACTTATTCGGAAGTATGTTATAGCGCTCTGGCAGAAGGATGAATGGATGGATAGACCCCATAGACTCGAGTAGGAGAAAGTGCAAATTCAGCGTAATAGATCCGGACACACATGCACATACGTGTACGCTCGCACGCTCGCACATACACATAATCATAAACATATTGATAATCATACAAGCCCTATCCCAATTATTATTATATATATATCTGGATATGTTTAAATAAAAGTTTTTAGGAACAATCTTTCATTTACTGTGTTCAATTACATTTCAATTACAAAAGGAACCCCCATTTTGGCAAGTGTTACGGGTTAATTGCTGGCTGGCGGAATTTCGAAAATAACGTCGACAACTGTCAATTGACTTTGTAACATGTAACATAATCTAAAATAAAAGACCATAATGCTTAAAACCCCATTAAGTCAGAAGTTTTTTCAGCCTATGAAAGGCAAAGAATGTTCGTCAAACGTCGAACGTAAAATTTTGGGGGACTGTCCACCTCTCTAGTTTGAATTCTATTGTTACAGTTGTTCAATGGGCGGATATACGAATTCCTCAAAAGTCGGGAACTCTTTCTTTGCTCAACTGTTGCTATAGATGTTCGTGGGCAGCGGTATTCACTTTTGATATTATGCAAATGATGAAGAATTCCGATGATGTCAGTAATCGTCTTACCTTGTTTGCTTAATATCCTTTGCTGCGGTGGTTCCGCGGTGTAGCCGCCGAAACTATGACTTTTCGACACTGGCCCGCGGGTCGCTGATTCCGGGCCACCACGGCTTTCCAGGGACTGCACCTTTAAACAACACAAAGAAACATCTCAAGCTCAAGCACCTCGAAGATAGCATTATTCGACAAGGCATCAAGGTCTAAAACCAGAAAATCTTATATTAGTCCCAATATTTCCATCGAGAAATACTTAGAGCCAAATGGCTCTAAATTTTCTCTAACTCCCGATCCTAAGTAAGTAAATACTTACTCAATCAGCGCTTAATCAGCGTCATATCAAGAGTTTCTAGACGCAAGAATTTTGTTTTAAAGAGGCCGAAAATAAGGGATATTTAGTTTTGATTTTTTTAGTTTTTATAACTTGACACTTTTATATGTTAGTACCATATTATTGCCAAACTAAAGGGGCAATCCAAGGATAAAGTGAAAAAGTTTAATGTAATCTGTAACAACGCATTCTGCTCGCTTTTCGTGATTTAATAATCCATTTTATCTTGGAATCTAATACCTACCTTTGCTATAAAACCAAAGTGTATAATAATATAGGATAGGTAACATTATTACTAAATATAAATAAATTATTACTGACTTTTATAATAATTATTACTTATTTATTATAAAAGTCTGTCTCATTTCATAGTTCAGATTCAGTGTTACTATACCATTTCTACCATTTATTTCAATTATATAGCAGGTATTTTTTTTTTAATTAATAGAATAAATAAACTTATGAAAAAAAAACAAAAGTCTAACTGTGTAATATGTTAACAATAATGCATTTAAAAGGTATATAAAATGATAAGATTAAACTATAATAACAGAAAAAAAACTGTTTCTATTTATTATTTTTTATAACCACATTTTACAATTTTAGGTGATAGCTTGATAAAATAAAAATAATTATATATTTTTTTGTTCTAAGCGTGTATTGTAGATGCTTAAAGTTTAGTCGGAAAATATTTTGCCACTGCTCTTTGTAGGTGTGGTCAAGATTTTGGTACATCGTCAAAACTGACGAGTATTCACTGCCGGACACATGTCTCTTTCTATAACCATCTTCACAGCTCATTTAAGTCCCAAACTCTCAAACAAGTCTAAGTATGTCGAGTTCTAACCTATTAAGTGTCTAGCAGCTACATTAAAAACTTAACCTGATCAGTTTCTACGCGGCATCGAACGCTGAATCGCTTGGAAGCACGTCTTTGTGTCCATACAGAACCGACCAGAGAAAATTCAGAAATTCTGAATTCCCAAAATGTTCCAGCCGGGGATCGAATTCGGGATCTCTTAACACGGCGCACACCACTGTGCTTGGGAGGTCCACGAAAGTTCTAAAACTATTTGATTGAACCAGTAAATCAAATGCCTGGAAAGGTTCTTGAACTATTTGATACAACCAGTAAATAAAATGCTGGGATTAGCTGATCCTCCATCACTGACCTCAGAAAAGCACTGGAAATAAGGCACTCAGTTCAAACATATCGGAAACATCGTAGCAATCTAGTTGAAAGCCAATTTAATCACTGAATTCACTTCACTATAGAAAACCCTGGATAGTAAGGGATTACTGTAGCCAAGTCACGTGCGGTCTAGCCGACGTTTGATCAACAACTGAACTGGGGTTCCTAGGCTTCGCGCAACGCAATAAGTGGCGCTTGTATTTAGTTCGTGCATTGCCCATACATAGTATACCTTATCAAACATAGATGGCGCTGTAACGTTAGCTTAAGCTAATAAACTTTAACAATATGCCAGGTAATGGGAAAAACCAGTGTATTAGTTTCACCAAGAGGGCGCTAAATGTTTGTTGCAATGAACTGTCTGTTTTATTTCACAGTAGAATCGTTTTGTATACTGCAATAATGCATGTTTTAATCTTATTGACATATATAATTAGTTTTTGTTTTGTTACAGTTGAAGAACAGTTTGAAGACAACTATTTGTTACTCTCTACTCTCTTACTAAAATCAGTAATTTTTCCCTTGGAAAGCAATTCCCAGTGTGCGTATTTTCACCCTTGACGAACCGCGATTTTTTAGCGTATGATGTGCACATAATATTGTTAACATTTTAAATCATCACATGATAGAAAGGAAATATTTAGATATTTTGCGTATAGCGGATTTCTTTATATTGTAATAACGTCTTTATATTTTTTTAATTAAAGAATAAAACTACTAAACAATAATTATAAGAATTACTTATTTTCAACTTAAAAACTAATCCACTTTCATAATATATGTATGGAGTAATACATATATTATAAAAGTGAAAATGTTTCTATTTTGTTTATTTCTTTGTGCTGGGCTCAACCACTGTACATCTTGGTGAAATTTAACACGTAATATCACACGTTATGTTTTTAGGGTACTTTCTATCCCAGAAAAGCACAAGGGTAACGGTCCCGGGCGATTCAAAAAAAGACCTTTCTTACGTTATGTACGACCTTTGTCTTTTCACAGCTACACGAAGTTTTAGACATTTTCATTTAGTAGGGCACAAAATACTTTTTAATCCGGGATAGCAAACTGTGTTCGTAGGGTTTTAGGTACTAGATATATATACCGCAACTTTTCATTGGTATAACATAAATAGCTTTAGCCAAACAGTGATAACTTGTTCAGCTTACAAAACAAGTGATAAAATTATTTCAGTTTTGTAAAAGCTAATGTTATTTCGCTAGTGCCACGTAGCCAAATTCGCTCTTGGTGCATAGAATTAATAATAATTTATTTTTAAACATACTTTTAACAGTTTGTGTCTTCCACTGTCCGGCGTCAGTAGCTTCACTGGTCCGTTGGCGAGCCAGGGCCACTGAGTTTCATCTTGCGTACAGTTATCCTGCGACATAATTAAAATTCAAATGTAGGTACATAAATACATTTTAAAATCCAAATTCAACAATTCTTTGTTCATGAAGGCTACTACATTCGTTACCGAAAATCATCTCACTACCATGTACAATTGGAAGTGCCATCCATGGGTTTTTTTAATAAAGAAATATTTTACTATTGACTGAAAAATATAAAATAAATAAAATAATGAATCTACTACTGTTACGTACCGTGCTAAATATCCTTCGTCTCACTCTCTCGTACTCCCTCTCTCGTTGTTCGAGCGATTTACTTCTACCTCCTGATACAGCTGGTATGGAACCCGAGCCGCCTTCGCAACGCTTCAGTATTGACCTGGAAATGAGAACAGTATATATGCAATGCAATATATAGATATGCAAATAATTACAATTCAATATTCAAAATACAACCAACTGCGTCGCATCGTCTTCAGAGCTATCACCTTGGTTTTTCAGCTCTATAGCCCTTAGCGTGACATTATTAGTATTCTACGTTCACACGTTCCTAAAGAATTTGGTACCCATAGGAAAATCCAACTGTCAGTTCCAGATATCATTGCTTTAAACAATCAAATACACAAACACTTCAGTATTATTGTTAGTTTACTCGCTGTTGCTAACCGTTGGGTGTATAGACATAAACTCCCCATCAATATGAATATTTTGCTTTAACTAAACCATGGATCTAAATAACTTTATGTAAAGGGCAAGGTTTATATAGACAATAAGAACATATTTTTTTTTTTTTGTAAGGATAAGTAATATATCTTTTAACGATGATTGCTATAAAACTTTAAAAATTAAATTATTTGCGACCAACAATGTGTTGTTCATTTATAATAAAGATAAGTATCCGAGTCTACAGAGTATTTTTTGGATCCAACAAAGATCAGTCTTTTTTTGGTACGTACTTTGCGTGCGTATCTTCATGCCTCCGTGGTGGAGATCTCGGAAAGTTTGCCGTGCACCACTCGCGGAAACTCGTGCACGGTATCCTGCCACCGCCTGTTCCTGGAATTTAATGAAGGAATACACCTTATTGTGTGTAAACAACGACAGCAGCCACGTGGATTTTTCTCGGAATATTTTCGACTGGTCTTGAAATCATTCGGAGCTCTTAAAGTCTGTTTCGCGGAGCTCAAAAAAAAAACTGCAAGTGGCAACATTAAGTTTCTAGTCAGACACCGTGTAGTAACACCGAACGTTACATTTTGATTGACGATGCGAGTATGGAGAATAAAAGCAAAGGGGCAATATCATTTTCGTAAAGAAATCCTTTGCAGCATATAAAACCATTGATCTCTGCTATTACAGGCTTTTTATTTATATAGTAATAATTGGCAAACAAAGCTGAACCACCTCATGGTGAGTGGAAATCCATCGTCTATAAACAACACTTCGCAGGGTATGCGAGCGACTCGTCCAGTAAGGGCGGCCCGTATGTCCACCATTTGAGGCGTAGATGTTAAGCCTCACGAGCCTGTTATTACACCGACAATCACGCCCTTCAGACCGGAACACAGCAATGCTGCTTTACGGCAGAAACAAACATGGCGGCTGCTGTCACTTTGTTTTAGTCTGAAACTGATTGACGCCATTTTGGCGCTGTAATTGCGACGCAGTAATCCAAGGAACCAAAATCCCTACAATATTAGTTCCACTCTCACTCTCACTCACTCTCTCGTTCGTCACACTCGTTTTCCCCATAGTTTAAGTTGTCGTCTGAATAAGGACAACCAGTCCAGCGTTTCCAATATAGGTTATTGAATATAATACTGCTTAAAGCGACGGTAGTAAGACAGATACATACCGCTTTTGGATACAAGTACGGAGTTTTTGTTCGAATGGTCCGGATGGTGGGCCAGCTGGAAAAGAGCTGCACACCGGTGTACCAGCATCCGGCCGTATGACGTCATCACCGGGAACCGAACTATGCAACGCCTGGAGGCAAAATTTATACCACATTGTAAGGAAACATAGAGATTTCCGACTTGGCCGTCTAGACCCATCAATCGTGCTGTAAGTGCGGGCGAGGAAAGGACTCTCTCATCATCATGCTAGCCTTAATCATCATCAGTATCAATTCGACCCATTGACGTCCACTGCTGGACATAGGTCTTCTTTAGGGAGTTCCAAAATCCTCGGCTCCCAACGAATCGCTTGATGTCGTCTGTCCACCTCGTTGGGAGCCGACCTACGCTGCGTTTACCGTTGCGGCCCCTTCAACGTCATCGGTTTTCGAGCTATTACTAGCCTCAGTAACTCAGACAGTCCAACAGACATTTTATTTAAATGTTAGTGTAAGGTATGTCTACAAATATTAAAATATATTATAAACATCATCGTCATAATCTTTCCTTAACTAACTCTGGTCTGGTCAGCTGCAAATCTTCTTCGTGGGTATACTATGAGTATACCATACCACCTATACATTTACAGGGTTAAATAAAAAATACTAGAAAGTTTTCCACCTTGTTGTTCCAATCATTAAAACTAACAACTTTTGTTCTAAGACTTTTCCAAATTCATTATTAATTTATTTCATACAAAAAAAAAAAATGTTATTTCTGTATAGACATTACTCTGTGAAACCATGTGACACCTGTTACAACTCATGCCTCTGTCGCGCACGCACGAGAGTTGTGGTTCGCGCTGTTGCCGAGGTAACATTACAGAGTAGTAACAAGTAGACTATCTATGTTAAATATTCAATATTTAACAAAGATATAGTTTAAATAGTTAATATTTATATAATCCGTCGTTTTAGTAGCCTCGTGCCCGGGGACGTAATAAGTAAATATAAAAACTTACCCTTTATCATTAACAAGCGAGTACAGTTCCTTCTCTATCCTCAGCAGAGTCATTCTATCTTTGGGGTTCTTGTTTAGAGTGGTCTTCAAGAAGTTCACTATTTCTGGACCAGTGGGCTCCTCTGTAACAAATGCATGACACTAACAATTTTGTTGAAGGCTAGTTACCATCCTACCCACAAAGCGATTTCGCTTTTCGCTATAACGTAGCGTAGAAACCCTTTAGGGGTTTAAGAATAACTGCCATACCCCTTACAGATTTATATTATCTTGGATTGCATCATCAGGTACCACCAGGTGATATTGCAGTCAAGAGACAACTTGAACAGTAATAAAATAAATAAAAATTAACAATTTTCATGTGGATACTGACCTTGCTCATAAGCACCCAGTGATACAGTCTTAGGAGAATCTTTGCGTTCGGGGCACCTGCAAGTTATATTCATTCAATTCAACTGTTTTTACTGTTTCATTATTTACCCGGAAACTTGGTCACTATGTGCCTAATAGTAAGAGTCACGGTCACTCAACGGGCGACCAAAGTTACATATCGAAACGAATCGCGAAGCTAGAGGTAATGATTGGGGCGCATATATATTGGGGAGATCCGATGGCAGCTGGAGTAATAATGCCTGTTTTCACTAACAATGAACAAGTTAATTCCCATTTAACTAACACCTAACTCTATCTAACTTGTCTACGATTCTTGTCACAAAGTGTGGTATTTTGTGCTTGTATTAATTGTAAATATATTGTTATAATAAATTGTATTATTAAACAATTTATGGTTATGAAAAAAAATACCAAATCGATACTTTATTCATCTGACAGTTTACGAGTTCCCTAAATTTCACGAACCGTCGAATCGGTGTCGTAAATTTAGATGCCGCATAACATCGTTAGTCTTCATCTAAGAGGTGGTGAAACGTTTTTTTTCGCTCCACCCATCACCCAAATCCTTAGGTATCTGATTTAAGCGTTTAAAAATTGCTAGAATGGCGATCCCGCACCAGAAAACCCCCACTACGTAGACGGAGGACATTAAACAAGTCACAGGAAGCCGCGGACGTTATATGATAAATTCTCATTTCGTATCATAAACTATTCGCAAAATTCGATATTTTGTGTACCTGCAGAAGAAAGATTGTTCCTCAATATCGAAACTGCCAGCTTTTCTAGCACCATCCCCGTGCGGACCTGCAAATACAAATCTTACTTTTACCCATGAGGGTCAATCCTTACTAATATTATAAATGCGCAAGTGTTGTTTGTTACGCTATCAAGCCTTTACAACTCAACCGATCATCATGACAGTTTTTGACAGTGGTGATATTTTAATAGTAATAATTGACGGACCAAGCAGATGGCCCAAGTGGTGGAAGCGCCTGTAAACAGAGCAACATTTCGCAGGGTGTGCGAGGGATACGTGCTGCAAAGTGCGGCCCTGTGTCCATCAATCTTAGGCGTGTAATTACAACAATGTGTTAAGCGTAATTAACCTGTAATTACACCAGCAGCCAAAACAACCTTCACACCAGAACACAACTATTTTACTAAGCGGCAGCAATGCTGCTTTGCAGCAGAAAAAGGCAGAGTGGTAAATCTTCCTCCAATGATTTCTGAAACTTCACGAAAAGCTCTTTTACTTTTACTAGTCACCATAAGTCGAGGTCCAAACATCAAAGGAGGCGCCCTAGGTGACTTACCCTGTACCTTTCATCCAAAAAAGAAGACAGTAAGTAAATTGCTGATATACATCGTGATAATCTCCTTGTCCGTTAGCGTGCGAAAAGCTTGTCCATTTTTTGCGGCTTCCTTTAGTTTGAGTACCCTTATCCAGTGCACCGCCTAATATCGTTCAACGATTTACACAGGGTTCTCTCTTGACAAGCCAACCTTTCCTTCCAAGACTAATCTTGGATTGGTCTCCTCTTTGTGTGTTAGCCAAAATCTTAGTTTTTTTTTTCGCATATTGGATTATGTTTATTCACCAGTCCCAAATCTAATACATGTATTAATCTAAGATTTTAAAATTAAAAGTAAAACTTACCAGCTTGTTCAGAGTCTGTGCAATCTGGACAGTCATCCGAGCAGGCGATACCGGAGTCCTGCTTTGTAGGACACAAGTGTTTCCTCCGACGACCTCTGATGTCAGAGAATTACTTTGTTAATAAAACCCAACCGCCTTATCCTAGTTAAGATTCATTGGTTGGGCCAGTAATATTGTTTCCTCACGATGTTTTCTTCCATTGTTAAAGCAAGTGATATTTTATTGCTTACAAAGCACATCACTCCGAAATTTTAGAGGTGCGTGCCGACAATTGAACTACGTCGAAAATTTCTAGATAAAAAAAAGTAGGTACTCTTAAGGAATTCCGTTTACTTATAATTTTGATTGTTTAATTTTTAAAAATTGCAAACAAAAAAACCTAAAATATTTTCTTAATTTGCAATTAGCATTAAGTTTTGGACATTTTGGTGACGTACTTGCAGTGTGGACATGCGCATGCCCCGCAAACACACGCAATGCGCGGGTTGTAGGACAACAGGTCCCGAGAGGAGTCTGAGTGGGGACGGTGACCGAGCCATCGGCGAGTGCGTAGCCTTTGTTCCGATTGGACGTCCGCTTCCCAGCTACCGCTAGTTATCTACAACATAATATTATGTTCGCGCTCATCTCTGAAACATGTCAGATTTGAAAACTCTTTTTAGGATTTGATTGGTTCATTTTTAAGAAGCCGTTTTGATTATTTTAATTTAATCTTTAAAGATACATCGATAATAATTTGGTAATTTAGGTTGACGAATAAAAAAGTAAAATACATGTTTAGGGATTTATACTAATAAAAAACAAACTCTTCAGATTAGTTATGGGTATAGCTATTATATATATAGTCTGGGTATAGCTAGTATATATCTTTGAAAATTATTTATGTAAGTTTTCTTTACGTATATTTATCATTTTTGGCATTTGCATAAGATCTTCTTTTTATTACTAGGTGACCTGTGCGAATACTTTACACCATGTTATCAGATTTGTCTGTGTCAGCGAGCTTCAATGCGCGGTGTCCTTTGTAATCACGAAGCACTTGATTACTCACAACTCATAAGTCCCTGGTACATTGTAACCAGCCTTCCTTTGATTAATCTCTTTTAGGAATTTTAACCCTTTTTGGGGCTCAGTTCAGGAAGATCTTCTTTTCAGGATCAAGGTATCACCATTATTTCTGAACTTCCCCGAGTCTTTTCGAGATTACTTTATACCTCAACTGTTGTTCTAGAACTTTCGAAGGAAAAAAGTCTTGAGAATTATTGAACAACTATGAGAGCTTACCTGTATTTCGACGGGCTGTTTTCTGTCACACCGGTCACTGGTGATGACACTGCACCTGCCACTGTGACTAGAGTCGCTGTTATCAGTCCTGTCACTGACCACGGTGTCAGTTCGCTCAGTCGACGGGCCATTATTTGTCGCGTACGGTGAAGTAGTTCGAGGGGGCGATGTCGATTCACGGATTGCTTGGCTTCGCACAAGCTGTTTGGATTTGAAACTCTGAAATTTAATAGGACGTTTTAAACTGCCTATTCGTTAGGAGGGAGTTAGGAGGAGGATGACAAACGCGACCACCTTATAATAAGACCACATTCAACATAATGTTTAGTTAAATTGATGGTATCTAAACTTGTCCCCACTGCGCTTGATCTTTCAGTGCAAAGTTGGAGTGCCATAATATGACTAGTGTACGCTATGGGACATTTGACATATTGGGGCACACTAATGATGCCACTTTTTAGACCAAACCAATTCATTTAATGTATGCAGCAGGCATGCAGTTACCGTAGGCGTAAATCGGCAAGGAATTATTATTATTATTCGATAAAATGTAAGTAAGGGTATGCTATAATGAACTGACAGCTTCTACGTACTACACAAAAAACATAGATCATTTCAATAATTCCTAATAGACTCAATATAAGGAAACCGAGGAAAGTGTCTTACCCTATTTCTATTGAGTCCGGCGTCTTCGGACGCAGGACCGACCTTCTCCATTTCTGGTTTCTCCATTGCAGCACCACTCTAAAAACATTTTCAACAATAGAAAAACACTTATTTACCTATCATTCTCAGCTCCTATTTATGCCCACCTAGTAACCTCTGACATCGGCCAAACCACGGCACCAATCAACATGACACGTCATGTACTCTATTTTTTCTAACTTGTGTTATTATGTAAACAAACTTTTCATTACTCTTTAATGTAAAGATATATAAATAAAGTTGAAAGATATTATTATTTATGAATCTATGCTTTTTTTATTTCCTTATATTTTAATAGACTAAGAACTAAGAAGTAATTGAAAGGTGGTGTACATAACAAGACATGTAAAAAAAAATTGAGTTTAATAGCTTGCATCCTGTAGATGGACATAATGAAGTTTTTATACAGGGGAAATATACGGGATTTACAAAAACATTTGTTAACTATTTTCGACTCAACCGCTGAACCGATCTTTATGAACGGTATAATTACATAAGATAGATACTAATTTTAATCCCAGAAAAATGAACTACAAAAACATTTATCAAACCTTTTTGACGACCTGCCTGGCGCAATATTGAGCGCTGTGGTCTTATAAGTAGTATGGGACTTTGGAAATTTATAATTTCGAAATTTTCTTGGGTATAGTTCGGTGGCAGGTTTAAGCTAAATCACACCCTCCCAAATCCAGAGAAACAGCTAAGTTAACAGTTAAGTAATCCCAAGATTGCCTGACAGTTTTTTGTATTCTACTTCCGTCTCGGTATTTCTATTCTTCTTTTATTTCCCTAACTTCAATAGTGGTGAACTAATAAAGATTTAATTATAATTATAAAACATTAAATATAATCAAAAGAATGACAAATCGTAAACACTAACCTTTCAATTTAACCGTAGTAACATATAACTTATATGTAGCACAACTATGTCTATATATACTATATCTAGCACTAACATCGATCTATTATTATATATAACAGAAAAATTGGACCAATCAAGAACTAGAGAAGGCAATCGTCTAGAAGTTAAAGCTTCAGAACTCCCTTTGTATACAGATTGGGTGTTTTATAGTCGGTAAGCTCGTTTTCTTTTTAATTTTAAGGTTCTTTATAGTGTTGCAATCTGTGCTTAGGTTTGGACGGCTGTTTTTGGATAGCATTGTTTTTTTTTTCCAAAACTCAGTCTGTGGTCAGGTTATGCGATGCTTCTTCACGATGGTCGAATCCATTTATCTGTAACAAAATAAATAAATTATCCATATCTTGTGTTGTAAAACAACGTTGGCAGGGATTTAACTGACTCTTTGTTCAAGACTCTAGTTAGTGGTAAGCATATTTTTCAATAAGCAGTTCATTAATTTAAAAAAAATGAGGCCAAATGTAGGAAGATGGTTTGAAATTGAACAATCCTCCTACTTTACCAGATAAAGGCACCTTATATTTTATGATTGCCTGGAAGAGATCGCGATAAGGTTATTTAATTGTTGTATACAATTATTGTATTTCCTTTTATTTCATACTCAAACCAAATAACCAACAAAATATACCTACACACCCTCCTCTAATATTTAATTTTTTTCATGCTTTTTTCCCTTAAAATAATATTTTTTTTATTTTTGTCCGCTTGTAGGGAAAACACTACCTCCTCTAACCCTGCTTAAAGTATCGTGTGAGATAGGGCTTCACTCTAAAGAAATATACGCATTTTATTGTACTTTGGTGTGTTGTACTAATATATAGTCAAACGTGCTTTTTATCGGCAGTTATAAATAAATAAATAAAAAAACATTTTATTTCAGGTCGGGGACCAATATACAAAATTGAGAGGTTAACATAAAATAAATATAAAAGCTACTCAGATTTTAAAAATAAATAAAAAAAAACAGTAATTTATTAAAATCTAGAATTAAAATTAGAATAAATTAAATTACATTTTTTACAGTTATGTTATGTTATTGATCTTCCACGATAACAAGGAACCCTGAAATTTCCGTTTTGCAAAACTTCAGACGGTTCCTATCTATCACATCGCAACCACACTTCTGAAAGCTAATGGCGCTTGGGAAGCAACATTTCATGCTTATCGTGATTCGTGATTCACGATCATTTGACGCGTTCGCTTTATTATACGTCAAGAAAAAAATGACGGACGTAGGTATAAAGCCGTTTATCACAGTTAAATTGGAATTCACTTATTTTGATATTGCTTTGTAGCCATCACACGATTTGTGATGCCTCAGCATATGAACCAGCCTTAACATAATTTGTGCGTTGGGCATGCCATGTCCACAGGGACTAAAATTATAAGAAAGAAAAACGATATGAGTAAGATTCACCTTCGGCCCTTCGCCGTAGTGCTATCCATCCATGTACTGGTTGGTATCCATGAATTTACCCCAAGTAAGCTAAGGGGCTCGTTGACTAGAAAAGTCACATTTCCTATAAAATGTATTATGAATAAATGGGTTTGGTTTGACTTTAATCTTTACTTATAATAAAACTGTAACGGGTTGAATTCTGTACATTGAAGATACTTTGTAAGGGGAATTATTTAAAGATACTTAAGCGAAAACTGTATTTTTTTAATTTTTGTCCTTCTGACTGTATCTTAGCTGCGCATCACGCTGAAATTACTGAATGGATTTTAATGAAACTTTTCGGGACAGTTCCTTTGGGAAAGGGGGGTGAAAGGTTGGGGTTGTTTGACGATTTTACACCATAAAACTTTGACTCCGATCATATGTTAGCCGATTTAAGTAATTATTTTTTACTGGAGAGGTTGCGGTATTAGTTTAAGTCTACAAAAAAAAAAAACTTTTAGATCCGATGAATATGTGTTCCACATTTACGAGGACTTTACTTCTAGGACTGAATAAAAAATATAAATATTTTCTTCCTTAACCTTAATCAAGTAACAAGGCTATTTCGTTTCTTCCTGTAGCGATTTCTATTCTATGTTAGAAATAGGAGCTGAAACTGATGGATTCCTCAAAATTTTCTTGCAAACTTCCAAAGTCGAGCACCCATTCATTTAAGGGTTCAATGTTGCTTACCCTGAGCTATGGACTAACATGTGATGCTGTTATTAATGCACACATTATTTTGAAGTTTTGCTATTTGTTATAGGGTGTTACAAGTATTTTAAGTAATCGGGAGTAAGTCCCCGCCACGGACATTTACGATTTGCAATGTTTACGGGACACCAAGAGCAAGAACAGATTTAAGATTCACCCCCGACCTGAGTCGTTTGTTTAAAAATGTTGAAAGAAGCTGCATTGCTATCTTTTATATCAGGGCACGGCAGGGCACATCTAGTAATAAAATAAAATTTAATCATCAGCTATTTGGTTCACAGTGTTAGAATCTCGGATAATTTAGGGAACTTTTAATAAACGTGTGCGAATGGAAACAGGCCATCGTCCGTGACCTAGTGTCTCTGTCAAGTTCATACCTACGCCTATGCCGTATGCGTCACTGGTTCCATACGGAACCTGATTAATGACATTTCTTTGACTGTGTCTGACGTGAGACTTTGCCCGTATTAGCTGAACCTTAGTCATGCATAAACTTTTATCGTGGATTACCTAATGTCCGCCATTTTTATATTTTCAATAAAAGAGCGCGCATACAACCTGTATTAATCATAGCTGGCAAGTAATATAAATGTATTCAATCATTATCATCATCATCATCGTCATCTAATTAACGGCCCACTACAGGGCCCCGTGCCCTCTCAGAATAAGGTGTGTTTAGGCCATAATCTACCTCGCTGTCCAAGTGCGCCTTATAGCCTTCACAGGCTACCATTCCGCCTAAGACAACATGGTAGAGAACTCTCAGGTATGCAGATTTCCTCACAATATTTTCCGCCACTGTTAAAACATTTCAATTGCTTAAAGTCAATTAATAAAGCACATAACTCCGTTAAGTTATAGGTGTGCAGAGAATCGAACTCTGTCCTCCCGAACGGGAAGCCTAAGCCTTACCCACTAGGATAATACATTATGGCAATTAATAAACAGATCTGTAGTGTTCTTTATTAAGAATGTTACCCCATAGTTTCTTAAGTATTTATAGTTTTAATAATATTTATATTTGCCTATGTTAACACACGTTTGCACCATTAGTTACTGCCCTTTTTATCTAATGACGTTTTGCCACATTGAGTTATATCTTGAAAAATACCAGTATACAGCAGTAGGTTGAAGGTGGGAAGTTTCTAGTGATGTCTGTTGATAGTGAGGATTATACTCAGGTTCGTCCTTGGCTTAACATTGCATGCAACGGATTTCCGCAAACTTATTTACGCCCGCACAATCTAAACGGCCTTTAGTAAGGTGAGGTGAAGAAGGTCATGTGATATACCTGCCTCGTGTATGCCTTCAGTGTGAAGGACACAAGCTTGACATGGTGAGCTTGAACGTGTAGCTATATTTGTATGTCTTCAGATTTTTTCGGAGAAGGTAGCATTTACTGTTAGGGCACTATCTCAAGGGAGTATGAGTGTGCGACACAACCAGTCGCGCTACCAAAATAATGTATGGACTATAGATATAATGGTTGTCTTACCTGGGCCCAAAGTCTGCTATTACTGTTTTATTCCGCTATAACTTGGTCCCTGACTGCAATCTGTTTTTTTAATTTTTTTGTGTTTCTACTTTAAATTAATTTATTTGAATGTGACTTGTTATTTAATGTAGAAATTTGGTATAATGATTAACGAAAAATTTTTGCAAGCCAATCTTGGCAGGGTATGTGTCACTTATAAAAATTTATAGATTGATTGAATTTGGTGGTAAGTGATGATGCAGTCTAAGATAGTAACGTGCGTAACTGTTAGGAGGTATTGTAACTATATTAGGCACTTACAGCCAATAGGTTTCCACGCGAAAGGGTACCGTGACGCTAAAAAAATACTGTGACTCAAAACTCGAATTGGAGTAGCGTAGAGAATCTAAGCTTGAAGTAAGTTTCTATCTATAAACTGCCCATATAAACGGAGTGTCGGGTCCAAGTTCAAAATCCCTATTTACTACAAGAGTCTAGCTGGGATGATATTTGGCTGCTGATATGAATGCTAAAGAGCATTTAAACTCATGACTCCCAACCTAAATGGGAAATTCACCTTTGTAACTACTTCGGTAATGATGGTAAATTTGACGCGTTAAAAAAGTGCGTTTAAGGCGTTAGGTTTGACACAAAAGGTCGAACCAATCCACCTCTATATTATTAAACATCATAAAATTTTGCTGGTAAATCGATGTCTAGTGGAGAAGGTAAAATATGCATTCTACCTCACCAGTAATACAAGGTACTAGTTATTTAACCTATTTATCTGCAGTCATTGAAATACAAGGATAAGTTGCTACATTAAAATGATTTACACTCATTCGACTCACAAATAAATCGGCGCCATCTTTGACAGTACTCATAACCTACTCTGGACCTCGATTATACCACTTACAGCGTATTTTAGTTTGCAAGAATATACGGTTTTGTTTGTTAGAATCATCATTATCATCACTAAAGGCTGCAGACGTCCTTTCCCAAAAATTCTCATCCACCCACCCTCAGTCACTCTCTTTATGTCGTCGACCCATCGTGCTGGAGGCCGTCCACTCGCTTGTTCTTGTTCTCGGTCTCTAAACTAGGACTTTTCTGATCCAAGAAATTAAAACGTCATACCTACCATAAGTATAGCCTGCCTACGTTTCTTATTTTTTATTCTTTAAGAAACTCCTAAATACCTCGTTGACTTTTGTTAGCGTCCACGTTTCAGCGCCATTAGTTACGGAGTAAGTATTTTCCAACGAAACTAGCTGCAAGCTGGCAAGTCGGCAATACAAGGATATCACATGTGCCCGCCTGGTGCTCTTTTTACGTTTTAGCACCAATTAATCGTTGTCCTTTTTTGTGTTCAATAAACAGCCTTACGCATTTAAATATTTGTTTATGTCCGCAGTGCTATTATTTTTATTAACGTCAAATTTTGTCTTGGGTTTCTTTTTAGACCAGGGCGCATCTGAAGGCTTGAGACGATATCTTTTCATATTTATAATAGACGTTGACCTACTCCGAAAAAAAACACTGAATCTGATCGCAACGCCACCTACCGGATTTTATGTCGGATTCACCGACATAAAATTTAAATTAAATAAACCTCAATATTAGTGTCTCCAGAAAAGGTTCAATAAAGTTTAAATGAATAACTAGGAAATTGTGATAGTAATAATAAGCGTGGCAACCCTAAACATTTGTTTAAAAAAAATACCGTTTCCAGTTTTGCTTTAGCATCACTAAATACTTTTTCTCATAAGTTAGTAAATCGCTGTTAAATAATACCCTGGTCGCGAGGTCAGATAACGCTTAGTGCCCTCAATAAGGGCTATAAAGCAAGGGTCGTAAACTGGTCATTCGGGTTTAGGGTTATTTTTAGGGTTAGGGCTAGCTCGATAATAGGGTCACACTATTAACAGATGCACTAAAATGTATTTGGAGGTGACCACTTTTAACTTGACAAAAACTGCTTCACTCGACGTTTTTCTGTAAAATCGTGGTTTTTCGTAATGTTATTTTGTTAGAACTTTGGAAGAAGTTGTAAATATTTTTCGTTTACAATAACATTTGTTCCAATTCCAAACACCTAAGTTCACAGTAAGAATTTTAAAACTGCCAACTGGCATGAAAAGTGAAACGATTAAAATGAAATATAAAATTTAATTCAATTCGTTAATGCAAATTCTTATAGAGATGTATGAGATGACGTTATGAAAAAACAGAACGAGAAAGAGTACAGCCGGTGATGCTCTCATTAAACCTTTGAAAGGGCTAATAAGATCTGTAATACTGGCATAGTACCTAATGGTGCTGGGATATCTATTTGGACTTCGCTGTGCCGGTAAAATACCCATGTGCTACAAGCGATGATTAGCAAATCATTTTATATAGTTTTATTTTTATATAGTTATAGAGTTATATAGTAATAGTTGATGTACCAAGCAGATGGCCCATCTGAAGGTGATTGAAAAACCATCGCCTATGAACAGAGCATCGCAGAGCATGTAAGGAACCTGTCCTGCAACGCCCTGTGTCCATCAACCTGAGGCGTAGGTGCTAAGCCTCATGTGCCAGAGCTCTGTCACAAAATGTACTACTTAAAATAATGCAAAGTACCGCATCCATTCAACATTACCACCCTTCTTTTAACAAATCTAGTGCATAGTGGGAATCGGACTCGACCGGTCTTATTGTTTGACCTAATGACGTTGTTGCACGCATCTGCCGTGTTATTCTATATATTCTCTAAAACGACGCGCTCGACGTCGAGTTCGCTATATGTATATGTAAAACAACGCTTGTGTGCGGCTAATTTTTAGGAGCAGTTAGCCCTGTGGTCAACACTTCGGCATCCTTATTCGATCCCCGGCATTCGGAAAGCACCTCAAACTCTTCGGATTTGAGTGCGTTATTTAAATTTTAATGAAAAACATCACTTGCTTTAACAATGCAAGAAAACATCGTGTGGAAACCTGCATGCTTGAGAGTTATTCAAAATGTACTCAAATGCTTTTGATGTTTACCACTCTGCACTTGGTCAGCGTGGTGGGCTACGGTCCCAGACACGTCGGGCGTAGTTAAAGAAGTCAGTGTTATCTTATTGTATATTTAATAAGCCTTACTTTAAAATAATTCAAATGCGAAAGTTTGTTTGTTTGTCCTTCCTGCACGCTTTAACTAAGCAGCCAATCAACTTGATTTTCGGTATGGAGTTAGTTTAAATGACGGAGAGTAACATAGGTTACTTTTAAACCCAGGAAAAAAACGGTCCCCATGGGATTTGCAAGAAACCGTAATAAGCGCGGACGAAGAATTCAAGCAACAGCTAGTAGTTAATAATTAAAATAAGTTGGAACTGAAAAATATATTGGAGAAATAACATCAAACACATATAGCAATACATATATCAGTGGGGTCATATTTGGTAGGCCGCTAGGCCGATCAGGGGGTACGGGCCTCGAGGCATCGCCTCATTACACAGGTCGGCTTTCGCGGGGAAGCTTTGCTTCTCCTGTGTTTTATTTAAGTGCGCTAAGGTCCGCCTTCATGCCGAGGGCCTTCTGGTAGGGTGACGCTACGATGAACGACATGAAAAGCGAGGTTGTGCGCTTAGAGAATAGCAGCACGGGTCGACATTCAACTTCTAGTAATTTAAGCGTTAGAACGCTCGCGTTTTAAGAATTTTATAAATAACTTCTATAAATAAATTCGATCTAAATGTTAAAAAATTCACACGTTACGGTTAATACAGTTAAATCAAGACTAATTGCTCCTCACGATTTCGTTCGCGTGGAAATTTTTATGTAGATATATGCCTATTTTATTCTCTGACTACTGAACTAAAGCTATGAAAACATCATATCGACCTCTCGGCTCTACGAAAAACAAATCTTTTCCACGGGACTCGTAGGTACTCTTTTCCGGGATAAAAAGCCTATGAGCTATTCATCCAATCTTTCGCATTTGTATAGTTTATTTCGTCGCCGGGATTCTTACTGTCTATTGCCAATCAATTCGTACAAGGTTCACGTAGTAGGTTTAATAGGAAAGTAACGCACCGGAAGGCTAAATCGCTTTGCGGCGCGTCCTTGTCACTATTGCTATAGGTTTGTAACTTGCCACGGCCGATGTCTCCGACCAGACCAGAGAAAAAAAATCAAGAAATTATTACTTCTGAAATTACCTCTTTCGGGCAGTGGCCTGGTATGCAGATGATATAAAATGAAGAAAATCTCCAGTAAGAGTTATAAATACTTAAGGATATAATTTAATAACTCTTACAAAGCCTATCGTTAATTTTTTTATAACTCGTACTGGAGATTTTCTTCATTTTATATCATCTGCATACCCTGTGCATACCCTCTATCCACGTCACTGCTTTCGGGATCTAACCCATTAATACTCACTTAAAAGACCACAGCGCTACCACTAAACTACTATCTACTCGCTACTGCGCTATAGATTTCCAAAGTACATCGTTTAGTAACATAATATATTAACCGCGTACAACCCCAACAAAGGCTTCAAATATAGTTCAACCTAGGTTCGATCCGGGACACGGGTGACCTAGTTATGGTCCCGGATCGATACAGGATTCAGGAGCGGTGCTATACCTAACTGTACGGAATACCTACTGATGACACACACACACACACTGACTAACTAAACGCAATTTTGCAACGATAAGGGCTGCGGTTTGAGATGAGAGGTCCCGGGTTCGATCCCCGGCAGAGGATTAGGGAATTGAATTGATTTCTATATTTTCTCTGGTCTATTGGAAGGCGTCGGCCGCGCCTAGTTACCTACCTACGGTTTTAGCATTCCGGTACGTTGTCGCGTGGAAACCGATTACGGTTTCATATAACTACCACACCCCTAACAGGTTAGCACGTTACAAACTTAAGACTGCATCATAACATACCAGCAGGTGCGATTGCATTCAATGGCAATTTTTTAGTGGAATAAAAAAAATTAAAAAACTATTTCGTCTACCAATACACTTTAGAAAATTATTTAAGTGTCGTACAATGGGGAATGGCCTTAAGATCGTGAGATGACCGGATTAGGTTTTAGTATCGCGACGTTGCCATTTGCCATTTTTTTCTTACGATTTCTACGAGTATTTTTCAGTATAAATTAAGTTTTATATTATTTTTAACAACAGACAGAACAGGCGTCTAGTGACTTCATTCATATATATGGAGTTGCATAAATAACATGCAACGTGTTGACTGTGGATCAAACGTAACAAGAAGGGTCTTTTAAATTTGTGTTTCGTTTCACTTAAAGGGACAGTAGATACCTTGCAAATAACTATTCCGACGTTATTAATAAGGTCCGAAGTATTAGCTTGGTTATCGTGTACTTAATAAACAAAATATAAAAGTTTCAGTAAATTACTGAAACTGGTAGGTTGGTATGTGGTTTTATTACTTATTAGTGAATGTAGCCTGTTATCGACCAGGCGATGTAGGTCACCCGAGCCCGGATCTGCCTAGGTTGAACAGAGTTTGAACTGTTTCAGTTCCGGTTGTACAAGGCTATTTGGAAATGGGGTACAAACTATGCAGTATTTAAACACACAATTGATTTTTTTTTAGCAAAAAAAAAACGTGTTTGTACTTATGTACACGCTTAAGAAGTTATACTTTCTTTGGCCTAACAAGATAGAAACGTTTCTACGATTGTAGAGTAAAACGACACTAACAATAGAAAAAATGTATTTAATACAGTTTTACTATAACGCATTATCTATTTATCTCATTATCGAACAACCAATCGGATTTTTTGAAAATCCTCTTTTGGGTCGATTTTAATAATTTGGTTGTTATTGTAGTCGGTGGCCACATATTCCCTCATATATAAACCGCCCGCTACACTTTTTTGTTTAATATAAGAGCTTTGTTATTCAATCAGAATTTAAAACTTTTTATACGTATTGACTTTTATGTTGAGCATTGGATTTGTATAAAAAATAATTTCTTCGTAATCGGGTTTAAATATTTAATTTTTTTTATTTTATTAACTCAATGTTCATTACTGCAGTATTTTTTACTTTTGTCTGTTTACAGTGACTTTGCCACTTTCAGTTCTGTATCAGCGAAGGCGGCCCGATATCGACCACGCGATATAGGTCACCCGTGTCCCGGGTCCCGGCTGAACCAAGTTTGAACTTTGAACTACTTTCGTGACGGGTAATATAAGTCACCAGGGCACTGCTTTTCTATGACATTGAAATCTGAGCACGTCACGTTTGTGACGTATCCGATACCGATTCAACTAATTTAGTTTGTACAACTAGGAAGTTACTGAGTTTTTAGTGATACTGTGAGATGGTGATAACAAATAAAAATACATTAGGGGTTATGTGGTCGTCCAATGACAAAAGTACTACGGAAAATAAAAATAAGTAAAATAATACATAATAAATTAAATATTACTTGGTAAGCCTGTATACTGTGTGGCTTTCCAAGTTACGTTTATTTCTATAACGATGAATTATTCAAGGAAAAGGCGTACAGTACTAGACGGAAAATGCAAACACACTTCTTTGAGTGTTTGCTATACTAATAATATAAATGCGGAATTTTGTGTGTTTGTTTGTCTTACCTTGTCGCCTTAACTAAGCAACCATTCAACCAATAAACATGGTTTTAGCAGGCTTGTTGAAAAGACGAATAGTAACATAGGCTACTTTAGCCTCAAGTGGTTCCGACGGGATTGGTAAACAAACGTAAAAAACGCAGAAGTAAAATGCGGGCAACAGCAATTTTAAAAATAAATGTTTTATATATATATTTTTTTATTAGTTCACCTTTTGTCATTGATCGACCAGTGAGCTACAATTACAATAGCAGATTTGGGTCCCAGGGCGCGTCTGGAACTCTCGGATCTTTAGTTTCTGACAAAGAATACTCTTTACTCATTGAACTTCGTCGGCAAACGAACCCCTGATGATCCGCTTTTAAATCTACAGCGTTCACCAGAACAAGAAGGGTATTTCTTGTATTGGATAAATCCAATTTTCTGACAATACAGATGATTCACCCTCTATATACCCGTAACGACTACAGGCGTACAAACCAATTTATGCCTTACCAGCATTAAGATAGGTATTGAAACGAACTAAAAGTTCTGTATACATGGGGGATGTACTGAAATAATCAACACGCCTGAAAGAGGACAAAAGGCTCTCAAACAATACGTTTCAATCATTTATATTACAATCTTCTGTTTACTAGGGCATCGCGTTTTCTTTTAGTTTTTTAAATCCCCCGGGAACTTTTTTTTTCAGGGTAAAAATAAACTATAATCAAAATTTCAAGCTACGAGTATATTTGGTCAAAATCAGATAAGCTATTGAGCCTTGCATGATGCATAACCTGTATTTATCCCTTTTGTTTTCACAATATAAAAAGGTCCATTTATGTCAGTGACCAGGATGCAAATATATCTGTGACAAATTTCGTCATTCGAAGCAGAAGTTAAATATAGGTAGGTAAAAACAAACAAACACGACACATTTTGGCATATTTAATGTATTTATTTACAGATGGTCTTGTAATGCAAGTACTCCACCCGCCTATTTAACTTCCACGGCTATAAGATAAGAGTTAGCTTCCGACATATATTCCTACGAACTAAATATTTATTTCAAAATTTAAAGTAAATTATCTATGAATCCCTCGGTTTGACTCTATTAAAAGGTAATATATTTAATATTAACTTTCATGTAAATTATTTAAACAAACTAGAAATTTCATGGTTCACCTAGAATTCTTTAAAATCATGCACACTTCAATAACAACTATTTTTAGACCGACGGGTCCAGTACGTATAATATAGGGGAACGTAGCACATGGCGTCTTCCCCGCGAGACATAGCTTTTATCACCTGAAACTTCAGTACATTTACATGAGGGGGTTGAAATGAACTTTACAGCATTGATTTAAGGTTGAGTTTCGATTTTTAAGATTATTAGAAAGGTGAGTCATCCAAGGAAGGTCAATCGTCTGCTCAGGGTCATATATGATTGTTTGTAAAAGCCACTAGCTGTACCCTACCGCGCTTCGCTATTGCTCAGTCTGGTATTAATTTATCATTGCCATGGGAGCTTAAGGATAAAAGTACAGAATTCTATGGAGTCGACCTTTACCTATAGTGATACTGCAGGTCGATTCTGTATCTCAGTTCACATCAAATTTAGCTATCCACTATGGGACGTTGCCAACAAATAACCTGTAAAATCCTTATTTTGCATTCTGAGACCAAAGTTTCCAGTCGAGTTAAAAAGCTCAGTTGGAAACTCTGTAGATACAATTAAGTACATAATTGTATAATAATAGTTTCGGAGTTATTTAATGGCAACATTGCACAGGCTAGCTAGATTTGGTGTCAACTAAGATAAAAAATCGGCCTGCAAGTCGGCTCTATAGATTTCTTTTCTTTTTCGGACCTAAATGTTAATATTCTACGAATATCGACTTTGAAAATCGCCATTTAATATTTATATTATGTTCGACTTAACTATTAAATATCCTACTTTTGAAGTTATACTTCTTTTGGCGCGTTAGGGAGAAATGATGGGAGTATATTTTTACTATACGCGCGTACACCGTGACAAAATACCGACTCCCTGAAGTTAAGTAAGGTTTGACAGTGTACACTTTCAATTGTCAAAGTGTGCGGGCTCATTCTGGTGATTTGTTTGATTTTTGTTGTACTAAAATCTCAAATTGTAATGTTGAGTCAAACTTGGTTTTCCGATAATGACTCTATTAGTATTCCAATTCTAATTATGTTTACTATGTCATAAGTACACACACATACGTGTACATAAGTACACACACGTTTTTTTTTTTATTTAAACCACAAATATGTATTTGATCCCTAATATATGTAGCTTGCATTCCGGATGTAGGATAGTTTGTATCCGGGAAAAGCACTAGAATTATGTTTCCAGGGAGATTATCACACCTTTACCGATCTTGATAAAATTTAGCATAGAAAAACTAGATGCAGACAAAGGATAGGATAGAATAGGGATCTTATCCGGAGGAAACTAACGTGAATGAAGTCGCGGGCATCGCCTAGTTTGTTGGTAAAAGTATGCTCTGTTGCTACATGAATTACGGAGGTGCTTACCGACGAAAGGCTCTCGCATTTATAATAGCAGGGATTGTAATAATACGGGAATCTCCGAACCATTCGGTCAATATCGGTTCCCGAACGCATCCGGGGACGTTACCAGGTCATTAGGGCACCGCACAGGCGCCCTAGTTCACTCTCACCCAATCAATTCTCAACCTAAACTGTATAAACAATAGAATCTAAATTATAATGCAAATACTGATTTATTACGTGAAGGGATTAGGGATGGTGAGTGCGATGGGAAAAGCGATCTTAATGAAAATACATTCAATCATACTAAGTTTATGGCCAATACTTGCGAAAGTGTGATTATTGGTTTTTTTACTTCGTTTACGCAGCAACGGAACAACGGCCCGATATAATGTCATAGTTTCAGCTAAGATGGTTGTAGTATATGTACAATGTATTCGACGGAGGTTTAGATGGGTTAGTACATTATTAAACTTAGTAGAGAGTGTTCATCTTCATCATCATATCACCCGCAATTTCATATCATCATATCAAACCGTATTAAACGTAAGCTTATAGAAAAGTCCGATTATAATATAAAGGACTACGTAATCGATAAAAAAGCTTGGGTGTGAATAATTGCTCTAACCAGGTTGCTCTTCTAATAATTTTAAATGACATTGTGAGATGGTGATAACAACAGAAAAAATAAACACCCGGCTAAGTTTGTTGTGGGCTTCTTCTTAGAACCAGGACGCGTTCGGAACCCTCGTAGCTTTACTTTTAAGTTCACGAATGTGGTTAACGCCATCATGTCACTACCGTGTAATTCTCATGTACGCATCTAAAGTGCCACCTATAATACTTGAATAAAGATATTTTTGACCGGCCCACTACCCCTGTAGTGGGCCGGTAATGGGGTAAAAATGGACTGAATACACACAATGAACTGTGGACTCCACACGCCTTGAGAAAATTATGAGGAACTCTCAGGCATGCAGGTTTCCTCAAGTTGTTTTCCTTCACCGTCGAAGCAAGTTATATTATAATTGCTTAAACGCACATAAATTAGAAAAATGAGAGGTGCGTTTGTACGTTTGTCCACGTATTTCTCCGTCACAATCGGTTTGTGCGTATTCCTCCCGAGTTGCATGGTTTACGTTATACATTAAGTCGTTTAAGCAGTTTTTAGGATTTGTACTTAAATGTTTAGTCAAACTGCAGGCGTCTATAAAATGTTGCTTTTACAGAAACCATTTAAATTCATTTCGAACGGATTTGACTGAAATTGATAGGTACAAATTATCCCTGTATTAACACATAGGTTACTTTTTAGCCCTGAGCCCCGCATTTGTTAGGGAACCTAATGGTTCCCGCGGGATTTGTGAAAACCTGATTTTAACGTCGATGCGCTTGAATTATAGCCGAATTTGCCACGTGTATAAATAATAGAGTAACTTTTTAAGTGATTTTTTTTATAATTTAATGAACTATCTTACTTATTTTATTTCTTACTAGCTGATTGCCTCGTTTATCACGGTCTTTTACAAATCCAAAGTTGATAGGTAGCTCAGGTAGGGCGCAAATGAAGGACAAACAAACACACTTTCGCATTTATAATATTGGTAAGAATGTGCTATGCCAGTTGGATGTATTTCGTGTATGACGACCATTGATTTACATGATGCTGATACCCGTATAGAGGAGTAGTAAAAATATTCACGGGATTTCGTAACCGAGCGAGCGAGTGCGCGCGATCTTTATAACGATTATAAACAGGGAAATACAAAATTAGCAACAACTGCGTCATCGCCTCACTCCTACCGAAATCTGAATGAAACCACGATACACAAGTCACATTCCCTTTGCGTACGAAATTACAATAGGTACGTAGGTTAAGATTTTAAACAAAGATTTTCGTAGTATATCAACATTTCTTAAATATAGATCAACGGGTACCTACCACGATAATATTTTTGGATATCCCGGCCCGGGACATCTCGTACCTACGCAATCCCGGCGTGACCACGATCCATGCAACTAGATCGAAATATCGACAAATCCAAAAATATTATCGTGGTATGTACCCGATGAACTATATTTAAGAAAGGTACGTAGGTACCAAACGATCGTCCAAGAACAGTCTTTTTTATGCCCGTCTGCAGGATTCAAGCTTCTTATAAGAAACTATTTTTTTAAATATTAACTGTCGCCTTTAAAACAGAGAAACATTTAGCTGGGCATGCTAGGAACACGCCATGCAACTTGCCGCCCTGTGTTTATTTATAAACACATGTGGCCATCAACCTTAGTTAAGCCTTTTATATAGGGCCTGTAATAACACCGGCAACCACGCCCTTCGGACAGGTACACAGCATTGCAACAATGCTGCTTTGCGGCAGAATAGAGATGGCGGTTGTAGGTTCTTCCCCGGACGAGCTGTCACAAAAAGCTCAAAGCAAAAGTTAAGCTGTTGAACCGTAGGTACGTACATAGGTGATAGTTTATTTATAATTTCACTACACGTTAAGTTTGATTGCAATCTCATCTGGTAGTAAGTGACGATACAATCTGAAATGGTAGTTGGCTTACCTGTTAGAGGTAAGTAAGACCGTTTTATTAAGCTCGTACCAGTGGCGTGCACTCCAAACATGCGCAAAAGCAATGCCTACCCAACAATTTATTTGTAACTCGTATAGGAGGATTTTTGCCATTTTATGCTATCTTCCTGCTGTATGCATAACCTGGTAAGAAACCCAGTGCACGCGACTGGCTCGTACCACAACCCTACTCGGAATCTACGCCGCATAGTACCCGAACGCTTAATCACTTCGTAACATGTTTTTGCCGTTAGGGTGGTATCAAGCCTCGTCCGATGCCTTCCACCAGACTTAGACTCGAGAAAATGTAGAAATTATCTGCAATTGTTCCTGCCGGGTATTGAACCCGGAACCTCCATCCTATAAGCCCACCTCGATGGAATATGCATATGAGCTTTAAATATCCCTCCCCCATGGGATCAGAAGCCTGAACCCAGTTCTATTATGTAAGTCGCCATTTTTAATCAATAGAGAAAATATTTTCGCTCCGGTATTTTAAGTAAATAACGGCAGAATTTTCTTTTAAACAACCCTATCAGACACATAAAGGTTATAATGATCTCCGTTAAATATAGGTTAAAATAATAAGCAGTCATTTGGGATCACGGTAAACATGCTGTGAAAAGAATAGATTGCTGACATGACATTTTGTTTATTTGATTTGGCAGATTCGATGACCTCTATGACTGCGTGATCACTTGCAAGTTGCTTATTCGTTTTACACAAATATCAAAAGAGGAGCCCATTAATAACATAGGTTCGCCATGGGGAAGGGCGTTCGGTAAAATCACATTAAAACAGATCTAATGAAAATTTAAAGTAAATTTATGAAAGATTGATTAATAAATTGATTAGTAAATTTATGTAAATTTATTGACAAGATAGAATTGTGTAAGCGATAATTTCTTAAGTATATAAAGAAAGAAAGGAAGTCTTTTTGGAAGTCTGTTGATGAATATAATAATAGAAGTTTGTTACCAGATAAACAACAGATAGGTATGTAGTGTAATATATAAGAGTATGTTACCTTTTAAACGCGGTTAGAGGAAATCTTTATATATCCTAGCCTAGATCAAACTACGTGATCCTATAATCGTGTTAACAAGTTATCGAGGGATCCTAGATTGCAATGCAACGGAATCTTGGTTATTATGCCCTTGTTCTATATCATAATAGATGTCCTGATAAACTTCGTACCGACTAAATAACGCCCTCTATTGACAGAAATCCGAAGTGGTAATTCACACACAAATTATTTTTTTGATGTTTTAGCTGTAGCTTTGGGTTTGTTTTCGTAATTTTTTTTAACTGCCAATGTTGTCTAGCCAGTTTCTAGTTTGCGATAAAAACACGCGGCCAATTATTTTATTAAGATAAAAAAGATAGATAGGAAATAAATAAATGGGCTAAAGGATAATGCATCAACGATCACAGTGGGTTTCTACGTTCAGAAATACCAACCGCCTAACCCGACATACCTGCATCACTAGTTAAGCCGATTTCCGCCGAAATTCCCCTTTCTTGGTTGCACACATATTCATCACAGTGAGGTTATAGTATACACAATTGATGAATTACTTCATTTGTTGTTGGTTGTTTGGAAGTGTCCGTCACAACTTTCACTGTGGCAAGATAGAATGATTATTCTTATTTGTAAAATTTTGATGGAAAAAGAAGAAGCCGAAAAAAATCCCGAATATATCTCTATTTTTGGGTGTTTTGCCGGCTTCTTCTCAGTAGAATAACTGTTTACAAACAGACAAACTTCATGTTTCAAAAGTGCTTTTAAGGTAGGCCAACTAAAAATATATTTGTTTCATTCGTCCTTTTCAAAGTCTGTCAGTAAACCGCTTGGGCTGCGACGTGCGAATACGTGTAACTGCGCCTACGTCACACGTAACATTTGGCCGAGTAAATATAGCTTTGACGACACTCCGTCAACGCTCGCCGCCCAGCCGTGACAGATTCCTACACAATAAAACGTGCATATATACACTCTATATTATTCATCATCTTAGTCTATCAGCAGTGGCGTGCATAAAGGGTTTGCACAGGGTATGCAGATGATATAGAATAAAGAAAATCTCCAGTACGAGTTATAAATACTAAAGGGTAGGCTTTTTATAACTCTTACAATGCCTATCCTTGAGTTTTTTTACTTTTTTGTCTACTTTGCGGAACCCCAAGACATACATGTTACAATGGACATAACATCGCAGTAGTAGAGATTTTCGTGATAGAATCTAGCTCATCATAGCTCATCCGGGGAAGTAGTACAGAGTGGTGGCGTGTTTGTGTATATAGTTACAGGCACATGAACACCTACGAATCAGATTGATGGGCACAGGGCAGCAATTTGCAGAGCGTGTCCCTCGCATACCCTGTGAAGTGTTGCTCTATTTTTTAAGTTATTATTGACGCATCAAGATGGCCCACCTGATGTTAAGTGGAATAACATTGCCTATAAACATAGTTGGAGCCCACTTGAGGTCTGTTCCCGGCACAGGTTTTAAACTCCGACGTGAACAGAGGGGAGTTATACGTTCAATCAGTATGTTTGCCTGAGACATCGTAGCTCACACTGCATGGACCGATTCTATTTTTTCTACTAGCATCGCTTAAAGAAATATAATTTTAATATGCCTTAGTTGTTTTGCTTACGAATTATAAGTACATCGTGGCTTTACATAAAAGCGGTGATACGGTGGCGAACTGGTTAGAACTTCAGCTTTACTTTGGGAAAACCGTGTTTGAATCTCGACACGTATCACTAACTTGTCAGAGTTTGTGTTTAACCTTAAACATGAACGAACTGCTTTAATGGTGAAAGAAAACATAGTGAGTAAACCTGCATGCCTGAGTGCTCTTTATAATGTTCTTGAAGGAGTGTTTAGTCCACCAATCGCACTGGGCCAACCTGGTGGACTACGGCCTGAGCCCTTCTTTTTCTGGGAGGAGACAGTGCCCTGTAGTGAGTAGTGTTGCCCAAATGCAAGAACAAGACGAGACTTAGCCAGTCTTGGTCTTGGTCTTGCGCCAATACACCTGGTCTTGGTCTTGGTCTTGGTCTTGCGCTCCCAGTCTTGGTCTTGGTCTTGGTCTTGCAGCAAGAGTCTTGCAAGTCTTGCAATTACCTATTAGTCTATTACTATTTATTAAAGTTTACTTTAAATCTTAGAAAAACGTATTAACGTTTTCAATGTTCCAATGTTCCAATTCTAATGAATTGGAACATTGTGAGCTTGAATTAACATAGCCATAGTAAAGATCAAGCAGATTAATAAATAACTGAAGATTTGATAAGAAATTCGAAAAATCAACTGACCTATATGTCGTTTTCCATGGAAGTAACTGTTTCTTAATAAACATTTATGATTTATAAGCTTACATTTGCTAAAACATGTAAAAAAACAAATTAATTACAATAACTTGACTGTATTTTAAAGAACAATACTTATCTGTCTAGAAAGAGATTGAACCCTCAACTTATAAGAAATTTAATAAAAGAGTTTTACGACTTATCATTTATTTGAATAAAAAATAAAATACAACACAAATCAACAGCTTTATCATTAGGTTATGATACTTTATATCAATTCTTTTGACCAAGAATTAATACAAAGTAACCATCTGGCTGACTCATCACTTAACCTATTTCTATGTTTTCTAATTACTAATGATGCTTTAGAAAATAACCTCTCAGCAGGTACTGAAGTTGCAGGTATTGAGAGAAAATCACGGGCCATTTTCGATAAAATCGGATACTCTGTCTCATGCGTCCTCCACCAATCTAAAATCACCAATCTGAAACTTATTTATTCTTTGGAACACCTGTAGGTACTCTTAAAATTCGAAATTATTTTGCATGAATAGTGTCAAATGTTATGATTTCGGCGCGGCGGCAACGATTGTTTTAGATTTCAAAAGAAGCCGCCGGCGCGTGTATCATAACCATGTACTTCCGAAAAGCGGCAAATTTCTTTGAGAAGTAAGTACAAAACCTTTGATGCCGCATTATCAAAGTGCCGATGGTTAAAACATAACTATGCATGCACTCAGTTTGATTTTAATAGATATTTTTTTATTCGCTATGTTTATGGTATTAGTCGTAATGCGCATAGGTCCAGTTTTTCATATTCTTTGATATAGTTTTTTGCGTCTCATAGAATTCCTAAGCGTACCTACCTACCTATACACCGAACTGTTACACCTAACTACTCCGTGAAATAGCGCTAAGTCCTAGCTGCAAGACGCAAGAGTCTTGCAGGCTATGTCTTGTTCTTGCTCAAGTCTTGCACGGTCAGTCTTGGTCTTGGTCTTGCTAAAAATACGCGGTCTTGTTCTTGGTCTTGGTCTTGCAAAAACGCAAGAACAAGACCAAGACTGCAAGACCAAGACTGAATTTGGGCAACACTAGTAGTGAGCCTGATTATATATTATATAAATAATATTGATTTAAGCGACATATTGACAGCTAGTTCAGGTGTCTGCAGATCATCAGGTCATTTGCTAGATGACAAAAGGGTCTAATCGACACACAGGTCCGATTTATTTGAAATTTTGTGTAATGCTTAATTGGTAGTGGAGACATTAAGCTGATGCTGCAGCATCAAGTAGTCTACGGGATTCCAAAACTAGCAGCTCTCAAGAGATATCGCGTGTTTAGGCTGATTAGATTGGTTTTAATGAGTTAAAGAAAATAATTGAGGCATTGTAGATAAAAAACTTAGCTTAAGAATTTTAATGTAATATTATTTACAGAGAATTATGGCTTATTTCTTGATTCATGACTTTCAGCGGAGACCTAGTTTATTACTTGTAATATATTGTGATGTAAATTCATTTTCCGTATAACCTAGAAATGTCGACTTATAAATTTTACATATACTGACCTTTGCGGGTAGGTACATTATACCTATTATCCATATTTAGGAATAGGTAGGCAAATAAGTAATCTATACCTATCCATGTATTATAAATAAGGCTCATAGTTCAATCATGTGATGAAACTTATGAATCATTTTAATTGGTATTTAAAGGTAATTGTAAAGGTATACAAGCGGATGCCATCGACTTTGTAAAAACCTGTGTTTGGGCTAAAAACCTATGTCCGAAAATGTTGGGAACAGGCCACGGGTCTCATAGGAGAGGGGTTGTAGAGGCTAACCTCTACTCTACGCTACACTAGCTAGCTACGCTGTTCTAATGTAGATAAGTGGGCTTCAACTAAGATATTATCAGGTAAAGATTATTTTTGTGGCAATGAACGGGACTTACGTGCTCTCAGAGACGCAGGGGAAAGGTCAAGTTCTGAGAATAGATTTCGTGTCACGAAAAGTCAAAGCGCCATTTTGTTTTTCCTACGGCATTATAAGTTCGTCCATTAAAATAGTTGGCGCGATTTTAAAGCGGCCGCCGGCTTATGCCCAAAAGCGGGCGTCAGCTACTTCAAAGACTCGCCACATGCGGTACAACGCAGTTTAGAATGTACATTGATGCGTCGCGACTCGGAGGATTCAGATGACTAAAATTTTATGTTTTTATTTCCGTTTGTTCGTTGCACAGCCTAAAGCCTTCTTGTTCATAATGATGACGATTCGAATTTTCGAGGAGCAAATATCTATCTCTATCTCTATGCACATTCAGATCGGAAGACGTGCATAGGTAGGCTATTTTTTAGCCTAAGAGAACGTTTCTCACAAGCTTTTTCGAGTCAAAAAGCCCTCTGGCCATCTCTAGAATGCAAGTTATGTTTGTGTCCAAATATCAACAAGATCGGTACAGTGGTTACGCCATTACGCCAAACATAAGTCATAAATATTTTTTTGACAAAACAGAACCGACTTTGTTTTTACAACTAAAAAACAAGAATTAAATATTTTCTACAAAATTTTTAAGTCTGTGCCAAGTCAAATGTAAAAAGTTTCTATATATAGATCATAATATGTACTTCCTATTCCTTTTTATATAGATAGCAACGAAAGTACCCGTAATTTTTTACATTTTACTTAGCACCGACTTAAAAATGTTGTAGAAAATATTTATTTCTTGTTTTTTAGTTGTACATAACAAAGTCGGTATAAACGCTTTTTATTGTGTATATTTGCAATTATATCTAATTATATCTCTGTGATAACAGAATAAATAAATAAATAAATAAATAAAATATATAAAATATATAATATTTATTTATTTATTATTTATTTATAACAGAATGCCCTTAAAGACCAAGGGAAAGGTGTATAAAACCGCGGTTCGCCCTGCTTTGTTGTATGGCGCGGAGTGCTGGGCGACAAAAAGGACTCATGAGCAAAAACTGCACGTTAACGAGATGAAGATGTTGAGATGGGCAGCAGGTGTAACAACACTCGATAAAGTGCGTAATGAATACATCAGAGGCAGTTATAAGGTCGCCCCTATAACCGACAAAATGACGGAAGGCAGACTACGGTGGTACGGGCACGTTATGCGGCGCGGTGACGATCACGCCGTGCGAAAAGCCTTGGCACTCCCTGAACATGAAAGAAAAAGATGACGCCCTGCTTCCACGTGGTGGACGACGGTGGCCAAGGATATTAAAAACCCAAATCTGATTGACGTGACAACCCACAGAGAGTCCTGGCGCAGAAAGACGAGGAAAGCTGACCCCAAATGATGGGATAAGGCTAGGGCAAAGAAGAAGATTTGCAATTATATCTAAGTTATAACAGCCGAATGACAACTGCTCAAACATATTGCTTTTCCCGAAGCCGGGGGCGTTAACACTTGAGGAGTTCTCCCCGCACTTTACCATCAGTTCCTTTATTGTGACGAGCGTAAATTGCTTACCTCATATATATACCATAATTTAAACGCAAACAGTGTAATACTTATTATTGTTTAGTTGCGGTGGCCATCCGTGGTGTTCATTATCAGTTTCATTGGACCAAATGGTGCTTTTCAATAGCAAATGCTCAAGTGACATTAAAAATACTCAGATCGCTATTGGTGTCCCTATAATATTTGAAGAGTTCCCTAATTGCTCCAGGATCCCTTCAACAGATCTTGAACTGATAAAAATGGGACCACATCGGAACTATACCGTCTCAAACAAAAAAATATTTTTCAAAACGGTTTATTATTGACAGAGTTATGTGCTAACATACGTCAAAAAAAAATACAACCACATGGAGAACCTCCTCTTTTTTTACCATCTTTCGCATTTATAACATTAACTTAATTAAATAATTCATTTTCTAATATCAAATCAATTTATATAAGTTCAAAACGTGTTTACAACAATATTTCACCGGTTCGCAGTGTATCTGTCACTCGTCACAATACACTAATAGTGTTGGACGTCATCGCGTCCATCTTTGGGGGGAGAGGGAGCGGTCGGTTACATCACGGCTCCGTATATTGGCGGTCAATGGCGATAGGATAGGGAAGACACAGATTTATATGTCGGTAAAAGTTTTGGGAGGAACGAAATCGATCTCCGGCTCGCCTAGTAGGTACTAAGTTTCGCAGTTATGTGCGGTACGAGCAATTAAATAGACCTTGCTTTGAAGGTGGAGGAAATGATGAGAGAACCTGCAGACCTTAACATAACAGGAGACAAGAATGATTACTCCAATTATAGCACTTACTCCAATATAAGGCAAGCGACAAAATAAACGTCTCCAGCTGCCAAAGCACGGCAACTGGGAAAAGGAGAAGTATAGTTGCTACACGTATCTTATGTCTACTTGCATTGCTCGGAGAGTTGATAAAGGTGTATGAGAACACAAAATTGTATTCTTTTTCATATATTTCTTTTTCCTGGGGAGAAAAAGATCTCCTACTCATGCTAGCCTTGCGCAGTTCTCCATATTGTTTACAAAGGTAAAGGGTATCAATTCACACTTTGCCAGCCCTGCCCTGTAGTCCACTACAGGGCAGGGCTGGCAAAGTGTGAATAGGCCGTTAAAAGATTGATAATGGAACGAAAAGAAGAGTCACCTGATTTTAAGTGATCATTGCCACCGAGGTACATTTACGGAGGAAATTATTAACTACTATGTGTTGCCTGAATTTGTGACGCTGCTAACGTTTAGACATGGTTTGCGAGACAACGCGATTAAGCTGTTTACGCTGTTTAAGCTAATAAGAATGCAGCCCGCCGATCAACGCATCAGCGTCTTACATACAATTCACAGATGACACATGGTGTGTTTTATTCGGATTTCGTCCGGCAGGCCGACGTTCACTCAACGGACAAGAGGACTAAAGAGACGAAGCGTGAGGTCGGCTGAAACATCCAACACCGAACCGCTTCGAGTCGTGGTGTGCAGATTTTGTCCCGAGTGACATTCGTGATCTCATCAACTGATAGACGTCCACTGCTGAATATGTATTTGTAGGTAGTTGTTGTAGGTAGTTCCATATTCAACGGTGTTGGGCCGCATGCGTCCAGCGCCTCCGTGAGACTCGATTGATTGTGTCCGCCCACCCCTTGGGTATACTAACACTGCGTTTACCGGTGCGGGGTTCACGTTCCATAACTTTAGGAGCCAAGCTTCAGCTTCGCGATTCATTGAGCTATGTCGGCGAATCTGGCGCGCAACTCAATGCGTCAAAATCATAGCTTCCCGTAGAAGCAACGCAACGACTTCGGCCGTGTGGTCTCACTCTATTTCTTGTTATTGTGTTTGGGGTTAATAGATAATTTACAATATGGATCGTTAACTAAGGCGATGAATGAAGAGAGATATTAAGTTGCAAAGGCCGTTATGGTTATAATTCTCTTATCATTATCTTAGTAGACGACGTTAAATATCATCATCATCATCATCTCCGCTCAGAATGAGAAATGTTTAGGCCGTAGTCTACCACGCTGGCAAAGTGCGGATTGATAGACTTCACACGCCGTTGAGAACATTATGGAGAACTCTCAGTCATGCAGGTTTCTTTACGATGTTTTCCTTCGCCGTTTAAACGGTGTACGGTTTAAAAGTCAGTGCGTGCCGTGCGTTAAAATATATACTCTTTTACTAACTTAATTATCAAATTTAATGAACTATCGATATCCACAAATGCGGGCATCACTAAGATGTAAGTAACGAGTTAATCCTATCGATATATGTAGGCAGTGGGCGGAACTACTATACATAACGTGTTGGGCATTTATAATGTATGTATGATACAATTATATTCTTATCTATCGATATTCTAATATGCAGGCATCACTGCTATGTGGAACAGCTACCAAGCTGCTTTAACCGCGTGCGCTGTCTAAAAGGTGCGTCGCACAAAAATAATGCTGAACAGTAGATCTAATAAAATGTCAGCGGAAACATCTCTGATGCACCTAAAGCAAAAAAAAAAAAAAAATACCCACCTCAACGCTTCGCTTATGAGGCGTGCAAAACAGGGCAAGAGACCTCATAACAATAATCAAAGTTAACAAATAAAAAACCCTTTCCCAACACAATAACATCGGGATGCTATACAAATGAACCATTGAAAAACAAACGTGAGTTTTAAAACAACTTTGAACTTTAGTATTGCTAAACGTGACTTTTTTTCCCCCGTGTTGGCTGAAGACCTATGGGTGCTTTCGTGACATTTTCAAAACAAAAAGTACAGAAAACATTTACAACGTGTAACCGTATTACGAAATAATGTTGAAGGATGTATAAGTATGCTTCATAAGGAATCAACCTGTGTGACATTAAATATAAAGAAGCATATTTATTTTTCTACACAAACGAATTCAAAAGTGTTTACTTATGACAACCCTATTGAAGATAAAAGACTGACACGCGTTTAGTACCTACGCTACGCGACGCGTACCTTATACATTGACAGGAGTCACATGATTTTATTTTGCAGGCTGAATCTGATTTCTTCAGTAAAAACTATGGTAGTTTTATACTCTAAAACTGTAAGGTTTTCGGTTTCACATATAAGTCTCAGAGACAGTACATAGCGTTCCTTTAAAGGCCGTGAAATATTAATTCGCATTTCATTTACACGTTGTATACAATCACAACACAGCGTGTACAATTTTTTCGTCAATATGATGGAATATTATCTTATCGCTACACAGCTCCTCCAGGCAGCAGCATTGTATCAATACTGTGTTTCTGTCGGTGTAATTACAGGCGCATGAGGCTTATCACCCACGCCACAAACTGATGGACACAGCGCGGCATGTAGCAAGACGAGCTTCTTGCATGCCCTGCAAAGTGTTGCTCTGATTACAGGCAATGGTTTTCCCCTGATGGACAGTCGCTTCGCCTCGGTTCGCCTGTTAGCCTGTCTCCCCGCCATCCTGCACGCCAGCCTGCCCGCCTGCCTGCCCACCTGAATGCCTGCCCGCCTGTCCGCCTGCCTGACCACCTAGCTGCCCGCCTGCCTGGCCACCTGTCTACCAGCCTGCCTCCCCGCATGTCTGGGCGCCTGCTTGCCCGCCTGTCTACCCGCCTGCCTGCGTGGCCGCTTGCCTGCCCACTTGCCTGCCCGCCTGCATACCCACCTTCCTGCAGGCCTGCCTGCCCGCCTGTCTGTATGCCTGTCTGCCCACTTGCCTGCACGCATATCTACCCGCCTATTTACCCGCCTATCTACCCGCCTGTCTGTCCGCCTGCCTGGCGGCCTGTCTACCCGCCTGTCTGCCCGCCTGTCTACCAGCCTGCCTGCACGCCTGTCTCCCCGCCGGCCTGCCCGCCTGTCTGTGATTTATTAGAATACTGTCCCCCGTTACTTCGTCCACGCAAGATTCATCTTTAAAAGATACACATATTTTATAGCTGATTTTATTTTGAACTTTTAAAGGGGAACAATCCCTTTAAACATTATATTGATGTCACTTTAACCGTTTCAGCATTCCATGAAACGAAAGCTTTCAAAAGGTATATTTTTCCCGTTTATGCAAAAAAAAATTATGATCTGCTGCTATTGTTCGTACAATAATGTTATAGGTATAGCCTAACCTTCCTCGTTAAATGGACTATCCAATATCCTTGGGGCTTTACCCTCAAAGTATGAGCTACTAATAATATTAAGTATGGAAAATAAAACACAGAAATGAAACTTAATAAAAGACCATAATGTGCGGATGTAAAATATAACTATAGAAGCCTCAAATCACCCATCATGCTCATTTGAAACCTTGAATCTATTTGAATTTGAATTGATATAGCAGGTTTTACTTAAAATTAGAAGAGTTACTTAAAATCATTTTTTGAATGAATTTTGTATTCTTCTACTATCGGATTTGTCGAAATATAACGCTTACTGAGGAAGGCTTTATTTTAAAACCACCATTTATTAAAAGTATTTCAAAAGAGGTCAAGAGAGTTAACCAAAGTTAATAAATAAACAACCCTTTCCAAAGAAAATAACATCGGGATGCCATACAAACGAACCATTGAAAAACAAACGTGAATTTTCAATCAAACTTTTGAGAACTTTTGAATTGTTAAACGTGACTTTTCTGCTTCTGTGACCTGAAGACTTATGAATGCTTTGGTGATATTTTTCGTTCTTATTTTCCACAAAGGACCAGTTAAACAATCACAACACAGCCTATACAATTTGACAGCTTTATGTATCGCTTCATGTAATATATCCCACCAAGAACATTTTCATGTAAAATGTTGCCCAGACTGTCAAAAAGCTACCAGATCACGTGTAGAGCCAAGCTTCTACATTCACATGGGCGTGAGGTGAAAAATGTACCTACTTTTTATAACTATAGTATAAGCACGAAGAAGTGTCGTTTTTAGGGTTCAGTACCCAAAGGGTAAAAGGGACCTTATTATAAAGATTCTACTGTCCGTCCGTCTGTTTGTGTCCGTCTGTCACCAGACTGTATAATGTGTCTAGTTAGACAGTTGAAATTTATTTCTGTTGCCGCTATAACAAATATACTATAAAAACAGAATGAAATAAATATTTAGGTGGCTCCGATACAACATACATGAGATAATGGAACGGAACCCTTCGTGCGCGATTCCAACACGTACTTAACCGGTGTTTTATGACAACTTTGTTTACCTAGTTATATATTTATGTATATATACCTAGGTTGGGTGATAGGCTTCGGTCGTGGCTAGCTATTAGCGCCAAAGACGTCCTAAGCGATTTAGCGATCCGGTACGCGGTTGAATTAAGTTTGATATTAAATGCTTAAGTAGGTTTTTATTTAACTGCTATGCCTGTAACAGGTTAGACCCCAACCATCTTCGACTTCATCATCACATACCATCAGGTGAGATTGCAGTCAGGGTTAAACTTGTAATCGGATAGAAAAAAAACAAAAAGTTATGAGCACTTTAACCAATATTACTTGCTTTAACGGTGAAGGAAAACATCGTGTGGAATCCTACAAGCCTGAGAGTTCTCCATAACGTTTTCAAAGGCTTACCAAGTCTACTGATCCTTACTTGGTGACCACGGCCTAAACCGATCTCATTATGAGAGGAAACTCGTGCCATGCAATAGGTCGGTAGTGTTCTGCTAATGATATTATGATGATCATGATGACGATGACGATTGATCTCAGGAAAACGTTCTATAACTAAAGTTTTTCGTTTCGCAGTCCCCCACAACATTTCCGACTGGCTTTCAGACGGCCGATTGGCGCAGTTTGCAGCGCCCCTGCTTTCTGAGCCCAAGGTCGTGGTTTCGATTCCCACTACTGGAAAATGTTTGTGTGATGAGTACGAATGTTTTTCAGTGTCTGGTGTTTATATTCTAAGTATTTATGTATGTTATTCATAAAAATATTCATCAGTCATCTTAGTACCCATAACACAAGCTACGCTTACTTTAGGGCTAGATGGCGATGTGTGTATTGTCGTAGTATATTTATTAATTTATTTATTACTAGCTGTACCCTGCCGTGGCAGGGTACAGCTAGTAACACACACTTGCCCAGTAACACACAGCACAGCACAGTAACACACAATGTGCCACACTTCGCTGTGGCACATTGTGATTGAATGGTTGAGAAAAATAGATAAAAATAATCCTTGATGCGTATTATATATCATGCTAAAATTTCAGCTCGATCGGTGCAGAACTTTTTGAGTATGAAGCGTACACAAACCTACATAACATTTATATATATATATATATATAGATTATTTGTTTATAACAAAAGTTATTTTATAATCATCTATGCTGTAACCCCATCTGTATAGTACCCGAATACATTTCCAACCAGCCCGTATAAAATTCGCGATGTTGAATCTAAACTTGTGAGATTTATCGACGGTAGAGCATCTGTTCATCTTATGTTCGACTATATTTAGTTGATAGTCGATTGTGGCATGCTTAAGATTCTAACCGAGATGGATGTATTTTGGGTTTATTTATTGTATGCTGTAGAGCTAGCATACACGCAACCAGAGTTATGTCTACCCATTATCTCGTCTATCTCTATAGAAAAAATAGAGATTATTATCTCGCGGGCGCCGTACATGCTAGCCCTGCCTGAGATGGACATAGGATAAGTTAAATCTCGGGAAAGCATACGGGTAACGGGTAACGAGGGATTTAAAAAAATGCCTTATTACTTATGCTTTGTTATTCTGTTTACCACGCTATCGACAAAGAGGTGCCGTCATTTAGCTTAGGAACGCGTAGGAACCAATAACGCCTGGTTACCTGTAATTATTAATGGGATATATGGAACCGATGCAATGAGGCATGCAGGAGTTTTTATATAAATGTTATGTAGCCTCTTATATTTGAGCCTCATCATTAGGCCATCCCAACATCATCATTTAGGTACCACAAAGTGAGTTTGCAATCAAGGGTTAATTTGTAGTAGAATGTGAATGAATGAATACACTTTTATTGTACAACACATAAACATAACAAATTATAAGTAAAAATTTAACAAAAAGTATACAATTTGGCGGCCTTATCGCTACATAGCGATCTCTTCCAGGCAACCAAAGGCGTTAAAAACAGCTCAAGAAGAGAGGTAGGTGGTGGAGAATGTATGAAGCATTGGGGTAAAGTAATGACACATTTCCGCAGTAAAAGCTGTGGTGGTAAACCATGACCTTTCCGTTGTCCGGTTAAGGTAAAAGGTCGTTTAGTCACAGCTGATTCATACGGGCTGCAGAGCTTATCGTGATATCAGCCGATTTACTGGCGATATGCCTGCGTATTATTCATTGTCGCACTTTGTGGTTTAACTATCAAATTTAAAATGACACCATTGAATAGCTACAAACTGTAACTTTGCGAGCCACTCCTGACTGTAATTTGTGTCGACCTCCCTTGCGCGTTGATCGCTGTGGTCTTTCTTATCCCTAAGGGGGATTTCCCCTCTAAACCATTCTAGGTACCATCGCAATGCAAGCTGGTTTTCATCCCAATGTCGTCAATATCACTAAAAACTCGCATGAAGCGATTTGCATCTTCTTTCGAGTTCTGTGTTACCTGATTCTTATAATCTTGGTATCTTTAAAACAAGAGTGAATAGGCATCTTCTAGGCAAGCGCCCCATCTTAGGCCACATCCATACTATCCATCCGGTGAGATTGTGGTAAAAAAAAAGAAACGAGTTCCCGGGTCGATTCCCGGAAGGTCAAGAATTATAAGGTATTGTATTTCCTGTTAAAAAAATTTAGTACTAGCCTGGAATTCGAAAGTTGGTGAAGTCAGACACGTGCCTCAGAGAGTATTTTTGGTTGTCAATACTCGCGGTGAGAAAGAAGAGAAACAAACAAACATACACACTTTCGTATTGATAACATTAGTATGGATAATATAGATATAGATTGATTGTGATAACATACAGGTACAGATACTGACACAGTATAAAATGTGGGTATGTTAATTATATTGCAAGGTAGAATTTATAATGTATGTTTATTATTAATGTTAATTACTATGCATGCATAATTATATCCATCTGACTTCTCGAGCATAAATCATATTCAAAAGGATTTATTTATAAACCTATCAGCATTAGTAAATCTTGTATTCCTTATTTAGCCCCCTCACGAAAAAGAGGGGTGTTATAAATTTAACATGTAACTGTGTCTGTCTTGCATCGAAGCTCACAAACAAATCAATATATTTTATTTGGCTATTAAAAATTTCTTTAGCTGTGTTGAGCTTTTTCAGGTTGAGGTAAAACTTCTGTTCTTCTCAGAATGAGACGGGTTTAGGCCTTAAGTCCACCGCGCTGCCTGAATGCAGATTATCTATGTAGATTTATATACCTATGTAGATTTATGGCTTCAAAATAATTCACATAGCCAGCAATGGACTGGAGAGAAGTGTTCTTGGTGTATCTCTATGTGATTAAATCATATATTTGGCCTATTATGGGCCTACTTGAATAAAGATTTTTGACTTTGACTTTATTTGATAATCCATAGGAAATAAAACCTATCAACATACTTCAAATGACTCATAAAGCTGAAGTTGCAATCAGCAGGGCTAGAGGCTAAGAGAATTAAAGGAAGCTGAAATCTTAGCCCCGCAAAGATAAATACAGCATTTGTAACTTCCACAAGGTAGACAGACGATTATGAGATCCACTAGCAGTGCAGGACAGTGTAATATCTATCTCTCCGTTAAATTACTTTACGGTGGATGTTTATCGGTTGATATAATGAAGATGATGATCCACCCTGGATATAGATAATATCCAGTGTTACAACTAACAGCAAAAGGTATAATTAATAATTAACAATTAGGTACTAATAATTGACAGAACAAGTAGGTAATACCTTAGGGCAAGTACAAAAGATCCTGAAGGGTTGAAGTAGGCCCTACGACGAGATATATAGATAGAAGTAACACCTGTTGGTAAAAGGAAAATCATTACCTATAAGCAGAGCTGCAACACTTCAAGCCACCACCCTGTAATATTCCTACAAAGTGCCACAATGAGTCCAACTTAAGATGTTGGTGCTGTAGATATTAAGCCTCATTTCACCTTGTAATTACTCTGGCAAAACTGTTTTGAGGGAGAAATAAACATGGCGGTAGGTAGGCAGTAGGGAGTACTCCTAGACTAAGCTCTGCGATAAAGAGCGATGAGAAAAAAAAATTGAGAATATGCTACGTTGAAATCATGGGAGTACTTATGTAAATTAACTCAAAAATAGTTATCCAAATAAATCTTTTGAATTAGCTATGCATCCATCCGGGCAATTGCTATACCTGATGGCAGCCAGAAGTTGATGGAAACTTGGATGGCTGACAATAGATTGAGAGCAAGTAGATTTTCATACTCACTGCTTCTAAAATAACCCAGGTATTTGAAATGGGGTGCAATTACAATGCATTTCTGTCAACGGTGAGTGTTTACAGTTTTACTTGGTTAACTGGTATAAATTAAAAAATATTTTGAAATCCTTTTACAATAACTATGGATTTCCTATAAAATAAACAATGTTTTCAAGGGAAATATTAAAAATTCAATTCAATTATATGTGGGTTAGTATGAGACAGCTAAACAAACAAATACTGGCGATTTTATGTTTGTTTATTTTGAGTCTGCATATTTCACAAAAAAGTAAAAACGCGAAAAGTAGTCGTAAAATTTTACCAAGGCGCCAAATCGTTGGTTTTTATATGAAATGTAGATATTACATGAAGATTTCAGTCATAAAAGTAAGAAAAAACATCGTACTTACGCAATTTTCTACGTCTCACCCAAAGCAATTTATCACATCACCTATAAAAGTAAATTTAGACCCTACTAGATGTCCGAAATAGAAAACTGTAAGCACTGGTCACTACGATGGAAAAACTACCACTTTGTGTTTATTGTACAGCCAGATCACTTATGCGCATTTCCAGTGCAAGAGTGGAAATCTGTGAAAATCCTGGAGATATTTTTATTCAGTAAGAAAATTCATACTGGTCTGAAACTAACTAATGGAAAATCACTTAAAATCTACACGTAGAACACAATGGTCCGCTGTGGATAGACGCTCATGACCGAAACTGAAAGCAACCACGTCCGTGTATTTTCACGAAATCAACGCGATTTTATGAATTTCACAAAATAAAATGTTATGCATGACATGTACTTTTGACATGCGCACTATGTCCATTGCAAAAAATTAAGTGCCATCTATTGCGGCGGGATTTATTTCTTTGCTTGTTGCTTTTGAGAGCTACTACGAAGTTTTGCTATGCGCCGCTAGGTGTCGTCAAAAATAGTACAATTAACTATCGCTAGGCAATGCCCATTTTAAAAATTTATTTCAAAACTTTACGGTTTGGGCTATTATTAGACCTAAAAAAATCCTTTTAAATCACGACTCATAGGGCAAATTTAAGTCATTATGTAGAACGTACATAAAGTAAAATTCATAATGTACTTTTAAAACTGTGTCTGCTAGTAAGCACTAGATGGCGTTCAAATTCAACTTTACAATAGGTACATTGTTTTGAGTCAATAATTAAAAAAACAAGGATACTTAAAATATTTATTAAATGTGCACATTCACGTTCAACGGTCTATATAGATTTATCACAACCTGATTATGAAACTAACAGTCTAAATTCTTATCACAATCGACGTGAAATTCTAATCGCGACCATGATTTGTCCTAAAATGGTAATTTTTACAACCTTGAGTGATGAGACTGCCGATTTACATAGAGCGACTGAAAACTTCTTATTTGAGAAGGTATTTGACTATTTTATTAGCTACAGTCTAAGGCCCAATATTAATAAACCAGTTTCGTGCTACTTAGACTATGTTTACTTTGGCTGAGATCTACAGAGAGTACCTACTTGATTTTGCTCAGACTTTACTAAGATCTTCTCTTACTAAAGTCTTACTTTGCTTTGCTTAGACTTTACTTTGGCCTATATCTATAGAGCGTACTTTGACTTTGCTTAAATTTTACTATAGTTGCGATCTAAAGAACGTACTTTGACTTTGCTCAGACTTTACTTTGGCAAAGATCTGTATCGCTTACTTCGGCTCGTTGTACAGAGACACAGGTAGAAACTGGTAGAACACTGTTAAAATTCAAAGTAACAACTTGGTACAAAAGCCCAAATGATAATGCTTAGCGTCCGAAAAAGCAGTTAAAGGTACGAAATAACGTTTTTTTATGAAAGGAAATACGTATAGTATCATCATCATCAAGTCAACCAATGGACGTCCACTGTTAATCATAGGTATTTTGTAGGGAGTTCCAAATACCACAGTTTTGAGCCGCTTAGGTCCAGTGGCTCCCTGCGACTCGCTTGATGACATCAGTCCACCTCGTCGGGGGTCTAACATCGCTACGTTTACCGGTGCAAGGTCGCCATTCCAGCACCTTGGGACCCCAACGTCTATCGGTTTTCGGAGTTATGTGCCCATTGCCACTTTAGCTTGGAGACTCTTAGAGCTACGTCAGTAACTCCGATTCTTCTACGGACCTCCACATACCTGATTTGATCACGTAGCGATACTCCAAGCATAGCTCTCTCCATCGCCCTGGTTAGTGATCGCGTTTTTATGCGGCCCATAGCTAGCGACCATGTTTTGGAGCAATAGGTCAAAACACGCACTGTTACGTATAGTAAGAGTACGTACGTACGATACTCTGGTACTTGCGTACCTAGTAGTCTTTCTCTTTTTATGTTCTTATATCTTAAATTCGAAAGTGTGTTTGTTTTATTGTCGTTCCCTTACGTTCATTACGTAACCAATAGTGCGTGCACTTCATACATGCTCAAAAGCAATGCATACCGTAACATTTTTGTTTAACTCATAAAGGGGAAGGATTTTGTAATTATATGCCATCTTCCTTTTTTGCATACCCTGGTCAAATACCCTGTGCACACCACTGGCAACCAATCAACTTGATTTTTGGCATAGAGATAAAAAGGACGGAGAGTAACATAGGCACAGTCCAGTGCTAGCTATAAAAAACTTAAGGCTAGTAATTGTAAGAGTTATAAGAAGCCTACCCTTAAGTATTTATAACTCGTTCTGGAGTTTATCTTCATTTTATATCATCTGCATATCCTGTGCATACCCTCTATGTACGCCACTGCATAGGCATTTTTATTCGTAATACCAGGAAAACAAACGGCTCTCACAGGATTTGTAAAAACCGTAATAAGCGCGTGCAACAGCTAGTGTTACATACGTTCCAATACTCAACTTATAAGGATATCTAAGCACAAACAATAACCTAAAGCGTTTTCTGCTATATTTTGTATAGGGTCACTGGAATTAAATATCTACTAAGTAAACACTTACATTAAATAAATTAATAAATACTATTAAAATTAAAATAATATGGTCCTCTAATGAAATTCGTAGCTCCTAGTTAGACTATAGTCCTTCTAAGAACCTCTCAGGTATGTGCGATGACGTCACTTCGCCTCGCCTCGCCTCGCCTAGCGTAACTTGAGAGCTTTTTATGCCAGACGACACGACCACATGCATTATGTCGCAATCTATTCGGATTATCGTTTGTTAAGACGGGACCCGCTGCTACACTATAGGACTATAGTTACCTGGAGAATTTACTTGACAAATATTTTTTACGCGAGCATTCGTTGTGCAAGCGTTGCCACCTATTTGCGGTCCAACCAAACAATCGTTTACGAAGACAACATTGTGAATTAAATCACCAAACTTCAATCCATTCACCACCATCAATGGTGTTCGCAAGGAAGATAATTATTATATGGAATAAAATGATTTTTTAAAATCTAAATATAATAGTTAAAATTCTACGTCATTTTCCGGTATGCCAGCTATCTCTTTCTCCAGCTTTATCCCAATCGATGCAGTGACTTAGCTGAACATACAAAACAAACAAACCAACACGCCATCACATAAAATATAATAATAAGTAGGTATCTAAGTATTTGTTGTTCAACTAGAGAATATAACTAAACTTATACAGAAGTCGCGGCCTTAACGTAACAAACTCCAAGAAGGACTAAGAGCAGTCTGATAACTACTACCTACATTTGCCAAAAAAGCTATGTCATAAGAGTTATTTGTAATGTCCATGTTTTCATGTCTGGAAAAATTGCCTCAGCCTCATGAGAAGATCCTAAGCATTCACAACACGACATGGCTTCGATGTCGAGTCGTTATGTGAAAATATATTTCTGTAAATGTACATTGTACCTACTCCTAAGGTCGAAGAGTACAAACAACTTGTTTGTATTTAATATTATTTCATAGCTGCATAAAAACGGCCAAATGTTCAAATATTATTTAAAATGCACACTGATTTACCTACAAAGAAATATATGTCTATCTGTGAATTCAAAAAGGATAGAATATAACGATACCTTCCAAACCAGAAAATACATTTGAGTCCCTGAGCTTTCTCATACAATTAAAATTTACCATCAGGTGTGATTGCAGTCAAAAACTAGTCTATACTATATTTAAAAAAAAATTAAAGCAAAAATTAGAAAGTGTATAATTCTAAAACACAAAAATAGCAAATTTAATCCAAATCCGTGCAGCCATTAAAGTGGTTCTGGTTGGTGGCTTCGGCCATGGCTAGTCACCATCATGCCCACAAAGAAGTACCGCCTAGCGATTTAATTAGCATTTTGATAAACTCCCATTTTTAAAGTCATAAACACGCATCGCGTGGTTAATCTTAATCTTCCTTATATGAAGTCGGTAAAAAAGTGAGTGTCGTTAGACATCAGCCCACGCCGGGTGACCTAGTGCTGGCTAGTGATCTTTGATTTTACCTTATTGTAGTCTAGGAGACGATCACCTTTAATTAATGGAAACAAAGACGTGCCATCGAGCAAGGTGTAGGTAGCGTTTCGGTACGATGCCGCGTAGAAAACGATTCGGGGAGGGTTTAATATAACTACCATACCCCTAAAAGATTAGCCCGCTACCGTCTTAAAGTGCATCATCAGTTACAGTGGTATTGAAAAAAGAAAACTCCAGCGGGGTTCAAATCCCTTTAGCTTCTTTATATGCGTTTAGAGAACTGTCAGTTTGTGTATAGGCGATGGTCTTACCTTGGTGGGCCATCTTACGGACTTCATTGGAAATCTCCAAAATAAGATTTTTTAAACTGCAATGAAAATCATTGCGTTCGTTGCGGCGCTACATGCTCATAGTTAAAAAAATACTAAAAAAATATTTATATGGTGTACAAAAAACTCGTGTTTTAGTTAAATAATAAACATCATTAGAGAATGCGTTTGCTTGCTCTGAGAACCTCGGTTTTACCGTCTAGACCGGTCGGACTTAGTTTTTTTTTCTAGAAACTTCGTGACTGGCAGAGCCTTGGATTCCGTTAGCGATAGATTAAAAGAAAAAAATGGCAGACAGACAACAGCTGGCGTATTATTTTTTAAATTGGCAATCAGTCTCACAGGCGAGCATTCTACCACTCAACAATCGCCTCGTTGATCTAATGGATGTACTCGACTTCAGTTTGCGAGACTCTGGGCTCAATTATGGTGATGATGGGGTTACAAATAAAAAACTAGCTGTAGCAGTGGCGTGCACTTCGTAAATGCACAAAGCGCTGCCTACCCTAACATTTTCCTATCACTGGTAAAAAGGAGTATTTTCACTTTTTTACTTTATGCTTAACCTGGTACAAATCCTGTGCATAAAAAGGAAACAAAAAAACAGACAGTAATCCCCAGAAAACGTTACTCTTCTTCTGTTCCGTTGAAAAAAGTACCGCGGCCTTTTTTTAGAACTTTAAAAGGGCACCGTTTATGCAGCGCACGCAGCGGAAGCTCTGAAAAGAAAAAAAAAACCCAATTTCAGGCTATCCAACATTGAAATATTTTTTTTAATCGGACCAGTAGTTCCTGATATCATTTTTGTACCTGCACTAATAATGAGTACTTAAGTCATAACATCATTTTATGCGTCACAAATAGTTTTCTAAATGCACGCCAAGTAGAGAACTTTATAGGCAAATTTTGCTATTTTGAGTTATATTATTACAATCTTCTTAAGTATCTCCATTTTTCTTGAAAATAAATTATAGCCTATGTTACTTCATGATAGTTAAGCTTTCTTTTAGTGAAAAAATTGTTAAAATCGGTCCAGTACTTTCGGAGCCTATTGGGTTCAAACAAACAAACAAAATCTTTCCTCTTTATAACATGAAGATAATATAGCTCTTTATAGATGACTAGCTTTTGCCCGCGGCTTCGCTCACGTTAAGTTCAATTTTTGAGTTGGAATTATAAAATTTGTGTTAACACGTATTCCTTTATTTTTAACCGAAAACCTAACTTCATAGTTTAACTTGAAAAATAAAATGATAAATGAAGGATTTTAAACAAACTTTCATCCCCCATTTAACCCCCTTAGGGTTAGAATTTTCAAAAATCCTTTCTTAGCTTCAGGATGCCTACGTTGTAATAACTATCTGTGTGCGAAATTTCAGCCCGAGCCGTCAAGTGGTTAGTGCTGTGCGTTGATAGATCAGTCAGTCAGTCAGCCAGTCACCTTTGCCTTTTATATATATATAGATAATAGTTAATTAAAATTAAAAAATGTGGTGAATGTTCGTACGAGCGCGTTTAGATGGCATATTCAAATCGGGTCCCGCGCCGGATGCGGCGGAATACCAGCACCGGGGTGTTCGTTGGAGATGCGCGGTGAAATAATAAAACCATTGTAATGCAGGCACTTTATCACCCTTGCTTAGGGCAGCATGACCTTATTCGATTTCAGAACGTTGCAAACTAAAACGCGACCTAAAATACTACTTGGAGTACTTTTATTTTCCCGTTTTTCTTGCAATTCCTAGTTGACTAAATAAAATTAAACGACCAAAATAATAAAAAAGTAATCCCTTCTAATAAATAATATATATATATATATATATAACTCGTATATATGATTTATCTTTATATTATGTAGTATTAATGTGTAAAGTACATGTAGTGTATATGAACTATTTCTTTTTAAATTGAATTTTGCACTATCCCGTTTTCCGTACTAGACATGCTTCCTCAACGAAAGGTTGTCTGGAGGAGATCGCTTTAAGCGATAAGGCCGCCTTTGCGCAAATCAATTTATTTACCATTTGTTTTCTTAATTTGTGTTTTTATTCTGTATGTGCAATAAAGACTTTCTATCCATCTTTTTATCCTTTCATGTTAAGGTGCCTAGTTTTAGAAAAACCTTACTTTACGTAACGTTAGATATACCTAACTTACTTATTAATATGTATAAATGTCCACGATATCTGTGCTTCATTTGCGCTGAACATACCTAGGTAACGAATAAATAAACAAAACAATTAGTTAGTGTTTTTAATAGGAGTACCTACATATTTTTAACCGACTAACAAAAAAAGAGGAGGATGCTTTATAACCAAAACAGATTTTTATTTAATTTTTGTCTGTCGGTCTGTCTGCCTAACTGTCTGTCTGTCCAGGCATCACGTGAAAACTACTGAACGGATTTGAATAAAATTTGGTATAGTGGTAGTTGATATTCCGGGTTAGCATATAGGATTTCTTTTTATCCCGATAAACAATAAGTTTCCGCCGGGAAATGGGATGAAAATTTTTATCAACTTTACTTCATAGCTCCGTTAAATTTGAACCGATTTAAATAATTATTTTTTTATTTGAAAGTGTATACCGTCAAGCATGTATGGTCTTATTTTAATAAGGTCCTGATACATCTGGTCGGAGATAAAGAACATAACTCTTCACAAAGAACTGTAAGTCGCAAGGCATAAAAATAAAACTTTTGCTGCCAACTCGGGTTCTTAAACTTTACAACTGCCAAACTGTTATATCTTTTTGCTATAATCCGCGAAAACCAAGAAAAGCTGTACGGTGCAATTTATATAATAATTTATTCTATATCAATTCGTAGTGTTTCGTTGTTTATGCACTGACGTTATAGTTATATGGATGAAATGAAATGAAAATACACTTTATTATACACCTAACAGAATGAAATTGACGGAATGAATGACGGCCGATTGGCGCAGTGGGCAGCGACCCTGCTTTCTGAGCCAAGGCCGTGGGTTCGATTCCCACAACTGGACAATTTTTGTGTGATGAACATAAATGTTTTTCAGTGTCTGGGTGTTTATCTATATATTATAAGTATTTACGTATATTATTCATATAATTATTCATCAGTTATCTTAGTACCCATAACACAAGCTACGCTTACTTTAGGGCTAGATGGCGATGTGTGTATTGTCGTAGTATATTTATTTATTTATTACAATTATAAACAAAAAAAAACAGCAAATATAACACGCAGGTACAATGCTAGATACCAGCCAGGCAATCCAACAAAGGAAAGGGGAAAAAAACCTTAGACTTATAATACTACTTAGATGGATAATACTATGATCGTACAAAATGCACTACCTACGCACGTTTTGCTCCGAAAGCGGGTTTGGAAAATCGGAACTCGAAATACCATAACATCCCGTAAAACGAGTTTTCCCCGCACGATTAAATAAGCTTATAAATAAAAAAAATACGTGGGTAGAAGCAGGCGTTACCCTCTACGCACGTTTTGCTCCGAAACCGAAGCATCCTCAGATGTTGACTTTACAATTAATTGTTAAGTGACTGATCACTTATGACTTAACAATTACTCTTTGTAAAGTCAACATCTGAGGATGCTCCGGTTTCGCAGGGAAATGTGCGTAGAGGGTACATTGCCGAAGATCTTTTTGGTGTGGAGTATAAGCATTGAAGGAATTATAAATTACACCATACAGATTCTCCTGCTTTTCGCGGAGTATAGCAAATTATCAAGCTTAATTTTCATACTAAAAAAATTACGTAAACATGTAATATACGGAACAGATGGAATATTTATTCATTATTTTTTACCTAAAATACCAAAGCGAACGTTTTAAGTTCTTTAACGACATGTAAAAATACAATAAGATGACCACAATGTTGAGATATGTGAATTCATACATTTGCCTTTTTCTTGAATACATTTTTGGTTGATGATCTCAGAGGAAGACCCCCCTTGTTCAAAAGGAAAATATTATATTTATTATTTACTTCGTCCGCGTACAATTTGTAATCCAGAAAATTTCCCCGCGCTAATTTTTACCTCCATTTTATGCCTTTGCTTACCGACTATTGTACACGTTGTTTAATAAAATGTTTTTAATGGTACAATAAAACCATTTCAATTGCAGAACTCAGTTAAAAAATAAACATGGTTGGGGTTACCCCCCATTTTAGTGACGTTTGTACCGTTTATGTTTGTTGGACCAGGACCTGGACCTTTGACCGTGAATAAATAGTCAATAAGTGGATCATGGCAACAAAATATGACAATGGGTTAAAAGGGAAAGTTTGACCAGCTAGGTGGTAGTGGGACTTAAGAAACATGGAGGGTTAAGTATCACGGGATTTTAAAACACTTCACAATATTTGAATTTTTGAGTTCTAGCCAAAAACGCCACGATAAATTAACTTCTCTTTTCAACTTTTTCTACTTTTATTAACTTTTGTTGTATTGCGATTAAAAATAGACATTTTGTGAAAATTTCAGCACTCTACTTATTAAGGTTCATGACATACAGCCCGCTGACCGATAGATGAACGGGCGGGCGGACGGTTGGATGGACGGCTGCCGGACAGCGCTGGCTTAGTAATGAAATCACGTTCGCACCCTTCAGGTATGAAACCTTAAAAAGGCCTCTTCACAACGAAACAGAAACTTTAGATAGTGAATCTTTACATTTTACCTCCAAATTAAGTAGTTATGTAGGAATAGAGCCGCTCTCAGTTGAAGGTTACATACGTTGACGGCCGTTACGTGTGACGTCATCGCACGCCAACGGCTACAATTATTATGATCTTAGTCCAGGAGACGGCGATTTGATTTATTCGTCAACTCAACTACCCCAAATGACAAGGCTGACACTTTGCAACAGTCCAAAGAATCCAATTCAAACTTTTGTTATAAACCTGTTGACCTCTTCGGTTTCGCACCTGTTTCCAGGATAAAAGTGGGTCGTGTGGAACCTCTAGTTATTTGTATATAGATAGATGGAGAGAAAGAAGATAGAATAATTCATTAGCTTTTTCTGTAACTATTTTTCTCACGCCATTGTTTACCTGGAAGAGATCGCTATATAGCAAAAAGGCCTCCAAATTGTCTTCACTGTATTTCTTCAGTGTATTTTGTGCTGTGTTCAATAAAAGGTCATTAATTCGTTCATTAATTCAATCATTGATATAAAGTATGGAATAGAGATAGATATACATGATGATTTGTGTTTGTTGAGATGATGATGACGATTGATGGGTTGAGTATGCGCTTTTGAAACTCCGAAGGTAAACAATTAGTAAGTAAAAATATGTTTAAACGACGTTTTTAAATATCTCGCACTGCTCCCACTTCGCACAAGAGAGAAAAATGATTGTTTAAATTTTAGAAGAGAGAAAGAGAGTGCTCGTTTTCTCGGTAGAATCTGTCTTCCGAACTGGTGGTAGAACCAGTTCCAAGGTGGTTATTAAGTAGGTCAACTTGAAATAAATACGTTTAGAGATGTGAATTGTAGCCACCAGCTCCTGCACTACACAGACATCCGGGTAGCTCATGCATAATGTATGAGCGACCAGCTGATATGTTATGCGTTAATAGATTCTTGCTAGGATTTAGCCGCCGAGGATACCTCGGAACGAGTATTATTATTGTTAAATCTTCAGTGCTATTCTATGATTCCCTATTTGAAGCCAACCGATTTCTGGTCCACTACAAGTTACCTTCCATTCAGATGTGAAGGGTGTAAGCCGTAGTCCACCAAACTGGTCAAGTGTAGAAAGAAGTCTATAGACGCGCCTTTAAGAACATTATGTAGAACTTTCGGGCGTGCAGGTTTTATAACGATGTTTTCCTTCGCCGTATAGCAATCGATATTTCATTGTTTAAAACACACATCTTTATTTATATATATTTCTTGCGTGCTTGTGTACGTCACTGGCGGCTCATAGACGGCTGGACCGATTTGAATGATTTTTCGGTATGCGTTTGGGTGGCACCCTGGATGCTTTAGATTCACAAATCAGCCGACAGATGGCGTTGGGGTCAGCTAGTAACTTTGTAAAGTTACAGGTGGCCGAGCGAAACCTTAACAACTAAGCTTTAATTATATCAACTATTTAAACTAATAAGCTCGCGTATATACAAATCTTAAACTGTGCCATTTACATTAACATTACATTGCATTTTGAGGAGCTAATCTGCTGATCACGCCGAGACTCCTCATCAGATCTTCTTCAATGTTTATGAGACCACCTTAACATGATCTCATAAAGCGTCTTAAGAGAGAATAAAGTCGTAAAAACGTTATACCCACCGCGTTTCAACCCAGATCGGTTGTAAAATAAGACACAATCGCATATTGACCGAGGAAATCGCAACAATTAAAGCAAAGACTGCGTTCGTTCGGTCAATTGGATCATTCATTCATACCCAAGTTTATTTTTTTCAATTGGTGCTATAAGTTTAACTGGCCTGTCTTTGGAATTGTAGCTTCTCAAGTATCAACGGATGTATAGAATATGATGCGGTTTTTGAACGCCGCGACTTGATAAAGACGTTGGCTTCCTAACTGGAAAAAAACGCTCTTAGTTTTAATTTACAAAGATCTATAGAGGCGTACATTTAAATTTCCTACTTGACAAAAAAGTCTTTGCAACTTTCACAGGACAAAACCATGGCTAACCAAAATAATCCTGAAAGTTTCGAATGACTGTCAGAAAACCTGGAATTAGTTTCATGAGAAATGTTCTTTGAGCAGCCTATGCATGGGTGTTAGAGAACAACATTCATTCAAAAAAAATATTATAAATTTGTTTTACAGTTTTTAGAAATACTACCCCACAAAGGTGGAATACTGAACGAGTCTTTCAAAATATTCATCAAGCTTTCGGTAATAAATAAAAATCGCATTGCTTTTTCGCTGGCTGACACTTCACTCTTGTATAAAATATGCTTTGCGTAAATATAAAGACAAAGCAACAAAGAAAATAGAAATAAAGTATCTGAAGTATCTAGTCACGACATGTTCGTAGGTAGTTTAAGGTTCCCATTCACGAGCGATCCGTTCAGCGATGCAATCGGTTGCAGCGCTCTATCGCTATGACCTGTTTGCAACGGATTTTGGCATCACAGAACGCTCGTGGAAGTAGAATGCCCTGATTTCCAATGCAAAGAGCATGTGCTAGCAAATGCAACTTGTGCAATTAACCTGTAGCGTGCACCTGTTGTTCAGAGGAATAACTAGGGCCAATAGCATGCGGCTGGTAACTAGGCGCCAGACTATTTGCAGGTGGTTGCGCCAGATTGCACATGCCCCGAGATCTCATCGAGCCTTGGGATTCTACACCTGTCGAGCTTTACGCTCACCCTAAATGAAGTGATTATCAGCTACTATCTATCCGGATTTAACTAAAGATTGCAAGCAAACTCCTAAAATTGTGACAGTTGCAGTCCATCGATTGAGGTATATGGAAATTCCCTGGCAATCCTTCGCTTGCGGCGTATTGCGTGGTGTATGGATACCTTTACAAGTTTTTCTCTGTTTCTTGTAAATATTTCCCAATAAATTATCATTAATTACTATCCGACGCACTCTTGGCCTTCCGATGACGGCCTTCCCAATGTAATTAATTTTATCGTAACTGGCAACTATGTTACATCATCATCATCAACCTTTGACAACCTCCCTGGTGCAGTTTAATAAGTGGAAGGTTCGATCGCCGGCAGCACGGCTAGCATAGTAGGGGATAAAAGAATCATCTTCGAATTATATTCAGTGGATATGATTGGAAGATGATTTTTTTATCCATTAAGGGATGAATTTACTTGTCCACCTGCCAAAGCAAGGCAACAGGGAAAAGGAGGAACTTACCTCCGTTTTAATATTACACGGTTAGTATTTGGATATTATTTCCCACCCATAACACATTGGGTAAAACTGAGAGAGACAATAAAAATTTTGCCCATTCCCCAAGGAGATATGTCTTCCATGCTAGCCGTGCAGGAGTAATTTGGGTTTTTTTTTTATAATATCTAATATTTCTCTGTACTGGTCTGTGGGATTCTGCAAGTTAGAATGATGCCTAGCGATTTAGCATTTTACCGATTAGGGGTATAACTGTCATATTCCGAAAAGTTGATTCCGCTATCATCTCAGCATCATCATTTACCACCATGATTGCAGTCAAGGGCTATCTCATAATTGAAGTCGTCGGCTATCTTGTGGTGGAGCAGAAAAATAACGTCGTTACAGTCCCACTGCTGGTCAACTTTACCAGAAGAAAATTTTGATTAATGTAATTGATGTCGCAACATCACACGTGCCTAAAGACCAAAGTCTTCGAACAGTGCGTGTTGCCAGGGATGACTTACGTATTGTAGTGTGCAAAAAAGGTAATAATAATGTGGTAATTTTTATCTTACTTATTAACAATGATTTCGTAACTTGTTATTGTAAAGAACACACACTTACACAAAAAAATCTCTTTTTGTTATATATTTTTGCAATGGCTAACGTAAGAAAAAGTACAGCAAGAAAATATCCTAGAAATCCCCAAAATGGCGGATTACGTTTTTTTCAACCCCCCTCAATGCCCTTTAGGTATTAAATAATTGAGCTCGACTAATTACTAAAATGAGAAAAAAAACAAGGTTGTCCGAAATAAAATGGCGGAAAATAGTATGTTGGATTTTTTATTTGTTTATTCGATAGACAATTTATTAAAACTGTTTTTTTATATATATACAAAACAACTAACTTTGTTACCTACAACTTCCACGAGTTTGAAGAATCACTTCATGATACGAAATCTTTGCTTTGTTGCCCATGCCAATAGCATGAGATAAATTGCATGGCGTAGATTGTTTACTTTTTACCCCTGTAAAACTAACTGTTAGGCACTGCGTGACTTCTAAAGGACAGAAATATATGAGGAAGAAGTCGTGCGCAACTGCTAGTGCAAATGTGTGACACACAGACTTCGTGTTAGCTAAGTGATATTATAACATAGGTATTATATTCTCGGCACTCTTAGACGCGTGTTTCTTACCCGCCATCTTATTTGCATATGACATTTGCAGAGTGTCGCGCGTTGACCTTGAACGATGACATTTGAGAGAAGGGATTCGGGGATCCGCGGGAGTGATGGGAAAGCGGTAGAAGCAAAAAAAATCATACGAGAAGAGAATGAGATGAGAAGAAAAAGATTTTCTTTAACAATAACAAAACTTTTTTTGAAATAATTGTTATACCAACTAAAAAACACCAGCTTGAATACTATGTGCTACAACTAGCTTCCAGTTCAGTAAATTTGACAACCTACTGCTAACTTTGATATAAAATAAGGGTGTACCCCGATATAATGAATAAATCCCATATTTGTCATGACGGTATATGGACTCACGGTGTTGCTAAGAGACGAGTTTTTGTTACAGAGTTGGATATATCTAAGCAAATAGACTATAAATAGGACCGTTGCCTAACCGATTACAAAAGCGAGTTCTTTATAAGGTAAAGTATAAATTATACGAAGCCTTTACCTATCTTGATACAATTTCCAAGGTTATATTCAATTAAAGTGATGTGATGCTTCAGTTACGAAATCTGGTTTTGTAATAAGCATGTATCATGAAAACTATCATTCCCAACGCAGAAATAAATAATAAAGTATGACGATTTTATCTGTTTGTTTGTGTGTTTTTGTCGTAGAGGTTGGTGGGTATATATTATGTTTTATTTTTTCTCTAATCTAATTACAGGTTTTTACACGTAAATTCGATATTCCATAGAAAAACCACTGGCTTACTCACTACAGATAAAAATACGATAACGGTTCGACTATTATATATATTCCCGGATTAAAAAATAAAGGTCACCAAAATCCAAACTATGTGCTTAAAATCCTTACTTATATTATAAGTGCAAATGTTACTTTGTATGTTACATTTTCATGCTTTAACTTCTCAACCGATCAACATGAAATATTGCATATAGAGGTACCGATAGGGTTCCTTTCATCCAAAAGAAAGTACTTCCCGAGAGATGAAATAATAATTTTTAAAAGGACAATTTTATTTTGGACATGGCAGCACGGCTACCGCCTGCAGGAAACATTTTCTAAACGGGAAAAGGACAAAAAAATCTTTATCGTCTCCAACATGTTCGTCCACTCTCCGAGCATGGTGGAGATAATAAACGTGTAAAATTAATTGGGTGTAAACTTCTCCTTTTCCCTATACCCGTCAGTAAATTTTATACCTTGTCAGTGGATATAATTGGGGACAATTTGTCTCCTGCCGATGCTTGCTGTGTTGGTGACCGAATGTAACAACTACGGAACCTGCCACCTCTACCCGTCGTCAAGGCTACCACGTTCCACACAGACCCCGTGCTCGCGGATTTTTTGTTTTAATATTATTTTTAAATCCGGCAACGGACCACATCACATACGTCCTAACCAATCCTCCCGCGCATCTAATGGCGCCAAAAGATAATTAACATTTATTCGACCAGTTTCGGGTTTAAATAATTTTATAAGTATAATCAATTCATAGTGATCGGTTCGGAAACATTCGCCTTGCTAATACTCAGTTATGCTTGTGAATCTGTGAACTCGCGACGTGTGGATAGGCTTTTTGTTTTTTTTTTAATTGTGCGCTCGGGACTCGGATTCCAGATCAGGTATGGAAGTTCTAATCTGTCTTTTTTTTTTACATAACATTGAAGGCTATGTTCGTTTTTCGTATTATTAAGAGTACTAATTATAGTGTTTGAATAGTTTTCTGTATTAATAAATATTATCAGTTAAGTAGGAAATATATTGAAATATATATTGTTTACCAGGTTATTAATTAATATGCTCGAAATAGCTATCTTTTAAGTCTCACATCATAGTCCAAAGTTTTATATTAATATATTATACATATAACAAATAATTCATTCCTTTTTTTTTAATTTTGAAGGGTCGGTTTTCAAATTAACAGAATGGTATCAATTATACCTACAAAAGTTGATCATTCTAGTACTTATTATATTACATTATTTAAAAAAGTATTTTAATAGAAATATACCTGTATCGCAAACATAAACTTCTTATGTAGTTTTTAAGCAAATGTAACTAATTTAATCCTTTTTGGAGTTTTGTCACAGATACAAAACACGAAAGGGTTTCTTATCCATGGTGTACGGACAGACCCTTACGGATTATTTTAACACCTAAGTATATGTCAAATACAAGTTTAATTATAACATTTAAAATTGTATTTTTATGTTACATTGTGTCGTAGGTAGGTAAATACTTGGTTATGGAAATATTACTATTATTCTTTATGATTTGCATATGGATGACAGTATGCTAATTTATTGTACCGAAGTTAACTTGTAATATGTTTTTATAATTTGAACGTTTGTCGGTCTGTTAGTACTAAATTAGTTTTGAGTTATTACTATTTATTATACTTTGTTGATTGACTTGGAGGCTATCAAAGTTGCTGCTTTAGCGTTTTATTTCGGGTGTGAGGCTTTGGCCGTTACGATGCTACTGACAAACATATGCTGCTAAACGGCTATGGGTTATGTTACGATGCTGCGTAAAAATCAATTATGGAAATGGATTTTATATTACCTGAAAGCCTGCTAGTTTCGCTACCATCTTAAAATGCACGATCACTTAGCAGGTGACAATGCAGCCAAAGTCTAACTTCTAGTGGAAAAAAAAATTGCTGAAGTTAACTAACCAATCACAGAATTAAGAACATACAGAAACCGTGTATACTTTATGAAAATTAAGCTAAATTTTCATAATATATCATGGATTTCTGCAAAGTAACGCCTGCGCCCCAGCTGCATCTATCTAATAACCGTGTACACGACTAATATTGGCATAAAAACCACTCCACTCTAATAGTGTTTCTCGAACAGGCGGTTAGTCTCTTCATTCCATTTAGCAGTTTACAGTTATTATTTTACCCTCTAATGTTCTAAACGTTTACTATAAAATTTGGAAAATGGGAAAGTTTGTGAGGTAGGCATACGCGGGTGAGTTTGCGGGGCGTTTTCACTGTTTTTGAATACAATGCACTGCATGCAATATTGGCTGAATGAGGGTTCTGTATGTTGCTAACTCTGTGTAACAAATATTAATAACACAGCATTATTTATCAAACACTAAAATACCCCGTGAAAGCTGCTAAAAACTTCCTTTGTCTACGTGTTCAACGAGGTTCCAGGCTCTGTTCCCAGGTCGGGCCTAAAATTTCTATTAGGTTTTTCTGTCACAAAAATACTTAATAGATACCGGCCCGGAGTTAGGGATATGACGGTGTCCACCCATTTGCTTCGGATAGTACGGTAATCCGTCACTACCGATTATTCTTACTAACATGTGATAAAAATCGTTAAAGCCCGCCAACCCGCATTTGGGCAGCGTGGTGGGTCTATGAAATCTATGACAGCGGAAGCATGCCCAGCTGGTAACAGTTTTGATGAACGCTAAGAGATGGCTTTACTCTTTGAGGTCTTAAATCGGAGCGAATAATCTTTACTTTTAATAGAATTGCGTAACGTTTTCGTATGACATACTTTGTCGTTGGCACTACTTAGAACGTGTGTCAAACCTTTGCAGCGGTAGTTTCCAAGTTGACAAAGAACATTATCACCATCTCCTCACAACAGTGGAAAAATACTAGAGTATTGCTCGTATCTACATTCTAAAAGTTATTTGGGAATGAAAAGTACTAGGGGTTCAGACTAGGACAGGGACCTACTAGGATTTGATTTCAAAACGTTGCAAACTAAAACGTGATGCTACGATACGATACTATGCCACGTAGCCACTCCATGCATTTTTAGATGCCGATACAGTAGATGACGTAGATATAATATTTTCCCAACATATTCATAAAAAACTAGAGAAAGAAATTCTTATTTTTGTCGAGAAAAAAATTTAATCAGAAATTTGGTAAAGAATAAAATATTATATACGCTGTGAAGAACTTCATCGTTTTAAAATCTTATAGAAGGTACCTAAATGTTGTAAGAACCTCATTTTGTAGTACAAAAGGAACAAATACATTTTGAATTTTTAATTTGAATTTAAATATTACTAGGATAAGAACAAGCTTAACCGCTTTGTTACTGCAAGTTTCAAACCAGTAAAATTCAATACCTAACAATAAACGTCCAGGCCCGAGATAACGACTCAGGCATGGGCATACCCAAAAGTGGTCAGCTAACCCCCTGGAAATCTTGCAGAATCTCTTAAAATATGTATGGCGGCCAAGATACAAAAAGACAGACAGTCCAAAATGAAAAAATAAATAAATTTTTGGCTTCAGGAACGATTATAGAGGGCCCTCTAAAAAAGTTTCCACAGACCACCCGCGGATGATATGACCTAAAAAAATCTCACTTGCCCCCCCTAGATCAGAAGCTGGGTACGCCCATGTTCACAGAGTATACATTAAGCGGAAAGATAGTATAAAATAGAAAAATTCTCCGGTATGAGCTAAAAGAAACTTAAAGGGAGGCATCGTTCGAATTATAATGAGCCTACCCTAAAGTTTTATAACTCATACCCGAGATTTTGTGTGCATACCATATAAGTACGCCATAGCCTATGATAGGGTACCTATGATACTCAGCTGTGGGGCAATAAAAGGTTGAGGACGATGATGATGGATGAATGGATGACTTATGCAGGAAAACTTCAAAGGGGAAACCCAGATAGGTAAGGTACTTAACTTTAAGTAGGATAACCGCAGTAACTAATAAATTGACATACATTTAGTTCATTGAATCGATTTATAACTAGCTTTTACCCGTGACTTTAAACCGCATAAACTTTTTTTTTTAACTTATACTACAAGTTATCTTTTAACCGCAATCACACTTGTTAGTAAGTGATGACGAAGTATAAGATAGTGGAAGGCTAGCCTGCGGCAGTTATTGTACGCTAAATCGCTTAGCGCCACGGCTTTGTCTGTGGGTGGCGGAAAAAGACAACAGACAGCAGAGATAATTCGGAAATTATAAATTCCCAAATTACTTTAGCCTGGAATCGAACCTGTTACCTCCCACTTATAAACCGCAGCGTTGACCACTGTGCTACAGAGGGCAAAATTATGTTTTGCTCTTAATTAAAAAGGTTATATTAATTAAATGCTTTCACTTCAAAAACATGGGACTTAGTTACGATCCTCTAACCCCAAATCACCTCTTTAGTTGTAAATATAGAGGAACCCTTTCTAATTGTAAAACGACACTATAGAAGTAAACATGGGACTCTCAAACCATCCTCAAAACCCCATTTCTGACTAAGTTGAAGACGTAAAAAAGAAAGACGCTTTGAATTTTTTTAATTCCTAACAATGAATTACAAATAATTAATTACAGAAATTTTGTAAGGTGGGTAAATAATTATTAAACTTTCGATAACTATAATTTCATATTCAATTCTGCTGGAATATAGCCAGACTATAATAGTATTTTTTTGGTAACATTGATCTAAACTATAAAAGGTTTAAACCCATCGACTAGCTTCAGTGGTATGTAATCATTGATGTTACATAGATTGTAACATCAATGATTACATACTGAAGATTTGTAGCCCAAATCTTCAGATTGTATTTTGTGATATGCTCGATTCTACTGTATTTCCACTTAAACTCACACGAAGCTTGATTCTTACCTTCTTTTTTTCGACACACAAAAGTAGATAAAGCTTCTTAGATTTCACAATTTCTTGTAATTTGGTTAGTTTTAATCAAAATCACACAAAAACCTGTGTTGGATGGAAAAAAAAACTCGTACACCTTGACTCGGTTGCTATGATCCTAGACACAACCAGTTCTGAAGACCTTTCCAAACGTTGTTTCCATCATAAATTATGGTTTTAAGTATATTGGTGACTATTAAATATGCTAATTTTTCGTCTAAATGTAGGTATATATTATGTATTACATATAAAAATAAAGGAAACTTGTGTCTTAAGTTTTCAAATAACTATTTAAAACGACTGCTCAAAAAATGGATTGTAGTGTGGTCTCACACACACACACACAGACAGTATCTGTCTGTGGAATCGTATTTCCCGAACTGATGAATCGATTTTGATTTTGTTTTTTTTTTTTAATGGTGAATTAGTCGGGAATCTTCTTAGCTATGTTTGGCGAAAATCGGTCTAAGATAGCCGACACCACAAAGACGCGGCTTCATAGAATTTTACAACAATATAGATATCAAATGGAATTAGAATAATGTACCTACACTATATTGAAAGTCAGGGGTTTTTAAAAACCCGACTTAACTGAGCAATCGTGTAAATGCATATCAATACGCAATGTTGGATCAATGACCGCGTGTAGACGACGTTCTGAAGATTTTTTTTTTCGTTTTAAACAATTTCATTTTTCGCCAGCTCTAAACTGCTGAATATAGATGAAACACAATAGTGATATGTAGCGTAATCTCTAATTACGAAACTCACTGATGAGGATACAGATTCAGAATCTGAATACCGTTGCCACGACCGCTCCTCTACCCGTCGCGTCGGTGTCGTACGAAACGGGGCGACCAATGGAATATTACAGAGAACAGTGTTGAACTGTGCTACTACTAACATTAACTGCGTTCACCAGCCCCGCGTGGTGATTATGGGCCAACCCTCCCCTTGAGAGAGGCCTTTAGTCCAGGAGTGGACGGTTATAGGCTATAATGAACGATAGAAAACGAATTTCGGAAAATCAGCGTGGTGTTACTTATAAACAGCATAAAAATTCATGAGTCATTATCATGATATATAATAATATCTCATCAATATAATACCCCCTTTTCAAGTAGCCCTGTATATATAACCCATATTATATATCTGTTTAAATACTCATTTAAATAATATATACTTTGACGATCTCATTATGTTAGGAATTTATTAACAAAAAAACATGTACGAGCTATATGAAAAAAGGTTAATTAAAACGGTTTATATTTCTTGTACGATAAAAATAATAACGCGTTGATGTCTTTTATATGGTAGCGTGAACTATTAACTAATAAGTGGCCTCGTATTTTAGTGTGTTGCTTAGAGATAACTAAATGTACACCATTATCTTCATCATCAACCTATAGTTCTATCTTTCTTACTTGCCTTGTGGGTATCTTAAATCTATACACGGTGACTTTTTCTTCGTACAACAATGACCCAGTATTCCAGACTCCATCTTGTCTTAAATTACATCGGTAAAAAAATTAATATTAGGTTGGTGCTATAAGCTGTTTCCTGTATCGAATGTGAACGGTAGGGTTACCACACCCTACCGTAAGGCAATCAAATGTGAACGTTTCATGCAACAGAAAAAATATTGTAATAGGTATATAATTTGATCAACTGCTTCCAAGTTACTGAATGATATATTTTTACGACTTATGTAGTAAACTTTTTATACTTTGAATATTGCTTATAGTAACCGTAGACCGAGAAGATTAAAGGGGAACTTAGGGGTAGTAGAAAAGAGGTAGGTACTATACTTTTGTTCCACAACTTTTTCCTTAGCTCATAATACAACGCTTACATAAAAAATGTGCGATGACATCCATAACATCAGCTGTGTTTACATTTAAGGTCAAATGGTGTCAGTGATTACTATGGCAAAGGAAGGTTAAGGTCGTAGCCAAAATTATGAAATTAAATTACACACAATTTCAATGCACTTTCTTAGGGTTGTCATTTTTTTTTGTTCTTGGTAATGTTTTATATATAAGTTTACTTCGAATTATAAACATTTCTATGAATCGATTATTATTGATACTTACCTTGAATGACCTTGTATATCTCTAACGTGTGTATGTGATTCTGATTCTCTTCATCATCTTCTTCCTATTAACTGGTTCAATTGCTGGACACAGGGTTCATCTCTCATATGGAGATGTTTTGAGAGCATAGACCTAAAATGCTGATACAATATGGGTTGGGGATTTTAACTGTAAATTGTTCATTTTAATTTGTTATTCTTTATTTCATTCTATTCATTATACATTTTATTCATAAACAGAAATAACCAAATATTTCTATTCTTTATGTGTTTTCTTTTAATCTCAATTTTATTTTCTGTCTTAAATGTAGTAGTAAGACGAATTGGGAAACTGTGATGGCTACTGTACTGTACTACTGTGTGTAAATGTAAATAAATTGATAAAAAAATAAGAGCTATTTAGTAGGCGGGCAGTGGGTTGATAATAATGACGGTGATGATAGCCGGGTCAAGCTACCTTCTCATAATTTTAAATACGAAACATTTACTTACATTAAAATATAAACCTTCAGATGGCTATATGGCATGGTGAGTCAGTTCAATGAAGATTATATGAAGATAAGAAGAAATAAGAAGACAAGAAGAATTCAAAAGAAGGGAAAGAAAAGAAGAATTGGGACGTTGACCTAGCCTCTCCTTGGCTTTGTCTGTATCTTTATGATCTTTCAGACATAGCCTGATAGAGGTTACGTTTTGTCCCTTTCACTCCTCAATGGTGCAGTGAAGACAAGACAAGAATAGAGTGGAGAGAAGAAATAAGAAGTTTTTTATAGATTAAATACTACTATAAGTGTTATCTTTTCCTCATTTCCTAAATATGCATCCAAATAACATGCTTAAAAGAGCAAGGTACGTAAGATTGTTCCGATGATAAAAAAAAAGTTTTTCCTTTTTTAACGAATAGTATTCTTTGGCTTATAATGTTGTTTGAATTTTGAAAAATGTAAAATGCGTCAGATATTGTAGCTTATTTATAACTAGCGGATGCCCGCTCTCGCTCGGCTCTCGCTCGGCTCTCGCTCTGCTCTCGGCTCTGCCACCCTGCACGCCGATTTACTATATCCAGCACGTTATGATGATCGGTAACTCGGTAAATCATCATCGGTAACTTTTAAACTATGTCCTAATTTTAAGTAAACAACAAAGTTTGTGTACTTTAAATTTCAGAAGCGGTAAAGGTGTTTATTTGATATTAATTAATTTCATACTTTAAATTTGCATAGTAAATAGTGTATCCAATTAAAATGTATTTATTGCTATTTTGGATTTAATGGATTGCATATATGTATACTGCCACGAACTATGTTTTTGAACTGTTTTAAAGTAACAACAATTATGCAGCGCACGCTACGAAACCTTTCAGATAGCAGATTTTTTAGAAATTATAACCTGTGTTATTTGGTAGTAAAACCTATATCACTGTAAAGTTTAAGTAGTTCAGTAGTTTTACTTTAACAAGCTTCCATCCATCCATGCATCTATCCCTAGAAACATTCGTACCTATTTATATTAATTGGAACGGAAAGGATAGGAGAGATAGGTGTTTGGTGTGAAGTATAAACATAGAAGAAATTGTAAATTATAATATACAGATTCTCCTGCATTCGCTAAGTACCTATAGGTTAATTTTCATAATATCTCATATCGTTTAAATTATTAACTCTAAAATGTTTATTAACCGACTTACAAAAATTCTCAGAAAAGAGGTTCTCAATTATGTTTAGGTTTTTTTATGTTTGTTAGCTCAGAACTCTGTCAACTATTAACCGATTTGAATATTTTTTTCGGCATTCATTTTACATGGCATAGACTTAAAAATGTTGTAGAAGATATTTATTTCTTGCTTTTTAGTTGTTGCATAAGATAGTCAGTTCTTTTTAGTCAAAAAAGATTTTTTGGTAAATTTTTTAAATAGGTTTGGTCGTTTTTTAGTATATATACATTACATACAGACCAGAAATAAGTCTCTCTGTTTTCTAATATTAGTATGGATATAGATATAGAGGCTATGAAAGTTTGTATGGGAAAATTTAACGTAGCACCATTTCTTTTTTGTATTTTTCTACCCCAACTACGCTATTCCTTAACGATTTTAAGTGATAATAAAGTGTACGATTGTAACGGGCTAAACTGTTGAGTAAGTATGGCACCTGTTTTAAATAATACTCCTAATCGGTTTCTTGGCCACATCATTCCTACGCTGAATTGCGTGGTCACACGTCTTCGTCGGTAGGGTGGCAACTAGCCACGGCAAAAATTTTCCACCAGTTGAGGGAAAATTCTTAAATTATAATTTTCCACTACCGAGGATCGAACTTGGGACCTAAGACCTCTGCGGGCTTACCATTGCGTCAAGGAGGCCCAATAGTCGCTGTAAACATGAAACAAATTCTACTGAGAAGAAGCCGGCAGCTAAGCGCTAACATATAATAATATCCATGAAACCTGCCCACGTAGTTATCGCTAGTAATACTAGTTTGGCCCCTGACGTCACTCGACCCGGTGCCCTTGCTCGAACACCAAAAGATTCGAACTCGTCTTTTTTGTACACAACTAATAATGTTTGCAGACGTGAATAAATTCTGGCTAAAATTATTATCTAAATAACTTATGTACAAGATGCGTACCTACCTGGGGCTTACAGTATTGATTAAAGCAGTAATATTTAAGATTGCACAAATGAAATAAATACTTTTTTGTCTTAAATAAAAAAACTCGACAACAACCGATTTCGAAGACTACCGAACCGACAATATTCGATTATAAAGCATCCCCCGGTCAAAATTTTCAAAATATATTAAATGTACAGAAATCTTCAAGTTCAGTTTTGTTATAAGTATAGATAGATAGATATTAATGAATGAAATAATAATATCGTTTATTTCTTTCATCAAAATTGAAATTCTCATGAATTGAGGAACTGCTATATTAGCTAGATTTTATGTGCTAAGGATAATCAGCCACAATTTTAAACCCCTAGAATAAAAATTGCATTACTTACGTACTACAGTACGTAAGTAATGCAATTTTGCGTTTTAATATTTTGGCAAAGGCAAAACTTGGCATACCTTGAATGAAATTATAATTCTGAAAAAAAATTCAAATAGCATTTTTTGAGCTCTATTAAATGTTAGCTTTATTTTATGTGACATACAGTAAAATTTCAATATTCTTGTGACAGTCACACAGTGGTATACGACGAGTGGGCGCTGAGTGGACCAGCCGTTCCCCACGTTAACGACACATATTCTGTTTTTATTAATTTAAACTGTTTTTTTTCGACAGGTTTCAGCGTTCCAAGATTTCATGCTGGAAGAAATTTCATCCCTTCTCATCCCATCACTAAGAGCTTAGACCCATCACGTTCCCCAATACGGGTTGGAAACTTTCTATACATATAATTAAAATCAATATTTTGTCGCTATCTTTTCTAGTACCTTAATATTCTAAATTTGATCAGTATTGCTAACAAGCATGTTTATTGAATAAGACGTCAAGTACGGTTCGCATTGGTGTGCTGGTATATATACCAGTCCATATATATAAAGCCCGGTATATATCACGATGCGACCTGTACCTACTTGAGGCGGATGATACCGGAAAGCATAACTAGTTACTACATATATAAATTTGTCATTTTTGAGTTTACCAAGAAGTTGACATCTACCTAATTTTACTATTAAAACTGAAACATTTAGTTTCATTAGGATTAATCTTAAATACAAATAAATTGCCTAATTGAATAGATTTGTATACGTAAAAAAATTTTCACGCCTTTATGGCAAAACATGTTTGGATCAATTTTATTTTGTATCTATTTACCATATATTATGTAACCCATGTTTAATGCAAATAAATGAAATTATTATAATTTTAAGACACGAAGAACGAGACGAGAAGATGGTATAAAATGGAAAAAAGCTCCCCTTTACGAGTTATATATAAATAGTAGGGTAGGCAGGGATTTTGTGCTTGTATGAAGAGTACGCTACTGCCAGTTCTTCGCTTCGCTTCGTTTCATTCCCTTATAAAACGGAGAACTGATTGTATTCATCCCTAAAAATATTACTCAGTCATATAAAAAACCAGGTCCAGCACTGGAAGTTCATTGGTGACTCAGGATGCCCGTACGGATTCCTGAGTCATGAGTTAAACTCCATTGAGTCTGCCGAGGATTTATTTACTGGAGGCTTACTAACATCGCTTGAAAGCAATACTATAATTAATACTTAGTCTGGTCATTTCGACTATATATACTGACTTCTTTGTTGCGGACGAAAGCCGCAATGCGACTAGTCCAGGGATGGCAAACCTTTTTTAAGTAATTTTCATTTACATTGAGTCTGCCGAGGATTTATTTACTGGAGGCTTACTACCATCGCTTGAAAGCAATACTGTAATTAATAATTAGTCTGGTCATGTCGAATATAAATACTGACTACTTTGTTGCGGACGAAAGCCGCAATTCGACTAGTCCATAGGTGGCAAACCTTTTTAAAGTAATTTTCATTTAGCTATTTTTGTGTAACATATTAAGAAATACCTAAATATATTGAGAATTAAATTACTATTTTATGTTACTTAAAACACAAATTTTATCGTATTTTGTATTTCAACGCCTCTTGAGAATGCTCCGGCATTGGAATAAAACAGTACACGTTTCGCTATGAAAATAAATAGAAAACTGAAACTATGGAGAGAAAGCTTATTCATCTTATTCAAACTCTAAGACCAAAAGACAGACTTGGTCAGGCATATTTTTTTGTAAGCGACAGCCTGTCTAACTTCAACCCGGGTTCCTTGGGAATGTTTTTGATGGTGTCATAATTTTGGGTTCTAAGGGATTCAATTGGAGGGAGACTGACTTAAAAGGGATACCATCCCTGAACGTTTCAGAGAACTTCGTCTTTTCATATAGTATGGTATATTGATGAAAAAACACACTACAGAATGCAGATAGAAATACCTACCGCTTAACAAAATTATTCCGAATGGACTTAACTTGCGAAAGGCTGTTTCTAGCTTGCTGACGTCACAGCAGGTCGCCCTTGAATGTGCGTGTGTGGGTGAATAGCACGTGTGAATGTGTGCGTGTGTCATAACGCGTGGTATTTAAAAGTCAACGTGAGGACGTCTAATAATAGATTATGTTGCCAAAATCTGCGGCGGTCGTCGATAGTGGACGGTTTTATAAAGTAGGTAGATGAAATCGAGTGGAATGAACAGAATAGAAACGGAGTAGGTACATACCTACCTACATAAGTTTATTTTATATATATATAGACGAGTGCTTGACTGCAACCTGGCCCGATAATAAGTGACGAAGCAGAAGACACTCTTGGTTTGTAGGAACCCAAATTGTACCTACCAAAGCCGGAAGTGCAATCTATGTCTTTGCGGTGCGAATTAGAAACGAGGAATCAAAGTACAGGCGCAAGCTACTGGTCCAAATTACTTAGACGGGCTCCTGGCGCAAACTAGATGCAATTGCACTAGTTACAGATAAGCAAGCGACTCGCATACACCTACTATTTACTACACAAGTTGTCTGTCTTGTGTCTGGTGGGAGGCTTCGGCCGTGGCCAGTTGCGTGCACTTCATTCGTGCACAAACATTACCCTAACATTTTCATATAACTGGCAAGAGAGGATGACTTTGATATTTTATGCCATTTTAATGCCCTGTTCAAAATTCCTGTGCTCGCCACTGGCTGAGGCTTCTTACTACCCTGCCGACAAAGACTTCTCGCTAAGCAATGGAACTCTAAATCGCTTGGCGGCACGTCTTTCTCGGAAGGTAGATAGGAACCATCGTTTCACAAGGCAGATTCCACCGATAAGAAGCCGGCAAGATACTCAGCAGTTCCTCTTCTCCAATAGAAACGTTTTAATTGAACAATCATTTTTCTATCTTGCGAGAGAATATTTTTTGAATGTATTTAGATTTCTTGATAAATATCCAGTGAACAGTGGTAAAGCCCATTATCTTGAACAATAAAGACGACAGTGATTAACTCTTACTCATATTTAAGTATGTTTTAGTATATATTAGTTTATTATTTTTTTATATTTATTATTATTAATATTTTATGTGTGTAATCTTGATAAGTATTAGTGTGTAATTGTTCGTAAGTATGTATATAATAATAATACACCCCACCAATCGGTTTCCCTTGGTTTTCCTAATCCTAAGGTTGCCTGGAAGAGATCGCTACTAAGCGATAAGGCCGCCCTTTGTATCCTACTTTTTAAGTTTATTTTTGTTGTGTCCATTGTTTTTTTTTTACTATTTGTAGTTTACAAAAAAAGTGTATAAATAAAAATTTTAGGTTTTGGAGGTGGGCGTGATCACTGCTACGCAGATTCATACTTTTACAGTGACCATCGTGTCATTCATTAGCGGTTAAGTTCTTTTATTGTTCACGAATAAATAAAAGAACCTTATCATCAGGAAGTTTACCGATGTAACAGCAGTAACTTCGCTGTTATCATACAAACATCCAATAACTGTTCACAGCGGGACTAAAGGCCTCTTTCAACAGGAAGGTTTGTCTATAATCACCACGCTGGGCAGACTGGGGTTGGTGATCGCAGGAACTAAATGATGATCTCGTGATCCGTAGTCGAACACGCTTAACACTAATCCATTAGAAGCAGAGCTTTTTGTGACAGAGCTCGTCCTGACCAGTACTACCACCGTGCTCATTTCTGCCACTAAGCAATACTGCTGCAACGCTGTGTTCCCAGGGCGTGGTTGCCAGAGTAGTGACAACTATATTTCAATCGCACGTAAAATCAGAATACAATCAATTTTAATATGGTCATACACACGTACACGCATAACATGATATATATGTCCTTCCAAAACTTCCTGTCCCTCTCTCACATACCCATGAACAGCGAAGAAGACTCCAGTAGCCCGTCACGTCGCCGCCGACAATTAGTCGACTTCCGATCGGGTTGCTAGAAAAACGCTGCTCGCTAATCGCTCGTTCCGCTAAATCGCCTTATTTGGGTCGACCCAAATATAATTATCGTTAATAATACGCCTAAATCCTACATATTCTCAACCAAATAAAATTGTGTATGTTAACCAAGAATAATAAAGGTTTGTATTTTTTGCCATTACACGGTTCTCCACTCACAATGAGAAGGGGTTAAGGCCGTAGTCCACCATGCTGGCCCAGTTCGGATTAGTGGACTCCACACACCTTTGTGAACATTTTGTAGAACTCTCAGGCATTCGGGTTTCCTCACGTTGTTTTCCTTCACCAAGTGATATTTTAATTGCCTAAAAACGTATAAGAAAAGTCAGAGGTGCGTGCTGGGATTCGAACTCGCCCCTCCGAAAGTGAGATCAAAGTCGTACCAACTGGGATATAACTGCTTTGCTCGCTAGATAAAGATTAGATCATGCTAATCCATGCTGACGTCACCAGACAGTAGCTGACTAGTTCCCCTTGACACAAAGCCTGGCACGGAGTAATATAGGTATTAGCTAGGTATACAATCATTTATTTACACTGTAGTCTTGAACTATAGTCACGAATTCGTTCCAAATTAACAACTATACCTTCAGTGATAGATCAATATCTTCACGCGTACTGTTCGTGTCGCCAATTATGACTTATGGCTCTGAAACGTAGTCCCTGAATACAGGCTTTATAAGAAGACTCGGAGTCAGTCGGCTGGCGACGCGATGGAGAGATATAAATAAATAAATAAATAAATATAAATATACTACAACAAGACACACGTAAGAGAGAGATAAGTAAATTAATCAGAAATCTAGAAATCCATAGAACCAGAGTGACCGGCTCAGCGAGAAACAATGTGCGGGGCACATAGTTCGGAGATCCTGATGGAGTACTGAAGCGCTGGAATGACGACTCCGCACCGGTAAAGGCAGCATTTGGTAGACCACCCAAATAGTCGACAGCGCTTGTGTATTTATTAAATAAAACTTCTCTAAACTCTTATTTGTCCAGTGACGATTTCTTTATTTTATCTTAAAAGATAGACGTTTGCTGTCGTGGACTTTTTTTTAAGCTTTTAATGGCGAAACAACTTTGTCATACATGATTTTATCAAAACTTTAACCGTTTACTCAGCGGGCGCAGCGGAAGATCTCAAAAGGAGAAAAAACCCCAATTTATAAACATTTTTTAATTGGTCCTATTGCTCCTTTTATCTTAGCGTGACGATATATAGCCTAAAGCCTTCCTCGATAAATGGGCTATCCAATACTGAAAGAATTTTTCAAATTGAACCAGTAGTTCTTGAGATCATCGCATTCAAGTAAAACAACCAAACAAACGAAAAAATCTCGTCAGTTTTATATAATAGTATATGATTAAAACTGAAGATTGGAAATAAAATATATGATACAATTAAAAATACTCATAAACACATTTACTTTCTAATCTTACCCATGCTCAACGTAGAACCCTTAAACTACCTTTTTAGGGTTCCGTACCAGAAGGGGTAAAACTTAGACTATTATCACACTTTTTTACTAAGACACCGCCGTCCGTCAGTTTGTCTGTCTCTCCATCTGTCACCAGGCTGTATATCATGAACTTTGATAGTTAGACAGTTGAAAATTTTCATAGAGGACGGCCGATTAATGCACTGGGCAGCGACCCTGATTTCTGAGTCCATGGCTGTGTGTTCGATTCCCAAACTGGAAAAGTTTGTGTGATGGACTTGAATGATTTTTTAGTCCTTGGGTGTTTGTCTGTGTATTAGAAGAATTTATGTATATTATTCATAAAAATATCCATCAGTTATTGTAGTACCCATAACACAAGCTACGCTTACTTTATGGCTTGATAGCGATGTGTGTATTGTCGTGTTATATTTATTTATTAAATTATTTTAAAAAAATCTTGTCTTTATCAAAATGCGAGAATCCGTATAATGCCTTGGTTTTTTTTTTGGTTGCTTCCGGTAAAAAAATTGTTATTTATAAAATAGTAAGTGCCTCGTAATGAGTAACATAAGTGTTTAAACGATGTTTTCACTTTTTTATCATATAACTTATTAACTGCTCTCTGGCCACATTCACATGTTAAACCGGCTTTGGAAAGAAGACTAGAAATAAAATAGAAATATATACCAAAGTTTTATTTATAAAAAAACAGTACAAAAATTACGAATTAAGTAGACCCTGTTTTTTTATGACAATGTTTTAGTTATCAGTGTGCTGAGTGCGGCATTTTTTATCTATTCGATCGATTTGTATGGCGTCGAAAGAGCGCTATCTAGGGACCAGAGACAGCACTCTTTCGACGCCATACAAATAACACAGTTTAAGTAGGTAAAACAGTCTTTAAATATGAAAAAAAGATTTCTAGGGCCCTGATTACTTATAACATAACATAAATAAGAATAATTTTGTTTCAATTTAAACTAGGTAACAATAAAATAACTTAAGTTAGGTATTATAAATACTATATAAATTAATGTAACCTATGAAATTGATAAGGTAACTATGTTTTAGTATCTGTACAATTAAATACTGAAGATTGAGACTTATTTTCTAGAACTTTGACATAGCAAAATGAAGAGTAACGATAGGAAAATATATCGTTAAATTATTTATATCTACGAATATTTTTTTTCTTAGTTTATAGTAAAAATATGATGTTGATTGATAGTTTTGTTACATATTTTTGTTTGAAACTTTGGATTCTTGTTACTATGCTGTATGTTGAGTTAGTTGTCCGGAGTCAATTTTCACGTAATTTCCGTACGGCGTGCTTATAGTTTGCGGACCGGCAGCGTACGGATCATAACCTACATTCACATGTTTCGATTCGGCTTGGGTTTGTACACCATCTCTGCTCCACGGTGCTAAAATTAAAAAAAATCAATACAAACACCACGGCTTATGATCATTTTGGCGCAATTTTAACCGTTTTCACATTGCACACTTCGGAAGCTCTCAAAAGAAAATATAATAAAAACACAGTGAAATAAATCATTTCAATATTTGCAACACCATCTATGAACGAGTGGAAACATTATTGTTCCAATGCCATCTACTATCGATTGACAAAACTAAAACGGAGCTTCTTTAAAGCGCCATCTTTTGGTTGACTTAACATTCAGCTGCATTTCAAAATGTAAAATTTTCTTGAATTAACGTAAGAGAGCGGTGTAATATGATGTTTTATTATTTCTACTAGTTGCTAGATGTCGTTATTTATAGTTTTTATTTTACTTACGAATAATTGTTTCGTGTTCTGTACCATGGCCTTGATAACCGTTATTGTGAATGTGCAAGTGGATTTCTTTCTGATGAGGCGTCCAGCCATGACTCTGATGAACCTGATGCCCCTTCGACGCGAACAGGGCACCGAGCTGTAATAATAATTTTTAATACAGTTTATCCCCGTCAGTGGTTTAGATTAACAATACTCAAAGTGGTCCTATATAAACCTCTATGCGACGATAACAGGAGTTTAAAAGGACCCATAGTAGTGCAGCTTATATAAGAAGGCCTGGGACTTAAATTTTGACTTTCCATGGGTATGTTTGAAATCAATGCCACCTGTAAAACACGAATGTTACGTTGATAGGTAGGCACTAAAATTTCTCTACTTAAAAGTGGAATACAGAGCCAGAGTTCTAAGATATAAAAAAATTTAAGGACCTTTGGTCTACGTACTAAAATCTTATACATAATTAATAACCTACTCTTAAAATACCATAGAGAATCAGGGTCCAAGTAAAACATTAAGGTATTTTGGACTCATGTTAACCTTGACCCCGTTACAATGATAATTCAAAGATTCTACAGATGTGCTCTCTCTTTCTAATTCTTCATGAATATCGCGTGTCCTTTTCCCGCTTTAGTAGAAAGTGGCTTTCACTATGACCACTCGTGATTATTGGAATAAAATAAAATAAACTTTAACACATTTTCTATTTTAGCGATACCTTGTGAAAATTTCATTTTGAAAAGGGACGCAAATGTGTTCTAAAAAAAATTATATCAGGCCGGATGCAACTTTTTTCTAATTGGTAGGTACCTAAATCCACGAACTTTGTGAGTAATTGTAAGCATACCGACAAGGGTTCCGTGCCACCATGCAATGTAAAAAGAGTAAGCACAGGATAAACATTGTGTTTATCGCCCTAACTACCATACCCCCTAATAGGTTAGCGTTAGCCCGCTATCATCTTAAAGACTGCATCATCACTTACAGTTGCCGGCATACTTCTTGAGCAATAAGTAACCCTAGTACCAAAAAAAGTATTTACTATTTACTTAGTAATTTCAGAACAATCATATCTCTGTGTATCACCTGTACTTATTAAGGTATAAAAAAAACATGTATAGGTAATAAGTAAATAACACAAAGTTATATAATACCAGTGGGAAAAACATAGTGAAGTTACCTTTGATAATAGAATATCTTTTTGTGCTACAAGTGAGATTGCAGATTTTATTTATGCTACAAAAATACTTAAACCGTCTTTTGACATGAACTACTTTAAGGTTTTAAAAATATATATATTTTTTAATGTCACCATATTACATACACCAGGATACAGTGCTTTGAAAACCTCCTATTGAGCACATTTCCACTGGGACTTCGGTTTAAGAAAAAAGCATGTACCTAATACATATAAAACTAGGTAGACACCAACTTCGTGAAATTAAATCAACAGTGTTCTAATTATACTATATTAAAATACTTTAATAATTAGCTGATAAAAATAATAATTGTGAAGTTAGTAAATATGGCAATGATTGTAATTAGATTTTATTTATGAAGTTTCACTTTTAACACCTATAATTTACAGTGCTGCACGCACATTGTTTTATTTATTTTATTTTATCCTACTCTATAATACCTACCTAGGTATATTTTTTTAGATTAAGTTTGTGATATGAGATTTTTTGATCTTTTCTTGCCCCTATGGTCAATCCTGGCTAATATTTTAAATATGAAAACGTTTTTGTTTGTCCTCTCTTCACGCCCTAACTACCTACGCATCCAATCAACTCGAATTTTGGCATAGAGTAAGTTCTAAGGACGGAAAGTAACATAGATACTTTTAGATCCCAGAAAAACAAACTGTTCCCGCAGGATATTTAAAAAACCATAAACAAGAACGAGGATAGCTGTCAACTAATAGTCAAATATTTCTTTATTCAAATACCCCCATAGAGAATTTAACTTAACCTAAGCTTAACCCTCCGCTAATCTCCCGTGTTTAATCATTATTTGAATGTGTTGGATTTATTTAAAAATTCGAATAATAATAAAAAAATTCGTATCACATGTTAGTGTAAATAACCGGGTCCGACGGCTTCACGTGCTCGCTGAAGCATTCCTTACTCCGGACGGAAATTTATTTTTTAGTCCGAGGTTTTTTAAAGAAAACCTACAATCGTACAATTATTTATTATATCAATAAGTGCTAGGGTGAGTAATACACTACCCAACAAAGAATCAAACGGATGTACCTTGTCATACAAAGCTAATACATTATAGAATAATAGTAATAATAGATTTTGTGCCAGTTGATGCCTGCAAGAGTTGCCAAGTAAGTAATACCCAAACGAACCTGGAACATTTTGCTACCCGAGTGAGTTGAAAGGAACAGGGTGAGTAAAACATTGATTTGGTGACATAGCCAGTGCATCCAGAGACCCAGCGGAGAATCGAACTCGGGACGGACGTACCTTGTCATACACAGCTAATATTACCTTAGCAGCGCCAGCCACTAATAGGATTTTGACGATGAACAGCGTGACAGCCAGTGTCTTGATGCCCACAAGAGCTGCTATCACCGCCCAGGTAGCGGCCGCGCCCATCTGGAAGGCCAGTGGTATCATCGCTTGGAGCATCTTCTTGAAGGGACGCCCGAAGGTTCGACCTGGAAACATTGAAGAGGTTATCAAAAACAGGAGTTTGAAGAACCGAAGATTTAATGGGTATTGTTAGAATCATCTCCATATTAAAAAAAATCAATATTGCCGTTATATGGCACCATTTGCTAAATTGAAAACTCGTGCAAAGGTGACTTTTTAAAATTCCGCTTTAATGTTTCCCTTGAGCTCGAGGATAGTAAACAATAAAATAAACAAAGAAACAGACACAAGTTCGCATATCTATAATAAAATAATCTATTATTGCATAAGCTCTTTTTATTCTATCTAAGTCAGTCCCAGAAACGGAATTTATATTTTATTTATTTCAATTAAATAGGTATAAAATACATGGGCGTGTAAAGCGTTTTCCAAACAGTGGCGGCGGCGGCGGATCTTAAAATACGCCTGGGACGCGTTCTAGAGTCGGGCACTCGTGTTCGCAAGCAACGAACGCATCAACGCCATCAAAAATAAGTTTATTATTCCTCAAAGTTGAAGTGAAAACTACACCAGCCAAGAGCCTGCCCCCAAGGTTTGAAAATAAGGTCAAGGTTTGTAAGGTCACCGCGGTAGCATAGAGGATGATCGTACAGGTTAAAGAGGTTCGAGAAAGCCGTCTCACAAAGTCAAGAGTGTTTTTGTGGTAAGAGCGTTATGGTACAACATAGTATTTATACATTGTCGTGACATTGTCTAGACGATATTGGCTTTTACCACTAAATAAAAGGCGTACAACAAGTAAATCCATATCTTCATCTGTATATCCATATTCTTGGTGCAAGACTCCGCAGTTACTCTTTCCTAACGTCTTAGTATTGTTATAAAAGAAAAACTTCTGATTTTTTTGCTGCCTTCTTCTCAGAGGAATGTCTGGCTTTCGAACCGGTGATAGACTAGAGTCAATATACGTTACAACCAAAGAGGCTTGTCGTTTTATAAGTGTTTATTTATTTATTTCATTAGATATACCAACGATACACTGTATTATCATTAATCATTTTAAATTATAGTCTATCGTCCGAGTACAGTTATCACTTCCAGGTATACACAACATTGAAGTAAGTCCGGTTAAAAATAATAAAATTAAGTTAAAAGCAAAAATAGTAAGAATTAATATTAAACAAATGAAAATAATGATTAAAAATAAAAAAATTAACTAAAAAAATTTAAAAAATATTCCTCTAAGTTTAATTTCACCTTAAAGCTATTTAAAGTGTCATGAAAAATGTCTATGTCAGGGTTTTTAAGTTGTTAAAAAGATTAGTCATTCGGTTAATAGGTGAGAATTGTCCTAGGTTAGTATTTGAAAAATTAGGAGCGAAGGTTTTTGGCGAAGTGAAATGTTATAGAGTAAGCTTGAAATAAATGAATTTTGAATTTGAAATTATTCTGTCGCGCTGGTATGAATGAACGTGGCTGCACGGGCAGACCGTGACCGCTTCTGTTTTGTGTACGCTTTAAGCGAATTCGAGGCGAACGAGTATTAGGTGATATTAGTAAATAAGAAGGTTAACCAATTTTATTTATGTAAATGGGTTTGAATTTATAATATATGTGTCAAACATAATTGCTATTTATATTTTGTTTCTTGTTGTTGGTGTTTAGGGTTCCGTTTCCCTACTAAAAATTTAAACTTCATGCTGCAACTTTGTCCGTCCATCCGTCAGTCACAGACAATATTAGCAACTAAAAAGGCGATAGCTTTGCAGATGTGACCAGCCCACTGCCCCCTTAGTATGCTAGCCCGAAGGGCTATGTCTGTTACTTTCGTTCTTTGGCGAATCACTTCGGATCTTATCACTCAAAGAAATACCAAGCGTAGCTCTTTCCATAGCTCGCTGAGCGACTTGAAGTTTCTGAATCACTCTCGCTGTCAGTGTCCACGTTTTGTCGCCGTAAGTGAGTGATCGAAAACTTTTGACTTAAGGAGGTATGGGCGAAGACGCCCATATCGCAATGCCTGATATACGTTTCTTTTAATCATATTAATTTATCTAAATTTTGTGCTAAAAACTTCGATCCACGATCAGTATGCAAAACATTAAGCATTACCAAGTAGTAAAATCTCTCGTCACTAAAAGAATAGCTGCTGTGGACGATATAACATAATATAAAAGCGGTAGATATAATATAAAATCTGGACTTGACGATTGACGAGCTCCATGGCGCATTGGTGAGCGCTGTGGTCTAATAAGTGCATGATCCCGGGTTTGATCCCTGGTAGGAACAATTTTTGAATTTATAATTTCTGAATTTTATCTGGTCTGGTATGGTTGGAGGCTCTTGGTCAGTGACTGGTTAACTCCACAAACGGAGACAAGCGATTTTAGCTTTCCGGTACTGTGACGCGTGCAAACCGATTAACTGCCGTACCCCTAAAAGGTTAGTCCGCTACCACATTAGATTGCAGTCGAGGGCTAACTTGTAGTAAAAAAAAGAGACTGTTAGCGATTCTATGTCAAAAGTATCGTATCGTTTACCCTCCTAACTATAATAGTAATATTACAATATTACTCACATCAAAGTTAGAAAGTTATTAAATTACATTTCTTTATTATATTCGCGTGACTCACTTGGTCGATTTTCTTTTAGATATGACTCCAATCATATCTAAGAAAGTTATATTGGTCTGTGGTGCGAATTTCGCTGTACACATATTTCTAAACTTAATCAACATCATCACTCGTCTAGATAAGTCCCTATAATATATATATGAAAGAAATAGCTATGAAGCGATAAGGCCGGCAAATTGTATACGTTGCTTTGTTATACCTAAGCACTTTTCTTTTTTATGTATCTACTTTTTGTGGTGTGCAATTAAAGTATATTCATTCATTCATTCATATATATAATATAAATATATAATATATATATATATATATGTTATTAAAAAGGAGGGATTTATGAATTACAAAGTCAAAGTCGAAACTTTCCATATACAAATAGGTCTCTATAAGGACTCGTGATGCGTAGAAATAGAAAGCTGGTTGAAAAGGGGGTAAGAACTATGTCGGTAGTATGACTATGAGAAGGGGTTAGGCCGTGGTCTACCACGCTAGCCAAGTACGAATTGGTAGACTTCACCGCCGCGCCGTTGTGAACACTATCGAGAACTCTCAGGCATGCACGTTTCTTCACGATGTTTTCCTTTGCTTTTATAAGTGAATATAAACGGACAAATGTTGAGAAAAGACACTATTTGTAACACTCATGATATTTTAAATTACTGCTTTTTATTATTTAAAATAATTTAAAAAAATATCTGTCTTGGACGTCCGTGTGTCTGTATGTGCGGATCCCGTATCTTGTGGTCACGATAACGAGCGAAATACTTCACTGATCGAGTTGGGATTTTTTTAAAGGCTTCAGTATTTTGAGGAATAGAAGCCTATTACTTTTCACGGCATAATTAGATGTAGTTCAATTATTATTTACAAATTATTTCAATTTTATTGTAATGAATGAGATTATGAGGCGTGCACATTTGGATTTTTCAATTTTTTTACAATAATAATTGACGAAACATGTAGATATCTTAAGTACTTTCTGGTAAGTGGGAAATCCGCACGGCATCCAAGGAACTAGCCCTAGAAAGTGTACTAAGTGTGTAGTGTTATGTCTGGTGCAGTGGCGTGCACAGGGTCTTCGGCCAAGGTATGCATAAAGCAGATATATATCATAAAATTTAAATATTCCCCTCTAATACGAGCTATATAAAATTATTTGGGTATGCAGTGCTTTTGTGCATGTATGAAGTGCACGCCACTGGTCTGGTGTACATGCAATTACGCCGGCAGTCCTTCAAACCGGAAACAGCAATGCTTCTCGGCCGGTGAAATAAGCATGGAGTTTTTTTTGAGCTCGTCAGAATAAGTAATGGTATCCTCACGAGCTCAAAAAAAACTCTACTACTACTAACATAAAACTGCATCGCACACGATAATGGTTAACCAAAAATGCCTCATTGACTTAGTGGTAAAATAATTGACAACACAGGTTTCAGGCAAAAAAAAAATCTAATTAGTTTTTATGTTATGAAATTCTTATTAGTAGGCTGGAGATCATTCGGAGAAAATTTCTACTTCTACTTTGAGAAATACAGAAAAGACAGACTCTTACAAACTTTTTATAAAAAATGCGTAATGGCAACCATAACTTATTCAATGTTTTATACTATACTATACTATACTACGACAATACTATATGACAATACACATCGCTATCTAGCCCCATATTATGTCTAGCTTGCGTTATGGGTACTAAGATAGCTGATGAATATTTTTATGAATATAATACACATAAATACTTATAATTACAGATAAACACCCAGACACTGAAAAACATTCATGTTCATCACACAAACATTTTTCTAGTTGTGGGAATCGAACCCACGGCCTGGGACGCGGAAAGCAGGGTAACTGCTCACTGCGCCACTAGACTGTCGAAATAATTTATATATTCATAATCATTATATAATTGTAAATCATATTATAATTAAAAATTAATAGTCATTTAAAATGTAGTTATGAGTCTTTAATACTTTAAATAAATTAAGATTGACATTAACATGAACTTTCACACCCGTGTACGAGATAAATAGGTATAAGTAGATATATACAACGTGTAACTGAATTACGAAATACCATAGAAAAGTACACAAATATGTTTCATATGGAATCACCCTGTAAAATCACCCGGTTTCGCAGATAAGTCAGTAACGTGCCTCTAAAGCCTGCGAAGTATTACGAGTGCATCGGTATTCATTATCACGTTGCATAGTACGCTAAACGTACATAACATTATCTAACAATTGCTACTTTGATACATAGAAATAAAATTTGTGAGTTGCATTACATAAATACATATGTCCTATATGTACCGCACCGGACAGAGCATTATAGTTATTATATAATTAACTGGCCCCGCGGTTTTAGCAGCAGTAAATACAGGGTCTGGTTGCTTTGTGAGAACGTGAAGAAAAGGCAATATTAAAATACCAATGATCCTGTAAACCTATTGACAAATACGTGCCGCTAAGCGACTTAGCGGTCCGGTACGGTGTCGCGTGGAAACCCATTGGGGATATGGGTTTAATATAACTGCCATACTCCTTAACAGGTTAGCCCGCTACTATAATAAGACTGCATCATCACGTCATTTTCACTGTCTTTGTTTAGCAACATTAAAAAAGGGCTCTAGATCATATTAAAACAATAATTTAAACAAACTTATTTGTTATACATTTTATAAGGCAAGTATTTGAATTCCGTTCGGCTGATATTTTACATAATAATATATTCATATATGTACTTAATTCTGGAAAATTGACGTTACAGTTAACCTCGTAGGTACAATAACCTACTTAGGTAATTCAGTAGTAATTAGATTTTCTTTCTGTTTTCCTAGTCCTTAGGATTGCCTGGAAGAGACCGCTACTAGGTAAGTTTCATCTGTACCTGACCATGTTTTTACTTTTTGACGGCCAATTGGCGCAGTGGGCAGCGACCACTCCACATCGGCCGTGAGTGCTTTCTGAGTCTAAGGCCGTGGGTTCGATTCCCACAACTGGACAATGTTTGTGTGATGAACATGATTGTTTTTCGGTGTCTGGGTGTTTATCTATATATAATAAGTATTTATGTATATTATTCATAAAAATAATTCATCAGTTATCTTAGTACCCATAACACAAGCTACGCTTACTTTAGGACTAGATGGCGATGTGTGTATTGTCGTAGTATATTTATTTATTTATTTTTGTGTTCTAAAATAAATAAAATAACCGGGAACGAGTGTACCGAAGACTTTCCGTTAATTCCGACGCGCGGAGTGAGACACCCCTACTTTCGTAACTTCGCCGTAGTACCTAATATAAATTGTTAATCCGTACTGTTTCTTGTAGCGAATTTATTAGCAGAAAAACCCAATACACAATACAATTTTTGTTTGCGTCTTCGCACATAGCCTTGTAATAATTATTTTTTCATGGTTATGTGCAAAACAAACATTAACCCATTCCGCGCTACCAGCGACCTGCGTTATTATTTATTTGTCTTGTCGTCCACCAACGCAACTATTGCCGTTTACACGTAAATATTCGGTAATAATCCTTTATTTTGCAGTTATGTTTGAAATTGAATTACGGTTTGTTATTAACGCAACATATGCGCTTCGCTGGTTATCAGAAGCGGTGATAGGCCCAGAGCCCAGTGGGTAGGAGCTCCGCCTACCTTTCGGGGGACCGAGTTCGAATCCCAACACCTCTAACATTTGTGCGTTTTAAGTAATTAAATATCTCTTGCTTCAACGGTGAAGTTCAGGGTATGCAGACACCAGGAAAGTTGCATAAAACGACACAAATTCATATATATCAATGTTAGGGTAGGCAGTGCTTTTGTGCATGTATGGAGTTCACGCCACTGGGCTGTGGAATATATCAAGTTCGCCATTTTGTGGTGGCGGCCGTCTTTGATTTGGTATTTGTCATAGTGTCATCATCATATCGACCCATTACCGGCCCACTATAGGGCTCGGGTTTCCTCCCAGTTGCACCAGTGCGGATTGGTGGACTCAACATACCTTTGAGTACATTATGTAGAACTCTCAGGCATGCATGTTTCCTCACGATGTTTTCCTTCACCGTCGAAGCAACTGATATTTTCAATAACTTAAAACGCACATAACTTAGAAGTGCGTGCCCAGATTCGAACTCGGCCCCCCCGAAAGTCAAGTCAAGCTCCTACCCACTGCGCTATCACCGCTTCTGTCATAGTGTATATTTATTTGATATTCCAATTCAAACAGTTGTCCGCACCCACCTTGGACCAATTTTCGTCAAACATAGCTAAGAAAACTCTCAATTAATTCACCTTTCAAACAAAAATAAAAACTAAATCGAAATCGGTTTATCCGTTTTACAGGCACCATCGTTTTTGCGTCAGCGGTTAAAAACTGGTGGCAATGCATAATTATTGTTTCATTTTATCGTAGCAATGAATGGGTTAAGTTTAGGTGCCAAGCGTGATTTTGCCAAGTTCAATTATATTATTGACCATGTTACATTGGGCGCTAAGGTCGGTTACGATTTCATGACCATGCTTCGTTGACCATGCTGTAGCAGTTGTGATTCCTAATCTAATATATTTACAGTAGTTGTTTTTTAAATTTTATACACGCAACGTCGCACGGCTTTGATAATGTTTTGTTTGAACCAATATGTATGTATGTACGCAGTACCGTGCATAGAGGATATGCACAGGGTATGTAGATGATATAAAATGGAGAAAATCTCCAGTCCAATTTATAAAAAACTTAAGGATAGGCATTGTAAGAGTTATTAAAAGCCTATCCTTAAGTATTTATAACTCGTACTTGAGAATTTCTTCGTTTTATATCATCTGCATAAGCTGTGTACAAACCTTCAACGCACATTTAAATACAGGTACATACAGTGGCTGCATGTACCTGTATTTAAATGCGATCGTGTCCAATCAATTAATAAATGTTATAGGGTTCAGACAGCAGACTTCTTCCCAGACATCTTCCCTGACCGATTTCAGCCATCTAGAGACGACACGATCGGACCGATCGACGGACCGATCAGGCGCAGGGCTGACAGCTTTACTCTTTCGTCGAGGCACGTGGGTTAAAAGAGAAACAAACTTTTTGGGCGTCCTTATGTACGTGCTTGTGCGTGGTTCAGTGCGGCTTAAAAATTTGAGATTACTCTACATTACATTTTGAGTTTACTATACAATACATTACAACATGTGAGATAGTTGTTAGTAGCTGTCCTTTTTTTACTTTCTCATAAATAGGGAAGTATAGTGTACACGCATGCGCGATACTTATTCGCATGCGAGCCGCGTTAAGGAGGGCAGAAAACAAAATTTGTATTTATTTGTCGATCGGCCTAGTTGGCGATTTGGCTTTATAAGTGGGATGTATTGGGTTTTAATCTCGGCAGGAGGTAACTTGGGAATTTACAATTTTGAAGAATCTCTAGTTTGGTGGGAAGCTTCGGTCGTGGCTAGTTACCAACCTTCCACAAAAATGGCCACTAAACGATCAAACATTCCGGTAAGATGCCGCGTAGAAACTAGAAACCGATTAGGGTATGAGTTTAACATAGCTGGCATACCTTTAAACAGGTTAGTCCACTACCATCTGGGAGTGCATCATTTATTTCTATCAGGTAAATTGTATTCAAGGGATGACAAGTAAATAAAAATACACTTACCTACAGAGCTTTCGTCTTCTAACGGTCCAATGAAATTCTCTACATTCCTTAATAAAACAACACTTTGGTCTTCGTTAAAACTTTCATTTCTGTCTAAATCTACATTTTTGGTATGATTATAATCACTAGCTAAATAGTTTTTACTTAAACTTAAATTCGCGTCAGCACTGCGGTTCACTTTTGCCGCTAAACTGGGGCAGCAAAAAAAAAGCAAAAACAAACAGGGAAAAGTCAAACGCATGTCCGATTTCCTCGCGAAAATGTTTAATAACAGGTGAAAACATGGTATGAACCACTTTATAATCTCTTTTAAATCCATTTTTTTTATTTTCGGTCACGTAATTTTATGTTAGAGTTCGCTGCGTATTATTTTTGTGAATAACGAACGGCATTCAGACGTCATATCGCAAGCGAGGCTGCGTCGGAACTGGCAACGGTACACCGTACACGTAATGGCCTTTGAGGCTCCGTCACATTTCTTCTTTCACTTGACGCACATTCACGCTCAGACAACATAAATTCTTTAGAAAAACCCACTCCAAGAGTCACTTCAATTAAAACAAATGTCCCAGGTATGCTGGGATTCCACAAAGAAGTAAAGCACAAAAGTGTACCTAAAGCTCAAATCCTTACTATTACTTTTTTAATATTATAAATCTGAAAGTGTGTATGTCTGTTTGTCCCGCCTTACTATGATCGCCCTGACTATGATCTGACCAATCAACTTGACTTTTGGCATAGAGTTAGTAGAAACAACGGTACATACGCTTTTTATCTTCGGAAAACAAACGGTTCCCAAAGGAGATTTGCAGAAAACCGGGAACTATTCATTTTATTATATGAATAACACTATCACTTCACCGTTGAAGCAAGTGATATTTTAATTACTTAAAACGCACATAACTTCGAAAAGTTAGAGGTACCTGCTGGGATTCGAACCTGGCCCCCCAAAAGAAAAGTCGAGCTTCTACCCAATGCGCTATCACCGCTTTATTTATAAGTGATAAGAAATAATTGAAAGGTAATAAACGAATTGACAAATCAAGAATAAGTTTCAAATCGCGTAAGGATAGTATTAAATACAATTTTTTTATATTAGTGTTTTTACCTACACTTGGAGGAATTATCAATTTTATAAATTGAAATTGCATATAAAAATTTTCGGAACCGACAGGATTTGAACCTGCGACTCTCGGGCAATCGCGGACTGAGCATTTTCGCCAATTAAGCTACGGCTCTCCTACCATCGATGCCGAAATTAGTATATGAAAGCGCTCAGGCCGCGACTGCCCGAGAGTCGCAGGTTCAAATACTGTCGGTTCCGAATTTTTTTTTATGCATTTTAAATTTATAAAATACAATTTTTTTGTGATAAAATTTATGAAATCTACATCCCTTATAAGTTATTTAAAAGAATCGTACACCAGTTGAGAGAACATACTCCGAGTTAAAAAAGTGAAGGTTGCCTTGTTCCCCCTGCGCCCAACTCTGGGGTTGCCAGATATAAATAAGCAGGTGAGTACCTAAACGTTATCGATATACTCCCATCAGATATTTGATCATATGTTACATCAAATGAAACCTTCTTTATTCTGTATCTCACTGTATTAGGTTGCCTTAATAACAACTTGGTTCAATCATGGTTGCCTAGATTTTAGGTGGAATTTGAAATTTTAATATAAATAAAAGCAAGAGTGACAATAAGAGATGAATGTATTCATTTCTTATACCGGATCTCGCACTATAAGGTTGTCCACCACAGTGGCCCAGTGCGGATTGGTTGACTGACTTGACTCCAAACACCTTGAGAACATTATGAAAAACTTTAGGCATGAAGGTTTCCTCACGATGTTTTCCTTCACAGTAGAAGCAAGTGACATTGTAATTTTCTAAAACTCAAATAACTTCCAAAAGTTGGAGGTGTGTGCTGGGATTCGAACTCGGCCCTCGAAGAGTGAACTACCCACTGGGCTATCACCGCTTCAAAAAACTAAACCTTAATAGGTAAACTATTTATCTGAATAGTTAAACTATTTATCGGTGGTAGAGTCACTACACACAAACAGACTTGCCGTTTCAAAAGTGCTTATATTAGGCCTACTTGAAATAAATGAATTTAGATTTTTTTTGAATAAGAATCTGTAGATAATAATAGAGTACTTTAATCATATTGTACATAACTTTTATGTAACATCAATTGTTTTTTTAAAGTACTTACCTGATTAATTTTATAGGCAAAATTTTGCTACATTAGGTTTATTTTTTTTAAAGGACTCTAATTTTAATAATTTATTTAAATTAAAGTCTATGTGATAATATAGATATATGTTTAAAAAATAAATCTAAAATCGGTCAAGTAGTTTCGAGCATTTAGGGTACAGTTTAGACATAGAATTATAAATTGTAAGAAATAAGTCGCAGGCAACCGCAAATACAAACAAATGATTGCTTACGTACCTACTTACATATTCTTCTAAAAAAAAACTTTCGATTCGTTTGTCTATACGCGCACCGGGTTATTCTACCGTTAACGTTCCGTTAACTTAAACTGTGCTTTAACTTTATCAGTGCTCATTGTCCTCACGGAATAGGTAAAAACGTTTCAAAAGGAATTTAGAAAGTAGTTCACGCTAAGAAAACCCTTGAAGAATGGCTAAAACAGTACTGTGTTAAGAAATTTGCATAATCTTCTATTTGTTAATTTGTTTAACTTCAGGTATAGATAATAAAGTTAAAATTGCGTTTGCACAACCGTACACGTGATAAAAGTGAAACCTTTTTTTACTCAACTACAATTTCAGAATTCGGTCCAATATGGTAGCGGGGTTACCTATTCTAGTGTATGGAAGATATATTAATCCCAAAATTATATTCTCTAAGTTTAATTTTTTAGACATACTAAATAAATTAACTGTAACATTGAACTAAATAAATTAACTGTAACATAAAACGCTCTACTTATCGGCTTAATAAACGAAATAAATAATACTACGTCTTAACTACCTATACTACTATAAACAGTCGACTTACAAGAAATGGTCATAAATTAGTGACATCTGCATATCGTCTGCGAAAGGTGCAGAAGTCATTTGTGGGATTGAGTATACGCTTTTATAATATGATTCCTAAGGTAATTTTGGACCTACCAATGCATAAGTTTAAAGAATTCGTTAAAACACATTTATTACAGCGAGGTTATTATACAATTGATGAATTTCTCAATGACAAGGTTGCTTGCAAGGTTGCCGGTGGTAGAGTCACTACACACAGACAGACTTGACGTTTCAAAAGTGCTTATATTAGGCATACTTGAAATAAATGAATTTTGAATAATTTCTTACTCCTTTAGGTATCATTATCAACATCATCATGTCAACGAGTGTACCTACGTCTACTGCTGGATATATGTCTTTCCCAATCAGTGGCGTGCACTGAGTTTCTTACCAGGGTCTTAACATGCAGGAAAATTGCATAAAATGGCAAAAATCCCCCTCCTATTCGAGTTATATATCAATTTTAGGGTAAGCAGTGCTTTTAAGCATGTACGAAGTGCACGCCACTGTTCCCAATAGGTCTTTCTTTGCCTCGGTTGTGCCGCTTGAGTCCAGCAGCTTCCTGCTGCCATCAGTCATCTAAAAAAAAAAATTTTTGGTTTTTCTTTATTCCTTTACACGATAGCCCTTGTCTGCAAACTCTAACTGATGATGCAGTCTAAAATGGTAGCGGGCTTACTTGTTAGGGAGTATAGTAGTCATACACCTAATCGGTATTCGCGTGACATCGCAACGGAACACTAAAAGCGGCAAGTCTTTGTAGGTAGGGTAGTAACTAGCCGCGGGCGAAGTCTCTCACCAGACCAGACCAGAGAAAAATCAGAAATTAAGTATAAACTTCCCCTCCTTCGAGACCAACGCGAGTTAAGTTTCAAGATTGAATAATTAATTAATTTATATCGTAATAAAAGTAGTTAGTAGTTTATGAAAGTAATGGCGAAATTGTATCTACTTTAGTAATTAATCTAAGTTGCGTAGCTATACTTACGATGAATATATCAAATTTTAAAAGTGAAAGTTAATTACTAGAAACTTTTGTGAACGCAAAACAGTTACAATGTATTATATATCACATATCAATCAAATCCCTTTGGTCTAGCGATTTGCATGTTACAACTTCACAGGCCACTATTTCGATTCCTGGGTCGGACCGAACGATGTTTACCTACTGATTTGTGTTTTTCTTTAAAATTAATAGTTCAAAGAACTAAAAAACAAAATAATTTCTACCTTTTAGTTTAGTAAATTTATAAAAGCTTGCTTTTTAGGTTTTCTTAAACTATTATTGTTGAAAAAATTAAATTAAACGGAAACCCGTGCACCATTATATTTTTGTTGGAAATTAAAATGACCGTCATTCATTCCTGCCATATCCACTAGGTATATAGATGAAAATTATATAAATGAACAAAAATCTTATTTCTGCAAATTGATAAAATGGAATAATCTCATCAATTGTCATCGGTCCTCGATATTATATCTACAAATTTTGAACGGAATCAGACCGTTTGAAGAGAGTCATCAATTCCAAAGTTACAAACATACAAACAAACAAAAAAAAAAGCAGTACTAGTCCAGAGTTAAGGAATTGGCTGTTTTAACCCCCGTGCGTCAGAGAGCACGTTGTACCGCGGACCCGTTTATAATAACCGGGTTCACTTGCATCTCTCTCATCTTTTTTATCGATTAAGTAGTCTGTCATACTTACATACTTTGAATTATTTAAGAGACATCTCCAAGATGTCAATGCTTAGATTATTGTAGAATTGTGTGCAATTTCCTTTAAACAGTTGCATTGCAATATACTAGGTTTAACATAAAATTATGAATTTTATGTAACCTAGTATATTGCACTGTAAGTTTAAGATGGAGCGGGGTAACCTATTAAATGTATGACAGATATATTAAACCCGGTACCTATGAGTTGGTTTTTACAGATCCTTCCGGGACGCTAAACTGCTAAACGGCACGACTTAGGTAGGGTGATCACTACCCATAACCGAAGCCTCCTACCAGACGAGAACAGTGAAAATTCAGTTACTCCCCGGTCTTAAGGCAGAGCAAAACCGAGCGTAGATGGGTTTTAGCCCGGAAATAGCTCTGATACAACTCAGTGAAAGTGATTGTCTAATTACATATAGCGAGGCAAGGAAGCGTCACGCTTTACTGGTAACATATTGTTTCGTTCACTCTTGAGTGAATTTAGTAGGTATTTATTGTTTAGAATTGTGATTAGTCGCGTGCCTTATACTGCTTCGTTGATCTAATGGTTAGCATGTTCAACTACGGATCAAGAAGTTCCGGGTTCCATAAAAAAAATGTACTTGATTTGTCTGTACTCAATAAGAAATTCAATAAAAATTCCGGGTGAGATACTTGGCATCCATCCCAGAACTTTGGAGAGCATGTTAAGAGCCTTTGCCCAGCTGTGGGACAGATGATGGGATATAATATCTGACGGTATGACAGAAAAAAAAAGCTACGCAGTTGAAGAAATTCTACGCAGTCGCGGATATCATCTTGTAAACTTATAGATGACGCCAGGGGTTGCCAACCTTTTAAAGCCAGCGACCAATTGAAGCACCTTACCTAGCTAGTTAAAATAAATACTTGTCAGTTAGGCAGATGGCGCACAAAACAAAAACATTGTAGGTCTATACTTTAACCATAATAAATATCTTAAAAAAATTAAAAATCGTCAAATCGATCATTTATATTTTTAATTGTAATTTTAATTTCATTATCCATTTTAATTTTGACGTGTGTTTCATTTATATTTTGTTTCTATTTCTATGGGTGAAGCCTGAAAGAAATGAATTTTGTTTTTTTTTTTATTAAGTCGAGGATTATTAGACCATAATCCACACCCGGCCTAAACCCTTCTCACTCGAGGCAACACCCGTACCAGTTTTGGTGATAACATGTAATTATGATAACACTGGTTATGTTTTTAACCCCCCACGCAAACACGACGGGGTGTTCAAGCTTTGACTGTGTGTGTGTCTGTCTGTGGCATCATATTTCCCGAGCGGATGAACCGATTTTGATTTTGTTTTCATTGTTTGGAAGGTGAATTAGTCAGCAGTGTTGCAAAGTCGGTCAGAGTTGGCCGCCGCAACAAAATTGAGAATTAATTTGTTTCACAGGTCCCACAATATGGGTATCAATAGGGGCTTGACTAGTAGAATAATGTACATTATTAATTTTTAGTATTAGGTTTATATTGATTTTAGTTAATATGGGATAAAAATATTATACGCACCACTCTTGCACACAATTTAGGCGTGCGAATATTGTGGAAAAGACATAGAACGACATCGGTCGTCTTTTATAAAAGTATTCATTAATAGCGTGGGTTACATATTAATAAAATGTTATAGTATAGATAAGTAAGGAAGAAAACATACACGCCGATAGAGCGGCGTGCAGTGCTGGTACAAAATAAAAGAAAATGAATTTCTCATACAAATAACTTTATTTATTAGAAATCATTCAATTTATAAATATTTAATTAGTAGAAACTTAAATGTTTATAGCTATTCTAGAAAACGGAAATTTCAAGCGGAAACATAATCAATTGAATATAAATGCCGAAACTTATCAACAATTTTTTTTTTCATATAATACTAGGTGACATATTTCGTTTTACAATGACGGGTAGTTTAATTTGCCCAATAATAAAGTAATCTATAAAAATATTATTTATATGAATATTGAAAATAAATAAGGAAAATTTCAATAAGAATAACTAATTAAAATAAATTGATAATAAATTCAGTGCAGTGCAGATGCTGCCTAACATGAAGCGCAATTTAACGCCTTAACTACAATTTATATATATATTAACCCTCTCCACGCGTGTCCGACTCGCACTTGACCGTTTTTTATTCCTTGCATGTACACGTAAACTGACCCGCGCAAACCCTCTTTTAAAAACCGCCGATACATTTTAAATATTGCCTAGAGATAATTAAGATCGGATAGATTAAAAGGACCGCTGATGTGACTCGTGAAAATTTAATACATACATATGAATTGCATAATAATTTATTATACATTGTGTATGTAGTACACGTGTAGTGTAGTATTTACTGTGTGTATACACGGTAAAATACTTTTATAAGTTACATCGGCAATATCCTTTAGTTCAAAAACGAGTTATTAATATCCAACTAAACATAAATGCATCACAGACTTTGTTGCTTTACGTTCGTATGTTAAATTCAACAAGCAAGCCGTGCTTTTTCTGTCACACCACGCAACAACCAATAGCGGATAAGTATGGTTTCACGTGCACGCCTTTTGATCGACTAAACCAAATCGCGCCAAACAAAAGATGAAATTTGCGTATTTCTTTCTTTATTCCACTACAAGTTACACCTTAATTGGAATCTGGACTTTAAGTGATGACTGATGATGGAGTTAAAGATGATATTGTTTGGTGGCTCGTCTTAGTCGATAAGGCGGTAATAAGCTACGTTCTAAAACTGATCTTGTAACTTATAATAATTCTAATACTGCACAAGCACTGATAACTTTAATTAGTAGTTTTTTGAATACGATATTTTAATACTATCACAGTATACTCAGTATATTCACTATGATATTATTATTAATTTAAGTGTTAGTATATTTGATGTTTTTAAATATTTAAAATAAATGTTAAGGGTGGATCAACGGCTGCGTACGCGCACGCGCACTTAATGAGCGCGTCCGTCGCACGTGCAATGACTATGGACGAACGATTCTCAGGCATACCAGGTGCAAGGCAATAGGTGCAAGGTTTGTCGAACGATATCGGTTATTAAATTCAGTCATTTTATCCACTCAAACTGTTGAGACAGTGTCGTATGACGTTGTTTTTTTAATGTCTATATATCTTTGATTAATATTAGTTCACAACAGAATTACTCTCTCTTTTCGTGAAATATAATAACAAAAGAAACCAGGTCAAAATATAACAAAAATTGCCTTTTTTAACAAATACAAGATTGGTAGGTGTATTTTATTATCTAGCCCATACATTATTAAGTTGGTATAATCCTTTTTTTTTCACCACACATGCATTACCTGAAATGGAAAAAATATATATTTTATTTATACCTTCGTTAGGCACAAACTGAGTAAAAATTATATAGATTGTCAGTGTTTTTTTTAAATCGTCATATATCTCATCTCTCATCTATGAGCCTCATAAGCAGGCTCTCCATCGCCCGCCTTGCTGCTCCTTGTGCTGCGAGTGAATGCTCGGATTATCTCTACGTGATCAAATCAGAAATGTGGAGATTCGTAAAAGAACCAAAGTTACCGACATAGCTCAACGAGTCGCGAAGCTGAAGTGGCAATGGGCGGGGCACATATTTCGGGGAAAGGTAGGACGTTGGGGGTCCCATGGTGCTGGAATGGCAGCCCCGCATTGGTAAGCGCAGCTTTGGTCGACCTCCAACGAGGTGGACGACATTAAAATAATAAAAAATAAATAAATATACTACGACAATACACACATCGCCATCTAGCCCCAAAGTAAGCTTAGCTTGCGTTATGGGTACTAAGATGACTGATGAATATTTTTATGAATAACATAAATATTTAGAATATACATATAAATGAAACACCCAGACACTGAAAAACATTCATGCTCAGCACACATCAACATTTTCCAGTAGTGGGAATCGAACCCACGGCCTTGGGCTCAGAAAAAGACAAAAAAAGGCGAAAAATAGACCTATGACCAGCAGTGGTTGCTATCGGTTGATATGATGATGATGATAATATCTCATCTTATGGTAGATGACGATGTTGAATGCGTCGGTAATGTGGAAGGGATATGGCAAATGTTTTTTTTTATTAAGTATCAAGTGTTTTGTCATTTCATAAACGCTTATTTCATTTCATTTACGCGTTTTGTGGTTATGTCCTAAAGTTTGCGGAACAACTTAGAAACGAGGAGTAAAGCGCTTATGTGTCCATGGGATAACAACGACTTATCTGATCAGATCTTTAGGAAGCTGACGAGGGAATAAAAGGCGTTATCACGAAACATAGGGGAAAAAAATCTGAATTACTCCCTAGTCGCGCCTAAAGAAGTTTACTTCAATAAACATCGTATTGTGTGGAATGTCCACCACCCTCAAACATACACCTGCATTCCATGTGTTTTTGTCATCACCGTCCTGGCCGTTAACATCGCTAATGTTTTTTCTCGTTTTCTTATCTCCATGTGGTCGGTCGGCGGAGCGTATGGGTAGATAATGATATATTTTAGGGTGCGCAAAGGAGACGATTGCGCAACTGTAGAACGTTTGACTAGGTAATGAGAATTTCTGAAAGCGTTCTTGGGGGGGATTATTACAATGTCTTCGGAATACCATGGGGAAGACATTGGTGGAGTGAAAAAATATGTTTGGTGAGCGGGGGAAGTTATTGGTGCGGATGAATATTTGAGGATGAGAGAGAGATTAACAACGGAAGAGAGGAGGTGTAAAATATATCTGAAAGGGAGGACACATAAAAGGAGTATACCTACATTATGTACTAGGAGAACAGAATGGAAGAGGGATAGATCCCCTTGCATTTAATTTCATAGCAGCAGACACATACCTACATCTGTTGTGTGGAATTCCCATTCCACGTGTTGTTGTCATCATCGTCCGCCCTATCCGTTGTCACCCTGTGTATGTTGCCCCGTCTTCTTATCCCGGCAGGGTTGGTGGGGTGTGCGGGTGGATTAGTGGGTGGGTTGGGGGTAATAGGTCTGTTTGCGGGCGCTGGAAAGAAACGGCTGCGTAGCCACGAGTACAGTTGGTAGGATGGGTCTAGTACCATTGACGTAAATATTTGGGTGAAGAACGCTGTGAAATAAAATAGACGCATATATTAATGTAATATGTCCAGAAAACAAAGGAGTTTGCAAATTAATTAGTATGGAGCCTTATCTTCAGTCTGCCATTTCTATTTTTTCCAAAATAAATACGCTTTGAACTGTACCAATCATTGGCTGGCATCAATACAAACAAATATTATAAAACATGTAAATGAAACCCGAAATAACACTACACTGGCTTTCGAGGAATTCTAAGACTTATCTGTGAAACCGAAAACCTAATAGTTTTTGAGTTAACTACATAGTTTTTATGGAAAGAAATTAGATACAGCCCTGACATCACATGCAATATAACAACCCTTTGACTCCTGACACTCACTCACTTAATAAAATCATTTTATTTCAGGTCGGGGACCCATATACAAAATTTAACACAAAATAAATATAAGACAGATTTTAAAAATAAATAAAGAAAAAAAAAAAACTATAATTAATTAAAATCTAGAATTAAAAATTACAATCAATTAAATTTCAATAAAAAAAAAAAAAAATTTCAATTAAGTAAGCGTCGCGTAGCGTAGGTACTATGCGCGTTCGGACTTTTATCTTAATCAGGGTTGTCATAAGTAAACACTTACAAGGTTTTGCATTTGTTTGTATGTAAAAATATGCTTCTTTTGATTTAATACTTTTACAGGGCAATAATACTTTTTCGTAAAAAATAATACTTTTTCGTAATGAAATATCCTTATGCATCCTTCAAAATTAGTTTGTAATTCGGTTACACGTTGTATAAGACCAAAACCTTCTAAAGCGTTAGGTTGCAGAGATATAAGCTATCAAAGAAATGGTAAGCGATATTTAAATTAATTTTGTTCCCTTACTGTTGAATATTGATTTTATATCACAATGGTCATTTGTCGATACAATTTTCATAATAATCACCATCGATAGTTACATTAAATAGTCCCGCAATTCAGTTGCTTTTAACTCATTATTGCACACCATTGGTAACAAAACTTTTGTATCACAAAAAAAATGGCAGACGTTTAGGTAAATTCTCTTAATAAAGAACATAAGGAAACCGTGTGTACGACTAATATTGAAACATCAAAAACCACTCCACTTAAGAAGTGTTTCTCGAACAGTTGATTATATTACCCTTAATGTTCTAAACATTTACCATAAAATGGGGAAAGTGGGAAAAGTTTGTGAGCTGGCAACATTACGCGGTGTGAATTGAACTTTTAAATTTAATAAATGGATAAATAAATACACTTTCATCGTATACATCACAGAAAAACAAACAGATATTTAAGTACAATAGGGGCTAGTGATTAGATAGGGTGTTCAATTTCGAGATGTTATTACACAGTGATCTCTTCAAGGCAACCAAATGCCTAAAAGGAAATAAATATAGAGAAATAACAATCTATTTCCTTACTAGATGTTGAACTAGTTTTTTTTTTTAAATTATATATGAACGTAAATACATACTGATGATGGATGCGAACATGTTAGGAGTGGCTGCAACAGTTTCAGTCCTCCTCTGAAGTACCAGGAGAGCAGCGGACGGCGCCAGTTGTAGCTCCTGCAGAGTGGCGTCTACTTCAGTTAGTTCTCGCCGCGGGAATGCCGTCCACAAAGAGAACGTCGACCTGGTAAGCTGGAAGAGAACTGTGTGTTTTAGCTTTGTGTTTTTTCTGAATGAAAATCATTAGTTAACTGGTAGAAACGAACGAAAAAACGTTATGCCTACACCTGCTTGTCTGTCTGTGTGTGTGTATTGTTGTGTTGGTGTGTGTGTGTGTGTATATTGTTTGTGGGGGTGTGGATATGTGTGTTGGGTGTGTGTTGTGTGTGTGTGTGTGTGTGTGTGTGTGTGTGTGTGTTTTGTCTGTCTAAAGCAACGGATGAACCTCTTTTGTTTTAGTTTTTGGTTTGTAAGGCGGTAAATATACCTGAACTTTTTGCCAAGATATTTGGTCCCCCTGCCCCGGGACTCTTTCAGCTATAACGCCAAAGTTGTTTAAAATCTATGCACATCAGCCAAGGTACCGCTACCATGCTTGATGTATAGAGATGCAACCTTATTCCTAGTTATGACGGTAAAATTTTAATTTATTCCAAGTAGGCCTAGTTTATAAGCACTTTTGAAACGTGAAGTCAGTCGTAGAGAGTTCGTAGTGACTCTACCACTGGTTCAAAAGGCAGATTCTACCGAGAAGAGCCGGCAAGAAACTCAGCAGATTGCTCTTTTTCGACATAATTTCTACGGAACTCTTAATTCTTGATTTGATCACGTAGAGCTATTCTGGCAAATAAAAAATTAAATAAATTTATTACCTGCAGATTCTCAGCGACGTATCTCTGTACATCAGCCAAGGTAGCGGTAACGTCAAAGTGCGCTGTGTGGGCCTCGCCGTCAGGCAGTTTGAACTGGACGCGTGCTCGACCTGAACTGTCACCTACACCTAAGGAATAGACAACTTATTAGAAGAAGAGCATTTTATGTCAGAACTCGTCCGGGGCTGCTTTTTTTTTATTCCATTACGAGTAAGCTCTTGAGTAGACTCTCACCTCGAGGTAATTGATGATGCAGTCTAAGATGGTAGAGGGCTAACCTGCAGGGCTAGCACGGGCAGGAGATATAAATTATATCCCCCGATTATATCCTCTATCAAGGGATATAATTATCTTTTCCCCTTGCCAGAGCACGGCAACAGGGGAGAGGATAAATTTATCCCCGTTTGACATTTCTCGTGGATATATATCCCCCGCCCATAGCATGGGAAGAAATGAAAGGGGAAAGACTATCCTTTTTTGACATTTGAAAGAGACAATTTTATCCCCGTCCTTAGACGTGGGTTTAAAATTCTGTTAACGAATTAAAGTCGAAAAAAAACATGTCTCGTGCTTTCTGGGGCTCTTATAATTCAAGTGAAATGGAGAAATCTGAACGAAAATTACACCGGCGATCTATACGTGACGCCAGTAATCCGTTCGAATTTCCCGATGCAGAGTTCCAACACTTGTTTCGGATGGGTAAAAATTGTGTGCTGTACTCGTGCGAGGACCTTAAAGAGGCACTAACCACTAAATGCTGTCGATGGACTACCAGTGCACATAAAAGTAAGTTGTTATTAAGTACCTAAAATCATCTTGTGCAAAGACATCATCTATATATGAACGTAGGTTTAAAAAAAAGCATGGCTAATCACTTTTTGTCTAGGTTCTCACATCTTTAAGGCTATTAGCGGACGGTAGTTATCAGCGGGGACAGGTCAAGACCATGGCTGTTGCTCAAACAACAGTCAGCAAATAACTGGCCCAAATTACTGGAGCTATTGTCAGTATGTGAGTATATATGGGTACTTACTTCCTAATAATTCTCTTTAGTAAATATAAATCCCATCCTGTTCAAAGTGCAGTGATGTGATAACTAGTTTTCATTTTATAGCCGAGTGCCCCTTGTACGTGTTGGTAAGATGGGAACTACAAGGTAAGGATAGAATAAGTGAAGAAGACCTAGCAAACCTCACCTTAGGGGATATTGTTAGGTTCACCACAGAGACTGGTAGGTTACAGGGGGGACCCTGCCGGGACACCAGTAAAACCTGTCTCAAACATGGGGAATAGGGTGGAATGGTCCTTACATAGGACTGATCACCCGTCTGGCAATGGCAGACATCCCCTCATCAAATATAGATATACTTACTTTAATAATAAAATTATTAGTCAGTACTTAGTACTTCAGTATAAGTACATAGCAAAGATATTCAATGCTAGGTACTTTAATTATTTTTCATTTCATTTTAGACTAATGCCAAAGTAGATATTATTCCCGGGAACAGACTCTGGAGATCCACGATAGATGTTCAACTGGTAAAGACAAATTATTTAGATCTAGAGTTTATCAAAAACTTAAACAATCAAGTAAGTTAATAATTTTAAAATATGTTTTACAGATTGTGGTGTGTGTCCATGACCAATTCATATTTATTAACTCTAAAGTAAAATATGAAAAGATACAGCTGTATGAAAGTAGAATCGGACAGTACTACATCTTATGTATGTTTTAAATAAAATGTGCAAACTTTCAAAACTTTACTTATTGTTGCCATTTACTAGTATAAAAGGGAAACAATGCAAATCAAAAAAAGTTACACACCTACCTATATCATTTTATTATACTCCTCATAATTACCTAGAAATTACATGCCTAGGATTCTGCTGCATATGTTGTATACGACTAGTCTGGTAAATTATTTATATGAATATACAAAAAACAATGTCTCATTATAATAAAATTGTTTATTTGAGGAATTAGTACAAAAACTTGGCAGTAGATACTGTATTTAGTAATGAAATATAAGAAAATACAAAAAAAAATGTCTGATAAATTATTTAACATGGGCATGGGTTAATCATCACGTCCAAATTACAATGTAGGATTGTGCATATATTTCTATTCAACATTTTATTAAAATCTTGGAGAAAATCTGAAAAAGCAAAACAAGTAGGAATTAATTTACATGTTTAAATAACAAAGTAGAATTTTATTGGGGACTCAGGGTATGCTCTAGAGCCTTGGATGATGACTCCGGATTTAGAAGCTGCACCAAATAGTTCTGCAGAGAAGTACACAAACTGGCACTGCCAAGTAAGAAACTGTGTGGAAAGGGCCAATAGGTACCTCAAAGACACATTTCGCAGCTTGGGGATTGACTGGGTGCTTCATTACAGTCCCGAAAAAGCATCTCCACTTATATATGCCTGCATAACACTTTATAATATTATGCATCATTATAGGCGTGTATTGTAAATATATACTTTAAATAATATTTAAGTTCCCATAACTTATTATTATTGGGCACATTAATGTTTGGTAATATTATAAAATTATATCTTATAATAATGGTTCCTTATAAATCATTGATCCTGCATTTTCACATACAATTTGCCCTACTAATTTGGGTCAACAGTATTGAGCATAATATAATTTGTATATTTCAGAACTCTAATGGAGCAAATGACAGTAAATTTTGTAAATACGAGCGAAGAACGACATCAGACATCAAATATGGATCAAACAAGATTGTTAACAGTTGCTCGACAAAAAAGAGAAAGATTTATAAATACATATTTTAATTAATAAAATTTCTAAATTAACCTTTTCATCCTTTTTAATTTATTTTTGTGTGATAAATGAGCATCCTGCATTCTTCCATCTATACCTACTCTGGAAAATAAATAAATTCTTCACTTGGTTGACTTTACAGCAACATGTATATGTTGCCTGTGGTTGCAGCTTTTTTAATGTCCTGCCACGTCTGCAAATAAAAGAAAAATTATGCAAGACTTGTTTGATGCCAACAACACTAATAAATAATTAAAATTTTTTGCACTTGCTTACTTTACCGCAAAATTGACTTAAGTGTTTCCACTGATTGACCGTCCCGTCTGGCCCATGCTCCTTCAGTAATGACTAAGATTTGCCACTGGGAGTCTGCCCTTTTGGCTCCTAAGAGTTCCTGTGAATTCCCCAGTGGCAAGGTGGTTGTGGGTTGGCATGAAATCTACCAACATTTGCAATTGTATTTTATTACTTCTTGATCTGAATAAACACAAATTTGTCAACTAATGGGCCATAGAAAAAGGCAAGCACAACTTTAAATAAAATAGTACAAGATCAATAATTTGATATGTAAACAGGATTGGATCTTGATGATTAACGTCTCTGTTTACTTTCACTGTAAAACATTCATTCATTAGGTACGCTTCTAAATCAATAGGTAGTCACTTTTTCAAACATTTTATAATAGAAGACTTACTTTTTAGCACTCATTTTATTTTCTCGAAAGGTAGGTTTTATACCACTTTGAAAAATCCAGAATAAATAATATAAACAAACAGCCGCAGACGAGGAACATTTATAGATAAAAAAAACAATAAAAAACTTAGACAACTAAAACAAAACAGAAAACGAAAAATTTATTTGTCAAAACCATGAGCACAGATTAGAATAATTAATTTGTGACATTTCCCGGGGGTTCGTCTTTCCCCTATTATATCCACCGTGGATATATTGTCCACCCGTGTGCCCATGCTCGGGGGGTGGATATAAATGCGTGAGGGGATAAACGTTATATCCTTTCCCCGTGGAGAAGTGTCCCCCGCCCATGCTAGCCCTGCTGGAGTATAACAGTTATATTAAATCCATACCCCTAATCGGTTTCTACGCGACATCGCGGCCACGCTAAATCGCTTATACATCTAGCCCTAAAGTAAGCGTAGCTTGTGTTATGTGTACTAAGATGACTGATGAACATTTTTATAAAAAATATACATAAATACATATTATAATATACAGATAAACGCCCAGACACTGAAAAACATTGATGTTCATCACACAAACATTTTCCAGTTTTAGGAATGGAACCTGTACGGGAGCTATGGTGATACGCTCGACCGTAACAATAGAAAGATCTTCCTCCGAGCGGGTGATCGTGCTCGGGGACCGAGGTCCGAACATTCATTTTTAGGCATTATAGGCATTCTTAGTGAACACTTCGCTAGCGCGATACAGGATTTTTGTAGCGCCATCTAGTTATGTAATGTGGAGACTGCTACAAACCCACGGCTTTGGATTCGGAAAGCAGAGTCGCTGCCCACTTGAGGATATCTCCCTTCCCGTAACATGTTATTTGATATCTCTCCCTCTTTAACGACCAAATCTGCGTTATTGGCGTCATATGGACAGATATGGATATTTATGGACTGGGCACCAAATAAGTCCGACATACCTGCTACTTTCTTTTACCTACTACGTTAATAGATCTATCAATACTCACTCGAAGGCGGGACTACTTGCGCAGGCGCAGACGGAGCTGGCAATGGCTGTTCTCTTGCCTTTCTCTCAGCTCTGTCTTGAGCTATCTGCTCCAAAATGCGTTGTCTTGCCAGATTGTTCTCTTTCTTCTCCCGTTTTCTCTCTTCCTGAAATAAGGTATGATATTTTTTTCAAGTTAATTTAAACATAAATAATAGATAAATTACGAATATATTTATGTTATTTTATTAAAGAGAGGAAAATCAAAAAGCGTATAGACTTTTTTAGTTACACGTATATTTATTTAACGTAAATTGTTGAATTTCTTGTCGGCTTGTTCTAAAAGGTTAAGAATTAGTTTCTGATTAGACACTCCCCAGTGTTACATACCTGAATCTGCTTCATCTCTTGATCAGCCTGCCATTTTTTCAACTCTGCGACGCCCTGTCCTACTGCGCGTCTGTCCATCTCTTTCTGTCTTTCCAACTGAAATACAATACAGTAGCAGAATCCGTGTACACGACTAATATTGAAGTATAAAAAAACCTCTCCACTTTAGTAGTGTTTCTCGAACAGGCGGTTAGTCACTTCAAATTCAAAAATATTTTATTCATGTAGACCTTATCACGGGCACTTATGAAGCGTTCATACATTTAACATGTTACACTAATGTGTAACATGTTAAATGTATCACTATTAAATAAATAGTGATGGTGATAACTGCATTCATTAACTTAAAACTAAAGCTAGGAGGGTTCCAAACGCGCCCTGGTCTAAGAAGAGCCTACAACAAACTTAGCCAGGTTTTTTTTTGTTATCGCCATCTCAAAGTCTAGTTAATGTTGATCTATGAAGAGCAATTCATACCCAAGCTTTTTTATCATACATGTAATCCTTAATATTATAATAGGTTTAGCAGGTGACAGTAATTATTGTACCTCTAATGTTCTGAGGAAAATGTGAAAAGTTTGTGAGCTAGCAACATTCCGCGGGTGTGACGTGCTCGGGACGTCTCCTTTATTTTTGGACACAATGCAATGCATGCAATAATGGCTGTATGAGGATTCCGCATGTTCTGATGATTAATATCACGCGATTTTTAAAAGTGATTTATAATAATCATATCAAACCATTACCCCTCCCAATACAGGGCACGGGTCTCCTCCCACAATGAGAAGGGTTCTACCACGCTAGCACATTACAGACTGGTGGACTCCATACGCTTTTTAGACCACTATGGAGAACTCTCAAACTCTCATGCAAGCAGGTTTCCTCACGATGTTTTCCTTCACCGTTGAAGCAAGAGATATTTAAATTGCTTATAAACGCACATAACTAAGAAAAGTTAGAGGTGCGTGCTGGGATTCGAATTCGGCCCCCGCGAAAGTGAAGCCGAAGCCTTAAGCACTAGACTAAAACCGTTTCAAAATAAATAATAAATAAATATACTACGACAATACACACATCGCCTTCTAGCCCCAAATTAAGCGTAGCTTGTGTTTGACTCAGAAAGCAGGGTCGCTGCCCACTGCGCCGCTCGGCCGTCAAATATGATTAGACGATTGAAATAGGTACTGATAGATAAAAGGGTTATCTCACCTCCTTTTCTATCTCTTCCTTCTCTCTCCTTCGCGCATTCAAAAGCTCCTGTGCTCTTGACACCTTGTCATCGGCAAGTGCGGTATTTTCGTTCTCAATCACTGGTGCCTGTTAACAAGTGTATACAAGTTCTTGAATTATTTCCATTAGTACCTACTGTTTTCTTTTACGTCAAGTGCTCCGAGCGTGCCCTCTTGAGCACGCTTGGCTTTATAAACCCATTAAACGCAGTATGAGTGGAACCAGTTTTTTTTTATTCACTGCAAGCTAACTATGCCCTCGACTGCAATCTCACCATGTGGTAAGTGATGATTCAGTTAGTCTAAAAATGGTAACAGGCTAGCCTGGTATGGCAGTTATATTAAACTCACCTTAACTCGGTTTTTACGCGACATTGTACCGAAACGCATAAATCACTGGACGTGTTTTTGTAACCGCCGAAGCCTCCCACAAGACCAGACCAGAGATAAATTCCCATATTACCTAACCTTACTTTCAAATTGGGACAGTTTAATATCGCTGTCCGAAATCTGCCGTATTCTGACTAAAGCTGTAGTGAGTGCTGTAGGGTATGCATGCACCAGAAAAATTGCATAAAACGGCAAAAATTCTCCTCCTATAAGAGTTATATATCAATTTTAGGGTAGGCAGTACTTTTGTGCTTGTATGAAGTGCACGCCACTGAGTGAGTGTACTCACGGTCTCAGGGGGGGAAGGTTCGCTCTTCTGGCTAGGACCGGGCTGATCCTCTTTGGGGCGCCTCACGCATACGTCACCGTCGCAAATGACTTCAAACTCCTGACCCGAGCGGGTCACCTCGTTGTGCTCCGTCTTCTGTATCTTCGCTGCTGGTCCTGATGAGGTTTCTGAAGGGTTTCATTGAAATTTACTTATTTTTTATATTAATTTATTTAGTTAAAAAAACACCCCGAGAAGACATTAAACTTGCCCAATTCGTCTGAATTGAGCAAATTACAAATCATTATGCAAATTACAAACTTCCAATAATTGTGCAAATTACAAATAATTATGTTAAAATAAAGAAGTACAAACGAATATTTTTCAGTGTCTGGGTGTTTATCTATTATATTATAAGTATTTATGTTTACTTTACATTACCGCATTCGTGCTTAATATTATCCAGATTGTCAAAGTCAAAGTCAAAGTCAAAAATATCTTTATTCGAGTAGGCCCACAGGTGGCACTTTTGATGCGTACATAAGAACCACACGGTATTGAGATGATGGCGATAACCACATTCGTAAACTTAAAACTAAAGCTACGAGGGTTCCAAACGCGTCCTGGTCTAAAAAGAAGCCCACAACAAACTTAGCCGGGTGTTTTTTTTTTTTTTGTTATCACCATCTCACAATGTCATTTTAAATTATTAGAAGAGCAACCTGGTTAGAGCAATAATTTACACCCAAGCTTTTTTATCGTTTACGTATTCCTTTATACTATAATATGACTTCTCTATAAGCTTACGTTTAATACAAACTTTGAACTTTTTAAGAGACATCTCCAAGATGACAATTGGTAGTTTATTGAATTGCATGCGCTTATTGCAACTCAATCTGCACTGTACTTACTGTAAAACTCGGTATAATAATTTCCATTCACATAAGAGTAAAAACAAAGGGTTAAATAAAAAATACCACAAAGATTTCGGAATTGTAGTTCCTATAATTATAATGAAATCGGTATTAATTTAAAAATTCATACAAAAAAATCCATATCAAAATATGTTATAAAAACCATGTTATTCGACAACGTCGTAGACCGATCATAGAATCGTGGGACATATATATAACAAGGAGAGTATTTATGTAAAATATTGAATATTTAATATTTCACAAACTAAAAATTATTTATTAACAATCTAGTTCTGAGGCTTAAATTACTTAGTACAGTCCGAGAGATTTCAGGTATTTTTTATTAAATGCTGTATATACAAACACTTATAAAAATGCAAGATTAAAGAAACCCATTATAAATGCAAACAAAGTAATGCAGAACTGCTAATTCTTATTTTTCTTACCTGGTTCTACATCATTTTCTTTCTGTGTAGACTGAAGTACACTGGGAGTTGTTTGTGGTACACTAGGAACAGATGATGGTACAGTAGGGGTAGATTGCGGCACACTCTGGGCAGACTGTGGCACACTAGCAGCAACATCCGGAATCTTTTCAACAGGTTTGGGTTGAGATTGTGATGTCAAAGAGGCTGCTTCAGATTGCATGAAGTTAACAGTTTCCTCTTTAATATTATGTGATGATGTTGAAGGTTGAACTGAGCCTGGTTTCTCTTCTTGGCCTAGAAACATAATTTAATGAAATGTGATTATAGTATTCACTTAGGATAAACTTAGACAATCTGGGCTAAACTTGGGTAAAATTGCAATCCAATTGGAGAACATTTTGGGTGCAATCCTTATGCATATGGTGCATTTATAGCATTTTTACTCGCTTTTAGTGCAGAACAACTTAACCCTAAAATATAGAATATTTAAGGAGCCAAATGTATTCGTAAATTAATTACGTATCTTTTTTTGACTTATTTTTGTATATTTTATTTGTTTACTACCCAAGAAAGAAAATATATTTTTTATTTGAGAAAATATTCTTTTAAATTGATCCCATACTTTTATCAAATTAGATATGGTAGTTTAGTTTTTAAATTAAAAAAAAACTGGAATAAATATGTCTTACAGATTACAATATTTTGATATGTATGTATAGAGCAAATTTTATTACAGTAATCACAAAACTAACAATACCATGCCCAAGCAAATGAAGATTCTTTTGTCTTAGTCAAGTACAATTTGGGCCAGCTTAGGCAGACTGGACTACTAGGGCCAGACAAGTTAAAATGATTGGCTTGGGGCAGATTTTCATAACATTGTAGCAATCTTAAGGTAGCATTTTTTATAAGGTTTTGAGAAAGCAGTGTATTCTTGGGACGAATGGAGTTAGAGGGGACGTGATATAACTTACGATGCTCCTCCAAAATGCGATCAATTCTAGTGGCTAATTGTTCAGGTTGAACTCCCGCACATACCACTTCCAGAGGTGTACCATTGCGTCCAATGAAGAATAACGATGGCACTGGTACAAATTGGTCTGGTATATAGATGTTAAGAAAGACTATTTCAATATACTATCATGACGAAACCCACCTCACAGTTGTAAGCAGAGCTGATTGCTTCTAAGCAATCCAACCTTCATTGATCACATGTTTTTAAACAACTACACTGAACTGAATCTTAGAGACTAATGTTTTGTCTTACACTATATTATAGATACACAGCAAAGAAACTGTATGCATAAGTTATCATCTTAATATCACAGTTTTGATTAAAATTGATATTAAGGGATTTACGGGATCATACTATATTTATTGATTGGTTACCTTTTTAAATCTTTAATATAAATAAAATTTCTCTTCTACTGGGTGTCTTCGAGAAATACTGTAACTTATAAAAGGATACAAATTTGAGCAAAGAATGTATAATTCTCTGAGCCACTTTTCAACTTAACAGCAAGGAAATTGTCCTGATTTGACAGCCTCTGCATCACAGCACCATCTTCTAATGTTTCAGCTAACTCCTTGGAGAGCTGGTTCTCATCTAAAATAATTCAATCAATAGTATTAAAATTTTCCAACACGGAAATTGAACCTAGGGCCTCCTGATCCATGGCTTAACTTGCTAACCACTAGACAGGCATGGATTTCTAAATAACCATTATTTAAACATGTTTATTACATCCAAACAAAAAATGCAATCAGCTGCTAGTTGTTCTATAAAAGCAGTTATACTTTATGTTGACAAATCATCTGTTGTTCATATTTGGAGACATAAAGTGGTTTGTTGCTCCAAACTGTCTCTATATGATAATAAGGTGGTTCTTTATGGTTATAAATACCCATGTGTTTAATATGCCTTGTTGCTTTAAGTTTATTTTAAACTGCTTATTGTTTTAATGGATTATTTGCTGAATTATAATATATTATAAATAACAATTAAATTTACTTATATTTATGGATCAATATATTACTGAGATGCAGTGAGACAAATTTGGTAGGAGCTTGATCAAGCTTCACTTTAGGGGGGGCCAGCATGCACCTCTAAGTTCTCTAAGATGCCTTTTTGTTAATTAAATATCACTGGCTTCAATGGTGTAGGAAAACATCCTGAGTGAACCTGCATGCCTGAGAATTCACCATAATGTTCTCAATGGTGTGTGGAGTCCGAGAATCCGCACTGAGTCAGAAAGAAAAAAAAATCACCCTAACAAGTTGATAAGACGAAAAGTTACACATCATAATAAATTATTACCGCTTTCTAGAAGTGACGAATGTAGTGACGTAATTCCCTAAAATATGTAGAAAATATGTATTTTTACGATTGAACTCTTAGAAAATATAAGGAAGTTGTATTGAGAGATGAATATTAAGGGCTCTGTGGTCAGTTAAAGGGCTCACCTTCGACAAAAACAACAAAAATAGCATTTCTTTGTTTTGAAAGAGTCACGGCCTCAGCCATGCTTCCCCCGTACCAATGCATTGCGGCTAGTTTTCAGTCCAGTTTTTCAGTGCACCTATAAACTCCTCGTTTCTATTTCTCTATTTTTTTACACTTTTCAACTAATGGTTCACCGATACAAAAATATTACAATGACATGACACAACGGATTTTGACAGCTCTGACGTATGTTTATTTTGTATTTGACTTTATTAGTGCACAGATTAAACATTTAGTAATAAGGTCATTTAAATAAATTAATGGTAATGTAACAAATTGTAAAAAGAAAAGCATTTTATTTTGGCTGGAACGAACAAAATTTCAATCTTAAAAATATCTCAAACTAAAATAGTAAATGACTAAGAAGCAAACTCTGTCTATGGGATTTCATGTGACCTTGTGGCAGGTCGCGGCATAGATGGCGGGAAAAGCAACTGTTCCATGCTATTCAATAGCAGATGGCGCGGAGTTCGTTTCCATTTATTTAAGACTGCATAGGCTTAACTGCATTTTAAGTTGATTTTAACAGTAGCTTAATAGTATGAACCCACAACCAACGCACAACTATTAGGCTATAATACAAGAAGCTTCTAGCATGGTTGACGCTTACTGTTCTCGAAATCAAGTCCTTATTTTAGAGACGTCAAGATATGTCATATAAACTCGGTAATTCAAATTCAAATTCAAATTCAAAATTTCTTTATTCATGTAGGTCTATCACGGCACTTATGAAGTGTTCATACATATATGTTTACATAATTGTAAGGGGATGCTGATAACTTCGTTCGCAAACTTAAACCTAAAAATACGAGGGTTCCAAACGCGCCCTGGTCTAAGAGCCCACAACAAACTTAGCCGGGTAATTTTTTTTGTTATCACCATCTCACAGTTTATTTATATTAAGCTATGAAGCAAGAGCAATGCACAACCAAGCTTTTTTATCGTTTAACTAATCCTTAATATTATAATAGTATTTTTCTGTAATCTTACGTTTATAAACTTTGAACTTATTGAGAGACATCTCAAAGATTTCATTTGGTAATTTGTTATAAAATAATATACAATTGCCCTTGAATGAATTTGCAATTTTGTGTAGCCTAGTAAACTGCACTGCACATTCAATATTATATCTACCTGCTGATTCCCCTGATTATAACGTCATGCTCAGTAAAATTATTTATTACAACGCATTAACATCTCTCTAAGTCTGTCAGAAACATATCTAATCACATTCTTAAAAAGGTAATTCTTTCTTAAATATTTGAATGCAATGAACAAAAAAAAAGAATCTGCATTATCCGGTGAAATTAAAAATAGCCCATCGTCATACATATAAATTATTAAATAAAACACAAGTGCGAAAATGTAAAATAAAACACTTGTGTCTAATATTTTCAATTATGATAAATGAAGTTCACGTTACTATAGTCGTAAAAATGTAATAGGCCCGTTTTGACATTTGTCATCGCGACGTAACTAGTTATGGAACCATAAGACTCTGTACTCGATACTCACGATAAATTAATTCAAGTTTGTATCAGTACTTGATTGATATTATTATGTATTGTAAAGTGTTCATTCGTTCAAAGTATTCCTTTAACTTCACAACCAATACGCGTGACTGGCTGTTGATTATACGTCCACTTTTCAACATGTTGAAACAGAGTTAGTACTATATAACAACAAACACAAAAATCGAGTCAAATCACTATGTTTAAATTAATGTCCAAAATAGAAGAGCCATAGTTAACGTAATAGTAAACAATATATATCAAACTTAAACGAGCGCACAGTCAACTTTGCAAGATGAGGAACGAAAAACTGCGCAAAGCGCGCGGGGACGCTTCAGTCATGTGCCGCTTGGTCAGATACATCAACTCAGACTCATTATTTAGAACCCATTTTGAGAACCAAGCTCATTCTTTGCAGTAAAGATAACTACACAATATTTAATTTCGATATTCAGTAAAAAAATGAACGTAACTGTTTTCGGAACGTTTCGCAACAATTATAAATTGCATGCTACTATGAAGTAAGCGTAAAAAGAATACTCGCGATAGATTCTTTCATATTATTTAACGTCCCAAAAAAATTTACGTATTTTTTAAAACACTGTATGTAATTGATTTTTATTTTTTTGTTTCTTTCAGTTTCGTACCAAGTTACATTCTATGGTCTTGCACAAATGTCAAAACGGGCCTATTACATTTTTCCGACAAGTGTCATGAAAAAAATAATTTAAATATTTGTTTGGGTTACGGTACCGCTCGAATATAATAGTAATAGTAGGTATATTTATTAGTAATAAAGTACTATTACTATTTTCTTGTATTAATCCTTTGTGTTTTGTTGCAATAACGTTTTTCTATTTCTATTTCTATTCCATTATTGAGGCCGTTATTCGAAATCACAGACAGACACTGCCATTACATTTCATCTTTACCATGATGGTCATAACAGGGTTCTTTTTATTTACAGGTGGTCACCATCCGTAATTCTATACATTGCATCAGTATGTCTTTATGGGGCTGTCAGAAAGAGAGGTCAGAAACAGTGCTACATTCGCAACAATGAATAAAAAGTAGGTAGAACTACTACTTCCAAGAGCATTGATTTGCAAAAACATCGTTCAGCCATATTTAGCCGCGAAGGCGCAAAACCGTCAACGCATTTCGCGCCTCATTTCAAACGACGCCATTCCATTCCATTTTCAAAGCGAAACTAAAATGTTGCCCGGCTATAAAGTATACCAAGTGGAGCGTTCTGTCAGTCTGTGGTAACAAATTAGTTAATTGCGTTCGGTTTATTTATAGAGAGGATATGGGACGTCTTATTAGTGATTTGTTGACATGAGTAGAGTATATTAGTTTGTCTTTTTTGGGATACTTACCTTTTATTTTTTGTATCGTTATGTGAACTGCCTCGTTGATCTATCGGCTAAGAAGCATGTAAGGTAATTGGCGTTGTTCGTCGCCGTTCTTTGTCTTAAGAGCATGTAATTATCAGTAACATGAAAAAATATCCATTTTTAAAAACCCTCCACTCCTACTTGGAGCAGTATGGTGCATTTAAGTTTTATTCTAATCTCTTGTTATAGACCCTGTGTCTTTGGGTCTTTTGAGTGATATTAAAAATACACATTTTTTACAAGAAAAATCTCTTATCTTACGGCTCAATCGTGTGAGATAATTATGTTTATATTGGGGAGAAAAACATCGCGAGGAAACCTAGATGCCTGAGAGTTCTCCATGATGTTCTTAAAGGCGTGTGAAGTCCACCAATTAGCACTGGGCTCAGGGTAGTGGACTACGGCTTTAACCGTTCTCATTATGGGAGGAGACCCGTGCCCTGTATTGGGCCGGTAATGGGTTTGTATGATGAGTAGAAAGTACGCAAGCTATAAGAAGCCAGGTTGCATCCTAAAGAACAACATGTACAATACTTTTTGTTCCAGGAAAAATGACGAAACAGACTCACAAATTTTCCTGATAATGGCTAAAAGTAGTTTGTCATAAAACATTCCTTAAAAGATAAATAACTTATGAAGGGTAGTTCATAACCCGCAAGTAAGCATCAATACCAAACCCATAAATCAGATTTCAATGGCTACCAAATGCACGGGCGATAATAGATGTCATTTCCGTAAATAATATTTTCGAGATGGCATTTTCCCGCAGAAAATTGGGGTTAGTCTGAATCACTGAGTTATCAGATAAAGACTTACCGTTATAATAGTTTAAGGGACGTTTGAATAGGTTCCCAAAAATATCTTATTACTTCGAACCATGACCTCGCGCTTCTAGAAAATCACAACTTTTTTTAACTATGGTTAACGTTAGTTATATCTGTTATCATTACCATAGTCATATCAACTCATTACCGGCCCACTACAGGGTACGGGTCTTCTCCCACAATGCGAAGGGTTAAGTATCTTAAGATGCCCTTTAGAGCATTATGTAGAACGCTCAGGCTCAGGTTTCCACAAGATGTTTTTCCGTCACCGTTTAAACAAACGACATTTTCATTGCTTAAAACGCGAATAGCCATCAACACTCTCTTTTTTATTATTTATTTGGTTAGATTAACAGGTTAGCCCGCTACCATCTTAGACTGCTTCATCACTTACTTCCAGGTTAGATTGCAGTCAAGGGCTAATGTGTACTAAAACAATGAAAAAAAAGATGAGCTCACAGGGATCCCCTAGGGGATTCAGGTTGACATCATCTTGAAATGTTGCAACATTTTAATGAGATTTTGTTTTTTTTACTGGTAACATTATGCACATTAAAAAAAAGCTCTCCTAATCATGTGCTCCTAATGCAGTTATTAATTCGGTACGTTAAATACAAATTATCAAACTTATACTTAGAGATCTCAATAGTGTTCGATTTAGAGTAGGTATACTTAGTTTACCGCATAAATAAAAATATCTCCGCTTTGTTTACTTACAGGTAGGTACATTTGTTTTATTATAACATTCATTGCACCATGGCATTAAGATGCACTCGAAGAGTTTTCCGAAAATAAAACGCATCTTACCACGCGTAAACGGGATCCAGCGCAAAAAGACGTCAAAAAGCCCGCCCATTTCAATCTGTCAAGTTGACAGCTCGACTCATCGTTACAAAACGTCCAGGAACGCCTTTAAGCTGTTTTTAATTGACGACAACGATTCTGTACCTATGTAAATATGTAATAAATTGCGTATGTAAAATAAATAATAAAAGTAATAAGGATAAGTAATAGGAACTTAACCTATTGTTTTTATAGTAATGTCGTTATATCGTCAAAAAAATCCAGATTAAGTATTAAAAAGACGTACCACGTCTTTTTCCCTTTTTTTATATATTAAAACAACAAAGTGCATCTAAGAATCGTGTGCTTTAAAAAGAACCATCAAATTATCAAATTCAAATTATATTTCTATCCATACATCCATTGAATTAAGAATATACAGAATCCTCATTCAGCCATTACTGTATGCAGTGCATGGTGTCGAAAAACAGTGAAAGCGCCCCTCGCTTTACACCCGCGGAATGTTGCTCAGTCACAAAATTTTCCCCATTTTTTATAATCGAACGCTAAGCAAATTCTTAGCGTTCGATTATAAAATAAAATCGTGAAATTTAGCGTTCACTCGACGGCCGGCACCTCTTTGCCAGTAGGCTGTAAGGTGGTGACAATGTCCGAAGATTAGATGAAACTAGCGAAAATTTCTAGTCCCGTAGATCTAACAAGTAACACGGGACACACTGCGCCAGGAAGTGTTCTAAGTTTAAGCTATTCATGCCATCCCGACATATCGCAACGTATAAAAGTCCGTGTTCAGCTTTGATGACTCCGTTAATTGTCATTTGGCTCCAAATTAGATTTAAACAGTCCGATCATCTGAGGCGTGCACTCGTTTGTATGTGTGACAGAATGTTAATTCACATTCCTGTCCCAATACCAACTTTGTATTGGTATACCTATATAAACAAGGCTAGCTGGATAAGGGGTAAAGGTACCTACTATACCAATGGGGTTATATGTGCAGTAATTCATGATAATTAAAAACCTACAGACAAAGACGTGCCGCTAAGCGATGTCGTGTGGAAACCGATTAGGGGTATGACTACCATACTCCCTAACAGGTTGGCCCGCTACCATCTTAGACTGCACCATCACTTACCATCAGGTGAGATTGCAGTCAAGGGCTAACTTGTAGTTGTATTAAAAAAAAATCTTCTGTTAGGAAACTTTTTCCTGCGATCAATCGTTCTAGAGAAATAACTGTAAAAACTTTTCGTGTAAAAAGATATGCGGTGACAACCGTTTCATCAGCTGTATGTAAAATTATGTGGCAATTGCCTAGTGGTTAGGATGTCTGCCTCACTTTCGGGGGACAAAATTCGCTCCTCGGAAACCACCTTTAACTTTTCGGTACCCTAAGTTCGTTTTATTTTAAACAATTAATATATCATTTTGTTTTACGATGTAGACCAACGTCGTTAGGAAACCTGCGTTTTGGGTTGCGTTGCGTTCTAAAGTCTACCATTCCGCACTGTGTCAGCTTTGTGGTCTACTACCTAAACCCAGACGAAACCCGTGCCCAGTAGGTAATGGGTGATACGCTTTATTAAAAAAAATGGAATAAAATCTTACCTAACCTTAAAAATTTTAAAATTTGATAAATAATTAAATTAAGACTTGAAAAACCTTCGACTCAGTAAATTGATACCCTTATGAAGGGAGTTCTAAAAAATAATTCGCCATTTTGTAGAGGCGGCCAACCGATTACTTCAAACTTAGAACAGTCCCAACAAATTCACTAAATTCATACAAGAAAAAACAAAATCAAAATTGGTACACCCGGTCGGAAACTACGATGCCATAGATGCTACGATACATATCTAAACACAGGCATTGTAAGAGCTATAAAAAGCCTACCCTTAAGTATTTATAACTCGTACTTGAGATTTTCTTCATTTTATATTATCTGCATACCCTGTGCATACCACTGCTAGTTACCAATCGTACCGACAAAGACGTGCCGCTAAGCGATTTCGTGTTCCGGTGCGATGTCGCGTAGAAACCGATTAGGGGTATATAGGGGACTACCATACTCCCTAACAGATTAGTCCGCTCTATCATCTTAGACGGCATCATCACTTACCACCAGGCGAGATTTCAGTCAAGGGCTGACTAGTGGAATAAAAAAAATGACCTTTTTTAATTATTTATTTATACTTTTTAGTAATTTTATTTTCTCTGGTCTGGTCTAGTGATAGGCTTCGACCGTGGCTAGTTAACACCCTACCGACGAAGATGTACCGCTAAGCGACGTAATTTAGCGTTCCGGTACGATAGCGTGGAGGAACCAATTAGGTGTATGGCTTAGAACTGCCATACCCCTAACAGGTTAGCCCACTACCGTCTTAGACTGCATCGTCACTTACCATCAGGTGAGATCATGGGCTATCTTATGGTGGAATAAAAAAAATATGGGTATGCTTTATAGTCGGCGTAGTCAACAAGGAATCGTCCTTCGTATGTAGGTACCTTCCAAAACGGTGCATGGTAGAGTAGTACACACAATAGATTTAATACTTGTATGTAATAATATTTAATATTTAATTTATGCTACAAACAGACATGCTACTCTTTAAAAATTCTTATAAAGCAGGCTTACTTGCCTAACTTGTAGTGAAATAAAGAAATGTAAATAAGATTAAAGTTCTATAATGAGAAACAACAATTTTATTGGCCATTTAGTTTGTTGTTTTGTGTGACGTCATTGTTTATGAATTTTATAATCAATCGATTGACAGTCAGTGGAGTTAGGGGGTAGGGTGTAGGTTGACCATATTGTACCCAAAAGTTATAGGACAAGTAATAATGAATATTTACAGGACTTTCCACTTTTCACTTTTTATCAGCTTCGCACGCTCAGGTTGCCTTTATAAGATCACTCTTTTGCCTTTGCACCCTAGCACTAAGTACTATTACTGTTTTCCTATTATGCTGTGTTGCAATAAAGTTTTTCTTTTCTATTCTATTTTTATTACCAAATAGATGTAGGCCGAGACTTTGTTCGCGTCGAAACGATTAGTATTCCTACTACCTTTGTTATTCCCTGTCCCCTGGAATACCACTATGCCAAAATCATGTCAATCTCTTGCCGTGTGAAATACAAAACAATATTCCTATACCACGCAGAAACTACATTTTAAATCTATGCCTAAGTTCTTACGGAACTGTTCAGTCGATTTGGCATGTCTGGGCCACAAACGTCCAGCTAAACTTTCGCATTTATAATAATAGTATTAAAGCCTTCATTCTGTATAACATTCAAAGGTAACAAACTTTTAAATACAATATGTAACGTGAACATTTAGTCCTATTATAATAATGTGTCAAAATTGCTTCATTTCTATTCGAAAGAAGGAGGGTTATGTTTTACGAGTGTTAGTGTATGTATGTATGCATGAGGTATGGATGTATAAATTGTATATTTCTTTGGCACGCCCTTGAGCCTAAAAAGCTTGTCGTATTTTTATGTGAGTGGTGTCAATAGATTTGTGTTAGTCGTGAGAGTGACAGTGAGTGAGGGTATCTCAAAATTAAAAAAAATATACAAAAAAACAAAAACCTGACTGCGTCAATATCTGCTGCCATCGTTATTAAACTCATTGGAGAAATTTTGCTTTTGAATAATCTTATTTGACAGTGTTCACACATACATACATCCTCACAAACTTTCATGTTTATACCGAACCCTAAATTCTAATTTTGAAATATTCATATTCGAAATTTAATCCCGAACCCCGGCCACCCTAGCGGCGAAACTGGGGTCACTTACAATTCGACTTTCGAGGGTGAACGGAACCCCAAATTTACTAATGCTTAAGCGTGCTACAGTCGCGCTTTATGAAATTATACGTCCATATCCATACGAACGCCTTAAGAACTATTAGATATGACTTTTTATTTTAAAAAAACTAACTGTTATAACCGCTAGTAGGTTTACTTTGCTTTTCTGTTTGTCAGACAGAAGCAGGAATTACAAAGGCACTTTGGTCCAGCGGCTAACTGCTACTAGCTTGATGTTATTTGCCACCTCGTTGGGGTTCTACCAACGCTGTTTTTACCGGTGCGAAGTCACTATTCCATCACCTTGGGACCCCAACGTCATTCGGTTTTCCGAGCTATTTGACCCACGCATTGCCACGTTAGCTTTGCGACTCGTTGAGCTACGTCGGTAACCGGTTCTTCTGCTGATCTCCTCATTCCTGATCTCGCAGGGATAATCCCCATTTGATCACGTGTCCAAGCACAACTCGTGACCCTGTGCCTTCTTATGAGTCCCATAGTTAGCGACCTCGTTTTTAGAACCATCACTGGCAACTCACACTGTTCGAAGATGTACAATTTCTCAGTCTTATTTTTGGTAAGTGTTAGTAGGTCGTTGTAAACTCCGGTGTCGGAGGGAAACGTGCGTAGACGTTACCTTTTATAAGATCCGTATTGTGTAGAGTATGAAGACTTTGGAATTATAAACTTTATGTTAACGATAGGCCAGCGCTTGACGACAATCATGCCTAGATGAGGTCTAGGTTGGAGCACTTCAAAGATTTCCTGGTTTATGTGGATAACAGCTGATTAATATTCGCTCTAACTCCGCTTGTCTTATGCATCTTCAATGAACGCTGAACCAATTTTGGCCTAGTAGGAGGCTTTGACCGTGGCTATTAATTATAAACGTAGCGACAAATCCGAGCAGAAAAGTTATTGAGCGTTCCGATACGATGCCGAGTAGAAACCGACTAGGGTACGGGCTTCATATAACTGCTTTATCCCAAACAGGTTAGCCAGCTACTTTCTTAGACTGTCCATTTCATCAGGTCAGATTGCAGTCATTGGGTTGACTTATAGCGTACTAGCTGTTGCCCACGACTTCGTTTGCGTTAGATTTTGTTTTTTGATGCGACATTCAATTTAGTTGTAGTTCTAAAAAAATTAAAGTATTCAGTATCGTTGAGCCTTAAATGAGGGGTTTGCTGCTGTCCGCTGAGGAGTCCTGACCTCTATCTCCTGTCCTAACCTACCCACATTAAGATCAAAATTTGGGCAAAATTAAACACATATTAAACCTCTATAGAGGTTTAATATGTGTTTACAAAAATAATTATTTAAATCGGTTATAATTTGGCGGAGTTATGGTGTAAAATCGTCAGACACTATCATCCCCTCTCCCAAAGGAACGGAGCTTAATGTCGGGATAAAAAGTATCCTATATTACTTCTAACACTTCCAAGAATATGTGTAAAAAGTTTCATTAAGAAGATTTTGCGTGAAAGCGTAACAAACAAACTTACATTGACATTTATAATATCAGTATGGATATGGATAGGGAATGGATATTCCGCGTATAGTCAATCAGGTACCGCCCGTCCGCATTACCTTCCGCACCTTTGGTAGAGTCACGAAAAACAGACAGACAGACAAAAATGTTTATCTTTTTTTTGAGACTTCTATCGTTTTTCAAGTCTATCATTTGTACACGATAAAGTAACGTTCAATTAGAGACAGTTTAAGTTTAAGTGGGTAAGTAACTGTGCAGTGAACAGTGGTAATTAAATGTCCAAACTATACTACATATTATATTTTATTACGAACCAAGGTTTTCCACGACTTTCCACGTGCAATTTTTGATTTCGTGTAAAGTTTAGAATCAGCAAGCTAAACCCGAATGCATTTGAAAATTGAAGGTCATCATTTCTTCATCTTATCTCATCTATATGTAACCAGGATATCAGCCATATTATTTTATAGGTACTTTAAATTGACTTTAATATTAATTGCTTTAACCGTGAAGGAAAACATCGCGAGGAAACCTGCATACCTGAGAGAAAAAAAAAATGTTAAATGTTATGTTCATTTATTTATTATTATTTATTTATTATTTATTTATTTATTTTTATTTTTTATCATGTTATGTTATCAGGAGTGTGTAGTCCATCAATATCGACGGCCGATTGGCGCAGTGGGCAGCGACCCTGCTTTCTGAGTCCAAGGCCGTGGGTTCGATTCCCACAACTGGAAAATGTTTGTGTGATGAACATGAATGTTTTTCAGTGTCTGGATGTTTATATGTATATTATAAGTATTTATGTATATTATTCATATTAAATATTCATCAGTCATCTTAGTACCCCATAACACAAGCTACGCTTACTTTGGGGCTAGATGGCTTTGTGTGTGTTGTCGTAATATATTTATTTATTTATTAATAAAAAAAACGGTCTGGGCCAGCTTCAACACGGACAGCGGCATTAACCCCTTCTCATTGTGGGAGGAGACCTGTGCCCTGTTATGGGCCGGTAAATGGTTGATATGATGATGTTAAATTGACGTACTAAGCTGAACGCCCACCTTATGCTAAAAGCCTAAACAAGTCAACACTTCTCAGAGCATGCAAAGAACCCGTCCAGCCTATGTCCATCTACCTGAGCCATAGTGGTTAAGCCCTATAAACAAACCGGCAACTTGTTCAACACTTCTGACTGAAAAAACAGCATGGCAACAATGCTGCTTTGCGGCATGGCGGTAGAACTTCCCCGGACGAGCTCCGTTTCAAAAAGCTCTAATAGGTACTCTCTGTGTAACAAACGTGACCAATGCAAACATTAGCGCCAATGTTGGCGTGCTGGGTGATTACAAATCAATATTTATTCGATAATGACCCGTTGTAAGGGCCACTTAGGTAATTCCCCTTTGTGGATTCTACAAATTGTTGGCTTCGTTGCTATACCTGTGTTATTACACGGAAATTGTTGGGACTGCCATTTAATACCTGTCTATTTGGTCTGATGGTTACATGTTTCAATAAGAATAACGTTCGAATATGGAGTCGTTCGATTCCCGAATCGGTCCAAGTAAAATGCAGAAAATTACTGGTAGGTTACTTTCCTACCTACTGTACCTACCTATTAATACGAAGTATAAAGTCATCTATACCTAGTAATCTTCTACATTTTTTCGGCACCGACTTTAAAATGATATATCTAGAATTATATATATATATATATATATAACTATACTAGCGGACCCCAGCGCCATCTGTTGGGCTGATTTGTGAATCGAAACCATCCAGGATGCTACCCAAACGCATACCAAAAATTTTTATTGCCGTTTACGAGGAGTTCAGTGACATACACACGCACACAAGAAATATATATATAGGTATATATAAATATGAGATATATTTATTTCATGATTTTTAGTCGTCTATGAAAGATGTATTTTTTTATTTTATTACCTATTTTCCTTCCATTTAAAATATGTACATGTATTTTTTCTATTTTAGGAGTTCAACTGAGACACAATTCAAATTTCTGTTTGACAAATGAAACCAGCTGTAAATATTTCTTACACATTCTCAGTTCTCATATTTAGGATAATAAAATAATGTCGGCATATTTGAGAGTACCTACATGTTGAGTTTATAGAATTATCTAAAGTAAATAATAAAGCTAAAAAGTTTGCAACAACGCAATTATCGAAGTAAATACAAATCGGATATAAAAAATCTTTTAATCAATGCAGCTGAAAAGCTAGTTTCTTTGATTTGATTTTATTGCCCTAATATCGGGAAGTAGGTATCTGCTCCTACCTACAGCTACCAGTGAAATATTATTTGCATTTATAAGCTTAAATTACATATGAAGTATATTGGTTAATCGAGCGTACTTAACGACCCTTAAGAGCAAAAGAAGAAATTGGGCGTGCGGATTCATTAGGTCAGAGTATATTATGTAGAAAACCAGATGAAGTTTAGAAATTTTCTTTTCAGAAGTGAAATGCGGATGAAATCGCTGGAACCCGCGCGTTGTGGTATAATTTGAGATATACATATAGGGTAGCTCAACGTAGCTGGTCGGCCATTAGGGATCTCATTTCGTGGCTAAAACGGAGCGCGGCCGGAAACCACGCCCCTTCCGGTAACAGTGCGCAAAATTATCTTTCCGCAGATAATGTTTACTACCACAGAGCTCCAGAGATCACCACAGACTAAACATCGCCTACTACAGATCTCAGCACCTATTACCAAACCTTTCAGCAAACAAATTACAGCCTCGGCTACGGATCACGAAGTCCTGTGTTCAATTCCTGGATGGAGTCAAAAGACCAGGTAGAAGTTTTTAGAGAGTATTCTTAATTTTTTTCTTTAATTTATACGGCGCTGTTCAAAGATTATGTCAACTGTTTATTATTGTTTTTTAAGACCAACTGACATGCTGGGCGCCAGGAAGGAAATCTCTCATCGACCGGAATACCTAATTACCTTGCATGTTGAATGATGTAGCCTAATAAGGAGTTTGTAACACAATTTGACGACCTTATTAGTTAAGATAATTATTTTTTTAACTAATTAGTGTTACGTTATCTTGCCTTACTAGAAACACTTTCATTTAATATACATACCGTACCTATATCATCAATTTAACCGTATTATTAAACATAATACCTATTAGGCGATTCAAATATTCCACTTTTAATAGGTATGGATGGGTGGAACCCCCGTGTCTCGAAGAGAGTGCCTCGGAGAGCATGTTGAATTTCTGAATATTCCAATATGAGATTCTAACAGCATATTATAGTTACATTTTCTTCGTAGCAGAGAAAAGATATGTTATTCATTATTATTCTTGACTATATTTCTGAGCAGATAAATGATCCGCTGCAGTTACCTACACGATAAAAGAAAATTTTGTCGAAGAAAAAAATTTTTGGCAAGGTTTTTTTATAAGTATAATATTTTTTTATATTGCAAAATTGAGAATATTAAGTAAGTATACCTAAATGCAAAAATGTGTTTGTTTTTTTGCCCTTCCTATACGCTCTAACTTGGCAACCAATTTGCTTTATTTTTGGCATAGAGTTAGTCGAAAAGATATGCCGATAAGTAACATATGGTTCTTTTTATCCCCACTTAAACTACCGGTTCCCATGGAATTTATAAAAACCGTTTTTAGTCGCGTTTTACCTTGGAAAGTTCTAAAATCGAATGTCACGCTCTTAACTCTGCCTGGGTAATCATTGCACTCTTATATTAATTGGTACCTAATAGGCACAAAGTCCGAGAAGAAGCGGCTCGTGGGGCCTAAACCTCGGCGGGCTACGTTTGCTGTATGTCTTGAAATATCCGGAATAAGGAAGTCCGGAGAACTTAAGTCCAAGGTAGTATAGCAAACTGAATTGGCAATGAGAATACCAGGTATGACGCAGAAGTGATTGCCACTAGGGCAGAATAGTTTTGGAGTGGAGTCTGGGAGATAGGAGATCGATACCTATAATATTACCTACATTCCTAAATAATATGTCCTAAATTTCGATAGACAATAAGTAAGTATATGGAGATCCTACAGTTCATTTTAAGATAGCGTAGGTACCTTTAACTAGCAACCTATTTTTTTTTTTAATAGCCATGTATGTGTTAATAACCTATGATAGCATTGTTATTTTTAATTTCCAAGAGAAAAGACTCCCCAAAGACCGAATGTCAAAAGCGTCAAAAGCAACGTTCCATTTTCAAATCGCAGCGCGCGAATTTGATATCCGTACCGAATTAGAAACATTTACCGACAAACTAATAATCAAGCAAAATTAAACCATATACTTATTACTCTAGAGGCTATGGGCAAGTGCAAATAATAATTTGTACAAAAGTATGTTTACAAATTTAAAAAATAAGCTTCACATATCGAATGTTAATCGAAATTAAGCTTTATCTTAGAGGTGTAAAGAATACTTTTTAATTTGAATTATGCATTTCATTTTGTATAGAGATTGGTGACGCGCGTTAAGTGCGTTGAAGAAGTGATGTGACATGACGTCCCGATTCGATACGACGCGACGACGGGGGTGCATTTGTATTTTGAATTCAATGGTGTGTTATATTTATATATTGCGTAGCGATTTTGATGTTGTTTATGCAAATTCTTAATGGTGGGAGGAAATGCAGTCAAGTCAAATAGAGTGATTCAAATAAGAATACCTTTAAATATTACGAAAGTAAGTTGTCGTGGGACACCCTACACGGTACAGCAGCGAACCGTAAAGCTACATATTGTTATTACATAGATTACCTTATAAGCTCGTTCGGTCGATGGATTTTTTATTATTTAACCCGAAATATTAATAGGTTCGCTGTGTATTGGAATTCCAAATGCGCTAAGGAACTTCATAGAAATGTTTCAGAAACGGGTTTCTATCGTGAGGAATAACAACGATCTGCGATAAATCCACCAAAACAATTTAGAATTAAAAACGGTGTAAATATTATTATGCTTAATAAATAACATGAGGAGAGCATTTTAAGTCAAGTGTCATTGCTAACTTGATTAAGCGTAACGAACTCAAAACGAACGACCGAATCCGAGTCGCTGGGGAATATCGGAATAATTCGTTCTCATCACTGCAATGCGCTAATGAAAGAAAATTACTCGATAAAAAACCTTCAAGCCCTATTAAAGTCAACCAATAAAAACCACGGAACTGTGATTGCGGGGCGTGACTGCACTCATTACTTACAGCACTACGAGTTGTAGCCACACCAATTGAAATACATCTATCTCTTTTACACGTATACAAATTTTAATTGTTAGAAAAGGATGTGGTGCTACGTCATTATTAGAGTCGGTACTCTAGAGTCGGTTTAGCCGAATATACAGGCTGTTTTAATATTTAATTTCATGGTGATATTAACGTTCTTATGAATAAGTAGATTCTATTATTGTGGATTTATGTGGGGGCGCCGTAATGGCTTGGAATTGGGATTAATGGCGGGAAACGTGATTTATAAACTAAATCGCTTGTTATTATTGAATTTGTTTTGTGTTTGTTAAAAGTTTACAGTTTGTTTGTCATGAATGGTATTTAGTTTAGTACCTACCCATTTTTTATACTAATAAGATCAAAATGACAATTTTATTACTTCTTCTGAGCTCAATAGAGCCTACTAATTTTAATTTGTTGGATTCAAACATAGGTAGATAGACCTAAAATTAAAATCACTAGGCTGCTGAACAACAGTAGTAAAGCTACCTATCAAGTAGCAAACGTAGAATTATTATAGATAATTAACCTTACTCTGTGTGATTCAAGGGAGATAATATAGTTCCATCCAATTCGAATCATTAGGTTTGCATGGTCCGGATTGCTAGGTATGTACTGCGACGCACTTTATTTAAATTGCCATTCTGTAGGACAAAAATAGGCAGCCAGGCACCATTAGCACGAAAAGCTTAGGTACGTTCTTAATGATTTAGCTCGAGAAAATTTGGGTCTTTCACTGAATTAGCTCAGAAAACAAATGAAATTGAATGGGAAACGGTGGGTCTTTGCCTTGGTCTCTGAATATTCCAATGTGCTGACATACTAACCGCTAGACCTACCAGGCCTTTTAAGTTTCACGATCTAATTAATATCATAATCAGAGTTTATTAAAATGGTACATTACCTAACTAGGCACTAACCTACCTGCTTGTTATTTAATTAATCAAAATTTAAAATACATTCAAAAAAGAGAAAAAAGTGTTAGCTTAGTTAAGGTACTCGTAAGCATTAGAATTGTTTTTACTTGTTAGTGTTATTGCACCAGTGCTCGTAAATCTGTAGTAAAACGTGCTAACCACTAGATCGCCGAGTCAGTAGGCTGCATCCGCTTATATGCGAATTACCGAAATGTTTAAAAATTTCCACATCATCTTTATTCAGAAGACCGGTGTTTAACACAAAATTGTTGGGAAACCGAATTAATAATGCATTGATCCGTGCCAATATCGCTGCTATAACGGCAGCACATTAAAACGGATAATGATCTATTGTTCACAGTTTATGACCAAATAACAATGCAGTGTGCGCAGTGAATTTGAGAATCTAATACTGATCGGTGAGAACAGGGCACGAGACTCGACTAGGTTATAGGTAGTGTCTAAATCTCTATCTGTCCAGTGTTAAAAGATTGAGACTTACTGAATAAACTATAGCTTTTACTTGAGAATGGAAAATAAGTTAAAGTTTTTAATCAGGTAAAATACATCATCTCACTGTGTCGTACCAATGTTTTTTTTTGTTTTTAACACTTAACCTATTTCTTAAGCAATACTTAGTCTGTTATTCTAGGTATCTTTTTTAAATTGTGTGTTTCACTTTATGGTTAACTTACTATGCATGCCCATGGTGGCTGGTTAACCAGCCGTGTCTATGCAGTGGGTGCAGTGAATTCGAGAAGTTAATTGTATCCAGTGAGAACTAGGGACGAGACCCTACTAGGTTTTAGTATAGGTATTCTATAAGATTCTGAAAATCTCTAATCTGTCAAGTGAATGTCATTAAATGACTTACCTACTTAAATCTGTTATGCTACAGGATTAGAATTAATGAATGAATTTTAGATGATCCATTTCTAAAACTTGGTACGTAAACTTGTTATATTATTGCTCTAACACTTAATTCTGCGCTAAAAATTATAATGGTAAAATATCTTTCTCAAATTTCATGGAAATATTCAATAGTATTTTTAGAAGCAACGAATTCATACAGTAACAAATAGGTGTCTGTATTTTAGTTTTACCATTGACGTAAGCCTGCTTGAATTAAATATTCATAGGATACGAGGCATCTGCATTTCCTATCGTGTCCCTAGCAGACACTTGTTTGACACTTGGCGCTTGACTAGACAGATCCAGAACAGAAACTGTCGTATTATTGTCACCTGAAGATAAATAGCTGGTTGAAAATTTGCAACTAAATTAATATTGATGTTATTTATTCAAATAATGGCGCTAGTTTGATCCTGTTTGGAATATTAAGTAATTTGGATTGTCTTTCTGTTTACATTAAATTTACTTCTAGGTTCTACAGTTCTTCTTACTACAGTTCTATTGAGTCGGTACCTATTGTTTTATAAAGTAAAAAAAAATTAAAAATGTTCTTTAAACGTGTTTTTTTTTCTGCAGGCTCATTTCCACTATACCTATAGATAGGTTGATACTTATTTTCATTAATAATTGACAGTGTTTCAAGTTTCAATCTGAAAATTGCAAAATTTGAATAAACTGTGGTGGGTATATTATTATAACTTCTATTAGATCATTTAACAGTATATCAGTTACAAGAATTGGCATGTTCATTCCAAACCAGCATTAGTGGTTCTGTGATGTGACTGTGGTGTAATTGTTGGCTATAATTTTTCTCCCGAAATAGGGTCTTTTCGCCTTTTCGCGTCCGACGCCCAATTTGCGTCCAAACGACGGTACACTGTTTTACAACAGTGAAAAATAACAATACCGACACACCAATCTAAACAAGAGCGCTTCTATTGATGTTCGGACCTATGACAGGTACTCACACACAAACAAAAGATCTGTGCGTGCAACCCAAATTTAATGAAAAATAAACTAATCTTGCGTGTGCAACCAACAAGTGCTGACGCGCGAATCTGTTGTAAAAAAAAATAGTGAGCAGCTGTACTTTTCACGGTAAGTATTTAAGGTGTTTATGTGAAATTTAGAATACTGTTGTTGTTATCCCTAGACCTTAATTGTGAACCACACTATAGGAATAACGATGTTTGTGCTTATATTTTTCTACTGACAGTTTTATATAAGGTGGACGCGAACTGGTACATAAAATTTATAAAAAAACCACTTTGCGTCCGCTGTGGACGCAGATTACTCTAACTATTTCTCAGTAAGATGTTTAATTAAATACGATAACATGGGAAAAACAATATAAACTTCCTATCAAGTTTAACAACATTAACATGCATAATATGATGGCCGATTTGCGTCCATATTATTAGAAATATAAAAAAAAGATAATGAATGTCAAAAATCAGACTTGGACGCACAGTTTTCCTACATAACCCTATAACATTTTGCGTCCATCTTTTTATCACACGAAAATAATAGAGTAAAATTTATATAATTTTATTTAAACATACTCTTTATAACCTACCTAACCTAAAAATATACAATTATTATACGAAAATTATTTTATGTATTTGCCAATATTTGAATTTTGTTCCATTTTTAGGGTTCCTTACCCAAAGGGTAAAAACAGGAACCCAGTACTAAGACTTCGCTGTTCGTCTGTCACCAGGCTGTAGCTCATTAATCGTGATAGTAAGACAGTTGAAATTTTCATGGATGATGTATTTCTATTGCCGCTATAACAATAAATATTAAAAAATAAAATAAAACACGGAACGCGCGAGTCCGATTCGCACTTGGCCAATTTTAAAGGCTTTGTACCGAAATGGTAAAATAGAATCGTATAAAGCCATCGACATGATATTCGAAATAATAGTGAATCTATTAATGGAGTTAGTTGGAGGAGAAAAAAAAATATCCTGAAGTGCAATTTATGTTAACTTTTATGATTTCAGCAATTAGGTATTAAATAAATGTTTTGATTAAAATCACAAGCGTCCCTTTTTATTTCCTATTTCCCTTCCTATTTATTTCTAAACAGGTGGACGCCAATTGGTCCACAGGCGGACGCAATCTGGATTTTGTGGACGCAAAATGGGAAAATCGCCTGTTTCAGCTATTTGTACCTGTGTAGAATAAAACATCAGATGCGTTGTCCAAAACTGTGCATTAAACTTGACAAGACTATATAGGGACTACATTACAACCATATTTGATTAAAAAATACCGCACGGACATTTTTTTTTCACGTTCAAACCTAACAACTCCACTAAGTGGACGCAAACAGGCGAAATGACCCTAATTCATAATAAATAAGGTAACACTAATGTAGGTACACTTACCTACTAATCATTTTATATTACTGGGCTACAAAATCCAGACTGTATTTGCCATTAATTCATCTTACAACAAATGAAGGGACATCACTTTACCGCAACAAAACATCCAGAGTCCGACGAATAGCCACAATCAATTTGGACGAGCTAACGAGGGTGGGGGAGCTAAGTGATGGGGGGAGAGGGACAAATTGCTCTCTAATGACGGCGGAGCTTGCTTTAGCTCGGAGAGATCGAATGTACAACTAAAGTATAGGCTCGAACTTTATATTATAAAATTTTATTTAAAGTCGGCCACTTGAATAGAGATGCCAGTCTTGTAGTGACTATAGTTTATACAACTATAGCCAGTAATGTAATTTCAACTGAGAAATGACTGGCTAAAAAACTCATTAGGTAGTTACCATTTCTACTCCATCATCGGTCTTATGCCATGCATTAAGCCATTGTAAGCCACACAAGTTTACCCTAACAGATATATAAATCCTTTATTGAAATATACTAAAGATAAAGATATTCGTTTTTTTTAAGTCGTATTATTACTGCATACCTATATGTATTTTCAAACGTCTAAATTTGTCCGATAAGTGATAACAAAGATGAACGACTAGGACCATCTGAAAATGTCGTGCCAGTGGAAAAAGAAAACCCCAAACGCAGCATGAGACGATAAACTTATTCAAAGAGCTGACGCTGGCAAAACATTTTGATCACCACCAATTACCAGTGTACTAAGCGGTCACAAATATCCATATCGCCATCTCTATTCCACACAAAGGAAATGTGTTTTCATCTCTTTTTAACCGAACAGTAAACTGTTCTTAATCATTTTATAATCAGCTTCAAAAAGCACTATGAAATCTACATTCTATGATAAAATTGTACTTTGAAGAATAAATCAATAAGGTTTAAAATCCCATGCGTGAATCAGTTAAACTACGCAGAGGCACTGCTGGAGAAAAATAACAGTTACGAAAGAATATGTTAAAAATGAAAATAGTTAAGCAAACTGAAACTTTAGGATGTTGTTAGAATAGTATCTTTTGATAGTAACAGTGGTATTATCGCGATAGTAATAAAGCTTATGTTCGCTTAACCGACTAAAGAGCATTAATAAAATAAAATTACGCTTCGTCTACACCCCGTATGTGGGCGGGGCGACAACAGTCGACAAGATGAGACTCTGAGTACATCACTACGATGCCGCGGAGAACGCACGTATCGCGCGTTCCAAATTCGAATTTATTTTTTTAATTTTAAATTCCGTGTGTGTTTGTGGACAGTGTTACGTATTTTTTTTTTGTTACAAATTGTGAAATGGAGTCCGAGTTGGAATCGCAGATTAAAAAAAAAGCCCCAAAACCATTTTCAATAGAATCTATTATCGGCGACAGAAAGTCTCCCGAAATAGACATAGAGAACAACATTTCGGAGAGTTCTAGACTTTCCGAGGAGGAAGAAAATGAACGATCAGAGGGATTCAATAGGATGCGATGTTATTTGAATGCACCATTTTTGCAACAAAATGTGAATTTTCCTTTTTTATTGGGCTATCCCGAGCCGTGGTTGTCGAGGGTTTTCGGTGCTGTTCCGACACAGATAGCGCAGGAGAATAGAGAAGAAGAGAAGAGGGAGAGTCCTGTTAGTGTTGGGAGTGAGCTGGAGAGTGATGGTGCGGAAGACAATGCACAGGGTAATTATGAATCTCCTACTAATCGTTTTTTTTTTTGTAGTTAGCTATACCTGTTATGGATATCACTAGTTGTTACGACAAATCCAACGTGTCATTTGACAGCAAAGGGTAGATGAGAACTCATTGATGACTTGAGTTTTTATAATTATTAATTTGCCCTTTTATCGGTCCTGTGCCACTGATAAGCAAAGATATTCTGTCTCGTTCTTAGACGAAAATAGACCTACCTCGTTGCTCCAATGGAAATCTATAACGTTTTGAAAACAAAATACCAAATAAGTTTGAGGCATCCAAATACTCCGAATCGCGACGTTCTAATATATCTACACTGCCGAACCTTTGAAGTAGCGAACGCCCGCCAGTCATAGTAAAAAATATCTTTATTCAGGAAAGTAAGTTTAAAATTTGTACCACCAGCAGTCTATTCTCCTCTTATTTTTTTTCCTAATTCAAAGGTTGCCTGGCAGAGATCGCTATTAAGCAATAAGGCCACCTTTTGTATTCTACTTCTTTCTATACGTTTCTGTTTTTATTATATGTTACTGTTGTGGTATACAAATAAAGAGTTTAATAATAATAAGTAGGGCCATAGATGGCAATAATGGTGCGTACAAATATCTTTCGGTATGAGCCCAATCACGAGCGATCCGTTGCATGCAGAGATCGATTGCAGATCGTTGCAGAATGAGGCTAACGATGGCTTCATACCGCTCACACACCTACGGTCAATCGCTATGACTCGTTTGCAACGGCACGTGGCAGCACAGAAAGCTCGTGGAAGCCGAAAACCTAGTAACTTATGCAAAACGCATGTGCATATATAGCTTTTACTAGAAGTTTAAGTAGTGTTATTGCGTTCAGTGCATAGGTAGCTCTTACCAGGTAGGTACTTAGGTATTTACTTATTTCGTGAGGCTAACTTGGGCAAGTCCCTAATTTTTTTTTTTCTCATGGGATAAATCCTCATGGATACCACCGCGCCACGGAGGCACGGTGATTATGTCGGACTCGTACCGACTAAAACCGCACGGTGTTCCTACCAGTCGCCTGGTGGCTGGGTCACGGGAACACTTTCGCACACATCCGCGACCCAGCTAGCGGAGGGCCAGTCCCTACCTAGCTTAAGCCGGTGCGAGAGTTTTCACGATCATTACACGCGAGATTGAATTTATATAAAAGTTTTTAGTATGTAGGTTTTGGGGTAAATTTATCCTGCAAATTAAGTTATCTAAAAGTCCCGTTAAAAGCCATTTAGCTATTTTAGCATAAAATAATTTATAACAAAATGGCTCTTTATAGTCTCATAGGGCTTGAATGTTTTTACGGGTTAAAAAGTATTAGCCTATGTCTCTTTCCGGTCTATAGTCAGGTTATGTGTAAGCTAGTCCTGTATCTGAGCTCTTCGTAATTATATAATCACGTAAATACTAAATCCGTGGCTTTATTGAAGCGAAAATGAAAAGGCGGTTTCCCACTAGTTGGCGAGCATATAATATCGCATAATATATATATATATGTAAACTAAGGTACCTGATGAATGATGATACAGTTCGCGTTACCACCTCAATGGAGGACATGAAAAAGCTCTTACAAATACTGCAAACGGAGAGTTTTAGGCTTGGGTTGTGCAATAACAAGAGCAAGCAAAACTAATGATAATTGATCTTGCTGGCAAAACATTCGAGTAATACGGACACCACGGTGTCTACAGACAATACAAAGACGATTTTTTTTTTAGGAATTTGTGTTTCTGATTAAACCAGTACCCTTATTATTTTGACAGAATAACGCGGGCTTGTTGACGTGCCTCCGAATAGGGGCAGGACGAGTTTGAACCTTAGGGCTCAAAGAAGCGAAGGGATTGTCGGCTTCATATTATGAGGCCGACCCTGGGTTCAGGCGACGACTGGAGGGAAGGGATTTCCGACGGTAATTAGTCCGCACGCCTCGAAGGTCGTGGTGTGAACCCACGTCCGGATGGCGACAGAATTCGAGGACATCGACTTCGCCGGCGAAGCCGCTGTGCAGAGGTTGATTGTGTGTCCTGAGGGCATTGTCAGTAGTAATCTAATCGTCGGGGTTGTGAAGGATATGTTTAGGCCTCTTCTTGTTGAGAGTGGTTTCTTTTTACTCACCCAACCTTAGGGTTAGATGAAATTCAAAATTCAAAATTCAAAAAAAAATTAAAGTAAAAAGAAGCCGCAACTATGAGAGAGTTGGGATGCCGAATGAACTTCTCAAAGTAAATTTCGAGAGTTTATTGAAATATTGGGCGATTGTGGGGAGTTTGTGATCTCTATGCGATCTCCATGTTGCGCACGAACTAGAGGCAGCCGGTAGCGTTGCGCATGAAGCGATTTTGAAGAGTCTGGAATCTCTCATATGCGTAGGGAGAGTGAAACGCGGAGGCGACGCTCGCATATGATATTATAGGGCGAACACAGATTTCAAAATTCTAAATTCATTTATTTCAAGTAGGCCTACTTTATAAGCACTTTTGAAACGTCAAGTAGGTATGTTTGTAGTGACTCTAAGAGGTTTAGTAGAGTGTCACTTTATGACAAAGTGACAACTTGCTACGCCTGTTTAACTGTTTTCTCATATTATTTCTCTACTGAGGCCGAACGCAGCGCGGCCCGCACCGCGCTAATGTGATCTGCGAAACGACTGTCAAATGTTTCACTCAAGTACGTGGTTGTCTTTCGCCACGGTATAGCACGGTTGAATAAGTTAAGGGTTCCTTTTACATTGGGAGTGTACCATCTGTAGACATTAGGTATAGAGAATTACATTAACTTTTCTGGGCTCTCAAATATGCAAGGATGGTAGTTGTCATTGTGTCCTCATCCAGGGAAATACTACCATTCTTATTTCTGCCGCGATATAGTGTCGTTATATATATTATATATCAATACAGTATTTCGGTGTAAAGCGTGGTTTCCGCACGCACTTGACGTTTTACACTTACGCCTCAGTTTGATGGACACAGGGCGTCACGTTGCAGGACGTGTTCCGTGCATGCGTGCCTGTGAAATGTTACTCTGCTTAAGACGATGACTATGCAGTATCCAAGACCATCAGGTGCGCCATTTACTAGGTCTGTTGATTATTATAAGTATAATAAAATCTACAAACAGAAGCATCGCGATGGCGAAGAGTGCTATGACATGCCTAGACGGTAAGATATGGTGAAATCGAGGCATAACAACTAAAAACACGAGTCGAGCCATTATTTACCCTATTTTTATGAATGCAGCTGAATCATGAACCATCAAGGCAAGAGAAAGGCGAAAGATAGGGGCGCGATCGAGATGTGGTGATTGAGGCGCGTGTTGAGATCACCCTGGCTAGCCAAGCACACAAATATGTCTATACTAGATTAGAGATTATTCGAATTTTCTCTCATCTACTTACACATAAGGCAAAATACCCCGGTCACCAACGAGATGTGCTCAGCAGTAAAAAGAGTCTAACTCATGCAGATTCTATACTATCAAAAAAAAAAACATTTAAAATGTAAAATTAATTTATTTTAAGTAGGTCTAGTTTATAGGCACTTTTGAAAAGTCAAGTCAGCCTGTTTGTGGTGCCTCTACCATCGGTTCGGGAGGCAGCTTCTACGCAGAAGAGCCGGCAAGGAACTCAGCGGATTGCCCTTTTTCAACTGAATTTTTTAGGTTTGCATTCTTTAGAATTTCCTATCTTGGGAGAGACGAAAGCAGAGTGGACTGCTTCCAAGCAGCCTTGTCGCTAACTCGCTAAAATGGACAAAACGTAAACCAATAAATATAATTGAATATTTAATAGCTGAGATCTTTCGACGACCACGATCTTCAGTAATGACGGAATGAGCATGGAAATAGAGACAGAAAACTTACCTAAAAGTTATTTCACTACATAGTATAAAAAAAAATCGCTTCCCGCTGTCTGCCTGTTCTATACGCAATGGATTTTGATGAAGTATTTTTAATAGATAGAGAGATTCAAGAGGAACGTATACATGCATAATAAATTAGAGAAACACGGTCAATTTTAGAGGTTTCAAATGTTATGTCGTAAATAAACACTTTTTTTAGCGCTCGCATTGCAAACGCTGCTGGCTGAATGCTAAGATAATAAGAATAATAAACATTAATGTACATTATTGTACACCTTAAAAAGGTCTACAAAAAAGACCGCGACGGTGTGTGTTTATCCCTACAGATACCGTATTTATCTTTAACATTTTCCACAGTACAAATAACACAGTATTATTCTTTGACCAATTAAATACTATAGATACGTTGTGAATTTCATGAGGATCAAAATTTTCCTTCACTGCATTTTCTTCAAATGAGATGATAAAGCGGGGCGCGATATTCAACCACGCGAAAAAAATATCAAATCAGGCAAAAAAGCACTCTGAAATACATTGCGCTCGTTCGAAGCCAGGACGGATTTTTAGTAAATAAATTAATATATACTACGACATCGCCATCTAGCCCCATAATAACCGTAACTTGTGCTATGAGCACTGGGGTAACTGATGAATATATATTTTTTAATAATATACATAAATACTTAAAGCATACAGAATACAGTTAAACACCCTTATTTTAGTTGTAGTAGGCTTTTTGTGATCAGTCACAGCTCAACAATCAACAGCAATACAAGCCCAACAGCATTTTTGCAATGCTGTGTTCTGGTCAGCAGGGCGTGGATGGCGGAGTAATGACAGGCACAGATAAGGCTTCACAACTAAGCCGTTGCGGACACAGGACAACACTGCGGTATGTGTTCCTTTCATGCCCTGTTAAGTGTTGCTCTGTTAGGCAACAGTTTTCCACTTACCATGAAATGGTCCATCAATTATTCACTATAAAAAAACCCAGACACTGAAAAACATTTATGTTCCTCACACGAGCATTTTTCCTTTTCAAAGTCAAAGTCAAATATTTCTTTATTCAAATAGGCACATAGATGGCACTTTTGATGCGTACATTACATGCAAAATACGACATAGGAGTGAGTTGATGGCGATAAATAAATTCGTCAACTTAAAACTAAAGCTACGAGGGTTCCAAACGCGCCCTGGTCTAAGAAGAAGCACACAACAAACTTAGCCGGTTGTTATTTTTTTTTTCGTTATCACCATCTCACATTGTCATTTAAAAACTATTAAAGAAGCAACCTGATTAGAGCAATAATTTACACTCAAGCTTTTTTATCGTTGACGTAGTCCTTAATACTATAATAGGACTTTTCTATAAGCTTATTTTTAATACAAACTTTGAACTTTTTCAGAGACATATAAACTGGTAATTTATTGTAAAATTGTATACAATTTCCTTTAAATGACTTACTTATTCTGTGTAGTCTAGTATATTGCACTGCAAGTTTATTTTTGCTTCTAATGTTCAAATTATTGCAGTCAAATTTTCTCTTAAATTTAGATGTATTTTTGTGAACATACATTAAATTTTGAAATATGTATTGGCTAAAAACTGTCATTATCTTAACATCTTTAAATTTATCTCTCAATGACTCTCTCGGACCCATTTTATAGATCGCACGAACAGCCCTCTTCTGCAGCACGAAAACAATTTTTAGGAATAGAACTCATTGATAAACTGTTAAAACCTCACATTTATTTCCTAACTAAATAAAATCAGGCGTACCGATTGATAGCTCAGACAGAAGGTCGCCTGCGGTCCCAATGTTCAGGAATCGCCGCATTAGAAAACGCAGCGTTGGTTAGTTGTAATTCGACGCATTTTAAACTGAGGCTTCTGGTCATAAATCATATTTATCTATCTATTTTGATCGCACTTACAGGTCTTATTGAGATGTGTGTCGGTGGGTGTGCAGTGTAGTGAGGTGTGTAGTTATAGAAAACAACCGGCATCAAGGGTGTAAATGGGACAAGTGGATTACAGTATGACAGTGCATACCGGAATGTCTTCTTCACTACCTAGACTCTGCCCTCCAAACAAAAGTAGGTACACATTATTCACTTGGTTTCAGTGCATTAATTGTACTCTATCCTATATTCTGCTAGGGCCCAATGTAGAATAAGGACATTATACTGATGATCACACAAAAAAACAGCTCTAAAATTCTACTATATATTATAGAGTAGAATTTTAATGAATAAAAGAAATATTGAATATATTCTAAATTATTTAAATTAATAAACATATTATAGTTAAATAACGCTTTGCTATATCTACTCACACACAAGTACAGATAGGTTCAATAAATTCCTAAAGCACATTAATAAATAACCTATTTCACGCCTGTTATCGTTTTGAAATCATACACAAACATTAATATCCGTGGCTGTATGATTAGTGACGCTTGCTTGAAATTTGAAAAAGAAAATAAATGTCACGCCACTAGAACTGCATCTGTAGCGTGAAATTGACATTTGACATTTGAGATTTCCGAACAGAATATTTGCAGCCGTTTTGGCGTGAAATGGAGTAATAAGTTGACAGCTGTCCTACCTTTATAAGGTATCACAATTATCGATAAATTAAACTAAGGTGTCAAAAAATATGATAAGGAGCGAATTCGTTATCTAACTCACACCTTCTTATTTCGGTTATTAGGTAGGTAGGTACATAATATGCTCCCGACTGGCTCAGCTTAATTGCAATCGGAAATAAAACCACTGCACACTTTTAAACCAGATTGTTTTAAGCTTGGATAGTTTTTACCTTTGTAAAGCGTATCGAACCTGAAAATAATCGGGAACTACATAGGGTTCTAATTTCTATGAAAAGATTTCTCTACGTAGCACCTTTTTCAAAATCAACAATAACAAAAATTATTCCCAAGAAACTCATTTTTATTTATTATATTTAAAATAATAAACAGAAGTGACCACACAGGAATATTTTTCAAAACTTTTTATAATGGATTTGTATCTTTCCGTTAAATCAAAAAACGAAAAGGTCCTATGTGTGACTGAATGTATGTTTTTATAATGTATGTTTTTTATGTCTGTTCATCGACTTCTCGCAGACTGATTGCATTATCAGATTGTGACATGATGATAAGAACAATAATACCGGGCTTAGTTTGCTGTGGGCGAAAGTGCTCTTTGTTGGTTTGTGTCAATCAGTCAACGTGCTGACGTGATTGCGTTACTTTTTGCTGCTTGTATAAAGCACAAAGCAACAAACACACTTTTTTTATTTTTATAATTTTTTATTACTGTTTTTACCTATACTTGGAGGAATTAATAATTTAAATTTATAAAACAAACACACTTCTGCTTTTTTAATACGAGCAGTTCGCCCAATGGTTTCATCCACGTACTCTGACAGGATGATTTTTCCTATACAAAATTTCATCCGTTATGTTACAACCCACTGCAATGCATGCTTCAAGCAATTAGTACTGAGTACTATGCAATGGTCCTTTGTCAGACGATAGTCCGATGCTAAAATTGAAATATTTATGCATTATAAATTAACGGATCTCTTTAATTTTCGACGACCGTGCGATGGTACCTAACGTAAGGAAAAGATAGATACCTATACTATTTCGAGAAAGAAAAACAACATGAAGACGTGACTGAAGCACGCACCGAACAGTTTAATAATTTCGGTTGGAAACCTTAACAAACTTAAAATCACATTGATAAGGTTTTTTTTATTATTTATTTTATTTTATTTATTAGGGACAACAGATAGTCATACACAAAATAAAATTAAAGACAGCTAAAAATAAAATATCACTAGCACAAAACCCTCATCATTGTCCACGAATTACTAAACTTATATTAAAAAATAATATTATTACAAAAATAATAAATAATTCATCCTTCAAACTACTACTTTTTATTTTGATTTTTTTTATATTTCAGATTGTTTTTTTTAAATTATAGATTTTTAAGCCTTTTAAAAAACCCGCCCGCCGCGATTCGTCGTTTGCCAAAAAATTGCAGCTTATTAAATATTTGTCATCAGTAATTTTGTATGCCAGAAATCGGTTCAAGAGTTCATCGGTTTCAAGAACGATGAGCACAAAAACTCCTAAACAAATTCATCAAACATTTTATCACTGCATGTAAAATACTTAATGCTTTTAAATTTCGAACGAATTTTTCCCGCGTGAAAAATTTAAACCGCTCCGAACGTGACCGCAATGGCTAGTGAAGTCCGCTTATCGAAATTTACCGATAAATATCCGATTCAAGCGAAACTGCATATTAAAGGTTCACGGGCGATTTAACTTCGCCGACTGACTTTCGAACGCACTATTTACGAATTCGAATTTTAAATTCAGATCGCGCTGCCGCGGCGGCGGGAACTCGGCTTTATTCGTTTACAAACATATCACATGCAATTAATTTTAGATCAACCATTCTTATTTGTATGAGTTTAAGGGTGCTTATAGCTTGTTTTGGTAGTAAATAAATTTGTGATGTGTTTACAATTCATTTGACGCGTTCGATAACTGTCAATAGACGTTGTCGCAAACGTAAGAAATAAATGTGTTTATTTGCTAAGGGGATCTTTTTATCGGCGTTTTTTCATGGAAATTTGCTCAGACGAATGCTTAAGTTCGTTGTCGATTGACACATTGACACCACAGTCTACGAATTCTAAGAAATTTGTCTCATTACTTTAGCGTGGAAAAGAAATATTAGCGTCGATATTTTGGGACGACGCGACGTGCCTTAAACGTCTAAAATGGAAATTATTATAAATCATCATCATCATTATTATCCCACTACACGACACGGGATATCCCACTACACCCTTAAAATAAAAATAATTTAGGCCAAGTGGATTGGTAGGCGAGCTTTTGAGATAATTTTGTCCTCTAGCAAAGGAAGCCGAAGTCCTTGTAACGTTAAGCTCTCACTGCTTCTGAAGTCAGAAATCATTGGCTTCAGTTGAAAAGGACAGGGCAAGAGTAGGTATGGTATTGTCATTATGCTCAGCCTATTAATATGCTGGGCGTAGGCCTCCTCTCTTATAATGAGGAGATGCTTTTAGAGCGCAGACCCACCACGCTGTATCCAAGGTTGGCGGACTTTAACCTTTATCAAGGGCTTAACGTACTTTCCAAGACACGGAGGTAAACACCGCTAATTTTCTGCCAAGTTTGCAAGAATTCTATTTTTTTAGCATAAAAATCCGATACCTAACGATTTAATGGGCTGCCGCAACACCTGCTATTATCCAATATTTCATGAAATCCTATTTATGAGGGTCATGGGAGCTTATGTCATATAATATGTTAGCACAAAGATGCTTTTGCCTGTAATATATTTAAAAATAAATGGTATTTTCGTTCAGACTGGCGAAAATTATTCATTCCTAATCAGGAACAACTTACCTTTTTTATTTAAGAAACTCAAATTTTTTAATTTTTAACTGCAGCGGTTTAGGCAGTAGGACAAGTCTTTTCAAGTATTGACATTTTGAAGAATTCCTGACATCTTAAATCTTTATTACATTTCTTTCATCTCTTATTACTTTCTTTTACGTCGGACGGTATTCGCGTCCAATCATAGCGCGCTACAGTGAGAAGGCGGAGTGCTGACGGCGCAGCGTCCGTCGCTTTTTATTTGCTTTTTATCGACCTTGCCGTCATTACCGAGGTGCAATCTAAGGGCGCTTGTACACGCTAAGAAAAAACGCCGGGCGTACCTAAGAATTCGTGTCGTAACTAGAAAATAACTGTGTACACTGCTCGCAGCGGTGCACGAAAAAAAATCTTGTCTGCGCAAGACACGACGCGGCGAACGTTGTTGCGGAGCGGCGGGGGGGCGGTGTAGTAGGGTTGAGCCAGCCCAGTTTTTGTTGTGCGTTGTGCGTTTGGTGTGGACGTGTATTGCAGCGTAGAGTACAAAATGGCTGATGAGTTACTTATAACTTTAGTAGAAGGACGACCGGTATTGTGGGACAAAACTTTAGACATATATAAAGATAAAAGACTCACATACGAAGCATGGAGAGAAATATTTACTATCTTAAACAAAGACTTCGACGAAATGACAAATGTCAAAAAAAATGAATATGGTAAGTACATACAACATATTACTATCTTTTTACAATTTTCAAAAATACAGATTACTAGATATATTCTATATAGCTATATATTATTATAAATATTAATCATTGTCGTTACCCACATTAAATACATCTACAATAAAAGATTTAAGTTGCAAGCAATCATAAGTTCAATAGCGCTAAGTAGCATACGGACACGGCTTTGCTAAAAACGATAATGACTAATACTTATAATAAAATACGTATAAACATGAAAAAAAATATAACATGTAATTGTTTATTTAAACAATATGGCAGGTAAGAATAATTCCTTGTTTCACACTTTTTGGATTAAAATTTAGTAGTCGGGTTTTAGTTTTAGAACTTATTTTTTATGTGTATTTATCTTGCCATGGCAGTGATCCTTCATCAGAGGAAAAATATTCAGTATATTTTTGACGAATTTCGTCTGCTGTGAGATTATTGCCTTCTAAATGCAATGGACTATTTAATCGGTCTCGATTGATTAAAGGCTCAACGTGACCTTCTTCTGTATGAATAAAATTTTGCAAAACGCAAGTAGTTTTTACAATAGCAACTGTTAAATCGAGACTTAAGTTTAAAGATCGGTGCAGAATTCTCCATTTGTTGGCCATTATTCCAAATGCACACTCGACGTATCTTCTTGCCCTTGTCAAGCGATAATTAAATATCTTTTGTTCTTTTGTGAGTTCGTTACCACCGTAGGGTCGAAGTACGTTAGCATGAAGTGCGAAAGCTTCATCAGCTACAAAAACATATGGTAATATATAGTTAGTATTTATTATAGAGCATGGGGATGGTATGTTTAACGTATTGTCAACAAGTTTTTTCCAAAACTGTGTTTCTTTGAAAACATTTGAATCACATTCTTTACCATACGACCCTACATCAATAAAAATGTAATTGTAGTTGGAATCCACAATAGCCATGAGAACAATAGAAAAGAAATGTTTATAATTTAAAAACATTGATCCACTTTCTTCGGGTTTAATTATTCTAATATGTTTCCCGTCCAGTGCTCCAAGACAGTGTGGAAAATTGGCATTTATTTCATATCTTTGTGCTATATTCAACCATTCTTCTTGTGTTGGCATCCGCATATAAACTGTAGATAATTCTGACCAAATATGATGAGTAACTTCACGTACAATGTTCGCTATTGTTTTTATTCCGATTCGAAAATCGAAATGAAGACGTGCGAAGGTATCTCCAGTTGCCATGTATCTGTAAAAAATTGTAACAATGTCTTAGAGCAAGAACACACTTGCAACTTGCAGTGCGATTAATTGCAAGTGTGTTCTTACTCTTACAATGAGGTCATTTCCTTTTTTATATGAAGTTTATGTCTACTTGCAATAGATGGTACCTACTTTCTAACGGTAGTTCGTTTTTTGTTTCAGCAAAGTCTACAGCAAAAAAATGGACAAGTTTGCGAGATAGGTGGATGAAATGTCACAGAAGACTTAAAGAAATGAAATCGGGATCGGGTGCTAAGAAGATTCGTAAATGTGATTTTTACGACGAAATGTTATTTTTGACAAAAATTGTAACACGCCGAGACACTGAGTCAAATATACCCGAAACAACAAACGTGGAAAAAAGTCCCGTAGAACATACACCGATCGCGAAAAAAAAGAAACAGGATGTTAGCGAGGTGGACAAAAATATGGCAGAATTTATAAAGGCTGTTACCAAAGAAGAAGAGAGCCGTGCCATGTCATTTTTTAAAAGTATAGCTCCGAGTGTTGATAAGTTCAGTGATGAGGAAATGGTGGATTTCCAGTTTGAAGTTTTAAAACTTGTGCGTTCTACGCAACAACGAAAGGGAAGTGATGTTCAGCATCAATGGAGTACTGAGTATTACAAAACAACGCAGCCTTCTACGTCGTCATTTAACGTACCCGGCCCATCATACTCGACTCGACCAGGTTACAGTACTCAAAAATCTACATCCATTGAATTTGACACCGAAACTATTAGTAGTGTGGAAACATCGCATACAGATGAATTTCACTTTGACTTTTCTGAAGAATATGAACATGTGGAGTCTGTTGAATTTGGAAACATGTAACACTTCAAAGACATTTATTATTGTATAACGTTCAAATCAATATGCTTAAAAAAATTACTTACCTTAATGTTACGGCCAATCTAATGTATGGAGGAATACTTTCTCGCATTTTGGTATTTTCATGTCGTATATTATTTTCTATTGTTGTCAAAAGCTTGTCAAACGTAGACATTTTCATGCGAAAATAATCCACAAATTTTTCCTCATGTTGTCGCATGACACGGTAAAGGGTAATGAACCCGCCAAACCCATTTTTCTCTTGTATAATTGGATGAACCCAGTAAAGTCTCTTGTTTTTTGTTTCCTTTTTTATTTTGTTATAATAATAATATGCAATTATCATTCTTTTTTGCTTTGTAGTTAACATTTATATAAATAAACGAAACTCACTGATTACACTTGTTATTACTTGCGCGCCCTACGCCCGACTGTCGACTGCACGAAAAGAATCGTGTCGTGTACACGTTTCCATTGGTCTTGTCTGCGGAAGACACGAAAAGTTTTCGTGTGTGGAACAGACAAAATTCTTGTCGTCTACACGAAAAATTTGTCTTGTCTGTCGCAGGAACGGCAAATTTTCTTAGCGTGTACAAGCGCCCTGACACCGTCTATTTCACATGATAGAATGTATTCACCCACAAGTTGCGTTGACCCCTCTGGTTTGGAAACAAGCCGCTCCGTTTACATCTCGCAGTGACATTCATACATTTTTTTTTATTACACCACAAGTTACACCTTGATTGCAATCTCCCGACGGAAGCCGACTAACATGTTATGGGTACGGCAATAATATACTTTAATGGATTCTACGTACATCGTACCGTAATGCTAAATCGCTTGGCCACACATCTCAGTAGTAGGAGGGTGGCCGTAGCCTCTCACTAGACCAGACCAGAGAAAATTTTGATACCTATTTTGAGTTTCCGAATTGGCCCTGCTAGGGGATCAAACCCGAAACCCCGCACTCTTAAGACCACTTCCGGGGGTCAACGAAATTGTTGGAAAAGAAAACTTAAGTCTCAAAAACCGAAATATTACACAGGCTTTAGAAGTACATTATTTACTTTCTCTGAGACTTATCTGTGAAACCGAAACGCTAATAGTGTCTGAGTTAACCACTTGCGTAATTTTTATTGAAACACTCACATGCAAAATTAAAATCAAGTTACTCCTGTCACTTTATTAGGTTCGTGTCGCGTAACGTAGGTACCATGCCCTTGTCGGTTTTTTATCTTCAATAGAATTGTTATAAGTTTGGTTAATGAATTTTTACAGGGTGATTCTTTATGAAATGTACTTATGCACGCCTCAACAGTATTTCGTTATTCGGTAACACACTGTAAATATCTATTTGCTTTTATTCAAAGTAATCCTTGCGCTACGGATCGTTGGTGCAATCTTAATTCAGAAACTGCTACTTTGGTCTAGCGGTTAGCATAATTGACTACGGATCACGAGATTTTAGGCTCGTTACCCGGATTAGACTGTTCAGCCCGTTAATTAATATGATCAATTCTTTATTTCTTAAATAGTACACCCTTTAAAACCTCATGTAGCCACTATACTACTATTTCAGTTAGTTGTTGAGAGTTTTCTGTCAAATAACTCTCAGTGCAAGCCAGGTTTTAGGTAGGTAATTGGGGATGTCCACCCCATTATCCGAAAACCAATTTTTTAACTGACAGTACCGGTGTAGTATGACTAACATAACATGATGTGATACTAAGGCTGTCATTGCTTATCTTTTGAAACATATTTATACAGTTATTTCTTTAAAAGTATTGAATTCATGAAAACATTGTGGAACATAAGTTTTTCATTATAACGAATCCTTTAATTAGCTTTGTAAGTCCTTTCTAACTTTAGCCTTGTATATAAATTTTTAAAAAAAAATATTACTGTTTCTCTCAACCAGGTAACGAGTCGGAGCCAGACCAAGAAGACGGAGCAGACACTCCCAGAGAGAACAAGTCAAGAAGAAGACGTACAGCATTCACATCGGAACAACTGCTTGAATTGGAGAGGGAGTTCCACGCTAAAAAGTACCTCAGCCTCACAGAGCGATCTCAAATAGCCTCCGCCCTCAAATTGAGCGAAGTACAGGTAGATTTATTTCAAATTCTGTGTTTTTTTAAGGTTTTACCCAAAATAGAGCACCATTGAAGGTACGTTATACGTTAACATTAGGCAAACATTCACCAAATGTTAGGTGATCATCGCTTCCCATTGTCACCACCAGAGGAGGCATGAGCCGTTATCAGCTTTTAAAGATTTTTTTATTTACTCCTTGATTAACCTCAAATTGTAGTTTTGAGGGAACACGTTGGATAATTTATAAATTTTTTAAGTGAGATCACTTTCCTAACAAACCTGACGAGGACTGCTCACACACTGCATAGAATGCAAACTCAGAAAATTCACAGCTAAGATAAATAAGAGATACCTTCTCCAGCCTGACAGAGTAATAACAGTTTGATGTCTTGGAACTAATATCCACGCTCAAATTGAACGAAGTGCAGGTAATTTAAAAATAATGGTTGGCAAGCTGGCAATCGCCGTGGTCTTACAAGCAGGAGGTCGTGGGTTCACTTTAGGTGCGCCTATTTACCATCCTATTATCAAAGACGTGCTGTGATAAGCTTTGTATGGGATAAATTTACCGCTTATTGATAATAAGTGGAATCGGCGCGCGGCGGCTTAACGTACTTCCCGAGGGGACAAACAAGACCGACCTCTTTTCTCTGGTCTATTATGAATATCATAGGGGGAAGGTAAAAATCTTAAAAATGTTTTATGAACGCAAAGACGGAATGACCATAAATTATCTTTGTTTCAGGTTAAAATATGGTTCCAAAATCGCAGAGCGAAATGGAAACGTGTGAAAGCGGGACTGGCTTCCGGAAGTCATTCAAGTGGGAAGAACACCGGCACCAAAATCGTCGTACCAATACCCGTTCACGTCAACCGATTCGCAGTCAGAACACAACACCACCAAATGGAAAAACAAAATCTACAATACCGACTTGATAGAACACAACCCTTACCCGGTAGTCTGTTACAGTCCCAGACATCAGCATTCCTCTCCGCCTCGAAAACCGATAATCGACAAGAACCTGTAAATCTTAATCCGCTCAGTCGCAGCAGTATTTACGACGCGTCGAGGTTAATGTCACCGGCAGTCAATTTGAGACATTATGCGAACCAAAATATTCAAAATGCGAGGCACAGTTAGTTTTAAAGTAGTTGTAAGTATGTAAGTATTTAAGTAATAATTGCCTAAAGATTATTTGTACTATAAAATTATTAAAGATTGTGTGATAAAGTTTTTTTTTTTTATTTCATTCATAAGTCCCTATGACAGTTGTTTTTAAAATTGCCGACTTGGCAGCAGTACCTACTAGGTTCATCTGCCAAATTTAGATAGAGATTTAATCGTCGATATAAAATTACCAATTTAGGTCTTTCCACCACAGTTGTGCAGCTCACATTTTTTGGACGCATCTCTATTTTACAATGAACACGTTTCCACTTTTATTTTTAGCATTGAAAGCGTTTCCACTTGTATTTAGTTAAGCTTTTTATTGTTGCATATTATATTGCACATTCTTATCTACATAGCTTAGCAAATCTCTGATGGAAAAGCAGTACTGTAACGTAAAGAAAACGTATTTTGCTAAAAAGCATACACTCAGGCTACAGAGCTTAGAGGATTACTAATATATATGTAAAGAACTCTTTTCTCGAGTTCATATATCGAACCTTTTCTGAAAGTCACCAATGTTTTTACAGTGATAAGTGACATAAAGAAAAGGATGTTTAAGAAGAAATTATTTTGATTTTAAAGACCTGAAGTAAGGGCTTTAAATGTTGTTTCTTGTATTTTCACAGAACCGCAATATCGTCTTTATTTCAACTACCCATTGAAGGGAGTATTATAAACATTATTATATATATATAAATTTTTCTCCGCTTGAAAAACCGGTAAATCGATACGTGCAAATTTGCTACGGTGCATCACTATTTACGATGCATCCGTGCCAATGGGTTCATTGTTACCAAAATATCACGAAGTGGTTAATACTTAATGCATTGCATTGACAATGGCTAAATCAGTCAGCACGGCTAGCATGGGCAGTAGACCATTATATCCCCGGGGAAAGGATAAAAATGTATCTTCTCCCACAGCTCTATCAACTCTCAGAGCACTTGTGCGCCAGTGGAAAGTATATCCAAAAAAAAGTCAGGGGATATAATCGGGGGATATATTTGTTATCTCCTGCCTAAACTAGCCTTGCAGTTGAGAGCCAGAGTCTCTAGACTACTGATTCCAGATATTATTAATTAGATACCTGGTGAAGTTGGTACCACTTAAAACTCACTGTATTTTAGCTATAATTATGCGATTGCGAAGCTAGCTGCTGCGTTTCGTTCGCGGTTATAACAGTTTTTTACAAATCCCATGGGAACCGTTTTATTACCCGTTTATGAACGTATTACCGTTGTGGACAGCCGGTTGGCGCAGTGGGCAGCGACCCTGCTTTCTGAGTCTAAGGCCGTGGGTTCGATCCCCACAACTGAAAAGTGTTTTTGTGATGGACATGGATGTTTTTCAGTGTCTGAGTGTTTATATGTATGTTATTCATATTCATCAGTCACCTTAGTACCCATAACACAAACTTCGCTTACTTTTGGACTAAATGGCGAACTGTGTATGGTTGTAGTAGGTGTATTTATTTATTTATTCCGGGGATAAAAAGTAGGCTCTATTACTCTCTGCTTTTGAAGTTATACTTCTTTTGGCGCGTTATGGAAAAATGATGAGAGTAAATTTTTACGATGCGCGCGCACACCGACACCATGAAGTTAGCTATAAGGCTTGGCAGTGTACACTTTCAATTGTCACAGTCTGCGGGCTCATTACGGTGATTTAATTGTTTCAATTGTACAAAAATCGCAAACTTTAATTTTGAGTGAAACTTGGTTGTCCGATAATTAGTCTATTAGTTTTCCAAATTTATTATGACCATTTCTTTTATTATGTAGGAATAAGTATTTTTTTGTGATATTTAGATAAACTTTTTTTAACTAGATAATGCGTTATAATAAAACTTTCACTGTATCAAATACCTTTTGTTCTGTTGTTAGTGTCGTTTTTTCTATAAACTTGGAATAAGGGGAAAGGCAAAATTTATGAAAAGATTTTTATCTTGTTACGAAGTATAACTTCTAACGCGTGTACATAAGTAAACACACGTTTTTTTTTCAACTAACTATGCCAATAACCATGTTGATGGTTCCTTAATAAGGGCACGTAGAAAGGACAAACACATAAGCACACTTTGATATTATATAATATTAGTAAGGATTATAATCGATTTGAACAACATCTCTTAAAAGTATAATTCAAAATGACATACTAAATTCCCAATATCGGGTTTTAGCCTTTGGGTTTTCCAAATTGTGTCGGACGCTTCTTCTAGTAGAGACGGAATTTAACCCCCCACGCAATAACGACAGGATGTTATAAGTTTTATTTTCTCCGGGCTGATACTGAACACAGTGTTACAAGTTTTGCCCCGACCCGGGATTCGAACCCAGGTAATCGTGATCTTTAGTTCAATTAACAGACCGACGAGGCAGTTACTTTTATTTAATCTGTACTGTAGTCATAAAACTTAAGAGTTCGTTTTTTTGTTTCAATGGGGTTCCAGGGAATTACCAGATTCGGATCGGATCGGTCGGATTTTAAAAATCTGCTTTGAATTGGATAGCCTAATCCATAATTTAAATAACCCTATAACCTTGTTATAGGGTTATTTAACTACACGTGACATAACTTAGTAGTCGAGCAACTGGCGGTTGAAGCGACGTGGTGGTTAGAGGAATGAAAGTTTGTATGGGATTTTTTACTTATTATTTGTTAACGTGGGCAAAGCATCTAATCTAGAAATTAGATAGATATAAATTTTCAAGTTAGTATAATCTGTATACTAAGTATATGCAAGACTTTTGGAAGGTCAATATTGTCTAATTGTTGTGTTGACCGTAGAGAGTCTATATTCTGTAGATACGCCTGTTTGATTAATCTGACGGGATTCCCAAAAGAGCATAAACCAAAATGATGAGTGGTCTTTGGACTAGCTGAAACAATTTACAAGAAACTTTCAAATGCTTATTGTGCTATTCAATAATTTTAAAACTTTTCACCGCGAAATGACTAACCGATTTCGATGAAACTTTTCATTACTTAGTTGAAAAGAAAACTTTGCAAAGAACTCCTGCAAATTCCTACCTAACTACACAATTACACACCACACTCCAATTTTATTTGTAAAAAAAAGAACTCTGTGGTAAAAATAAATCCATCTATCATAGCCACCCTACAATAAACGTCAAGTGGGCGTGGTAGAACACAAATTCTATTAAAAGCTATCAAATTAAAGCTTTAACACCGCAAAACCTACAAGCGAATTTAAACCCTATGTACAAGATATAGAGCGCAATAAAATAGCTTGCGGAAAATTCGCTACTAATCCAAATTTGAAATGGATTTCTTTATTGACCATAGATCGTCTGTACAATCGATATTTAGCTCTACTTCTGGAGCTTTATGGTTCAAAATCGTGAACAAAATAATTTGCAGCAAATCCAAGTTCTAAATATCTTTACTGACCAAAAGCTGTTACTACAATCTAAACTGAACCTTGTCTTAATCCGATAAGAGTGAACTTTTAATACCTATATTTTCAAGTAAACATACAATTCGCTCAAATGATTTTCGACTTTAATTTAACAATTTCTGAGTTTATTTTTGTACGATAATAATTAGTCCATAGCTTGCCAAAGGCACAAAACGATTATGCGATTGCCCTTTGACATCGGATGAATGGTAATGAAAGATGGCCGATTCTTATTTGCAGTTATAGAGTAGGGTAGATATGTCGTTTTATGAAAATGTATTTTTTTTAATTTATACTTTTGGAGCATAATGAAAATTAAATAAGGATGAGATCGTGTACCTACTTAAATATACTTCATCACATAAACCTATTGCCAGCCCACTACTAAAGCCACGGGTCTCCTCTCACAATTACAAGAGTTTAGGCCGTAGTCGACCACGCCACGCTGGCTCAGTGCGGATTGGTGGACACAACACGCCTTTGAGAAAATTACAGAGACCTCTCCAGGTTTCCTCACGATTTTTTCTTCACTGTTGGAGCAAGTGATCGTACTGGGATTTGAAATCGTTCACCGAAAAATGAAGCCGAAGTTCTTACCTCTAGGCTATCACCACTCTTTATATTTCAAAGATTTAAAAACTTCGTTAGCGCGTAGTAGAACTTCAAGATAAGAATTCTCAGTAGGTACTACCCCATAGTGCGGAAATTCAAATTATTCCACCCCCGGGCCTCGAAGGGCATGATAACACAAAACCTTGTCCAGATATAACGATTCATTTGCCAGATCCGATCACCGTTGTTATACCGAATGGATACTGTGATCTCGCGAACGTCGCTTTCAAACGTCACTTTTACATGCAAAAATAAAACGAAAGTGACGTTTGACAGCACAGATTGCAAGATGTTGCATCTGTCACCCTGCATTTTTTTTATTCACCTACAAGTTAGCCCTTTACTGCAATCTCAAGCGGTAGTAAGTAATGATACTGTCGAAGATGGTAGCGGGCTAATCTTTTAGGTATTTAGGAGCTAGTTAAATTAAAACCCATATAACCCAAAAGGTTTATACTCGTATTAAGCGGCATCTTTTTTCAAGAATCAAGCTTTTTTATCGTTTAAGTAATCCTTAAGTTTATAATAGGATTTTTCTGTAAGCTTACGTTTTATATAAACTTTGAACTTATTGAAAAATAATCCCGTGTCCCAGCTGTGGGCCCCTATGAACCCTTAAACCGCTGCGCTATAGGGACCCTGTTAGGGCAAGCAAAACAACAATTTGTCGCAGTTTATCAAACACGCCTCTAACGGCCCCGCCCATAGATTAGCAGCTATTAAACGCATCTGCCGTGAGACGATGCCACCGTTCCGACTGCAACTAGCTGTGACTTGCTAATACATCTACAGTATCCTGAACTTTTTTATAGCTCGTATTGTAGATATTCTTCATTTTATATCATCTGCATACCCTGTATGCACGCCACTGGTGTTGTATGCTTCTGTAAGTTTATTTAACCTGTAATTTGTGATCCACTTTCCGCCTCACTATTAGTTTCTTGTGTTAAGTTTTGCTTGAAATGTGCTTTGTGTTTTATTGATTTAAAGTTGTTCCATCTAGCTATATATCTTTAGTTATCCCTAGGTAGGTACACTTCTAAAATCATGACCCCCTTTTAACGTAGTCGGTTATAACTTACCCCACACGCTACAATTAACAGTTAGTTGCTACAAAAGCACAAAGCTTCAAATCCCTGGGGGCGTGGCTGCGCATTACTCGATGTGACTTTTGGGGCGCGATAGATTGTATTTGTGAATTTGTGATCCCGGTAATTCGGGTGACAATTCCTCTATTGTTGGCCATTTGCGCGGCCGGGGCGCAGATGGTAAGGTTAAATAATGGGAATTTAAAAAAAGGACAATCGAAAAAGCGACGATAGCCGGTTGTGGGTGTGGATAGAAAGATAAAGTCTTTATTGCACAAATTAAAAGCGAAAACAAGAAATAACAAAACAGAAAAAAATATATATACCTAGTATTAAATATAGAGTATGTTAAATTTTTATTTATAATATTACTATATGTTTATGTGGTGTACAATTAAAGTGTATTCATTCATTCATTAATTCATTCATAGAGTACTTAGTTGGTAAGGCTTCAGTCTTATCCCTTCAGAGGGACTAAGTTCGGTCGCTGGCAGGCAGCACTACTTTTTTGAAATGGAAACTTCCTTAGGCGCGCTGAGCACTTTTTGGCTGAACGAAATACGTGGAACTCGCGTCACCGTCACCGAACGCTTTCCCAGAGCTATACCTATACCTACTGTGTACATATCAGTGGCGTGCACTTCATATATGCACAAAAGCACTGCCTACCCTAAAATTTATATATAGGAGGAGGAATTTTGGCGTTTTTTGCAATTTTCCTGCTCTATGCATACCCTCGGATGAAACCCAGTGCAGGCCACTGGTACATATGTTTGGGTGAACAAAAATCGTAAAACTCGCGTCATCGCCCCCGCAAGCTGACATACGCATACTTTGTATATGTGTATACATACATTTCGGTTTCCTTTCTATCGGCAGTCCCCAAAAACTAAGTACTTCTTTTAAAATCATCATTATCATATCAACCGACAGACTTCCACTGCTGGACATAGAACTATTGTAGGGAGTTCTAAATTCCACGGTTTTATGCCGCTTGGATCCAGCGGCTACCCGCGACGCGCTTAATGACGTCTGTCCACATCGTCGGGGGTCGACCAACGCTGCGCTTACCAGTGCGGAGCTGCCATTCCAGCACCTTGGGAACCCAACGTCCATCGTTTTAAAATACTAAATTGGATTGCGCTTGACGATTATCATGTTTTGTGGAAAGCAATTATAGGGTCTAAGTTGGGGCGCGCTTGCCTAGAAAATGCCTGTTCACTCTCTCAACTTTACGGAGTTACGTGCTTTTTAAGCTATTAAAGACAACATCATGAGGAAACCTTCATGTCTTAGCGTAATTTTCTCTATTGTGAAATCTTGGGATTCTTGTGAAATCTACCAAACCGCACTTGGCTAGCATGGTACTTATACTGCGGCCTTTGAGACCTCTCACATTTTTCTTGACTCGTACGCCCGGTATCAAAGGGTATTAAGGTTGACAATAAGAATGCTAAAGAAAATGCTATAAATATTCCAATCCCAAAGGATATAATTGGGGATGGAAGTTTGTTTAAACGCGCTTATGTCCCCGCTATTAAAGGTCGGATGTAATTATATCTTATTGCGTTTTATATCCCAACTCAGAGTCGCAAAACCGCCGGGTTATGCAACGCCAAAGAAAGAGTGTATGGGACAGAATTTGTACACTTAGTTGCGCGGGACAGCTGGTAAAAAAATCAAATCTACGAGTATATATTAAAAAAAAATCTTATATATATATAAAAATCTCGTGTCACACGTATTATCTATCGAATTCCTCTGAAACGGCTAGACCAATTTATATGAAAAATTTTGGTCTTATATTTGATAAGTCTGAGAATATCTCAAAAGCTATTTTTGATAACCCTATAAGCCTACCTCTTTCTCTCCGAAATTGTTTATTTTATTTCTTGGACTATATTTAGATTTTATTTATTTTGTGATTTTGGTTCTCAGACTATTTAAAAAATAACCAAAATAAGCGTGGAGTCACGCGCAACAGCTAGTAAATAATACATAAGTAATCGCTCTACCTAAATACCAAAAACACGACACATAATCGCATCAAGTCGTGATATTCGCGCGCGTCGCTAATTCTATTTCCATGTCATATTTGTGATGCTAATGCTGATGCTACACGCTGCGATACGCCACTTAGCTCAAGTGATGTACCTTAGCGATATCGATAACTTTCTTGCCGATTTTTTTATTTTACCCTCAAGTTTTACGGACCTTACATATCTAACTTGGCTTTTTAGCGATAAGGCCGCCAACTTTACCCGTGTGATAAATATGGAGTTATAATTAGTGAAGCGAACTGGATATGGCACGCAGGCACATAGACAACCACCTACGTTACCCACGCCTGCAGAAAATTAACAGTTCGATATTCCAAGGTATTGAGCTAATTGAGCTTAATGGACATCGATAAAGTGCAGGGATGTCCATCACTCTGGAAGGAGGGTAGGCGGAGCATAAAATTCATACCGCTGTCGGCTCGCTGCGATCTGACAGCTTCCCGCCGAGGGATACACAGAGCGTGGTTCTTCCACGCTCGGCGTAGCTTTTACAATTACCACTCATAAACTATTGTTGTCATTAACTCTAGCGCCAAGTGAAGCGTCTGTTATTTTAGGTCATAACTTCTTTATGCGCACACTTTATGAGTACTTTTAGTGTCACCGAACAATTTCCATGAGCTATATATAAACTGTATAAATCAGTTAGTAGATTTAGTTTTCACCGCTATCAGCTGTCCCCCAGGACTTTTTTTTCAATAGACCAGTGCTTGAAGACTGCTTTTACTCAACAGGCATGAACGAAATTTTAATTTTACACGAAATCCATGATATATTATGAAAATTACCTTAATTTGCTATACTCCGCGTATATCTTTATCCATATCCCTATCACTCTCGCTAATGCTAATAATATTATAAATGCCAATGTAAGTTTGTTTGTTACGCTTTCACGCAAAAATTACTTTCTATTTTAATCGAGTAATAACATGGACTATATTTAATTATATTAGTAGTAAGGATTAATAAGATTTCAACCTGAAAAATAGTAAGTCAGAAAAAATTATGTTCCTGAGTTGATTTATCCTCGTGCGCTAACAATATCGTCGGTAGGACCTTCATAAATACTTTTTACTTCAAAATACACAAAACGAACCAAATTGCGGGCAATGGCTAGGCTATTCAAACTATACCTAAGTAACTAACTATACTCTATTTCGCTATCCTTCCTCGTGTCATGGAATCCAGAGGTATGTTAAATTTAATATTCTTTTCACGTAAAAAACAGGCGCCACTGTTTAAAAAAAATATCACCGAATCGAAAAAAGGTGTAAATCCGGCGGATTTACTACAAAACAAAACACACACAAAAAACGTAAAACAATAAACCATTTTGTGTTAATTTTTAACTCTCTGGCGCCGTAGGACAAAAAATAGAGATATTATAATATTAAAACTATTCACGAACCTCTTTATTTTTGCTTGATGTAAATATTTTGAAGAGATTGTTGATTTATGAAAAGCGGAAGAGAGTTATTTTTTAAACTATTTTAAGTTCATATGCGCAGTATTTGATGGCGTTAAAATATATTTGAATGCGATATTAGTAGATTGGGCATAAACCAATCGTCAACTTTAATTATCTCGGATACAATGGGTTTTATGACCAAGTTACACACTCAGCTTTACACTTCGATTGCGAGGAAATTGGTTCGTCTAAGGTTCCCGGTTCAAATCAAAAGTTAATATTTAAGTTGACGATAAAATGGCTTTTATGCCCGAGTTAAGCACTGCCTTTATTACGATTGAGAAGAAATAAAATATTTTAAATATAATAAATGATTTCTTATAATGACAAAATTACTTCTACTTAAAGGTAGGTAAGTGCCTAATGGCTAATACGCGCCACTTTTGTTTTATATATTGGAATATATTTTACATAAAAATGCACTTACAATTATTATAATATTACTCTTACTCTTATTTGAAAGTTTTTTTAAATTTTTTAAACAATATTTTATTAATTAATAGTTAAGTTTACATGACGCGCCGGCCTTGTATATGCTAAGCTAGGTGCACTTGTAATTAACATGCATGTCGGTGCATGTTTATTGCGTGTGCGTGTGCGCTATACTTATTTAAAAACGTATAGGTAATATGTAGGTAAGTTGTAAAAAAATAAACGCACGCCTTTAACAGTGCTAGTAAAATAATAAAATAGATAAAAAAAAACTAAATAATAATAGAATCTCTGTTAAAAGTTACATCTGAGAATAGAAAAGATTTAGAAAAACAACAACTTCATAGTTTCATGATTTCCACGAGTTATGTTAAGGCGATCCCTAGTTATTTTTGTGCATAATCGAATTTTAGTCCGTCTAAACAAAACTGTTTGAGATGGTTTATAACTTTTAAATATTTGTTTAGAAGTCTTCTTCAGTCATTCATTCATCACCAGCTCATTTCCTACTTAATAAGAGTGCCTTACTATTACTTCGGTTAATATTATTAATTTCTATAAATAGGCACCTATCTATTTGCTCTTAAAACACTGATATGAAAAGCAAAGCTTATTTTCCGCTTACACCAAGCATAAAAAAATACTTTAATAGCATGAGATATGAATAACATATTTGTAATTTGTATGTATAAACTATACTTGTTTAAATAATTCCGACATGAGCTAATAAAGCAATCAATTTCTAATTCCATATTCCATAAACAACCTTCTTTGTTGCACCGCTCATCTATGCCCGCCGTTGTCTATGGTCCTATTTCTTTTTAATTTCTTTACGGGAGCCGCCGATCACGCGTTCATGGAACAATCGGCTCATGTCTTGAATTTACGAGTTGGTTCGATTGAATGCAATTATATATTGGTATCGGTATCTTCTCTTTAATATTATAAATGCGATAGTGTGTTGGTTAGTTTTTCCCTTTTTCACGCAGCAACAGAGTAGGCACGATTGATGTTATTTTTGCGCATCAGATAAGTACCTGTAGTTATTGGCTGGAGAGTGATTTAGAATATTTTTTATCCCGGAGGGACCACCCGTTAATATGCGATAGATCTTCATCACAATTTTGTTTCAAAAAATCTTTGAATGCTTAATATTATTGAGACAAAATCCTCATTATCAACCCAATACCAGACCGCTAATGGACACGGGTCTCCTCTCAGAATGAATTGTGATTGAGATGTGACAGTGTAGGCGAGAAACTTGAGCCCTGAGGAACTGCAGCATTAATGAAATTACCTAATGAAAATTAAATTTAGTGTTTGTATCTCTGAAAATTAAATCTCTTTGGAATTGGATTCCATTTATAGCATGCGAGCCTGTGTTTTTTTTTTTTTTCTTAGCTGTTATTTTTCGCAAATGTATTGCATTCTCTGTTTTTTCAATTGGTCCGCTAGAGGTATGGAGGGTAGAGGTAAGGAGAGTCATCTGTGTATATGAAAAATTGTCGTCAAAATGTATTAAATTAGGATGGCGCCACATTTGCATCAGGGTAACTCTTAAAAGAAGCGCCAAATATAAATATTGTTAGAGTAGGCTTGAAAAATAAACAAGGAAGTATGGAGATACAAGGAAGTAAAGTTATATTTACCACAATATTTTGTACAACGTAAGTTGTTGAAATTCTCAATAATTAACTACTTTAGTCGATAATGACATTAAATTTTTTAACTCGGCATACTTCAATTCATCTACAATTCACCAGCGCCATTGTGGAGGATTTTTGAACTGTTATTTAGCGCATACACTGGACACTTTTTCAACTTTTCTCCCATATAAGATGACTCTCCTTACCTCTACCCTCCATAGCTAGAGGTCAGGCAATGATCGATGACTATACAACCTATTTAATTTTTTTTTTAAAAGGAGGAGTTTTCAATTCTGGTGTTTTTTTTATGTTTGTTCGGCCATATTCATACTAACCAATTTTTTTTTGTAAAGGGGATTTCAACAGATCAGACAACGGAACCTTCAAAAAATTACAGCATCAACCACGATTGCTGCTATCGCATAAATATGCAACATAACATGAAGCCTGAAGACTGGAGAGGCCCAAAGGTTTACGAAGATGTATTCAGTGTATCGAAGTACACCTATATTTTCAATCAAAGTTAGTAGTAGTTGCATATTTATTCAGGAATGAAAGCTAAGTAGCTGTAGAACATAATCAAGCTTGATTCACACACTTACTTCTTAGTTGGTAACTATATTTTATTCAGGAGTTTTTTATTTTATCTTTATTTATTTGGCACTTTAATCCAACACGGATGCATTCGCATATCCGTGTTGGATTAAAGTCATCCGGCACCATCATTCTTTAAGTTACTAGGTATATAAAATAAAACTTAATTATTACATTAATACCTACTATAAGAGATACAATCTGTTATTGCTGCCTACGCAAAAATATCTCGACAACAGACCTGAAACCTTCTGTGGTCGGTTGAGAGAGAAGGCTCGTTAGAGCACCTACGTCAAATCTGTTTTTTTGTTAATTCTTTATTTATTCGGGACTTTTCTTAATTCTATTTTATTAATATTAACAATAATAGACAGACAGCTGGCCCACCTTATGATAAGTGGAAAACCATCGCCTATAAACAGCTATGTTACGTTTGTTACTGTACTTTGTCACACAGGACGGTACTTTGTCGGCCATGTAACGTGTTCTTTACATGGCCGACAAAGTACCGTCCTGTGTGCATTAACCTGAGGCGTAGGTGTTAAGCCGCATGTTCATTTACTTACACCGGCAAACCATCAGACCCCAGATTTGGGCCGAAAACAATTATAATGCTGCTAGACGACAGTAATTAGCATAGCAGTATACTGATTACTTGGGTTCTGTTTAATTTTATTTAAACAACTAAATATTGGCAATGCAATGGAATTGGAAAAGTGCACGGCGGCCATGCTTTTTTTTCACTGAACATACAAGGATCACTTCCGACCAAATGCCGTGTGTTCAGCAACCTATGCCGTAGGTTTTTTGGCTTATTGTGCATGATATTACACCGGCAACCACGTCTTTAAGATTGGAACACAAATGCTGCTTGGCAGGAGAAATAAGCAAAGTGGTAGTATTCCTTGAGTAGATATTGTAAGTAGACTTAAATTAAAATGGCCAATACATCACACACGATATGTTATGCTAATGCTATAATTGGAATCGGTCCGTCTGTCGGCGCTGCGGCCATCAAAGTGCATTACGTGACGCTGTTGAACGGACAACTGTTTGTTTGTTCGGAGAAGTTATCATATCTGTGGATAGGTATATTAATTTATCTATGCAAACGATGACATTATTAGACCTGTATGAAAAAAAAAAATAATTTTATAGTGTTTTTACCTAGACTTGGAGGAAATAAGAAAATTATATTGTAAAAATTTGTATAAAATGCATACAAAAATTTCAGAACCATGAAACCAACCAAGGAACCAAATTTGAACTTGCTCTCATTCCTTCAGAGCCGAAATAAATAAATACGCTCTCTTTTAGCGGCAGGTTGATGAGCACAGAGCGGCCTTTTTTAGGATGTGCTCCTTGCATTTTCTGCGAAAAAAAGACGTGGCCGCCATGCTCTTTTCCAATTCCTTTTTTTTGGCAATATTAAGTTGCATAAATAATATTAGACATAACACTGCTTGGGTTATAATTATAATTATTTTATTTAATCAGTAATCAGCATCTGCAATGTAGCATTAAGTAAGTACCTAGATGAAACTTGAACATTTTTGTTATAATGTGTAGGTATAATTGATATCCATTCAGTCAGAAATAGGCTCTTTTTTGCTATGTTATGAAAACTAAGCTTAATTGGCTATACCTTCGCGGAGTATAGCAAATTAAGACTAATTTTCATAATATATCATGGATTTCCGCAAAGTAACGCCTGCTTTTATCCAATATCTTTTTTCGCTGTCAAGAACTTCATAGATTTAATAGTACTTACTAGGAAACTAGTAGTAACTACTTTTATATTTTTTGATCTTTATTTTCGTATAATGATTATACGAAAGGTACCAAAGAAAACGTAAGTGAACATTGGGTAATCTTATAATATACTTCTTCACTCGTTGTAGGTACTTACTCCAATCCTTTCCAGCTACATTGATTTGAAAACCAAACTACCGAACCGAAATCAATGTAGCTGTAAAAGATGTGTAGTAAAAGAAATTGAAAATATAATGGTTTGATAATATCACGCATTACTTTGCGGAATTCCATCATATATGTACAATGAATAAACCTAATTGCTATCGGAAATAAACAAGAGGCAAATCTGTCCGAGGGTACATTGCCGAAGATCTGTTTGTTGTGGAGTATAAAGATTGAAGAAGTTGCAGATTACACCACACAGATTCTCCTGCTTTTCCGAAGTAGGTATAGCAAATTAAGCTTAATTTTCAAAATATATCATGGAATTCCGCAACGTAATGCCTGCTTCTATCCAATATTACGTTTAAGAAATAAGATTTAGCAAATCTTATTTCTTTGTAGCTCCTTATTGTTTGAAGCTATAATTTCGTTTCAGGCAAAGATCAATGCCCATACAGCTAAGTAGTAGAAAATTTATTTTTTTAATTGCGGCTGCATCAATGGCTTGGGCTGCATGCGATGCGCGTCGCGTCGGCGGCATAAAGGAGGTTTTATATGCGGACAGCATTCGTAATATATGATGAATGCGTGCTTAATTGTTGTCTGTCGTCATCGGCCATCGTTCATATGAAATCGTCGCGTAGTCCGATGACACATCAGCGATAACAACCGTAGGTAGGTAGGTCTTATGTAGTACTAGCGTTCCTCTGAGATTTAGCCCGTTTTTTTTTAAAGTTATGTCCCACACATACTTTTAATCTATGACCCACTGCGTTGCATCACCTGCCTGTTGATTGCCTACGAATGTTCTTACGTGAAATATAAGTGTGTGCAGAAAAGTTTTTTTAATACCGACTGGCAGTTCTAGAGTTTGTAGCGCATTAAGTCAAACAAACAAATAACAATTTCTTCAGCTTTATAAGTACAGAGTATATATTATATAGGCCTGTTTTATATAGATAGACGCCTGCATTCAGACATAAGTAAAGTTCATAAGGAAGCCATAATGTTAAAGGTATGATATTCATATGCATTATGAATAGAAGCCCATAAAATTATAACTGGTAACAGGCTAACAGGTTAGCCCGTAACCTTAGACTGCAATCATTTATCAACACTTTACGGGCATGTAAGTGCAGTCAGGGGAAAACTAAAAAAAAAATATTAAAAAATCCTTTTGTGAGAACCCTGGCAAGTACGTACGTACCTCTAAATTTTCGTATTCATGTGCGTTTGTGTTAGTCAAGCTATTAAATAGCTTCAACGTTGAAGGAAAAGTATGTGAAGAACCTGCATGTCAGAGATCTCCATAAAGTTCTCAAAGGCGTGTAAAGAAGCGGCCAATAGACTAAGCGTTTCGGTACGATGTTGCGTAGAATACGATTAGGGCAATTTAATATAATCAGTCCACTAAACCGCACTTTGCTTAGTCTAACAAACCAGTGTGTCTAACACACCAGTGTGTTTACCTAAGCAAAGTGCGGTTTAGTGGACTAATTATACTAAATTCTCCTAAACTCTTCTCATTCTGAGAGGAGAATGTGCCGTAGTGGGCCGGTAAGTGCTTGATGGTGATGAAGAGAGTTGAAATTTCGTTTCCTTTTACTTTCGTTGTCGTTTACCTTTAAATAAGTAGGTACTGTAGACACATTATTGCACGTATCAATGACAGAAAATTTTGATCGTCAGGCCTTCAAGGCTGTATCCGTTATTATGAACCTTTAGTATAATAATAGGTCATAAATAAGCTCACCAAATACCGATACACTCGGTATCCTTCGATTATTTGGTGATACGTCCACGTGCCTGCACGGCGCTCTAGTAACGACAGCAAAATAGAAAAATCTGTAGCTAGTCCATTTTTTTTTTTACCTCTCTTATATTGTCAGCAAGTAAGTTTTACAATAAATATAAAAATAAAAAAATAAAATTTCTTTTTGTTATTAGGTATGTATGTTTTAATATTTTTTAATATATCAATTAAATCATCATCAACCCAATTCAGGCCCACTACAGCGCACGGCTCACCTCTTAGAATGAGAAGGATTTATGCCACGCTGGATAAATGCGGATTGGTATACTTCACACGCTGTTGACAACATTATGGAGAACTCACAAGCAAGCAGGTTTCCTTACGTTCTTTAATCGTTTAAAGCAAGTGATATTTAAATTGCTTAAAGTAAAAAACGCACATAACTCCGAAAAGTCCGTGGTGTGTGTCGGAGCCCGAACTCGGTCTCCACGAAGGAAAGCAGAAGCCTTACCTACCGCATAAAAGTAACGATAAAATAGTTAGATAAATTATATGAAAAAATATATTATGAAAACATGGAGTAGGTATCTAATAAGTAGACTAATGTTACAGTTAATTTATAAAGTGGGTAAATAATTAAACTTTTGATAAGTATAAATTCATATTTGGCAGATATTTATGTTCATGACATTGTGTGTGGGTATTATGATATAAATACGACTGCATTATCGATGCACCGCAGTCCTACATGGACTCGAACAATGCAAAGATACCTCCCGGTGTCTTAGTCGTTTATCACTATGTACGTAATATAGGATGAAATATCATAAGAATATGTCTTAAATTAAAAATTTCACAAGACGGTGATTAGTTTGCTTAGCCGTCTAAATAAGCCGACGGTTATGTAAAAACAAATAATTAGATGAGTCTAAAGAGAAGATTCGTCAACGGAATCAGCACAGGATTTTACGCTTTCTTAGATACCCCAACACGGCTAGCATAGGCAGGAGGTTAAAAAAATATCTGCCGTGGATATACCATTGATAAAGGATATAATTTACTTTTGCTCTTGCATAAGCACGGCAACAGCGAAAAGGAGAAGTTTAGCGCCATTTACTATTAAACATGTGACGTACTTAATATAATAAGTAGGAATAGATAAACATTTTGTCTATTCCCCGTGGAGAAAAAATACTTAAATGTTTTCTGGCCATGCTAGCTGTGCAGATTTTAGTTAAAGAAGTTTTTTGCTGTCGCTACATTCGAGCGCCATCATCCGGTGGCCAGGCCAGCACGTGAACAAATCTTTTTATTATGATAATTATTATCATTGTCCATTGCCAACGGATATTATTCTATTAACTATTATATTAATTTCAGATATTTAAAAATCAATTCGAAGCCATATTTGGAAGCGCTATTATACCTTTTAATTTTAATAGCAAGCGCCTGTCGTACTCTGTATTCTTTGTTAGTAATCAGCACTGCGACTTCTTCTATGTTCAATTTGTAATTCCTTAAATATTCAGATACAAACTTCTCTTCTCTATTCGATACATTCAGCAATAATTATTAGAGGTTTTTTATGTAAATTACGCAAATTAATTAATACACTAACATCAAAAACGTGGGACTTTTCGACCATCTTCCAACTCCCATTTTACCACTTTATTGTTTATACTATGCCAGTGGCAACTCGCGATGGGTGCATTTGCTACAAAAATAGAAAACAATTATATTTTGATCTAGATCTTGCAAGTCAAGTTGACTAGCTAGTCTCCTATCGGCTGGCACTACTGTATTTTTTTTACTTGACTAATGTGAATCCGGCAAAACCAATGTCAGTAACACCATTGCGAAATAGGCACGAATTAGGCTTTACGCTCTTTAATCATTGCCTTTAATTTGCCACACAAAAAAAAATTGCTACGCATAATGCAAATTGAAACCACCATAAAAATAAAACTATTAAACAAATCACCACAACAATAACTGAATAACAATTACGCAACAATTAGCATTGTTATGACAAATTGGATCGAAAACAAAACAGTGGCAGTGCCATTTATAGCGCCAACGGATTCAAGATGGCAGACAATTATCTGTCATTTAGCGTTCGGAATAAATTCGAATAAGCAAAAAAATGTATTCAGCAGAAAAAATAGTACGTATGGTTTCAAGCATAAGGGTCATAATTTGATTCTTTATTAAAGTGGAAGTGCTATTTTGCTGTGGTAAATTTGACGATTGTATGCAAAAATTGCAAACCGTTTTTTAGACGAAACGACAATATATAAAATAAGCATTCGGAGTTCGTTTAGAAATAAGTTTAGTGCAATTTACAGCGCTTCTGGTGGTTCAGGAGTTACTGTCGGTCTACAGGTGCCAGATCATCAGGACTGCCAAAATGACAGAAAGTGTGATGAAATAAAATACGACACTCACAAGATTAATAATAAATTGCCCTTTAATCTTTATGATATACTTCCTTCTAAAATTCCTCTTCCCTTAAATGTCGAGTGTGTGTTATTGTCAGTGTATAGTCGGTATGTATAGATGTATGGTATAGATGTTTAATCTATGTAAATTTATTAAAATTAATATATTATAACTATGATATTTATATTTTAGATATAAATTTTTAATTTTATTTCACCTTCAAATGATTGTTAAATTCATGCGTACTTAGGTAGTTAATTTCACTAACAACTTCTATTGTAGGACGAAATTATGAAATAGACATTTATTTTTCTTCACTAACCACTCTAGTTCGTGCCTTTTCCAAACTACTTGACACTGGCAAAGTACATTGTGCTGTTTTGGCACTGCGGAAAGCCATAAAATTAAAAGAAGAAGAAGATTTATTATGATAGGTGCTGTTAACTTTGACATTCTAATGTTTCGGCATTCAAAAATTACTATGAACGCCCAAACTAATGTTAATGCACTTAGTGTAAGGTGTTGTTCAAATACATTCGCTTTATTATTGTATCATCTAAATAAGAAATTCATGCCCTTGCTAAGTGTCCTCACTTCGCCAGTCTCTGGGTACATAGAGTCGAGATCGATACATAGAGTTGCTACTTGCACTACATTGATTGTGTGGTTCCGCCGTTTTAATTTTAATAAAAAAATGTTTGGAAACATTTACTGTATTTATTACTATTATAAGTCGTATTGACGAATCGTCCATACGATTTGTCGGATTGTCGTATCGTTCAAACAAAAGGAGGCATACATACGCCTCTGCTCAGTGTCATCACTTTGCCAGGCGCTGCACTGGTGGCATGCGCATTGCATTCATTATGATTCAATCAATTTCGACGAAGTAATTCAACTAACGGATATTGGCTTCATAAGTTTTATGCTTTACTCTACGCCCATAACTTATTTGCGGTGTTGGTTTTGATGACTCAGCTGTTATAGTTACGTTTTACGAAGATTTAATTCAATGTTTATATACAAGTTCCAGAACGTATCTTTGACGAAGGATTTATACTTAGGATTTGTATCATCTTTGTTTGTAATGTAATCCAAAGAGGATTCAAACATCTATCACTTAAACTAAAATATGAATAAATACAAAACCACTGACCTCTGTAATACTACAGTTAGAGGTCAATGATACAAAAGACACCTTAACTAAAACTTAATCGGCCCAGTGCAAGTCAGACTCGGGCACTGAAATTTAGCTTGGAAATATGCATAATTGGCTACGTATTTATTTAGGTGAAGGTACCAAGTAGAAAAATTATCTTCATAAAATTGGTTTTTAAAGCATTGGCTACCCGTGATTTTTACAATTAAAAATAAAAATGACATCCTCTTCAAATTAGCTGCAACAACTGCAATCTCACCTGATCATAAGTAATGATGCAGTCTAGGATGGTAGCGGGTTAACCATTTAAGCCGGCACCGTTTTGGAACGCTTGTTTGGCGCCACGTCTCTGAATAAGCAAACTCAGGACTTCTCACTTATAAGACAGCTTAGTGTTAAAATGGTAAGCACAAGGGAGGTTGTCAGAATTAGCTGCAATTTTAAGCGCATGAGTAAAATCTGGTAAGTTGCCATTACCATAATTCTATATTTTTTAAAATTCGTCAAAAATAAATGTAGCTCAAAATGTCCTAATTCAAAATTTTAAATTATTGGTTTCATGTACGCTTACTCTTTTCCTAAGCAGTTATAAATTAAGTCAGTCTGTTTTTAGTAACTCTACAACCGGTTCGGAAGACAGACTCTACCGAGAAGAAGCAAGCAAGAAACTCAACAGTTGATGTTTCCCACCGTAACAATATACAATTTAATATTCATTTTGCTATCTTATGAGAGAGCTGGGAACTTCCAAGCAACCGTGTCATCATCAATTATGTGTAATCAATAACATCACCTGGCTGTAAAAAATGTGTTTTGTAAGATAATTTATAAAACACGTATATTATATTATATCCTGATGGATGCAAATAAAGGCAATTTATTTAATTTTCTAAGACCATTTAATATCCCATTGCTTTATTTGTATGATTATTGATCTCAAAAATACCAATTTACAAAGTATAAGTTGATTTTTCGATAGTTTAAATTTTAGGCCTTTTTACCATCCCTTACAAGGCCTACAGACCGAGTTTATAGAAAAGTTTAATATTGTTTTAGTTTTTCGTTAAAACTTTGTAGTAATTTAAGTAAATTACTGATTAATAATAAAACTTGTTAATTATGTTGGATATTTTTCATTTTATCACAAATTTCCCTTAGCTAGGCCTTAATACCCGCGGGTACCTTATATATCATTTGACTATTTTGTTAATTACCTATGTATAACAACGTCTTTTTTTTAAATTATAGTAGATCAATTTCATATGTGTTTTGTACAAGTCAGACATTTTCAAGGGTTTAAATAAACCTAAATCGAAGCATAAAATAAATTTTACAAACACGCAGTGAAACTTATGCATTGTTAGGTCCAAAATTACCTCGAGAATCCTCACTAATATTAAACGTAATCTAATCGTAGTAAACTAATATTAAACGTGCGAAGGCGTGTTTGTTCGTTTGTTTGTCCTTCCTTCACGACCTTACAAAGCATTCAATCAACTTAATTTTTGGCATACAGTTAGTTGAAATGATGAAGAGCAACATAGTATTATATCAGGGAAACAAAAGGTCCCCATGGGATTTATAATAAACCTGGACGAAGTACGTACAACGGCAACAGCGAGTCATATTATAAAAGCACATAAGTAGGTACTTCGGTACTCAATCCAAATAAGGTACAAATGATTTCTGTACCTTTGCAAGACGATGCAGATGTCACTAATTCGAATAAGTCGGTTTTTAAATCTTCTTTGTCCACTATGCCCGTGGCATCACTGTCAAGCATAAAGTAACATGTTCTTTGAAAAAAAACTACGTTTCCAATTCCCAGGAAACTATTTAGTATTCAACGCGTGCGTGGTTCGGAAGCTATGATCGATTTTATGACCTCTAATCTATACAGCGTTACGTCATCCGATTCGATTATTAACGTAGAGTGGGCAGAAACAAGATGTCCTATCTGAACACGAGGCGTATGCATTGCACAAAGCTGTTTGAGCTTTTTCTTAGACCAAGGCGCGTTTGGAACCCTCTTAGCTTTAGTTTCAAGTTTACGAATGTAGTTATCGCCATCACTACTCACTACTATGTACACTTTTTGTATGTAATGAATGTATCAAAAGTGCCATGTATGTGCCTATTCGAATAAAGAAATATTTGACTTTGACTTTGTTGGCAGGGGCAGAGTGTTGGGGGTTCGAACTCCATACGAAATGCCTTCATCATCATTATAAACCCGGCTCACCAAAAGGTCTCGTCTCAGAACAGCTAGCATAGGCAAGAGACAAAAACTACATCCCCTACCTGGTTCTGGGCTTGGACCACAATTCAGGCCATTTTTTAAATATATTACTATGATATTTATTTATTTATTAGCTTTTCAAGGGAAACAAACAGTACTATTACACATAAGAGAAATGCCGTATTTTTATATCACACAAACCAATGAAGTTTCCACAATCAGCAACTTCACCACAAAATAAACATTGATTCTTAAAATCAAACACTTCACCTCGTTTTTTACGGAGTACTAATGGAGAAGTTATAGTTTCTCCTTCTTCTTGTTTCCGTTTTGCTGTTTGGATACAGTTTTTACTAATGTAAACACTTCGGCACTTTTCATGCACTTTAACAGAGGCTACTGATTTTAAATAATCAAAATTTAAAATCATAATAATTTTACACCACCTATTTGTTCTCGCTCTTGTTGTCTCCTAATCTTAAGGTTGCCTGGCAGAGATCGCTTTTTAGCGTTTTGTATTCTACTCCAGTTTTTTTGTGTTTCTCTCTATTCGTCCTTAATTTTCCTAACTGTGTAGTGGTGTACAAATAAAGAGTTTTAATAAATAAAAATTTCCGTCGTTTCGGTAAGTGTTGTTAAGAAAATTAATACTGAATAAAAAGTGGATAGGTTAGGAAAAAAATTATAAAACATATTATAATAGTTAATAATAATTAACAAATATTTATAATCATTGATTTATCGATAGTTCATCAGCGACGAGTATATATGGCGCGTTTTCGACCGGAAGCACCGGTTGACCTGAAGTGATGTTGTGACCGTGCGCTCTCCGCCCTCTATCTCGATAACGATTCACCGTATAAAAAAAAATTTTAGACAAAATTTGTAGACAATTTTGTATTCTACATAATTGATAATAAATACAAATAGCAAAAAACCCATAGGAAATGAGATATTTCCAAAAAAAGCGTAAAAAACTGATTTTTGTGATCTTTGACCTTGAAATTTAATAGTTGCTTACACCCTACCATATGTAGGTTTTGAGACAACATTTAGGGTGTCAACATACAAGTATTTACAGACTTACAGCTGGGTATCTCGAATTCCGAGATTCATACCGAATTTAAGCTAAAATGACTGGACTACAACTTAGTTATACATAAACGTGCACCCTAGCAATTGTGGTTAATGTTATTACTACAAGTATAAGGGTTTAAGTACAAAGCGAAAATTATACCTACAACAAAATTAAATTAGAACAAAAAAACAAAAACTTTTAAAGCTCATTTCACTTATTTGCCATAATTATACTTATTACTTTATTCTCTTTGCTTTATGTTGTCTATAACTTAGTGTTTATTTTAAACTCATTGCCTACGTTGTGTAAAATAAACTTTTGAATTCGGCCGCCTGAATGCCAGGTTGCCAAACCGTGTTCTATGCTAAACGACCAATGATACCATCATTATTGTCTATGCCCCGCGCCGTTCCAATTTCAAAATGCAGATCGATCGCAGGAAAACTGTGGAGTCGAATTATCAAATATTTATTTATCTTTCGCTTTATCATATACTAGCAGTCCCTCGCGACTTAATCCGCGTATGAGTCAACCTTAAAAAATAGTCATATGTTTTCGTGGGTTTTTTGTAGGCATTATCAAGCTTTACAACTTTTTAATGCCTACAAATCTCTCATTGGCAGCGTTCGCAAGAAACGTATTCGCTTGACCTTTTTTCTCCGATTTACTTTGCAAATCCGACTACCACGATAAGTTCTTTTCAGTTTTCAGGTTAATATATAGCCTATGGCATTCACAAATAGTTTACCTTATATTCGTGCAAGAATTTTCAAAATCAATTCATAAGATCCAGAGATTACCCCCGACATTGTCACAAACTTTAACTGTATGTAATACTAGCTGACCCGCGCAACTTCGTCTGCATCAAATATAATTAAAATATTTTTAAACATTTCGTTACCCATCGTAACGTATAAACGATAGGTCCAATTTGAATAATTTAAAGAGGAATTTGCAGGTACATAATCAATTTTAACTACAAAACTATTTATTTGGATAAAGATCTGATAGGAACGTCACCATCTTAAGATTGTACCCGTGTTTTGATTGACAAATTATAACAAAAAGCGGTTATTGTGCCTTAACAGTTAGACATTTAGCCTCCCGGACTTTTTTTAGTAATAATGATTACTTTAATCATGTCCATCGATCCATACATACATACATCCATCCATCCATACCTCCATACTCACAAACTTTTGTATTTATAATATAAGTAAGATGGTACGTATGCATTCGATCGTTGTCCCATAATTATGCCTTGCGACCCGCTGTTATCTGTGAAGATTTATGTCCTTTATCTCCGACAAAATTTATTAGACCTTCATTAAAATTACACAACACATGCTTGATAGTAAATACACTTACAAATAAGAAAATAATTATTTAAATCGGTTTAAATTTAAAGGAGCTATAAAGTAAAAATTGTAAAAAATTTCATGTAATTTCCCGGGAGAAGCTTATTGTTTATCGGGATAAAAAGTAGCCTATATGTTGACCTGGAATATCAGCTACCTAATTATATTTATATCCGTTCAGTAGATTTCACGTGATGCCCGGACAGACAGACAGACAGACAAACAAAAATTAAATAAAAATCTGTTTTGGACTCAGTGTCGATTATAAAGCATCCCCCGGTCAAAATTTTCTAAATATATTAAATGTACAGAAATCTTCCAGTTACAGTTTTATTATAAGTATAGATTAGTAGAGGGGTTTTGATTTGCATGTATATCGAAGGCTATACAAATGTTTAAACGGTCCTGTATCCAGGCCCTTCAATACATTTAAACATTCCAAACTACAGAAATTAGTAGAGAACTAATTATTACATAACTTTAACTAACGTTAAGTAACAAAAAAGCGATTTATCGATTAGGATTAGTTTCGCGGCATAATTACCATCCTTGGCGCATGAATATACCGCTATTAATGTACGAAGTATACGAAGAAAAGGATATTACGGAGATTTGCGGCATTCAAGATTAAAAAACATCTGTTCCGCAACTTTTTCCGTGGATCAATATTTTAAGAGAAATATCTATACAATAAATACGTGGTCTCAACCGCGGACACAGAAATCAATGCCAACATAAAAAAAGACAAAACAATAATTCACAGTAACTGTTTAATTTTGTAGTTCTGAGGCAATGTCTTGGTTAATGCCTTTTTTCTAGCAGGAACATTTTTCCGGTCCTGTAGGTAGCAGTGGGTACCTTAACCCCAACAGCTACCATTACCACTTACCAACAGGTGCGATTATCTCGTACCACAAAAGCAAAATTATAGTGGAATAAAAAAAAATTATAGGATAATGATAAATAAAAATATTCCCTCCACACCACCCTTGTCCCAATAAGCAAATGTCGAACCCAGAACAAATTGGTTGGATGACTGTGCGTATTTACTAAATAATGATATTTACATATTGTTTTGTCACTTTCCACTTTACTATAGACTAGACCCAAGCACGCGGTTTTGGATGCAAGCACAATAGTTAGTTATAATTTTTATACTAATGAATTTTTTATCCTATATCCTATATCTGGTATCGCGAACCTTTAGCACGTGTGCCAACGACGACACGAGAGTAAATATTGGGCATGTCATTAATTGAGAAACCACTTCACCAAACTTCGTGAAAAATACCTGATAATTGATAGAAGCAGGCGTTATTTTTCGGAAGTCTGAGATGTACCTACAGTGCGCAGTTAAAATTTAAATCACGATGGCACACATAGCGCAAAAAAAGGTTTCTTGTAAAAAAGTTTCCAATCCTTGTCCTGTGATATATAACTCAGTGATTGCACAAAGTTTAGAGTTATTGTACCTACTAACACATAGAACGCATGGAACTATCTTTGCGTCAGAATGAAAGATAGTTATTTTTTAAATATAAGTCTAATCCTATATTTTTAATGTCGTTTTAAAATAAACGCACATAAATCACAACCTACCAAATGAAATCATGAATATAGGTCGCTCTTTGTTTTTTTTACGAGATAAATATCATAGCCAATGCGTTTGTTTGGAAATTTGGCGATTGTCTATGGACCCGCTATTGTTTTATTTTTAAAAGTCATTCAAAGATTAGGCTAAGGTTGTTTTTTTTGTTTCCTCTATATCTAATTGGTTTTACATCCGGTGTTAGGGATTAGCATGGTAAACTATTGCTTCTACCCAGCGATATAATATTATAGGTAAATACAGACTATTCATTATAATTATAACATATAACTCATGGACTGTAATGTAAAGTCGTTTTTTGTACCCATAGATATACAGCATGGAGATATATATATATATAAATAGACCTATGCACTTTCATGCATACATACAAATTTTACATGGTACCGAATGGAATTTCTATGATGGTGATAACTAAATTTGTAAACTTAAAATCAAAGCTACGAGGATTCCAAGAAGAAGCCAATAACAAAATTACCCGGCTTTTGCTTTTTACAATCGACTTTCGTTCGGACGCTTTTAATTTTGGAAATTTATAATTTCTGAATTTTCACTGGTCTGGTCTAGCGGGAGACCTTGGCCGCTAGTTACACTCTAGAAAACACTTGCCGCCTTACGATGTAGTATTATGGGCTCGAACGCGATGCCGCGTAGAAACCTTGGTTGGATGGGTTTCATATAACAGGTTACCTACTACTACCTACGCTACCCTCTTAGACTACATAAACATTTACCACGAGGTTTAATTGAAGTCAAACTAACTTAAAGTGAAATTAAAAACAAACCAAAGCATAAAAACAATAGTCTTTCAATAGTTTCTCATTCCCGTAGATCCTTTATCATACTTGTTTAAGCTTTTTGAAACCGGTTGATTGTGCATTCTGGAGTTTCCTATTTACTTAAAAAAACAATTTAAAGATAAACCTAGTTTAGTTATTCACACATAAAATCATCTACGACAACTATCGTTTGATGACGAGTAGGTACAAATGCGGTGAAATCAGCTGCCTTTTGGTACTCCAGCACGTATAGGAATCGGCTAAGAGTCTGAAATCAAGCAGGACCTTTCCCTCCAGGAAATATGCCACTACTAGTAAACGCGTGTGGTATATATAGTAATTAAAACAGTTCAACTGAGGAAATGGAGCAGTGCGGCGTGCCGCACACGTTCGGAGGCTTTCCTTATGTCTAGTGCTTTAGTACCTAGTACCTACAAGATGTTCTGTTTTGTATTTATAACCTGAAAACTCCGTCGTTTATTAACCAATTTGGAATTGACTTGACTTGAACTATTGAAAGGATGTTAGGCAAAGAATATTATTTGATAGGATATCTTTATGAATGGCACCATAGAAATATCATCAAAAATTAATTAGGTAAATGGAGATTTTTTGAGTGATTGCTACAAAGCCAAACTGCTCGCTTTTTCGGAAGGACACTTGCCGATAACCACCTGAGGGGTTGCTACGGCGTCACCGGGGGAGTTTGGCGAGCGCGAAAGCTCGCCATGAGAAGAGCCCCAGGGCTCGACGACATCGGGGGGGGATCAAACTGCTCGTTGCGGAGTCTCAGTAGGAGGTGTAGGGCGGTGTCGCAGCAAAGCAATATGCCGCTTCCGCTTCCACGTCGCGGTTGTGTTTAAATGCGTCTATTACCCACTTGGCACGCTGCAATAGGAATTATAAATTATAACAATTTTACCATTATGCCAAATAGTGCCAAACCTAGGAAACTAGGAATTGAAAGCGTGACTTCTCGTGCAGTAAAAGCGCATCACTGTGTTAGCGACTGTATTGGTACAGTGCCTACCAATACAGTCGCTTTTTAGGTAAGGTTCTCATTTTTAAGCTCTCGAAATTAGGTATGTACCTAATATTTTAGTAGGTAATAGGTATAGGAATCCTAATAGATCTAATAAAAAAATACTATTATGCTGTTGACAGAGAGCCCATACAAATACTCCAATAAATAACTTCAAATGCCATCAGTAGGTGATTCATTCTCACAAATAAGATTAGGCCATCTAGTGTTGAATAACCTAACTAGTTATTTAGCAAATAAACTTACAACGACATCTAGTGTTCAGTAGAATAACTAAAATCTATAAATAAAACGAAGGTTTTGTCTATGGCACTTGGCACGACCACTTGAGTGAAGTTAAATTTTGACAGTTCTAATGTAACAGTGGTCATCTTATTTTTTTATATCTCTTGCATTTTGATACAAAATATTAGTAATTCGTGAAGTGGTATTACGTGAACAAGATGAAAATACGAGCCCACGCACTTCGAGAACGGTGGAATGCGGCCCGCTAGCATCGGTGAGTTAATAAAAATTGCGATACGATCATTGAATGTCCTTATTTTTAACTGATTAAAAAAAACTGTAGTCAATTGCCTGTTAACCTTTTAACTAAAGGCGAGAGACGCGTAATTTGACGCTATGCCGTGTATAATTTTATTACGATTCGCCTCCTTGCCGCATACATTTGTCCGACACTAACCGGCTGTATATTTTCGGCTTTCGCAGTGATACAAACCCGAAGTCGTTTACTTATCGTACGTAATTGTGGTGTTATCTCAATTAGTACAAAATTCACATTTAAACCTATGATTGGCTCTAAACTGTATGATAAAATGCCTTAACCGATATTCTCAGTTATCTTTTTAAAAAAATAGCGAATTTTTTAATCGTGTAAAGTTGGCTGAGTGGGACGCTTCTGAAGTTTTGGAACGAAAATGGAAGGAATTTGAATTTTTAAAGGTCAGTTTCCAATTATTCATTTATTTAAAAATATTTGTAAAGCCCAGCTTTCAACAGCATATTTTGTTTTTTTCAATGTTGTTTTTAGTTCTTTATCTTTAAAGAAATGCTGTTGGACTCTAATCAGAAGGAACTTTATCTGATAGTAGAATTTTTCTTTGACTATTTTAATCTTATATTACCAAAACATTTTCTATTTATTTTTATTTATTTTGTTTCAATCCACATAGCCCTTCTAGTGGATCATGAAGGGCATTCTTTTGAACTCTTTTGTGTGTTCTTAATTTAAATTTTATTTATTTAATCATAATGATTATAAATATTTTAATAAAATTATCAAACATTGTGTAACTTAATTGACTGAATGTGAATTTTCAATTTGTGAGAAATTGATAATTAGTAACAATAATTTATTTAGTTATTTAAAAATTTAATTCCTAATTTGAAAATAAAATTGAAAATTCTATTGATTTTATGTAGCAAATTCTGGGAACACCTATTACTTGTAACAAAAAATCTTCTAAAATAAAACAGCACAGCGGATATCATCATCCAAACTGGTTACTACTACTATTTTTAGTTTAGCAGGAAAAATAATATGGATTAAATTATAATATATTTATCAGCATAAATGTCTTATTAAATATTTGATTTTGCAATTTAAAAGATTTTCTAATAAAAATATTTAACCTTCAACAAATCAGATGGAATAATCAACAGTTTTTATGTTTTTATATAATATTATACTTTTTGCACACTTTAAATTCAGGTCAACTTGTATTTTGATTTAGACTACCTATATTTTTAAGCAAGGTTTAATCAGTGTATTTATAAGTTTTCATTATTATTTAGTATATATGCACAGAAACATGAGAAAAAGTAAACGAAATCAATTTTATAATTATGTTGACTATAGGGATTTATCATTTTTATAACCTTTCTAATTCTTATAAGTCTGTTATATTTTTGTTTTTCAGTACATAGTACCCTAGGTGTACAGGCTTTCTGTATGTCAAATTACATCAAAATCAATTTAGCAGTTGAGCTTAGAAAAGGAATTAAATAGACACACTTTTGCTTAAATTTAATTTTGGATGCCAAACATTAAGGTGTACATATATATTTATGATGCCTGATGAAAGGTAATGAAACAAGATCCGGGACAAGGTGTGCTAGTGGGTAATTTACTCTTGATACTATAGTAATATGCAGTAGAAATACTACAAGAGAGTTAATACAAACATGTATCAGTCTGTATAAGAAAATCAGGTACAGTTATTGTGAACAAAATGATGAGGGATGGTTTAAATAAAAGAAGGTTTGAAAAGACATGGGTCTTTTCAAAGGAGTTCTAAAATTCACAAGTGGATGTCCTTTGGTTGATGATGATGACGATAATGATGGTTTTAAATAACTTCTTTAGATTAAAATATTTAAATCTTTATCAATATAAATATTTAAATTTTTACCAATATAAATATTTGAATTCGTATTGATTTTCGATCGCGCTACGAGTACTTTGTGTGACTACATTTTATTATAGTGCTATTAATTACTCTTAAATTCGTATAAACGCACACGTAGGTAAGTACTTACTATTTTTATTTCTCAGGTGGAAAAGTAGTGCTATTTTTATTTCTTAGGTGTAAGTAGTTTAAAAAAAAATAGATTATATAGTTAAAATTTCATATAAAATAGATACAAAAAACAAAGAGATTGTCTCTATTTATAATTTTCTACAAATATTGTTTACAATATGAATAAAAGGCTATTAAGAGAAATAGAGTGAAATCTTACGACTCATTAATAAACCAATATCGAACTAAGAACACGTTCTCAAGCTCGTCATACCGAAGTATGATCGAAATCGGTCCTTTAAAACCTGAAGAATCCGTGTTTTGCAGACGTAAAACAGGCCTACTTTAAAAGCAATTTCGCGGAAGGCAGATTATAACCGAGAAATAGAGAAGCTGGCAAAGAGTTTTATGTAGAAGTAGAGCTTTTCGTGGCAGAGTTCGTCCGGAGAAGTACCGCCTTGCTAATTTCTACCGCATAAAAGCATTGCTATCGCCAAGCGGCAGTGCTGTGTTCTGGTCTATAGGGTGCGGTTGCTGGTAACATAACAGGCATAACACCTAAGTCTCAGTTTGATGGACGTGTCCCCCGCATACCTTGTACTGTGTACATATTCGATGGGTTTTATTAGGTGGATGGGTCGGCTTGGTCTCTCAATGATTGCTATAATAAAACTCAACACTTGATCTATATATGACAAGGTTGATTATTCACAAATTTATTAACTATAACAAATCTAACGCGGGCGAATCCGCGTGACACAGCTGGATCATTCATAAAGGTTGAACATAACTTCAAATTATTTATAATCTTGCTATATCATTAATCTTTAAAGTTAAAGATAGTGAATACATTTATCTATTTTTATCTTAACTATCAAATAATAGGTATGTTATATAATAAAGTTACACCTTTACAGAAATAATTGTATAATTTTGTTTATTTAGATAAGCTTATGTAAATACTGTAGACTAAAGTCTTCGAACAGTGCGTTGCGGAACTGTTGAAACGTGGTCGCTTACTTATCTTCTCTTTACTTCGCCTCACAAGGAGGCTCAGAGTTACTCAGCGGGCGATGGAGAGAGCTATGCTTGGAGTTTCTCTACGTCATCAAATCAGGAATGAAGAGATCCGTAGAAGAACTAGAGTTACCGACATAGCTCAGCGAGTCGCGAAGCTAAAGTGGCAATGCCCACACATAGCTCGGAGAACCTATGAACCTTAGAGTCTTAAGGTCCTGGAATGACGACCCGCAGCGGTAAACGCCGCGTAGGTCGGGGCCCAACGAGGTTGACAGACGACATCAGGCGAGTCGCTGGGAGCATTTGGAGGCAAGCGGTCCAGGACCGTGGATTGTGGAACCTACAAAAGACCTATGTTCAGCAGTGGTCGTCAATTGCTTTAATTGATGATGATGATGAATATAAATACTAAATAGGTTATTTATTTCGTTTACGTCCTAGCTGTAAACCGTACCCTCAAATCAGCGACCCTACTTTAGTTTGCGTCTAGCGTCAACAATCAGAAGACGCGCCCATTTCAGCAAGTCTTGTGACTGAAATAAATAAAATAAATATACTATGACAATACTCACGTCGCCATCTAGCTCCACAGTAAGCGTAACTTGTGTTATAGGTACTAGGATGACTGATGAATATTTTTATAAATAACTAGCGCACCCAGCCCGCTTCGCCTGGCTAGATTTTGCTTTATTTTATTAAAACAATAAACTTACATCACTAAATTTTTAATTTTAGTCTCATAATATATTAAATCATTTATTTCTCTTCGTATTCATTCACTTCTATTCTCTTCTCGAGCGGGTGAAGATCATTATCTACACCCATGTACACCCAACAATAGAATATCATCATGGTAATTAAAAGCTGTATTTGACAGTTTGACAGTTCAGAAATAAGAGTGCTCCGATCGTCACCAAACTTTACAGGATTACTCGCCAGCTCAATCCGGAGATTCCCTGAAAGTTTAATTGAAATCGGTCCAGCCTTTTCGGAGCCTATACGGAATATACCCACACACTTTCTCTTTAATATATATAGATATACGTTAATAATTTTAATACACAGATAAAGACCCAGACACTAAAAAACATTCATGTTAATAAAACAAGCATTGTCCAGTTGTGGGAATCTAACCCACTGCTTGGACTCAGAGAGCAGGGTCTCTGCCCAATGCGCCAATCGCCCGTCTAATTAGAAATTTACGATGTCTACGCCCTTGGATCCATATACAAGAGTTAATAGCCTAATGGTTAGGGCTTCGGCTCCCTTTTGGGCGGAAAGAGTTCCATCGGCACGCACCTATAACTTTTTCGTAATTATGTGCGGTTTTAATGTAAGCAACTAAAATAGCGTTATAGTAAAACATCGCGAGCTAACCTGCCTGAGAGTTCTCCATGACGTTCTTAAAGTCGTGTAAATTCTACCAATCCGTACTTTGCCTAGCGTGATGGATTACGGCCTACACCCTTCTCACTGTGGGGGGAAACTCGTGCCCCTATGCTCGTCTCTAGAAAGCAAGCAAAACGTTAACCAAATAATCGTCAAAGTACTAGTTTATGAGTTATATTTAAAAATATATACTTATATAGGATACTTTAAAAAATTAAATATTATTATTTTTTTTAAGCTGTTCGTACGTAGGTTTAACGTCCTTATTTTAACAGAAAGCCAAAAAAATCAACGCTTTCTTTTAACTGGAAAAATGACTTACCGGGGCGGAATTTTCAAAAAGTCTGAAACACGTGCTTCTTATTTTCTTAACAGAAAACACAAACCAAGTTTTATAGAGTACACCACCTCTAGAATGCTCAAACAACAATATCTGTTCAAAAATTGTTTAATTATTTCAGCCATTTGGGCTGTAAGTTGTCTATCAGTCAGAACAAAGCGTTTTGTATATACATATTAGAAGCCAAAGAAGCAGTACAAGAACTGATTTCGCCGGCAAATGTAATAAAAAAAACTTGAGAAAGAACTACCTGAGAAAGTTTATTTCAACTGTCACCAAAAGGAACCCGTATTTGTTCAACGTCTACACTAAACTTATAAAATAAATAGATAATCAATTAATCAGTAACATTACGGGCCGGCCATTAAATAGAGTAGGTAGTAGGTTTTATTTTATTTAAGGCCCAGTTACACAGGGAGAGTTTATCTAATGCGAGCGGTAATGCGATTATCCTACGACAACTCTACATATAATATATACAATTTCCTTATACAAAATATTAAATTCCATTTAGTCTTCTGTGTTTGTGAATCGATTTTCTTTTTGTTTTTTCGTAATTATTGACGAAAATCAGTGTTATATCGTAATAGAAGTAGTAGTATTAGTAGATAGACATATTTACATGTCTGTGCTTTTAAACAATGGTCGGGCGACAATCGCAAATGTCGAAGCGAGATTTAGCAAAATCAGGTTATATTATGAAAATTAAGCTTATAATATATCATGGATTTCCGCAAAGTAATGCCTGCTTCTGTCCTATATTTAAAATCAGGTTACTTTTGATTCCACAAGACGACGACGAACACAGATGAAGTCGCGTGGGTCAGCTAGTTTGATATGGGGGCAATTTTTTTACACTAGGTAATAAGATTATCTCCAAGCAAGAAATTGAGGAACTCACCTTGTGTAACTGAGCCTTAAAATCAACAAAATGTTCAGTTATTAATGATTTACTTAACGTATCCTGCGTTTAATAGAACGAGTTTTCTTTATTGGCCGTTATTTTTAAATGTAACGAATCGAATCGAAGTGTAAATATTTGGAGACACTTTTTGTTAGTTTTTGTGGTTATATAAGGTTTATAACCGACTTTAAATGTAGTTGAGGTTCTATCAATTCGACTGATTAGTTTTTTGCACAGGAGGGTATTCAGGAGGGTATACAGGGTGGGAGGTCAATTGACGAAACAAACAAAATTTAGATCCGGTATGTTGTGGGGTACCCGAATCGCCATGTTTGTTCCGCGATTTTTTATGGTTTTGGAGTTATGATTTTCTTTCGAGTTTTTGAGGAATTTTGACATGATCTTAAACAAAAGCAAAAGTCTTTTTGAGTTTTTTTTTTTTTTTAAATGAATCCTCATGAGTTGTTATTTTATTCATAAAATAATCAGCTGCGTAACTTTGATGAAAGTTATGAAAATGTTGGTCTAAAGTATACGTTAAAAAATCGTGATTCGGATACTCCACAACGTACCGGACCTATTTTTTTTTTTTATTTCAATTGTCCGGCCACCCTGTAAAATAGACGTGTGGATATTGTGTATTGGATTTTCTGGCGACCCTATTGGCCAATTTATTATTTGAAATTGGAGTATCGTTCGTTGGCTTACTCTTAGCGTTCCTAGTGTGTCTATCCCCTTTCACCAATGAACCCTATTGTTTTCCCCTATATAATTAACAAAAACATTAACATTAATATAAGAATAAATTTATATATAATGTCCCACCACGTGACCACGACCACTCCGGAAAGAGTGTCACGACAAAGAAAAAGATATAATTAACCCAGAGCGTACCAACTATAAGAATACCAAATTGCATTCCAATCAGTTATCAGTTTTTGAGTGATTTGCGAATAGACAGACGAATTATTTTTTTTAAACAATACTTATGTTTTGGGTTCTATATCAACATAGATTCCCGCGATCGAAACTGGTATTCACCAGCGCCAATTGTATTACACGAACATCTTATCTATCTATTACAAAACTTTAATATTAATATGAGTATTAATGTACAGGAATCGTCCAGTTACACAGTTTTATTATAAGTCTATAGAGATTATATTGGGTTATCTAATTATCATATTTTTTATGTTAGATTAAAAATCAGCGTGAGAACATTTAATCTAGATCGCTTTCTAACCGATTGACAGATCATTAGTGTATGAAGTCACTGCTTAATGTGCTTATATCGATGGATGAACCCGTTTTATAGTGCTGGTTAATAAAATATGTTGCAAAAATTAACTCTTATGTTAATTTTGCAATATATTTTATTTTAGACTCGATAAAGTCGGATGCCTTCATACAAATCGTTTTACCTGTTATTTATAGTGCAAGATTATTTTTTCTTTTTGTAAATAAAAATTAAATAAATATACTATGACAATACACACATCGCCATCTAGTCCGAAAGTAAGCGTGACTGATGAATATTTTTATGAATAATATACATAAATATTTATAATATACAGATAAATACCCAGACACTGAAAAACATTCATGATAATTACACAAACATTTTCCAGTTGTGGGAATCGAACCCACGGCCTTGGACTCAAAAAGCAGATTCGCTGCCAATCGGCTGTCAATTTTTAAGAACCAATTTTTAATAGACCTAATTTGTCGATTAGGTCGATTCCCGGCAATTTGGGAATTTATCCTTTTTTTAGAATAGAATTCTAAAAAAGGAAAGATTTATTTTTTGTTTGATTGTTTGAACCCTAAAGTTCTGGCCATTTTAACCATTGCTTGGCCAAAAATAAGGTAAACTATAACGACGTAACATAGGCTACAACTTTTTTTTAAACAAACTTGAGATGCCAAATTTTGTCTATGAAATATGTTACTTGGTGTGCGCTGTAAAAAGTATTGATAAAACATAAAAAATATGTACTACATGAATAAAGTACTCATTATTACCTACACGAGCTAATGTATATCGCTATCATAATTAGGTCAAAATAGCAGCTTTTGAGTTCTAAAATTTTATTAGTAGAAAGTTATAAATTCTATTATCGCTGGTAGAAAGGTACGAAGTTGATTAGGTACATTAGGATCGCAGTATTTATTCCTATTTTCTTATAAATGGTATTATATAGAAAATACTTTACATTACAATATGATATTTAATTAAGAAGTTATCAGAACAGTTCTTTTTTTTAATTCTATTTGTATAAAATGTATTTTTTAAAACTACACGAGATTTTTTTTCGAGATGTACAAAAAAATCTATCTGTCTATCTATCTGTATTCTTCTAAAAAAAAATCAGCGTGCTACTTTAAAATATCAGTAGAACTACACCTAAATTGAATGCCACACGTCTCTCAAATAAACTAAGGGATGATTTAAAAACGAACGCGGGCGAAGAAGCGAGCGACAACTAGTATATTTGTATAATTGTTTGAGTTTTGTCTAGTCTGGCCTCGAGAGTTATACTTTTTAAATATTACAAGAATTTCCAAAATTCCACAATTGACGGCGATAGCTCGATGACATTTCGACTGCATCATTACTAACTAACAGGTGTGATTGCACGGGCTAACTTGTAGTTTAGAATAAAAGAAAACATAACCTCTGCCTTTTTTGAAGTCGATTAAAACACTTACACCGGACAGCGTGCTACCACCCTTATCGAAACTTTCGCACGGCGAAACGCAAACTAGCTTCCAATGTTCAAACAGTGTTACATTTTTTTTTCATACAAAAACAAGTTAACATGCAAATTCAATAACCAGTTGGGACCACTTGTTGTATTATGTATCTACACGAAAAAATAGGAGTCTCTGTTTGTTGGTTTTTAAATAATTTATTTTAGTAGCGGTTTAAAAGTAAGTGCCCGTTACATAAGACATTTTCCAAACAAACTTTTCAATTAGGGTTAAAAGAAACGCCTTTTCAAGTATTTTATTGAAATCTTTGCATATTTCTATGAACAAAACAATCACCATCAAAAATAAATACATGTCAAACATATACTGTCGTCGCACCGTTTTTGAACCTCTGATATGATTACAACTCTAATGATATGATTCCCTCGAACCTGTGGTAGCCCAGTGGGTAGGACTTCGTTCACTTTCAGGGGCCCGGGTTCGAATCCCAGCACGCACCTCTAGCTTATCTAAGCTATGTGCGTTTCAAGTAATAAAAATATCACTTGCTTCAATGGTGAAGGAAAACATCGTAGGAAAACCTGAGCCATGTCTGAGAGTTCTCCATAATGTTCTCAAAGGTGAGTGGACTACGACCTTAACCCCTTCTCATTGTGGGAGGTGAGTGGTGACCCGTTCCCTGTAGTGGCCCGGTGTTGAGTTGATATGATGATAATTATTTTCCATACAAACTTTTCACTAGGGGTTTAAAAAACGCTTTTACAAATCTTAATATAAGAATATTTTTATGAACTAGCATCAAAAACTGGACTGTCGCACCGTCTTTAAACCCTCATTTCGTCCATTGAGGGGTAATAATATGATAACACTTCTGATGATTTGATATCTGCTATTAATTCCTTGAATCGGTGATAGCCCACTGGGTAAGACTTCGACTTCAGTTTCGGGGGGCCGAGTTCGAATCCCAGCACGCACCTCTTAACTTTTCTAAGATACCTATACCCGTAGCTATACAATGCTACGCAAACGCAGTCGCGAGTTACTACTAGTGCTCCACACTAAAGGCCGACCTCTTTTAGTTTAGTGCCAAAATAAACGAGTATACCTAGTTTTATGGGATTAAAAATAAGCCTTTTACTTAGATATACAGAACGAGGTTAGGCGGTACTTCACATCAGCTCAGGGTTCTTACTACCATCGCTTAGAGCAGCCTTACTAGCTGTTGCCCGCGACTTCGTCTGCGTTTGATTTTGTTTTTGATGTGGCATTAAATTTAGTTGTAGATCTAAAAAAAATTAAAGTATGTAGTATCGCTAAGCCTTAAATGTGGGGTTTGCTGTTGTCCGCTGAGGAGTTCTGTCCTCTATCTCCAAACACAATTAAACACATATTATAACCTCTATAGTACAAAAATAATTATTTAATTCGGTTATAATTTGTCGGAATTATGGTGTAAAATGGTCAAACCCTCATCCCCTCTCCCAAAGGAACCGAGCTTAATGTCGGGATAAAAAGTATCCTATATTACTTCTAACACTTCAAAGAATATGTGTTCAAAGTTTCAAGAGGATCGGTTTAGTAGTTTTTGCGTAACAAACAAACTTACATTGTCATTTATAATACTGGGATTGTTGACATCAAGCCTTAGAAACAATTTTTATCCGCACTTTTTAGCTGTATTCTCTTTTTTTAGTAATAGTAGCTTCTTGTGACAAAACTCGTCCGGTAAAGTACTACGACTATTTCTGCCGCTAGGCTGTGAAGGGCGTGGTTGCCATTGTAATAACAGCACTTGAGGCTTAACACCTTTGCCTCGTTGGACACTTCTATATATACATCATTAGGGTGGTAAATTTATCATCTTATTTATGTATATATATATTTATAAATCTTTTTGTGTAATGTCTTATTTATAGCATCACCATCCTCATAATATCTATGTTTGTTCCTTTTACGTCCCCTTTTACGTTCCTTTTACCCTCTTGCTCTAAGATGTGTATATCTCTGTAAATACTTTTTTTCTTGGTACAATACAAGAGTAAGAGTGTTCATTAATTGATTCATTAAATTGAACAAGTCCTGCTGAAACCTACCAGACCAGACTAGGAATTCAGATATTATAAATTGCCATATTGCCCCTGCCGGCCTCCCCTCCTCAGACCTCCCACATATAAGACGCAGCTATCACTGCTCCAGGTTGGTCGAATTATTGTGTGGCGGTAAACCATAAAATGTTAGAAATCTTTAAGTATACATCTATACTTAGAACCTTTAAAGCAAACTTGACTTGACATATTAATAATGCGTTTTTTATACACATGTATAATTTAATTCAATAATAAAAGTGTTTAAATGTTTAATAATGAATCATGATTACAGTATAAAAAGCTTAACGATCATAAATCGGTTACTAAAAGTGAAGTAAGCTAAGGTTTATCACACACTGTAAATTTTAGTATACAGAGTGATATCCCGTCTTTGAGAATCATCATCATCAATTCCGATTGACGTCCACTGCTGGACAAAGGTGTTTTGTAGGGAGTTCCAAAATCCACGGTTCAGGGTCCTTTGTTTTCCGGATGTTCTTGAGTTATTTACGGTCCATACTAATCGCGTCTAGGCTGACATCCGGGATATCTTCGGTATCTGTCCATATAATTTCATTTTAAAATTTCACCCCTAATTAAATAGGGGTGAAATTTTTAAATGTAATGTAAGAAAAAAGCCCGTTATTTTTCAAGTTTTATCGGTGAAAATTGGTATTTAGGTTGATAATTAAAATAGTAAAATACGTGTTCCAGGATTTGTAAACATTTCACCCCCGAAGGAAAATAGGCGATGAAGTTTATTTGTCAGAACGCGGTTAACTAAATACCACTCTGATTTTATAAATATACATTTTTGCATTGGAAAGCCCAATTTAAAATCCGAACAAACGAGAAATAGCGCTGGTGGGTCACGGAATAAAGTTAGAATGGGAAACTTATCCAAGTAGAAAGAGTCGCGGACAACCACTATTACTTAAATATTTAAACCCCTGTCGTTAAAGAGGGAGTAAATTAAACTGAGTTTGTTGTTGGCCTTATTTTAAAAAAAAAGCCGCCCGGTTATCTCGCTCAATAAAAGTAACCCGATCTCGATGAATATGCATATAACATATGACATATAAAGGTTAATTCAAACACGTTACATGCGCTGTGTCTATCTGTATCTATATATTATACTAAAATGTAGCATACACGACCTGATTTTTCGGAGATCCTCGCGTCAATCAGTGATCTATGCATATCATTATCTGGTTCATCATCAGCCACAGACTATCTCTCTAATTGGAAGCTTTGCAGTTTGCAGGAGAGCATTATCGAAGGGTCAGTGTTTATGCCCGTCAACCTGCGTTGGTGCAGCGTGGTGGCTCTGCTCTCTTAAATACTCTTCTATGAGCGAGAGGCCTTTGTTGCATGCACAAGGTGTTTTTTAGATATTTAAATTATAAATTTTAGATAGGCAGTGGTTTTATGCAATTGGCAAGACTGCCTGTTCCCACACTCATCTTATAAGGTAGATATATATTATTTGCATACATTTAATTAATTGCAGTTAAAAAGTGTCTCTCTCCATAGGTAAAGGTTTTATAAATCGGAAGTAGCCAGTTTGATTTCCGCTCGCTGCGACTGTTACATTCCCATGCCCAAAAAGGATATGCACGACTTTTGATAAAGTTTAAAAGTTTTTTTTTGTTTTTTATTTGCAAGCGATAATCTCTAGAATGTTATTTTTTGCATTTGATAGGCCAACTCTTAAAGTAAAACTCTTAGCTTTAGGAGCCGAAAAAGCAAAGTAGAAGCAAGGGAGGGCGATGCAATGCAGCGGTTCGGAGTATATAGTGTAAAATAACGGAAGTAACAATAAGCTTAATTTGCTTTAATCCGAAAAAAAATAAAATTGTTAAATTTGTACAGTGCAGTTTATAATTTCCGAAATGTACTCTCTTCGCAAGAATCGCTCTGACACCGGGGCATCTTCAGTAAACGTTAACTTTACAATAAACAGTTACTAAGATTCTTTCAATTTCTGTCAGACTGGCAAAACGGCCAGCTATTACCTATAGCTTCAATGAAGTAATCTAACTTCATCCTTCATTTGCTCGCACTTTGAAAAATTCACTAAAATAATCATCTTAGTTCACTCGGTCTAACATCTGCGCTCGCAACATTATTTCAATTGGAAAAATTCAATAAAATAATCCTCCAACTTCACTCTGTCCCATACCTGCGCTCGCAACTTCATTTCATTCGGAAAAATTTAATAAAATAATCATCTAGGTTCACTCGGTCTCAGTGGCGTGCATAGAGGGTATGCACAGGAGATGCAGATAAAATAAAGAAAATCTCCAGTAAAACTTAAGGATAGGCATTGTTAGACTTATAAATAGCTTATCCTTAAGTATTTATAACTCGTACTAGAGATTATCTTCATGTTATATCATCTGCATACCTCTGTGCACGCCACTGCGAGTCGGTCTAACATCTGCGCTCGCAACATTATTTCATTTGAAAAAATTCAATAAAATAATCCTCCAACTTTACCCTTTCCCATACCTGCGCTCGCAACTTCATTTCATTCGGGAAAATTCTATAAAATAATCGTCTAACTTCACCCGGTCTAACATCTGCTCTCGCAGCTCCATTTTATTCGGGAAAATTAATCTCATCTGATTTTCATAACTTAACGTACATTAACTTGTCATCTCACAAAATCCGGTGGGTGCGAGTTTTTGTCGTTTTTGACCATTTAGTTGCGGAATGCCGTCTAAATGTCAGACGGCCAGTCTAGATCGAGAGAAACAAAGCGAATAAATAAAATGGTTACTTTTAACCTAATCTTAACTGAGACCAAGGTCTCTTGATTTTTTATATTTACTAATATTATAAAGACGAACAATTATTTTTTTTGTATACCCAATAGGCACCGAAAGTTCTGGACCGATTTTATCAATTTCTTCGACAATATAAAGCTAAACTCTCAAAATATGCAATCCATAGTAGCAAAGTTTTTCTAATAAAATTGATAAGACGTGAAAGTTTTTGTGTGCTTAAATTCTATTAGATCGCCGGTAGAAACAAAACTGATTTTAGTATGGCAGTATAATACTTATTCTAATAAATATTTTTATCATACAGGGTGTTTATATAGCAGCATACTACTTTTTAATTTATTCCAATCGTATATTTAATGCAAAAGTTATTGCGAGTTTAAAATATGTAAGGGCTACACCCAAACAAAACAGTTATATTTAGATATACACTTAATTGGAAAAGTTCTTTTCAAAAACTACAGCTTAAAACAACCAACAACTTTCAATATGCTTTAAAAACAAAACCAAACGCGGAAGATGTCGCGGGCAACAGCTAGTTTTTAATAATTATAACTGACCCAAGATGGCCCAAGTGAAAACCATCGCCATAAACAGAGCAACCCTTCCAGCATGGCATGCCAGACACACGTACTATAAAGTGCCGCCCTAAATTCAAATTTAAAAATGTTTAAAAATTTAATGATGTAAGTTTATTGTTTAAATAAAATAAAGCAAAATCTAGCCCGGCGAAGCGGGCTGGGTACGCTAGTTTGTTATAAAACGATATAAAATCACCCTTAAACGAATTACTAATTTTATGCAGCGTGTGTCCACCATCTTGAGGCATAGGCCTTATGTACCTGTAATTACTTATATCCGGTCTGCACACCGGTAACCACGCTGTACAGGCCGGATCAGCAATTTATTTATTATTTATTTATACAATTTATTTGTACACGACAAATAGGAAAAAAAACAATGGACTCAACAAAAATAAACTTTAAAAGTAGAATGCAAAGGGCGGCCTTATCGCTTAGTAGCAATCTCTTCCAGGCAACCTTAGGATTAGGCAAACCAAGGGAAGCAATGCTGCTTGGCGACAAAAATAAGCATCGCGGTAGCATTTCCACGGACGAGCTTTATCACAAGCTCTACTATTTTACTTGTAATAGATTACTTTTTACACAAATCTCCAACTTTACTAAACTTGTAGTGTCAATTTAAAGATATCATTAGAATTAAAGATTTTAAACTAAGATTTTCATGGTTAATCAACATTTCTTAAGTATAGTTCAACGGGTACTACATACCACGATAATATTTTGAATTTGTCGTTATTTCGACCCAGTTGGTAGTCAGATTCTGCCCGTGACATCCAACTTGACATCTCGTGCCTACGCAGTCCCGTCGTGACCACGATTCATGCAACTGGGTCGAAATATCGACAAATTCAAAATATTATCGCGGTATGTACAACGGGTACATACCGCGATAATATTTTGAATTTGAATATAACTATACTTAAGAAATATCATTAGAATATTGCTATCCTTTTCCTCTAGGAACATAGTGAAAAGGATGGATATACGATTTACGTTTGCGATCACATGTGTGCCCGACAGCACGTATTGCAGTAGCTTGATGGGTAAAAGCTCCGTTTTCCCCTTTCCAATGATACATTAGGTCCGTGCGTAGTAGTGGGAAGTACTAGGCGAAGAAAAATATGCAGATTAAGTCGCGTAGATAATATTCAGCATCTAAATTTTTAACATGTAGTCTGGGTGGAACGAGAACCTTGGTATAACCAGTCCGTCAGTTTAATGTCTCAGTCAACAGGTTATATTGATCAGATCAAGGATTGAACTCGTATCACCAAGACATGATAATAGCGTAATGACACTACGCGGTCAAGAAGTACCGGGATATGTCCTGCTTGATCTGTTACGGTTTTAGACGACCTTTGTTAAATTATAAAATATTTATCTTTGAAAGAATTGCCGCGTTAGGAAAGTCGTGTTATCCCCCTCGAAGAGCACGTTAAGCCGGTTTTTTTTCATTAACTTGCTGTATATAAAGGTAAAACTCTACACTAATAGACTGCGCTGGGGGAATTCTGTACTATACACGCATTTTTTTCGCATTTCAACAATTAACAAATATTCAACGAAAATAAATACTTAATGTTAATAAAACCAAACGATGTTTGCTAGTTCGAAATTGAACTCAGATATTGACGTCCTTTTTTCTCTTAGGCAATTTATGTCAAAGTATGTTTACATTATTTTTTTCTTTTCGTTGACCTTCGTTTAATTTCTTTAGTTGCCGGGATTACACCAACGGAAGAGTAACCGCTGATTCGCAGTTAATGCGATTCGCAATAAGTCGGGTATACACCAACCAAAACGCATAAGGAAATCGTTTGTGAATTGTTAATGCCTTGCTATTTAAAATTCATTGAGGAACGTTAAATATCCTTGCTTAAACTTTCAAAAGAAGTCTTGGGTCTAACGAGGACCTTGGTAGAACCAGTCCGACATACAGTTTAATGCCTCAGTCAACAGGTTATACCGATCAAATCTAGGATTGAATTTGTATCACTAAAATATGATAATAGCGTTATGACACCACGCGGTCGTCTAATACAGGGATGCGTCCTGGTTTTTTTCTGTAACAGTTTCAATATTTGTACATTTAAATGATTAAAAATAAATCGTAAAGTTCACATTAATTACCAGTAAGCTTGCAAACACATCATATTCGAGCTGCTAATAATTGAAGCATTTGAATGTTATTTCATAAAGTCACTGTTTATTATGCACACATTTGTTTCGAAATTGACAACATGGTTCATATACGTGCAGACAATATTGAGAAGAAGCCATTTTTCTCTGTTGTAAAATTTAACGGTTTAAATTTAATAATACATAATAATGGACAGATTTCTGCAGTTCTTACGGAAAATAGTATAATTAGTGTTGCCCAAATTCAGTCTTGGTCTTGCAGTCTTGGTCTTGTTCTTGCGTTTTTGCAAGACCAAGACCAAGAACAAGACCGCGTATTTTTAGCAAGACCAAGACCAAGACTGACCGTGCAAGACTTGAGCAAGAACAAGACATAGCCTGCAAGACTCTTGCGTCTTGCAGCTAGGACTTAGCGCTATTTCACGGAGTAGTTAGGTGTAACAGTTCGGTGTATAGGTAGGTAGGTACGCTTAGGAATTCTATGAGACGCAAAAAACTATATCAAAGAATATGAAAAACTGGACCTATGCGCATTACGACTAATACCATAAACATAGCGAATAAAAAAATATCTATTAAAATCAAACTGAGTGCATGCATAGTTATGTTTTAACCATCGGCACTTTGATAATGCGGCATCAAAGGTTTTGTACTTACTTCTCAAAGAAATTTGCCGCTTTTTGGAAGTACATGGTTATGATACACGCGCCGGCGGCTTCTTTTGAAATCTAAAACAATCGTTGCCGCCGCGCCGAAATCATAACATTTGACACTATTCATGCAAAATAATTTCGAATTTTAAGAGTACCTACAGGTGTTCCAAAGAATAAATAAGTTTCAGATTGGTGATTTTAGATTGGTGGAGGACGCATGAGACAGAGTATCCGATTTTATCGAAAATGGCCCGTGATTTTCTCTCAATACCTGCAACTTCAGTACCTGCTGAGAGGTTATTTTCTAAAGCATCATTAGTAATTAGAAAACATAGAAATAGGTTAAGTGATGAGTCAGCCAGATGGTTACTTTGTATTAATTCTTGGTCAAAAGAATTGATATAAAGTATCATAACCTAATGATAAAGCTGTTGATTTGTGTTGTATTTTATTTTTTATTCAAATAAATGATAAATCGTAAAACTCTTTTATTAAATTTCTTATAAGTTGAGGGTTCAATCTCTTTCTAGACAGATAAGTATTGTTCTTTAAAATACAGTCTAGTTATTGTAATTAATTTGTTTTTTTACATGTTTTAGCAAATGTAAGCTTATAAATCATAAATGTTTATTAAGAAACAGTTACTTCCATGGAAAACGACATATAGGTCAGTTGATTTTTCGAATTTCTTATCAAATCTTCAGTTATTTATTAATCTGCTTGATCTTTACTATGGCTATGTTAATTCAAGCTCACAATGTTCCAATTCTAATACGTTTTTCTAAGATTTAAAGTAAACTTTAATAAATAGTAATAGACTAATAGGTAATTGCAAGACTTGCAAGACTCTTGCTGCAAGACCAAGACCAAGACCAAGACTGGGAGCGCAAGACCAAGACCAAGACCAAGACCAGGTGTATTGGCGCAAGACCAAGACCAAGACTGGCTAAGTCTCGTCTTGTTCTTGCATTTGGGCAACACTAAGTATAATTCTGCATATATATTCATTGTTAAGTAAATTTTCCCTTATGCTGTGTATTGATCGCAGACGATTATGATCTTTGAATAGATTTAACAAAACTTGTCCTGATTAATTTAGCTTTAATGGTCATACTAGCTGTATTCTAAGAGGACTGTGAAGTTTTGATTGATCGTTAACGCAAAAAACACTGAACTCGTATTTTAGCACAGATTTAATGACCACTCCGGTTTAATTCAGAGCAACTCAACGAGAACTCAACACTTCTCTTCTTTTCTAGCTTTTAGGGGTCCGTAGTCAACAAAAAACCCGCCTTCCTCCCGTCTGCAACATGGCTCACGAACTATTAGTACTGGAAAGCTGTAATTTAGTGCGGGTATGCAATATACAACGTGTAAATGAAAACCGAAATACTCGTAATACGTCACAAACATTAGAAGAACATTATACTGTCTCTGAGACTTATCTGTGAAATCGAAAACCTAATAGTTTTTGAGTAAACAACTGCCATAGTTTTTACTAAAAGAAATCAGACACAGCCCTTACATATAATCAAAATTAAAATCATATGACTCCTGTCGCTTTATTAATAAGTACACGCTTACCATAGGTGTATGGGCGTGTCGGTTTTTTAACTTCAATAGGGTTGCCATAAGACACTTATACAAAAGACATACACAAAAATAAATATGCTTCTTTTGAATTATTATTTTACAGGTGGATTACTTATGAAATATACTTATGCATCCTTCAACATTATTTCGTAATTCGGTTACACGTTGTATAAAAAATCGGTAATAGCTCAGTAAGTAGCCTTCGGTTTTCCTTTTAGAGATACCGAGTTAGATATCAGGCACGCCTCTTTAAATTTTCGGAGTTGTATGCGTTTAAAGCAATTAAATATCACTTGATTTAACGTTGACGGATAACATCATAATGAAACCTGCAAGCTTGTGAGTTCTGCATAATATTCTCAAAGACGTGTGGCGTTTCCGAATCCGCACTAATAGCTTAAGCCTATTATTCTGATAGGAGACCTGCGCCCTAGTGGGCCGTTATACAAAATTGATTGCACGTGTAAATGAGCAATCGTACATTGCGAACAATGGCTATGACCCTTTTGCAACGAGACGTAGCATAACAGAAGCTAATGCAAGTATAATTACTAATGCAGATAGCTTCTGCATATCGCTTGCACCAGTAGCTCAAGATTGCATCATAATCACCATCAATGGACGTCCACAGCTGGACTCAGGTCTTTTGTAGGGAGTTCCAAATACCACAACCTTTTTCTTCTTGGGTAGTTTAATGTCATCTGTCCGCCTCATCGGGATCTACCAACGCTGCGTTCACCGAGGCAAACTCGAAATTCCGGAACCTTGGGACTCCAATCTCCAGATGCATGCAACCTACTCATACATAGTTACAACGAAAGAACTTGCAAACATACAAGTCGAATTATAAACCACAAACAACATCCTAACAAGCACAAAATCCACGTGGGTTTAAATTTTTTGTCAATCTTGCTAATTATTCGATAATGTAAAATATAACACGTTTGCTAATAAAGCTATTAATTGATTGTATAACAAGCGTTTTCCGGCGACTTCGTCCGCGTGCAATCTATACATTAATATTATAAATGCGAAGGTTTGAATGGAATTTTGTTACCCACTCACGCCAGAACGGCTCAATGTATCTAGATGAAATTTAGGACAGAGATGGATTCAAGCCTGGAATAGCATGAGGGCTACTTTTATCCATATTATATAGATTTGTTTCTGTTTTGAACAGAGCAAGTCACCGACATGATTTTTTTAATAGTGTTTAATATTGGTAGTTCAGGTATCAGTGAATAACATAGGCGTACATGTTTAAATCTCCACAAGAAAAATTCGCGGGCAAAAATTAGTTTATAATAAGTAAACTTTTATACCTTGTTCCAGGATATTAACATATTAAATCAATGCCTTATTCGACAACCTAAAAACAAAAGCTTGTTTTAAATTGCTTAAAGGTAGAGCTATGATTGTAATGTTTCTAAGTATAAAAAAACACGCGAGTCGCGAAGCTGAAGTGGCCATGGGAAGGGCACGTAGCTCGGAGAACCGATGGACGTTGGGGTCTTAAGGTGCTGGAATGGCGACCCCGCACCGGTAAACGCAGCTTAGGTCGGCCCCCAACGAGGTGGACAGATGACATCAGGCGAGTAGCTGGGAGCCACTGGAGGCAAGCTGCCCAGGATCGTGTATTGTGGAACTCCCTACAAAAGATCTATGTCCAGCAGTGGACGTCAATTGGTTGAGGTGATGATGATGATGATGGTAAAAAACCCAAGAATCTAATTAACAATCTTACAATTCCCATTTTACCCTGTTTGGTTTCCGAGCCTTTACCCCTGCACCAGAGCTTGTGGATTATCGGACAAACTCGTAGAAGAGATTTGTTATAATAATCACATTTTTCTCTCCCTCATTTCACCCCTTAAAGAGGGGTGAAATGAGGGAGCGGTGATAGCCTGTAGTGGCTAGGACTAGGCCACTAACTACATTTTATTATATGAATGATTAGTTTCAATAGGGAAAGATTACCACTATTTTCACTCGATTTGTTACGTACGCATTATGCTCGAAATGCTACAACATTTCGCGCATTCTCGTTTCTTAATAATCTGATTACTCAGCACCAACAAATTGACATATTTAATATAAGTTTAGCTAAGTTCATAAGTTATACTCTCATTTACTGTGAGATGGTGATAACAAAAAAAAATACCTTGCTAAGTTTGTTGTGGGCTCTTCTTAGACCAGGGCGCGTTTGGAACCCTCATAGCTTTAGGTTTCAGTTGGCAAAAGTTATCACCATCCCCTTACAATTATGTAAAAATATTATATGTATGAATGCTCCATAAGTGCCTGTGAGAGGCCTACATGAATAAAGAAGTTTGGAATTTGAATTTATATCCAGACAAATTAACTAATATTTTTGTAATGTACATCTGTAACTGACTTAGTATACGTTTTGGCTAGCTGTAAGTATACTAAGGATATAAATAAATAAATAAATAGCAAAGTATTTTTCTTCCAGAGTGATATGACGACGCGCAGCAGCGCGACCGCGATACGAGCGCGGCGCGGCCACAAGGAACGCTCCAAGAACTTCACGGAGCTGGAGAAGCGGACGGTGCTCGAGCTGATCGCGCGGCACCGAGACGTGCTCCGGCAGGGGCGCTCAAACAACGCCACCAACCGCAGCAAACAGGTAACTGACAGGCATGGGGGTGAAACAACAACAGGAACGGGGGTGAAACTACTTCAAATAATCCAGCGATCAAATAAAACAGAGGTGGGGATGAAACAACATTAAGGACCCCAGGTGCACGGGTTAAACTACTTCAATTATTACAGACGACGCGGGGATAAATAAACATTAACAACAACAGGGACAGAGGTGAAACTATTTCAGCTAATCCACCAAAAAACACTACTTCGAATATTCCAGAGAGTAGGGATAAAATAATCTCAATAATTGCAGCAATGTGGCAAAGGGTATAATAAACTGTACATCCACAATAACAACAGGCATAGAGGAGACAATGGTAAAAAAAAATGTATGGTAATTTAGGATTTTCGAAACATATTCCTCACCCATTGCGTCAACTTTTCCGTTTTTCAGTTATTCATTTTAAGAAAATGCGAAGAATGTGTTTAATGTTTTATTCTTAACGAGCCTCGTCTCAACTTGTACGGGTAACTTTAAAGTTAGAGGGCTTCAAACTCGACCTCCTCTAAAGTGAGGCCAAAGTCCTAACCGTTAAGCTAGTACCGCATAGACAGTATATCCCATTGAACATAAGACAGTCGAAGTCACTGGGCATATTTAAAAATGTTGTTAAGGCTCATTATCTCGTTCAGTAAAGACTACTATTATTATTTATCTTCTCAAACTCATATTTAAGTATTTATGTACACATTATGTATATAATAACGCATCAAAAGTGCCATCTATGTGCCTATTTGAATAAAGAAGTATTTGACTTGACTTTGACTTATGGTATGTTAAAATATGTAATAGTATATTTATTTTTTATATTAATCAATAGAATTATTGTATTTGTGTAGACTGGCTTATGTATTAGTACTCGTATGTAGATATTTGTATGTATGTACTAAATCGTGTACCCCACCTATTCGTTTTTCTTTTTAGTTTTCCTAATCCTAAGGTTGCCTGACAGAGATAGGCGGCTCTACTAGGCCGCCTTTTGTATCATGCTTCATTCTTCAAGTGTTTGTTCTTTTTTTTTGTCTCGTTTTTCTGAGTGGTGTACAAATAAAGAGTTTAAATAAAAAATAAATAAATATCTTCATCATGTCCCATTAGCGGCCCACTACAGCACACGGGTCTCCTTCCACAAAGAAAAGAGTTTTAGCCACCACGGCCGAGTGCTGATTTAAATTCTTCTGACGCATTTGACGTTTTTAAATCACATAACTTCGATAAGTTAGAGACGCGTTGCCGGTGTTCGAATACGGTCCCACAGAAAAAGAAGCTGAAGTCCTAACCGCTTAGCTATCAACGCATAGACAGTATATAAAACGTATTAATTGTTAAACGCTGAGTAGGCCAGCGCAACAGTAACCCGATACTATGCGGTGTAAGTGATTTGCCTCGTGGAACCGCTCGCTGTGGTAAAGGACTGCGCATACTGCATCTATAACAATATCAGTTAGTACGCAAAATTGGTGTTTTTTTTATAAATAAAATATTAATAAATGTACTACGACATTACACACATAGCCATCTAGCCCCAAAGAAAGCATAGCTTGTGTTATGGGTACTAAGATGACTGATGAATAATTAGAATAATTATATGAATAATATACATAAATACTTATAATATATAGACAAACACCCAGACACTGAAAAACATTCATGTTCATCAAACAAACATTGTCCAGTAGTGGGAATCGAACCCACGGCCTTGGACTCAGAAAGCAGGGTCGCTGCCCACTGCGCCAATCGGCCGTCAAATTCATTTATGTTAAATATAAGACGTAGGTACTGTTTGTAACAACAATAAATTCCTATTCTTTCTTCATAACAATAAGAAAACTATTTCTTTGTATTTTAATAAATCAATCATCCTACCAATTAGCTTATTAAAGTCCTACTCGGAGGAGAGGTTTTTGGAGCTAGGAACCACTACGCTAGTATGCGAGTTGGCGGGTTTTAACGATTATCATAACTCGTTAATACACGTTCGTGATAAAGATGCGTTCAGGGCGCCCCTAGGTACTGGGGTGGAAACCGCCATTTTCCTAACCTTTACAGCAAAACCCAAAAAAATCTTTGCCTGACCCCGGATTAAACTCAATTATGAGAATTAAGCTTAATTTTCTTTCTACTCCGCGAAAAGCTGGAGAATCTGTATGGTGTAATTTATAATTTCTCCAATCCTTATACTCCCGTCAAACAGATTCGGTACTGTAGTACCCTCTACGCACGTTTCGCTCCCGAAACCGGAGCATCCTCAGGAGATGTTGACTTTACAATGAATAATTGTTGAGTGAAAATTCGCCAAATGTGACGCCTTTCTTTCCTTCAAAATTAATTTATTTCAAGAAGGTCTAATATAAGTGCTTTTAAAACGACAATTATGTCTGTTTTTAGTGACTCTACCACCGTGTCGGATGGAGGATTCTGCCAGCAAGAAACTCAGCAGTTTCTCTTTTCCAACATCATTTTACAATTTAACAATCGTTTATCTATCTTGAGTGACATAAAAGCGGAGCGGATTCGGACCCAATACCTCGTGATCCGTAGCTAAACCTAATAGTCATACGAGACATTTATATAAATCAATCAATGGAATTCATTTAAAACATATCGTAATGCACGCGCGCCTTTAAATAGCAATACGTTTCTGTATACTTACGCGCTGTAAGGAAAAAAACGCATTTTGCATTTATTATTATAATTAACATAACTCAGTTAATACCAACTTGCATTATAGTATACATAGTAGGTATATTATGTTATAATTACCTAACTTCTTCCCGCGAGTTTATGATGCCGGATAAGGACAAATCCTATCCTGTATTTATCCGGTAAAACCTAGGACGTTTAAAAAGCAGCGGGTAAATGGAAATTAAAAAAGCAAGTTGTGATAACTTGCTAGTGATAACCCAGTGGGTAGGACTTCGACTTCACTTTCGCGGGTCGAATTCGAATCCCAGCATGCACCTCTAAAAAAAAAAAATTTGGAGATGGCAATAGCAAAAACAACACCCGGCTATGTTTTTTGTGGGCTTCTTCTTAGACCTATACGGCTATACAATGTGTCCCACGAGATAGTATTAGAAATACTCGGAAAAACCCGGTACTCTTTTTTTCTTTTGCTAGAGACGAGATAAAGAGTAGATATAATTTTCTCGTGGTGCTCATGCTAGCCGTACTAAAACAAATTAAAAGTGCCATCTATCTGCCTATTTGAATATAGAAATACTTGACTTTGACATATAAACCTAAATCCACGCCTTCCGCTTAGCTGGTGTGGTCGACCATCTGCGAGGAGGTGAATAAGCGCTGCGGAGGCGAGCGGCCGCGAACTCCAGCGCAGGTCAAGATGTGGTACGAGAACTACAAGAAGAAGTGCAAGATGCGCGCGCACGACTCACAGGTACGCACGCGCTCAACATCACAGACAAAATTCATAGATGGCCAAGACACGGCCGCTTATGACGCTGTCCTTGACACTCACTAATTCAAATTCCAAATAAAAATTCATTTAATCACAGTTCGAATGATATTAGAGCACTTTTGAAACTTCATCTGTTTGGTTCAAACGTAGCTCAATAATAAAAAAAAACACACGCACACCCTTCTGAAAATACAACAATACAATATAGATCACATGGACGCTTTATATGATATCGTTTGTATCGTTATTTCTCGAAAATATTGGTCACAGGAAAAGTTGTAAAACAAAAGTTTTAACTTTTTGTTGATACTGTTTACCAAATCGCCTTAGTAACACCTTTCGCACTACATTACTTAAATTAAGTAAATACAATTTTTTTTTTACTTCTCTTATCACGTAAAAAATCTTTTCATCACTTTTTAGTGTTAAGTTTGTTTTAAAAATAGAAGAAATACAAATGTGTTGAAATGAACAGAAACGTATAAAATACAAAGATATATTTTTTATTACTGTATGCCTTCATCATTTTTTAATATTTTGAATACGATCTTTACACTAAATTACATCTTTACATTGTGTACTGTATACTCCTTACTGTTTCTTTTCCTGTATGTTATAATTGCAATAAAGTGTTTCTTCTTCTTCTTCTTCTTCTAAAGAGTAATTGAAAAATTGTTTACATAAGAAAAAATGGAGTGTAAATTAGATTCGTTTTTTTTAGCAACCGACCTCGGAAACTCCCAGCCTCCTCGACGGCATGCTGTGGCAGAGCATTCACCCCCTAGATGTCAAAGGTAAATCCCGTAAAACAATTAGGCCAAGATTATGAGAAGATTGCAATGCAAGGTACAAGTCCTACAAAATGTTGCCCTGTGTCCATCAACATGAGGCGTGGGTGTTAAACGTCTGTAAATGCTCCTGCAACCACGCACTTCAGACAGGAACACAGCAAGCCTGCTTGCCGACAGAAATAAGCATAGCGATAGCACTTGAACCCACATAACATGCAATTACAGCGAAGTTCCGAGTTCTATTCAAGAAAAATCGGAGAATTTTGTTATTTCTGAATTGTCTCTGGCATTGTCGGGTGGCAGGCTTTTGCCGTGGCTAGATACAAAACTACAATAAAGACGTGCCGCCAGAGGTTCTGGTACGATGTTATACCTCGATGTCATACAACATAAACTGCCCCCCTAACAGGTAAGTCCGCTACCATCTTAGACTGCATCATCACTTTCCACCAGGTGAGAAATCAGTCAAGGGCAAAAGAGAGAAATATATGCTTACGTATGTGTTAGACACATCAAAATTGATTTTTAAACCTAATAAACTCCCTTGTTAGACACCCACAGCATTAAAAAGTTTCCGAAGCTTTAACCATGTATTCACCATGTATTGTATCTGTGAAAACATGTAATTGGCTATACTTGATTACTTTACTTTCATTTTTTATTTTCTGTTATTAGCTGTAAGTTTTCCCGTACAATAAAATAAATAAATAAATAAATTGTTGTTTCAGACGAGGAGGGTGAAGCGACCACAAGCCTGGAGGGTGCACACAGCGTCAAGGATGAAGACTGTCTGCCCGTCAATGTAAGTACAGTTCCCCATTGTGGAATAACATTTCTCCGTAAACATTTTATAATTAAATTTCTCTATTAGATATTTTAATGTCTCTTTTAGAGAATGACGTCGCTCCAAGTATGATAAGAGCAAAGAATAATCATCAAAATCGGGTTCGACGCACAAAATCAAAATACGCTCATTCGCTATTTAAGCTGAAATCCGATTAATTTTTTTGACAGATGTCCAATGGCCGCCTTTCGAATACGAACGACAGCGACGACACGATGCCAAACGTACTTGAACCCCAAGTTCAAATCATACCCCAATCGTCTCCCAGCCCACCCCACTTAAAAAGTCTTTCCACACCCCAAATAAACCCGCTAACTCTCAACCTGCCTTTACTAACCAATCCGCTGCAAGCGATCGAACAAGCGAGAATACAACAAAACTTCTTACAAAAATTGAACGAATTGTCAAATACCCCACTAAATCTAAGCCATTTGGATGAAGAGAAAAGAAAAAATGGCCACGAGAGACAAGAAACGTCAGATGACCAAATCAAACACGACTGCGGAACAGCCACCGAAGAGGAAAGGTTATACTTCACAGCCAAAAGGCAACATGCTGTCTGGGAGCATGAGGCGAAAATGAAAATTTTAAACATGGAACTTAGACAGAAAGAGGAAATTTTTTCATTGCAAAAACAACTCTTCCTCATTGAGTTAAGGTTAAAAATGGATTTCCTTGAAAAGGCCAGCGCTAAGTGACAGATGCCATTACCTGATATTTAATTTATGGTCAAACAGAATGGCTTGATCTCACAGCTGTGAAGTCAGATTGAAACAGAAAATAGCCCCGCTGTTTTTGTTTTATTCAATCAATGGTCCACAGGCGTGAATATTTTAAAATAATTCCCTATTGGGATGTCTCTATCCTGCGTTAGGCGTTGAAAAGAGACGGGTGAAACGTAATAGATAATATAAACCGCCATAGTCCATTTTGTGCCATCATCGTAATTTTAGTTTACAGTTGTTGTTTTTTTTTAAATAATGTAAACCTTTGTTGCTTAGGTTTCTTTTTACTCATTCTGCCCAACATTTTGCTCAAAAAGGGTTAAATTGCATGATTCGTTTTGAAATATTTTTTTGTGTATAGGCATATTCATAACTAACAACTATTAGCCTTATACACCTATTTTTTCGTAAAACCAACTTGAAGTATGCAAGTTTAGAAGGAAATATAGAAATAAAATCTACATATTTGGGCATATTCTTTTATCACTTGCCATGCCATTTTAATTTTTATGGAATCGTAGGTATAGTTTCAAGTAGGATGAATTTTGGTACAATTAATAAAAACCTGTATTTGGCGTCATTTCAATTCAATGTTGCCAAAATTATTATTCGAATTGTACCAAAAATGGGTTTTGCATTGTGATGATACAGATAGGAATTTATTTTTGTAACCGTTATTTTGCTTAGGTTATTTTGTACCATATTTTTTTAGTTTTTAGTACATATAATGTGCTTAAAATTATTTTTAATCGCGCAAATAAATTGCGGATTTATTCTTATAGTATTATATATTTTTTTAATATTTTTTGGCAGCTATTTTATGTTACGTCGTGCAAACTAAAACTGCCACATATTTAATTTCGCATGTGTAATTATTGTTATTTTTATGTTCTTAGGTACTTAGTGTCTTGTTAAGGGACCTTTATGTTTTATTTTTTCATGCAAGGTTTGATTACCCGATATTTGGGGTAACTTTTGACATTTGTGTCGAATCCTTTGGCATGACGTTAAATATTGTGAAATTTCCTAGTCTAGTAAGTTTTCGATTATTTTTATGAAGTAGTAATTATAAATTAAATTTAAATATTACGCACACAATAATGTTAAATATATTTTAAAAACTGATTTAAAGAAATCGCGAAATCTGTGAAATTATTATTTTTATTTACTATTGCGTTTGATTTATATATCCATAGATATAAATATTCTTAACGCAATAACTTTCATAAACCTTTAAAAACAGTTTTTAAAATTTTTTGAACGTAAAAAATATATTTATTTTGTTTAATGTTTCGTGATTTTATAAAAAGACAAGGCATATTGCCTTTGCTCATTCAATGAATTAAACAATAGCTGGCAAAATAAAAAACTGTGTTCGCGTGTACGCATACGAACACATAACTCACTTTTGCAATCACTTTTAATTGTATAGTACAGGTCCCTACTTCATAAAAATAATAAATTCAAGTCATCGACGTGCCAATAACGAGTAACTTTGTTATGTAATTATTATATATAGTTATTACATTTATAAGAAGACATAGACAAAAAACAATTTTAAAAGAATAATAAATACGTAAACTTAGACAAATACTGAAATACGGAAAATTTTAATTCGACACAGTATATGATATTAAAATTAATATATTAAGTAATTTATAAATAATACGTAGGACGTGAAATAAATAATGCAGTACAAAAGTGTTGTTAGAGCAAAAAATAATTACCTCATTCTGACAGTGTATTGTAAATAAAATAGATTGTAGTTTGTAAAAGTTTTAGAAACATTTTTTATATGGGACTTACACCCTCTTTGTTTTGAACCCTTGCGAAATAGTTGGCAGGTATTTAGAGGAGTCTACTAAAGTAGTAGATTTTTTGCGGGCAGCCACACTGACGTTTGAAACACTTTTTTTAATATTGTGATGTATTTATAAGATCTCAATACATGTTATATAAATTTTTATTTGCTGATGATATTAATTAAAAATGGAAAACATCTATATAATTCATACTATGAAGTATTGAAATATTACGTATTAATTTTTATTTCATTCATGTTAAGTTAATCTGATTAAATTGGATATTATTGATATTGAAATAAAGAATTTATTTTCTGTTCCGAGGTTTTTGATTAAAGGACCCCTCGAGAATATATTACACTTGTCTCCTTTAGTTATAATTTAAAATTAGTGACAATAACTAAGGCTTGGAGGGTATAAAGAGGTAAAATATAGGGTCATGCATAAAGAAGGTTGGAAAAGGTTAAACCTCTTAGCTCTTTAAGTTAAAGAAGAGATAATAACCGGGACCGAACCGCCCTCTTATCGTGCTATTCGGAGCAAAAATAAATATTTTGATATGATGGTGATGATAGATATAATTTGTTATACCACTTTGATGCTGTGAGAATTATTCTTCCTCTTTGGCATACAATAATTTCGAGGACAAAATTATTGCGAAATTGATCTTGTTGCAAGCTATAGGACTCCTGATCTAAATCGAATAAATGTCTCCATCAGATATTTGGATTCGAAAATCAAAATAATGTTTACCTGTACCAATGACTATACAAACAATCAGTAATACTCTCCCCGATGTCGTCGAGCCCTGGGTTCTTCCCATGGCAAGCTCTCGCACTCACCCCACTCCCCCGGTGACGCCATAGCAACCCCTCAGGTGTTTATCGGCAAGTGTTCATCCGAGAAATCTCGGTACAGTAATGCAGTAAAATTCAATTCAATTCTTGTTTATGGCTTTTGTCTGTGCCAACTGGGCACAAGGTACTTCGCCAATGTCTTGTAGATGAAGAAGGTACGAAGGAGATTGATCGGTGAAACTAATGAAAAGTTAATTTTGAATAATGCAGTAAAGTTAAAAATAAAGAGTATACAACTGACATTGACATTAGACAGTCCCTAAACAGATAATTGTCTGTGAAAGAAGTAAACGTCAAATCATTTACGCTGTGCGTCAAACAACAACAAAACAAAGTGGTGTTTCGCTTTGTGCTGTGTGTTTTCGTGGTTATTATATTCAAACTTTAACATGACAATAAAATAAACATGGATAATAAGTTAAGGAAAATAGTATGCAGGACCTGTCTTTCCGAGGCTTCTGGTTATAAGTCTTTACTAAGCAAAATGGACGGAGACAGCCGAACCTTACGGGAAATTATTTCTAATTTTATCAATATGGATATATTATTGAGCGATAAATATCCAAAACAGGTTTGCAATGAGTGCTACGCGATGATATTCAAGGCAGATGAGTTCAAAAAGCGATGTTTACAGTCGGAGACTATACTAAAAAATGGTTTTCTATCTCACACTTTCGAGGATCTCATAAAAAGAGAAATAGTTTGTACAGATCATACTAATACCGCTGAATCTCAAATGAATGATACTTATTATGATAATTGTATTAAAATCAATCACACAGCCAAAGGTGACTTAGAAATAGCTGTTGTGGACAATTATTTTAATCCAAAAGAAAGTCTCAAAAACGATATGAATTACGTTAAAGAGGAGCACGACGATTTTCTACAAGATGATATTAGTGATTTGGCAGACAGCATAGTTGTTGAGAGACCTGATGTTGAAAATATTCAAAATACTGATGTTACAAACTTAATGAGAACAAAAAGTTACGACAAAATTGTGGAGAAAACCGAGGTCAATATAAGCAACAACAAGATCTCATTAGTATGTACAGTGTGTCATAAATTTTTTTCTAATTATGAACTTTTACAAGTGCATTCACTTACACATAAAGAAGAGAATGTTGACAAAAATAATTATAAATGTACAGTATGCAACAGTAATTTCACATGCAAAGTATCATTAAAAACCCATACCAAAACCCATAGAGTAAAAGCCAAGGTTAAACATAAAAAAACAAAGAATAACATAGATAATAAAAATGGTTTAAATTTAATACTAATATGTCCAAAATGTGGTGAAAAATTTACCAACATGGGTTCATTCCAAACACATCTAAAGACGCATAAAGAAGACAATGAGCCAAATATCACTATTGATAATATTATAAAATTAAATAATGAAAAACAGAACTACCAATGTTCATTATGCATGCGTAAATTTGTACGTAGATCCTCTTTAGTAACTCATATAAAACGCCATGAAGACAGGTAACTATGTGTTTTAAAAAATCTTTATTTGGGTATTTTATATTTTGGTCCATAAAATCTCATAATGCTGTTTTCTGCACCTTTTTCTCTGTGTGTAGTAATTATAAACATTTTATAGTCCAAATGGATGAAATTTTATTTTTTAAAGTAATTGTTTTAATTTTCATGTCCTGTAGTTAGATAGAATATACAAATTTCATTTTTTTATCATATCATAGTAATACGTAATTATTGTTTTATTTTTAAATCTTTATTTAAGGAGCTTGGTCCTAAATATGATTAAGTCGCTCCGTAAGGGAATCCCAAGTTATTTATTAGTAGTTAAGTAAAGTACCCATGTATAATAATTGTATAGCAATAGTTTGTGAACACAATAGTCATGTAGAAAACAAAAAAGTTCTCTTATTTGAAACCCAAGGATGTTCAGGGACAGGTACTACTAAATAATCAATTTGATTTGACTGGACATGTGGTGCATTTGGGTGTCATGATGTGCCATATCATGGCACCCAAATATGTGTGAGATGTTATATAATTAAAAGTTTTGGTGGGCTTTGTCCTATGATAAACTAGACTAATGAGTAATGACTATGTGAACTAGACTAGTCTAGGGCACAAATTTAGTTAGCTCCAAAATTGCACTGGAATGGAAGTACTATTTGAATCAACAAAGTTTTGTCTTTGACTTGGTTCCTCTTTCAACTTACTGTTCGTTTACAAAATGTTTTTTGTATAATTCACAGAGCACAGATCAAGTATCCATGCAAGACTTGCAAGAGAGAGTTTCAACATAAGGCCCATCTTGAAAATCATGTTGTCTTGGTACATTCAAAGGACAAAGGATTTATGTGTGATATTTGTAATAAAAGTTTTTCTACCCAAGAAAGTCTGGATAGTCATAAGGATAGGCATAAAGTTAGCAGGAAACATGAATGCAAGGTAATTTTTTTGAGTTACGCAAGAATTTGGTTTAATCAAGATTAATTATTATTATTTTACAATTAACTAGCTGTTGTTTATGCAGTTCATAGGTATTGATGTTTTTATTGTTATGTAATTTATATGTAGTTTTACAGATATTTTTAAATAGTGTTTTCTTGTACAAAATTACATACAACTGAGAAAATTCTTTTTAAACACACCCGGTTTTTAAAAAGAATTTTCTCAATTGTATGTATCTCAAAAGGAATTGTTTGGTTTAGGTCTACTACTTAAACCTTGTAAACTCACAATAAATTCTAAATTAAATGTCAGATTAGCATGAATTAAAGCATATTTTGATGCTAAATAAATACCCTTGATGGTAAAATTCTTTATTTGAATACTGTCAATAGAAATGTAACCCACTTCTGTTTCTAGGGGCAATTTAATAAAATTTAAGAACACAAAAGCTGTTATTGCGACTTAACTATGATAGTTAGATATATTCCCTTGTTGACTTTTTTATAGGTAATAATGAGTACTTTAATCATGTAATACATTATTTTTATATATCATTAATATTTTTCGCAGCACACGCCTAGTAATTAATTTTGCTACTTTGGGTTACATTAATGCATCTTTCTTAAGGATCTCCCAATTTTATTGAAAATAAATTATATCCTATGTAACTTCGAGATAGGTTAGGTTTCACAAATAACATTTTTTTTATGTATATGTACCTATTGAATATGTATTTCAATGTATTTATATGTACCTATTGTTATTGGTATCATAGAAAAGGTGTGAATCCACCCAACCATATCACGATTTTCGTATAATAACTTAATTTATATTAATTACATTTTTATTAAAAAGTACAGGGGTACTTTTTTTTCAACAAAATAATTCGTATTGGAGACTAAACTTCACGCTCAGAGTCTTATCTTATTTCCATAACGTGCCAATAGAAGTCATCACATCTTGTTATTCTATCTAAAGGCAAATTGAAATTATATTTTTTTTATACTGACAACCCTAACATAGATTCTTAAGGAAATAATTGTTACTATAGTCGGAAAAATGTAATAGGCCCGTTTTGATATTTGTGCAAGACCATAGAATGTAACTTTAAACGAAACTGAAAGAAACAAAAAAATAAAAATCAATTACATACAGTGTTTTAAAAAATACGTAAATTTTTTTGGGACGTTAAAGATTATGAAAGAATATATCGCGAGTATTCTTTTTGCGCTTACTTCATAGTAGCATGCAATTTATAATTTTGCGAAACGTTCCGAAAACAGTTACGTTCTCAGTCTTTTTTTTTTTATACTAGAGCTGTAACCATTTTTTTACTGAATATCGAAATTAAATATTGTGTAGTTATCTTTACTGCAAAGAATGAGCTTGGTTCTCAAAATGGGTTCTAAATAATGAGTCTGAGATGATGTATCTGACCAAGCGGCACATGACTAAAGCGTCCCCACGCGCACTGCGCAGTTTTTCGTTCCTCATCTTGTAAAGTTGACTGTGCGCTCGTTTAAGTTTGATATATATTGTTTACTATTACGTTAACTATGGCTCTTCTATTTCGGACATTAATTTAAACATAGTGATTTGACTCGATTTTTGTGTTTGTTGTTATATAGTACTAACTCTGTTTCAACATGTTGAAAAGTGGACGTATAATCAACAGCCAGTCACGCGTATTGGTTGTGAAGTTAAAGGAATACTTTGAATGAACGAACACTGTACAATACATAATAATATCAATCAAGTACCGATACAAACTTGAATTGATTTATCGTGAGTATCGAGTACAGAGTTTTATGGTTCCATAACTATAGTCGTAAAAATGTAATAGGCCCGTTTTGACATTTGTCATTGCGACGTAACTAGTTATGGAACTATAAGACTCTGTACTCGATACTCACGATAAATCAATTCAAGTTTGGATCAGTACTTGATTGATATTATTATGTATTGTAAAGTGTTCGTTCGTTCAAAGTATTCCTTTAACTTCACAACCAATACGCGTGACTGGCTGTTGATTATACGTCCACTTTTCAACATTTTGAAACAGAGTTAGTACTATATAACAACAAACACAAAAATCGAGTAAAATCACTATGTTTAAATTAATGTCCAAAATAGAAGAGCCATAGTTAACGTAATAGTAAACAATATATATCAAACTTAAACGAGCGCACAGTCAACTTTACAAGATGAGGAACGCAAAACTGCGCAGCGCGCGCGGGGACGCTTCAGTCATGTGCCGCTTGGTCAGATACATCATCTCAGACTCATTATTTAGAACCCATTTTGAGAACCAAGCTTATTCTTTGCAGTAAAGATAACTACACAATGTTTAATTTCGATATTCAGTAAAAAAATGGTTACAGCTCTAGTATAAAAAAAAAAAAGACTGAGAACGTAACTGTTTTCGGAACGTTTCGCAACAATTATAAATTGCATGCTACTATGAAGTAAGCGCGAAAAGAATACTCGCGATATATTCTTTCATATTATTTAACGTCCCAAAAAAATTACGTATTTTTTAAAACACTGTATGTAATTTATTTTTATTTTTTTGTTTCTTTCAGTTTCGTTCCAAGTTACATTCTATGGTCTTGCAGAAATGTCAAAACGGGCCTATTACATTTTTCCGACTATAGTTACGTCGCGATGACAAATGTCAAAACGGGCCTATTACATTTTTACGACTATAATACTTAAACACTTGTATATTGACACCGGTCTGGAATGAATAAATATTTATTTATAACTTCAGAATCTAATTTTGTAGGTCTGCGGCAAGTGTTTCACTATGCTATCGACTCTGACGGAGCACCTCAAGATACATACAGGCGAGAAGCCCTACCTGTGCGCGGTGTGTGGTCGTGGGTTCAGCCAGAAGAACAACATGACCCAACATATGCGGCGGCACCAGGGCTTGAAGCCTTTCAAATGTGACACTTGCGAGCGGGGGTGAGTGAAACATTTCGATTTATCTATTGAATTACTAAACGCGCATAACTTGGTTAAAGCTTTAACATCGCGTCTTCCCACTTCTGCACTCCTGGTATTGCGATTCTCTTTTACATAGTTAAACTTATGCGTATATCTGTTCTGTCACGGACGGAATATGACAGTAAATAATATATTTCTTATCTTTGTGTATGCTGTCATATCAACCATGGCAAATTTGTGTATAGTCTAATATTAGCAGTTCCCTCCTACTTTGTCCGCGCACAACTTTGGATAGTTGTTTTCTTATCTTACAATTGATGGCATGCTGTTTTTTTTTTTAGATTCGTGTCAAAAGGTGAACTGGAAGCCCACGCCCGCAAACACAGCGGGGCGCATCCATTTGTATGTGACGATTGTGGCGGCAGCTTTACTACTTCTAGCTCTCTGACTAAGCACAGGTATGCAACTCTTTCAGAAACGACTTACGTTCAGAACCTAAAGTATAAAAAAAAAAAAAAAATTGTAGTTATTCTCATGCATTCGTTTTGGTTTTCGCGTATAGAGCTCAATAACTGTATACATTTATGTGAATAAATTATAACTCATTAATTATTACACTAGCTGTTGCCCGCGACTTCGTCAGCATTTATTTTGGGTTTTTAATAATCACGCTGGTACCCTCGTATTTCTTTAGATGCATTTTTTTTGCAAAATTTTACATAAATTAGTTAGGTATTAGCTTTTGCAGAAAAATATAATTCTATGTCGATCTCCGGGATGCAGGTTACATGCGTACCAACTTTCATCAAGATCAAACAAGAATCAGACACTTTGGCGTTTATAATAAACTAGCGACATGCCCCGGCTTCACACGGTTGCAATGTTTATACTTATAGGGCGCAATTTAAAGTGATTATTAACACAATTTTGTGATACATTAATTAAATCTGACTTGTTGGCAATGCTATACATCACATAACAAATCTTTGAATGTCTTTGCGTCTATCTTCATAATATGCATGTATGCACTGATAACACTACCTATGGAATCATATCTATCTATTGCTGCAAACTGCATTAAAATCTGTTGTGAAAAATCTAAGCGTATAAACAGCGGGAGTGACTTTATTTTATGTTTTGTAAAGAGGTGTGGATTAAGCTGCTAATATATATGCATGTATTTAATTTCACAGGAGAATCCACACTGGCGAACGCCCATACGCTTGTGACTTATGCCCAATGAGATTCACCGTACTAAATACTTTGAAGAACCACAGACGTACGCACACTGGGGAAAAGCCTTTCCAATGCTCGCTTTGTGAAAAGGCATTCACCCAAAGGAACGATCTCGTATCACATATAAGGTGTCACACGGGCGAGAGGCCTTATATATGCACGTGTTGTGGGCAGGCCTTTAGAAAGGCCTCCGCTTTAAAAGTCCACATTAAGGTGCACGGTAAAGAGAGCATGGCTATGTAGCGTTGACTAGTAACGCTAAGATGTATGCTACAAAAAAAAACGGTTTTTTTTTTGTATAAAACTGAAAATACGCTAAAACTAAAAATTAATGAAGAGACTGTAAACTGTAAATTATATATTTGACCTTGACCTTTTAAAACCCTAGTGTTTCTTCAAAAACCAATTCTTAATTAATACTCGGTGTAAAAGACACACACAAAAAAAAATTGAAATTATACGCGTTATAAAGTATAATAAATAGGTCAATATAATATTTAGCTTTTCATTAAAAGCAATGAATTACCTAAAAACAGTGATTTTCGTTAAAATCCTTAATGTGTATAACAATGCAGTATTATCGCAATACTTTTACGCGAATGTACGATCGTGTGTCTTACGATGTCACACGAGCGAGTGGCCTTTAATTTTGCACTGCGTTTAACATTGACAACGGGTAGAAAATTAAAATCGCTAAGATATAATATATAAGAGAAAAAATCATCTAAATGTAAAAAACTAACAACTTTTCATAAGCTTTCATAAGCTTTAAATTGTTTTATTTAAAAAAAAAAGAAATATATTATAAATAAATTATTTTTAATATTATAAATAAATTATTTATAATATAATAAATAATTTAATAGAACTGATCCTCACACGCTAAATAATAATAAACTATAGTATTGAACATTCAAATATAATTAAATGAGGTGTGATGAAATGAAAAAAAAGTAAAAATGAAAATCAAGGCATGTCTTATAATCAATTGATAATTATTGCTTCATGTTAAAATTAGGGTTTTTTTTGAAACTAATTCGTTTTATATTACATAATTAGAAAAAAAACGAGAAATTACCATTCAAATAACCGATAAATTAAAAATCAATCATATCTTCCTCTCAAGATTTCTTGCTCGTACGTGCCACACACTAAAAGTATAATTAATATTACTGAACTTTAACGATGAAGGAAAACATCGTGAGGAAACCTGCATGCCTGCGAGTTCCCCACAATGTTCTCAAAGAAAGGAAATCTACCGATCCGCGATGGGCCACGGCCTAAACCCTTTTCATTCTAAGAGGAGACAAGAGCCCTGTAGATAAATGAGGATTTGTTTTTTTCGGGATAGCCGTCTTACTTTCCGTCTCTTCAACTAACTCTGTGCCAAAAATCAAGTTAAATGGTTGCTTAATTAGGGCGTAAAGTAAGGACAAAAAAACCATGACACTTACGCATTCATAGTATTACAGAGGTATGGTTTCTTACAAAGTAAATATTTGCCATGTTGTCGCCGATTATAGCAAATTAAGTTTAATGTTGTTTCTAATACGTTTGTTTACGTGGTGCCATGTAAAAGCGGTAAGTGTGTTGTAAAGAGTTGGTAAAAAATATTGTTAGTATTTGTATTGTCAATAATATTGACTGTGAACGGGCAGCCTAATAAGTGAATTTCGAGCCAGTCTACATTTGTTTATACAATAAGACTGCTCTTCCAAAAATTTTGAAACCAACCCCAAGGCGATTTAGAGAATCTGTATCTTTTAACCACTGATTAGGTATGAGTTTGTTTAGGTAAATATAAAATTCTTCGCCCTGACAGTCCGGTCCGGTCCGGCCCTAATTACTTAAGACTGGACCGGACCGGACTATATTTATAATAGGTTTGATGACGGTAACAAAGAATCACTAAAATATTGTATTTGTTGATTTTCATTTTGATTTCAAACTATCAGTTGGTAAGTTTTTTTACTAAAGCTCAAATTTTCCTATGATGTCACGAGTACAGGCATGGCAACCAGCGAGCGTTATCGCGAAAAATGATTAAATTTAATTTACAATTTTCATCTACAACTCCTTATTTCTGCAAAAAAACATATTTTTTGGATATAGTAGATACTTCTGAATATTATAGGGCCGTTTTCAAAATTAGTAATCATGGCTGTTAGTTGTGTTAAGTTAACAAGAATTAGCTTGTAAATTATTATTTTTTTAACTTTTTATGATTAAAAGAAGGAAAAAAAAGCATTCTTCCAATTGTTTTGTGTATTTCTAGTTGTCCCCGGCATGCTTCTTTTGTCCTCTCTACCCTGTGAAACGCACTGTTGAAATTCTCAGTAAACTTCGCATACTAGGTCATAACTCACCTTAGTACTAGACTTTTTCGCTCGCAATCGAGGACTCGAGGAGTCGTTTTCGCATAATATCAAATGGGCTTTATTTTATCAATTTTAAAGTCGCAAATCCCGTACTTCTCATTTTTAATTTACAAATGTTCTGCCAAAAGCACTAGCTGAAGAATTACAGGCAAATCTGAGCTTACAATACGTATGAGATCCATTTTACTCGGATGTTCGTTTCAATTCTTGAAAACGACTCCTCGATTACGAGCGAACAAAACTTGCACTAAGGGTTCAGTTTTATCATAATCGAATGGATGATACATGATATATTTTTCGATAAATCTACTAATACCTCATTTGACTGAATTTAAGTTTAAAAACCTCTGATTTTAAGGACTCATTGTTAATATTTTTCATCGAATCAAACCTTCCTTCCCGTTAAAAAATATCGATAACGTGGACGATGGGACTATTTCTTATATAAATATTGAATTCCCACCGTCCCCGTTAAAAAGATAGATAACGGGACGATGACGACACTGTCGATAACTTTGGGACTGCACTTAATTGAACTGAATAAAAAAAATTATAAATTACGTCCACAATTATTTATTATCATGTGCCGCCACATTTACTTTCATAGGACTTATTCAATACAAATACGCTATACAAATGCTAGTTTGTAATGAACACATAAAAAAATCTTAATTAGTAACACATAATACTCTTTTTTTTTAATTATAGATGTAATTACAATGTAAAGTCTTTTGTTTTTTTATTACGTACAAATTTTGACAAACAAGTAGGTACTTAAAAAATAACAGATTCTTTTTTTTTTAAGTTTACAGTCAATGCCACTTGTTATGGTGTAAGGATTCTAAAGATACACCATACATCCTAATCTGCTCTGTGAAGGAAATTATGAATTTAATGCAAGACAGTGTATGTGTGACAGCTCCTAATACAATACCGGATAAATAGGAGATTTTTTTTACCAAAATATATAGAAAAGAGATAATGCTATGCATTCGATGATTTTTTTTCCATTTGTCTATCTGAGATCAGTCTCTGCACGTCTAGCATGGACAGGAGACAATTATGTCCCCAGGGAAAGGATAAAAATGTATCTTCACCCATAGCTATATCAACTCTCAGAGCACCGGCGGGAATAATATCCAAACAATATGTGTAATAGTAAACAGGAGTGAACTTTTGTTTTGTTAATTATATCCCCTGTCAGGTTTGTCTCCTGCCAATGCAGGACTAACATCAGATATGAGGCATTCAATGCTTAAAATAAATAATTTTGTAGTTTACTCCAGATTTGTTTCACAAAACTAAGCGTGAATAAATAAGTTACTTGTTAAGTCTGCGCTCGAGATCAATAAAATATTCAAAATTATATTTAATCTCCGATTAATTATCAGCGTGCTAGTAGAAGTTGGAAAGGGAGTAAGCCGATATTACGTAACAGTATTTCAGTATTCTTAAAAATGAAAATCTTATGTTCCACAACTTTGTCCTGAGATCAACACCTTTAGAGAAATAATTGAGCAAAGTTGACATAAAAATACTTAGTGACCAGTTTACATCAGTTTTGCTTACTTTTACGGTCAAAGTTCTTACATTATGTTAAAACCATAATTCACACACACATAAACTATTATATATCTTTATCCATATATTTCCTTTCCGAAAACCTTATATTAATTTCGGACGTCAATAAATAAAATATTATGTTAAGCACCAATCTTAAAATAAAATGCAGATAATAAATAATATTGAAGCTTTTAACAATCATTAATATAATTTCATGATTTTAGCTTAGCTTATTTTTTATACACGGCGATATTTTTATTTAACATCAGCAATTTCTATAGTCTCTGAGAGTCTGAAATCTCCTTTAATCTAAGGTATGCTTGCAATTTACAAAATGTATTGACTGACGGTACTACTTATAGAAAATAATATATATTATTTAGTTTAAAAAAAACTGTGTATGAAGTGCCTCAAGAGGCATTGTTTAATCGTATATATTTGAATCACTTCAAATTAATACGAATGTGTAGAAAAACATCGACGAATGTGTAGAAAGTATATCTTCTTCAAGTATTAAGACAAGATTTTTTATGTTACCATCGCCGTATATTAAACAAAGAAAGAGATGTATCAAATAAATATTTATTTGTTATTGACTTGCAACGCGGCAAGTTGTTTCTTGAGATCCAACAGTATGTTAACTTCCGGTTGCCACACTGACTTGTCCTTTGTTGAACCTTTCAGCTTTCTTACTTTGTCACCCTGCAAATATAAATACCTTTAATTTGGACACCAGTAGCCTTAGTACAAAATTTTCTCGCTCGCAATCAGACTCTTTTTAGAGTAAAAAACTCTGTATGATCAAAGCAAAATCGAACGAATTCCACTAGTTTTATATTCGCAAAACCTGTACTTCTGACTTTTGTTTTACAAACGCTGTCAAAAGCCTGAGCCAAAACTTGTAGGCCAATTTAAACTTCAACACAATGAGACTAAGATCCATTTTACTCCGATATTTAAGTATTTTCATAATTCCTATCGACGTCTAAAGTAATTTAGCAGTTGAGCGTGACACATAATTTATGCACCATCCATTTTCCACTCTTTTATCGGCTTCGTACGCTCAGGTTGCCTTTAAAAGATCACTTTTAGTGATAAGGCCGCCTTTGCACCCTAGCACTAAGTACTATTACTGTTTTCCTTGTATTTTCCTTTTTTTTGTTGTGTTGCAATAAAGTTTTTCTATTCTATTCTATTCTATAAATACCTACACAGAAATACATATACCGAAACAAAAACATTCATGTTCATCACACAATCATTTTTCAGTTATGGGAATCAAACCCACAGCTTTGGACTCAGAAAGTGGGGTTGCTGCGCACTTCGCCAATCGGCCGTCAGAATGAAACTCGAGATATGATGTACTTGAACTGTTAAAAAAATAAATTTTTTTCGTTGAAATCTCGTTTTTTGGATATTACACATAGTATATGAAAACTCAAGAAGCCAAATCTCATCTAAATACAAAAAAATATGCAAATTCTACTCTACTCTGAAAAAAGTCACATTTAACTACAGAAGATGAAGAAAGTATGGCGGGTAATAAGGCACTTACGATAGTATCCGAACTACGCCGGACGGAACCGAACAACTTGCATAAGGTATAACTCTTTTTCTTTACGTGACGATTTCTTCAAAAGTTAAAATTATTAGTTATTAAATTAGTTTTTTATATATTAATTTAAGACGCTTACCTGTTCAGCGATGGCCTTTTCTAAGTTGGCAGCACTATTATTAGCGGCTACGTTGGGAACACTGGTTTTAGATTGCGACTGCGCATCCCCCAGTTGTTTCTTTAGCGCCAATAGTTTGTTGACTTCCGGTTGCCAAACTGACTTGTCCTTGGTCGTAGATTTTAATTTCCTTACTTTCTCACCCTGAAAACGAATTGAATGCCCTAAATGTTTACTTGGATACTATTGTCGTAGTGACAATAATATCCAAGTAATCCTTGAACTTTAAAAAAAGTCCTTCAAATATAACAGTGTAATGAACAACGTGGTGTAACGAGCGCCGGGATCAATGCCAAGCGTACCGAGGGGTTTATGGGCGTCAGGACGAAGTTTAGAAGCTAGGCTCTCGCCAGTGATAGGGACGCCATAAAATTCAAAATTCCTTTATTTCAAGTATGCTTACTCTATAAGCACTTTTGACCATCCAGTCTGTCTGTTGGTAGTGCCTCTACCACCGGTTCGGAACGCAGATTCTACCGAGAAGAAGCCGAAAAGAAACTCAGCAGTTGCTCTTTTTCACCATCAACTTGGTTTCTTGGCAATTGTTTTTATATTCACTTTAAGACTATTATTTTGTCTTAAAAATAGTATATTATTATAATAAATTTATTGAGAAGCTACAGTAAGAATACCAATTTTTTAGTAATTTAAATTTAAGCTGCAAATTCGAGATTCACAAAAGTGTAGTAATTCCTAAACTTTCCATTAACTAAATTAAAATTTTATGTTCTTGAAAATCGATTATAACTTGTTTGTATTAGTTAAATTTTAAAACTATTATGATTTTATTAACGTTAAGTGTTTCCAATTATATCAAGTTTTACCTGTTCTGCTACAGCCTTTTCAAGATCAGCAACAGTCCCATTGCTAGTATTGCTCGGAGCGGGAGCGCTTTGAGTCGGCAGACTGGATAATTCCTTTTTCAACGCCAACAGCTTGTCAACTTCCGGTTGCCATATTGATTTGTCTTTGGTCGACGATTTTAGTTTTCTTACTTTTTCGCCCTGAAATTAATAAAAAAGATTATAATATAAAAAAAATCCTCCTTTACCTAAAGATCGTTCACCGGGTCATCTACTGTAAGATAAACATGTGTCAGTTACTTACTTGAGTGGCAATGGCTGCCTCTAATTCAGCGGATGTAGACTGCTTCTTATCGCCATTCTGCTTAAAGAAAAAGAATAGCTAATAATGTAGCAATGGAAGTTGTATATTACATTATTGACAAAATACAATATAAAACAAAATAAGTGTACAGAGTATTGTCTATACAAAGCACTTGTCTATATATTTAAAAAAAAAAAGTTGTTTGTTTTCAATCATAATTTTTTTAAAACTACTAAACACAATTTATCATCATTACAATAATTATTTATATTATTTTATCATTATAAACCTACTTTATCCAGATGCAACAAAAGCTATATTTTATTCAATAATTGGGATTTTAGCTTTAAATAATGGTCAGTAATACTTAAGCACTATACTATGTGTAAATAAAAACCGAAAAAGTACTTCAGAGGCTTTAGAGGTACATTGTAACCGAAACGCTAATAATTTTTGATTAAACCATTGCCATAGTTTTTATTCAAAGAAATAAGACAGCCCTAACATCACATGCAAAAGTAAAATCAAGAATCCTGACACTTTATTAGGTAAGCGTCGCGTAGTACATAGTACTATGCACGTGTCGGTCTTTTATCTTCAATAAGGTTGTCATCAAACACTAAAAATGGTTTGAATTAGTTTGCATGAAAAAATTAATATGCTTCTTTTGATTTAATATTTATTATCCTGTATAAAACATGCTTATGCACCTTTCACCAGTTTTCGTAATTCCGTTACACGTTGTATATTTACTGCAAAAATATTAATCTCTAGTAGATTTGAAAAAAATCCACGTTAACATATATCATGATCATATATGGGTCAATGATGATGACAAATTTATCGGACTTGAATGGTTAAAAATCGCTATGGTACTTCGTAAACGCTATTGAGTGAAAGTGAGAGAGAAGATTTATTGACCTGATAACTAATGATAACGGCCTTATTATAGTTACTATAGGAACCTTATTGGCACGTTCGCTCTGCGTGCCAGCGTATTTGGCACGCAGTTGGTCCAGAACTTCCGATTCGAGCTTGGTGAACAGCGGCTCCGGTTTTCCGATCACATGCCCAGCTGGTAGGTACTGGACCAGAGATGGATTCCTGGAAAAACGTTCAACTTGATATAAAACTTCACTAAAGTGTAATGTGGTAATTGAGAGTTTGGTCCCCAGGGGAATTTATAAGTTCAGAATTTTTTCCTTAAATATTCTCTTGTCTGGTCTGGTGCCTAGTAACAGGTAGTACCGCTACCATCGTAGAGTGCTTCGACAATTAAGCCAGGGTTCTCGTACCAATGCCGAAATATCAGTATTTTTTAGTTACTTTTGTATCAGTATTACAAGAAGAATCTCTAGCAGTCCTATAGAGGTTCTCTATATAAGATTGATGAAACAAGAGATGCCGCAGAGATGGGGGTTCAATCGAGCCAGGTCTAAACTTTTTATATAAATTTTAAATTAATTTGCAACACACGTGAAACTCACGAAACATGGATAAAAAACACCTGCATCCCACAATGAATACAAATCTCTCATAAAAGACACTTTTAACTCGCATGCGAGACATGCAATACTAGCATTAACGACACCTGTTTTTTTCGTGCTGAAGATACCAACTCGCATGAAATACACTTTCATTTTACATGCGAGACATACAGATCTATTATAAAATACACTTGCATCTCACATGCTGGGCATACAGAACTCGCATATAAGACACTTGCATCTGACATGCGAGACATACAATACTAGCATTAACGATACCTGTTTTTTACGTGCTGGAGATACGAAACTCGCATATAAGACACTTGCAACTGACATGCGAGACATACAATACTAGCATTAACGACACCTGTTCCTACGTGTTGAACATACGATACTCATATAAAATGGGACACATACAAAACTTACATCAAAATAAATACTTATTAGTATGTTTTATTCCACTACAACATAACATAGGTTTCTACGTCGCACCAGAGTGTCTCGTTTACAAATGCGACTCACTGTGGGTTGATCCTCAAGGCGTCTGCGTGTACGTTGAGTTGCGCGCGCAGGCGTCGACTTGTGTCGGGCACGTAGGGCGCCAGCAACGTGCACAGTAGCGCCACCAGCTGGCAGCAAAGAGCAATGGCGGTGGCACCTCGAACCCTGCACATAACATAGTAATCAGCATGGTAATATACCTTGGTGGTGACACAGAGTAGAAGAAATACTTTATTGCACACAAACATAACTTACCTAGCAAATACCTAATTGGTGCAAGCAAGTCGACCTAAGTCTGAGCACAGAGCTAAGGAGGTGACTTATTGAATAGAATAGAATATAATTTGTTTATTTACCAGAACAACACAAACAGACTTACATACAGAGTAACTTAAAATTTTGTACTTAATTATTAATAGCTTAAGTCTATGATGTGTTGTGCCAATAATGTACCTACAACGCTGGTATTCTTTCAGTACCTATTGAGTTGAGGGAAGTCCAGTTATGAAATCACATATAAAAACAAAAAGTATAAACTTTATAAAAGAAAGTAAACTTCATAATGGAAAGGAGATGAAAATTCATTTTTATTTAAGTAGTAATTTATTTTTATTTAAGTAGTAACACATTGATCACAAAGACGCAACGTAGTTATTATATATTAAAGTGTTTTTTAAAGCTTGGGTATGAATTGCTCTAACTTCATAGCTCAACATTAACTCGACTGCGAGATGGTGATAACAAAAAAAAAACCTGGCAAAGTTCGTTGTGGGCTCTTCTTAGACCAGGGCGCGTTTGGAACCCTCCTAGCCTTAGTTTTAAGTTAACGAATGCAGCTATCACCGTCACTAACATTAGTGTAACATGTTAATTGTATGAACGCTTCATAAGTGCCTGTGATAAGGTCTACATGAATAAAACATTTTTGGATTTATTATTTATTGCAATAAAAAAAAGACAATTTGTCCAACTATTTCTGGAACACATCGCAGAGTTTTTTGCAAGCCTACACTTTATCGAAAACACATCCTACATATATTTGCCAAGATTTTGTGCAGACCTGGAATCTTTTTGAAACATTCCCATAAGCCAAGGTTTCGCGTGAGGCTTTTTAACAGTCCCGGAACTGACAGGCAGTGGCGTGCATAGAGGGTATGCACAGGGTATGCAGATGATACAAAATGAAGAAAATCTCAAATACGAGTTATAAAAACTTAAGGATAGGCTTTTTATAACTCTTACAATGCCTATCCTTAAGTTTTTTTATAACTTGGACTGGAGATTTTCTCCATTGCATACCCTGTGCAATGTGCATACCCTCTATGCACGCCACTGCTGACAGGGCCTCTCGAATATGTTAAGAAATAAATAAATTTAGAAAAAAACACTTTTACTTCGTAGACTTACGCAAACAAATCAGACCCACTTACTTATCGTCATCGGAGCCTTTGAGCAGCACCCAGGGCTGCGTACTTTGCATATGCTGGTTCCCTATACGCGATACGGACAGCACGTGTCTAAGCCCCTCCCGCAGGCGGCCCTTCTCTATCTGCTGCACGTACGCTGGAACAATGGTTCGCTATTTATATATTCAAACGCCCAGAAGCCGTATGGCCAGCCCACAGAATTAAGAACATACCGAATCCTCATTCAACCATTATTGTATGCAGTGTATTGTGTCCAAAAACATAAAAAAAACGCCCCAAGCACGTCACACTTCACACCCGCAGAATGTTGCTAGATCAAAAATTTTATGGTAAACGTTTAGAACATGTGAGGTAATATAATTACTGTCAACTGCTAAATTAAGCATGAATGATATGAAAGGCTAACCGCCTGTTAGAGAAACACTGCAAAACTGAAGTGGTTTAGATGCTTCCATATTAGTTCTGTACCTATATATCCTATGCTTATGATACTACCAACATAAAATAAAATCCAAGTTGAATCTGCAGTTCCTGAGGTAGAGAATACTTTTACTTGTGATGAAATTATGTATGCGGTTCGGTTAATACTGAGTTGTATGATTTATTACCTAACTTCTAAAAGGAGTGTTATATTTGTCCTACATAATATGTGTACGTAAACGCATGCCAATTTCGCTATATGACAGGTTTCAAATGAGTGAATGAAATAATTATGATTGATTAAATATGTGATGACTTACAAAAAAAGTTATTTATTACCAAGGATGTTCTCAATTTGGTTGTATTTTTTTATTCTGTTTCCTCAGAATTTATGAATCGATTTGAAGTTTTTTTTTTTGTTTTAAACGGTATACTTCCCATGAGGTCCCATTTTCATCAGGTTAAGATCTGTTGAAGAGATTTTGGAGAAATCGAAGGAACTCTTCTAATATTATAGGGGCACTTATAGCGATTCAGTATTTTTTAAAGTAACTTGAGCATTTGCTTTCGAAATTCTTTATTTAGTCAACTGAAACTGATGATAAAGACCACGGATGATGCGTGATGTAGGGTATTGTGGCGCCATCTAGTTAGATACCGTATACAGCACGATTACTTACCACCAGAGAGAGTTCCCTACTCTCGCCGGACACCTGCGCGAGGGGGAGGAAGACGTACTGTTGTCGCTCTATGCGGATGACAGTGCATATTTTGCGTCATCATTTCACCAACTCGTCGCTATCAACCGAATGCAACGTCTGCTGAACCTGCTTCCAGAATGGCTGGACAGGTGGAGGATGGCTGTCAACGTGGGTAAGACGGCCGCCATTGTGTTCGGCGTGCGGAAGCCACTGCGTCTACTCCAACTCCGAGGCCAGGACATAGCGTGGCAGACCTCAGTTCGCTACCTAGGGTGCCACATGGACGCGACATTGAGCATGGTGAGTATGGTCAATCATGCAGTGAACCATGCACAGGCAGCCGCGTCGATGTTGCACCAAGTCCTAAGTTCCAGACTTCCAATAAGGACCAAACTGAGGATCTACGGAGCATATATCCGCTCACGCCTCACGTACGCAGCCCCAGCCTGGTTTGCCCTCTGCTCGGCCCACCAAAAAGACCGGCTACAGGTTCAGCAGAACAAGTGCCTGCGCCTGATTGTAGGAGCTCCAAGGTACGTCAGAAATGACGTCATCCATCGAGACACCAGGACGCCTACCGTGGAGGTTTTCGTCCGCACAATCGCACGCCGCATGTTCGCTCACGCAGACTACGGGCCGTGCGAACACCTCCACGGAATAGCCCTAGCGCTGGACAGACCTATAACAGGGCGTCCACTACCTCGAGAGCTCCTCCAATCACCCCCGCCAGCGCGACAACGCGGAGGCACAAATGGTGACATCGATGACTCAAGGCCCATCGGAATTAACAACATCCCCGCGCGCGCCCACGACGACTACGCTGACAGTGACGCCGACATTTCACGGACAAGACAAACCAACAGGCCCAAAGCCAATGATGGCGGGCCCTAGCCCCTAGACAGGAGCTAAAACATCAATTACCAGGGCAGCATAGCTGCCCTGCGAATAAGACCCGGGTAAGGAGGCGTTGCCTCGAGGCCCGTACCCCCGACCGGCCTATTGGCCGCTTGGAGATGACCCACACGAGAGAGAGTTTAAGGCATCTTTTAGAAGAATAAATAAGAGAGAAGAAGAATGCATAGTTACCGATAACTTCTCTGTTAACGAGCGCGACAACTTCGTAGTCGGCTTCTGTCAACTTCATGTCGGGCAGGACGCCTTTGAACGTGTTTGCGCAGAAGCTCAACGAGCGGTGACAAAAGTTGCCCAGATTGTTGAGGAGTTCAGAGTTGTTTCTGAATAACAAAGAAATTTTATGAATTCTAAGAGCTCGTAAAAAACGCATTAAGAGTAAATTATGAATTAAAGAATATTGCCAATTGGCGTCATTCCATTTTGCCGCAAAAACATATTTCGTACGAACGTTTACACAAATTTCTATTCTATTCACTCTTGTCTGAATCCAAAACTTGTTTTTCTTTAGTTGACTATATATATTACGAAAATACGTAGTGAGTGCCGCGACGAGTTCGAAAAAAAATGCTCAGAACGTACTAATTCGAAAAACATGATCAGAACGTTTGCTCGGGTTCGAGTGTGTAGACAGCACTAGTTAGGAACACCCGCTTTACTCAGATCTGAGCACTCAAAGTGTTAAAGGAAATAACAAACATCAGGGCGTCAAAACAGAAACTTTTGTAAAGTTTGTAAACAAATTCTACTAAACTAAGACTGCGTTAAAAAAGTAAAATGTATTCTTGTTTACGGCCTGGCCTTGTTTGCTAGTAGGGGCACATTTTTACGGAGAGTAGATAAACAAGAGTTAGGACAGAAATAAAGAGATTCATCGCGATATATCATAATTTTGAACAGTGAAATAATTCTGCTTCCATTAAAATTTCAGCTTTTATAACAATTGAATGCCTACCACTATTTAAGCTTCTAGTAATTACCTGGTGCCCAATTCCGTCCAACTGAAACTAGAGTCTGACGTCTCAGGTCGAATGCTGGCCAGGTAGAACCGCCACACGTCTGCTGGTATACCCGTGTCCTGAATCATTCCATCATTTCTTGGTAGATATCTTATTTTTCCACTACAAGATAGCCCTTGTCTGCAATCTCACCTGGTAGTAAGTGATGATGCAGTCTAAGTGGGCTAACCTGTTAGGGAGTATAGTAGCCATACCCCTTATCGGTTTCTACGCGACAGCACACCGGAACTCTAAATCGGCATGTCTTTGCCTTAAGAATAAGCTTGTGTTATGGGTACTTAAAAGGGATACTTAAAATATACAAATAAACACCCAGTCACTGAAAAACATTCATGTTCATCACACAAACATTTTCCAGTTGTGGAAATCAAACCCACAGCCTTGACTCAAAAAGCGGGGCGCTGCCTACTGCGCCAATCGGCCGTCGAAGTAAGCTAGATAGTTAAGAGGTAAGCTAGCTAATTTAGAAGTATGCCGCATTGTTTAACGATAATTTGGTTAAATTAAAGGTGCATCGGCTAACGCAGCTTGCTACTTTTAAGATAAGTTTCCTAATTTATAGATGCATCTGTTACGTTAGAGGTAAATACAAACATACCTGAGCGTCCGTCCCAAATACGCCCACACCTCTCGACTTGGAGAATTTGCCTTCCTCGTAGTTCAGGTATTCTGAAACATTTATAATTGAACTGGGTCCATCAGAGAAATAAAAATAGCCGATGTATGTTATATGTCTGCCAACTCCTTTAGCGTTGTGGTCTTATAGCCGGGGGAGCCCGAGTTCGATACCCAACATGCACAATTTGGAAATGTACAATTTCTGTATTTTCTCGAGTCTTCCGTTGTGGCTAGTCATCACCGTGCCGACAAAGACGGTACGGTACAGTACTGCGTAGGAACCTATTGATAGTAGGTATAGGTTTAATATAAGGGACAAACACCTAACAGGTTAGCCCGCTACCATCTTAGTTATAATTATAACCAATTTAAATTTTAATCAAGGACTAACTTGTATTGAAAAAAAGTCACTTTCCCATTATTATGACGATGGCTTGTGGAGTTCTTCGTTTGGTACATTCAGCCACCGGTAAGGTCAATTCCAATGAGTATACAAAGAAGGTTGATTGACTAAAAACTTAATACGCATATTATGATTAAAACCGTAGAATTTTTTACTTACCTGTAGCAAATATATGGTCTACCAATGCGTAACCCTCGTTAACTCCAATAATGGTCGCCGGAAACATGATGCCGTGGAACGGAACGTTGTCTTTCGCCATGAACTGGTACAACTTTATCTGCAATCGAAAAATAATACACTTGCTTTCCGCAACTTTGTAGGAGTTTGTTTCTTTAATTGATTAATTGAAGTTTTTGACATTTCACTAGCGAAGATGTGAGCGCTGTGGCGTCCCAGATTTGAGTCACGGCAGGCGCAAACTGGGAATAAATAATTTCGGCCGTGGGTATTTACTACACTACCGACAAAGACATGCCACCAAAGGATTTAGCGTTCCGGTACGATGCCGCGTAGATTTCGCCCCGCCTATAAATTTAGGCCGCTCCCATCTAAACATCATCACTTCTTCTTCTTTTGCTTCATCAATTACCAACAGATGAGCTATCAACCAAAAGCTAACAAGTAGTGAAAACACAAAATGTTATCAGATACAATTAAAAAATTACATTAAAATTACACTAATTGTTTAAAAAAAGCGGTCTTAGTTTTGTTTTATATTAAACAGGGCCTTAACTGTTTTGCTGTTGCTATAGTAATCCGTGACCCTATTTGACCTTGAATGTAAACAGAGCTAATTTTGGCACTGCGGAGTTTTAAATTCTATTATTTCTCTAAAAATATTAATCTCAGGAGTGGAACAAAAACTTTTGATTACTATGCATATGTAGGTATATATGCATGGTTATTAAAATAAAATAAATAAACTTATTGTTATAGTAGTGATTTTTAAGACAGAGCTTGTTTGGGGAAGTACTATCGCCACGCTAATTTCTGCCGCTAAACAGCATTGTTGCAATGCTGGGTTCCGGTCTGAAGGGCGTGGTTGCTGGTGTAATTACAGGCACATTAAACTTAACAAATTGACGGACACTGGGTGGCATGTTGCAGGACGCGCTCCTTGCATGCCCCGCAATATTTGCTCTATTTATAGACGATGGCTTTCCGCTCGGTCCGTCAATTATAACTATAAAAAAAACAATTTAAAAAAAAATTGACTAAAAAGTAATTAAAACATTGATTTCAATTTATGAGAGTAAAGAGTCAATTGAATATAGAACATATTGAATAGAAGCAGGCGTTACTTTGCGGAAATCCATGATATATTATCAAAATTAATTAAAATTAATTTTGATGAATATAGTACAAAATATACTCACATCATAATCCTTGTCTTTTTTCCACCATTTTTCGTAGTTTTTAGTGAAGCATTGTGTTATACTGAGGTAGCCTAAGGGTGCGTCGAACCAAACGTAGAACACCTGGATAAACAATAAAACATCGTTATACCGCCAAAATTATCTCTCATCGTTAAGGCGGCGTTTGTAAGAAACTCTTTCAACCATTTTTTCCCCGACTTTGTAAATGTTATCTCCTATAAATTATTGTGTTTGTTTTTTTAACTACATATTATTCAGTTTCCAAAAAATAGGAAACAAAATGTGTAATCTATTTCATCAAATTCTCTCCTATACATATAAGTATTTGTTTCTTTATCACATCGTTTGTTAAGAAGTTCCAACTTCAGACAGTTAATTATAAAGAGTTTCTTTAATATAAATAAAACAAACTTTACATTAAAAATAAATGATTTGACACGACAGTAAAAAATAATTGATTTGACGTTACAAAAGTAGGACTTTTGTAACGTTAACTAGACTTGAATATATGAATTTCGATTATATTTTTTTGATTTTATTTTTCAAAAGATTATTAACTTAATAAGAAAAGTAAGAAAAAATTAAGTGTATTCTCACCTTATTAGTATAACCCGGAACAGGCACGGGCACCCCCCACTTCAGATCCCTAGTCAAAGCGCGCGCCCGCAACGAGTCCCTCAACCACGATCGAGTGACAGCTCTAGCGGGCGGTGACCACCCGCCTTCTGTATTGTTGAACCACGTGCGAATTGAAGGCTCCAACTGTAAATATAATATTGTTTTTAGTCATCTCAACAAATTTGACGCACTTAAATGACCAAATAAAGATTACCTGTCGCTTATCGACAGAAACGTAATACCAGTGTTATTTTTGGGACCATAAAAATGAATTTATTGTAGCCCAATTCTACAATCGATAACTATACATCATTAACCTTGCTTATCTCAATTCAAATAGGACGTCTTAATGAACAAATAAAGCTATAGTAGTATATTAAATAAACAAAGTAGTAGTATAAACAAATATATCGTTATACAAAAAAAAATGTAAACTACAGCATAGTTCAATTATATATAAGGATTAAGATTCAACAAATACCAAGCAACCAAATATAATTAAGGACTGAATCTCAGTGTTTCCCAATGCAATTTACCTTTCGCAGATCAATGAACAAATATAACTTTTCTATATTTGTCACCATCACCATCACATGTCACCATCTTAATAACCAAATAAGGATTGAATAAACATAACGAACCATATAACTTACTTGTCACAGATAACAAATATACCTTACCTCATTTATCTGAGTTAATAAATACAAATTACCTGTCCGAGCTCGATGAACAAATGATCACTTGATCTAACGGTGGGTTTAAGGGAACACACTTTGCATCGCGGCTCTATCAGCTCTATGGCGTTGATCAGCTTGCCGCATTTGTCACATTGGTCACCTCTTGCACTGTCATACAGACAGCCGGGATGAGGGCACGTGCCTTCCACGAACCTGGGCAAAAAATAACGTAAAATAAACCAATGAAATAAAAAGAAACACAATCAAAACAAAGAAATCTTAACAATTTCTAATCTGGCAAGTATGTAAAAAAGATTTGCTCGCTCGCAATCGAGGAGTCGTTTGGGAGTATGGAATGGAATACATGAGCGTTGGAGTGAAATGGATCTTTTTTGCATTAAAGCTAAAATTTGCCTACAATTATTTAGCTGCGCCTTTTGACACAACGTTTGTAAAACAAAAATTAGTACTAGTAGTTAGATATTATAATATGATGAGTATGATCTTTAACAGATAAATTACATTTGTTCGATAGTCAGTCAAATACTAAGTCAGATAAGTTTAGTACATAACATTTTGTACCTTTGGGTACCTAACCTATATTGTGTTGCGGTAGGCCAGTAATATTTAGTAATTAAGATGCAAAAATTAAATTTTAATCACAACACTTGCACGACAATATCTTACATGTTACATGAATTAAGAGTGTGGTACCTGTCAGCCAAGAATCTCTGGCAGTTTTCGCAGAACAGCTGATCGACGGATTGGTTACTGACGAAACCGTTGTCCATCAGTTTTAAGAACATCCTCTGGGCGATTCTGTTATATAGAGAAAATATTATCCTTAAGGTTATATTTAAATATTTTGTGCTGTGTCGTGAGGGCAGATCAAAACACAGTTGTCACCACCCCCTCTGTTCCCTCGGATGTCTTACGAGGCGACTATGGGAACCTCCTTCGTGGAACTACTTCCATCTACTGCGATCAACAACCCGTTTGCACAGGCTTTAGTTAAGTCCAGTAGTGAGCTGTTATTTTACTTATTTTATCTCAGTGGTTTGGAAATGTCTTCAGTATCAAAAAGGGACATGCCTCAGTTTGAGACGACTTTAAACCAGTGGCGTGCAATGGGTCTGCGATCAGGGTATGCATAAAGCAGGGAAATTGCATAAAATGGGAAAGTTCCTTTCCAATACGAGTTATATAAAATAATTTGAAGTGCACGCCACTGCTTCAAACAGTTGACTCTTAAAGATCCCCGAAAAATGTATTGGAACAAAAAAAATTCAATAGCATGGACTGTAAAACCCCATCGGCATTAACCCTTTTTCCAACCGGGCGTATATACTCACTCAGTCTGCTGTGCAGTGCTGGTTCGGCCGAAGTAGTCGAACCCGATATTGAACCAACGATACACCGCGTCGTGGATCGCAAAGTATTTATCGCAGATCTCGCGAGGCGTTATGCCCTCTTCCAGCGCCTGGGGAAAAACAAAACTTATTTATCGCCTACTCTAGGAGTCTTATATTGTGATTCTTAATCACTCAGTCCAGTGTTTTAAAATTAATGTACGACTAATTTGATCCATCCCGTAAGTTTCAGCCCGAGTTCGCAATATAATGCGCACAAAAATATGTTAGTTTAAAGACATTTATTTCTTAAAACGAACACAATAGTTCACTTACATCGAGAATACAATAAATAATATTTTAAAATTAGTAAATAAAAAATCTCAAAGTGCGTAACAAATGTACCATATTATTTAAAAGTAATAATTTTTGCGGGTGGTTAAAGAAAAAGTTAGCGAGCGATAATCGAAAATCGTTTTATAAAAAGGAGGTCACATTAATTTAATTTCAAAGATTTGTAATGTTCCTCAAAACCTTCCTCTTGAATCACTCTACCTATTGCTGAAAGCTTCATTAAAATCCGTTGCGTAGTTTAAAAGATCTAAGCGTCCCAGGGGCGGGAGCTACTTTGCTTTATACTATGTAATTAATGTTTTATTATAAATTATAATAATTGCATAACTAGTTACTAACATTTAAATATATTATACATGCATATAAGTGGAGCTAATTATAAACAAATTGTGTGTTAATTAATGAGTAGGTACTAACTTTGGTTTCTGTTGCGGTGCCGTATTCATCAGTCCCACACACATATAACGTGTTGTAACCACACAATCGACAGTACCTGTGGTAATATTTATTTATTTATTCATAAGACACACCAGTAATTAATTGTAACTACATTCATAAAAAAATTCAATTATGTGTTAGAATGACTCTGTCTAGTGCCATTACAATAATCAATTATAGGTGTATACAGCATTATCGTTATTATCTCCGGTCAAAATTTAAATACTTAAATAAGTATTTAACTAAAAACTATTAAAAATAATAATGTAAATATGATATTACTATATCTATTATAATAGCTTAATTCAAGCAAGACCAATGAAATGCAAAAAAAAACGCTATATTATAATTATAGCCAACCAACCGCATCGTCTCAACCGCTTGCCTTAGATAACAATTCTCACCTAGCGAATATGTCGGCGGAGAGTACGCATCCAATGATGTTTCCCAAGTGGGGTACATTGTTTACATAGGGCAAAGCGGAGGTGATGAGAACGTTTCGGCGACCCTTTATTGGCAATCTGTGGACAACAAACATTTTTACATTAATTTATATGCATTCATTAAAAAAAATCACATATGTTGGCTCGTTAAAAAGGAGTTAACAAGCCGATATATGAGCCGATGATGAGCATTCATGTCAGGGAACACTTTTGTTTTACGACTGTTAACTAAGATGTAGATTTAAAGAAACATAACTGTAAAAAGTTATCATATAAAATACACAGTGACAACCATATTTTCAGTTGACAAACATATATATATTTTAAGGTCAAGTGGGAGCACATTGTCTCTTAAGACTATCTAAGAGCAAGCTGTAAAGACACACTTCATTTTAACCCCCACCGCAAAAACGACGGGTTGTTATAAGTGTGTCGCGTCGTGTGTGTGTGTGTGTGTTTGTGTGTGTGTGTTTGTGTGTGTGTGTATGAGTGTGTGTGTGTCAGTGGGTGTGTGTCTTAAGGTCGTTGTGGGTGTAGATTTGAGTGTGTGTGTGTTGCGTGCTTGTGTGCGTTACCGAGGTGATTACTGACTATACACTATAACAAATTTAAAATCAAAAAAGACCTCCACTACAAAATGGTGATATACCTTTTTTAACAACTCACTCAATATGGATATCAAACGAAAGAGTTTACTAGTAGAATAATGAACACTATGTTGAAAGTTAGGGGTTTTTTTTTTTAATTTTTTGATCATTTTATTCATATGTCCTATAAACCGGTCACGTTTCTCAGACAGACAGATGAATCAAAATAACTTGCCACACTTAAGACGCATCGCTCGTTCGATCGATAAAAAATTCGAATTGAATTTGTGTGATAATGAAGAAGAAATATTTACGGTGGTTTCTCCGATTTCATTGACTCAGGTAAGTTCTGGACACCGTTAATTAAGTTCTGCTTGGCCGCTTCGATTTCCTCGGGTGTCACACTCAACTCTGGAGCTTCTTCGGGGGACCTGAAAAAACATATTATATATACGCGATGTTCCGACGATCTTCCTGGCGCAATGTTGAGCGCTGTGAAGTTAAGTAGGAATTTATTATTTATGAATTTTCTAGTCAAGTGGGTCACTTTGGCGTGCCTCTAAGCGATTTAGTGTTCCAGTGCAATATCGTGTAGAAACCGATTAGGAGATATGACTACCATACTCCCTAACAGGTTAGCCCGCTTCCATCTTAGACTGCATCATCACTTACCACTAGGTCAGTTTGCAGTCAAGATACCACAGAAGTGTTCCATTTCTTTTGTATTTATTACTTCTTTATTTTTTGTGGTGGTTTGGTGGTCAATAGAAGTGTATTAAGTTTTGTAGTCGTCTTCGAGTATCGAAACGCCTTAACGCAAAAAGCAATATGGACCTAATGTTACACGTTTTAAAGTCTCATATTCCTTAATGATTTTGTATATTGGAATGCGTATTGTATATCGATGAATTCCAGCTATTAAATAAGTTTCATAAACTCCGTTTTACTTTGAAGTTCGATTAGAAACGTGCAAATCTTATCCTGGGGATACTTGTATAGCATGGCCTAGCTTATCACATTCTTATATATAAAATTAACGTACCCTATACGTGATACCATATTCGTTATTTGTGGAACGCCCAAAGCTGCATTCGAACCAAATGGCCCTTCCACCGTACCGTCCCACTGACTGAGCGCATCCTGTAACAAGAAAAACTATTACATTCAGTTCTGTCGACCTCCCAGTGGTGTGCGCGTGGTCTTATTATTGTTAGGTCCTAGGTTCAAGCTTCAGTAGAGCTAGCACAGGCAGGAGACAGAAATTATATCCCCCCTTTATATCCCCTGACAAGGGATATAATTAACATGTCCACCTGCTAAAGCACGGGAACATCGATGATGGAATAGGAGAAGTTTATCCCCGTTTTAGTCTATCATTTATTGATTTTCATTTTTTTTTTAATTCTTAACAATGCTTATTATTATTTATATTAGGATATTATTTCCACTTGTGCGTCAGTGCTCTGAGAGTTGATAGAGCTAAGGGAGAAGATAAATTTTTATCCTTCCCATGATAGCCGTGCAGGGAATTTAATAATTTCTGAATTTAACTCAGTTCAAGCCGGGGACACTTTAGCCAAGGCTAGTTAACTACCTACTCACTAATTGGATATGGGTTTAGTATAGCTGCCATTCCCCACCAGGTTAGCCCTTCTTAGACTACATCATAGCTTAACACCAGGTAACATAAACTACAGGCTAACTTTAAGTGAAATGAAAAAAATAAAGTCTTACAATTAGCCAATCCAGCGGTAATTAATTTTCTATGGCTAGAAGATACAGATGGTAGGCTGTAATAAGGCAGTAGTTAATTATTGTCGACACCGGAAACTTGGGCAATTGCTGGACTAATAGATTTTAAAATCCAAACCCCAGTATTTTAAAATATATTTATAATCCCTCTCACCTGCACAGCTTTGTTAGATGCTAACTCTTCCAACCATTTTGCAATGTTGGTGAACTCGTTAAGGTAGGTCTCTTTTAAGGTTTTATTAAATGCGATGGGATATAAAGTACTCCATATTGATATATCACCTGCTGATAGTTTATCCTGAAACAATACATTCACGTCACGATTAAGAAGTCTGGTTGTATCTCATTAGCCATAGTATATATATTTCTACTGCTGCTTAAACAAAAAATATTACAATATAATACAAGAAACATGATTCTTTTGTTTAGTTTTTGCTTGAACTTAATAATGTTATTAAGTAATATCAAATACAAGGGATTGTCTCTATATTGTCTGCGAATGGTACAGAAGTTAAAGCCCATACAAAATACCAAATAAGCAACTATTAACAAATGCTAGTTTGCTATAAAATCCACATAGGCAAACAACAATTATTAAATATCCTACTTATTTCTAGGTTTAAATGCAAGTTTATATAAAGTGTTATGTGTCTATTTTTTTCATTAAGTGTCTATTTTTTTAACAAAAACTAATAAATTACTCAAGCTTTTTTTTTAGTCATTCCTTTAGCAATAATTAATATAAAAGGGAAAAAACGAGTCACTTTATGCATAGCATATAAACAAATTTTACTATTGTCTTGCACAAATCTTTATGACAGTTGCAGCTAATAAGGGTATGCAGGTTGAACTAAATAATCAACTCACCAAAACAACATATTTTTGTTTTGTCAACAAACCCTCAAGCATAAGCAGTAAGGAGTTTAAAACCTGCTTCAAATCAGACGGTACAGATTTGCTGGTTAGTATTGTAGATACCACTGGTTGCAGGCGTGTCGCCTCCCATTCTAGTATTTCATTACTGGAAAGAAATATATTTATTAACGTGACTATTTTGAGAGAAAAACAATAGTCGTATTTGTAAGGCTAGCCGGCGAAAATGGGCTAACAAGAATCCCCTCTAACTTAATAGTTCTTAAAAAAATTCCACCATATCAATCGTAATGTTTATGGATAAGTCACAATGACAAACTTTACATAGAAAATATTTTTTTAAACAACCTTTCAATGCTCATTAGTAGGCATAAAATATAATTGGTACAAACAAAAAGATATTTATTTATCAAAACAACCTTATGTAGATAAACCTTGTCCTTTAAAGTACGTTATTTAAACACATCGCTTAGCATATAATGTAACATTAATATATTGCACCATCACATTGCAGTAAGAGAGTTAACTTTAATGAGTAAGATCTTCTTCAAGTTTTAGATTACTGAAAGACCTAAACTGGCCCATTTGTGGCTCATTTGCTTTAAAATATTTCCTTATGACCCATAATTAATGAGTGGGAAGCTACCGGGAACAGTAAGTATATTATAAAATATTATAAAATAAAATAAAGAGTAATTACTTTCATAATTTTGCTTACCATTTACCCATGTCAGATAAACCAGAAAGTAAATACAATGTAGCTGCATTACTGCTAAATATCGTCAGGTTTTCATCCACTTCAAGCAATGGCAGCACCTGAGGGCCAGTGAAAATGTCTGTTGTACCTAGGACAGAAACAATTTTTGATGTCAAACATATGATATTGGCGCGCCTAGGCGGTAAAAATGAACCCATTATTATCAGTAACTTGTTAGAATAGTTTGTAAAGCATTGGAGTAGCATGGAGGGTAAATGCTATAATTCCCTCTCACCTATGAGTGCCCAGCAGAGTGGTATTAATAGGCTAAGGATGATGCTTTGAAAATTATAGACAGAAATATACATTTTATCGATTCATTTTATTTATTTCTATAATATAATTTGTGTTGTTTTGTTGAGTTGTCTAACCTCCACGACAATGTAAAATATAAATGATGCAATAAGAAAATTTAAAAAAGAATCACCATCGTATAGCTATAAACTAGACTGTTAATAAAATAAATTTACTTTAAAAAGATTTAGAGTAAATAAACCTAATATTTAATAGAGAAACAAGAACAAAATCGCAATATAAAAATACCTTCCAATGAAGTTTGGTGTATCGTGAGCCCTTTGCCGGCTAATTTACCGGCTATCAGCAACTTCAGCGTTGCTGTGTTGTTTTGGTTTGTATGAACTTTCATATTCGCTATATTTAATTTTTTTTTAATAAAATAAATACCTAAATTATTTCTAACATAACCTATGTGTAACTCAAACCTCGCAAAGTTGGCACTTGGCAATTACTTGTTTTGACATTGACATATGGCATGGACCCTCACACTCCCACACGTTTAAGAAATTATGTTGTGAACCTGTTTTTCAGTATGTGTTTTGAAATAATAATAGTGATTAAATATAACCATAAAAAATATTTTAATTTTTACAGGATTTATGTACCTACCAAAAAAAACAGGCTATAGAAATATATGTTTAAAATTGCCACGTAAACGGTCTCATCAAACCGCGTGTCGTCACTGTATGTATACATATATGTCTTTAAACCGTATTGACCAAGTTTTTAGGACGCTAAATAATAAAGAATACGCATAATAAGTCGGTATTTTGTTAGATATGACAAAAGCGTACGATAAAGTGTGTAATATGATATACTATTGCTGCTGTAAAAAAGCTGTATGACCTAGGCATTCGAGGAACAACGTATCTTCAAACAGATCTTCGGCAATGTACCCTTGAGTATAAGGATTGAGGAAGTTATAAATTACACCATACAGATTCTCCTGCTTTTCGAGGAGTAAAGCAAATTAAGCTTAATTTTCATAATATATCATGGATTTCCTTTCTCTAGGTGGCATCTTTAACAAACATCGTTATATTTTTACCAATTTACAGAACACTCATATAAATTATACACATAAACCTTCCACATGAGTCACCTTATCCATTAGTGAAAACCGTATAAAAGTCCGTTCAGTGGTTTTTCACACCCAGACCGATACAGTCGCGGCGGGGGACTTTGTATAAAAGATTATATAAGCTAGTTGAGAGTTCTGGGTGAGGATCATGTGGGGGAACGTGAGGCAACAGATAAGTGATATATGGCTGCTGAATCGAGCCGTGGTGGTATGCTGCCGATCTACGAATATGTCAGCAATTATAGCGAGGGTTGTCAATTTCTAAATATTGTATTTAACACTTTCTCATTTATAAACAATACTAGGTATAAAATATTTAAAAAATATGTGGACGAACACAGATCACAGGCAAATGCTAATTTTCAATAAATAAGACTTATTAAAATTACAATAAATATTTACTAAAAATTATTTACATTATATTTATACATGTAATATAAATTCAGATGATTTTAATGAAAAAAACGATGTGGCATTTTTGTTTATTTTGTCAGCCTCTTGGAATTTCGCATGTGTTCGCATTCAACAACTTTGTTTTTGATTTCAATTATTCAGTTTGTGTCTTCTATCTTGTCATGATGATTTTTTTTCTTTTTTTTCCTTTTCAAACCTTCATGATCTGGAATATCAACATTAACTTTGCATTTCAATTTTGCAGATATTCTACCAATTATTAATGCATTATTTTCATTCTTAGTAACACTGTCATTTGATAAATTATCAATTACTTGTACATTTACACAATCATCTGTTCTATCGCATTGATACTTCTTCTTCTTTCTTGTTTTCATTATTTCTGTCTCCTCTGGAATCTCAGCCTGAGTGTTTTCTTCATCAGTTTTGTGTTTTGATTTTGTAGGTTTTCTACCACTTACTAAATCATTTTCATACACTGCCTCACTGTCTTTTGGTACCTGTTCAGCTTCTTGTATTTCATTGCTTCTTGTAACTGTACTGGTGCATCGTATTTTTTTCTTTTTATTTTTCTTTTTAATAGGATTCATCTCAGTTTGGCTGTTTAAATTTGCATCTTCAACAATTTGAGAGTCTTCTTTACAAATATATTTTATTTTCTCATGCTGTGTGTACCCTTTGTATTTTAGCTGTTGTATAAGAATTTGCTCTTGCTGTTCTATCCTTAAAAGCTTGCCTAATGCCTTTAGACCATGACGTGCACCTCTGTAAAATAATAATTTAAGAACCATTATAAAATAGGTTTCAATCAAGGAGTTGTTCATTGGCCGATGTCAACAGATACCAGCCAGATTGAATGAATGGCGCGAACGTTCTATTGAAGCCGGATCTCTAAGCAACAAGGGTCACCCAGGTGCGTGAGGAGCGTTAACTTCCATGGGTAAGGTTTACATCTATGTACCCGTGATTGGCTTTGTAATAATACGTTTTGATCCATAATTTTTCCAGTTGACGCGTGTGAAACCGCAAGAAACAGCGATATAAATATAAAGATAGTAATAAAATTTATAAATAGCGGTGATTGCCTGGTTTTAGGGCTTTAGCCTCTCGCCTACCAATCTACACAATTAATCCTGCATGCCTAAGAGTTCTCTATAATTTTCTCAAAGTCTATCATACAGTCCTTTTACCAAATAACATAGAGCCCAAGTCCTTCTCATTCTAATATTGTGCTAGAAATCAAGAACCATGCGCTGTACTGAGCAGATAATGGGTTGATAATGATGATAAAATATATTTCATATAAGAACCCAAATAATAATTTTTTCACGTCTGTGCTATATTCAACTTATAATCTGTATAAGTAATTTCCTTCCTATATCTAAGTTATCTGATGGACTACTACCTCTCTTTGAGGGATGACATTTGAAGTGGTGTGTAAATTATGTATTAAAATTTAGTTATGCATATATTTAATATTTATATATATTAAGTATATTTTATTTAAATTACGTAATGTATTTGTATTTATACATTTTGTTATATGTGTATATATTACAATACTCTTGGCACTATGCTGTTCTCTTGCTTTAAGTCCTGTCTACAAAGGTTGCCTGTAAGATATCAAGAAGAGGCCTTATTGCTTGCTTATCTGCATTGTGTTTTACTATAAACTACTGACTGTTTCTTCTCCTTTATGTTATACTATTAATATATATAAAATTTAACTTTGAACTATTTCACTTTCACCTATCATTCTTCTTTTCTATCTCAAAAACAATGCAGTGCTCTGATTTTGCAAAAATAAAAAAAAAATTGGAATTCATACTTATGAGCTGTTCTCCCCTGGCAGGCTACGTATAATTCTTCATCTGTCAATTTTACTTTGTCCTTGGTGTCATCTTCATCATCAGATTCCGAATCAGAGTCTCTGACTCTAGTTGTTATATCACCACCTTAAATTAAAAGATGTAATACAATTGTTTAAAAAAAATCAGAACTTATTAAGGAATTCTATACCCAACAGGATAATAAGGTGAAAAGGTGATTAAAGTGTACTTGTTAAAAATAAAGAAATTTTAGTTCAATATTATCAAATAACTTTACTACAAGAGCAAATTTAAAATTTTCAGATCTATGGAACACAAGTCTCTTATTTTTTAAATTTCAATTTTAGAGTAAAATGAGTGGTAGAATACAGACATCAACATGCGAAGCAACATGAGATTATTGTCTACAAAATCTAGACAAAAATTTCTTCACCTTGCCCAATAACAGCAGTCTTAACAAACAATTCTGAATACTGCTCATTGTCTTTGGGAATTTCCTTTTTCTTTTTTTTCAACTTCCATGTGCTGTTTGTTATTTCAAATTCATCTTTGCTCTTCCTTTGTATTTTTTTTGTTTTCCCATCTTTATTCTCCACCTAAAAATATACAGAAGATTTGTAGTAAGCCATCTGGTCCTAAGATATTTTATTATAACAAAGCTATGTTTTGTCAATCCTAATATTGAAGCCCCCAACCATGGCATTAGTGTTTCATCCTAAAGAGCAAATAATTATGTGTTTTTTTTTGTCAAAATTACTGATTCTTATTAACATCATATGATTCTTCAGGCTATTAATGGCCATTCTTCAGGCTGTTAATGCCCCCTAATCACTTCTAGAGTTTTAGAGCATAGATCTAACATTGCTTCAATGCAGTTTGTAAGGTTTTAATAGTTTCACATGTTAGTGATAATAACAGAAACAAAATGATAAACTTTTCTCCAGGCAATTTCCTAATTCCAGACTGAGACCTTTCACAGAAAAACCCAATACAATACTGCACCTTGCCTCCACAGTAATTCCTAACGGTAAGTAATTGATAGTATGTGAAAAAATCTAACCTCTAAATTGCTTGCAGCTTTATCATACAAGGTACTCCACCAATGTTCAGTAAAGTCTGCAGCAGGATCGTATCCAACACCTGTAAGACTGTGCTTTATTTTTGCCTTCAGTGGTTCTGATATGCCAGTTTCATATTTGCCCAGACCTTTGCCTGCATAAAAAAATATGGGTTAAATATTAATGTTAAACTGTGTTTTTTTTAAATGCCCCAATAAATGGATGGTTTAATACAAAAGAAATTTGTTAATCTAAGTTTGGTTTAAGTTAACAAGTATAGATAGGGCCCAAATTTTACTGCTGCACTAACCAGTTCTGTCCTTCACCAATGGTCACCTGGGAGAGATCGCTTTAGGTATAATATTACCTTTTGCACATCTTAATTGGTAGTTCAGCTTGCTTTTATTATTTTATGTGTGTATAATATCTTTAATATGTGCAATTAACCTCAAATATAATTAAGGCCTCATTCAAAAGGCAAAAATGTGCATACCATTTCAAGTAGATCTACTTGATATGGTGCATCTCTTTCGGCCTGAGGAACCAATAAAGCATTGCGAGATCCTGGGTACAATACCCTAGTTGGGCCAAAAATTGTTTTTCCAGTACTAGAACAAAGTATGGACATTGGCTTGGTCCACCCAAGAGCCACCGAGAGCAAGTAAAGCTTTCGGTACCGGTTATTATCACAAACGACATGTTTGTGATAATAGTTGTGGAGTGTTATGGCCCACAAAACTACATTGGAACAGCATGATGAGTCTATGCTATAGAACCCTCACTCCTTAGAGTTCCAACAGAAGGATGATGACTTTGTGTACTCATGAAGAAATAAGGATAAGCTCACCATCACTCCAACCGTATTTTTCCAGTTGTTTTCTTGCGAATTCCATTTTATTTTTTAGATAACTATATTAAGTAAGTTTGCGGAGTATGCTTAAATCTTGTGATAAGCGCTGAAGCAGTACACAAGATTTGCTGTATTTTCATATTACAAAAACAATTAATTTAAACAAATATAACATCGCAATTTCCAAAGAAACATTAGGTACCTATGTACAAAAATACCAAATATTTCTAACCTACAAGAATTGAAGAAATAAGTAATAACCACCAAAGAACAGTGTTGCCAGTGGTAAAAAGTAACAGTACCTAACAACGTTATTTTATGTGAAAAACACACAAATCAGGTACTATACTAATGATACTAATTTACAACATACGAGACGTCATCTGTCTCTTCTTAATCAGGGGATTAAGGAGAGACAGATGAGAAGAGAGAGATCGAAAGAAACATCTTTTTTTAATTTAAATCTTTAACATGGTCAACCAAAGTCGGCTCACAGAGATTATGTGTACGTAAAAAAACACAGACTCTCGCTTGTCTGAGCATAGATATAATATAGGATAGAGATTAAGAAATTCACCAGAGTGAATAAGAGAGTCAAAATATTTAATAAAATAATAAAATAAAAGAGAGTCAAAATATTTATCGTCCTAAAAGTAACATGAAAGTATCTTTCTGAGTCGTACCATGGAGGTAGCTAAAGTAACGTAAAATGTTAAACAAGTAACATTCTGGTTCTACACTACCAAAGACCCTTAATCCTAGATTGAGCCCTAGATATTTAATACGTACCACTGAAAGATACAGGACCTATAAGGTTTTTTTTGGACCTGAAATACAAGTTGTATCTCAGGCCGGTTGTATCATACAACTGGCTTATGTCGGAAATTGATTTAAAATTTTTAATAAGCAATTTTGGCCAATGGGTGTTCACGCTTATACAAATTTCCATTCCCTTTTTAAAATATTATACTACGATCAAAAACGTCATTAGATTATATTATTTTTTCTTGGACTGCCTGCCTAAATATTGCCAATACCTTTTAACAATTAAATTCTTCAACACGCCCCTCATTGGGGTAATATTATTGAATGAATATTACGAAAAAAAACCGGCCAAGTAAGTAAGAGTCATGCTCAAGAAATAAGAAAAAGTAGGGTTTAAAATAAAACTATATTATTATTTTAATGAAACTGTTAATTTTATTGAAAACATCGGCATCTTGAGTCAATTAAGTATGAAATTTTTGCCACATGTACAGGTTTTTTTTTAGTTCGAGAGGGAGGTATATGAATGAGGTATCCGTGAGGTGTGTGCCAATATAACATTACGTTACGAGCCCCAGTTAACGCGTGTCAAAACCGCGGGAACAGTTTTAAAAAAATAAGGAAAAGAAACCCGCAAAGTTTATTTCCGGACCATATCATCCAGATCGTCGATCGTAGACTCATTGTTGCTAAATAAAAAGGAGAACAATATTAATTAAATATTCAAATAATCACACTATCTCTCTATACACGGGTTATACTGCGACTGTTTAATTTTGATGAAACAACATTTTTTAATATTCCACCTCCCATCTCCCTGGCGCAGTGATGTGCGCTGAGGACCCAGGTTCCATACACAGCAGGGGCAATTTGAAACTTATAAATTTCCAAATTGCCCCTGCCATCTGACTTTCTTTAGTATGGTTTGATGGGAGGCTTCGGCGGTCAAAGACGTGCTATTTTTGTTTAAGCGGTCTTGTATAATACCAATTAATAACTACCTAACAGGTTTAATCACTAACACCTTAGACTGCATCATCACATACCACTATTTTGAAAACAATTTTCCAAAGTGAATTGACATATTTAAAAATAGGGCTATCCATTTCCAGCAGATACTGAGTGAAAATGAGCACTACATATAGATGTACCAAGATATTTGGTACAACAGGCCTTACCAATTTTGACAAAACAGAAATGATGCCTAACTCTTAATGTTTAACTTCATGGTAATAATTATCATTGGGATCTCTTTTAGACCTTTCCAAATAGCGTAGGCCGTGGGAACCCATTGATGAATAGTTTTCAAACTGCTCTTTCGATAACAAGTCAGGCCTGAAGTTCTTCAGGAAGTACACCCAACATTTGACTGTTTCTCGGTCAGATGATTCTCTGGAATTACATTTATAAGTTGTTTATGCAAGTTGTCCACAAATGGCAAACAGTGAGAGATTTGCAATTGGTGGCAATCCGTCCTTTCCACCTTATTCAGTTGTGGTGGGTATTCAGAGCTGGAGCACATACCCTCATATGCTTTGAGTTTTTTTTTGCAGCAAATAAGCAGACTTTACTCAAACTTTAAAGCAAAACTCCCAGGAGCTTTGGTAAGCATGTGTTTTTATAAGCAGGAAACCTCTGATTCAATCCCAGGCAGAGGCAATTTGGGAATTTATAACATCAGAATTTTTTCAGAAATGTGCCAATTATATTATGGGTTTTGATATAACTGTAATACCCCTAAAACTTTTGCCTGTTACCAATTTACTTACTCTACATCATCACTTAATTTTAGATAGAACAAAAACTTTAAGAACTTTAAGATGGTAAAGAAGTTTAAAAAAGTAGCAAGTAGTGTTAAGTGTATATTATGGATTACTTGGTTGTTGTTTTAAAGCAAAGATAAAAGCTTAATACTTACGATTTATTAACTATTATGTCATCAATTTCTCTAACATAATAATTGGGATGGTCTTCTAATATATCTAACTTGGAAAGCATAGTATCATCTACTTCGTATACCTCGCCTAAAAATTGGATTATAAATCTATATTAAAATTGACATAAAAAATTATCAACATAGGCAGAGTTTTTTGTTTTATTTACAGTATCTTGGAAACTGCCTGTATTTCAATTATGTTTTCATTAATTTTTTAGGGTGAAAGGCACTACCAAGACACTTTTTGCCAAGTTCTGTTTTCAAAAGTTGTTGTAAAGTGGATCTTTTTGAAATAAATAAATTTAGCATTTTAAGGTCTGTATTTTAAATCTTTACCTCTGACATAATGCCCATCCCCAGGGCTGTATAATAAGAAAGGAATGTTGTACTTTGTTCCAATAATCAATGGATACTTAGTCTTTGTAGTTCCCTCTGTTATAAATTTACCAATACCATGTTCTGGATTCGTTAGCCAATGGTGGTTCGGTTCATTACGTTTTAGTGTGCCGTACACGAACACTTTGTGGTTCATCTGCGAATACAGAGTTCTTTACATCCTCGTTAAAATTATAAAGAATCTAGAAATCTTCTAGGAACATACGGTTCGAATTTTTGTCTGGATTTTTGTTCTTATAAAAATTGTTCCCAGTAGATGGGTCATCTATTGAATAATAGTAAATGCGAATTTAATATTAACATTTTTAAATAAAATCATTTATACAACAACAATAAAGAAAAAACAATGTTCACAGATTACTAAATACTACTTAAAATTGACGTAAGATCCGATAAAGTCGATCAAAAGTAGTTGTCAGTTTTTATCCCCGCCGATTATGAATATATTGTGACTTTTTATGTTACGTGCCGAAATAACAACAATTGAGCTAAGTTATGTAAACACATATTTTATTTATTTATTATTAAAAGTATATGTAGTCGCAATATTTTAATTCTTACTTGGATGGGTTTGATTAGATGCCTTAATTACTATGTTTTTGAACAGCATATTGTCTGACGTACTGATGCTTGTATGTTGCAAAGTAATTTACAACTCTCCCTTTTCTTGTCTGGAAAAAAATAGCAGGCTTGAATACCAGGACATTGGATTTTTATTCATAATATCATGTACCTAGGGGGCGGAATTAAAAAAAAGTATTTTTCAGTTGTTATATTTAACTGCAGGGTTTTAGAATGTGCGTTGATAGTTTTTAAATTGTTCCCTTTTTTTAATATTAAATAATAAACCATCCTTTCATACAATTTTTTTGTCCAAAATAGTTTCGATGTTTCACATGTGCCAGTTGCAGGCGTTTCGGAACGGCACATATTTCTATATTTTAAACTATTTATTTTTATAATAGACTACTATAATATAATGGACTTAAAGTTAATTTGTCGGAATTTTTCATTTTATGCCATCTTCTTTATTTTTACATCCCTTGTTAAAAATCCTGTGCACGCGACTATTGTGATCTCTATTGAAGACATACTAAACTTGCATTTAAGACTCTCGCGAACTGAAAACGAAACGTACTATAATTGCATAAAAGATACTCATATACAAGATGCACTAAACTTTATGTATGACACTGGCAATCCAAATACAAGACATTGAATGAAAGACTTTCGTTCTTATAAAAACGTACCAAAACTCGCATAAAATACAAGTTGTTACCGTACACGAATTATTCAATACTTGCGTAAAAGATACTTGCGACCAGTATACGAGACGTACTAATCTTCCATAAAAGACTTGCAACCCAAATATGAGCCGTACATAACTTGCATAAAAAACACTTGTGCAATCCAGTGGTATGCACATCCTATATGCACAAAAGCACCGCCTTGCCTAAAACTTTTGTATAACTTATAAAGGAGAAAGATTTTTCAATTTGAAACCATCTTCCATTTATCGTCGTTATGTGATATTTACTTATGATAAATATCCTATTGTTAAATTTAAATATTTTTATTTTTCTCTAAGATGACTAAATTTTAAAATGCATCAAAAAAAATTACCCATCTTAGAGACTTCAATTAAAGGGGAAATTTTTTTACTCTCCATTTTCTCATGACATTTATGACAATAAGTGTCAACTGTCGTAACTCGTAGTAGATTGCAGTCGATTCATTCAAGAATTGTTTTTTTTTCATCAGTTGAAAATTTTGCGTACACATGGATTGTTTGCGCGTTTCGAAATCAAATCGCTTATTCAGTGATTATTATTTGCTAGCGAATCTTTTCAGTATGTGCCGCACCGTTATTTAGTGGTTAATTTATTAAACAGTGAACATTTTTAAATTATTTGGTGTTAGAGTGCTAAAATACAAATCTATCAAAATGAGGCTAGCGGGCACAATTTTTTCGAATGTTACCAAAATGTTGGACTTTTATTCACAGTTTAACCCATCGCCGCTCTCAATAAAACAGTTTATTGACTTCGGTAAGTCTTCAATTATAAAGTTATCTCAATAAAACCTATGTTTTACGGCTTAAGTTTCAATAAATAATTGTGAATTTTTCAAGGTCGACCAGAGTACCGCCGAGCTGTTTACATGTTTTTATATGTATGGGACTTACGCAATTTAATAATATTAATAATGAGTTATATATAAGAAGTTATTACTTATTAACCATTATAGTGTAAACTATGCAGTAAGTAAGTCAAGGTCGTTAAGGTTATTATTTTGCGATGTTAAAAACTAAAGATACACATGCGTAAATATTGAAAACTTGTGTATAAATACACAATATAATCATCAAATGTTTTTAACTGCAATGTGTATAGCATCTGTAATGATTTAGTTTACTCTGTTTGATCACTTAAATTATTATTATGAAAAATATAGTCCATATTGTATTGTAAAGTTTTATTACTTTACTATTTCAGTTGTTAAAAATATATAATAAATCACCCATTATTTAGATTTCTGTTTAGCTGGTGGCAAAATCCTCATGTATCAGGCTCCAGCTTATCCATAAAATTCAAAATTCATTTATTTCTAGTAGGCCTAATATAAGCACTTTTGAAACGTCAAGTCTAACTGTTTGTAGTGACTCTACCACCGGTTTGGAAGGCAGATTCTACCGAGAAGAAGCCGGCAAGAAACTCAGCAGTTGCTCTAAACATCCATTTTTCTATCTTGTGAGAGATGAAGTGGAGCCGGATGCTTCCAAGCAACCTTGTCATAAAGCTTCTAATGTTAGTTGAATATCATCTTGCCATTAGCCAGCCATCCAAAACGGGTGGATAGGATAACAAAATGTCACCCTTTTGTTTTATTTATCTAGGTTACACTGTAGTAAATGCCTAGTTAACATTCCGTATAGTGTGTTAGCTTGCATCCTCAGGTCAGTTTTATTTCGGTTGATATGTCCTCATAATCTTCATACCTTTGTGCATGCCTTCTTTTTTCTTTCTGCCGTATTTTGTAAGTGACCAAGTTTTGCAGCCACAACTCTAGCAGTTAAGTAATCTGATACATTCACAACACTTTGCTTTTTATAATTTCTAGTTAATGTTATGTTTGCATTGTGGTGGCTAAGAGGAAAACCCGAAAGAGTTAAATCAACAGACTGAAACACAATTTAATTTAGTTATTCAGAATAATTTAGGTCAATAAACAAACTTTACTATTAATACAAAATTAACCATTTCAGTATGTATATAAAGTTTAAAATTCTTTAAAAACTGCTTTCAGCGAACTAAATTAATGAATGAAAAACAATTCATAACACATAGACAATAAGTGTTGTTTTAAAACTAAAAACTTTTCACACTCAAGGTATAAGTGAAAAGTATTGTTACCAACAACACAATAAGTGCTGGCAATCATAATCTTTTTAAATCAGTTTACTTCAGCAAGTAATTGTTTGTATTCATGAGCTGTTATTCATGTGTCAAATAATAACAAATCTATATCTATAAAGCTGAAGAGTGTTTTAGTTTGGAAGTGCTAATCTCTAGAACTTCCAGTTGGAGTTTAATAATATTTTTTGATTTGTTATTCTCCAGAGAGAATATAGCCTAATTAACGTGAAAGTTTGTATTGGTTAATTTTTTTGCTTTATTCTACTACAACTGGTTGATTGGTGAAGGGCTGTTCAAAGCGAAGATGCAGTCTAAGATAGTAGGGGGCTAGCCAGCCTGTTAGTGGTATGGCAGTTTTATTAAACCTAAAGCCCTGTAAGCAATTTCTAGATGGAATCAAACCCAAGCGCTTAATCCTTTGTTGGTAGGGTTACTAGCCATTGACAAAGCATTACACCACACCAGAGAATTCATTAACTAAAATTCCCAAACTTCCTCTACAGGGGTCAAACCTTCCTACTCCCATAGTCACCACTGTGCCAGGGAGGTTAACATATTAGAAATTGTATGTTGACAAACTCAGTGATAACCACAAGTTGGTAACAAAATATGTGTAGAACAATTTGAATGATTCTGACTACAAAATTATAATATAACTTTTTTAGCATCTTTCTCTTCTAATTATACATTTTGAGAGTGTTTCTCATGTTTTTAAGGTTTCTTTTATTTAATAATAATAATAATATAAGAATGTTCTGGAACAAAACAATAAGGTAGTAGGTATGACACAATCAGCCTGTATTTAATTTATAAATTTAGGTCACAGATGACAATGTTTACTGAGTAATTGTAACTCAATATGTTTAATTATATATACCTAAAGCTTGTGTGATATTTATAATGAACTAGCTGTTGCCTGCAACTTTGTATTTTTTACAGTTTTAGGGCTTGTACACAAAACTGCGGTGCGACGTCGCATCGCAAAAACCTGCGACCTCGCACGACCCACCGCAAGAACATACGAACTGATTCGCATCGCGTATTTCTGCGATGTTACGTCACACTTGTTGACCATATTATGTTTAGTTCGCTCTGAGACTGCGCGTGGGCAAGACGTGTACTTTAATGTAAAAAAATGACAGAGTACGACGTTGATTTTTTAATATCACTGATTGAGGAGCGCCCTGTTCTTTGGGACACTAGTAATGAAGATTATAAAAACAAATTCATCAAACAAGATGCTTGGAAGGACGTATGTAAAAGTTTATTTCCAAATTTCGAGGAAAAAGAAAACAATGAAAAAACTAAACTTGGTAAGTAGACAAAAACCGTGATAGCTAGAAAGCTGAAATTTTCACAAATGATGTATTTCCGTTGCCGCTATAACAACAAATACTAAAAATTAAAAAAATATATATATTAAGGGGGGTCCCCATACAATAAACGTGTTTTCTATTATAGATAATAGTACGGAACCCTTCGTGCGCGAGTTCGACTCGCACTGGGCCGATTTTTAGTTTTGCGATGTGATCCTTTTGTACCTGTTGTATTGACTTAATATCAAGAAAGCGAGCAGCAATGTAAGCCGCATTGTATATTCTTAAATTTTTTGTAGTTGCCAGCTTAATGCTCCAACTTCACTAGTAAAGTAATCCGAATATTCGTTTCTTATTATATTTGCACTTACTACCTGACTACCTACATTCGAAGTGGTAAGTTGTTGTTGAAGTGGTTGTAGTTCAGAATCTATGATCATTTCAACAGGGGTGTCTAATCCATCACGGTTAATTACAAAGTTATGTAGTATGCAACAAGCCTTGACAATGTCTATTGCAAAATTATATGAGACGTTAATGGGCCGGTGAAATATTCGCCACTTATTGGCCAGTATGCCGAAAGTACACTCGACATATCTTCTTGCCCTACTCAAACGGTAGTTGAATACTCTTTGTTTAACGGACAAATGCTTGCCAGAATAAGGGCGCATGACATTATTCGAAATAGAAAAAGCTTCGTCTCCGACAAAAACAAATGGAACCGGTTCTTGAAAACCCGGTAACGGCCTCGATGTTGGTGTAGGCAAATCACCTCTCATCAGTAAGTCGTACAATTTCGTGTTGTGGAAAATAGTGGAGTCGCTTTCCTTTCCATACGCTCCTATGTCCACATAGATGAATCTGTATTTCGAGTCAACAATAGCTAACAAAACTATTGAATTGTAGCCCTTGTAATTAAAAAAAAGTGATCCACTGTTTGAGGGACTACGAATACGAATATGTTTCCCATCAACGGCTCCAATACAGTTAGGGAAGTTGGCTTTCTTGTCAAAGTTCGCAGCAATTTCTTCAAACAGCTGTTGCGTTATTTTTGGTATGTTTTCATTTAAACAAAATTTCCATATTGCACTACAAACTAATCGTATTATTTTAGCAACTGTACTTATTCCTCGATAATAATCTAAATGTATATTTCTGATTTCATTTCCGGTCGCTAGGAATCTGTAACATAAATAGAAAAAAAAAGGATTAATTTATATAATAAACTTGAAAAGTAAAGAACACTAACCTAAAACGATATAAACATACATAAATTAAATATTGTCTATTTTTTTTGCAGGTAATTCAGTAATACAAAGATGGAGGGGGATTAAGGATACCTTTAATAAATATGAAAAGAAACTCAAAGATGCAAGTAGGTCAGGGTCTGGATCAAAAAATATAAAAGAATACCATCTGTACAAACAATTAAAATTTCTTAAGAAAAATTTACAAAATGAGACCACTACCAGTATAAAAGATTTAGAAAATGAGCCAGATAATCAAGAAGGTTCATCTAAAACACGTTACCAAAAGCAACCACCAAAAAGAAAGATGGTTAATAATAATTTTGAAGATGATATTGTAAAGATTTTAAAGGAAACGGAGAATAGACACATATCTTTTTTTAAAGGTATTCTACCATCTCTTGAAAGGTTAGATGACAATAAAACACTAATCTTTCAGAGCAGAGTTCTTCAAATTTTAACAGAATTGCATCAACCTCACGGCTACTACTATCCGAATAGCAACTACCAGGGTGGCTATCAAACTCAACATTTCGCTACATCTCAACAAACGCCACTTGTACGTCCACAGTCATCTGCGAGTTACATACCAGATCAAATTGATTCACCTAGTAATGATTTTTCTACCTCAAGCATATTAAGCACACTTTCAACTGAAGAAGACTTTGATTTTACGTAAATTTAATCGATTGTAATATTTGGAAAACTCTTTTCTCAATAAAAACTTATGTAAACAATTAATGTTTTACTTTACTTACCGGATAGTGAGGCCAATCATTTCCAGAGGCATAACAGGAATTCTCCCCTTGTACGATCGTTTCTGAAGATATGGTGATAATAAACTTAAAAGCTGTTCGAATGAAGATATGCTCATTCTAAAATACTCAAAAAATTTTTTTTCGTCGGTTTTCAAAGCTTCATATTTTAGATGGAAATAGTTCCCATCGGGATTCATAACAGTAATAAATGGATGAACCCAAAATCTTCTTTGTTTCTTTTTCCTGTATCTCCTTAGCAATAACAAAAGTGCACACTTCTTTTTACGATCCATGTCACGACCTAGTATTCAATTTAAAATACGTTTAGTACGGTTGACGGTCGTCGAAGGAATGTTCACCCTGGGAGACGCCTTGCCGCACGAAATCGCATCGCAGCAATTCGTGTCGCAACTTTCTGCGTTGCGAATTCGCATCGCGTCGTATCGCAGTTTTGTGTTCAAGCCCTTAGTCTTAAAGCCACAGAAATGTGTGTTACAAAAAAAGATGTAAATTTATGTTTCTTAGGATTCATGAAAAATTAAACCCCAAAGGGCTTAATTAAATTGGGAATAAAGGTTTATTTATTAGAACAAGCTATCTCTGGAACTCTTGCCCAATTCTTGAGAAAGGTTTTTTTAACATGACTCTAAATATCCTTAGGAGTCAAGCAAAAGACGGGCGATGCAGTGTGGTAGAATGAGAATTTGTATGTAGCTCAGAAGGGGATAATGGATCGTAATAATTAATCTCGATAAATACAGTCAAGTTTTACGACATGCACCTGTGCATAAACAATAGCTAAGTAGGTATTTACCTTACACATAAACAAGTGATTAGGTTACATAAAGGTACGTACATAGGGTAATTCGTAGCAAGGGATCACAAGCAACGGATTGCACGTGTGACCATATATCGAGCCATAACCGACAAAAAAACTATTTCGATATAAAAAAAATATCGATATACCTGAAAAAAAACAGGTATTCATAAGGAGGCCGCCAGAAGTAAATACTCAAAACAATGGAATAATTGTGTTTCGTTATTAATTACATACGTAGGTACATGTACTATATTTTTCTGCATAAACATATATCACAAACTAACTAATTATTGTACTGCACAGTGGTTTTACAATTTGTTAATTAAAATAATAACTATCGAAAACACTTAAAACAATACAAAAAATAAACTGTTCAAGTGGTCCACATGACTGCTATACTACGCGTCATTACTCTGGCTAATTACGCTACGAGCATGTCGAGGTCATCGGTGACGCAAAACCGTAAGTTTTTCCCCTATCAAAAATCTATGGCGGTCACCGAAGATGCTACTGGAAATACATAATACATCGTAGGTATTTGTGTGATCCATTTTCGATACTTGTATTTTTTATGTTGATATATCGATTCATCGATATTTGTTTTACAAGCCTATAACTACCTACCTACTATAAGTTGTTGGCTTGATGCCACGTTAACGCTCACGGCCAATGTCAGTTATAACGCTGAATAAAACCATGTACATCCCAAAGTAATTAGACATAAGGTAGAATTTGACAAGATTTTTCCATGAAGATTCTCTATCCGGCGGAATAACTCATAGCGATGAACGAGCAAGTAAGCGCTCGACACCTACGAGAACCATGGTCAACCCAGTGTTAATACTTCAACTTTCTAATGTCAAATCAGTAGGTACCAGTCCAGAGTTAGGAAATTGTCACCCTTTTGCCTCGAACACCACATATACACGTCGGTCACGGTTATTATCACTATTACGTTATAATAATCGTTGAAGGCTACCAATCGGTATTGGAGAAGAGTCCCGTAGAAGACGGGGTTTTAGAATAGACCCTCGTTTTCTAAAACCCCGTCAAGAGAGCTAGCCTGCGCCCAGAAGTAGGACCTAAATAGATGAGGATGATGTAACTCCTCAATTTGGTAGTCGATTCTAATGAGTCATGAGTAAAAAATAAGCATCATAAAAATGTATAAGTACGAATCAAAAGTGCCCTTTATATATAAAGGTAGAAAATTTTGTGTTTTATTTTATGACGTCATTGCCTGCATATAACGGCATTTGTACACGGCTTACTACAATTCGCTTCCCCCATCTATTTATAGCTGGCTGCAGAATGCGAGGAGGAAGTTAGGTTTAGTACTTTAAAGTGCGATATCACCAGCATGATCGGTCGGATGTTAAAAGCAGATTAAGATTGACTATTGATAGGACAGTTTTTTTGCTGTTTTTGGCTAAAAAAGCTGTTTTACTTTTTGTTTTTTCGTTTGTAAAGCACACTTTTATAAATATTGGTTGTCACTAACGTAAACTAACGCTAATAGGTTACCATATTGTGGATTAGATTCATTTTTTTTCAGACGAAGTCGCAAAAGGAAATGAATGTACATGCGAGAAGATACACGTGCCGAGTCTTTAAAGTAGCCAACGCTCTCTTCAGCATGCCGGCGGTGCTGTTAAATCTCGAAAACTATTTGAGCAAGCGAAATGTATATATCCTTATCGAAATCATTCGTTTTAGATGTACATATATATTATAAACACTTTACAGATACTATATAAACATAATAAAATAACCTACTAGTAGGCACTAACTACAGTGCAAAGTCCAATGACGTGTTGTTTTGTATCCAAAGAACAGATAGGGATACCCGTACGTACCGTGAAATTTAATTCTGTGCGACCACGGCAATAAAGGGTATATTTTAGAACGTGCTAACCTCTTGATCTAGGTATAATTCGAGTTAATTTTTTTTTTAAATTTTCATAGCCAAATTCTTGTGGAATACTGAGGGAAAAATACAATGTTGTAGAACCCATCTCGTTCTAAAACATTTAGGAGTCAAACAACGGTCGGGCATGCAACGCAGTATGTCGTAGAATAAAAGAGAGGAGATAAAACTTATGAGAAGTTTTTGAAGAAATCGCGTGGAACCGTTAGTTAATATACATTTTCTTCTATCTTCTTCTATTTATCATGAGATATAGTTCGCTTATAGACAGTCGGACGGACGACACGGCTGGACAGACAGCGGAGGCTTAGTTATAGGTTTCAGAATCCTAAAAAAGCTTTAATCAATGAATCCGATACAGTTTGAACACCCCTCCTCGTCCCGAAGGCGTTGTACGAGACGACTAAGGAAATATAACAGATAATGGGCAGCAGCGTCCTCTGTATGGTGTACCACTACTACCATCTACTGCGATTACCAACGTCTGCCCAGTGATTATAAGCAAACCCTCCCTTTTTAAAGCCTTTTTCTAGCAGCGAATTGTTATAGGCTAAGATGATGATGATGATGACTATGTTTTTGACGTAATAACTTAAATATTGAAATCGGTACCAGGCTTACATAAACTTGTGAGACGTAAACAATCATGACTCAAGTGACCGTGCTCGGTGTCACGTGGACGAAGCCGCTGTAGTCGGTTCGCACGTACGCCGTACGCCGTACTAGATGCCACACCTGATTTTACTTTCAAGGGTACAAAATATGTTCTGTATAATGTATGAAACCATATAGAAACTGTTCAATTATGCTATTCCGAGCCTACTTACGAAATGAGTAAAATAACATTTCAAATATTCTTTAAACACACACATTTTCTAATGCAAGCCGAACGCCATGCCATGGCATGTCAGTGCCAGTGCGCACGGGTGAATTCCACACACCTTTATTTTTATTATGGGGAACTCTCAGGCATGCAGATGTTTTCCCTAACCGTTGTAGCAAGTGGTAATTAATTCCTTAGAACACATATAACTCCGGAAAGATAGAGGTGCCTGCCGGAGATCGCTGCTTGGCCTGTCCATTGCCACTTTAGCTTCGCGACTCGTTGAGCTATGTCAGTAACTAAATTTTTCTACTGATTCCATTTCTGACTTGAAATAATCCGCACATGCTCTATTCATTGTCCGCTAAATTACTATGTTAGCTCGTCCGGGAAGTACTATCGCCATGCTTATTTTCGCCGCCAAGCAGCATTGCCGTGTTCCGGCTAAAGGTCGTAGTTACCAGTGTAATTATGAGCACATGTGTCTTAACATAAGACCATGGTTGAGGGTAACAGGATGGCACGTTGTAGAGCGAGAACTGAGAAGTGTTTCTCTGTTCATAGGCGATGGTTTTCGACTTATAACACACACTTGGGCCATCTCCTTGGTCCCTTCAATTAGTAGCATAAAGTAGCGTGCACTTCATACACGCACAAAAGCACTGCCTACCCTCAAATTTTTGTATAACTTATATATGCGAAGGATTTTCCCATTTTATGGCTTCTTTATGCCTACCCTGGTCAAAAACCCTGTACACGCCACTGCTGGTACCTAGTCCTTATTTAGATATCATGTTCCGAGAGGCCATCGTAATGCCTTTATTACCCAGTAACAAGTGCCATTTAATAGCGTGATGGAGATTTAGATATAGCGATATCTTAATGTTTGCTATAAAACAATTTAGATAAATAACCGATGATTCGCTATACCGTTTAAGTGCTTTTTAATACTAGTGTATTATGGTAGACCAGTTGTTAAATACTCAGGATTTGTTTGTAAGCCTTTCTGGCTCAGTGGTGGGCGCGGTGATCTTACATGTGTAACATCTGAGTGTGGTATAACATCTGGAGTTTTTCTGGTCTGGTCTGGCGTCTGCCGTGGCTTGTTCACTACCCTACTGATAACCTCAGCTCAGAGTATAGGTTCAATAAAACTGTCACATCCCGAACAGGTCAGCCCACTGCCATCTTAGACTGTGACATCACTTAACACAAGTTCTGATTGCAGTCTCACAGCTAACTTGTAGCGAAATAAAAAAAAAACAACTGTTGTCATCCTATTAATGCCCCATGCTAAGCATAGGCATAGGCCTGATCTCTGATTAGGATGGAGAGATTTGGAGCCTTGACCCACTATGGTGCTCCAGTATGGATTGACGGGTTGAGTGGTAATGCTATCAGTAGGTACGTTTTTATCGATCAATTCTAGCATCAAATATTTGCCGATGCGTTTAATGATTATTACGATAAGTGTATTATTTCTATTTGTTTTTTACCTTGTTAGTATCTATCAAGGTTGTAGATTATAGATCAAACTGAACGATTGATAAGTAAAGCGTGAACTTTGTTTTTTTTATTTGAAAGTAGGGGGATAAAGGTAGGTTTTTATTGACTTGAATAGTTCTAGAAGTTTTTTGTAAAGTAGCCAGCGAAAATTTTCGCAACAAAAAATATACAACTTTTAAAGTTATTTAAAACGCTCCCAACTTTCAAAATTTACCTCGCCAGCGCAGTGGTAAGTGCTGTGTGTCTTTCAAGGAGGTCCCGGAATTAATTCCGGGAATGGGAAAATCAGAAATTTTGTCTGGTCTGGTCTGGTTACTACGGCCGGTAATAGAAAATTTACTGTCTGTGTGTTGGGTAAAATACACGGAATGTAACCTAACACACACGAATATAAATCACTAGAAAGTCGCGCGGACTTTTTCGCAGTGCGGGCCCTAAAGCGGATTTGCTAAAATACAAAAGCCTTGTCTTCAAGTATTATCAGTGGGCAATGAGTCGATGACATTGAATATATTATCGCGTATTTTATCAAGCTCACCTTAGAATATTTACTTGTCCTCTTAAAAGTTTTATCTGTAACATTTCGAGTACCTACTTAATACAAAGGGATAACGAACTTTAGCGTAAAGACCTAATACGTTGTTTTCTCTTCTCCTAGTACTTCTGTATCTAGTGCTATAAATTCATGCTTAATGTTATGAATGCTTGTATCTTTGTTTATACCTTTATCCGGCTCAAAGATGCTGATTAAGCATGTGATATTTAGTTGCTTTGCTTTAAATGTGAAGACACATAATTCTTTTTATTATGAGAGGATACCCGTGTCTTAGAGTGGACCTGTAAAGGGTTAATGATACTCGTGACGGATGCACTATGTTTATTGTAAATCACAAGGCTGCTTTCCGATTTATTTACTTTTCCAAAAGTTGCTATCCGGTGCAGTGGCCACCTGCAGGCCAATTCACTATCTCGGTTGACACCAAATTTAGCTAGCCACTGTGGAAATTTCCCAAACCTCCCTGACAACCTCTCTGGCGCAACGGTTAGCGCTGTGAATTTAAGTGGGAGGTTGCGGGTTCCTTTTCTGGCAGGGGGCAATTTGGAAATTTATATATTCCAGACCAGAGAAAATACGGCTTCGGCTGTGGCAAGTCACAACAAAGACGTGCCGCTAAGCGATTTAGTGTTCCGATGCGATGTCGCGTAGAAACCGAATAGGGATATGACTACCATACTCCGTAACAGGTAAGCCCGCTACCCTCATAGACCAAGGGAAAATTGTAGTTGTAGTGGAATAAATAACAAAAAGAAAAGTTTCTAGTAAATTAAGTTTCCGACTGAGTTAATTTCATCTCGGTTGCCAGGTAAAGGTAATGGTTTGGGCGTTGTTTGATGGTTACTTTCCACAGGGGCTAGCTAAATTTGGTGTCAACTGAGAAATTGAATCAGCCTGCAAAAATCATCTCCATACAAAAAAACGATGTCTGTTAAATTATGCGTTTTGTATGAAGAGTCGCTGAATAATGGAAAATTTTGTGAATCGGGCTGCCGATATAAAAACATAGCTTGTTAAAAGTTAAACCCTGAAATAGGTGAGAAATCGTTACCTAGTCCCCTGACAGGACGCTCTCATCCCGGCGAGTGTGTTCATTAACATTAATCACTATGACCTTGGGTGCCATATTGCCTATTTTTTCCTTTATTATTGTACGGACCTCAAGGCTGGTGATAATATAATACATATAAACAACGTTGGTACATAATAGGTATATTTGTATTACTACTTACAAATCGTATAAGAAGCGTAGGTCAGTTGAATGATGCGTAGGCTTTACCTACCTAATTACGTACCTAGTGCCTTTACTTACTCCATTTTTATCTAAGTTACAATGTAAACAATCATTTCATTACTTTTGAGTGCAAGTTATGTCGGTTTGTTTTTATAGTTATTTTTTTTTTACTCTAAAAAGTAATGAAGAAATTCGACAACTTAAAAGTCAAAGTGAAAAATTTATTTTTTCAAATAGAACTGTAGATGGCATACTGCGTCTATATAAAGTTGGCCGTCTCAACACAGCAAGCTGATTTAAAACATTGCAGTACATACATTAGAATCTACAATATTAAAAAAAAATAGAAAAACGAACCGACTTTGTAATACAACTAAAAAGCAAGAAATAAATATTTAATACAACATCTACAAGTCGTTGCCAAGTAGGTTCTCTTGTGTAAAAAAAAAAAAATCACTCTTTTATGTCAAAAAGAAATTCACGCATAATATCTAAGTTATAATTCTGTGGTTATAATAGCCGGAAGTCGATTATAACTCAGAAGCTTATAAGCTTCTAAAAAGAAATCTGTTTTCATCAAGCAATCCATCAATGCAAGTAAACATCCTGAAGCATTAAGATACTTGAGGAGTTATCCCGGCCCTTCTGATCCTTTATTGTGACAAGCATAAATTGCTTACCTACCATTATACCTTATTTCAAGCGCAACCAGTGTAATACTTATTATTGTGTAGCTTCGGTGGCCATCCTTCATCGTCATTTTCATTTGACAAAATAATAGTTTTCGATAGCAAATGCTCAAGTTACTTTAAAAATACTCAAATTGCTATAGGTGTCTCTATAATATTTGAAGTTTTCCCTCAATTTTTCCAGGATCACTTCAACAGTTCATGACCTGATGAAAATGGGACCATATGGGAAAAAATATTTTTTCAAATCGGTTTGTAAATGACAGAGTTCGGAGCCGACAAACATAAAAAAATACAAACTAATTGAGAACCTCCCCCTTTTTGTAAATCGGTTAAAAAACAATACCAGTACTTCCGTTCAAAAGTAAATATTAAGTTGAAAATTCCTTATCGTGTTTCGAAGCCCAATTTCCGAGTAAGGCTATAAGTACCTAGTTACTTATAACTATATTTTTCATTTGTGTAATTATACTTAAAGTATACATAAAAAGTAAAAATATAATTTACAAGTATGGTGTCTTAACAAATGAGATTTCCATTTCTCTTCTTAGCAATCGTAGTATATATTTTTCAAGTTTTGAACACTATAACGTCTCTTAGGCTTTGATAGGTATAACGTGATTATGATCATTAGAGACATTTACTCCTAATGTGATCTAGCACTACAATAACTTCGTGACTCGGTCGCGACTTGTGTACCTTTGTCAACGTCACGATTAACGCTATTATCAATTATCACTATGTCACGCCCCGCTATGTCGCTGATAAGGGACATAACACTGCAGAAAATACAATTTTGTTATGACTATCTATTTTCCATTGTAGTATGCTACACAACAGTTTGTAGATATACTAAAGCTAGTGTTAGTAATGGTGGCATTGAAAGTGATCAGCTAATCGTTTGTTAGGATCAATAAAAACGGGCTTAAAATACAAATTTTATTTTCAAAGTGACAATAAAAATCGCAAACACCCTGCCATGATCATACTATGTGACTCCGTCGCGACTATGTGTATCTATCACCTACGTCACAATTCAAGCTATTTTCAATTATCACTGTCACCGCGTCACGCCCCGTTACGTCGTTGATAAAGCACACAACACTGCACAAATACAATGCAATAATATTATGACTTATTTCCGCCAATGCAGAATAGGAAATAATTCTTAACGCCAATGGGTTTCTAGCGCGGTGATCCATCGAATCCAATGCATCGAAGTAGGTACTTGGCAAAGCCATCCCATTAAGGGAAGCCGTACGAGGAGAAGGTTTTTGAGAAATTTTATTCAACACTCTAAAACGAGCCTGCCTTAACGCTGAAAAGCGCGGGAGTCTCTTCCTACATTCCTCCAACTCTCTTAGAGGTAGATTTCCTTATAAAAACGGGTTTTATGTTATACCTTATATATTTTTTAACGTGCCTGTGAAAGTTCCGTCAAAATCGGTTCAGCTGTTCCAAAGGCTAACCCGTACGAACTGGGAGACAGACGAACAAGAGGTAGTCACACTTGGTAAGAGGTAGTCATTTCGAAATCACAGACATACACTTCAATTTTATTTATGTCTCTTAGGGTTTTAGTCCACCACGCTGGCCCAGTGCGGATTGGTAGACTTCACGCGCCTTTGAGAACATTATGGAGGACTTTTAGGCGTGCAGGTATCTTTACAATGTTTTTCTTCGCCGTTACGGCAAGTGATTTGTAATTGCATAAATTTAAAAAAAAAAACTGAAGGTTACAGATGCTTGCCGGGGATAGAACTCTTTCCCCGAAACAAAAATCGAAGCCCTAGTGACTTGGCTATCACCGCTTAGTCGTAAGAGTTGGTATAATAAATAGTATCTAGACTAGCGGAAACCGCCGTAATGATCTTGATCATGTTGAGACGGAGCCAAATTTGCAGATTCAACTATTTCATTATAAAAATACAGAAATGCAAAATCCAACTAATAGTATGTGCGTAGTTGCAAGATTAATTATATTATTGGCGTCACGATTTGTTTTTCTCATTAACCGCCTGCAACCTTTGTGTGTTGTGAAACCGCAGTGGTGTGGGCTATGCTTTTGTAAGTCTGAGGTTTCTGGTTCTTTAAGATATTAAATATCATTGCTGAACTCTTCTCATTCTGAGAGGAGACCGGTGCCCTGTAGTCATCAGAGGATCAGTAATGAGTTGATGATGATAAGGATGATATAAGGATTTTATTTCAAGGGGATAAAAAGTATCTTAATTCAATAACATCAAGTTGAATTTAAAAAATCCACATACTTTATAAACCAATTTTTTTATAATGATCACTAATGATTAAGCTGACAAGTTTTGTCTTCTGCTTGCTTGATTTCTTGAACAAGCTGTTCTCAAAAAAATTCAGTCAGATTTGAAATTGAGACATGCATTCTATTGAATTAAATAATCACATTCCTGAGGAAGGTTATAGGCAGTTTAACTTAAAATTAGCTGTAGGCAAGGCCAAATCAGGTCCTTCGTGCCGTTTACGTCCAGGGTGCGACCCATTACAAGAAGCGTGTGTTCGAGCAACTGTCGAATTCATCGCTCAAACGAAGGAAACGAGGTAAAAGTACATGTGGGTGAGGTGTGCGGTAGGACATTTAACTGATATTCTACACAATATACTCCATAATATTTGTGTAATATTTGTGTGATATCTGTATGGGAATTTTATTAGTAGTTTGATGCGGTACGAAATCACGGAAAAACGCTAGTAATAATATAACACTAATAGAGATTTACCCATTCTTGTGACCTTTATAAATTTTTTTGTTTTGTTAAAAATACAACTGACAAATGGAGTAATAGCAGCCAAGAATTCTACAATGATATAATGTTGTGTTTACCCATTCGACATGCTTTTGTAAAATCTATGCTATCTGTCTATCTTTATCTATACTAATTCTTAAGCCGAAGAATGTGTTCTCACACACTGTGTGTCTGCACACTCATCTCTGTTGTCGTAGTTAAAAAAATATTCTTGAAGAAGGTTATAAGGTCATACATATTTAAATTTTCACCCTCGAGGGGATTAACTAGGTGGTTTAAGTTATATCAACATAAATTGGTATTACTATCAATAAGGGTAATTAAAAGATTTTTACTTGTTTGAACGCTATAAACTTAGAAAATACCAAACCGATATAAAAGTTATTTTTTGCAATTGGTAGACCTATTCTTGACGAAGGTTAAATGATATTTAACCTACGCTACGACCCTTAGGAGCCGAGAAAACGTCGCAATAGTGCAGGCGGGTGAGTTAGTGCGGTGTACCAACTATGAGGCTGAAAATAGGAATGATAGGGTGATCCAAGAAGAATGTGAACGCATTCAAGGCCATGGTATGAACCAACTTCCAGATAACGTGAGAATTAAAAAAATAACGTAAATTAAAATCATTAAGAGGCGTATTTCAGGGCGTATACTGGGACCTTTTTTGTTCCTCCTTTCCATTAATTACTTTTTTAGCGCACGTAAATTAGAACACTACTAATAATAGAATAATTCTGAACGAGAAGTTTCTACGTTATTCAATTCAGATGTTAAAAAACTCTGACAAGCGTACAGATAGACAAAAAGGCAATTTCACCCAAATATACTAATCAGACTTCGTTACTCTATATCAATTATATATTTAGAGTCAATGAGTCCTAACAAGTAGTATCTAGACGATCGCATGCCGTCTGGTCGCCAAGGACATGTTTATTTGTAAATACGCGAAATGTGTGCAAAGTCCAACCAACCGGTCGTAGGTCGACGGTCTTTGAGCGCTTGCGTCACAGTATAGAAACTCGTCGATTGTGTAATTGGCCAGTTGATTTAGACGCAGGTACCATTTGCACTTTTAGGAAACCATACATTAACAACGCTCGCAACTAAGGCGATGTTTACCATAGTTGAATTTATGTTTTTAAGACGTGCCAAGCGATTTAGCGTTATGGTAAAATGCCGCGTAGTTACCGACCAAGGGTATGAGTTTAATATAGCTGCCACAGTTGTCTGTTATAATAAGTTACAAATAAGAAAGTGATACAGACACGCGTTAACGAAATGCGCTTCTGAATCGCTCCAAAAAGTCACCGTGGGCGAACTCCATAGTGTTTTTTACCATCCATGAAATACTTGCCACTTTCAAACTATCATACCTTTGAAATTCTTACTTAGATACTTTGACCGTATTCCAAGGACATCATTGTTTATAAATAATACACCAAATGGCTTCAAAGTCCGCTCACACTATTGCCATTGGCATATTTTTGTCATATATAATGTAGTTAATTATATCCGGGAATAGTGTTGTCAGTTGACTAATATTTACCGCTAATTCATGGAGATGGCTCTTCGCCATAGTTACCAAGCCAGCGGTGTCGTCATGATAAATTCTTTCTTAGAGAATTTTACTATAGTGTGTGAAGTCCTCACTTTTTCAATACCGGGCAGAAAGTACTTTTTATCATTACTCAAAAAATATAATGTTTGCAAAAGTGTATCAAAATTAGCTAATGTGTGTTTTTTTTATATATCAGTTTAGTAATTATAAATTATATTATAATGTGACAATTTTCTTTTTGACTAACAAAATGATGAATAATTTAAAAAAAAAACACATGTAAAATTATACTGATTTAAGATTTTTTAATTTTTTTTTTATAGTTTTTATACTTTCCCAGCACACCTTATGGCCGATTGGCGCAGTGTGCGACCCTGCTTTCTGAGGCAGTGGGTTTGATTCTCACAACTGGAAAATGTATCTGTGATGAACATGAATGTTTTTCAGTGTCTGGGTGTTTATCTCTGTAACACAAGCTGAGCTTACTTTGCAGCTAGATGGCGTTGTGTGTATTGTCGTAGTATATTTATATTTATTTATATTCTTGCCAGTTGTTTATTATAATTTTTTTTATTGTTTATTTAATTAGTTGCCAATTAATTCTTTTGGTGAACAATGTCGATATAGTATGTAGTAGTACTCGCTAGTTAAATACTGTATTTAGTTTTCTTAGTACTATTAAACTTTTATTGCAATTTTGAGCACAAGACTGTGTCGTTACGACAGTCTGTTAATCTATTTATTAACCCCCGACGCAAAAACGACGGAATATTATCACTTTGTTTGTCTCTGACATTGATTTTGTTTTGTTTGAAAGGTGAATTAGTCTAGAGTATTCTCAGTTATGATTCATGAAAATCGGTATAATAACCGCCGCCAACAAATGGCGGAGCGGATTACATATTTTTCCAGAACTCTGACTGAACTCTGAACAGAATTGGTATTGAATGAAAAGCTTGACTAGAAAAATGTACAGTATATAGAAAGTCGGTGGTTTTTTAATTTAAAATTTGTATATTATTATCTGAAACGATTTTAATTTAGTTTGCCGCCTACGCGTCGGCACGGACGGATTTCAAGACATTTTCCAAGCCGTCAGCTTGGAAAACTACTCCTGCCTACGTGATATGATAAAGCGTTATTGAATTTTCCGTTCCAACGCATGCACATGTTAACAGATGCTTAAAAGTGATTGCAAATTATTGCCAAATAATTTAACAAATTTATGAGACTTTGTACAAATGAAATAATCTTTCTTATTTAATGTATTGAAAAGTTTAGAGAAAATAAATCCTAACTATTACTATAAATGCGAATGTACGACAAGAAGTTGTTTGGTGGCTGGCTTCGCCCGTGGCTAGTCTTGCAAAATCGCTTAGCGACACGTCTTTGTCGTTTTTGTGGTAAATAGCCACAGCCAAAGCAACTGCAAACAGATTAATTACATAACTCGTTAGCTGGAGACAGACTGGATAGTTCTCTCTCCTATACGCTGAGTGATTTTTTCTGACTGCAAAAGCAGCTGAGCTGAGCTGAGCTCATGCGCTAGTGCCTCGATATGGGCACCCCACTGTAGCTTACAATCCAAGGTAACTAATAGAAAAACTGTAGAATTCTCCAATTTAAATGATTCTCCATTTATCATTACTTCTTTATCAACTTTACATTTGGTAACATAAATACCACACACTTTGTTTTCTTTGCGTTCAAAACTAAGTTATTAACAGTAAACCAGTGAGATACATGCGACATAGCACGGCTTTCATCGTCAGAATTGTCTTTACTTCTGTCAGCCTTGAAAATTGAGATATATCATCTGCAAACAGTACAATGTCACAAGAGTTACTGACATGGTGTGGGAGACCATTTAAATAGTCGCTCATTCTTATCGGGAGACTTAGACCTGCGGTTTTTCGTTCCGCAACAGGGCTTTAATCGAGGGTTGATTCATAAACATGTCTTCGTAGATTTCTGCGTCTGTCTCAGAGATCAAAATCGCTCAACGTGTAAGCTAGCGTGTACTAGACTTAAAAACTCAATTTAAAGTCATACAAATTGCTTGAAGGCAACTTTTGCCTTCCAACCTGTCCGAATACTGATGGATGGACACTAAAGTATAGCTAAGCCTTTAATAAGCGATTAACGTGTCTATTATAGCCTATTTTCGAACTAAGCCGATTAGTTTCGTTGCCGATTTCGTGGTTTTCAACGTCGGAAGCAACCACTGACATTACTGATTCTCTAAGCGCGTAAAACTTTATGGGGCTGCTGTCTATTAAGGCTTGTGATCACATCAATAACCTTGATCGTTCACCCCGTACTGATTTTATGGACAACCGTGGGATTTCCATATCCGTTAACTGTGGGTCTGAATCGGGAGCAATAATTAAATCATCATTATCACTTCAACTGATTGACACCCACTGCTGCAAGTGAATTCTTTATAGGGAGTTGTGTTGCTTGTGTTAGCGGCTCGCAGCGCTCGATGCCTTGTTCGGGGTCGAATAACGCTGCGTCTACTGGTGCGTGGTCGCCTATTCAGCACCTTCTTGGGGCCTCAACGTCCAGAGTTTCTCCGAGCTAAGTGCCCCGCCGATTGCCACTTTTGACTCGTTGCGCTATCTATAAAAATAATGTTGTTATTGGAAATTCAATACAAATCCTTTATGGTAAAAAAAAGCTTCCTTATGATAAAACAAAGATTTCGCATAGATGTTTACAAATGAAAAAGTTACATGAGATTAATAGATTTTTCATTACCATTATTACGCGAATCTAGATGTTATATTAGAAAGATTAACAAAACCCAATTTACTTCTCATATCTTGTAGATTTCTAATTATTATTTTGCGCTAAGTTATTACACCACCGCCAATAAGGTCTTACACTTTACAGATTAGATTATTACACGCTTTTTAAGAATTTTCATTTGAGAGAGTGGCCTTAACAAAAAATGCAAATTTCAACATTGCATACTGAAATCGAATCCGGTTGTGTTACGCTCTTAACATTAGTCACTGGAGTGGAGAAACTTTAAAGGTACTTCGACGTATTGACTCCCGCATTGCGGGTAGGTACTATCGAAGTCTCGGGAGTACTATTTTGTTCTGTTGTACTCGTAGTACATCCATACTACCTAAACCTAATATTATTATTATTAATAATAATAAAGCAAGCAAGCGTGCTAGGACTCAAGAGTCCCGCAAAGGGACTTTGCGGCACTCTAGAGTCCTAGCGCGCTAAAGATATCTTGAAACCTTAAAACGGAGGATACTCTTAGCCCTTAATAAGGGATAAAAGTTATAAATGAATCTCAAAATCATGAAATCTTTTATTTGGGATAAAATATTAAACTGACTGCATATATAACGGACACATATAAGGTACGGAGCTAATATAAGGTAACTAAATAAAATGAAATAAACTAAAAACAAATACAAAAAAAACCTAAAATAAAGATAGAATAATTAAATGCTGTTTGGGCAGTGACATAGTACTATGTTCCGTTAATATATCTATGGTGTTAGTTCTCCCAGAGTATCACTTCCGCGTTATACGCTGTAGCAGTAGTTTAGTGATCACTACTAGAGCGATTTTCAGGCGACCTCTCTCGACATCCCGGGAGGACCGGCCGAGAACTGCTATTTTTGTTGGCCCCTAGTGTATATAATCTGTGTCATATATATACGCAAATAATATAGTTTACCTCCTTCCTGTCTGCCAAGCGTTACTAAGACTTGGGTCCAAGATATCGGACTTCCCAATTCCTTTTTGTTGTTGTCCTTTTGATGTATATCCAGCAACATCTTTTTAATTTTAGACTTTAAATAAAATATCGATGTACGTTTTTCTATTAATATTAAGCATTTGTTAGACGAAGTCAGTTTGTAACGAAGAGATGGTTTAACATGCTTTCTACTTTAAAGTGTATATAGTAGTATTATAGAATTCTTGTTAACCAGAGCGCCTTTGACATTGTAGACTGCATAAAGTCCTTGTGGTTAAACCTTATCACTTGACCCCGCTTGATGAACAACAATGTAATATAAGCCCACTGTGTACCTAAGCAAACATATTATTATTTGCGGTGTCCTGTTACTTACGTACTGACCATACAGCTAGTTTATAGGGTACCCGTAGTTCCGTACCCAATCATATCGACCCATTACCGACCCACTATAGGGCACGGGTCTCCTCCCACAATGAGAAGGGGTTAAGGCCGTAGTCCACCACGCTGGCCTAGTGCGGATTGGTGGACTCCACATACCTTTGAGAACATTATGTAAACTCTCAGGCAGGTTTCCTCGCGATTTTTTGCTTCACCGTCGAATCAAGTGATATTTTTAATTACTTAAACGCACATAACTTCGAAAAGTTAGAGGTGCGTGCTGGGATTCGAACTCGGCCCCCCGAAAATGAAGTCGAGCTCCTACCCACTGCTCTATCACAAAGGTGATCCTATTAGGTACTTAGAATTAGCTATCTTTCTGTTTCCGTCTGTTTGTGTTCTGTCACTAGGCTGTATCTCATGAACCGTGATAGTAACCGTAGTTGAAATTTTCACAGATGATGTATTTGTATAATATAACAAAAAATACTACAAAACGTTACAAAATAAATAAATAAATAAATATACTACGACAATACACACATCGCCATCTAGCCCCAAAGTAAGCGTAGCTTGTGTTTTGGGTACTAAGATAACTGATGAATATTTTTATGAATTATATACATAAATACTTAGAAAATACAAATAAACACCCAGACACTGAAAAACATTCATGCTCATCACACAAACATTTTCCAGTAGTGGGAATCGATCTGGGCCTTGGGCTCAGAAAGCAGGGTCGCTGCAAACTGCGCCAATCGGCCGTCTATGGAAGCTCCCATACAACAAACGTTATTTTTTTGGCTTGTTTTTGCTCACGATATTGTTAACGGCAACACGTAGATACTTGAAATATTCACAGAATATTTCGTTTTAGTTTAACTCAAAAAAAAAAATTCAAGGAAAAAGCACGTTTAGTGAAAACTGGCATTTTTATCTCGAAAAATTGACAGGAGAAAAATAATTAAGTAAGTGTTCTGTATTCATGGTAATCTTTATTTGTTGCAGGGTTGAACGCGTGCGAAAGGAAATCTTATTTGTTCCTGAGGAAAGAGCTTCCAGTGAGGTGAGTGCAAGATATTTTCGGAGAGTGCTGGTGTGAAAGCAGGCAAGCGCTTGTCTATGTTTAAAAATTAAGGCTTATTCCGACCTACGGAACGGGACTAACGGAAAATGATCATAAGTTGTAGTCAAACTCAAGAATTTCTGTATTATATAAATAGGCCGCCAGAGGGGCACGTTTCTTCTTCTTCTTCTTCTTCAGGGCAGTTTCCGCACGTAAGCGCTTCGCTTGTTGTACGTGAAATTTCCCAATGTTGCTCGCTACTCCAGCCATCCAAGCTCGTTCCAGAATCCCAGCATGCCGCCCAGGTTGCTGAGGATTTCTGGGATAGTGGCTGGTGATCCCAGGTAGATCTCGCGTTGCTCTGTCACGCCCGTGCACTCCAGCATCACGTGCGTAGGTGTTTCATTCTTCTCCATGCATGCTCTGCAAAGAGGGCTGTCGGTGACACCTATAATGGAAAGATGTCTGTTTAAGGAGCTATGTCCTGTTATGAGTCCCACCACCTTCCTAAGTTTGCTTCTATCCAGGCGGAGTAGTTTGTTAGTTAGATGTTGGTTTAGGTTAGGGAAAGCTATTTTGGTTTGTTTACAATCTTTTGCATTGGACCAAAGTAGGGAATGCTCCCTTTGTGTTTGTTCATGTAGCCATGTTTTGTACTCACTGAACGGAATCGGTACGATCGGTTCTGGCCCTACTACCTTCAGTGCTGTGGCTTGGCGAGCTAGTGAGTCCGCCGCTTCGTTGCCTGGGTTCCCGTCATGCCCTTTGACCCACCTTAGGGTGATGTCATTAGAGGCAGCGAGTGTTTCCAGGGCGTTGTGGCAGGGGCACGTTTGATACATAACATATTTTTTTCATTGTAGCGAGTTGGTTGCTAAATGTTCCGAATGCTAATTTGCGATACTAATTCTCAAGAGCAAGCAATCCGCTTAGCCAGATATTCTTCTTATTCCTATCACCACTTTACAAAGTCTTAAGAGACTTTCATTTTTTAGCACTGTCAAATTTGCAAGTATGTTACAAATTTGACAATGATATGATGATGATGATATAATCAAATATGTATTTATTTATTTATTAAGAGCACTAACAACATGCATAATACAAGTTTTTAAACATAGCACACACAGAAAAACATGCACAGATATGCACGTCAATGACAAGTGCACATAGCATTGACAAAGCGTCATGTAAACTTAATTTGACAATAAACTTAACACTAAATTTAACTCACCGATAAGTGTTCGGTGAGTATTTTTCTAAAAGCTGTGGGTGAGTCATGGAAGATATCGATGCCAGGTATCTTTTTAGATAACTCGTTGTATTTGTTGTAAAGTAGTAGAGATTTACGTAGCAGAGAAGGACTATCACTGTGCTTCTTTCTGCAGTTGTTTTATTTTAAGTAAGTTACGTTTTACTAAGGACCACATACACAGGCAATCGTCGCAGCAATCCTTAAAGGAGAAATCCGTCTGAACTTACGCCAGTAAGCATGCGATCACCGAAATCGTAACAAGTAGGTACTCACCTGACAGAACCCATCGCCTATAAACCGAGCAACACTTTGCAGGATATGAGAGGGTTACGTCCTGCCCTGCGCCCTGTTACGATATAATTGTTCAGCCTCATATGCCTGTTATTACACCGGCAACCACGCCCCTCAGAATACAGTAAAGCAGTAATTCCTTTGCCGTAGAAATAAAATATAATATGTGTATGGACCCATTTAGAATATCGGGTGATATAGGAAGTACTGGAAAAATATTCGTAATTTTTCTATCAAAAATCAAATATTAGTTTTGTGATAAAGAGTTCACTGATTCACTTGACGACCTTCGCTTTAGTTGCCTTGCGAAACTAGCGTTTTTAAACCACAATTAATAATTGACAAGTAAAATTTTCCCGAACAAACTTTTATCCCCTATATTACTCACTAGAGGCAAGTTTTAAGAACTCGATTTTTATACAAATTTCAAATCCGTTTTCCTCATTCATCAGCATCGCCACCTTTTCCTTTTTAAATATATTTACAGTATCTTATATCTTTAAACGACCAATTCTTGTATTTTAAACGTCTTATTCTTGTAAATAATTGGAATCTCGGCATCGGCTCCAACGATTTTCATGAAATTTAGTATACAGGGGGTATCGGGGGCGATAAATCGATCTAACTAGGATTCATTTTTAGAAAATGTCTTTTTATTTGTGTTTTCCGGTAATAACCGATTTGGTGCAACGAAGTTGCACGGGTCAGCTAGTATTGTTTTATTTAAACTAGCCTATTAATCTTATTGCAGCTTTTGTTAACAAACACTCTATGGAGTGAAGCTGCCCTCTATGCTATTACGAGTTATAAGAAACTTAAAGATAGGCATTGTAAGAGTTATAAAAAGCCTTCCCTTAAGTATTTATAACTCGTACTGGAGATTTTCTTCTTTTAATATCATTTGCATACCCTGTGCATACCCTCTATGCACATCACTGGGTGTTCTAGGTTCGATCCTTGGCAGGGGGCAATTTTGGAATATATAATTTCAGAATCTTAATGTCTGGTCTGTTGCGGCGGTAAGAGTTTAATATAACTGTCTTAGCCCTAACAGGTTTGCCCCTTGCGATCTTGCATCATCAGTTATCTCATCAGAAGAGATTTCAGTCAAGGGCTAACTTGTAGTGGATAAAAAACAAAAAGCCAACCCCACGTTTCTCTGCCCCTTTGATTTAAAATCTATTTTTTATTACTTGTCAAACATTTCATTACTTTTTAGTGTGTAGTATGATTTAAAAATAGAAAGAAAAAGATACATTCTTGAATCATACATCTTGATTTAATTATTTTTTATATTTTCAAAACTATTTCTTGATACTAAAAGTTTGTGAGAGATTTTTTACATAATATGACATTTAAGAAAGTTAAAGTACCTATATATGGTTAACATTTACGGCTTCAGCAGGTTCACGCGTTCCTTATTTTGATTCACAGCAGATAATATGTTATGAGGCTTATTTACTTGGCCTCTTATGTATTAAGGTGGATTTATAATACTACTTTTATAGAAACCGCAAGAATGTATAAAATTATACATTTTTAGGGTTTCTTAACCAATACGTATGTTAAAAACAAAACATTGTCAGTCTTTCACCACTTCATATTTTTGGTAACCGCTTATGCTGTCGACTTATAGTTTGTTTTAGTACCTAAACTACCTAATACAATATATTTGTAGATATGGGTTGTTCAACTTTATCTTATCTTATCTTATCTATATATATCTTTTTTATTTTTTTATTTTACTACAAGTTAGCCCTTGACTGTTATCTCACCTGGTGGTAAGTGTCAAGATAATGCAATCTATGATGGTACCGGGCTAAATTGTTAGATATATTAAATCCAGGATTATCGGTACCTTATTCGCGACATCCGGGGGCATATGTCTACCATTACAATTGTACCTCAGTGGTCGATCACTGGCAAAAAGTTGATAGTCCCCTTACAATTATGTAAACATACATGTATTCATAGGTGCCTGTGATAGGCCTTCTGGAAAAATTTTTGAATTGGAATTTAGTACCTACTACTAATGAAAAAAATATTAAATAACGTTCATTATTATTAAAACATTAAGTTGCAAAGTCAGTCTTTTATTCTATGTTATATCTATCTTCTATAATTATAAAAGATTTAGACCCGATTGACAGATATCCTACAGCCAAAACGACTGAACGTAGAAATTTTAAATTTTGAAAGCATATTCTTTGAGCACTTTGGTAGTTGGAAGGTAATTATTTTATATTTATAATAATAACTCTCTTTATTATTTACACCATAACTATTAGAAAAATATATCAAAATTCAAATTTATACTTCAGTTATTTTAAGTATACCTTCTTTATAAGCAGTATTGAAACGTTAATTCTGTCTGTTTGTAATGACTCTACTACCGGCTCGGAAGTCAGATTCTACCGAGAAGAAGACTAGCAAGAAACTCAGCAGATGGTTCGTTTCCAACATCGTTTTAAAGTTTACCAATCCTTTTTCTATCTTGTGAGACATGAAAACTTCTTCCACCATGCTTATTTTTACAGCCAACCAGCAATGCTGAGTTCCGGTCTAAAAGACGTGATTGCCGGTGTTGGTGTGTTACAGGCACATAAAGCTTAACATCTATAAATAAATAAATAAATATACTACGACAATACACACATCGCCATCTAGCCCCAAAGTAAGCGTAGCTTGTGTTACTGGTACTAAGATGCCTGATGAATATTTTCATGAATAACATACATAAATACTTAGAATATGTATATAAACACCCAGACACTGAAAAACATTCATGCTCATCAAACAATCATTTTCCAGTAGTGGGAATTGAACCCACGGCCTTGCGCTCAGAAAGCAGGATCGCTGCAAACTGCGCCAATCGGCCGTCCCTCAGGTTGATGGACACAGGCGGCCCTTTGTAGGACGTGTTCCGTGCATGTCCTGCAAAGTGTTGCTCTTTTTATAACCGATTGTTTTCCATTTAAAATCAGTCCAACTCGCACTTAGCCGTATTATTTATTATTAAATAGCCTTAAATTGATCTAAGAGCTAGCTAGCTTTTGTACTGCTGGGTATTCTGTACGCAAATTTGCAGCTTTTATGAATAGCTGAATCTGTTTCTTCCACTGCTTCCATACGTCAGCCCGGCTGACTGGGCTGCCATCCACATTGAGTTCCAGGGGTGGTCTTGGATGCTCCATCGCGAATAAGCATGCAATCCACCGTATACTTCTTTTGTTATAGTAAATCAAAGCAAACCATGTTATGTTGATAAAACTCATGTTGGATGACAACTGACTTTATTATCAAGGTGCGGAACCCGGTGTTAGAGACTGACTCGCACCGGGGCGATTTTATTTTATATTCATCGCACTCACTTCAATTGGAGTGGAAATAGCGTCTTTATTACGCTACATATAAAAATAAACAGTTGAGGTCATTGCCCCGTCCCCAAAAATCGTTGAAGTCACAGCATGTACGCACTCATGCATACTAGCTAATGACTGTGACTTTGACCACTTTACTTACCTAACGAGTAAAGCCCTTTTAACAGTGCAGGTATGCAGTTTACGTAGCCGAAACCGACAAGGGATTATTATTATATCTGACTAGCGAATCCCAGTTCCCAGAGATCTTTGTCTGCATAGAATTTTTGATATGACATGAGATTAAGAATTTTTTTAGAGCTTATTTTTATCACGGGAAACCGGAAAACAAATCCACATTGAGTTGCCGGCAGCAATTCGGTAGGTAGCAAGGAAAAATGAATCGCAATTGATGATATCATTTGAACTTGTAATTCTGCACATGATGTGTAGGTCCACACACCTTGACACTAACAACAATATTATGTTAATTGCGATTTTATTGTTTAAGCACACCTTATTGATTGTATTCTAACTCAGCTGAAGTCGTGTCGTGTCATAGATTATAAATTTCCTAATTTGTCTAGGCTGAGGATCCCGGCACTCCTTTACCGATAGAACAAGTAATATTTAATCGCCTAAAACGCACATAACTCCGAAAGGGTCTTAACCTCGGAGCTCGAAAAGGAAGTTCTTACCCTAGCCCTAGTAAGGACTAGGCCTTAGGTCAACAACAATTGGTTTTGTTTTTTATTTTATATACACGTATAAGGGCTTCGCTCACGTGCCCTAATGTAGCTTATATACACTATTTCAGCTCTAAATGCATGTACAGTAGCATATAAATGTACAGTCAAAGTAATTGTAGGCAATATTTGTCTTGCTTTAAGAAGATCACTATAAGCATCCAGATCTGTCCTCCTTCTGTCTTCTAATTCTAAATAGCTGCCACTCTGCTGGACTAAGAGCTTTTACTCAGCTCGATTTTCAGCCAGACTTTCTTAATGCGAGGGGTTTACTTTGCATCCATTTGTCTGAGTATTAGGTTCGCTCGATTCGAGTATGGAAATACTTGAACATCGGAGTAAAAGGGATATTATTCTTAGGCTCAAATTTGCCTACAATTCTTTAGCTCGGGTTTTTGACAGAACGTTTGTAAAACAAATATGTAAAGTACAGGACTTGCGACTCTAAAACTTGACTCATTATGACCATTTTACTTTGACGGTATTGTGTATGATGCGAAAACGAGTCGATTGCGAGCGAGAAAATCTTGTACTAAGGCTACAGACAAATACCTTCTGCACATCTTTATATACCAAGAACTGAATTTAACTCTCCGTTCCTTTAAGGAACCCCTACACTGGTCCGACACGTTTTAAAGTAGTTGGACGATTATCTCGTACTGCCTCTCAGTACTTGTATTAATAACGAGCATGCACTTGCATTGTTTATCATGCTAAGTGAGCCGACACTTCCTTTGTTAGATAATATACTGCGATGAGATATGTAGCGAAGTAGGTATCTATGTTTTCTTCGATACCCTTTTTGTCTACTACGCTGGCTCAAGATACGCGGCCAAGTTTGTTGTGGGCTTCTTAGGCTCAGAGCGTACTTTGACTTTGTTCAGAATTTTCCTAGGCTGAGAAATGGAGAAACTTAAATAAATAAATATACTACGACAATACACACATCGTCATGTAGCCCCAAAGTCAGCGTAACTTGTGTTATGGGTACTAAGATAGCTGATGAATATTTTTATGAATATACTACACATAAATACTTATATTATACATAAAAACTCCCAGACGCGGAAAAACAATCATGTTCAACACACAAACATTTTCCAGTCGGACACATAACTTTGCCTCTATTGAAATGTTTCTTCAGACTAAGTAGTAAGTACACTTAGTGTAAACCGAGACAGAATAATATCAGAACAATCACGTTACAACCCTTGGAGCCGAGGAGCCGAGCAAACGAAGTTATAGTGCTTGCTGACGATGTATTAAGTCTGGTAGAATAGCGGATGAGACGATGTATTAGGTATGGTGATGGTGGCAGAGGTCCCGGATAACTGCTAGTCTATATGCCACGCTTTAACCCTACATAAACTATAGGTCGATCATTACACTTTTCCGCCAAAATTTCTTATTTCCCGTGAGGTGCGAGGATCGAGATTGTATAAATGAACACCATATCGAGATTTTCTAAATGTACATCATAACGATATTGTTTAAATGTACATCATATCGAGATTGTATAAATTTAAATAATATCGAGATTGTGTAAATGTACATCATATCGAGATTCTGTAAACGTACATAGTATCGACATTGTGTAAATGTACCTACATCATATCGAGATTGTGTAAATGTACATTATATCGAAATTGTGTAAACTTACTGCGTATGGAACTTGTTAGTTGATTATGAACTTGTTCTTTTCCAGGCTAGCGAACATAATGAAGGAGATCGCGCTATTGCCGGACAACCTGCTTCGGATGCCCTCCCTGGGGCTGGTGAACCAGTGGTACGAGCGCTCCTTCGAGGAGATCATCGAGTTTGAGAAGAAGGAGCCGGAGCCGCCGGTGTTGAGCCAGTGAGTACTTCTCTGTCGTTACAGCGCAGTGTTAAAGGGACAGAGTTATTTTCTTGCATTATCATCATCCTAGCTGAATAGCCTACTATTACTAGGGAAAAGGAACATAAAGTTTACCACTTTACAATGGTTTATAACAAGATCTGTTATCTAAAGGTGAGGTACATCATTACATTCAAAAGGCTTAGAAGGGTTGTAATGATGAACTGAATTTCACTACACCTACGGGTTGTAATTTGATTTGAATTAAGAAGAAAACCCTGTTGTAAAAACTATCGATCGTTTTACAATACCACTACATTTGATACAAAATCAAAGAATATAGATTTCGTCCGATATTCAGTTTTCTTTTTAATGTTTAAAGCTGATAATTTTAATGGCGACTTCCACGTATCTAACCTAAAAAAAATACAAACTTCTAAACTTTACTTCACCCCTTTAGGGGAGTCATTTCTAGAAACCGTTTCTTAGCTGACGCCGTCGTTCTAGAAGGAACCTACCTTTAAAATATTAAGTTTATAGGCTTTATAGTTCCTGAGATTTTGTGATTAGTCAGAGAGTGCGTGAGTCAGTCACTGGTTTCCTCTTTTATACATTAAAATTAAGAAAATCCCGCTGATGCCTAGTTCATTTGAACCATTTTTCTTTCAGATTCTGTGAACGTCTAGTGCACATCCGAAATAGGCACGCAGATGTGGTCCAGACCATGGCGCAAGGAGTTCTAGAGCTGAAAGAGTCGCACGAAGTGGACCCCGGCATCGAGAACTCGATACAGTATTTCCTCGATCGATTCTACATGAGTCGGATATCAATTCGGATGCTCATTAATCAGCACAGTGAGTTTTAACACCACATTTAAATTCCACCTCTATCCATTTCCATCTCTATATATATATGGATCTAAATGAATTTAGACTCGATAAATTATTTGATGAACCGACTCGGCTAGGAATCGTAATGAACTTCTTCGTTCGTCTAGTTAAGTGGTTAGATATAACCGATTAAAATATCACTTGCTTTACCGGTGAAGGAAAACATCGTGAGGAAACCTGCATGTCTGAAAGTTCTCGATAATTCTCAAAAGCGTGTGAAGTTTATAATTAGGCCTAATTTTACTTTTTGATTTTGAGAGGAGACACGTACCCTGTAGTGGGCCCATATTTAGTTGATTGTCTAGTGGATTCGGACCGAGCATTGATAGAGGAAGGCTGTGCTCACGTGGGTAATTAATGGATGAAGATTATATGACTCTAAAACTTACTTTATTCTCGGTCAATGAAGATTTGGATTGGTTGGATAGTAGTTTTATAAAAAATAAAAATCACTAAGATATACTCTATGAGGAGAAAAGGTTTTACCTGCAAGTAATTTGTATTTAATTTTCAAATTAAATTTTTAAATAAATTGACAACTCTACCTATCTACTATTAAACGAATAATTTATTTGCTATTGTACCTATTCTGTTATCACTTATCATACAGTACAAAATGGTTTACTATAAAAACAACGGCATAAAGCAACAGAGGCCCTCGCGTGGGGAGTTTGCTTTACCCAAAACACATATTTGCAAATTATATAACCTATATCATATTTGCAATTGCCAAAGTGACGAAAAAAAATATATATTTTTTATTTTTATTGCTTCGTAGAATTAATTTGAACTGCATAAGATGGTTACAGCATCCGGATTTAATTTATAAAAGCATCCATTTATTTTTGTTTACCTCCCTCCCTGGCACATTGGTATAATTGTGGTTTTATAAGAGGGGGGCCCGTCCCTCCCGATAATGGATGGATTTTAACGATACCTTATACATCGAAACAAGCATGAAGAAGTTATGGTAGAGTATGAAACGTATAAGATACGTATATATACATTAAACATACATACATACATGAGCCATGAAACCATTAGACAAATTTTTTGGGCAGTTGTGCAAATCATATCTTGTCTTAAATCTTCCATGCTACTCTATAAAACAATAGGTTAATATATTAAATGTGTATGAATAAAATATACTTACATAATATATCTATCTATCTACATATACGTACGTACACTATATGTACATGCGATAATTTATGATAATTTTCGCGGAATATTGAGGTCGTGACTCTGCAGGCAATAAGCGTGCTATAATATATATACTCGTATAAACAACAGCACTTGTTTTGTAATCTAAGTCATTCTGATACGTTTATTAAAAAAAGTTCCGCCGGAAATAAGAATGTCAGTACAGCGCGGCGCACCAATATGGGTGTATAGCACTTTGAATCGACTGCCTTTCGAAATGAGTCGGCAGCTGCTTTTTGTCGGCTTAACACTTTTTAGAACACTATACCTTTAGGGTTTTTTCTAAAGTTATTTGGTTTGTCCTCTACATGGTTTAAATAGCGGCTGAAATTTTGTATGATTATTTAAATTAGAAGTTTGGCAAATAAAAAGTATATTACACGCAGAGGCGTGCATTGCATATATGAAAATAAGCAGTTCATACCCTACCCTCAAGTCCTTACAGATCCTTCAGATAGGAACATTTAAGTTTGGTAATTAAAAATACACTTAGGAAAAATTATATGAAAGCGCCATCTAGTTATGAGCGGCCACACTTCTGGGTCAAACGTCGCTAGACAGTTCATTACACAAGCATTTTCCAACTTTGGGAATACAAATGGAAAATGTTTTAATTATCTGTATGTTATAAGTATTTATGGACTTATATTATTCACTAAAATATTCATCAGTCATCTTAGTAGGTACCCATAACATAAGCCACGCTTCCTTTGGGGCCTTTTGTGTGTATTGTTTAAATTTGACCTCCATTTTAATTTAACATTCTCCTTATTTAGATGTTAAATAAACATTGGTATTTTCCAAAATTAATAGAAATTATGAATAACTGCAATAAAACCTAAGAAAGAAATGACTATTCAATAAGCCTCTAGCGAATACCGAAGATCCCAAAAAACTATCACCATTCTAAATTTTAGACAATAAAGTTTTGAGTAACAATGTGTAGGGTGCAAGGAGTAAAAACATTCAAATTTATACTAATATTATAAATGCGAGAGTGTGCTTGTTTGTTTGTTTAAATCCGCTATGTGCGACTCCTTGTTGCACCGATCTTGATAAAATCTGGCACATAATAAGACATTGTGTTACTTCCATGTTGATCAATGTACTGTGATGTGACTATTATTATTGTGTGTATTGTCGTAGTATATTTATTTATTTTTTATTATTTATTGCTGATCTCGTCTTCCCGCAGCGCTTCTGTTTGGCGACCAGCTGGGCTCGCGGCAGGCGTCAGTCAATGGCATGGGTAACGGGGGCAGGCATATCGGCTCCATCGACCCCGCGTGCGACGTTGCCGCCGTGGTGCGAGACGCGTTCGAAAACGCGCGGTTTTTGTGCGACCGCTACTATCTCGCGTCGCCGGAACTTGAGCTGATGCAGGATGGAAGTAAGTAGCACAACTATACTAATAACAAAGCTGAGGAGTTTGTTTTTGTGTTTCAACGAGCTTTTATCTGGATTTTTTTAATTTGCATTTCATATCCCAATTATTAACGATTATAATAAAACTATTTATTACTTTGAAAAGTTTCGCCCCATAGGTGGTAAAATAAAGGATGAAAATATATTTTCTTGTTTATTGGTCGAAATTGGTATTTAGGTTGACTGTTACAACAGTGAAACTCAGGAAATATCTGTCTTGTTATTGATAGCTCAATTCTTGAGAATTAAACCGATTAAAGGTTTCTATTTATGTTTAGTATAACGGCAGTTCCAGAGATTAGGACGTTCCAAAAAACAATTCTTCGCAAAAGTGACTAGATATGATTTTCTAAGACTCCTTTATCTCCCAGGGCCGAGCGACCAGCCAATGCCAATCGTGTACGTTCCTTCCCATCTCTACCACATGTTGTTTGAGCTGTTCAAGAACTCTATGCGTGCGGTCATGGAGAGTCACGAGAACACTCCCCCTCCCATTCAGGTCAACCTGATCAGGGGGAGGGAAGACGTCAGCGTCAAGGTGTGTACTATTGTCTAGTGATTAGGAAGTTCGATTTAGGATTACGAAGTCCCACTTAACGGTACCTGGCTTCTCACCCAGGCTTCTCAAGCCAGGTATATAAACTGATCGAGCCCACGAGAGTGGGTGGGTAGTAAGGCGTTCCAGCGCAAGACGAAAGTGTTTCTGTTTGCGCAGTGATTAGGGCACCCATGCCCGTTTTCACTAACGACGAACAAGGCAATGCCTAAATAGATATTAGAAGTAACGCCTAATCTAAGGAGATTCCTAGTCATACAAGATCCGTCCACCCATGAAACGTTTTGTTTTCTATAGATACCGCCTGAATCAATAAGCATTCGATTTACGTGATGCCTACGTTTAGTGAAAATGGACATAAGACACAAAAGTGTCTCTGTTTGTGCAGCGCCACTATAATTGTCTTGTGTGACTAGGCTGATGGTTGTCAATAACTCAGTATTACTATTTTCTTAACGCGAATGGACTATAGCATATTCTGACCCTATTCTGACCCTCGACACCCGTGGGTATCGTTCGAGACCACTAAGGGGACGCTGCTGGCCGTCCTCCGTTTTTTTCTCGCAACTACTTCTAAATTCTGCTGCAATCATCAACCCGCCTGCCCAGCGTGATTTTAATGGGAAAACCTTCCAATTGAGATAGGCTTGTCGAGCATTGGATTGTTATAGGTTTTTTGATGAGTCAATTTCTTTGTATACTCATTGGAAGTATCGTACTCATTACAAATATAACTGTTATAAATTGACCGAGAGCTACTTTATAGTGAGCCACATAAATTTAGTTAGCATTTTTATTTACATAAATATTTTTATTACGTTAATTTTAAATATTATGTGGTAATTTCCCATGTCCACGTATGCCTTTTACGCGTTTTGGTTTCCTGGCGGAGATCGATATGTAGCCATAAGGCCACCAAATTGTGTCCTCTATCCAACTCGCTTTATGTATTCTAATTATCTGTTGTTTTTTTAATTCTGTATAGTACAATAAAAGTTTATTCATTAATTCAATAACAACAACAACAATAGTATTATTATTATGATAACGTGTCGCAATGGCCCCGCAGATCTCGGACCGCGGCGGAGGTATATCGCGCAGCGTGTCAGACCTGCTCTTCAAGTACATGTACAGCACTGCTCCGCAGCCCTCCAAGTCAGATTCCCACAACGTGCCGTTGGCCGGTGAGTGTAAACCTTTATTTCACAACGCTCTAAGTTAATAATCAATCTAAACCAAAATCTTTAGATGGCAGATTTAATTTATTAGTGCTATTTTTATCTACAGGAGAAAGCAGGAAAAGGATAGAACTACTAACTAAATGAATTCAAATTCAAATTTTCAAATTCAAAAATGTTTTATTCATGTAGACCTTATTACAGGCACTTATGAAGCGTTCATACATTTAAATGTTACACTAATGTTAGTGATGGTGATAACTGCATTCTTTAACTTAAAACTAAAGCTAGAAGGGTTCCAAACGCGCCCTGGTCTAAGAAGAGCCCACTACAAACTTAGCCAGGTTTTTTTTTGTTATCATCATCTCACAGTCGGGTTAATGTTGAGCTATGAAGTAAGAGCAATTCATACCCAAGCTTTTTTATCATGTATGTAATCCTTACTATTATAGTAGGATTTTTCTATAAGCTTTAATAAATTGTACTTATTGGGTAAATTTATCATACCATTTGGTTTAAATTGCCTATTAATTTCGAGAGAATATAAACACAAGGTAAAGTACGTCATTCCATAAGGTTATATAGGGTCGTAATGTACTGTAATCCATTACCTATGAGTTGTAATGTGATTTGAACAAAAAAACATACTGCATCCGTAGATAATTTGAATTCCGCTTCGAAGAATGATGACGTTTCTCTTACTTTTCTAAGTTTAATGTTGCCATCTCGCTTCGATGAATCTCTTTCTAAACAAAGTCCGTTCAGCGCAAACCATAGAGTATATAGATTTCTGAATTTATCCTCCAACCCTTATAACTCCGGAACGGTGCAAATGAAAATATGTGTAAAGTATACAATGTGTAATTGAATTACAAAATACTGTTGAAGGGTGTATAATTATATTTCATAAGGGATCACCCTGTAAAAATATTAAATCAAAAGAGGCATATTTATTTTTTCCATACAAACTAACTCAAAACATTCTAAATGCTTACTTTTGACAACCCTATTGAAGATAAAAGACCTACACGTGCATAGTACCTCTTCTACGCGACGCGTACCTAATAAAGTGACAGGAGTCACCTGATATTAATTTTGCATTTGATGTTAGGGCTGTAGCTGTAAAAACTATGGCAGTGGTTTACTCAAAAACTACTAGCTTATCGGCTTTACAGATAAGTCTCAAAGACAATAAATAATGTACCTCTTAAGCCTCTAAAGTATTATTTAGGTTTTCATTTACACGTTGTATAGTACATAACGCAAGGAAATATACTGTCTTCATCTAAGACGCCCCTAAACCTATTTATGCTCAGTATAACCTAAGATATTGCATAGACTAATATTAAACACTTTCAGGTTACGGATACGGGTTGCCCATATCGCGTCTGTACGCGCGCTACTTCCATGGCGACCTGGTGCTCGTGTCATGCGAGGGCTTTGGAACTGATGCAGTCATATACCTGAAGGTAAGGCTTACTACTTTTGTTGTTAAGATTTCGACCAGATTCGATTTGAGAACATTGTAAACTAAAAAAAGACCTAAACTGCTGCATGCACTTTTCTTTTTTCAGTCATTTTTTGTTTTTTTTTGTACCAAAATCATCAGTAATCCCCACATATAAAGTGTTTTTTTTTATGTAACCCATAGTAAAAATTTTCGTATTGTTTAAATTTGACCTCCATTTTAATTTAACATTCTCCTTATTTAGATGTTAAATAAACATTGGTATTTTCCAAAATTAAACGAAATTATGAATAACTGCAATAAAACCTAAGAAAGAAATGACTATTCAATAAGCCTCTAGCGAATACCGAAGATCCCAAAAAACTATCACCATTCTAAATTTTAGACAATAAAGTTTTGAGTAACAATGTGTAGGGTGCAAGGAGTAAAAACATTCAAATTTATACTAATATTATAAATGCGAGAGTGTGCTTGTTTGTTTGTTTAAATCCGCTATGTGCGACTCCTTGTTGCACCGATCTTGATAAAATCTGGCACATAATAAGACATTGTGTTACTTCCATGTTGATCAATGTACTGTGATGTGACTATTATTATTTCCAGGCGCTGTCAAACGAAGCCAATGAACTACTCCCAATCTTCAACCGAACGTCTAGCAAGTTCTATCGGACTGCACCAGCGGCTGCTGATTGGTCGGGAACCGTACCGAATGTGTCCCGAAATCCTTCCCGGGACAAGCCGTCTCTGTCACACAAAGCGTAACGCGTATATGTTACAAGAGGACAGATATATATATACCATCTATATTGCATGTTTTCTAACCGGACCGGAACCTATCGTGTTCCGATATCCTTCGCGGGACAAACCGTCTCCTATATTATGTATTATATACAACCAATTTTGCAGGTTTTCTTACCGGTACCCGTACCGAATGTGTCCCGAAATCCTATTCGCGATTTGCCCTACTTATCACACAGCGTATTACGTATATATTTTAGTAAGGGACAGCTGTATAATATATATAATATACAGCATCAAACACGCATATTGTATGGTTCAACATCCGCGGCATTTCATGCAAATTTCTCGGGACTAATATCAAACGTGTCCCGAAATCCTGGGACAAGCCATCTCTTTGACACAAGGTGTAATGTGTATATGTGCGAGTAGGACAGCAGTTAGCAAAAATTTCATTGTATTATATTTTTATGACTCATGAGGCTTTTATGTGGTTTTTACTTCAATTTACAAGATAATTGTTATCTTAGTATAATTATAATTGTATCTTGCATTACTATACTAAATATCGCGGTAAGGCAGACTAGGTCTGCGAACTGCGGCAAAATCACAACGACTGCACACCGACTCAACTAAACGACCACACACTTTTCTCACGATCGTTCGAAACCTCAACTTCCGCTCCCACCCATACATATGCGCCACAAAAAACATTTTATTTATATGAAATGTTTTATTTTTCGTTGAATATTTTTTTTATATTATTGAATGTGATACTCAGTATAGTATAGGAATACTAAGGTTTGCGAGGTTAAATGTTTTTATATGTACAACTTCCGCGTTGTGTTATAACCCTGATAGTTGCTAACCTACCTCCATACAAAATCGGCGATCTCACAACAGTGGTTGCACACTCTCGCAAATTTCGTATGGAGATTACAGGTCGGTTGTAGAAACATTCAGAAAAGGTACACAATACTGGATCTGGTGATGGTGAACAGTGATTTTTATTTTTATATACTGTTTTTGGCCATAAATTGTATACACTTTGTATGAATTCATAATTTCACAATAAGAAAACATGTATATGTTTTAATTATATTGAAATTGTTTAGATGAAATGATTGACTGATTAATTTGAAATTAAATTTATGAAAAAAATGTGTAATGTATTTTTAAGTTGGTTTTATGTTAAAATTGAATGGATTCAAATGTCATCGATTTAATGGAATTGTTTTTTTTTTTGCGTTTTTATTTCGGATTGAAATAAGAAGAATAGAGTTAAATATATTTTGTAATAATAAAGAATTAAATCTCACTAATAAAAAAAATACTAACAAAAACTGCACAATGAGTACATACAGAATATAAGTAATAAAAAAAAACATTAAAGTGTATTGCGTAGATGCTAATTAAAAAAAATATATTTAAGGCTAGCGTGTCTTTGTAAAAGTCCGTGATATACAATAAACCACTGACCTCTGTTATTAGCACACTGGACTGGCATCAGTGTGACTAAGCAAAATTCAACTTTCTACCGTACTGTGAGATATTCTATCATTTATTTGTGCCCTGCTCGGCTATCACGGGCAGGAGACAATTATATCACAAAGGAAACGATATCAATTTATCTTCTTCCACAGCTTTATCAACTCTCAGAGCACTGGCGCACAAGTGGAAATAATATCCTAATAAAATATAAATGTATTAACAAACGGGGGCAAAATTCTCCTATTCCATGTTATATCTCCAGTGATTTAGCAGGTGGGCACGTTAAGTATATCCCTTGTCAGGGGATATACATTTTATCTCCTGCCCGTGCTAGCCCTGCTGATGAAGGACTGTTGCAAGGTACATTTTTAATTAGGCTACTGAGTGAGGTATTGTCAATGTACTGTGTTATTAAAACTCAGTGTGTTATTAATAGAGGACTGGCTGTCCCTACACAAAGGACAGCTGTAATTTTGTCCCCATTTGAAGCACCATATGTGACATATGAGTGTCTCTGGAACTATTGGATTAGTGTTTTAGTAATTCTAAGTTTAGTTCCTCGGCCACTAGTTTTAAGCTAGAGATAGACTGGTGCAATGTACGCAGCCTATACAACGCATTATGGTATCTTTTGAAAAACTATGTAATATGCAATAGAAGCACATATCGTATGAAATGCAATCAGACGCCGCCCACGCAACGTCGATCAGCAATGTCGAGATATTTGTGGCAAAGTAAGGTGGAAGGGATGATCTTAGCCACTCACGCGTTTAACCAGTATGTTTGCAGAACTAACACGTGGCACGTCATAAAGAAATAGTCATTTGAAAAATACAAGTGTCTGTTACCATCTTACGTTGCTATATGTTGTGTACGTGAGACCAGTCTGTCTGTAGCTTTACTAATTGATGAAGAACTGGAGACAAAATCGAGGTGACAGCCCTATCCAGTGGGTATTAATGAACTTAAAAGTTTAATTTGCTATAATCCTGGACAGCCAGAAAAATATGTTTGGAGTAGTTTACAATTGTTTATTTGTCTTTTATTTATTTATTGTAATCAGGAAATAAAAAATGGTTTATGATACCATAGAGATATGTCTGTCGGTCAAGGATTGAAGCAAATTAAACTGAATGTTAAATGCAAATAAATAATAACCTAGGACTATTAGGTATAGGGAAAATCATTTTTGTAATGACATTTTAATAGTACAAAATAATGTTTTATCATAAAATCATAATGTCTTTGTAGTTTATTCAATCTTGGTTTATTAGATCTATACTATTCAACTATTCAACCCTCAAAATTTAATAAAATTAGTTTATAACAAATTGGTCCAATAAGAAGGCTGGGTTTTCACGCAGCAATAATGATCCGATGGTTAACGAAGGAAACATTCTGTTATGACCTGGAACCAAATTACATATTTTATTCTTTATTATCTTTATTGACCCAAATATTATTAATGACCATGTGTGTTTCCTTTGTGCTAAACTATGTTGAGTAAATATGAAATCAATAAGCAATCACTTATCATCAGGTGAACCACTTCTCGTTTGCTCGCTATTAATATAAAAAAGTAATGCAATAACTTTAAATTCGGTACGTCAAAAATCACCTATCGCTTACACCAATTAATGAATGGAAAAGGCTTAAACTAAGTGAACTTATACATGGAAAAAAATTTAATACATGTTTTAATGATTGATATGAAATAGATTTAAATTTAAATTTAAATTAACAAATTAGCGTGATACGGTTTAGTACTAAGCTATATTTTGTTTATCAGTGTCAGATAATTAAAATCCAGTCGCAGACTGTTTATAAAAGTTATATATACTTCAGAAATATAATTCTTAGATTATATTTTTGAACAATCAATCCTTAAAAAAATGTTTAATAGCACCTAATGCAGTGCTGCCATCGCTAAAATTTTATTTTCCCTATTGTTGGGGAAAATGTGCGATATTCCAAAGAAGTGTTAGAAAACAGCCAAATTGTTTTATTTATTGTAAATGTAATTTGATAAATGTAAACGCGCCATTAATTTCTTAGAAAGTACAAATAATTATGTACTATGTCATTTGTACTGCGTTCCGTTAGACCACCACTAAGAAACCTTCTGTTTATTATTGAAAAAAACATTTTCCCCTTAAACTAAGAAATATCCGTAAGTTGGGGGAAGATAAACGAACTCTCTTTTTAATTCTTTAATTTCCAAATTTTTTAATTACAAAAATAATATGTTTTCATGGGATAAATTTGATGTTTTGACAGTGTTTGCGTATCGGTCTAATTTATTCCTGAATTAAAATTATCTGAAGATTGAAAACTGGCCTTAAACATAACAAAGCACCTAGTATGAGACTTTTGCCTACTTTTACTTATTCGATCGCGTGAAAGCTTACTACGATTTATATGTAATCAAACGTACCGTACAAATCTTTGTACTTAACTTTCACGCGATCAAAAAAGTAAACCGGTAGCAAAACTCACCCTCGGCACCCTGGTATCGTAATATGTGAAGTTAAAATGATGTAGTAATATTATTGTGGTTGTGGATACATGTGAGAATCAGCAATATCTATGTTGTTTTCTGTATTCTGTCATAGATTCAATTTTCAGATGTGCTCTGTAGAGTTAACAGCATAAGATTCCAACCAAGCCCATGTAAGCATTTCCGAGTATCGAAACACTTCATTCTCTAAGTAAAATGGACCAAATGCACTTCGTTTTAGAGTTTGTTTTCACAACAAAAGTTCTGCCAATTGAGGCTGAATGAAGACGAATTTGAGATTTAAGAACTAATAAATGAGATCTAATTAACTCTATAGTAAATGTTTCAACACTCGAAATTGGTTCTACAATAGTAGCGGGCGAAGTAAAATGGCATCTAATGTGGCATTGTTTTTAAGCTGTATAACACATTTTGCAAAGTGTGTTATAGATATGAATTTGAGCTTAAAACTAGGTCGATAAAGTTCAATTTTACTCTCATGTTACAGTATATCGGTACTAAAAAAGGAGAGCGTGCTTTTAACTCAACTGACCGATGAAAGAGGCATAAGATCTCTTCTCACTCTAAATTAACATGTCTATACATCTATCAATATTGCCAGGTGCAAGTTGATAAGGTATGTAACTTAACGGTGGCAACCTCGCCGTTGGGAAATTAAGGTGGGCATATCTGTTAATATGAATGTTTATATTTTTAGTAAAAAAATCGTATTTGGATAAGGTAGCTCTGTTAAACAAATATTTTTATAGTGAAAGAAAACTTAGTTTTACAAGTACAATAAGGTTTTAATTTGTATTTTCATATTGGCATTATGTAGTAATTTTTTATTTCATTTTTCTTGAAAAAAGTAATTTTGAACTCATTGCATTTTTCTATTATTTATTTATTGTTTAATTTTTAAGTGTTATTCCAAAATCGATATTTAATAAATAAGTGTAGAAATAAAGTAGGGAAAAGAAAATGTTTAATTTTTATTAATAAAATGTATGAAAAAATAATAAATAACTGGTTTTATTCCTATCACGCAAAATGATTTATCGATCGAGTTATAAAACTCGCAATAACTGTAATAGTTCGTAATAATCCAGTATCGTGTCTGACCCAAAGACAATCCAAAACTAGCAAAAAGGTTATTGGCTTGGTTGTGTTAAGAAAAGCTAACGAAAAGATATTAAATATCTGAGCAACTTCGTTAAATTACGTTATTACTATGGAGGGTAGAGGTAAGGAGAGTCATCTGTGTATATGAAAAAGTGTCGTCAAAATGTATTAAATTAGGATGGCGCCACATTTGCATCAGGGTAACTCTTAAAAGAAGCGCCAAATATAAATATTGTTAGAGTAGGCTTGAAAAATAAACAAGGAAGTATGGAGATACAAGAAAGTAAGGTTATATTTACCACAATATTTTGTACAACGTAAGTTGTTGAAATTCTCAATAATTAACTACTTTAGTCGATAATGACATTAAATTTTTTAACTCGGCATACTTCAATTCATCTACGATTGCTACATTCATGCCATACCCTGTGCATCCACCAGCGCCATTGTGGAGGATTTTTGAACTGTTATTTAGCGCATACACTGGACACTTTTTCAACTTTTCTCCCATATAAGATGACTCTCCGTACCTCTACCCTCCATAGTTATTACTGCGTTTGAGAGCTATTTCAAACTGGCATTAATTAACCGTCATTCGTTAGGATCTAAAGTCTGAAATCGGAAAACCCAGTTTCGTTTGTTTACTTTTATTATTTTCGTCACTTGGCTCGTTTATTCATGTCCCAAGTTTAGTTGAACCGTAGTTGGGCACAAATCGCATAAATTTATAGATTATTTTATTGCTAATAAGTATAATAAAAAAGCTAGAATCCAACGCCGTAAGCCAGTTTACTAAATAAAAAGGAGCTGTCAATGACCTGTCAATTTTATAGTGTCAAACTGAAATTTTAGGTTATGGGTTGTCTATGATCAACATTTTATTCGAAACTAAAGCAATAATTTGGTAAAAATGTCGAGCTCCATTATAAAATTCTTAGCTTTAGATAAAGTGGCGACTGTTTTTAATATGGTACGCCAAAATGGTGGCATCTTAGGATCGTTGCATAAACTTTATAGGTAAAAAAAGTGTTTGTTATTATGTAATATTTTGATTGTTTTCAGTATTCTGCAATAATTAAGACAACGTAAGCTCTCTAGTGGTTTCTTAAAAAAATGAATGTAATCATATATCATGAAAATCTCTTCCTATCATAATTTGTTTATTTAGTTTAGACACTATTGTTTTTATTTTATATTAAAAATATTTTTAAATTGATAAGTAATGTGACGACTAAGACAGATTACAAAAAAATACTCAATTTTCCCTATGTTTATGTATGTATGTTAACATTCTGTTTTATTTATTATTTATGTGTAAATTTTCTAGATATAGATCTATAAGGTTCTAGATAAAGGATATAAAAACCAGTGCAGTTTGTCTCAAGAGTGAGTCAAAGCAAATCCTGATATTATTAATACAAGTGATCATGAAATATACATAGTGCACTCTAAAACCTGTGATTTAAAGTGTGTTCTAGAACCTTGGATTTAAACTTATCAATTGGGTAGCACTTGTTAGAACTCTAAAATACCAAATCATCTTACACAATATTCTTCAATATATACTCTATTTTTTGAGGAATGTATTTACTACTACATTTGTTGTCATACCTACAGTTACAAAAGGGATTGTGAACTTTTAATCCCTTTACATGTAACAAACAGTATATTTTATAATATAAGTGCATAAGTTTGGTATTTCTCTACAATGACTTACCATGTGGGGTTTCTCTAGCAAAATAAATTGTAAACAAAGCTGTATTAGCTTGACTGGGCTTTACGACAGTTCTGTTCAGTTCTTTGCAGCATATTCTCAACCAGCATATACTTATTCTTGACCCTATTTTTGACTTATGTATACATCTTCTTTAAACAATTCAGTAAAATTTCTCAAATAAAAAAGAGTACAAGGTTTGTTTACTATTTCAGTTATTTATTATTTTAATTGTTATTATAATATTGGGTGGGATAAAATAAAAATACTATATTTGACACATTAGACTTATCTCATTTTACATCTGGTTTTTGTTAAATACTATTTTTACAATGATGTTAACCTCAAAGTTTAGGTAAAAAATAGTTAAAAACAAAATATAAAACTTAACTTATACTGCACTGCCGCTCTTCGATAGCATTGGAAAAATAAAATTACATATCACAACATTGCATACTAAAATGTAATCCGCTCTTAAGAATAAATAGTTTTGAGGGCTCTATTGCTAATTACCTATAACATTGGTCAGTTACATGAAAATTTTAATATTACAGACAAGAAGAACTAAAAGACGGCAAGCTTGTTGGTGAGGATTCATTTGGCAATAAGTATTATGAAAACCCACGATACTTCTACAGCAGGAACAGATGGGTGGAGTATTCCGACAACTTCCACATGAACTATGATGCTAGTCAGGCAAGTGTACTTCATGTTATCACTTGGGTTTCGTAAACGTCAACATTCTTGAGAACAGGACCTGAGACAAACTTATTGTACAAAATTTCTTGGGACTTTTTGTTCAATCAATACTCAAGTACTGCAACCCAGACTCAAAGATGTCATTTAAAACAGAGTTGTAGCACTGATTAAACAAAACTTGCTATAAATGCTAATTTACATGCTCTTATGAAATCATAGTGAAATTCAGTTAATAATGCTGGCCAACAAAGACATACAACCTCCAAATTTAATTAGTATGGCTTGAAACTATTTTTGGAATAACTGATATTTAGGTTTCCATCTCTAAATGTTAACAAAACCCCTACCATATTGAGTGTGATTTTGTTCCTGAAAAAGTACTTTTAATTACAATCTGGTAAAATTAAAAATTCATTTATTTCAAGTAGGCCTAATATAAACACTTTTGACATGTCAATTCTGTCTGTTTGTAGTGACTGTACCACAGGTTCGGAAGGTAGATTCTAGCGAGAAGAAGCTGGCAAGAAACTCAGCAGTTTCTTTTTTCCAACATCAACAATTTACATTTTACATTTTTACAGTAATTTTTCTATCTTGTGATAGATGAAAGTGGAGCCGGATGCTTCCAAGCAACATTGTCATTAAGAAATTCATCAATTGTATAGTAACCTTGCTGTAATAAATGTGTTTTAACATATTCTTTAAATTTATGCTTTGGTAGGTCCAATTACCTTAGGAATCATATTATAAAAGCGTATACTCAATCCCACAAATGACCCCTGTTCCTTTCGCAGACAATATGCAGATGTCACTAATTTATGACCATTTTTTGTAAGTCAACTGTTTATATCCACTTTTTGTTTATACTGACTAATTTATGTCTTACAAATACTATATTATTATTAATATATTGTGAAACTACAGTAAGTATACCTATTTCTTTAAACTTCTCACGGAGGGATTGGCGTGATTAAAGTTTATATATTGATTGTACAGCTCTTTTCAGTAGAAAAAGCATTGTTGCAAGCTAGTATATAAAAAACTTGCATATATATATATATATAAAGTTTAGCGCATCGTAGTAAGGTCGTCTGTCTATCAGTATTCTACAAGACATATTTAGGAGTGTGCTCAAACTTGCATTGTTAAAAATCTCTCATCAGATTACGATAACGCACGAGAAAAAAGTAATTTGAAAAAATAAACAATTAATTCTAAGCTTCTCATTTTGGTTTTGCAGGTCCCTGCTGAATGGTACGGTTGGCTGCATTACAAAACGGATCTGCTACCCCATCAGGTAATATTTATAAATATCTTGCTGCGGCAAACCAGTTCTGTAACTGCAGCTTTGGTCTGGTGGTTAGCAAAATTGTTGGTACAAACCCAGGAATTAGGAAATCTGTCCATCGCTTTTCATTTGTTTTTATAGTTACTGTTGGTATATATATGGGTCGCAGGGAAAAGAAAAGACGTGTGCACTGTTCGACTGTCTAGTTTATATTGAATAAATTCAGAAAAACATTGTACAAGAAACGAACAGAAAATGAATGACATATAAGATTAGGCGCTAGTGTTGGAATAAATGCATAGCCGCAGACAACACAGACTATTGCACCAAAGACATGTATTTTTGGTATATTCCAACAGTTACAATTGACGGGCCAAACGATTGGCCCATGTGGCGAAAAACCATTCTCTGAACAGACCAACAATTTGTAGAGCATGCCAGTCCACCAACCTGAGGGGCTGGTGTAAAGCCATGTGCCTGTGATTAACTGGCAACCAAGCCCTTCATACCGAGAAACAGCATTGATTGCAACAATGCTACTTTGCTGCAGATATAAGAATGGCAGTAGAACCCAGATGAGCTCTTTCACAAAAAGCCCTGCTACAAGTAATGTCTGTATGGATGTTTGGATGTTTGTTACACTTTCAAGCAAAATAACTGAACGGATTTGACTGTGAAATGAAGATAAATTGCGTGTTGGAGGTGTATCGAAGAATAGTAGTATTGATAAAAAATATTGACAATAATATTGACTGTGTGCTTATAACTTTAGTGATAGTATCCCATATTACTTCCTCGAAACATTTGTAAACTATTCACAGCAGGTAACACTGCGGGCGCAGCTAGTATACATATATATGCCAGGCATACTATGCCTGTGCTTTGGAGTGTATGCAAAGCACACTTTGTTTATTATCTCTGACGTGCAACAAAACAATCTTAATAACTCGCCAACCCAAATTGTAACATGGTGGAAACTGACGACCTCCCTGGCGCCGTGGTCTATTATTTATTTATTTAGAAGAAGAATAAAAGAAAACACAGACAGAAGAAGTATACAAAAGTCGGCCTTATCGCTTTGTAGCGATCTCTTCCAGGCAACCTTAGGATAAGGAAAACAAAAGGATAACATACTGCAGGTTGTGCATATTAAAATGTATTATGTGGACGGTACTGGGTTCAATGCCCAACAGGGGCAATTTGAGAATTTATGTCTTCCGAATTTTCGTTACAGTGCGATGGTGCGTAGAAACTGATTACAACAGGTTAGTCCGCTATCATTAGATCATATCACTAACTTTTTTTGTCATGTCATGATGACTGCTAGTAAGTGATGATGGCAAAGGGCCGACCTGTTAGGGGGCTTGGCAGATACATTAAAATCGTCCTTAGTCGGTTACTACGCGAAATTGGACCGGAACGCTAAATCGATTAGCAGCACATTTTTATCCGTAGGGTGCTAGCTAGCCACGACCGAAGCCTCCCACTAGCGCAGAACAGAGAAAATTCAGTAATAATAAATTCCCGAACTGCCCGGAAACGAATCCGGTAACTTCCTCTTAAAACCACAGCGCTCACCATTGCGCCAGAGGGGACTTCGAAAGCCGCAACTTGTAGTCGCATAAAATAAAACTTATATTTATCATATATATACGGCAGAAAGTGTGATTGCCAAACTGCAAGCTTGTAAATAATAATAATAGGTCACTTTCTTCCTGGGTTAACAAAGTAACTTATAAATAATCATCTGTGCTGTTACAGGACCCAGGCAGACCCAAATACAAGTGGATGGCGGAACACACAGAAAACCTGTCTGGCACCACGGGCCAGTACGTTCCGTACAGCACTACCCGCCCGAAAGTCGAAGCTTGGATGCCTAAGCCAAAAACCAGTGCTTAAAAAAATGACCATAACACGAAAATCTATTTGTGAAAAGTATATAAATAATTTGGGTTTGTTTTAAATTATAATTACAGATTATTATTAAAAAAAAATTACAATTATTTGTATTATATTTTGTTACGATAGCTTAGCTGTAAGTAGAAAATATAATAAATCTGTTTTAGTTTAATTTTTGGTTATATTATTTATCCGGCTTATTTTATTCATCCATGATAAGTGCCGTAAGAATAGATTTGTAAATGGCAGCCGATCTCGTGCTATTGCATTCGTTAAGAAACCGCATCTCTGCTTCCTCCGGAACGTTTAGAAAAACGGTAATAGCATTTAAATCAAAGGTCGGTTTTTTATTCTACAAGTTAGTCCTTGACTGCAATTTCACCAGGTGGTAAGTTATGATGCAGTCTAAAAAAGTAGCGAGCCAAACTGTTAGGAGTAGTGGAATTTTTATCATCATCATCATCATCGAAGCCTTTAGTAAATGCTGGAATAAAGGCCTCTCCCAACGGAAGGGTTTTCATATAATCACCACGCTGGGCAGACGGATAGGTGATCGCAGTATTAGATGCATAGAGAACGCTGCTGACCGTTGTCCGTTATATTCCCTTAGTCGTCTCGTACGACGCCCGCAGGATTCTGAAGGATGGTGTCAACGGAATTCTGTTCTGCCGTCACCACATGGCAGTTATCGGTTAATCAGTTTCTACGCGGCATGGAACCGCAACGCTAAATAGCTAAAAGCACATCTTTATCAAAACTGGCAAGCCAGGGCCTTCCGCTCCTTAGATGACAGATCGCGCCACAGCTTTATCGAGGTCGATAAAAACTAGAAATACTTCGCCTAGGTCACAGACTACAATGGTATATCGGGGGCATAACATCGATACTTTTTGGCACTTGTGTCATCCCTACTCCATACAAAATTTGACAGACAAAAACAACTGATGCGTATCTGTATGTAAGAGTAATAAGGTGTATGTAGCCTTATTACTTTTTGCAGTTTCTGTACCCAGCTGTGGGATTAAAAAGTCTAATGGTTTATGGTCATTTTAATACTTTCTAGCTGCATTTCACTCAAGTTTCAACAAGGGTTCCTCAGGTAACCCAAAAGCGAATGCTAGATAACAATCACAATGAGTTAATTCATATCAAATTGGGGCCTGTTATTTTATTTCTCCGCACTAAACAGGTTTGGTGCTACGGGTCCTGGCCAGTTGTCCTCAAACCAATATAAGACCTAACGTTTAGCTGTAATGGTGAATCTGTATTCTGTAGTGTGCACAGGGTGTTGTATTATTTATATTACTGCCATCCCGAAATTTAGGAATAGTCAAAACTTGAATACTGGATAGTTGGATACCATTAAACATTTCACTAGTTTCTATTTTACTTGTCATTATTGTTAGTAGGCGAAGGTGTTACTTAATTTTTAACCGGTAACCAACCAACCAAATTAATAGAAAGCATACATGCGTGGTTAAGATGATAATGATCATGATATTGATGGCTAGATCCGATATGGCGGACTCCCAAAAATTATGGATCAATTGTTTATTATTCATCCCTGAAGATGTCAAAATTTAATAGAATATTGTAAAAAATTAAAAAGATTGTTATTTTTTAAGTTATTTTGATTTTTTTACGTTATCTCCCCCGCACAGAGAGTTTTTGGTTAACACACTTCTACATAAGATACTTGAGTAGTTAACAATCTAACATGCGTCTAAATGATAAAAACCGAATCTAAAAACCATTTCCAAAACGTTCCTACACATAAAGATGTTCATTGTTGATGTGTTACGCTAATCAAGTGTAATTTAAGAAGTTTAACAATCACCTTTAATGTCACTTGATTAGCGTAATCCTTCAATATTAGAACGTTAGAAATGTGTGGAAGTATAGTTAAATATTTCTTACTATGTCGTATAATGCATAGAACTGGAAATTACCTACAGTCGAACCAGAGTCAAATACAAACCTGTCTACTAAAATGATAACAAATCGAACATAAATCGTGTAAAATACATAGTTAATGTATTTAAGTCCATCAATCCAAATGTTACACAGATAACGATCCCAAATACTAAAATAGGCCAACGATAAATGTCTTAATAAAGTTTGAGAACCTTTGACTCAGAACAACTGCTCGCTCTGTAGTTACTAACGCAGAATGGAGCTTTAAGTTTAACTATCAAATAAATATTAACCTTATCATTAATGCATAGAGTTCATATTACATCGTGTTTTTAATTCAAAATGGCCACACTAGTGCACTTTCAATGTGCAAACGAAAATCGACTTTAAAAGCCATTAATTAAAGTATAAATTTATGTAGTTTAAAATTAAGTTGCTAAGAACAAAACTTTTTTCTCTCAGGTAAAAATATCTTGACTATAGCCAGTCAAAACGCGACGCGGACACCAACGCATCTCGGATGCGTTAAATAAACTTTACAAACTATAAACTAAGTTGTAAAGTTTAGTTTATTCGTGTTAGTGAATTAAACTATAATGTTTGGTGCTAGTGAGTTTAGTTAGTTTGTATGACGCTTTGCAAAGTTTTGTAACAGTTAAGTTCGAAAGGATGCTAGTAATTCGAAAACAGGATTTGATGTGACGAATTTTATGGTATGTAGGTATTTGTTAATTAATCATTGAACACTAACAAAGTTCTAAAAAAGTTCGTTAGGCATTACAGCGAAAGGCTTTTGCCGTTTCCTGGAATGAAAATTAAAAAAAAGTTTGCGTGGGTGGGCAAAAAATAGTGATGGGGCCGCTGGGGCGTATACCTACCTCGATACTAACGTCTTTCAATTTTTTTTGAATTGTGTATTTTTTTCAAATACTTAAGCACCTAGGAAAACGTTTTCTTTGTTTCTTTTGAAATGATTTGTTACAAGATCCTAGTTATTTTAAAACACAACAGTTTTCTTAACTGTACGAATTTTGAGTTTTATAATAATGGCCCCAAGCAGCAACTTTTCAATTTATAGCCAGTGTCAATCAGATTTATGTTAGGATCCTAGCGATAACTATACTAACTCATAAAACCAATTTGCATCAGGCTTTTTAAAATAATGATGGAATAAAGACACAAAAAAATGCTATGGCCGTGGCTAGTTACTACTGTACTGGCAAAGACGTATCGCTAAGCAATTTAGCGTTCCAGTATGTGGTCTACCGTCTATAGTGGTTATGCTATTTTTAGTGCCTACCTATGTGTTTAATATAAATAAAATAATTAAATAAATAAATATACTACGACAATGACTGATGAATATTTTATGAATAATATACGTAAATACTTATAATGAGAAAAACATTAATGTTCATCACACAAACATTTTCCAGTTGTGGAAATCGAACTCACAACCTTGACTCAGACAGCAGGGTCGCTACACACTGCGCCAATCGGTCGTCAAAATAACATAACGGCCACAACCCTAACAGATTACAACTACTACAATCTTAGAACGCATCGTCACGTACCACCGGGCGAGACTATAGTCAAACGCTAACTTTTGATGGAATAAAAAATTTTTTGGGAAGTCGTGTAAAAAAGAGGATGTGATTAATAAATGAACACAACTATTGGCGATACAACTCCATATCTCCGTCGAATCTGAACCGACAAAACTACCTAACCTGATCTTAAAATTAGTGGCTTATTGCTAGTGTTTTTATTGGAGGAATTTTAGTGCGAACGAAACCTCTTCGCTCTGTTATTTCTCGACCATATCATGACACCAAAAAAAATATATACCTACCTCTATATCGATATAATGGCAATCAGGAATGTGCGCAATTAAGAATTTCTGTCTAATTTGAACGACACTAATAACACGAAGGTAGATAAAGGGTAGGTACCTATATTAGTAAAAGTTATCTTTACCTGCTTAGGACTTGAAGCCATTGTTACGAATGTTTCGAGGCGCACGTCACTGGCGTACCTATTAATGTTCTACTCTGTAAAGGCCACCGTCGATTGTTGAAGGTTTATCTCCCTGGCGTAGTGATGAGCTGTGGTCTTTTAACAAAGTCCCGGGTTCACTCTGGTCAAGCCAATTTTGGGATAATGTGTTTCAGGATTTTGAAATGTATTTTAAATGCCACGGAATCAATCTCAGTTTACTTTCCCGTGATAAAAAATATGTTACAAACTAACAATCAAACACTTTCGCATATTTACATTATAAGTTATACCTAACTATAGATATGATATTGCAAAAGGGGCTGATATAAAAGGGTTTAACTAGGTCAAATGGGGTTTCTTTATAGTATACGATAATTATACTTCATTTGACCTAGTTACCTCTATCATTAAATACTATAGTTTTAGGTATGTTGTAGGCCTCACTTGCACATACTCTCATAGGTAACTAACTAGCAGTGGCATAAGGTTTTTGACAGCATAATGCAGGAAGATGTCTGAAAATCGTGAAATTCTCTGAAAAAAAGGTTTTTTTAGGGTCACCCACCCTATCCTTTTGTGCTTAATTTTTAGCTAGGATGTCGGGTATACATACAAGTCTGTAGTTTTGGTACTTGCTACACTGTACTAAGTGATTGAAGTATTAGAAAAAGGTCTCAATATACCTGCCTACCTATTGGATAGCTTTCTTCGTACCTTATTTAAAAGTACCTATAGTATTTATAGTGTTGATAGCCTAGTAGTTACGACTTCGGCCAAAATATTGGGGGTTCATTTGAAATAGTTCGTTTGCCTTCACGCATCTCAAATTTTTGGTGTTTGTCTGTTTTTAGCAATTGAGCATCAGTCATTACTTTCTTTGATAGTGAAGGAAAACATCGTGAAAACACTTGCATGCCTGAGAGTCATCCATAATAAATTCGAAGTCCACCAGTTTGCACTTGTAGTGGAATACGGCCTAAAGGTTCCTCATTCTAAGATGAGAACCTGGGCTGTAGTTTAATGGTTTGATAATATTGATCTTGAAATATTCGAATAAAAAATAGTTCGTATGGAAAACAATGTTTTGAGACGGTTCCCTCGGATTTCTTGAACAAAGTCTTATGTAATTGTAATCTGTGTCAGTCACTTGCGACATGCCATGCTGAACGGCGAGGAACCGAACAAAAAGGTTAAGTTTGTTGCCGCGACCTCTCTTTCTAATCTTTCGTGAATAAATAAAAGTACCTAAATCCATTTCAGAAATTAGCCGGAACAAACAGACAGACAAAAATTGTAAAAATCTTATTTTGGTGTGTATATATGTACCGTATATAATTATATTCATATACCTACATGTAGTAAAAAACAGTTATTTCAATATTATAAACAGACAATCTGTATAATAGATGGAACTCTTTGCTTTTACGCCAAACAAAAGAAATAGAAAAAGGAGTATACCTAGGTAGTAAGTAAAACATATTTATTATTACATCGTCCATCATGGTGGACTCCACACGCCTTTGGGAATATTATTGAGAACTCCCAGGCTTGCAGGTTTCCTCACGATGTTATAATTCACTGTTGAAATAAGTTTGAAAAATTATAAGTGTTTGCAAAGTCGGCCTGACTTTGAATCCCAGAAAAAACTCGAAAGTAAAGCCGAAGGCTGATACCGCTTGTCTTATTATGTTGACAATTATTAAACATTATAAATGCTTCTTACATTAAGAGAATATTTTTTAACATATATATTATAAAAAATATATATTATAAAAAAACTTATTTATTACTATTAAAAAAAAGTTATATTAAACCATACTCCTTCAATATCGTACCATAAAGTATATCGCAAAATTTCTGGGCGACAAGTCTTTGTTGGCAGGGTAATAAACTAATAGTTAGCCACTGCTGAAACCTTCCACCTGATCGAAACAGTTCACAAGCCTTCCCTATTATCGCAGCATAGACAGACTATGCAACTCAACTGTGGGTTAATGGGATTGTTACCTACTAGTGCATAAAACTGTAACTGTAACTGTAACTTTAGTTTTATTTTTAAATCCCATTATGTTACGGTAATGACAGCTTGCCTCTCCGACTGGCTCCATGTGATCGTCAATCTGTTTTTTTTGCCATATGGTGAACGTTATGGCGTTTTATACGCATCAGTAAATCACGCACGGGTCAAAGGTTGTTAAACTGTATCTATCGTTGTCTATACTAAAATATAAAATCAGAGTCTTTGATTTTAAGCTCATTATTTTATTTGAACGATGGCATAAGTTAGAAGTTTAGTGTTATTATCACTAACATCATTCTTAATATTATAAATGCGAAGTTGTTTTTCGTTATTACTTTACGCCCTAACTCTATATCCAATCGACTTGATTTTTGGCGTAGAGTTAGGTGAAAGGACGGATTTTGATATAGGCTACTTTTTTTTCCCAGAAAACCTAATGGTTTCCACGGGATTTGTAAAAAACCATAATAAACGCGGACTAAGAAAGCAGGCAACCGATGCGCTCTGGTATGATTATAATAATGTTAAAACCCACCAACCAGAATTGGAGCAAAGTGGTGAGTCTGTGCTCTAAATGATCTGATTTTCCTAAGAGAGTAGGTCTGTACTTTGTGGTGGAACTTCTGAAAGATTAAGCTCGTGCGCTGTGATAGAACTTTAATAGGCTGATAACGATGAAGCCATATTTCATTAAAAATCACGAATTTAAAAAAAAATCAAATCCAGATTAAAAAATCGTGTCAACTGGCGGAATCTGTCAATAAAAATTGGTCACTTGAACTTCAAGTGAGTAGAGCGAAGCCAATGACCGCACAATTAGTTCCACACTAACTAACAATGCTGTGGGAGAAATTCCCGGCTAATCGCTGCGAGGTAATAATCGTTTCGATCATGTTACGTGACGTTCACGTTACGACCCTTGATACCTCCCTGGCACAGCGATGAGCACTTTCATTTTATGTGGTAGATCACGGGTTTAGGATTTGGGAATTCATAATTTCTGAATTTTCTCTGGTCTGGTCTGGTGGAAGGCTTCGTCCGTGGCTATTTACCACCCATCGACAAAGCCTTGCCCCTATGTGATTTAGCGTTTCGGTACGATGTTGATACCGATTAGCGGTATGGGTTAATATAACTCCAATACTCCTAACAGATATAGCTGCCATACAGGTTTCGTAGATACTTGATGTCGTCTGCACACACTGTGTTCTTTCGTCACAATAATATGAATATAACAACATATAGTAAATACGGGCGCGAGTCTATATCAACTAGCTCATAAAGTATCGAGTAACATAAACGCTATGATATTACAATCGCAGTGTAAACAAAAACCCATTGTCTATCTGAAGGGCATCGATCAAGACAATGAATTGCGGTAAAACTGATTACAATTTATAAATAATTGCTGAATATAATTTAATAAACAATGGCAAGCTTCTTACTTTTTTATTTATTACTACGCTTTTGTACACCACTACAATATTAATATATGTTACGTACAAAAAAAAAGAAACAAAGAAAGAAGTAGAATAAAAAAGGCGGCATTATCGCTTAATAGCTATACTATACTATACTTTGTGGTTGGTGCAGGTAGAAATAGTTCTTTACTAAATTGCTTATAACAAGCCTTTTTGGAAATACAATTCAAAATGATCAACAGTAGGCGGATAAACAAATTCGATCTACGGATAAGGTTTTAAAAAAAATAGTGTCAAGTTTCATTTAAATAAACAATCAAAAGTATAAACATGTAATTGGTAATGTAAACAGCCAAAGCGGCATTGTCTCGTAAGAGAATGGCACTGTTGAGTGGAAGTGAGCCGGAGTTACGCCGAATTGACCCGTGGCCTCGATGCGTGGGAGTGGTCGCGATTAATGCCTCTTTTGGAGTACTAACGACGATGTCAATATTATACGGAGGTCGAAGAATAGCACAAGAGTAAATACAAGGCAAGCTAGAAAGGGGGTTGGAGCCTATAGGGCACTAAAAAGAATCACTAATACTTTTTTTTATATATTTATGGTGTTATAATAGAAGTAAACGATAAAAAAGCAGAAGACTAAGGTCTAAATAAAATGACGTGAAAACTCATAATATTGGCATAGCAAAATTAGAATCAGTCGGTAATCGCATGATTGTAGTCAAAATGTCAAAAACGCATAATATACATGATACAGTCTAGTATAAATAATAGTTTGTGTATGTACACCCTATGTATATGCTTATACATATACATAGGGTGCGTCGTCGCTAGTCTCGGTGCAATACTTGTAGGGTGTCAGTGACGTAAACACAAAGATTTTCCCCTACAGAAAACGACTACCATGAGTAACTAATTGTAATTACACTGAAGTCAAATTTAAACGAACGTGTTAGTGAATTATTGTTTAAAATTTAAATAATATCTAGGACTAGGAATGTCCTTTATAATAATATGTTTATTTAAAACAATTTTGTAGTTGGTTCTCTCCATTCCACTAGACAGACAAGGCAGTTAAACACAGTAAGTTAACTGAAATCTAGGACTTCAATTGTTTAAGCAATGAACATTGTCTGTGACATAATTTCGCCAATTGACGCCATCTTGGTTAATTGACCCGGCTTAGAAGGTCATTCAGACACTGTATCTCTTTATAAGCACTTATCCGGGACTATGTGTACTTCAATCCTTAAAGAGAGAATACGTATACAGTTTCGACAAGCATGAAGAAATTTCACTTAACTTTTTACCCGACCATTAGTGTGTACCTATTTATCATGAAGATTGTGTGAAAACATAAAAACTAGAAAATATAAGACACGAGGAATGTTTGTGATTCCAATTTTCAATTTTCAAGTTGTAAATGTTAACACAATATAAAATATTATGAATTTGTTTCGCGTTACTGGGAGTTTATATTTTACCTCTAATAAATTATCGTGATAATATATTTAATAAAAACAATATTATGAATGTGAAATATTGTGTTTCAATGTTAGTTACTCCTCACGCCAAAATGATAGAACCAACTTTGCGTAGTTTTGGAATGGACTTAGTACATCCCAAAACTATTCTATTCATACACACGCTGATTACTTCAGGCTATAATTTATCCCGAAAAAATCAAAAGTTCCATCAAGTAAAACTATTTCCAAACTTCACGCAGATAAATTCGTGACAAGAAGGTAGTTTTCAATCTTTTCTCAATAGATATAATATAAATTCACGGGTAGTTAAAATAATAATTAATTAGCCACGACTAGGTATATACAATGAAATTTGAATGAAAAATGGATTTACCCAAACGCAGTGTTAACTTCATTGCATCAACTTTTATTTTCTCTTCCACGCATGTACAGACTGTTCCACAACATTCGTTTTTATTGCTATAATTATATATTAGTTTCGCATCACTATTAGCTATATTAAAGTTAACGATTTGTTTAAAATTTACTACAAATTAGTATAAGACGCGAATCTCGACATACAAATCGATTTGTTTTTAAAATTGATTTCCGAATATACCGATAGAACAGGGTTACCAACAATCTCAAACGGAGACGGCTCCATGATCTTTTAGTTGGTGGAGTATTTTATTTTTAAATATTGGGTAGAATCATGGGGTTACTGCGCGGACCTATTTACGATGAGTTTTTCTTTAATAAGCAGACTGTGAATGTGTATGCGTACAATGAGTACGCATACACATTCACAGTATTCACAATAGACTAGGATAACCAATTGGTACTATGAGACGCACAAAAACATGTAAAACAGTCTAGGTGTAGCAATTTGTCTGTTATGCGGATTTTCGATGAGGGTGTAATCCAAAATATTTTATGTTTGTGTTTGTAGCATGAGTTTAAGATGTCAGTAGTCAAAAACTTCCGTTTTAAAAAAGTTTTCACCTACGAAATTATATGTTAGTTTAGTTTAGTAGTGGTAAAAAATTGTTATTTTAAGTAATACCTAGTTAAAGATTTATTTATTTATTATTTTAAGGAGTTCATTATAAGGTTCTTTATTTGTTATATTCAAAATTATTAAAACAAAATCTTCATGAAAAATAAAAAACCAGACACGCTTTTTGTTAAATTTTATATGGGACTGCATGTCTAGTTCATTATTGATCGAAGTTTACATCTTAGTAAGCTGTAACAAGTTAACAAATAGTATAATAAAAAGTAACTTAGCTTAAGTTACTCCTAGTAAAGGGCAGTCACAGGAAGCCGATGGACAGAAGCGGCATATGACCATGTAGTGTGAAAAACCCTACGAAAGAACCTGCCCAGAAGTGGACGACTTGAATTGAAATGATAATGAGTGGCACCAAACCTAGTGTAGCAGTAAATAAATCACTAAACTGCGCCTATTTGTGCAACTCGATTACAAGAATCGTCTGTAACGGTCGATGAAACAAATTAACAAAATCGATTATGCAAACGCGAATTCTTGAATCACCTCAGAGAATAACCGATAGATAAAGTCATTGTTTATTGATTCCAATATTTTTTTATGACTGTGAATGGGATTTATAACTGCATTTGGGATAACTATTATAGATCCCGGGACAAAGTACCATAATATTGTCTTTATTAACAATTACAAAATAGAGTAGCTCTCTTAATTACTTACTTAAAACAATTATTCTTATAGTATAGGTTTATTTCTGTAATAAGTTACTATATACATATAAATTCCTGGGATACCTAACAGTGGCGTGCACTGGGTTTCTTACCAGGATGCATACCCTGGTAAAGCAGGAATATTGCATAAAATGGCAAAAATCCTCCTCTTATACGAGGAATATATAAACTTTAGGGTAGGCAGTGCTTTTGTACATGTATGAAGTGCACGCCACTGGTACCTAAGTATTTAATGTGCACAAAACAACTTTGATGACACTGCCTTGGTGCAAAAAATGGGATACAGAAGTACATTGAGGTAGATTTAAAATGAAAATAATTTTCAAAATAAATGGATTATTTAAATGGTAATTCCAGACTCGCGTTGAAACAAATAAACAAACTTCTGCTTTTATACGAGCATAGATTATCGAAGGTGTCAGAGGATATGGCGCAGTGATAAAAGATGTGGTTTTATAAGTGGACGGTTCCGGGTTTGATCTCCGGCGGGGAAAATTTCGGACCTTATAGTTTCTGAATTTTCTTCGGTCTGGTCTAGTGGGAAACTTCGCCTTTTACTAGTTACCAGCTACCACCCAACATGGATTAATATAATTGTTCTACCCCTTACAGCACGGCTAGCATGGGCAAGAGACAATATATCCCCGGGGAAAGGATATAAATTTATCTTCTCCCAGAGCTTTATTAACTCTCAGAGCACTGGCGCACAAGTGGAAATAATATCCAAATAATATATGTGTATTAATAAACGGGCGTAAACTTCTCCTATTCCATGTTCCAGTTATTTAGCAGGTGGGCACGTAAATTATATCCCTTGTCAGAGGATATAATCAGGAGATATAATTTTTATCTCCCGGCCGTGCTAGCCCTACCTGGTTAGCCTGACACCATCTTAGACTGCATCATCACTTATCTACAGTTGAGATTGCAACCACTAACATGTAGTGGAATAAAAAAACAATCTTTAGATCAGATGGGATCGCCATCGATCGCTAGCCTGTGAATGAGTAGACTACGATTGGCAGCGAGATTCACATAACTCCCACGGTAAAACAAAAACTCGTAATAACGTTGACAGACCCGCTTGGGGTCGCTGACCGGTGTCATTCAATCACGGAAGATGTATTGTGATACAAAAACATCAACTATAACTTCTTTACTCACATGTTTGTCTAATTATTTTACCCACATTTATAGCATCAACAAATAGAGAAGGTACAATCATTTTTTGAAACCAAAAAAAGCGGTGACTGCTTAGTGGTTAGGACATCGTCTTCAATTTCGAGGGGCCAAGTTCTAACCCGGGCACGCATTTCTAATTTTTATAAGTTATGACCGTTTGCTTTAACGGCGAAGAAAACGCGTGTTTCCAAAGGCGTGTGAAGTCTACCAATCCGCAGGGTGATTACGTATCTCGCGACAGGCGTAAATCTTGCAATCACTGCTGTTAAACGTCACTTTTCCATACAATAAATAAACAAAATTGACATTTGACAGCAGTGATTGCAAGTTTGTTATTTTGTCCCCTAATGTAAACTTACCACGCGACCTCAGTTACGCCTAATGCAAAATTCATTTCCTATGACTTAGTTAGGTTTTCGATTTATGGAAATTTGTACTAAGACTACGTAATCTATAGAGGGATTAATATCTCATCATCGATGCTTTGGCAATTCCTGCAGATATCCGTGCCGGAAATGCCTCATTCACGGGCGATCCGTCGCAGCGATCGATTGCAAGCAAATTGCAGAGATTCATCGCTTTAAAACTGCCGTCGACACTCAACACACGAGCAACCGATCGTACAACTAGAATGTCCTAGTAACTTGTTTAAGTCGCATGTCCATGTGCCTTTTTGTCATAAAGAGACTACGAGAAAATTAAAAATTGCACAACAAAATTATGAGTTGTGTTCTTTAAAATAATTATGTTAGCTAGTGAAAGCCATAAATTATTATTCTTTTGTACAGTTTATATTTAAATGTATTTCTTCTAATTTTCAGTTGTTTTAGTTTATATAATTGGCTTCGGCTCGTTTTTAGAATAAATAATCATAAAGAAATAAAATATTGTTTTTTTTTTAATTTATTGTTAAATTTATAAATTAAAGCACAATTAACAGCTGCATATCGCAAATGTCATTTTGACAGATGTTGTTCAATAAAAAGGGTGTAATGAGCACAATCAAACGGAGTATGCGCTTGCGTCGGTATTTTTCGATTTTGCGTTGACAGCTGACCGGAAGCAGGCGGTCAGCTGAGTTAAAGTTTGTTTTTCTTAAACGAAAGGCTTAGGCTGAGTGCCCCTTATGGCTTAATATATGAATATAAAACAAATCTGAACTGAAATAAATAAAAAAATAACAATAAATTGAGATGCTGAGTTTTTCAAAATGGGGTTCAAACAATCGAAAATCGATTCGATCTTTTTAATATTATAGGTGCTATCATTAAATCGATGAAGTCACAGCAGGAATTACACGGTTAAAATTTCGAGAGACGAAAATGCCGAAGTTACTTACCTCTAACGCTAATTCGCAGAAAGGTTTTTAAAAAAAATATTTATCACAGTTTTCGAATAAAATAAGAAAATATTATAAATGGCATGGCATCTTGAAATTGCAAAAACAGAAAAATGCGCAGAGTGCCCATGTAGCAATTTAGCCTTTAGGTTGCGTTTTACTGGCGACTTTCTGAAATCGATTTCGATCATGTCAACACTTAACAAATAAAGTTTAAAAAAAAAAAATCTAAATTTTAAATACCGAATGTAGTTTAGTGATGTTACTCTAAAATTTTAAATTGTATAGTAATCGATATCGATGTTATAAATTTTGTCTCTTTGTTTCAGAAGCCGCGATATGTCGCTAGCGGACGTGCGCTCAGCGCGCAGTTCGCCCGCACCCGAGGCCTGTCCCGACTGTGACACCGGCGCGTCCGTTACATCCGATTTGCATAAGGTGAGTACAGGTCCTGCCCGAGATCTATAAAGCGTGCTTAGCTTAGACTTTACAATGGAACGTCGTTTTTTATAATGTTAACAGAGAATCCGTGCTCATCGCGTGCTTAGCAAAGTTAAGTTTGCAAAATCGACGACTTGAAAGATTTTGAAGTCCTATCAACACAACACAAATCAATACATCTTCTTGTTTATGTCTTAGGGATATCTTTTAAGTTAAGGTATCCTTTTTTCCTAGATAAGATTATTAATAATAATTTTAAAAACACTTTTTCTCCGTTATTATTTGCTTCTGTTTAGCCTTATTTCAGCGTTGAATTCCAAAGATAAGCCAAGTTAAACGTAAGCAAAGTCCAAGCCATGTCAAAGTATGGATCTCAGCCGCAGTGTTCGTGACATTGGAGATGAGTTGCAGGAAGTTTATGACGGTGCGGCCATGTAGCATGGAAACCTGTGGACACACAATACTTACCAATACTTCTATATAGCCTTCCCTAGAGCTAAAACTCGCGGCGGTCCAAGAATGTCATGGCTGGAAGGCATTGTCTGAATGATGTTTTGACTATTTACCTTGATTTGATCTAACATAATCCTTGTTTGTATTTTATTTAGTTCAGCCATCCGAACTAACAATTATTAATGCTTATGTGAGTTTGTATGTTCGTTTGTTATTACGCTTTCACGCCGCGTCTACTAAACTATGAAATTATGCAAAAACGCTGTAATTTTTTTTTTTTACTTTTACAACAAGGATCACCCGAATTAACTGTCAAGCTATTGTTTTAAAAATTAATTACCTTGGACACTTACATGAAAATATGAGTATACTATAACGGATAGTAAGTTGACTTAAACCTTCAAAGCAATTTGTTTCTCTTTTCAGTATCAAGTAGCATGCACATGCAAGCCGGCGTCAGCGCAATACGCGTGTGCAGAGGAACCTGGGCCTCCCCCGCCAGCCAAGACGGACACACCTCCCGCGTTACCTCCACGACCTCCCACCAGTGTTCTTGCTGCCACTAATAGGAGAAATAATGGTAAATATTTAATAACAACTATTTTTTACTGACACATGAAAGTAAGTGAAAGTGATGGTGACGTGAACCGTGCTTGTTTTAACCTATACCATTAACCCTTAAACTGACCTAAAGCCTGGTTAATAATTTCGGTATTAGTTTGCCTTGAATTAATTTCAACGTAATTCTTGATAAAGTTTATACTTAAATTACAAGACATTTACTTTAAGTTAGTATATTCTTAAATCCATAAAATTACAAAAAGCAACAATAAAACTGGTTTTCACTCTTGATTTATCTATCTATCTATCTACCTATCCAATAATATCTTCTTGGTCTGTTTATATCTCCTAAGAGATCTCTACGCCATGCGGTATCGAATATCACAGACAATCCCGCTCTTTTGTGCATATGTCAATGACATAGTTAATTGATGGCTTCCGGTCAACACATTGTGTCTATTCAATGCAATAACTTGGTATGACGCCGCAAAAAATAAGATTGATGATTTTTGCGGTACTTTGGAGACAAAAATTATTACTAACCTATAGTGATGCCAATACACAAAACAGGTTTTGTAAAAACGTTCCCACGTAATCTCAACAGATACAAAAAATGTCTTTACTTTTTGACAATAGCGTAACCTGTACCTACCTGCCGGTTAGTTGTTTCATTTAGCGTGAGATTTACACGCTCGATATCCTGGACTCGTTTTCGAGTATCGAAGCACTACAATATAAAAGTACAATAGACCTAATTTCTCTACTTTTGCAAACTATCAAAGGTTTGCACGCGTTTAAGCTTATAATGCAGTTGTACTAAGTTTCATTTTACTCTGACGTAACAGTACATCATTCCAGACAGTAATTCATTCCCCGAAAAAGAGTAGTGCGTCCAAAAATACTAAGCTAATTAATTTTTCTAACCATTGTTCATGCTTGTCCAAAATCAGCGCCTGTAACTGAAACTTTGTTAAATAAAAATTGGTACGACGAAAACATATATATCGAGGACACTCAGTCTATTAAGGTTGGTCATTTCGAGGTTTCGATACTCGAAAACCATCCAAGTACGCTAAGTTGTACTAAGGTTACTGTTTATTTGTGAGGCTTCAATGAATTTTGTACCTGCTTTTATCAGATTTATGTAGTTCAAGAATACAATTGAAAGAAAAGAATGCCACAGCGTGTTAATTTTTTTTAACTAGCCTTCTTTATTCTTTCCAAAATAATAGATCACGCAAAAGTTTTTCTCGCACCTATTATATTCTGAATTTAAATAGTTTTTCAACCGAACAAAAGTTTTTACATATACAATTTATAGTTATTGATATTGCCTCAGACGATTATAACAGCACTAAATTCTAATATATAGTTCAGCTCAACTCTATTAATAGCAAGATATTATCTATATCTCATCATTTAATAATATGTAGATAATTTTGCTCCGTACCCCCGCATGTGTTAAGGGATCTATACACGGTGTAGTCGGTCGCAAGCGTCATGACGAGAACTCTTTATGCTCCCGGTATAAAATGCTATACGTCGCCAGGGTGCTACGCGGATAGTTTCTTCAGGATAAAATACAGCATGCGTAAATGCCAGTTATTTTATACAGTATGCCCATATACAGAATGCAAGGTAAAATTTCATCAAGATCTGTTTTACGGCTGAACCGAACATAGATACTCAAACAACAAACAAACATACAAACTTTTGGCGTTTATAATATTACTTTGGATTACTGCAATGGTTATTCATAATTGTATACAGAATAAGCACAAAGCCTCCGATTATAATATAACTGATTACCCTAAATTTCTTGCTCCGTGGCTGCTTAAAAACAGGACAAACCACAGCAAGCCCACTTTTGGAATTGCAATAACATAAGTATGATATCTCATATCAAACTCTAAATATAAATACTAAGTCTATGCAAAATATCAGGCTGGCACGTCGACACGTTGCTGCGGGAAAGAGAACCAATCCACCGAACACATTTTTGCGTTATTTATATAATATAATTGTAACAGTAACAGTTAATAAAGTCACTTTTTTACTAACGTACTTTTTTATTAACGTACTACTCAAAACACTACATGGATTGGGCTATTTGCCATAAAGGTAGATACTATACTGTCGGCGTCGAATGTAAAAAATACATTTATACAATATTGTGGTTTGTAATTTGTATGACAATCTAACTTGCATTACCGACACAATTGGTAAAAGCTAACTAGTATGGTCAAATCACACTTTTAATATAAAATGCAAAAGAATACCACTTATCCCATAAATTCTAGACTGTATTCAAACCTTTGTATTATGTTTAGCTAATCATGATTGCGCGATTTTATTTGACAAAGCAGGTACCTACGTCACATAACAATCGTAAAAACATAACTATATAAAAGTAGAATAGTGAATACACAAAATCCATAAACATAAATTCCTCTAAAGGAACCTTTCTACCTGTGCACCATAAAGAACCTACTGATTCTGCGCGAATCTCTGCCTTTGTAATACATAACCTAGTTTACAGGCAGAATTGCATCAAATACGTAGCCAAATATCACGCCATTGTTCAAATAATACACGTAAAGTAATAAATATAGTTATAATATGTTGTGTTTAATTCAGTTGTTTGTGATTATTGTGAAATTGCAGTGTGTTTAATTCAAAAATGTCTTGTTTAGGAGTAAAAATACATCGCGTTAGGCTATGGGCATTATCTAAAACAAAAGGAATTATATTCTCTTAAATAATAAAATACTGCTTTTTCTTAAATGTATTTTATGAAGTTAAATTGGGAAACATAAATATTGTTGTCTTAAAGGGTCATTGTTCTCGCTGTATAAATATCGATTTTGTGGAAATGGCGCGCATTTCAAATGTTATAGTAACTGTGCTTACGTTATTTTTGATTAATATCACTAAAATTAGTTTCAATAGCGTGCAAAAGTAATGTGATTTTTCTTAAATGGTAAACATTTGTTAAAATCGAAGTTCGCTTTTTAAAATATCGTAATGCAATCCAGTGATGTCATGCAAGTGCTTCAATATCAAGTATCGACTCCGCAATCTACTATCGCAGCTGATGTTGGACAACACTATGTTCCCCCACCGCCGTATTTTGGTATACATGTTTTTAAAATTGGAATCTATTTTAAATGCGAATACCTTTGCCTTTTCCCTATGGGAAAGAATGGAGAAGAAAAATGTAATGCAAATTTTATCAATTTTTATAACTTTTTATTTGAAAACTATTTTTTGCTTATTTTTGTAACGATTTATGGCAAATATCAAAAACGGTATCGCCATAATATAAAAAAAAACATAATTATAAACAAAGTAATTATCTCATTTTAACAAGAGCCACGACTTTATATTCACGTTTTAATTTATTGTGTTAATTTATATTAGTAATTTAGTAATAGTCGTGTGAAAAGCGCAAATTAAAACAGAACAATAGACTAATTCATAAATTTTGCGAAAGTGTGGGAACGTATTTTTTGTATTCCGTTCCAGTAGTAGTTTTAGTTCTATTTTTGGGAGCTCTCTCTGTACCATCGGGTCTAGTGGTTTAGATGCAAAAATTTACTACTTAACACTTACAAACAATTTGCAACCTAATGCCGAAAAATATTTACTAAATAAAAAAAATTTAGTATCGGGAGCCCGAAGTTTGGAAATTTGTGCTGTCCGCCACCGTGCTTCTGAGAGCACGTTAAGCGGTCCGTTCTAGTTATTATCAAATCAAAACAATATAAAATACGCAGGAGCAGCTCTAAATCCTCCATTTCTTTGAGGCAGAAGGCCTGTGCCCTTTAAAACTAATTAATTCGGCTGAAAAAGCTCGATGCGGTCGAATATTTTTTTTTCACCCAAATAACAGCTATTTATTAGTATTTTCAAAGTACGGAAAGTTTGGAGCGTGTACTTAACAACATAATTCTGGCTCAAGCAAAAGAACTCCTGTCGAACTGTCAGAACGTTTTACACGATATGGGTCCACCGAGGATCTTCGGGTGTATGACACACAACGGTATACCAAGGCTTTTGACTTTATCTCATATGAAAGTCTTTTAAGCAGGCATTCAGCTTACGGGATAGCCAACAGCCTTTGCAACTGTACATCGGATTTCCTGAGTCGCCGAGCATTTAGTCTTAGATAGCTATCTAAGACTATCATCTGAACCTATACAGTGAAGACATGGGTGCCCTATGCACTTAAGAAACCGTTGTAGTAGAGCATTTTGTAACAGAGTTTGTCCGGGGAAGTACTATCGCCATGTTTATTTTTGCGCTAAGCAGCATTATTGCAAAACTGTAAAAGAAAAGTGTAAAGAAAACTGTGTTCTGGACTGAGGGGTGTGGTTGCTGGTTTAGTAACAGGCAAATAAGGCTTAACACCTACGCCTCGTTGGTGGCCCCAGGGCGGCATGTTGCGGGACTTCTTCCTTGCATGCCCTGCGAAGTGTTACTCTGTTTATAGGCGATTGCATCCAGTTGCCATCAGGTGGGCAATCTGCTCGGAAATATTCATACTAATATTATAAAAGCGGACAAAGCACGTGGGCCACAGCAACAGTTATAGTAGCGCAGATATTAACTATGTATATAATTAAAAACCCAAAGGTGCGCGAGTGGCTCTTTTTTTGTTCATTGATACTTTTAGCAACATTCAAATATATTCTGTTCATTCATTCCACAGCATCAGTCGGCTGCAGCGGCAACGAGACATCATGCCGCCGCCGCAAATACGCGTGGTGGTGTTGCGGTTGCGGTGCGCTGTCCGCTGCATTGGGGGGCCTGCTTGCCGCCCAGCACATCCTGTTACGGGCCTACACGGCCTCCCCGCACCACCTTGAGACAGTGCCGGCCGCAGTGCCAGCCGCAATGGTCAGTACTTGACTGATCCTACCTGACCTTGACTACCCTGACACGTTACACATGTCACAGGTGGATAATCTCGTTAAAGACAGAATCACAGCCAATAAGATAGTTCAATGTTGGAAAATACAATACAATCGACAGAAGAACATCGGAGTAAAATCGATCTTATTAACGCTTATGCTTTAAAGCCATGTAGGCTTTGTCTGCACGTTTGTCTGCGCTTTTGATAGAATGAACGTTTATAAAACATCAGAAGTACAGGATTTGCGACTCTAAACTGACCATTAGGTCGATTTTACTTTAGCGATACAGAGTTTGATATGCGAAAACGACTCCACTATTGCGAGCAAGCAAATCTTGCACTAAGGCTATATATATAGCATAGGATCAATAAATATTAGAAAAGATGGAACTATTTCAAAAAGCATAAGCCAGTGGCAGAAAAGACTATCGAAAAAGGTAAGACAATGTCGGAAAGGACGGGACTATTTCGAAAAAAAGGACCATGTTGAACACTACAGTTTTTGATACAACATATCTTATATCGATATCGATTATCTATGTATATATGAATAATATTTCTGGTTGATAAAGCCGCTTTTGCATGCTTAGATTTATTAGGTACAATTTCCAGTTCTTATGCGCCTTTTATGTATTGCGCTCAATAAGGTATTTTTATTCCTCTCAAATGCACATTTTGTTTCAGTTGGTGCTGACCGGAGTATGTATTATGAGTCTCGCTCGTCGCCGGAACAGATACAGCTATATGGTAAGAAAAGTATGTTCCCAAACATATATTAGGCATGTACCTTTTCCCTATGTCTTGCTGGCTTGCCGTATGTCTGTAGTTCTACAGTCTTATACATTTCACGGTATAATAGTTTCTGAAAACCAAGTTTAAAACTATTAACTGTTAATTAATTATCATCGTCATCAAAAAAGCTATCAACGTCCACAGCTGGACATAGGTCATTGGTAGGGTGTTAGAAACTCCACGGTTTTGTGCCGTTTGTATCCAGCGGCTCTCTGTGACTCGTTTAAGCCAACGCTGCATTTAGCGTGTGCTCGTAATTACAGCACCTTGGGACACCAACTTCCATCGGTTTTGAGCCATTTGCCCCACCGATTTCCGCTTCAGCTTTGCGTTTCTGAGCTATCTCGATAGCACTGATTATTTACAGATTTACTGTTCATTTTATCACGTAGAGATACTCCAAGCAGCTGTCTTTATTTCCCGTTAAATTGACCACATTCGTATTAGGCTCCGAGTATGCGACCACGTTTTAATTAAACATGCCTGGATTAAAATCTCCCGTATAATCAAAAAATATAACGCCTATTGTGTTGCGGGGAACCGCTAGTTAGTAAATGAAGGGCTTAAAAAGTGAGAATTATCAGCTAACATGCACCCATCTTGAAATAACCTATGGACAAATTAATAAAGTTGTTTGTTTTTATAACTTGGTTTACAGATTTACCAAAAACCTTGGCATATTTTCAGATCAAAGTGGTTGGTGCTTGCTGCCTCGTTTGCGCCTTGACTTGCGTTCTAGTAACTATCACGACCACCGTCATACACATGAACAAGTGAGTATTCATCATCATTATTATGATCGCCATTATCATATTTATGTTATTAATATGCAGTATAAATAGTGTGGGTGACTACATTAAGCCTTGTGGAACGCCAGTATTCATGGCTTTAGGCTCGGAGACTTTCGGCAGCGACTTTGATGCTTCGCCCATTTAAAAGCTTGCGACACTAGAATCTTTTCCAGAAGTCCTTAATTTCGTTGGAAGTGGCCTACTCCTATTAAAAACCTCTGCATGTATCATGGTAACCGCATTTTCTCTATAATAATAAGCCTCTGACGTGCGGAGTTAACGAGATTATTTTCCGCTGATTGATGCTAAATAAATCAACTTTAAGACTTGTTTGCTATAAACCGCGAAAACTAGACAAATCTGCAGAGTGGTTGTGCATCATTAAGTCATTATCTACTGAGGGTACACAAGACCGAAACGTGGTGTGATGTGAAACGTTGAAGACGTTAAAAATTGCACCATGCAGATTTTACTGCTTTTCGCGGATTATAGCAAATTAAGCTTATATTCATAGCTTTAGCCAGAGTTCGAGATCCAGTACACACTCCCAATCGCAGGTTAATCATAGTCCAAAATGGTAGCCGAGGCATCATTTGTTGAACTCTGATCTTGCTTCGCCTTACTCTTAGAGTAGATTAGACTCAGCTACGACGTACGCAGGCTTCTCTACAAATAAAAATATATTATATATTAAAAATATGAAATTGATCTATACACGGAAATCGTAAAGAGAGGGAATGCTCCAGAATCATTTTGATTCATGAATAATTCAGGAATGTTTTCTTAAGTACGTTCTTTGAATATGTTTGTTGTAGGTTCATGAACTTTAATCACCTATCAATAAGGTTCTTTATAACAGTATTGCTAACTTTGGTCACATATGAACTCAGTTTTAACTCTTCCAGATTGCAGACACTGAAGTTTTGCGATTACACTAAGCTCACAAGAACTTGTACCTGTTACTCGATGCCCACAGAATCACAACACAGCGGATCAGATGACGATGGTAAGTGGAAAGTGTCCTCTTCTTAAAATACAACGTGTAAATGATAACCGAAATAATACTTCAGAAGCTTTAGAGGTACATTATTTACTGTCTCTGAGACCAATCTGTGAAAGTCTTTTTGAGTAAACCATTGCCATAGTTTTTATTGAAATAAATCGGATGCAGCCCTAACATCACATGCGAAAGTAAAATGAAGTGACTCCTGTCACTTGGTTTCGACGCGAAATCGCACCGGAACACTAAATCGCTTAGCGGCACGTCTTTATCGGTAGGGTGGTAACTAGCCACGGCCAATGCCTCCCACTAGACCAGACCAGAGAAAAATCAGAAATCAAACGAACAGAAGATCGACGTTATCTATGATAGCTTACGTCCTGAGGCATATTACATATGTTTATTCTTTCTCTCGTGATCCGGATAAAGTTGGATAGAAGCGGGCGTTACATTGCGAAATCCATGATATATTATGAAAATTAAGCTTAATTTGCTATAGTCCGCGAAAAGCAGGAGAATCTGTATAGTTTTATTTATAATTTCAAAACGCAACAGTTATTCATTGTAAAGTTCCGGAGCGAATCGTGCGTAGAGTGTACCCTCTACATCCTTGCCGAAGATCTGTTTGGTGTGGAGTATAAGGATTGAAGAAATTATAAATTACACCATACAGATTCTCCTACTTTTCGCGGACTATACCAAATTAAGCCTAATTTACAACTTTATCCGGATCAACTCCTTACCAACTAGCCATGTATGCTAAAGGCGCCGGTGTTGCAGGGGTCCGCTGCGCTTTCGAAGGCGTGACGGACTGTGGCGTGGTGCACGGGGCCCTCTACTGGTGCTTGCGCGGAGTGTTTGCGCTGTCCGTCAGCGCAGTGCTCGTGTGCATCTTCAGCTGTATGCTTGCCTACCAGCTTCTGAGGTGAGGTTTACAGGTGTGGTACAAGCACACTTGTTTTTTTATTTGATGACTAGCGTCCGAGTGGGTTCATAAACACTGGACTAGAATGGCTGTCCCTTGTACCTAAATGCTCGTGAGAAAAGGCAAGCTTTTATGTTACTCCGATGAAAAAAGAGACATCTGCCATAATGAATTCCGATTTTTTTTTTGTAATGTGTAATCGAAAAAGTTTTGTTTTAATAAATAAATAGTAAAAATAATAATAATCAAAAAAAAAAACATCATAAAAAAAATGCTTGTTTTAGGCACTTGTTGTATAATCTTCTTTAGTTTTATACGAATGTACAAACAACAAAAGGTACTTTTATTATAAATTTGAAACGAAAAAATTAACAATTTAAAAAAAAGTTATTAAATTAAACTACGTTTGTTACGTTTGTTTATCTCAGCAACTGCACTAAACTTAATACATACTGAAGATAGATGTTGGATACTTATTACCTCGGTCTCAGGTTCACAGCTTAAACGATCTTGGCTACATTTTAAATTTCGATAGCTTGCACACTGTATACAAATATTAAACTGGATTAAAGGTTTCAAGAGATTTAAAAAGAGAAAATAGTATACGAGTTTGCAAATAATAGCGAGTTTATTTTATTTAGCAGATTCTATTACACATATGCAATATAAACAAACAAATGAATAGTAGAGTAATTCAAATAGTTTTACTGTCCATTTATAAATAAAGATTTCAATTTTTTATGTAGTGATGCCAGCGCAATCTGTTGGATGTGTAATCTATTTTCCAACAGTTTGACACTGTGTTTCAAATCAGCGACTTCAGATTTCACGCTAACATAATCCATAATATCTGGCACTTCATATGCTAACCTCACCTTTTTAACATCGTCCAACCTTTGAGCTAAACTGTCCGATTGTATTTTAATGACATGTCTCTCTTTATCTAACTCCACCGTTTTTAAGTATTTCTCTTTAATTGAATTCAGTATATTCGACAAATATCCATTTTGCTCCATCATTGCTTTCTTATGCACCGTTAAATTAAGATTAGCATCACCTGTCATCTTCTTTAACTCACTCAGTTGTTGTAATTTATAATCAATTGTTTCTAAACATTCTTTATTCTCAATTTTGAGTTTGTCAAAATCAACGGCACGTAAATTATCACTTAATTCGGCTTTAACTTTAATCTGACCTTTGAGATTGCTGTATTGGGAATTCAAAGTGCTTGTTCGAAGTCTGAATTTGCCGATGTGGCTATCAGCTATTTTGACCCATTCAGTCATGAATCTTATCCAAATCTCTGCTGGGATTCTCTGAGCAATTTTATCCCACCCCTCAACTACCACCTCTTGATGAAACATCTCTGAAGCCTTTTTGATATGCGTTTCTTTTATTCCGATTTCTTCTAACTGAGCTTTCAAAAGTGCATGTTGTTTAGCCGCCTTTTGCCTAGCTTTTTCTAGATTGCTTATCAAAATTTCCATTTCTGTGGACACAAGTTCGGAACGTTCAAGAACGTTGATCCGAGGACCAGTGCCAAATATTACAGTGCCACTGACTTTGCCGGACGACTCGACTCGACGCGTGGATACTCTGGAGGGACTGGTTAACATTCTCGAGGGGCTCATAAGGGATTCTAGGCCATATCTTGACGCTTGGGACTTGACAAAACTTCCAACGTTCAAGGAAGAGTTGCTTTGGAGTTTTGTGGCGTAGTCCAAGGCCTGTTGTATGCCGTGCATCAAAGCTGGGTCCAACCTCATGATTACGCGTTCAAATATTTCGTTCTCTAGAGAGAGTATCTTTATTTGTTGTTTAATATCGTTTACCTGTAACAACCACAAAAGAAAGTTAAAGAAAAACAAAAAACTGGACTGCTTGGTTTCAAAAATGTTTCCATCTAAGAATACAGTGACGTACTTTAAAACAAGGAATGGTCATAAATTAGTGTCATCTGCATATCGTCTGCGAAAGGTACAGAAGTCATTTGTGGGATTTAGTATACGCTTTTATAATATGATTCCTAATAATAAGGTAATTTTGGACCTACCAATGGCATAAATTTAAAGAATATGTTAAAACACATTTATTTACAGCGAGGTTACTAAACAATTATCGAATTTCTTAATGACAAGGTTGCTTGGAAGCATCCGGCTCCGCTTTCATCCGAGATAGAAAAATGAATGTTAAAATGTAAAATGTAAATTGTTTATTTTGAAAAAGAGCAACTGCTGATTTCCTTGCCGGCTTCTTTTCGGTAGGATCTGCCTTCCGAACCGGTGGTAGAGTCTAAACAAACAGACAGACTTGACGTTTCAAAAGTGCTTATATTAGGCCTAATTGAAATAAATGAATTTTGAATATGAAATAAATTAAATTGAAGCGTCTGTTTGAATTTCGAAATATCTATATTCTTAAAGACTTAACATCGTTTCATCATTTAAAAGGGTAAGAAAAGCTCTGTCTGTCTGTTTTAGCAGTCTTTGGATATAAGGATAAAGGATTAGACAGGGGTTGAAATTTGTGAGAGACCTTTGTTATTTAAGTAAAGCGTCATTTAAATCAATTGCTAGCATAGTTCTTGAGAAACTTTAAAGGCCATTTACTCACGCTGCGACCGTAAACAAATAAGCAACAAGAAAAAAAACACACCTGGCCAAAACTCCGATTGGTTCGTCAATTATTACTATAACGTATTGTATGTATTGTAACGTATTGTATGCGGACAAACTCGCTAGGAACCGCTAGTTGTTAAATATACAAATTTGCTTGAATTTTTCACCTGCTTAATAAGTTCAGCGTCCGTGAACTCTTCGATGTAGTTCATCAAATGGCTCTCCGATCTTGAATGGGGACTCGTACTGCTTCTGTACCCGTGAGAGTGAGACATTTTTAAAATAAACGACATCAAAATATTTTGTATATTAATAAAAGCAGACACGTCAAATAATTATAATGAGGCTTCAAAGATGTCAAAGGCAAAGAATTAACGAACAAAGAAGTTACAAACACTACTTGGATATAAAAAATGGTTATTTTTGTATTTTATGTTTGCATATTTTAATAACACAAAAAGACAAACTTTTTACTTTATTATGAAAAGAACTAAAAAAATAAGATTAAAATATTTAGAAAAAATATATGCATTTCATATATAAAAATTCAGCTTTCCAAAAAGTAGTTAACGGATTAACTTGAAATTCGTGCCAAATGCTCGTCTTTAGAACAAGAGATTTTAATGAATATACTATAAATATAGTTCAATATCACTCAGCGGGCAATGAAGAAATATATGTTCGGAATATCTTAAATTGATGAAGAAATTAAGTGCTACGTAGAAGAAACCAGAGTAACCGACAATTCAACGAGTTGCGAAGCTAAAGTAGCAATGGGATGAAGATGCAAACAAAAAAGATATCTACTAACACCATTCCCAAAGAGGATACAAATACTCGAAAGATGAAATAAAACACTGAATATCACTTCTGTTTCACTATTGGCTAAAATACAGTTTTAGCTTGAGTACCACTAATTGAGCCAATACCAGTAACTCTTACAGATCGCAACGCAATAACCCTCACAATAACCACAATTCATATTTTACCACTTTCCTCTTACCGTCAAAAATGATCTTCTATATACCTTATGGGTTTGCATATAAGATCTATATTTCCAAGTTTTTTATTTGTCTGGTTACTTTTAGTTAGTTTATGAAGTTAACAAGAACAGTCGTCACGGCAACCGTTTAAAATAGATTTTCGTGTTCCGCAAAGTATGTATTCGGATGACCTCGTTAGCCGTGACCTGAATGTTACGACCTGGCATGTGACCTATAAATTTGAGTAAACTTCCCCTAATACGACATTGAGTTATAAGTATTAATAGAGAAGACTTTTTCTGTCCCCAGCTCTCTGTTAAAAATTGATGGGTCGCTTCCCGGTTTATCATTATTCTGTTATTCTGTTTGTTATCATAATTCTGTTAAGTCTGTTATTTCTTAGTTCATCCAATTTAACTCATAAAATTCAATCGGTGGTTTATACTTCAGTCTTCCTTAAAACTTCTTTAAACTATAACGGTAAAGGAAACATCGTGACGTAGGTATCAGCATGCCAGAAATAACCTGTATATACAACGTGTAAATAAAAAACCGAAATAATACTTCAGAGGCTTTAGAGGTACATTATTAACTGTTTCTAAAACTTATCTGTGAAACCGAAACGCTAATAGTTTTTGGGCCATACTTTGTACTGAAAGAAATCAGATACAGCCCTAACAGCACATGCAAAAGTAAAATCAAGTGACTCCTGTCTCTTTATTAGGTACGCGTTTTGTAGCGTAGGTACTATGCACGTGTCAGTCTTTTATCTTCAATAGGGTTGTCATAAGTAAACACTTAGAATGTTTTGAATTGATTGGTATGGAAAAATAAATATGCTTCCTATGATTTAATATTGTTATTCCCCATTAAATATACTTATACACTCTTTAATAGTATTTTCGTAGTTAACCAATACCAATAAATAAGGAATATTTAAGAACAAAATATCTAAGATGCTATAGTCTTATGCTATAGCTGGCCCATTCGTCATTAAAGTATCCATGTTTCGTGAGTAATTAAGTGTCTTTCGGTTAAAGTGTTTTTTTGACATTGTGTATTTCATAGTAAAGCAGAATTTTTATATTTATTTCGTTTAAGTCGTTTTATGGATGCACTCTTTAAAACCTTTGGACTTCATCGGTAGGCAAGTTTTTTTTTGTAGTTATAAGCTTACTAAGATACATTCTGGTTTAAGATATTTATTGTTCCATAAAGGAATTTCCACTTAAATGTAACTTACAGGCTAATATACAAAAAGAGGGTAATTATATAAAATTGCATCTTCGAGCGCACAATAAATAAATTTTAAATTGTAAGTGGGTAGCTTTGAAGCACCATCGCATAAAATCATATCGGCCAACTGCTGACGCGAGCCGCGGCTATGTCACTGCATAGGTAACATGGATTCATCCACAACTAGATGTGACAACTGAAACTGCTACTTGGTTATTTAGTTTGGTAATTAATTTCTTTATTTCTTAGATAGAAAATAAGTTTTCTTTTTAAAATGTAAAGTTTAAGTTTTATTCTGAAAATGGTATTTTAGTAATTTTTTGAAGGTGTGTATATTTTTGCACTCTTTAAGATTTTTAGGTAGTTTATTATATAATTCAGTACTTTCAAAAGTAATGTTTCGTTTCCCATAATCAGTTCTCGGTTGGCGTAGGATTACATTGCCTGATACTTGCCCCTATTTTTAAAAGCTTTTATTTTACTCACATTGTTTATATACTAATATTTTGTTGCGGTATTCTTCAACCGATCTAGTTGAAGATTTGCTTATATATTTTTCATGACAATGCATGGCAATACAATACGTAGCCAAGTGAGAGTCAAAAAGATTACAGAGCTTTTGAGCTCATCCGGGGTTGCTATGCTAATTTCTGCCGCAAAGCTGCTGTGTTGCAATGCTGTGTTCCGGTCAAAAAGGACTTTAATTGCTGGCACATGTGGCTTAATAAAGCAGAATAAAGAAAGCTTGCTTCTAAATTGGTTTGATAACAATTATTAATTTGTTTACAGTCACGAACGTAAGAAGATGTACTGGGAACAGCTAGAGTTGCGTTGCAGGTCTTTGTACCGACCACCCAGCGGACAACCCGCCGCTACTGGGAGACCTGTGCAGGTATTTACTGCCCTTAATTTAGATTAACCTCACCCTACCGAATAATTGGGGCAATACTATCTACTACTACGAATACAAAACTTCAAGTTTATACTTAGTTTAGATCAAATTATGCTTCTTGTTATAGAGCAGCTTTTGAGTCTCTTGCTGGCTTCTTCTCTGTAGAATCTGCCTTCCGAACCCGCGGTAGAATCACTATTAACAGACATACGTGACGTTTCAAAAGTGCTTATAATATACATAAATAAATTTTGAATTTTGTATCCTAATAATAGGATCTTTCCCAAAAATATCCTTACGCATGAAAACATAGGGCTCCGGCTCGATGCATGCGATACGTAAGTTCATTAATCCAATTAACCAAAAAAAAAAAAGCTTCGGCTCAGTTTGTTGTTGGCTCTTCTTAGACGGCGCTTTTGGAAACCATCTACCTATAGTTTTAATTTAACCAATGTAAGTATCACAATCAACTAACTAACATTAATAGTAATACGTATATTATAATATATGAACGCTTCATAAGTTTCATGTGATAGGGCTACATAAATATTTATTTTTACATTTCATTATTCGTAGCATAGCTATACATTTTGCAGTGGTGCCACACATTATGTATGGAAAGGGCATCAAAAGTTAACTGAAAAACAATATTTCATAGATAGATTATATTAACAATTCTTAAACATCTTCAAAAAAATCATCCATGTTCAAAAAGTCGTTAAGATGAATTAATATGGTTAAATATATAAAGAATTTTTTTTTTACAATTGTTTCAGTCCAACTGCAGTTGTTGTGCACAGTGTCACACTGCTCAACCAGCCTGGGATTTCAGCCTCCAACACAGATTCTGGGCACCTGGTAAGAGAGTTCTGGACAGATATGAAATTGTGTTTTTTTTTGCCCATATGTGTCTCATAATAATTGTTTTCCAACACGCGTATTCGTGATTTTATATATTACTAGCTGTTGCCCGCGACTTCGTCTGCGTTTGATTTTGTTTTTAGATGTGGCGTTAAATTTAGTTGTAGATCTAAAAAAAATTAAAGTATTTAGTATAGCTAAGCCTTAAATGAGTCCGCTGAGGAGTTTTGTCCTCTATCTCCAACCACAGTATGGGCAAAATTTAACACATATTGTAACCTCTATAGTAAAAAAAATATTATTTAAATCGGTTATTATTTATCGGAATTATGGTGTAAAATCATCAAACACTTTCATCCCCTCTCCCTAAGTAGCCGAGCTTAATGTCGGCATAAAAAGTATTTTATATTACATATAACACTTCCAAGAATATGTGTACAAAGTTTCATGAGGATCGGTTTAGCAGTTTTTGCGTGAAAGCGTAACAAACAAACTTACATTGACATTTATAATATTAGTAGGGATAGGGATGTAAGTCTAGAAGTACGGAACCCTAGTGTCTATGTGTGTACTAGTCTATGTGGACGCAAAACAATAATAACAGCTAAGCAGATTCTTTATTTTCAGAATTAAAATATCATTTTTACTACCCATATTTCGTCTGTGCCAACAAATTGAAATTCTATGCCTACATAACAAACTTCTAAAACTTCTTAAGTACTGTTAAGATCAATGATTAATTAAATTTTGGGAATCCATCTTCTTTGCACCAAGTTTACATCCTCTTTGTTTAAAATTATCCCACATATATAATCTACACGTAGGATGTAGTAGTAGGAAAAATAAAAATCTAATCTCATCCTACTCATGCACCGAGGGTTCCATACTTTATAACAAAAAGTTTTACATTGTGCGATAGTTAACAAACATACGTAATAATAAAAATTTTGCAAATCGTTATGCGATTAATTAATGAAATAATGTTTTTTTTAATTACCTTAAGGTATCGTTTTCAATTTATACTTTTTGTTCTGGAATACGGAACTGTCGGTGCACGAGTATGAATCGTACTTGGCCAGGTTAAATAATGGGAACCATTCACCCATCTGTTCACCTAGCTTATACTAAACTATACTGCAATCTTCTACAGGTCGTATTGGAAACCTATATTCTCCAAACCCCGGCACTGGCAGGAAGACTTCTCCTTGGAGCTGGTTTCCTTGGCCCAGGGGAAATAGTCAGAAGTATGTATCTTTTAATTAATATTTATCAGATATAGCAATATCCTATTGCCTATTGGTACAATTCGGTCTCCCTTTCGGAGTACTGAGCTAGATCTGTCTAGCAATTAAACATCGCTTATTTTAACGATTAAGGAAAACAAGCAAGCGGTGATAGTCTAACGGTTAAGACCATGGCTTCCATTTCAGGGGAGAATGAGTTTGGTCTCCAGCATGCACCTGTACTCATAGTTACGTATTTTAACAAACTGTGCCAAGCTCTAACTAAGCATCATCATCATTATATTAACCCAATACCACCATTACCTTGACGACGCGAGAACGGTTTAGGCCGTAATCCACAACGCTGGCCTAATGCGGATTGGTGAACTAAGCAATATCAACCCATTACCAACCCACGACACGGCACGGTTCTCCTTCCACAACGCTGGCTCTGTGCTGATTGGTGGATTCCACACATCTTTTAGAACGTTATGGAGAACAACTCTCAGGCATCCAGGTTTTGTTACGATGTTTTCATTCATCATTGAAGCAAGTGATATTTAATTGCTTAAAACAAAAGATATCAATGAAAAAACTAAAAATAAGTGCAATTTTTATCATATAATTAAAACGAGCAAACATGTTAAATGAACCATTTTTTTTGCCATAGACGACCAGTTAACAGAAATATAAAAATGTAAAAAAGCATAGTACATTTCTCCACAGTTCCCGATGCAGAATGAGCGGCGTACCCCAGTCAGGGGACAGCGCTTACGGCTTCTGCGAGAACGAGCCTAATCAAAATCCGTCACAGCAATACGACGAACGGACCTACCCAGCGAACTTTAATCAATTCCGCGCCCAAAACCCGCAGAATTTTGCCCAAAGCTCAGCAAACTTCAGCCAAAACCCACAAAATTTTACCCCAGCTAACTTCCAGCAGAGTACGGCTAGCTATCAACAGAATCCGGGGACATTCGGGCCTAGTCAGTTTGCCCAGGGTTCTGCTTTCGGGCAAGGGACGAGTTTCAGCCAGGCTGGTTACCAGGAAGGTTATGGGGAAGCCAGTGGTAGTTTCGATGCTCAGACCGGAGTTTGGGGTCCTCCGCCACCTTATAGCCCTCAAGGGAGGAGTGGTAGTAGGTGAGTTTACCTTTTAAAATATTTAAGCTGCCTCTGAAAAAATACCTATTCCTCAAACATGCATTTTTATTTGAGCACTGTCTTTTCTAGATAAATAAAAACTGCTGTTCTGGCCAAATACATGCGAGCAGTGGCTAAAAAGTTGTATGGAAATCGATATCTATCGTGGATTAGCAGTCAAAAAAAAATTACATAGTTAATATCTGTCGAGTCATTTAACTTTTTAACGTCATTTAACTCGATCATTTACTTCGAAACATAACATGGCAAGGAGGTTTTAATTAAATTTCGAAGTGGCTCGCAAATAGAAAGCAGTTTATTGTAAAAAATAAAAACAAATGAACAATTTAATGCCTGAAAAAATATTTTACGTTCCGAAGCCTGTCACATACCAGCAACCAACCCTTTAAACTGGAGCATAGATTTGCGACAGTGCTCTTTAGCGGCAGAAATAAGCATCGTGGTAGTACTCCCCGGACGAGCTTTGTCACAAAAAAACTTATTATTTTTGGCAAAATTAGTTCAAGTGTGGTTACGAAGATCAGTACACAGTTGTCACCACCCCTCTTTACATAGCGGAGCCCTATTAAAGCCCCTCTTAATGGAACATAACGGAGAGCGGGCAGCAGCGTCCTCTGTGCTACTACTACCATCCACTGTAATCGCCAACCCGCCTACCCAACGTGGTGATTATAGGCACATCCTCCAGTTGGGAGAGGCCTTTGGTCCAGCAGTGAACTGTAATAGGCTGTTGATGATAATGATGAGTTCAAGTGAAGACATATTTGGGGAAATTACTAAGCCTTTCCCATTCCTAACTAATTTTCTCTTTCCAGACACCACCTCCACCATCAAGATCCAGCAGCGGCGACGCTCTTGCACCACCACCATATCGACCACCGCAACATGCACGACCACATGCAACCGCACACATGCACGCGCAACTATCTCATACAACCCGAACTATCCCGTATCCCGGACGGAACTAGAATAAACCCGGAACTAGCAAGAATAAACCCGGAATTAGATCGTATCAATCCGGAGCTGACTTTGATGAATGCGGAATTAACTCGTCTAAACCCGGAACTTGCTCGAATAAATCCGGAACTGGCTCGGATAAATCCGGAATTGGCCCACATGTATCCGAACGACCCGAATGAAATCGCCCGGTTGCAGGAAATGGTCAGCATGGGTCCGGAGAGGTTCAACACGCTGAGAGGTCATTTGGTTCCGTACAGGGGCTGTCAGAGATCCTTGGGAATGAGTTCAGGGAACCTTCATTGTAGGGAAGAGGTTGCTATAGAGTGTTTGCATCAGAAAAGTGCTAGTAAAGGTTAGTCCAATGCTATAGTTAATTCATATTAAGAAAATAGTGAGTTATCGTTGTCAAGCCACGCCCCTCAACCAATCAGGAAGCCGAACAATATAATGTCAAGTTCACGGTGCTTTGAAATGAAATTGTTTTGTCCTATTAACTATTCTTTTAAAGTTTAAAATTGGATCGATTTACCCTCTATCTCAATAACATAGCCCTTGATCTAGAAAGAGATGAGCTGTCTAAGATGGTAGTGGGCTGTTTCTACGCAGCATCGCACCAAAATGCCAAATCGCTCGACGGCACCTCTTTCAAAATCAATGATTAATGCCTCCTTACGAAATGCAATGAGTAGAATCCCAAAAAAGAATAAAAAAGAAACTAAAATAAATCATATCTTACCTATATCTTTTGTAGGGAATCAAAGACTTTGCGGCGAGTGCAGGTCATTTTATAGTTTAAAATGTTAAGCTGTAAAGACAATACAATGTTATAAAATATAAAATACAATGATATGAATTTCTTTTGATTCAGTTTCAGATCAGAGCAGTGACTCTTGTCAAAAGCAAGGGAAAGAAAACTTGGGTTTTCAGAATGACAAACATTCTCCTATCCGGTAAGTAATAATAAGAACTATACTATATAATACAATCTATCTAGAATATCAAGCTATGATCAAACAGAGACCGGTTGCGGGACGTAAAGTTTGATGAAGTTCTTTTCAAACTGTATGAACAGAACGTTATAGAATTTTTAAGTGATTTTTTAATCGACAAAAAAATGGTTCTGTGTTTTATATTCTTTTATATACATTTCAATACATAAATAGGGGGTAATAGTCAATACATAAATAGGGGGTAATAGTATCTTACATAACTGGGGCCGGAATAAATCCCAAGAAACATAACGTCAGTACAAAAGAAAGGATAACGCAGATGTATTCAGTATATCGGGGTAAACATCCATTGTCTATAAAAGTTAGTAGTAGTTTCATATTGATTTCCGACTGGAAGAGCTGGAGAGACTGGTAGCAAAGTATTCAAGCTTGATTTATACAAAGAATATTTATTTTTTGTTGTATTCAATTTTTTTTTTACTTGTTTACCTATTAGATCCTCAATGCAAGACTGCCATCGCGGTGCCAATCTGAATGCCGAGTCTGAGGTGTATTTTGCGGACGTGTCCAGCTGCTGTAACGTGAGTGTCAAGGTATCCCTTATTAACGGATTAAAAAAAATAAACGGGATCTTCTTCATGCAGTTCCATACAAAATGTAGCAGAAAGTCATTAGAATAGAATAGAATAGAAAAGCTTTATTGCAACACAACAAAATAGGAAAAACACAAAGAAAAATGTAGTTGTACTTAGTGCTAGGGTGCAAAGGCGGCCTTATCACTAAAAGTGATCTTTTAAAGGCAACCTGAGCGTGCGAAGCCGATAAAACGGTGGAAAGTGAATGGTGCATAAAGTACGTTACATACTTACATGAACATACATACTACATTTACATAATAACTACAAAAAATATTTAAACTTACATAATACTCAATTACATAGATAAGTAATAATTTTTTGAAGCCATGTTAAATCAGGTGAATAGACTCGGAATGGGAAATATGGCCGGAGAGCTAGTTCCACAGTGTTAACAGCTTTTAATACATGTTTTACAGTGATGCCATTAATTTATTTTACGCAGGATTATTTGCTTGTGCAGTGTCCTGACGGGAGTTCAGAATATAGTTTTTACCATTTCACCTGTTCCCGCGGTTATTGTACGAGGCGATTAAGGGAATATAATGGAGAATGGGCAGAAGCGTCCTCTGTCCCCTTCTACTACCTACTGCGATCACCAATCTGTCCGCCCAGCGTGGTGATTATGGGCAAATCCCCTCGTTGGGAGAGGCATTTAGTCCAGCAGTGGGTTGTTATAGGCTATTGATTATTGCTTAGTGGTAAGCGGTGATAGCCTAGTGAGTCATCGGCCTCACTTTTGGGAGTACCGAGTAAAAAAAAAATGTACTACGACAATACATCTAGCCCCGAAGTAAGCGTAGTTTGTGTTATCGGTAGATGACTGTTGAATTAAAAATTGTTAAATACTTATAATATACAGATAAACACCCAGACACTGAAAAACACTCATGTTCAACACACAAATATTTTCCAGCAGGGCTAGGACGGGCGGGAGATAAGAATTATATCCCCCGATTATATGCTTAACCTAACCTAATCTTGTCAGGACTGCCAAACCACTGGAAAATGGAATAGGAGAAGTTTATCCCCGTTTATTAATACACATACGTATATTATTATGATATTATTTTCACTTGTGCGCCAGTGCTCTGAGTGTTGATAAAGCTGTGGGAGAAGATAAATTTATATCCTCTCCCCGGGGATATAATGGTCTCCTGCCCATGCTAGCCGTGCAGTAGTGGGATCGGCCTTGGACTCAGAAAGCAGGGTCGCAGCCCGCTGCGCCACACGGCTGTCCAGCTGAAGCGAGTTGGATCTCCAGCACACGTACCTCTTAGTTAAAGTGCGTGTGCTGGGGAATGGGGATCGAGGTTATTTGCGTTTAATACGACCTCTCTGGAAGAACTAAGTCAAGGCCAAGCCAAGTCTAACTAATGACAACGTTGCTTGGAAGCATCCAGCTCCGCTTTCATCTCTCACAAGATAGAAAAATGAATGTTAAAATGTAAATTCTTGATGTTGGAAAAGAGTTTCTTGCAGGCTTCTTCTCGGTAGAATCTGCCTTCCGAACCGGTGGTAGAGTCACTACATACAGACATACTCGTCGTTTCAAAAGTGCTTATATTAGTCCTACTTGAAATAAATGAATTTTGAATATATTTGTTTTTGAACAGTAAGCGCTTTGGTCTTATAAGCGGGGGTTCAATCCTCGGCGGGGGAATTTATAATTTCTGGATTTTCTCTGGTCTGGTCTGACAGATACGTGCCACGTAACGGATTTGGGGTATTGGTTACTTATAACTGCCATTACCCGTAGCTCGGTAGCATTTTAGACTTTAACTACCATCTGGTGTTAATTTATGATAACTTACCACCAGATGGCAGTAAGAGCTAACTGGTAGTAAAAATGCAAATAATGTATTTTTGTTTCAGGCGGACTGTTGCGTCAACCCAAACGTCTCCGCCCTAGTGGGAACTATAGAGAATCACCCAGAATCGACATCGGAATCCGACACCGGTTCATTCACCCTAACCCGTCAGCAACGCCCGCAACCGCAAGTTGGCTCGAAGCGGCGAAACAGGCAGACAGACAAACATATCAACAAAACACAAGAAAAACGACAGGACTTCAATAACTCCATTCGACTTACCGAGCAACAGATCGAACATCTCAATAACTCTATGAGAATGAGTGAAAGAATCAACGATAGACTCGGTGATCGAATGAGTGATATTAGAATGAGTGACCGACTCGATTCAAGAGAACGTTTGGATCGTATAGAGTCCAGAGATGGATTGAACGCTGGTAGAATTGAGAGAGAAACGATAGACACTAGAATTGATAGAATTAATGACTCTAGAGACCGCTTGAACGAAGCTAGAAGCGAACGAATTAGTGATCGAGATAGGTTGAACGAATCTAGAAGCGAACGTGTTTGTGAAAGGGACTCTAGGATCGATCGAATGAGTGATCGTGACAGGTTGAATGATCCAAGAATTGATCGGATATGTGACAGGGATCGTCTTAACGACTCAAGAATTGAGAGAATGAACGATCGCGATAGAATGAATGACCCAAGAATAGATCGCATGAGCGATCGGTTAAACGATTCGCGTATTGAACGTTTAAGTGACCAAAGTAGGTTAAATGATTCCAGATTGGATAGAGGTGACCCTATTCGCTTAAATGACGCTAGGATTGATCGCATGAGTGATAGAGATCGCTTGAATGATTCGCGTATTGATCGAATTTGTGACCAAAGCCGGTTAAATGATTCTAGAATCGATCGTATAACTGACCGCGATAGATTGAACGATTCTCGTGTCGATCGCATGATTGACCGAGACAGACAGAACGATCCTAGAATCGAACGAATGAATGATTCCAGAGTGGAGCGCATATCTGACCGTTTCGAAGACCGCAGAATGTCAGATTTAAATGCAAGTGTAAGAATTGAGGGCAGTCCAAAAATGCGCACGCACATGAGTCCCTTGCGTATGCCAAAAACTAGTCCTAAAAACTTGCCAAAGGAGCATCCCAGGCAATCCAGCTCGGATTCAAAAGAGTTTTTTGTACCACCAGCACATTCACCATTATCACCTAACACAGAAGAGTCATTATTGTCCGACGACGATGATCGAAGGCAGGAAATTGTGTATTCGAATGAACCAGAAGGTTCTAAATGCTTAGGACCCGACTCTCAGTATGAACCGGAGAGGAAGGATGAGATATTGAAAACAAATCACCATCACTGTTATAGTGATACAAATACTATGGACTCGGGCTGGCAGAGTGGCTCAGAAAAACAGGTTACGGATTAAATACATGACGTCATATGCTTGGAATTGTTTGCCTCTTTTGTCGAATAGATGTTCGACTACGGATATAGTTGTCCTGGATTCATCAATTGACAGTTTGGGCTAGAACTTTTTTGATTTTTAATCCTTACCGATAATAAAGCTGAAATATTTTGTATGGTTAAAAGCACTAACCTCTTACAATATCAGTCTATTTGAAAAATCTTATTCGCATTTATACAAATTCTTATTTAACTTTTCAAAATTTCGTTTCGAAATTGAAGTAGTAAATCAGACATTCCACCCCATAGGGGTTAAAAAGAGGATGAAAGTTTTTTGTTTCAACGAGCTAATCTCTGGAACTAACTTGTTTAGTTATTTTTTTTTGTAGTGATTATAAAATGGATGACATGTGGATGTGGGATAACCGTCGCGTAATGGGATTTTATCATCCTTTGGTAACCTAACCTTGGTCTGTCTGTCTGTATGCTATCTGCATCCGTAACGGCGTTCAAGGTTGATTCCTGCAAATGACCTACTACAAGACTTGCTCTAATGCGCGCTTCTTGTGATTGGCCGATTAAAAGTCTAATGTTTTAAAATTGGAACATAAGTCTTATTTACCTGCTGATAGTGATAATTAATAAAAAATTCCAAATATCCTACATTCGATTTTACATTTGACCAGTTTTATTCGACTTTAATAGTGTCCATAATATCGGTTTTTCTATTAAATAAGAATTAGCGAGCTTTCAAACTGTGGTATTTTTTTCAGTTTTACTATTGGGTATTCGAATTAAAATAGTAGGTACGGTTAAAAAAAAAAATGATTTTCAAATAAATTTTAACTATTAAAAATCTTTTTGTTACTAGTACTTTCAAGTGGGATCTTTGTGATTCAATTCCGAGGAAACCCCCTGTGTGTGTAAATAAAATCTAAGCGATTTTGATGGTGTTTGTAGTTGTAGAGTAGAAGGAACAAAGAAGTGTTGGAAGTGATCGTAGTACGTCGGTATTAATAAGTCATGATTTTACTAATAAATAATAAATGTTCTTGTTTTTCGACTTATTTATCGTCTTACATCGAAGGTCACTTTATTCCATTCTAAATTTTTATTAAGTAACATTAAAATGTCTTATGTTTATAACGCTAATAATAAATAATTGTAATTAATTAAATTTATCGTGTTCGTATTCAAATTGCGTATTTGAGCTGAAATTCGAATGAATTAATGAATGAATGAACGAATACAAGAAATAATGAATAAATAACTTGTTATTTTCTCATTATACAGCAAAGAGAAAAGTGATAGAAATATAAACACAATAGAGCCGGCTAGAGGCTAGAGGCTTACGAAGAGATTTCTTTCAGGTGACCAAAGGCGTGTAAGGTATACAGTCAGCCAATCAGAAAACTTTGCAATGGTAGCTATCTATGAAAATCTACCTCCAGAAAATCGATTGACACCGCGCCGTTCACTTTTGCTACTGGAGTTTTGTTAACCACTAAAACCAATAATATTGTATTAAATATTACTTATTTAATTTTAATCTATTTACTCTTTGTTACGAAATTATGAATGCTCTCTAAATTTTTAGTTATAAACTTGTTATTCATAAAAACTACTCATTGCGTAAGTATACAGATTATAGGGTGCTTTTTGTTCCGGATAAACAGCCAGGTACCGACCTCGCGGGATTTTCAATAATTACCTTCGTTACCTCTGTTACTGCGTGAAAGAAAGACAAATCAACAAACAAACGTACACACTTTCACATTTATTATATTTGTATTATGACAGGGATAGTAGAGATATAACAGCTAGTACGAACCTATCAAAAATGGATTTTTACCAGGGATCTTTTCTTGACTTTTCTTGTAAGCTATACGCACAGAAAAAACGCAGAATTTGTATATCATATCCAGTTTCAGTTCAAATTAAATTTAAAACAGTCCATAAATTTCTATATATCTTGAAATCGTCCAATATAAGCTATTTGTCATTTTATAATAGTCAGCCCTCCGTCTATGTAGGTAAGATCTTTTCCAGTTTTGAATAATAACTAATTTAATATTAAGTTATTTAATTTGATTTGATACGAATACTTTAAATATTAGCAAATGAAATATTTATGATTAATATAAATCTTGTGCCAATTAGAAATAGATCTTGCACAAATATGACCAAATGCAAAAAAAACTTTAAATTAAGGTTTACTAAAAAAATGTTGCAAAACTTTAAACCTGAATGTTTATAAACAACAGTTTCAAAATTGGACCGTTACTACAATCTAGTGAAGGGTTCATTCATTTGATCGAAATACCAATTTTGACATCTGAATATAATGTTTTTGTGAGAGTAATCATTATTGTTATTTAGTTTAGTTGTTTTATTAAGCCTTAATTAGTTAACTAAATTAACAGGTTTAAAAGAATTGTTTATATTTTCCACAAGGAACTTGTGTATAAATAGATAACCAATTGAGTTGTTTTTTTTGTTACATATTGATGTTGTTTGTTAGTGAGACCACCGAAATAATAAAAAAGAAAACCACTGGGATACATATTTTCCACATTTTTGAGCACTGTTCGATCTTGGCTGACCTTGTTACGAAAAAAAATATTTGTTTATATTAATTTCATATATTGGTGGTCTCTTTGACTATACTTAAGATTATCGTAATTATTTGCACTCGTTCTTGCCACTGGTTATTGAAGTTACTAAAAATTGCTTGGCTAGAATTTAGTTTATCTGTTTTTTTCAATTTAATCAGGTCGGATGTACTGTTATTTTATCGTATTCAATTTGCAGCAGAAATAGTATAATAGTTTAGCTATTATGTACAATATTGTAGGTTAAAATTATTACCCGATCGAACTTGAATAAACTTCGATCGATCATATAATTAGACGTTCTTGTTTATTGTATTCTAGAATGGTTCCATCGATTGGATGGTAATTACCGTAAATTTTAAACGATATTTCTTCAAATTATAGGTTCGTCCGAGTTGAATTATTCAAGTTCGATCGATTGATCATTTTATTACTGAATTTACTTCTGAAAGGTACAAAATCTTTTGAAACATTTAAATATCCTCCTAAGAAAATACTATTGTCATAAAATAAATGTGAATTGATTTGAATGTTCTTTTAACTCTAAATGTAATTTATTAATTCCCTACCACTGTAATGCAAAAATGGAATTGTTTAATCTATTTTTATTTGTAACAAAAATTTTGTATTTTTATTTTTATAATAAGAGTTCGAAACGTACTCCTGCGTAATTTAATTTTTTTGTATTAAATTAACAATTAAGCGTATAATATAGGAAATATCCTTTTTTTGTAAATGTTTAAATTATAAAATAATATCTACTTATTAATAAATACAAGCGGCAAAAAATTGAGGTAAAGTATAGTATTTATGATGCTGGTTTTTATAAAATTTATTGAAATTTCTTGGTTCAAATTCTTGGCGGTTTAAGAATTCTTAAACCATACATTTTTAATAAAATAATATTATCTTATTTAAAGAAACAATTCATACTTTGATTCTTTCAATACATGAATTGTTAAATCTTCTATTAAAAATCATAAATACAATATTCTATCTGCAAATTACCCGCAAAAGAACCTATTCTTGTCTGTCCAATTTTTATACGTAGGAATTGAGATTAAAAATAACTTTTTTGTGATGTGATGATTTCTCTTCATTATTGTAACTTGAATGTTAGTTTCGATTAGTATTCTTAGATTTATCTATAATGGTTCTATTAAAAGACTGAAATCTTGTTTTTGCCTATTATTTAATTCTCGGGCAACCTAGAGCTTCAGGTAGCATTATGAAATGGGGATCCACACTCTTAATTTATTCCGTAGTGACAAATAAGCGAAACGACTATACCATACTCTTACAATATATAAAGCAGCGCATGTACGCAGTAAGTACGAACGGGAATCCGCTTTTCAGGTCGCAGCTTCAAAGCGTTTCAATTCATCGTTAACTTATCGTTAACGCGGGGGTAGCTTAATATTTCTTTTGAGCGTCAGAAAATCTAATAGTGTAAGGACGATTGGCACCCTGATTAAAATGTTGTAGTTTTGTTAATAATTTCACGATGTTTTTCATTTGATTTAACGTAGATAGAATCTTTAACGGTAGTACCGACATCGGATAAAATGTTGAGTTTATAGGTGTTATTTTTTCCCTCTGGACGCCATAAATAAAGATTCGTAATTTGTCTATGAAGTATGACGTCACGAGTATAACCATGCCACCTATGAGGGAAAAAACTTTTTTTAAATATAATTTGCAATTTATATCAACAAAAACTTTAATTTCTGCAAAAATAAAATCAATTTTGGGTAGAGTAGATACTTTCGGACAGGGCAGTTTTCCAAAATTAGTTATCATGCCTAATATATGAGATTCGGCTCTAACCACTGCACGATGAATAAAGTGTAATTCCACTCAAAAGAAACCAATCTCCGCGCGCTGTTGATTAACTTTTAAATAAAACAAAAGCTTGTTTGTAAGGTAATTTTATTAATTAAAAATATTATCCTTTTACAAATTAGTCGCTGTTTCACAAAGTAAATAGTACCTATTATTCGAAGCACCATAAAATTAAATTTATTAACTTAAGTACATAGTTATTTTTTTCGGATACCTTATTTTAAAGTATTAAAAAAAAACAGTGAGGTTAAAAAAGTGATATTTTTGTTTAGCCTAAAAGTATGTAAATATGAAACTGGATTCTTTATATATATTCTAATACTAGCATTAAATTTTTTTTTTATGTATGTTTGTTTTTGACTAAAAGTTATAAAAAAATATTGAAAAATTATATATACTTTAGTATATATTTATCTGCCAAAGATTTCATTTTATCGCTACATCACACCTATTGACCCTCAATCTCCCACAGTTAGGCATACACTTCAAAAGGATTATAGCTTAGGCCTGCCACGGTCATTATTTCCTTATTAGGTGATACTTAAATACTAAGTGGTAAAAAGTGTGCTATTGAAGTTTCTCATCTATGAAAAACTAACATGTAAGGTAGATACAGCTATTTTTCTATGCTATAAAAGATAAAGTTAGTGTAAAAACGTTCGTTGTTGAAATGAACAACAACGTCAACAGACCTTTCAAAAGCAATCTCTATTAGCTATGGTGTGGAGTCCATTGAATTACCAGGATTTTTGGATATTCATGAGTTTTTAAGGTTTTTTATGACGATTTGTTCTTCTTTCAGTAGATAATTAAGTTTTGTGATGCAGAAAAATGTAATGTTTAAAACCTAACGAAAACTATTCGTTGTATAAACGATTTCGTTTTCTGTTAGGTTTTCTGATACCGTTCTCAAACTACCTTTATTTATCGTCGTACATTAAATTACCCGCGTTCATAGCAAGATCGCAGTAAAACACAATATTTCCTGGATAAACCCAATTTAAGTACGAGTACGAGACTGCGAGACTATTAAAGTCATCTAGTGATATATTTTTTTAAATATTATCGGTCCCATTATTCATCTATGGTTTAGAAACCTAAAAATCTTGTTCTCTTTACTTGTTATCGTTATTTTTTTACCAATCTTATCAAATCTTTCAATACTTTTCATTTTGAAATAGGAAAAAACGATTTAAAATATATTATAATGTTACAAGTAACGGAACAGGAGGTTTATTCAGATGTATCTCTTTTAGAATTTTTTAAAAACCTACTTTCGCATAAAAGGAATTAAAATATTGTTTACAATTTCAGATAGACAAAGAGACTATAGCTTGTTCTAACCTACATGTAAGTATCTGCCTTGTTTATTTCTTATACAATAAGAAATAAACAAGGCAGACAGATTTAACAAATTATTTTAAGACTAGTTGGCCTTAAATGCGTTAGCATTATTATTATCAGACTAATTTTACGTTAAGAAGGCACTACAATTTAGTATTATTTTAAATCACTTTGTCTTACAAACTAAATTCTTATTTAAACAATTATTATTCGACGAGTTGTAATTTTTACCTACCTATCTTATCACAAAAAATCAAAATCGAATATAATCGATTATAAGCTGAATTAATAAAAAAATTAACTAAAATTAGATTAGACGGTAAGTACATTAATAATTTACTTTAAATTATCTATATTAAAATAATTGTCCTACCATACTATAAGAATAAAAGGATATAATATTGAGACTATCGTGTACAAAATTTTGATAAAATGAATAAGATTATTATTTGCTTGAGTATTATACTTTACGTTAAGAAAAATCTACTAAAATCGTCTATTCAATACATTAAAAAGTATCCAATAAAAACACATTATTTAAAAAAGGAATTAAATTGACATTATATTTCTTCAGTACAACATATTTTTTCTCACCTGTCATATTTAAAATGTTAGCAATCCCTTCATTACTATGGTATGGTTTTAAGATTTAAAATAAAACCAGTTTGCTAAAATTTTCTTTGTGTGTATGTCTTACAACAAACGTTAGAAGAAAAATTTTTTACATCACTATAATTTGACAGGTAAGAAAAAGTGGATTATATATATTTTTTTAATAAACTGGCTAAGCCATTGCACAAAAAAGTTCTGGGTTAAGATGAAAGAATTACTGTCATTAAAAAAAATTGTCTCTGATCAGTACTGCCCTTAAAAAACGACAATATCTATGGTTATTCCAAAAACACCCACTGTTTTCATTCCATTATCATAATACTATTATTACTACTAGTATTTTCACCCTAAAATTATTTACGCGATACTAAAAATAGGGTAACGAGTAAAAGCATACAGCTGTATGTTTGTATGTGCGAATTGTTTGAATACCATGTTAATTCTTCTCGGTTGACTATAGGTCTGCTATCCTGGGTTTGTTCAGAGACCGTTGCTGGGGTACCGTCTTTATCACCAAGCAGTTGATTCGCGTATTTCAGGTTCTTCAATAGCGTGAGAACCTCTTCTAAAAGAAAAAAACAAGTCAAAATTTTACTGTCCGCAAATATTTATTAAATTAGGAATATTAAAATTAATAATTTATCTGTGGAATGTATATAAACTTCTCCTATCAAAACCGATTTTTTTTATATTAGAGAAAAATAATTCTAATTTTTCCGCTTCTTTTTTATGATAATGGTGGAACAAAACTATTGAAGTATCTATTACCTTTTTAAACAAACATAGGCAAAGGTGCCTCATTTTTTGAAAGTTGAATAAAACACATTACCTTCCTCCCTATTCCCATCTGCCCAGTCCACCTTAATGATAGTGGTGAGCGAAACTTCAAACACTTTGTTGGCTTCAGCGCCGGATGTGATCGCACGGCGTTTTCGACCGTAAGCCGTGACTCCGTTGCTGCATTCAACCTGAAAAAAAAAGTAAATCAAGTTTGGCGTATGTACGTAACCTTTTATTTCTTTCGTCGTACTGACGTTTGCCGGATTTTTATAAAAAATCTATTACCAAATTGTTTTTAGTTTCTTTAGCTGAGGTACTTAACGATTTTGTTCGTTCGCTGGAATGGAAATCATTTCATGACTTGAGTACGGGCCAACACTTGTTAGGCATAGGTTTGTGTTAAAGAATTTTCAGTAGGTAGGTACCAACCCGAACATAGGAAATTGTCAACTGCCACGTGACCCAGAGAGCATATTTAGCCGTCGTTCTCGTTTATTATCACTAACTTATCGATTATATAAGACGATTATATAAGATATAATCGATTATATCAACTCATAATAGTCAAGCCCACCATCCCACATTGGGGCAGCATGCTGGGGATGGTCTATCAGGGAGATGGTCTGTATCCAGCAGTGGAAAGTCAATAAGCTGAGGGTTAAATAACAAATATTAAACATACCCCTTGGCATTTGTTCAAGCATACTGTAACAGTTCCTTTGAACTGAACGTAAGTAGTGTCGGGGAATTTGAATGCCCTGAACTTAGCGGTGAGATTCTTGCCATCGGTCGTCAGGAAGTTGTCGAAGAGGTACGGATCCACTGAGCAACTGAAAAAAAAAGATTTGGAATCATATCCCTGATTAGAAAAACAATTTTACCTTTTTTTGAGACTGAAATATATAATTTGTAAATATTGAGATTATCCCTACTAATATTATAAATGTGAAGGTAAGTTTATTTGTTACGCTTTCACGCGAAAACTACTTAAACGATCTGCATGACACTTTGTATACATATTCTAGGAGGTATTAGAAATAACATAGTATACTTTCATTGAAAAAAAAAATTACGTAAGATAAAAAATGTTTGTGAAAAAATCTTAAAATCTCATATATGACTATAGGTGTAGACTATAAAGTAGTACGCTGCCTCACAAAATGCGGTACCTAGGTTTAGTAAGGGGCATTAGATGCCCTTTTTTATTAGGTTACTAGCAGAAAAATATCAAAAACTTAAAACCTTACCCATTGAATATAATAGTTTCCTGCTGCTTTCCTGTATCTGTGACGTGCATGTACCCGACCAGCAGACCGTAGACCGGTGCTGATGAGTTGTCCAAGAAAATCTCCATGGATAGAGGAGTTCCAGGGGTAACTGAGATTTCCCCGGATACTCTGAAAAATTGAATCATAATCATCATCGTAAACTCATTACCGGCCCACTCTAGAGCACGGGTGTTCTCTCAGAGTGAGAAGAGCCGTTGTCTACGACGCTAGCCAAGTGCGAGTTGGTAAACTTCACACGTCCTTGTCCCTTTAGAACTTTATGGAGAACTCTCAGGCATGCAGGATTCCTCACGATGTTTTCCTTCGCTAAGGTAGGTACGTGATATTTAAATATGTACATAACTTTAAAGTTAGAGGTGCGTGTCAGGGTTAAAACTCGGCCCTCCCGAAAATGAATCCGAAGCCTATCCATAAGGCTTTCTCCTCGAAAAATATATAATGAAATATACTACGGCAATACACACATCGTCATCCAGTCAAAGTAAGCGTAGATTGTGTTACGGGTAACTGATGAATACCTTTATAAATGATATATACAAATAATTATAATATATAGATATAAACCCAGGCACTGTAAAATAATTATGTTCATCACACAAACATTTTCAAGTTGTGGGAATCGAACCCACGGACTTTGTCTCAGAAAGCAGGGTCACTGCTCACTGCGCCAGTCGGCCGTCCAAAATACAAAGCATAAATTTTCTTCTAGGTATATTACCAAGGGATTTTAGTAAGCGCTCACCAAAATAATAAAATTCACTTAGTTACCGCCCCGTTAGTGGTTGGCTTACATTGGTAAATCTACAGATTGCGAGGGTTCGATTCACGGTTCAGGCCAAGAGTTGTAAGTATAGGTTTGTTTCTGTCAAAAAAAAATCTGCACCGGAGTTGTAAAATTGGCGGTGTCCAGCGCTTTACCTAGGAAAGTATATAAAACAACAAAATATATAACCTAATTTTATATAGCTAGTATTTCGTACTCACTGTTTTCCGTTCTGCTTTACGAGAGCACCTAAAATAGGTTCAGGAGCCCGCCCTTCCATGTACCTCGTGATGTCCAGGGTACTAAAAAATAATACCATTTTAGACCCATCACTAGACAATGAATGATTTGTAATCATTCAGGTCTGTTATCAAGTTGTTAAATTACACACGTAGGTACGTACATTCATACGCTTAAGAGGATTGTAATTTTTGTACTGAAGTTATTATCCCTAATGGTCTCCTATTTTACTTAAGTAACATTCCGCAACCGGTGAAAATTATGTTTAGTTCTAAAATTGCGACAAACAATGTCATCCCTCTCTCTCACATAACTTGAATGTTACAATCTCGCTTCGATGAAAAGGCTCTTGAGAGCATAAATTATTGAAAATACTCTCCAAAACTTATCTCTAAAATATTATATAATTAAAATTAATGGAGCGAGCTAGCAGTATTGTAGGAGTAATGCTGTCTTGGCGTAATGCACTCAGGTCATTGTAAACACAGCTGATATTAAGGTTGCCATAGAGTATATATCTTAAATAGAAATAAAGCCCAAGGAAAATACTGTAAAACCTTATGCAATCTATGGTCAACCTAAGACACACCAACCCTACAGTTTTGCAGCCCCACCTTTTTTGGGGAGAAAGTCACGTTTAAAATGCCTTAAATTTACAGTTCATGTTCAGTTCATGTTGTTAATACTTTTGCTGATATTATGCTTATTATCTACAGCCGATTTGTTTAAAGATATCCTGTGACATTTTAGTCAGTCTTCATTTGATCATGCAAGTAGCGTTAGCATAGATATTGTCTCTGGTTCAGAGTTCCCCTTTTCCTACCCAAGTGAATTCACCTCTGCCACTTACTCAGGCTCATTGAAATTGAGCGGGAATTCTTCCACAGCCCGCCGCGACAGCGCCCGCATCTTCCCCGTCACCACACACCGAACGGTAACAATCTCCCGTCCACCCGCGCCGTCCTCTATCACAATCTTGTGGTAATATGTGCGTTTACCCTAAAACATAAAACGGTTTACATTTTATTCTTCGTTTTAAAATAACGATTTTTAACCTGTACTGTATTTTACTGAGCCTAGTAGTTCAGGGAAAGGCAAATTAGCAAATGCACGAATATACATACAAAAGTTATAAAAATGCTCAAACGAAAGTGTAGTGTAATTTTCTTAGCTTGATGGTTAGTTTCTCTCATGCAGCAGCGGATCAACATGATTTTTTGCTTGAATATAGTTAAAGAGCCGGAGAGTGATATGCAACTTTTTATCCCGGTATCAGTTGATTCCTTCGCGATTTTTAATAAACTTAAACACGTTAACGGACTAGTTAACTATAATTGGCATCAAGGAAGGTATCCTGGGAGCATCCAAGATGCGAAAATACGTTCCCTTTGTCACTAACGATCATTATTCGCAACCAAATATTCTTTCGCGAGCTCAACTTTACAGTCGTTTCTATGTACTCACCTTACTGTTTGCGAACAAATGTGCTCGTGTTATGCTCTCCCAAGGTATGCTTGCGAACACAAAGGGGTTTGAATATTTTAGTATGGAGCCTGGCTTATTCACTGTCCGCCATTTTTATTTATTTCCATAATAACAGCCATACTTAAAACCTATACTATTTATCATTATTATGACCTCATTACTGGCCTATTACAAATTCTAATTCTAATTCAAAAATGTTTAATTCATGTAGACCTTATTACAGGCACGTATGAAGCGTTCATACATTTAACATGTTACACTAATGTTAGTAATGGTGACAACTGCATTCGTTAACTTAAAACTAAAGATAGGAGGGTTCCAAACGCGCCCTGGTCTAAAGGCCCACAAAAAACTTAGCCAGTTTTTTTTTTGTTATTACCATCTCACAGTCTAGTTAATGTTGAGCAATGAAGTTAGAGCAATTCATCCCAAGCTTTTTTATCATACATGTAATCCTTAATATTATAATATAATACAGGTGCGGGTCTCCTCTAGGAATGAAAAGAGCTTAAGCAGTAGTCCGACCCCTAGCTAGCCAAGTGCGGATTGGTAGACACACGCCTTTGAGAACGATGGATAAAGATAACTTACAGCCATGCAATTTTTCTCACGATGTGTTCACCGTTGAAGCAAGTGACATTCTAATTGCATGAATTAAAAATCAGGGTTCATCATTATTCATTTCATCAAACCTCCGGTTTAATTTTTTAGGGTTTTAAGGTAGGCCTAGGTTAAGGCACAAAATGTCATGTGTTGTACACTTATATATATTATGTGTAATATGTTTATAAGTATTTTGTATATATATAAATATATATTTTTAAATTTAAATTGCTGCACCAACCCGTTCCTTCGTTTATTCCTAACGTCAAAGGTTGTCTGGAAGAGAGCGCTTATTTTCTAAGTTTCTGCTGTATTTGTGTTTACTTTGTATAAAATGTGTGTATGCAATAAAGACTTCAAACAAACAAACAAAATGATACTTTCGAGCCAAGTTGTATGACTATTTAATATTATAACTATTCCCGGATGGCGTCACCAGTACAACTATGATAACTTCTATTTTAGAAACCTCACAATTAAGACGATTTTGGTCGTAATACTTATTTGTGTTGATGTGAGTAGGTTCTCATAATGGATTTGTTTATTGTTGATTTATAATGGATGGCCGTTATTTTGAAACAATGAAGATATTTGCAAGATAGTGTTATTTGTAAGTGTTTGTTAGTTAGCTGGTTTGTACTTTTTTCACGCAGCAGTAGATCTTCGTGATGTAACGCTGGTAACTTGGCCCGGCAAAAGCTCCTTCACGGCCAGGAATTTAACCTATGCCCTTAGCTACATCCACATCACGGTCGGGAAAATATTATCAATATTTTAAATGTGAAAAGAGGTTTGTTTTATTGTGATACTTTCGGGTGGTTTCGGTAAACTGCGAGCGAGAGGTTGTGTAGAAAATACTCGCTTGAAAAAAATTATAACCAAGGAATAATAATATTTTAATGTTTTGTTGCAATTTATTTTTCCGGAGGCGCGTATGTCCCCGTAGAGTATACTCCACATGACCAGAGTTTAAATAAAAAAGCTCTGAGTGCGAGAAAACTCGTTCCAAACGAAAGCAGCCATGTTGTTCGGTATCTATTTCCTAGTTATAAAAAGAAGTACCTAATGAAGTAACATATTCAACATTACGATAGCGTCTCTACTATTTTTGTATATATTAGTACTAGCTGTTGCCCGCGACATTATCCGTGTTTTTTTGTATTTATAACAATCCCACCGAGACCGTTATATTTTCAAATGACTTTATCATTGCCCATGCCGTCTTCAGAATGAGACAAATCTCTCTCTCTCGCAGAATTTCAGCACATATATGCAAGCTATATATGTGCTAAATTTCATCACTATTGGTGCAATAGCTAAGCCAAATATACTCGAAACTACAAACAAATAAACAGACAGACTTTCGAATTTATAATGTTAATATCGATTGAAAAACTAGTTTTCGTCGTAAAAAGTGTGGATTTGATTTCTGGTGATGAAAAGCAGTTAAGGCTACATTTTGGTATACTTCAGTGTGTCAGAGTCAGTATTCGGACGAGGCTAAGTGGCCCATAGTTCAATTCCTCCTTAGAATTTAGGGTATCATTTATTGAATAAGGCTCAGCCTTGAAGGAACCTTTGCCTCGAAGATTCACTGCGTCTTTGCTGCGTGAAAGTGGGACAAACCAGCGAACCAACAAACACAGTTAATAACAATATTATTCTTATAGCATGATTAAACCATTTACAGTAAGCAATTTCAAAGGCGTCGTACAAAAAAGGAGGAAGCTAATCCTAGATGCAGTGGGGAAACAAAAACTAGTCTTCTGCTTGTATTTTATAGCGAGGGTTACCAGCCGTTTGAGAAACGAAATACTATAAGTATTTCCCTTAGAATAAGAGTAGCTTTTGCATCTCTCACATGATGGAAAAATTATTATTATGTTAAACGTTGTTGGAAAAGAGCAACAGCCGAGATTTTTGCCGGCTTCTTTCTGGTAGAATTTACCTTCCGAACCGGTGGTAGAGTCAATAAAACAGACAGAATTGACGTGTCAAAAACGTCTATAAAGTAGGCTAATCTGAATTAAATCAATTTTGATTTTTTTCCATCTGCTTAGTTCGCTAATTAAACTTACAAAAAAAGGTGTTAAGAGCCATCACCCTTGCATACCTTTTGTTTGGAAGCCGTTAACGAGCAAACTTTTAATTGGTAATTGAGTGATGACACGTTGAGTTAATGTATTTAAAAAGGATTGGCCGATTGGCGCAGTTTACAGCGACACTGCTATCTGAGTTCAAAGCCGTGGGTTCGATTTCCACAACTGGAAAATGTTTGTCTGATGAGCATGAATGTTTTTCAGTGTCTGGGTGTTTATATGTATATTCTAAGTACTTATGTATATTATTCATAAAAAATTTAATCAGTCATCTTAGTACCCATAACACAAGCTACTCTAAATTGGGGCTAGATGGCGATGTGTGCGTTGTCGAAATAAAAAAAAAAATGTTTTTATGAATTTGAATTGACGCTCTGTGCGCCGGATGTTAAGCTCGTGTCCCGAGCACAATTTCCGGTTGGTTAAATTAGAAAATGATCTTCTTTTACATTATATCTCCATCTGTACATATAATAAAGGTGAAGAGTTCTTTTATTCTTTTTATTCGAACGTCTCATCTCTGAATCTGTTTACTGGAGGCTCGCGAATATCAACAAAGTAAGACAATAGTAAGTTTCGAGGTAGTCCATAAAACAATTCGGTAATGGACAGACATTAGTGCGAGCTAAGTTGGTATAGTGACTAGTGTCATCTATCGGCGGAATTGGTAACATGCATATACTACATTAATCGGTATTCCATCTCAGGAGGAGGTTGTTATAGCGATGTTTATTTTTCGCGTAGTAAATCTGCTGCGCGAGAAAGTTTGACATTTTTAACTACTTTATATGAATTTTCGTAAACTTTAATTTTAAACTGTAACAATTATACAGTTAGTAAGGATCCTTTCCTGGCCCCGCACTTACTACGGTTACTCTGTCTAGGTGGTTTTCTCGTTTCGAGGTAGTCCATAAAACAATTCGGTAATGGACAGACATTAGTGCGAGCTAAGTTGGTATAGTGACTAGTGTCATCTATCGGCGGAATTGGTAACATGCATATACTTCATTAATCGGTATTCCATCTCAGGAGGAGGTTGTTATAGCGATGTTTATTTTTCGCGTAGTAAATCTGCTGCGCGAGAAAGTTTGACATTTTTAACTACTTTATATGAATTTTCGTAAACTTTAATTTTAAACTGTAACAATTATACAGTTAGTAAGGATCCTTTCCTGGCCCCGCACTTACTACGGTTACTCTGTCTAGGTGGTTTTCTCGTTTCGAGGTAGTCCATAAAACAATTCGGTAATGGACAGACATTAGTGCGAGCTAAGTTGGTATAGTGACTAGTGTCATCTATCGGCGGAATTGGTAACATGCATATACTTCATTAATCGGTATTCCATCTCAGGAGGAGGTTGTTATAGCGATGTTTATTTTTCGCGTAGTAAATCTGCTGCGCGAGAAAGTTTGACATTTTTAACTACTTTATATGAATTTTCGTAAACTTTAATTTTAAACTGTAACAATTATACAGTTAGTAAGGATCCTTTCCTGGCCCCGCACTTACTACGGTTACTCTGTCTAGGTGGTTTTCTCGGAGTTCTTTGATTATCGTTATATAACTTTTAGTAATTATACTTACTCTAGGATGTTAGTATTAATAGTGGTAGCTGAGTTTTATTTTGTGAAATGCTGCCCCCCTGAAATCTGCAGCGCTAACTTTCTCTATCATGATAATCCAGATATGTAAGGGTAATTACCGTAATTTTATTGAGTACTCTTGTGACAGCGCATTTCGGGTAATCTTGCAAGTCCAACATGAAAGTCGCCAGGTTGCCCTCCATGGTGGGCTCGCAGGGGGTGTAGTCTGAAAAGGTAGAGGAGATAAGTCTGTTTTATTGTTGTTGGTGTACCACTTATTATGTGACCTAGACAGTGGAGGTGAGTTTGGTCGTTTTGCAACAATTGAATAATGACTACTTAATTTTTGGATGCTAAGATATTTTAGTATTTTTTTCAATTTCTAACTCCATCATCATCATTTTTCAACCACATGAAGTCCACAGCTGGAAGCGGGTTGTATCCCTGCGACTCTTGCCTGGTGGGAGGCTTCGGCCGTGGCTAGTTACCATACCCTACCGGCAAAGACTTGCCGCTAAGCGGTACGATTACGCGTAGAAACCGACGAGGGGTATGAGATTTACATAATTTATTATTTATTGTAACCCTAACAGTTCCTACCTTCATCACTTATCACCGGTTCTCCGACATATATGCCCCGCCCATCGTAACTTCAGCTTCGAGATTCGTTTAACTGTCGATAACTTTATCTACGGATCTCGTCATAGCTGATTTGAGCGCGTATACTCGGAGCATACCTCTATCAATAACACAAAATGTATTTTTTTGTTACTAATGAAACTAGAAGGCGTCTGACATATTAACTGAGCCATAAAAGTGTGTGGGTGAAACTTCCACAAAGATTGCTTTGACCTTCGATCAACAATCGATATAAATGTGTGTAAAATAAGTAACTATGTAAAATAAGATTTCACTAACGAATTGGACGCCTAATTTCTTTAGTGACTGGAAATACCAAAGCATTTATGGTTAACGTCGATAAGCAATAAAAGTATTGGTTTGTCTGATTTCACGTAGATATTGATGTTCGCTACTCAATTAGGTACGCCAAGACGGCTGAACGGATCTGGATGAAAGAAGAATGTCTAAGTTGGACCCAGCTATTTTAGCCCTTCAGACTCAGAAATAATTTATTTAGAATTAATACTTTTCAAAGTATTTTTCTGCGTAAACACGTATGATGTATTATGTGATTACGTTCCGGCTAATCCATAAATGAAGTCTAAAATATATATATATACCTACCCCTAAAATATAGTAATTGCTCATTGTACCTAACCCGAACTTATTGTTACACTTCAGAACACAAATTATATTGGTTGCTATGAATGTAACTTCAAATAATATTATTTAATAAAATGTTTGTATCAATTTAAACTCGCCTAAATAGTATCGCTCTTTAGAATAATTAGTAAAATGATTAATAATGGTCATTTCGCTTTGATATCAAAAAATGTAAACCTAACCTCACTTTCAACAATAATATGTATATCTTTTATCTCACCACTTTATTGGACTAACTTTGATTGACTTTTTTGTATAGTACTACAAGTATATGAAGATTGATTCGTGAACCAGGACTATATGGGAACTAACTATACGGTACGGTATGGAACCATTCTCCTTCATCACAGAGATAGATTATGGTAAGGGATTACCATATAGAAGAAAGCACAATTGCCACTTTTTCAGCGGGATTTTGGATCAGTGTGTATGAATGTTACATTGTTGATCGAAGGTTTAAGTTCCCTGGATAGAAAAAGGCCTAGCTTTATTAATAAGCTAACAGGAAATCGGGATATCTGTAAACAATGAGAATCTTGACTTCTCGTTGCTCTTTAGAAAAGCATATAAAAAAGGACGTATATAGTGTATTAACTTAGTATGCCTGCTTTGTTACCATAAATGAACACTATTATGAACAAAAAGTTCCTAGTTCCATATTTATATTTTTCTCATGGATATGCATTGTTTTATAATCTCCATTATCTTATTAAGAACTGCATTATCTATTACTAAGTATGCAACCCGGTGAAAGCTTGCTAAGTTATGTTCGTTTTAAGAATCAAATATCAAATGCGTTAAGAGTGAAGAAAAACGTCTCGAGGAAACCTGCATGCCTGTGAGCTCTCCATAATATTCTCAAAGACGTGTGAAGTCCACCAATCACCACTTTGCCAGCGTGGTGAACGAGAGTGGTGCACCCGTCTCATTCTGTGCCGTACCCCGTGCTCTGTCCTGAGCAGTTGATGATGATGATAATAGAATTCTTAGTCTAATGCTTAGCGCATACAGATTACTGATTGATCAACATGTCAACAAATGGACGTCCATTACGAGATATAGGTCTTTTGTATGGAGTTTAAGATTGGTCTTGTGCCACTTGCATCCGGCGTCCTGCAACTGTTTTGTCTGCCAACCTTACCTGTGTTAACCGGTGCGAGGTCGCTATTCCAGCCCCTTGAAACCCCAATTTACTTAGGTTTTTGTGTATTTATTATCATTCGCAGCCTAATTACGTCCCACAGTTGGACAAAGGCCTCCTATCTAATTCAAATTCAAATTCAAATTCAAATTCATTTATTTCAAGTAGGCCTACTTTATAAGCACTTTTGAAACGTCAAGTATGCATGTTTGTGTGACTCTACCACCGGTTCGGAAAGCAGATTCTACCGAGAAGAGCCGGCAAGAAACTCAGTAGTTGCTCTTTTCCAACATCAACATTTACAATCATTTTGCTATCTTGCGGGAGATGAGAGCGAGGCTGGCTGCTTCCATTCTACCTTGTCATTGAGGAATTCATCAAATGTATAGTAACCTCGCTGTACTAGATGCGTTTTTACACATTTTTTAAATGTATGCATTGGTAGGTCAAGAATTTCCTTAGGAATCATGTTGTAAAAGCGTATACTCAACCCCACAAAGGAGTTCTGCACCTTTCGCAGACGATATGCAGATATCACTAATTTATGACCGTTTCTGGTAAGTCGATTGTTAATTTCAGCTTTTGATTTATAAAGATTAATATTTTGCCTCACAAAGACTATATTACTATAAATGTATTGCGAAGCTACTGTAAGAATACCTATTTGTTTAAATTTTTCACGAAGCGATTCGCGTGATCCAAGTTTATATATTGATCGTACGGCTCTTTTCTGTAGTATAAATATACTTTCAATATCTGCAGCTTTTCCCCACAGCAAGATCCCATAGGACATAATACTGTGAAAGTATGCGAAATAAACAAGCCTAGCTGTTTCAACATCGGTAAGCTGTCTAATTTTCCTGATTGCATATGCAGCTGAGCTGAGTTTACTCGCTAGGCTTTCTATATGGGTACCCCACTGTAGCTTACAATCTAGGGTCACTCCTAGAAAAACAGTGGAGTTTTCTATTTCAAGTGTTTCTCCATTTATTATGATGTTTTTATCAATTTTTTTTACGTTAGGCAAAACAAATTCCAAACACTTAGTTTTTTTTGCATTTAAAAGTAAGTTATTAACAGTAAACCAGTCTGACACATGTGACAAAGCACGGTTTACGTCGTCAAAATTATCTTTGTTTCTATCAGTCTTAAAAATGAGAGATGTATCATCTGCGAACAGTACAATCTCACAAGTGCCCCTGACATGGTGTGGCAGATCATTTATATACACCAGAAACAATAAGGGACCCAAAATTGAGCCTTGTGGGACACCCATTAAGGCAGATGATCCCTTAGACTTTATGTCTTTTACGCATACCCTTTGAACTCTATCACTTAGATAAGAGGCAATTAAATTGAGTGCAACGTTTTTGATGCCATAGTGGCTTAGTTTTAATAACAACGTTTTGTGTTCAACGCAATCGAATGCTTTGGACAGATCACAGAAAACACCAATGGCATTCTGCGAACGTTCCCAGGCATCGTAAATATGCTTTATGAGTCTTGCGCCTGCATCCGTTGTACTACGACCTTTAGTGAAGCCGTACTGCTCCGGATGAAGTAAGTTATTTACATTAAAATGATTTAAAAGTTGATAAAGTATAATTTTTTCAAAGACCTTACTAAGAGTTGGCAAGATTGAAATAGGCCTGTAATTGTTAAGGTCATTTTTATGACCGGATTTAAAAAGGGGTATTAATTTACTACATTTCATTAGGTTCGGAAAAATACCCATATCAACACATTCATTAAAAATTACAGCTAGATAAGGGGCAATAACGTCAATAATGTTAGAAATGACCATCACCGACATACCCCACAGATCACCGGTTTTTTTCAACTTTAATAACCTGAAATTCTTTACAATATCTATTGCAGATATATGTTTAAAATTAAATAAAACATTGCACTCTTTAACATTATCTCTCAATATACGCTGAGCTGCTATTGGTGAAGAGCTTAGAGAATCTGTTAACAAAATGGGAACATTCTGAAAGAAGTTTTCGAAAGTATTAGCAACCTCCCTGTCAGACGTCACTTTATTGTTATCAACAATAAGTTCAAAATCCACATCACGAGATTTAGTTTTTCCTGACTCGTAATTAACTATTTTCCAGGTTGTTTGTATTTTGTTATCAGATTTCATTATACTATATTTAATGTGTAGCGATTTCGCATTAGTGCAAACATTCTTAAATATTTTAGAGTATTTTTTTACGTGTTCTACGAAAGTTGGAGTATGATTAAATTGTTTTTCATCATACAGCTCATACAACTCATAATCATAGAGAGGGTTTTAGAGCAAGACCCACTACGCTGCTCCAATGCGGGTTGGTGGGCTTAACGACTAGTCACAAGTTAGTGTTAATAACCGGAACCGACGAATTAACGTGCTCTCCAAGGCACGGGGTTTGATACAGCCAATTACCTAACTCCGGGCTGTTTCTAAATTTTTTTTCAGAGAAAACACAGTTGACACCTTGAATTTTATGGCCCGACCCGGGATTCGAACCCGAGATTTGTAGTTAAAAGTACTAACTAGAACAACGAGGCTGTCAATTACATTGGGGCCATACTCCTAATCGGTTGCTACGCGGCATCGCTTGGCGGCACGTTTTTGTCAGTAAGGTGTTAACTAACCACGACCAATGTCTCCAAGCAGACCAGAGCAGAGAGTGTTCAGAAAAAATCCAAAATTTTCCTAGCCTGGAATTAAATCCGGGACCGCCTACTAATAAGAACAAAGCGTTTACCACTGCGCCAGTGAGGTCAGTTCTCGTCGGAAGTAAGTTGGCATAGAACAGAAACGAATTCAAATACCTATAACCGTTATGTTCTTGGCATTTTAAATAAATGACGCGGAATTTGATATATCGTTGCGTTTTGTCACACACGTAGTCGCTTTACCCATTTATAATGCCCCCCACTTGTGATACTTTAAATCAGCGGCGCTCCGTTTGTCCGTCTCGCCATTCAGCTGTCAGTCTGGGCATCCCAGATTTATGGTGTTGCATTCGAGTGGACCCGGTCGTGGTTGTTGTGCTATTCTACTCAGACCATAGCCATTAACTAGTGTTTGGTGTTTATGGGGGTTTTAACTTCGATCAATAATGCAAAAGATATGCAGTCGGATATAAAATCTAGCGGAAAAATACTGGTTTTTATTGTTAACTGAAGGTTGGTGACTACTGGCGACTATAAAATCTATACTAATTTTATAAAGCTGAAGATTTTGCGCGCTTATCTCAGGAACGACTGGTTCGAATTAAAAAAATCTTTTTGTCTGTATAGTCCATTTATCGAGGAAGGCTATAAGCTATATAACATCAGGCTGCGACCAACAGGAACGGATCATCAATGAAAAATGTTCTAAAACCAGGAAAAAAATATTCCTTCAGGGCGATTAAGCGTTCCGATACGATCCCGTGGATGAACTGATTAGCGTAGGGGTTTGTTACTGCTATATTTATCCCAAACAGGATAGCCCGCTACCCTCTTAGACTGCATCATCACTTACCAGGTGATTTTGCAGTCAAGGGTTAACTTGTAGTGGAATCAATTTACCTTTAAGTTGGTCGAGATATGTCAGCTTCCTGTCACCATCCATGGGTATAGTCACGCGCATGTACTCTGGTGTGCACTCGCTCTGGGCTTCTGACCCTAGAACAAGGAATAGAGATATTACGATTTTTTCAACACATTTGCAAAAAAAAGATATTTTTATATCTGTATATTACACGATATATTAGATAATTTCCACACGTAAAACTGAATTTAAAAATATATTTTAAGTTTTTCCTTTCTTTATTTACCTATTGATGTCTTAAGCTATGGCTTAAGACATCAAACTAAGGAGTTTGAATTAATTTTTTTTTATAACAATATTTGGCTCTACAACCAGAACTGCAACTTAAATCTGTCAATTAAATGCATTCTGCAATTAATTAACAGATTAAAGTCGCACACCTGTTAAACTTTAAATTTCCTTTACTCAAAAGTCGACTTAAATTTACATTTAATGTTTTAAATTGCCTTTCCTCAAAAATTTCCTTAAATTTACCCTTAGTATTTTTTCTGGTTATGATCTTTCATTCAAATTCTTTATTACATAACTGCCTTGGTGGTGTAGTGGTTAGCATGTTAGACAGGACCTCGTCCTGTGTTAGATCCCCGGGTCGGGTCAATGAGCAGTACTAAGTTTTTTTTTATCATTCACTTTATTCCACAGCCAATAAAACGGTTTACAAAAGGCGTATTTAATGCTAAAGTATTTTTTACCTGAACATACTTTCATTAAACTAGTTTTAGGAAGTAAAAAAAAAAGAAATTATATCTACATGTAAAATTAGTTAAAAACTATATATATATACATATCAATATAATAGCCGTCAATATATAAACTATATATAAAATGTTTGTGTTATGAACATGTTTATTCAGTGTTTATCTGTATATTATAAGTATTTATGTGTATTATATTCATAAAAAAATATTCATCAGCTATGCCAGTACCCATAACACAAGCTAACGCTTACTTTGGGGCTAGATAGCGATGTGTGTAATGTCGTAGTATATATTATTATTATTATTATATACATATATGAGGACCATGAGAATAAAGGAGCAGAGAGTGCACCTGTGTTTGCGCACACATTGTAGACTTTAATATCTCCGTTGTTGGAAATATTTTTTGGAAATTGACCAGCCTGGCTGAAATCGGGCAGGGAAACTGTTTTATTTTTAAAGTGCGCAACTATCAATGCATTTGTGAATAACTTAGTCTACGTTGGTATTGTAGTTAACTTGTTATTTCAACTGTTTATTATTACGTACGAACAAAATCATAAAAATTTAACATTGCAAGATCACGTACGATACTCGAATCAACATTTATTTTGTTAATGCAGAAAAAAAAAACAAATAGATAAACTAGTAATACCACTCAGCTGACCTTAGCATAATGTGACGCATTCTGATATTACATCATCGTTCGCCCAGTTACCTATTGTGGGCAGTGACACCGAATTCTATAGTTTTGAGATACTAGCTAACGGTTGGTTACGAATTCATCTGAGTACAATATTCCCATACGAACTTCGGACGACCTCCCGGGCGCAGTAATGAGCGCTGTAGTCTTATAATTATAATTAGGAGGCCCCGTGTTCGATTCCCGACATGGGTAATTTGGGAATTCATAATTTATGAATAGTCTCTGGTGGGTCCGGTGGCAGTCTTCGATTACGCCTACCGATAAAGACTTGCGAAATGAAAAAAAAATCAAGTTCCAAATTTATTTATTTCAAGTAGGCTACTTTATAAGCACTTTGGAACGTCAAGTACTCGTATGTCTGTTTGTATGGACTCTACCACCGGTTCGGAAAGATTCTAAAGAGTATAGCCGGCAAGAAACTCAGTAGTTGCTCTTTTCCAACATAAACATTTACAATCATTTTTCTTGCGTGAGATGAGAGCGAAGCTGGCTGCTTCCAATCTTGTCATTAAGAAATTCATCAAATGTATGAGATGTGTTTAGATTTAGATTCGATTAGATTTCTCGCTGTATTAGATGTGTTTTTTACACATTTTTGAAATGTATGCATGCAACGGATGTAGCGTTCTGGGACGATACCGCAGGTTAGCCAACAAGAAGTCCTTCTTCAAGTTCGTAGATGACATGTTGTGCTTACTCCACATAACTGGGAAAAAGGGCAAGAAGAACAAGAAGAAACAGCCTGCTGACGGATCAACAGACGGACAGACCGACAGACAGATGGACAAACAGATGCACAGTGAAGGCTTTGTTACTGATCGCGTTGGCAAACTTTTTTATACACAACTAGCTGTCGCCCGCGACTTCGTCTGCTTTTGATTTTGTTTTTACATGTGGCATTAAATTTAGTTGCAGTTCTAAAAAAAATTAAAGTATTCAGTAACGCTAATCCTTAAATGAGGGGTTTGCTGCTGTCAGCTGAGGAGTTCTGTTCTCTATCTCTAACCACAGTTTGGACAAAATTAAACACATATTCTAACCTCTATAGTACAAAAATAATTATTTAAATCGGTTATAATTTTAGTTATGTTGTAAAATATCAAAGAACTTTCATCTCCTCTCCCAAAGGAACCGAGCTTAATGTCGGGATAAAAAGTATCCTATATTACATCTAAGAATATGTGTACAAAGTTTCATGAGGATCGGTTAAGTAGTTTTTGCGTGAAAGCGTAACAAACAAACTAACATTGACATTTATAATATTAGTAGGGAAGTAGGGATACGGATAGGGATAGGGCTAGGGATAGGGCTAGGGATAGGGATAGGGATAAGGCTTTACAGTTATTGTTGAATTGATGTACCAATTAGATCGCCCACGTGATTGTGAGTGGAAAACATCGCCTATAAACAGAGAAACACCTCGCAGGGCATGCAAGGAACACGTCCTACGTACGGCCTGTGGCCATCAACCGGAGGCGTAGGCGTTAAGCATTTTGTGGCAATTACACCGGCCACCACGCCCTTCAGACCGGAACACGGCAATGCATGGCGGTAGAAATACAGCAAGGCAATATATGGCTGTTCCTCTTCCTCTTCCTCTGGGCTTGTCTCCGTACTTGGTCGGCTGGAACCTTCCGTTGTACGTACTATATGGCTGTTATAATGAACCCTAAAAAACATCTGTAACATATCTCAGTAGTCCACGCTCTATAATTACAAAGATTACATGTTATACTTATAATAGGAATAACAATGGCTTCCCGAAATAAAGGCTCGTTCACACGCGCCGTGCGGCGGAGCGGAACGGGCGTCGAACCCGCTGCCCCGAGCCTGAGCTTAATGTGGCAATTAGAAAGCAAATTACTACTTTCTTTGAGCGAAAATTATGAAAAAAACATCGCAAAAAGCTTTTAGAAGAAGTAGGTTTATTGGTCCTTTTTTGCCTATATCGCTATCCCTACTAATATTATAAATGTGAATGTAAGTTTGTTTGTTACGCTTTCACGCTAAAACTAATGAACCGATCATCATGACATTTTGTACACATATTTCTGAAGGTATTAGAAGTAATATAGGATGCTTTTTTATGATTTTTATCCCGTTCTCTCATCCCGCTCAGTTCTTTTGGGAGAGGGGACGAAAGTGTTTGACGATTCACCATAACGCCGTCAAATAATAAACGATTTAAATAATTACTTAATTACTTTTTTATATAAGAATACACAACTTAAAAATTTCAGTAGAATTACACCTAAATTGAATGCCACATGTCTTTCGAAAAACAAAAACAAACGCAGACGAAGTCAGGGGCAACAGCGAGTGTTATGTATTTTATATAAAAGGATTTCTGTACAAAGAGAATCGGTGATAGTCTAGTAGGTTGTACTTTGGTCTCGCTTTCGGGGTGATCGAGTTCGATCCTCAGCACGCACTTCTATCTTTTCAGAGTTATTAGCATTTTGTGTATTTGAATTTCTTAACCTGTATGCCTGCGAAACTTGCGTGTGGGGTAGACCAATCCGGACTCGGCCATGAGGTGACTACGGCCTAAACCTTTTTTATTCTTATAGGATACCCGTGCCCGTTGTTAATGAGGATTCGTATCATTGTTATCAATCCATTACCGAACCATTGCAAGGCACAAGTCTACTCAAAATTATAATTCTAGATGATCCTTAGGGTTATTTTACAGCGGTTAGTGGTTAGCACGTTCGACGAATAACATTATCGTTAACAGTAAGACGATAAATAACAAAAGCTGCCCAGTTTTTGATGTAACTTTTGAACGTTATTAAAATTTTTTCTTGGACAAATGATGTGCTCCCGTCAAAGTCTTGCAACTACAGCATGTTCACTTTTTGTAAAAGTATTTATCTAATGCAAATTTTATCATATCAAAAAACAATTAAAGTTTGTTCAAAAGTAAGTAATAAATAACAAAAGCAATACCGTTTTTAATGCATTCCTTGAACCGTGATGAGGAGCGTGTTAAATAACTATCGTGAAAAACCATGCGCTTTTAATATACGACTGTCAAGTTTTCAACTAGATGGTGTCCACTTTTTTCAAAGATATATATATCTAGTGCATAAATGATTTAACTAAATTCTATAAAAACGGTATTAAAATTGTTAAAACTAAGGCAATAAATAAGAAAAGCCATACATTTTTAATGTATTCCTTGAACCGTAACAATTAGCGGGTTAAATTGACCCAAATTATACGCTCTTAATATACGACTGTCAAGTTTTCAACTAGACGGTGTCCACTTTTTACAAAGATATATATCTAGTGCATAAATGATTTAACTAAATTCTATAAAAACGGCGTTAAAATTGTTAAAACTAAGGCAATAAATAAGAAAAGCCAGACAGTTTTAACGTATTCCTTGAAGCGTAACAATTAGCGGGTTAAATTACTAACGTGGACAAATTATACGCTCTTAATATACGACTGTGAAGTTTTCAACGAGAGGGTGTTCACTTTTTGCAAAGATATATTTATATCTAGTGCACAAATGATTCCAATAACTTCTTTAAACTCTATTACAGTTTGTTCAAAACAAGAAAATGGTTAACAACAGCTGCACAGTTTTTAATGCAACTCTTGAATCATGAGGGGATCGTATAAAAGCACTTCCGTGGACCAACGATGCTCTCCTTATATACGGCTGAGAAGTCTTGCAACTACAGCATCACTTTTACAAATAAATAAATGTTTTACGGCAATACACACATCGCCAAAGTAAGCGTAACTTGTGGTATTAGTACTTAGATGACTGATGAAAATCAATTTATAATATACACAAATACCTATTCTATACAGACACTGAAATGATTATGAAAATTCATGTTCATCATACAAACATATTCCAGTTGTGGGAATAGAACCCTGTTGGACTCAAAAAGCATGGTAGGGGGAAACTGAGAGGCAGCACGGCGCCAATAGGCCTCCATACTTATATTTCTAGTATAAAAAGTATTCTATTACCTATATAATTTTTATTAAAACATCTCCGTCTTCCATTAACGTTATTTTGTAAAACAATGAATAAAGAAAGCTGCACAGCTTTTAATGTAACTCTTGAACCCGTGATGAGAGGCGTATAAACGCGCGCGGACGTGCGATGCACTCCTAATATATATCTGTCAAGTCTTACAAATACAAGATGTTCACTTTTTGTAAATATTTATATGCAAAAATCTCTACTATATTAATTGCATGAAAAACCCTATTACAATTTGTTAAAAGTAAGACAGTGAATAACAAAAGATGCACAGTTTCTAATAATTCCATGATGGAAATCTTTTACGAGTTATTGAGAGTGTTTAAAAAAATGCTTAACTGAAGGTAATTAAATTTCAATGGGACCTTTTTGAGAGCACCCTTCCGAATAAATGAAAATCAATAAACGATTGAGAAATCGATGTACATTCATAAATTACTGATTAAGTGCGTATTGGACTCGCACACCAAGGGTTGCGTACCATCCAACGAAATATACTATATGGGTTATATTACCTATTTTTAACTACCTATGTAAACGACATTGAGGCACTTTAAGAATATTTAAAAATTTATAAAGCAACAAATATTGTCAAATTAATTACATTCACAATAATACGCACACATATGCATAATATGGCGGCCATCTTGAAATTCAGCATCTTAATTTTTCTTTTCATATTCTTATATTCGTATGTATGCTGAAAGGTGACCAGTGTGCCTATGCTATATGGAAAGACGGGCGGACACACAGAAGGACAATGGTAGCTCAGAATAGAGTCTCGTTGGCACCACTCAGATACGGAAAGATTAAAATCTGTCAAATATTGGTGGAAGTTTTAAATACCATGCTACAACATTTGTTTATCTAATTTAGAACCTCCTATATTTAACTTGGTGATAGCCTAGTAGTTAGGACTTCGGCTACACTGTCGGGTGGCCGAGTCCGAATCTCGCCTCTAAATTTTCTAGGTTATGTGCGTTTTATGCAATTAAAATATCACTTGCTTCAACGGTAATGAAAAAAATTGTAAGGAAACCTACATGCTTGAGAGTTCTCCATAATTTTCTCAAAGGCGTATAGATTCCAACAATCCGCACTAGGCCAGCGTGGTGGACTAATTGTGGCGGGAGACCCGTGCTCTGTAGTCGGCGGTTAATGGGTTGATATGATTTTATTTCATTCGGGTAAAAAAAGAACGCAACGTCAAAGAAACGTCGCTTTATTTTGTCGGAGTATAAGTACTGAGCAAAACCTCAGTACCAACCTATCTCAATTGATAATCATTAAAGGTAGGTAATTAATTTACATATAAGCAGACGCGGCGGATTGTTCCGTGTAATCCGACCATCTTGCATTCTGGCTAGATACGGCTTTGAATACCAAGTAAGAATTCTGAGTTCGATACCAGACCAGACGCTTATAGCAAAAATTAACATGTGATACCAATATGATATTGTCATAATCATAATGGACATTAACTACAGGTCACGGTCTAAACAATTCTCATCGTGGGAGGTCACCATGTAGTGGGTCAGTAGTGGGTTGATATATTACCCCTATTCATAAGAATGGCCCAAGAAATATAGTAGCGAATTATCGCCCAATCTCTAAACTTTGCCTTGTAGCCAAAGTTTTGGAACGTATTGTCTATAATCAATGCTATACTGTCCTAAAGTCGCAATGTAGTCAGAACCAACATGGTTTCCTAAAGGGTAGATCTACGGTCACAAACTTGGCACTATTCTTAGATTTTCTTACTGATAAGTTAGATAGTCGTGACCAAGTACTGACTAAAGCAAAGCTTTTGACAGGATTTACCACATCTTGCTTCTAAAAAACTGGCCTTCTTTGGGATCAGAGGAGATTTGTTTAGCTGGTTTTCTTCTTTTATTAATAACAGACTTCAAACAGTTGTTTTAAATCAAATTGGATGGCAGTACCGTCGGGGGTGCCCGAAGGGTCCTTGTTGCGAGTTGGGACCCTTTTTATTCACTATTTTTATTCATGATATCGATCTTTGCTTTATGCATTCCAAATTTTTACTTATTGCTGACGATTTGAAGGTATTTCGTACAGTCAATAAATTTAAAGATGCGGAACTTTTACAAGCTGACTTGTCTAGATTAGATGATTATTGCATTCAAAATAAACTTGAGCTCAAGGTTTAAGTGTAATTCTATATCTTTAACTAGGAAAAAGGAACCTTTTTTTTATGACTGCAATTTAAAACATCAAACCCTTACCAGAACTGATATTATAAGGGATCTCGGGGTACTCCCCGACACTAATTTTTGACTATCATATAGATTCTATTGTGACCAAAGCATTTAAAGCTTTAGGTTTTATTACACGTGATAGTAAACCATTCAAAAAAATGAAAACCATCAAAATCCTCTACTGGTCCTCTACTGGTAATCTTTTCTGTTGCATCATCATTTATTTAGGAAGTAAATATTAATATTCCATCTTAATAAACAGAACACTTTGTTAAGTGGAAAACCATCACGTATAATCAGAGCAAAACTATGCAGGGCGAGCAACAAAGTGCTGACTTGTGTCGTCTGTTCTTTTTTGTTATCACCACCTCACACTGCCATTCAAAATTATTTGAAGAGCAACCTGGTTAGAGTAATTATTCACCCCTAAGCTCTTTCGGCTGACCTGCTAGGCGTATTGCAGACATATCTCTTGTTGTCTTGATATTCTACGTGATAATAGACAAGAGACATAATTTATACTTAACAGAAAACCTGCAACACCAGCTAAAGTAATAGTTTTTTATTCTTTCTCTGAAAGTGCGATAAGTGCGTTGTCAGTTGAAATCTCCGAGAACAGCTTAGCATAGATGGTATCGGGATTCGATTCCCGGAATTCGAAGTTTGCATGCGACGCCGTCGATATAAATAAACCAAAGATATCTTGCTTGATTAATTGGATATAACAGCAGCGATATGCTATACAAGTTTTGCAAATGGGAATGTCAGTGAATATCTTTTAAAGTTAAGTTTGAGTTAGACTCTGGCAAAAGAAATTTTGAAATACTTATTCAACCTCCCAAAATCTTCAATTAATAGGACAGATGAAAGAAAACTAAAGTATTTTCTGTTAAAAAATGTTTTTAGATAAAAATTTACAAATTTGATTGTAATATGGGTCCAGTATTTGTGAATACTGGTGATTAGAGTCAAGCAAACGATTTGGGTTTACGTTGCAGCGTTGATATTGATTAGGGTAAAATATTATAACTGCCATTATCCTAACTGGTTAGCTTACTACCATCTTCTGTTGCATCATCATTTATTTAGGAAGTAAATATTAATATTCCATCTTAATAAACAGAACGCTTTGTTAAGTGGAAAACCATCACGTATAAACAGAGCAAAACTATGCAGGGCGAGCAACAAAGTGCTGACTTGTGTCGTTTGTTCTTTTTTGTTATCACCACCTCACACTGCCATTCAAAATTATTTGAAGAGCAACCTGGTTAGAGCAATTATTCACCCCCAAGCTTTTTCTTCAGTTACGTTATCCTCAACAGGACTTTTCTTAAAGCTTACGTTTATTACAAAGTTTAAACGTTTTAAGATACATCTTCAATCACACCGGCAACTACGCCCTTAAGACGAGATAACAGCTATGCTGTTTGGTGGTGGAAAGAAGCAGGGGGTCGTTTTTCCCTGGGAGAGCCGCATCGCAATAAGCACTACTAATAATTGATTACGGTAGGGATCTTAAGTAAACCTATATCTTAAAGCTTAGTGTATCAACGGTGAGATGTGTAAGTTATTTATAAAATACCCCTTTCATTAGCGCTTGGGTTTTGAATCGATGAAGTTGATAAAATAACTATTCGCCGGCCCGTGTTTGTTCGCCTGTCACACTTTATCTCCTGAACCCTTCGGAATTCGCCTTTGTGTTCTGGTGTGCCATAAACCTCGATAGTTCAACGGTACGGAATGGCCGTAGGTTCGAACCTAATTAATAGAAAACAGAATACTCATTATGTCCAATCTATGAACAGTTCTGAACATAAGTCTCCTCTCTAACAGAAGCGAAGGGTTGAGAGCATAGACGCTGCTCTAATCCGGTTTGGTGGGTTTTTATAAGTTAGTGATAATTTAAACAAACACGACTCTGGAAATGGCCAATTTCCTCACTCCAGATTGGTACTGAGAAATTCTTTAATATAAAAAAAAGAAGTTATATTAAGCCTTTGGTGGCGTGGCTAAGATCTTAGACCCTTCACGCCGCTCCAATATGAGTTGGTGGGCTCTAACTATTAATATAATAGTATGTTAGTGATAATAACCGCGACAGACAGCTTAACGTCCTCTTTGAGGCACAGGGTTGAAACAATACCACTTACAATACTAGGAAATTGCAATAAGTAGGTAGGTTAGCTAGAAGGTAGGTAGGTTAGGTAGGTTAGACAGTCGGTTGGCGCAGCAGGCAGCGACGATTTCCACAACTGGAAAATGTTTGTGTGATGAGCATGTTCTTCAGTGTCTGGGTGTTTATCTGAATATTATTAGTATTGATGTGTATTATATTCATAAAAATATTCATCAGATATCTTAGTACCCATAACACAAGCTACCCTTACTTTGGGGCTAGATGACGGTGTGTGTATTGTCGTAGTATATTTATTTATTTATTTTAGCTACCTACTTATTGCAATTTCCTTGACAGAAGCTAATGTGTATTATGCTCGTGTAGCATCCTTTTGGAAAAAGATTGGGAGCTCTAACAATAGAATACTCAAGGTCGTCTGTGAAGGTACGCCGTGTCCTATTTCAGAATATTGGCTATCTGTTCATCGTGACAGGAACAGAAAATAAACCAAGATCCTATGACATCTGAAATAAGTTTATTAACTATTTCAGTTAGATGTAAGTTTTAATGTATAACATTTAACTACAGATTTCTTTGTATATAAGCTGATATATGGGTTTATTCGGCTCTAGTAAAAAACTTTATAATTATTATTCCTAACAGTCTTAGAAGTAATGGAGCTTTGTGTGAGAGAGTTCGACAATACACACTCCGCCATCTAGCCCCAAAGTAAGCGTAGCTTTTGTTATGGGTATGAAGTTGACTGCTGAATATTTTTTAGTGAATAATATACTTAAATACTTATAATATACATATAAACACCCAGACACTGAAACAGTCATCAAGAATCGAACCCACGACCTTGGACTCAGAAAGCATTGTCGTGCCGTGCACTTCATAAATGCAGAAAAGCACTGCCTACCCTAAAATTTATATACAACTGGTGTTAGAGGAGGATTTTTGCCGATTTATGCCATTTTCCTGCTGTATGCATACCCTTGTAAGAAACCCAGTGTACGCCACTGCGCTGCCCTCTGCGCCAATCGGCGGTCTAAACTAGACTTAGACTGAAAAATAAACGTCAGTCATAGTTTAGACAGCCCTGTGAACAAAGTGTAAACATTGAACAATAAGTTCTTAACAAGATAATAGGCTTTTCAAATGCACAGTGTGTATAAATCCTAAAGCACAGTTAAATACGAGATTTATGCCCCTTTCACCGCGATGACCATACGCGCAAATCGACGATGGCAGATTAATTGCCTATATTCAGCGATTTGCGATACAAATTGTTGGGAATGGGAATTTCAGTGAATACCTTGTAAAAGACTTTAAATATCTTCGGTATTTTATTAGACAACTTTCACAGGCATATAATTTACACAGGAATGAAACTGCTAGACTACAAAGTAAAAGAAAAAACTTTTAAAGTAAATAATTGTATAAAAAAAATGCCGCAATATTATGGTCACTAGCCTAAGCCTGTGACGAATACAAACCAAATACAGTAACAAAATTAATTCTGTAGAAATATTGATGTAAATAAAAAAAAGTAACGAATACTTTAATTAAAATCTATTGTGATAAAATGAAAAAAATATTTGTTATTGAAGTCGTTGTTAAAAAGAAATAAATTGATAATTCTACAATAATATAAATAATTTATTATGTTAATAGATGCTATTATGTGCTTGATCGATAACTTCTATTATAATGACATAAAAGAGGAGTTTATTATATCTTTACACAGTACAAAACAAAGTCGCTAACGCTGTTTATAACGCTTAACTTTTTTAAACTACGCAAGTGATTCAAGAGGAAGGTTTAAACGTAGTAAACATGCATATGTTTATGTAATGTAAGGTTAATAGACAAAATCAAATAAATTCAAATATATAATAATATGTCCACACAAATATATTACTATAAAAACATACAAACCTTGCAAGATGGATTAAATGAGTGTACTAGGGAATTCTGTCAAACATTAGTATCCACATTGCACCCGTACGAAAACGAGGCGGGTCGCTTTAAATAAAAAAAAAAAATTGTCATAGAAAAACACAATACACCTATTTTACATTAAATGACCATTCAGTCGTAGAATATATGAATACCTTTTAACGGGAATACATGTAACAGTTAGTGGAAACATAAAAAGCTATAATTTCAATTTCCAATGAACTGTACATTTGTAATGATGTAAGTAAGAAATGGGGCGCGACGTAGGTACACCCTGCGTCCGTTCCGAAACGTGAGGTGCGTGTTAAATAATTATATAATTATAATATTATTACCTCCTCGTTCGTTATAACTGCCTGGTACCTGATCTGGGTTTGGTTCCTCGATCTGTCAAATCATGTGTATTGGGTTTTAGAACAGGTGATAGCGCAGTGGTTAGAACTTGTTTCACTTTCGGGGGCCGAGTTCGAATTCCACCTTTAACTATTCTTAATTATGTGCGTAAGTCATTAATATATCACTTGCTTCGACAGGCCAGCTTGGTGGACTACGGCCTAAACCCTTCACACTGAGGCCCTTTAGTGGGATGATATGATGATAATGATGATGATTGGGTTTTAGTGTCATACTCCTACTATTAGGAGGCCATGGTGCCAGCGCCGCTACCAACGTAGCCTAAAGTCGCCATAGAGTAGCCAAGTTGCCAAGTGAGTTACTTACTTTATTTCCTTCTTTCTCTATCTTATTCTATAGCACTGTAACGTCGCACTTTATTTCCATTACCTCCTAAAGTGTATATACAAACCCGTAGTACCTAGTAGTGAAGGTAAGTATCTTATTTCAAGTACCGTATATGTTTTCATATGCATTATGTAAACAGTTGTTTTTCAGTGTTTTTAAATTACAGGCTGTATTTGGTAGTTTATTATAGAAAGTACTGCTTGGTTTGTTATGCAGATGGGTACCAATATAGTTCGCTTCGCAAGAACCCATTGTCGTGGGCAATTAACGCTTTAGCTCGCACGACCTGTGAACGCACTTAGGGCTTCATACACGAGACGGTCGCTACGAACCAACGCCTAAAAACTGCCGGCCACTCACGATACAAATGGTCGTTGCGATCGATCATTTAATTGTTTATAAAGATACCTGACATCACGTGAAACAAATTAGTGCCCGCAAGTTAATCCACAATGATGTTTTTTTAACTAGTTCCCGCGGGAACCTTTTCATTTCCTGGGAAAAAATAAGCAACCGCGTCAGTAACTTTTCCGCCGCAAAAAATTTTCCGGGATAAAAGCAATCAAGCTATATCGTTATCGTCCATTCCTGGACATAGGTTTATAAGGTTTTTTGGATTGGAAGTTTCAAAATCCACAGTCCTGGGCGACATATTTTCAGCGGCTCCCAGCAAGCTGTGTACTTACATATTTTGTTATAAAATTTCATTAAGATCGTTGCAGATGTTAAGACCTACATAGGAACCAAACAAACATTTACACTTTGACACTTAAAATATGTATCCATTTAGAGTATGGATAGGTAAAAAGAATATGACAAAAATCTCGTAGATCGTAAGGAGCCATATTCATTCGGCCAATCATTAGGATAATCACGACTGCAAGATTCGATACGTCTCCGATGACGTGCGCTTAAGTAAATCGTTAAAGATACGATACTGACGTACAATATGGATTAATCGTTTCGATCAGGGACGACGGATCATAGCGTGTCTGAGGCATTTAAAGTTTCGTCTGAAGGAAATAACGTGAATTGCAAGATATATTTTGTTATAAAATAAATATAACCACATAAGAAATGCAAAGTAAGATAAATTCCAAATCAATATATAAATAAAATAAATAGACTTACCTACTTCGACAATACACACATCGACATCTAGCCCCAAAGTAAGTTTAGTTTGTGGTATTGTTACTAAGATGACCGATGCATATTTTGATGTCTAATATAGGTAAATAAATACTTATGTAATACAGATAAACACCCAGACACTGAAAAATATTCATGTTCATCAAACAAACATTTTCCAGATGGGGGAATCGAACCCACAGCCTTGGACTCAAAAAGCAGGGTCGCTGTGTACTGCACCAATCGGCCGCCAAATATATATATGTATATGTTTAAGGCTGCCTTCTACTACTGCCTCTTTTAAAAAAACTCCAGTACTGTGGCGAATGAAATGGAATGGAATGAAATTTTATCGGTAGAGTGGTTAACTAGCCACGGCCAAATCTATCCTATGAACATTATATTACTTCTTTGACAGCTAGATAGATTTATTCCTTTGGGGGTAGTTAATAATATACTCAGTGATATGCACTGAGTATACGAATAAAGGATGCAATAAAGCCTATTTACTTGTTAATGTCTATTATAATTAAAGACCAATAAAATCTAAACAATCTACAGTAAAATGTAAAAAACATTGTAGAGTTTACTTCTCTGTCTACGTTGTAGAGTATAGAACCATATAAAATTTACCATAATGGCTGCCATAAAGGGAACTACACTCAAACGACATTTGCGGCGGCATTTGAGGTACATGAGTCGCGGGTGATAGATAAATATTCATACAAGTTTTATAAATGCAATAATGCGTTGGTCTCTATGGTTCAATCACTAAGTACACCAATCTTCATGAAAAAAGTTGAGAATCTGCGTAGGTTAAAAAGGCAATAAGTTATTAATAAACAAAACCTTAAACGAAAACTTTCTACCAAAACTTATAAATAATTACTTATTTATAAGTTTTGGTAGAAAGTTTTCTGGTTGCCTTTCTGGGGTAAAAAGGATTCTTTGTCATTCTCCGTGATGAAAGCTATGTCGTATTTGTGACATTTCGATTAAAAATTGAATAAACCTTGATACAACAGATATACGAAACTACACAACAAAAGGTGAAGGATCGTTTGTTGTATTCATTCAAGTCTACAATGCCAGATCATATCGTGTGCCCACCTTTTTGGGCATCTTCGATGTCATTTCGACTGCCGATTTATTTATTATTAAAGATGCCGTATTATGCCGTGTGATGACGGCATATTAGAATACAGTTGTCACCACCCCTCCTTTACCCGCGGGTGACGTACGAGCCAAATAAGGGAAGTTTCTTAGAACTTGTATCGTTACTTTCAAAATACAATCTTGTCTTAGAAAAACATATGCATAATCTATATATATGAGTTATTTATCTAATAAAATTCAAAATGATATTATTCATTCTGAAGCTGAATGTAATTAAGTCTCGCGTTGATTTTGAAATTAATTTGACATCATTTTTTTCGGTAATTATCGATGAAACTCTCGATGTTAGCAACAGAGAACAGTTATGCGCAATTCTTAGATATTACGGAGAAAACGATATTCATGATCGTTTCATAGGTTCATTAACAGCCAATTGGCGCAGTGAGCAGCGACCCTGCTTTCTGAGTCCAAGGCCGTGGGTTCGATTCCCACAACTGGAAAATGCTTGTGTGATGAACATGAATGTATTTCAGTGTCTGGGTGTTTATCTGTATATTATAAGTATTTATGTGTATTATATTCATAAAAATATTCATCAGCTATCTTAGTACCCATAACACAAGCAACGCTTACTTTGGGTCTAGATGGCGATGTGTGTGTTGTCGTAGTATATTTATTTATTTATTTATTATTAACATGTCTGAAAGTCGTACGTCAGATACACTTTAATATATTTTTAGGGCTTGCCCATCTTCAAAACCCTAGGAACGCCACTGGTACGAGGTAACTAAGGGAATATTACAGTGTACGGGCAGCAGCGACCACTGTGCTACTACTATCACTAACCCGTCTGCCCGGATTGGTGATTATGGGCAAAGCCTTCCGTTGGGAGAGGCCTTTTGTCTAACAGTGGACTGTTATAGGCTATTGATGATACATTTAAAATGTTCACATCCAATCGGGCTTATCCGTACACCGTCATTCATCGTTCAGCGCTCGGGATTATGAGCAGTTTTTTTAAAGCTACATATAAAATATTTAATACCTTCAATGACATCTTCCAAACCAGGTAATACATATAAAAAGACACACAAGGTACACTTTAGTTTTTATTATGTTAGTATGGAGTATGCATAGTCTGTGCTAAGCCTTATTTGATAGGGTTTATGGCCCTTTTATTTTATCCCCCACTACAATTAATTTAACTTTAATTAACTACAATTTAGCAGTTTTTTTTATTTCTTTACCATTTAGATCCCACGCGCGTCTCCTCTGGCTACAAATAAAGTCCATAAATATACTTTTACAACTATCTAGATAGGTACTATGAACGAGGCTTGTTTCTAATATAACTTTTTCCATAGAATCAATAGAACAAGGTTTAGCCAAGTACCTTGGGACCTTAATGGTGATGAGGATATTTATCGTCAATCTATGTCTTGTTGCTACTTTAATGGCTTTTTGTTTTGTTATAGAAGATGATAAAATAACTCAAGGCGCGGGAGAGAAACCGTTAATTTGAAACTTTGGTAAGAACTAAAAATTTTTAACTATTTTTGACCAGATTTGGGAATCAAATAAATGACCTGGTTGTCACTAACATGCTCTACTTAACCAACGAGTCAATTCAACATTATTAAAAGCCCACTATAGGCCTACATCTATATATATATATATATAACATCAGCAGAACGAGCAGTAGTCCTCCACGCTGGCCAACTGCGGATTGGCGAACTCCACACGTCTTTGAGAACATTATGGAGAACTCTCAGACAAGGAAATTTCCTCACGATGTTTTCTTCACGAGTCAATTAGCGCTAGTATTATATTAATTTCTAGCAGGTTATCTCAAAAGAATACCTCATATCATTTCACACACTCATTTCTTGTGTAGCTAATAATAACTGGCGATGTGTAATCTTTAATCACTTCTTAATTGGATGAAAGTTATCGTTATAGGTGATCAAAGCTAGCCTTATTGTTCTTTTTAAACAGTTTTTTTTCTCATGGTCGCGTGTGCTAAGAGATAGGATATTTTTTTTTTTATTCCTCTACATGTGCTGTCGTGCTATTGGAAATGGCGACTTTCTGACATTTTGCTAAAACTATCGGCTAAAACAGGGTTTCAGACTTGTCCTGCATCAACAAAAGGCTCATCAACTAATCATACCCGTTTTTTATATAACTTTCCGTTTACGGATGCAAGAACCTCCTTTTGCAGAACGTCTGGAACTCAGATTTAGCAAAATTTCAAAAAATCAGAGCCAGTATTAGCCCTAATTGGGTTCGACGCGACATAGTGCTGAAACGCTAAGTCGCTTGGCGGCACGTTTTTGTTGATAGGGTGGTAACTAGCCACGGCTGAATTCACCCATCAGACCCAATTGCCCTTCCCTGGGACCGCCACTTATTTTCCTCCCTTTTCATTTTAGCCCTAGATTTAAAATTATTTATTTTATTCAATTATATTTGTAGAAAATAGATTTTTCTATATGTGGCTATTTAGAAAGCGCTCGCGTATAACACAGATCGCTAACGTTTTTCGTCTGGCTGGAATAAATATTACAGAAGCGCGATAGGTCCGGGTATACTTTATAGAAAAGCGGATGAGAGGTTATTTATTTCAACTCTTTTTTGCACACCATTACAACTTTAGATAATCAAAAGGAAATGTAGAAACTTAAAGTAGTAAAATCAAACGGCGCGGCGTGCGGCCTTATAGTTTAGTAGCGACTTTGGGATTGAGCTAAAAAATTAAGAAGAGTGTATAAAAGAAATAATTACAAATTAAAAATAATTACTTAGAAATACACTGGCGAAGTCGCGAGGAAGCGCTAGAAACTCATAAACGGGATATTCCCACATTGATCTATAATGCGACATGACAAAACGACTATTGTTTCGCAAAAGAATGTCTTTTGTTTGTATGAGAAGCTCCGTAATTTTTGTGTCAACCGTACTTTCTTTAATTTCAACTTGAGTATGGTTTTTAACGTTTATTTCTTTGAATCCGTTGTAACTACTATCATAAATCAGAAACTTTGGATGGACGTTTGTAACTCAAGCACTCGAACGGTTCTGGATAAAATTTAGCACAGAGATAAGTAAAGTCTGGATTCGCTCATAGACTACTTTTTATCTAGGAAAAATGTACGGTTCCCGTGAGATAGATGTGTATTTATTTTTCACAGAACAAGACCTGGACTTGTTTTTTTAGCATAGTGGTAGTTTACAGAGATATATTAGAACAAATAACGTCATCATATCACAACCGTTGGATGTCCACTGCTGGACTCTAGTTCTTTATTGTGGAGTTCTTAATTCAATGGATTGTGCCGCTAATATACAACGGATCATTGCGACGCCCTCCACCAATCCTAATGATTATCGATTCATCGAGCTATGTGCCCCGAAAATAGACCCTTGAACTTTGCCAGTCCTTTAGCTGTCGGTAACAGTGGTTCTTCTACGGATCACCGTATTTCTGTTATTTTTACTACGTAGAAATACTCCGATCGTCATCATTATCGTTATAAATTCATTATGGTTCCATTATAGGATGCGGGTCTCCTCTTAGACTGAGAAGGGTTTGACCAAGTGCGGATTGGTAGAATTCACCCACCTTTCAAAAAGTTATGGAGAATTCTCAATTCGGCAAGGCAAGTTAAAGTGAAAATGAATTAAATCAAACTCAAATTTAAAATTTATTTAATTTTAAGTATGTGTACTTTAGAATGTAGTCTGTTTGTAGTTATCTAGATGGCAGATTCTATCGAGAAGAAGTTGATATCGGCAAGAAACTCAGAAGTTGCTCTTTTACAATATAAACATTATATTATTTTACTATAGAAAAGAAACTATGGTATTCTATGGTATGAAAGATATGAAAGCGAAACGGACTTGCTTTTATTTAATATTGCTTTATTTCGATATGGATAAGAAAATTGTATTACGTCATCAAAATACTCTTGTTACATTCTCAAAGTCGGGACTTAAATTAAAAAAAAATAGTTTAGGGAATATGTGGCAATTTGTTGAACCAGATCAACCACACGTCGGTACACTGTGCTAACATATTAAAATACTGCGGTCAAACGTTGATGAGTACCGTTGACATAAAAAGTCTATAATAACTATGCTCTTTGATGCAGGTAGTAAGCGCCGAAAAACCCAACAGTAAAGTTTTTGGCCCTTATCACAAACTAGTGGTCCTAAGTCGATCATTCTAACCACTAGACCATCAAGCCAGTTATAGGTAAATACTTTAACAAGAAAATAATGCCTGTTTTCACTAATGATGAACAAAACAATGCTTAAATAAGTAACGCCTAATCTGAAGGAGATTCCTAGGCCTATATCAACCGATCGCCAATAGTTATCACTTATGAGTTGGTGAAACATTTTTTATACAGACACCACCTAGTTTTTAGGCATACGATTTAGGCGATGTCTAGGTTTCGTGAAAAGGGAAATAAATGATTAATGAGCAAAATATCGATAGTTTAGCAATTCAGTTTGCGGTGATTTGTTGAACAATTCCAACCGCACGTCGCTACACTATGTTAACATAACGTGCTGCGGTCAAACGTTGATGAGTACCGTTGACAGAAAAAGATTTATATTACTCTTCCTATTGAAATGTTAGTGGAGATTTATTTATTCATTTGCTTTACGGTCACTTACACTAATACATTTGAGACTTATTCTATGATTTTATTTTTAAATTATTTAATATTATGTATCTTGTTGATTGGAAGAAATTGCGATGTATCGATGTGAACAGTAAAAAGTGTATCTATTTAATCATACATGAATTCACAATTTTATTTGCGGACAGTTTACTAGAGACTCGTTTTAAACTAAGCACGCTTAGCCGCAAGGTATAGCTAATTTACAGGCTTCAGAGTTAAAGACTTCTTCGTTCGACGATACGAGCAAATAAGCTTCTTATATCAAAGCTTCAAATAATGTTTTATTACCATTAGAGAATCTTTGTGATAAGAAAATTGCAACCAACATAACTCTATTACTTTATTTTCCAGTTATACTTACCTAGTTGTTACATATTTGTATCTAATTATTTCTTCAACGGAATTTAATTTTAATTTTATTTATTGTTTAGATTTTTTGCGTACTTATTCTGAGTAATATAAAATAACGCACGTTCATGCATACCGCATATCTAATGTATACTTCAAAAATATAAACTGGGTGGAAGATATAGATCAATGGTGTGTAAATTTTCTCACTACCTGATCAAAGTGTAACATATAAAGTTAAATTTGTAATTTAAGTTAAATTGCTGTGCTTTTAAAATTACCATTCGAGATTCAAAATTACGAGGATCCATATGTAATCAGGAGCTCAACCTACCTAAATCTAAATGTAATTACTTTATTTTCGACTGCTTAAAGTAGTTTCTGTTTCCTTTCAAACGCAATCTTATTTTTACAGTATTTTATTCGCCTTTTATTTAACGTGGTATTTTTTTGCGGACAGTGAAGTTCCGAGTAATTTAAAACTACGCACGCTTCGCTCGAGGCATACCGCATAGCTAATGTATATTACTAGGTACTTACAAAATATATACTCAGTGGAACATGAAGGAAAACTTGTGTGTTACAGTCTTCCCTCTCTGAACGGTCAACGTGTACCTACCCTAAACAGGTAACTTTGTAATGCAAGTTAAATTGCTCTTTTTAAAAATGGTGGTGAGGTCACATCTTAGGCAAGTATATTTTTATAACCATTTTAGTTTAAAGCGAATCTGCATTTATGTAGGAAGTCACACGTGCTTAAATATGAATAAGTATATCTATTTTTGACTGGTTAAAGTGGTTAGAAAAGACATTAGGCTGAAAAATTTCCATTGTAATTAAAACGAAATAGCTTCTTTTTCAAACTTTAGTAAGTTTTCAGCAATCATGGAAGACTATACTTACACTTTTAAATAATAAAAAAACGCTGAAAATCGGTCCGCAATTGATTCCGATTTGACCATCGATGAACATACTTAAAAAATAAAATACTAAATCGAACATACAACATCCTCGTTTGTGGAAAGTATGTTAAAAATATCTGTAAAAAAACTAAACTGTTTGCACGACTTCCCCATATGTGATGTAGGATGTAGATCTTGAGAAGGAACTGCCTGTTCTCAAAGTAGGTGAATAGCAAATACTTTGAACATCCGTCCTATTTACTCCACATACTCTGAGAAAATAATTATAAAGCTTCGTGTACAATATGCAGTTTGTTTTTAGGATTTCGTACCTATCTTAAAAGGAAAAAAGACGAACCCTTACAACCCTATAAGGGTAACTTCGTTGTCCGTCCGTCTGTCATATTTCGGTATACCCATACCCTCTTCTTCAGATAAACAGAGTAGAGGTATCAAGTCAAAATAAATATGAAAAAAACTGAGGTGGAGGAGCTGTAAAATAGTACATATTTATAACGTTTAAACTTTTATCTAATTAAATTAGATAAATTATTAGCTTCGGAGTGTTCACATGGCAGATTGAATTTAGTATTAGTGACCTGTGCCTATTCTAACCTGTATATAAGAATAGCACTAAGACATTCGACCAGTTATCTGAAGATCTTGGACTGATCAATTATTTCAGGCTTAAGTCAACGCAATAAACACCTTTATCATACCTACCCGTTAACCTAGAATTATGAAATTTGTCAAGACGTCATTTGCTTAATTAATTTACACGTAAAAGGAAAACCTAAATCCGAGAACAACCTTTTTTGAAGTTGTGTGTAAAGTATACCTTATCACAGGCAATTATGAAGCGTTCATACACTGAACTGTCTCTAGAAAGTGTCACATACACTAATGTTAGTGATGGTGAAAACTGCATTCGTTAACTCAAAACGAAAGCTAGGAAGGTTCCAAACGCGCCCTGGTCTAATAAGAACGCACAACAAACTTAGCCAGGTTTTTTTTGTTATCACCATCTCACAGTCGAGTTAATGTTGAGCTATGAAGTAAGAGCAATTCATACCAAAGCTTTTTAATCATACAAGTAATCCTTAATATTATAATAGAATTTTTTCTATAAAACGTAAGTTTTATATAAACTTTGAAGTTACTGAGAGACATTTCGAAGATTTCATCTGGTAATTTGTTATAAAATGATATACAATTACCATATCAGAGAGAGAAGATATTCAAATAAAGAAAACATTTCACACTAGCGGAGTTGTAGTGGTTTTAGTAACGGTGCCTCCATCATTTACTACGGAACCATAAAAACTAAGTAAAGTACTTTGTGTATCCTCCGCCTTTTCTTGATATCCGCCTCCGGCCGTAGGTAAATGAAGCTCTTTGAAACTAAGTTTACCTTCAATTTCCCTACAGAATGTGTTTACTGGGAATTGATCGAAGTCTGTTGCGAGATCGGCTAGAGGCGTAGGTTAGCGTGGGATGGGTCTATCAATCTATACTTATTCGCTCGGCTCGGATAATAAAACAATTTATTTTGTAAGAATAAATAATTTATGCCTAATAACGACGTTTTAAAATAATCATTTAATTTAAAATTATTTGCGACTTAAGATTATGTACAATGAATTGGTATAATATTAAATGGCATTGGAAACTTTTTTAATAGGCTTAACACCAATATTTTCGTAGTAGGTACTTAGTATTCACGTATGAAGAACCGCTAAGTCAGAGCACGCAGATACATTGGTAAGTTAGCTTTAATTATTTTTCTTCTTTACAAATACTTTAAATTCAGGCTAAACTGTTTTATTACTGAGATATATATTCCAAATTACTTTATGGATTAAATATATTTGTAATGGTGAAAGAATTCTTACTTTATCGATTACAAACAAACAAACAATCCCTTCTCATTTGGTTATAACACCAGTACAAGTAAGAAAACGGTTGGTAATGATGAAATAACTTATTTATCACTAGTCGGGTAAACATATACTGAAGCACACTGTATTCTGCGTTGCCCCAATATCTGCTTTTGTCCGTACGTAAATGAAGTTCTTTGATACTAAGTTTACCTTCAATTTCCCTACAGAATGTGTTTACTGGGAATCGATCGAAGCTTGCTGAAAACGGTGAAACGGGTGAATAAGCGAGGGCTGGGTATTAATACTTTCAAAAGGTACTATTACAACAAATACTATCAGGTATAAGAAGTAGAAATCATTAAAAAGAGAAAAGTCAAATATCTGGGCCTTGTTCTGAGACATGAGCGATACCAACAGCTGTAGCTCATAATGAAGGGCAAAGTAGAAAGCAAACGACGTGTTGGAAGAAGGAAGAAGCCATGGTTGCGCAACATCTGTGAATGGACCAATATCGTAAGTAGAAACATTGTTTTGCTTGGCGCAAGACCGCGAGAAGTTCGCTGAGCTGACGGCCAACCTCCAGTAGTGCAGAGGCACAAAGGAGAGAGAGATAGAGATAAGAAATAAGAAAAGATTAATGCATTGTATAAAGGATGTCTGGTTGGCGTCTTACGTTGCACTCGAAAACTAACGTGGGTCTTATCCATGATTACGGATAGCAGATGGCCTTCATCAACATCATTATATCAACCCATTACCGGCGTACAAAAAGGCACGGGTCTCCGCCCAAAATGAGAAAGGGTTAAGGCCTTAGTTCGAATTGCTGGCCCAGCGTTGATTGGTGGACTCCTCACGCATTCAGGCAACTCTCGAGCATTCAGGTCTTCTCACGATGTTTTCCTTCCCCGTTGCAGCAAGTGTTAATTGCTTGAAACGCACATAAGTTAGAAAGACAGAGGTGCGAATACGAACTCGGCCGCCCGAAATTCGAAGTCCTACCCACTGGGCTATCACCCCTTTTCGGATGGACTTAACCCTAGTAAAAGAAACCTAACTATCTAAATGTCACCCTTAAACGAGGTTCAAGCCCTATTCGAAGTTTTCGAGCCCCTGGAGTCAACTTCTAGTGAACTTTGCGCTGCCGCCCGCCCCTTTGAACCGCTGTTGTTACCCTTATAATACTTATCAGATACAGTCTATCCGAAACAACAATAACCACGTGATTTTTCCACAGTATGCAGACGCATCAATCACCATCAGGTTATAGGTAAATGGGTTAACAAGATACGAAGTGTGCCGTTCACATAAAGGTAATGTGCGACGTGTTCGGACGAGACCGCCTCATATCCTATCCTTGTTAGAATAACTACTTTTAACTAGATCTGCGGAGGTTTCCCCGGATCTGCCCCAGATAGTGGACGACCTCTTGAGACAGTTCCATTCCCGGTCGAATTAGTTAAACGTAAACGGGTTTTATTCTTTATTTTTATTATTGAGGGTTTTTTATATATTAAAGCCTATATTGTTTCTGGTCCAGTCTGGGAGGCTGCCTCTAATAAGCGATTACACGTGCGATTGCGTATGCGATTAGCGTTTGGGTTCGAGGTTGTGTATAAAACTATTAGGGGTACTGGTTTATTATAACTGCTATGCAACAGGTTACCCCGTTCCGATCTGAGAATGTATTATCATCTATTACGTAGTGAAATAAAAACATAAAAAGCCTGCACGAAAAAAATGAAGGGTGTACAAAAGACTTAAAAGTAGGAGACACATAATATGATAATAAACTAAATGCGTCTGGTACTTTTGGCATTTACAATCGATATTGGATCATAGCGATTAAAACGTAAACTGTTATGTATTAAATAATATCGATATATATAAAAGAAAGTTGTGTTAGTTACACCATTTATAACTCAAGAAGGGCTGGACCAATTTTTATGATAGTTGATTTTTTGGATTCCTCTAATCTCCCTCCTTTTCCCGGTCTAAACCGGAATAGGATAATAAGTATTAAAATATAAAATTCATTAAAAAAAAATTGATCCGCGGTACGAAGTTCGCCGGGACAGCTAGTATTAAATAAAAAACAAAAAACATAGTCACGTCAAACTTCTAACACCCCGCCGTTTATGCGTCGGGGGTTAAAAACACTACATGAAAAGCACTGAATAATATAAAAGAAAAAAAATAACGTAAGTGAGCAACGACGAAATTAAGTCATTTTAGAGCTAGCAGAAACGGTCATAAATAGTTTGGATACATACATATACATCCAAACTATTTATGACCGCTGACTCTTGCGTAATTTTCTTGCGGAAATTACTGTATTTATATCACATGAAGATTATTAGCTTCTATCAGTACCTACCATGGATTCATTTACTCTCACATTTTTTACTTCTCTCTGGATCCAATGGAGTCCACCCAAAGAATGTTGAGAGCAAGTAATAGAAAAAAATATCTAAAAATGAAACTTGTATATCCTATCGCAAAAATGTATGTGTCTACTATATTAATAAAGAAAAAAATGTTCCGTGAAAAGTAATTAAAGTAGGGTTATTTTTATAAATTATCGTCGGTACATAGATAACGAGTATTGCCCCATTACTTTGTAGAGTTATGGTCCTGTTATTGCACTAGTGATGCACTCCTAATTATCGATAAAACTTTTAAAACTGAGTTTTTATCATTGTTAATTTAGCGTAGCTTTTTTAATAGTGTAATATCCTACAGAGTATTATATATTTAAATAACATTATTCATAAAATAATGTACTAAAACTATGTGTTAAAATTTATTTCATTAGAGTTACTATACAATTAATGTGACGTGGTTGCTTGGAAGCAGGCGTTACCGCTTTCATCTCTCACAAGATGTAATAATTATTGTAAAATTGTTAAATGTTGATGTTGGGAGTTTTGGGAGTTTTTCAGTTGCTGAGTTTTTTGATGGCTTCCTCTCGGTAGAATCTGCCTTACAAACCACTAAAGCTACTTACGAACAGGTTGACCTTTCGAAAGTCGTTTTATTAGGTAAATAATGGATGTATTGAATAAATAAACGTTTCCCGTAGTCGATAGCTAGTTTAGACGGTTCAATAAAACATGCCTTTTAATTTTATTCCACCTTTTAAGGCTAAAATGGTAGTATTTTTAAACCAATTATAATTTTGGAATTGTACAAGTTAATATAACAATGAAATGTATAGTAAAAAGGTGCGAATTTAACTCTTATTCACCCATGCATGTAGATGCAATTGTTTTATTTATATACTTACAAACTGTGTGAGAATAGAACATGGTTACTTTTCAATAGCGACCCAATTAAAATGTTAAGTGTTCAATGTTCTATTCATTGGGATAGTAAAATACTTGTACAAAACAAACTCTTCCTAAGAACGTAAGAAATTATTCTTCTTTGTCGTTAATAACAAATGATTTTGGTCCACGTCCAAATAAGACACCAAATATTACGTACATAAACTTATATTACCTAATATTACAATTAACAATTAAATTCAATAACATAATAATATTAAACATTATTTTAATTTTACTTAGTCCTTTGTATGTGCGCTTTGTTTTATTGCTCTTATGATCACTGATCATATTATAAAATCGTTCTGACAAGGTTATGTCGAGTTACTTAAATTATATGGATACGACGCAGTCCCTTCATCGTCCGTGGTAGTTCATGCGCATTCTAAGAGATAGCGGTCAATTTATTTGTGGTTTGAATTATTGTAAATATTTATTTGCAGGAACATAGATCTATACATTTATATCGATGCTTTAATGTATGTGTTTTGTAAGTTATGAAGATTGACATCTCAGTTTTTAGGCAAAATATAGGGAACATAACTAGAAAAAACTAACTAAGTAACATGCTTTTTTATCGTGATGAGATTTAGGAGGTATTGTAAAAATAAATAGTGGCTACTAAGTGGCTACTTAATGGCTTACTTTAGGATCAAAAAAATAATAGTATGAGCAGCGTTTAATTCTTGCATGGAATAACGAAAATGTGACATTTTCGTTATTCCATCTCCACGCAATGGGTAATGAAATCAAAAGTGTATCGATAAATCGAGTATGTGCTAAGTGTCACATCCCTATGTAACAGTTACCTCCTGAGCCACTTTTTAAACGCCCCGCAAAAAGGATGCCATTAAAATACGCCCAGACTAACAGGTTCTTCATTTATATTAGCAAAGGTGGTGCTTAAGGCTATTTTCTAGACTGCCTAAGCGTTTAAGTGATAAGTTCTCTAGTTAGGGAAGTAAGTGTATATTGTACTCTCTAAAAGTTGCTATACAAGTCTAGAAGAAAAGGGGAAACCTAATAGAGATAACTGCCATAAAAATACGCAGTGACAACCATGACTTTAAAGTCAATTAATGGAGTCACAGAGGTCAATTAATGGAGTCACAGAGCAGGATATCGGGCAACAAAAACATTAGTTCACACATACATTCAAACCATGTCATGACAACTCATTACAATTTCTTAGGGTTGGCAATTTTTTTTTTATAAGTACTACTTTATTTCACATTACAATCATTTCTCTAAATCCAGTATTAGTGTTACTTTTCTTTTGGCGGTGGCTTAGTGCCCATTTTTAATTAGCCTTGTATTTAAAAAGAAACATATGACGTCATATCAATTGTTGATCAGTAATAGGTAATTTAAAAGATAATATACAGTACGTCACAAACAAATAAAATATAGATATAATTATTTCCTGAATCACAGCGCTGCTTTACAATACAACACCTATATTATGTTATTTACTTTTCATAACTTAATTGTTGTAACTTTATTGTTGCTATGTATTGTATTATTGTACGTACATTGTTTTAATAAGAATTAGTCACAGAAAACCTACAAAGATTTTTTGGTAAAAACGAAAACTCACGTTTGTCCGTTCATCAAAACCTTAAGAAGAGTAAGTGTAAGAGTAAGTGAGTAAGGTAAATACAAATTTTTGCATGGTCTTAAAATGACAGTTCGATTGACATAGTACCTTGACGTATAAAAAAAGGATTATAATTTTGTAACAAAACGACCACAATATTATAATGAAACTCCTTTAAGCGATTGTAGTAATGGCCCAGGACGCATTTCCAACCCTCGTAATATATCTATCCATTTTCCTCGATATATGGTAAGTGCGTAATCTTTTTTGTACGCTAAGAAGGACGGTAGGCTCATTAGTATAGATCAATATGTACGTTATCTAATATTAAATTACAACCATTCCCAGCTACAATGAACGCAAAACCGGCCCTTCATTATTTTATAAAAGCAAATGCCTTGTTTTTCAAGGGCCATTTTTAAAAAAAAGTACTGGCATCTCCGAGAAATATTGATGTCGCCTCGGCTTTACTTAAAAAAAAAGTTCAAACCGGCGGGAACCAGGCGTTCTATTTTTAAACGTGTGTCAATTTTGTCTTTTTCCCGCCATCTCGCATCTGTTGGTTACCGTTGCTTTCTTTATATTTAGTACTTACCTGGGCGACAGAGCTTTGCTCGGCGTTTTTTGATAGAGAAAAATCTCTTGGAGCGCCTTTGTAGAAAAATCAACCCGTATGGCGTCACTGCAAATAGCATGACGCTCTCTTATTTGGTCGTGACACCGCTTTCGACTCCCTTATTTATTATGCTTCATAATATTTTATTTATTGGTTTTTTCTTTATGAACTTAATGATATTAAACTAAGTGTTGCAATTCTACCTGTGTTTTTTACAATATATTTAGTATTTTCTTATTGGAGAAGATACTAATTTAGATAAACTTGAAAAGCAAAACTTTAACCGAATATAAAGAAAGGCTTCGAACCTTATTGTAGTGAAGCTTGCATATATAATATTTGGACCCTGAATATATAATATTTTCCTTGCCGGGCTCCAGGACCAAAAAAGTGAAAGGCATCCGTTTGCCACTTTGACCAAGCAGAGAAATAATTAATTAGAGTAGTAGTTTTCTCGTGCTTCTCAGTAGGATGTGATGTACCTGCTCTCTTCAATAAACATTGATAATAATTAATCTGGGAACGATTATTTTGATACAAACCAACGCCTATATCCATAACAAGTCGGTGTAATATATTCTTACATCCAAATATCTCTGTAACGTGACACTTTGGGTACTATGTTTTGTTGACATATTATTTTGTTAATGTATTGTCGTATCTACCCATATACATGTATACTACTTTCGCGGCGTGTCGCTGTGACAGATAGGTTCAATCACCTTTCATCCCGATTTATAAAGGTTTTTCAAACCTAAGAATACAGTGGATTCTTAAACAAATAATATTAGAACGCTATGTTAAATTTTTTCACCATCAGCGTAGTCTAGAAAGCTGGTCAAATGCGGATTCGACAAAACAAGCCTTTTAGAACATAATGGAGAACTCTCAGGCAAGAAGAATTCCTCATGACGTTTTACTTAACCATTAAACCGAGTGATATTTAATTGAACAAATCGCACATAACTTAGTAAAGTAAGAGGTACGTGCCGGGGATCGAACTGCCCCCCTGAAAATGAACCACCCACCAGCCACTTAAAAACCCTAACCACAAGGATATCACCGCTATCATAGTTTTTTTTTTTTTAATAATCGCGTTTTTTTTCAGGAAATACACCAATAGATTAATGTAATAAGCAAATCCTTATCTAAACATCAAACTAGATCGATAGACGATAGAGGCCATTTCAAGACAAACGAAATAGCCAACCATAGTGATTAATAATTGAACCTTGAGGATCTCGTGATCCGTAGTCTGACATGCTTACCACTAGACCAACAAGTTTATAGCTATAGGTTATAAGCTAGGCAGATATTGATTTGTATAAACTCTACGACACATTGAATGTGGCATTATATTTTTAGTCTGTGGTTGTAATCTAATATTGTGGTTCTACCTTTTTTGCCTGGAGTGCTAGAACTCTTTAGCATTGAGAAAAAAAAGAGCAAGTGCTATCCTTTTCACTTATTTTAATTGTAACTGGATATTAAAAAAAGTAAATAGAACTGAGTCGATTTAATCGTGAAACTCGTTTCATGCACTTATTATGAATATTGATTACATTTGCATAAGCTGACCGCCATTTTTAAACTGGAACATATATTTAGTCTGTGGTCGTAACAGTATAGTTTTAACTGAAAGATGCGATCGGGGAATTTAAACTATAGGCTACTATTATAAATTCGAAATTAATTGGGTTTCGTTTGTAAGATAATTTTTCATGTCTAAAATATTTAACAAGAATTTGATAAAATTAGGCAAGGTAGGCAGGATATAGATAGCATCCCGGGTAAGGATTAGAATACTTCTTAGCCTCGAAAAATAGATGTTGAGATTTAAAAACGAAACTAACGCGGGAAAGGGCAATATATACTTACTAGCCTTTTGGCTAAAAAGAAAAAGAAAGCATAGCACCGGCAAGAAACTTATCTATTTCCAATATAAACATTTTTACATTTGTAACAATTTTTTTTTATTTTGGGAAATGAGAGAAGGGCCGACTACTTCCAAGAAGTTCCAAGCAACTTTGTCAGTGAGATTCATCAATTGTATAGTATCCTCGCTGTAATAAATGTATAGATATTAACACATTGTTTAAAATTATGCATTTGCAATTAAGTACAGAATTAGGAATAACTCCGATGTTCGGAATAATGTTATAAAAGCGTTAATCAACTCCACAGAGGACTTTTGCACCTATTGCGCACGATATGTAGACGTCAGTTATTATTTATGTCCATTTCTAGTAAGTCGATTGTTTACTTGGAAGTATATTTATTCACTTTTAGTTTATAAGGACTGATGTTTTGTCTAAAAGAAAGCCTAAATCCATATAGAAGTATAGTAGTGATTGCAAAACTCTGAAAGATGTCTCCTATCTATGGCAAAACTTACTTCATGGACTAACTGAACTGTTAATTACACACTAATTTATGGAAATTGAATCTGTGCTGTAATTTACGAGTGATTGTATACGTAATCGTATAAAAGGGAAACAACAATATTTTTGCGAAGAACGTAGGACGACTGCAAAGGAGCGGAAAATATAGAAACCTAAAGACAGTTTTTCGTAAACCGCAATCAAATTCCGAGTCAGTCTCATAAATATGTCACTTATATTCTTGTTTCTAATTCTCCTTTGCAATCGTCTTAAGGTTTTCGGGAAGACTCAATTTATAATTTTATAATATGTCAAATATTTCATATATTATACTTTTTGTTACTAATTTGCCTTGGGAATGGGTATTATAACCATATACCATCGGTTTTTTAGGTCTGTACTAATATTAAAGAGTTATTTTTTTGTTGAATATAGAAAAAACTTTTGAGTAGAATGAAAAAGTTCTGGTAGAATAAACGTTTGTATGGGACTGAAGCTGTAGCGGACGACATCGTGGGGGACCACTAATACTATGTGTTATTAATATGTATTCCTATCTAAATAATAATATGACGACATATAAATTCATACCTTTCCACATATTTTGTGAATCACAACCCAACCCACGCGTGGAAACGGCCTTAAATCCCAAAATGGCGAACATTAAAAAGCTAATCACATTCAACGTTATGACAACTTAATTATAATGATCTTAAGGATCATATTACAATGAACAATCGTTATATAACGCAGTAAATTTAATAATTATAGTGGGCCTTATGCCATAGATAGGAGGTAAATTTTTGAACAGTTATAAGTTTCAAGAAGAAATTGAGCTGTCATATTAACATTATATTATAACAAATATTATAAAATCATTACAGACTTTAATGGCAAGAGATAAGGATGGTTTTGCAACGTGCTACAGTTTTAAAAGGTCATAAGTACTACATTTTTTATAATAAAAACTAAGATGTTTTACAGTAATTCAGGGCCGTATGTCTAAGACATAAAGTGGTAAATTGAATGATTTCTGTAAGAATTCGAAAAGGTCATAAGAACAATGCTCTCTTAATATAAAAAAGTGGTTTTACAATTGCTCAGGACCTTATACATAAGAGATAATGTTGTTTTTTGAACGGTGCTTAATCTTAAAAAGATATAGGGCTGCCTACGTCAACCTTCGAACCCACGCAAAGCTTTCAATGCTTATTTGCAATAACATGTTTGCTCAGACGGAACCCGTGAATAATTGTTCGATTATTAGCCATGCTCCTTGTAACGTCTGATGAAAGGCCTCGGCCATGGCTGTTTAAGAGCTTGCGGACTAAGCATCTCCACTTACTAAATTAAAGAGTATTGACCCGCCAAGCTTTATTAATGAGGGTTGGCGGGTTTTAAAAATATCAGCTTAATGTGCTCTTAAATGTCTGGTGATTTCCGAACATTTTTCGCGAAACCCGGTAATCTATCCCAGCACCACGTGGGAATCGAACACTGTCTCGTTGATCAGGTGGCTAGACCTGATCAACGAGTCAGTTGACTTCTATACCATTCATTATTAATGATGACTGGTAAATGATTCATCATCATCATCATCCGAAGTATTTGGCGCCGTATGCGGGAAAAGGGCTGCGACCCCTGCTCTGGGGATTGCCTGGCCCAAATGTTGTCCATCGCTATACGGCGCGGAAATACTGCCAGTCTTATTGGTACTTTTGGTCCGAGTGTAACTAACTTTTTGACGAAGCGTATTTACACTATTATTATATTTAATGGCTTCAATTCAAAACGCACTAAAAATGCATCGCATTAAAAACGCTCCGAAAAGTTACAGGTTTTTAGTATCTTTTTGGGGCAGAGCTCGTCTTGGGATCTACTACCGCCAAGCTTATATCATTTGCCAAGTAACATTGCTTTGCACCTTTCTAAACGAAATGGTTGCCCGTGTACCACGCATATGAGGCTTAGAACCTACACCTATGGTTGATGGATATAGGGCGGCATTTTGTAGGATTTTTTCGTTGTATGCCTTTCCATACCTGATGGTATGGATGGCCTGATGGTCCCATGAGGTGGGCCATTAGCCCGCAACGTCAATATAAAAAAAGTACGTACCGGTGGTCGAATTTGGTCCCCCCGAATCTCTAAGTACCAGGCTATCATCACCTCTCCTATACTATAGTGGGTATTCAAAATGTTGTCAGTTCGTTGACCCAACGCCTACACCGCATAGCTCACTACAATTGGATATTGTATTTTTTCGCGAATGATTCAGTCTAACTGTACATGAAACTTGTATGCTATCGGTCATTGGCGTCAAATTGAGATGTTACGTTTACAAGCGTTTGACCGTCATTATGTCCGCGTAACTAGCACCTAGATCTTCATTTGAATGCTAATAGAATAACCAGGCACTCGCAAAAACGTTTTACGAAAATATAAAACCTACTTATTTGTTAGAAATGTAATCAATTCATCTAGATACAAATAATAAAATTATTTATTTGACTGAAAAATCTAACAACAAACTACTAAACAGAACTTGATAATATTTTAATGGAACTAATGTAAAAGTATAAAAAATAAAGAATTTTCTAAATCGTTTACTAAATAATGGGGTTCTGAGGTCGTACTCGGTCCCTTAGAAAAGAAGGGGGAAGCTTTAACCTCTAGGCTATCGCTAGGCTCGAATTCTGAAGTAACAAACCTAAAAAAAAAAAGAACGAGAATGCCCTTTTTTAAATTTTGAATTTGAAACTCAAAGATTAGTCGAAATTTAAACACGACGTTGTATTAAATGTGTAAGGCATTACTAGGACGCTGCCTATACAAATTATCGCTGGCAATCGATTTACAATGTAGGTATATAATCGATTATAAATAATGTACGTAAATTTATTTCAGTTTTTATTAAAAAAATACAGTTTTAAAACTTATTGTACAGATATAGAAAGAACATGACACTTGATTTATGACACTTGATTGAAAATAAAAAAATAAACTTATACTGTACTCGACGGCTAGTTATCGTCAGCGACGACTCCCAAAATTGCAAATTGCAACGTAACATACACTGCTATCGAATCCAGTAATGTCACCCTCTCAATATATTATAAATTCGAATCTATGCTAATGTTTAAATACATACCTTTAGCGAAAACCATGTGCACGAAACTTAAACACAACACTAACTTTAACACCGCCATTTTTTTTAATTTTTCGCTCCAAGCGCGCACTAGCAACTGAAAGCAAGGAAAAATGGTTTAGTATTTAATAACTCTGAAAGAAACATTTTAGAGTAGGTTTTATAAACACCATCTTAAGAAAACCTCAGATAAGTCATAGGTTTATTTAATTTCGCATCATGCGCGTGCGCCTCTTAATGTATCGCTGCTGGGCACAGGCTTTCTTTCTCTGAGAAAGGGGTTCCGGAGTAAAGACCCACGACGTGACTCAAAATGTGGGTTGGCGGGTTTTAACGACTATTTTAACGATATATACAACGAGTAACCGAATTTCGAAAAGCATAAATATATTTCATAAGGTATCACCTTTTAAAAATATTAAATCAAAACAAGCATATTTATTTTTCCATACTAACCGAATCACAATATTCTAAGTTTTCACTTATAACAACCTTATTGAAGATCGGCACGCTACGTGACGCTTACGTCATAAAGTGACAGATCACAAGATTTTAATTTTGCATGTGATGTTAAGTGGCTGTATCTGATTTCTTTCAGTAAAAACGATGGCAGTGGTTTAATAAAAAACTATTAGCGGTTCGGTTTCCCAGACAAGTCTCAGAGACAGTAATTAGTTTAGCCATCAGTCTTGGTTATTATCACTATAATGTAATTATGATAACATCCTAAAAAGAGTGGTTGTTTTTTTGTCATTCCTTCACTCTCTAACTCAGCGAACAATCAACTTGTATTTTAGCACAGAATTAGTTTAAAGGAAGGAAAGTAGTATAGTCTATTTTATATCCCCGGAAAATAAGGCTTGCCACGAGTTTAAAAAAGTAATAAATCGTTGAAGCTCACCAACTCGCATGGGAGATACATGGTGGGAAGTCTATGGTCTTAACTCTCTCTATAGACTTGTGACCAGAAGTGGGGCGTTAATATGCTGCTGATGATGATGATGATATAAAAGTTAACAGTTACTTAAGTTAAATACACTGTTAACAGCTACTTAAAACAATAATTATAAATCACTTGGCATATAAGAAAGATCATATCCCATAGCGTTATAATTAAGAATAGTAATTAAATGTTCATAGAATATTATTGCATGGTTGGCTGGGATTCAGCGAGGTATGTCGGTTCGATTCTCGGGCGAATCATTATTAATTAAGATAATCGCCGCTCTAACTAGGAAGTGCTATGTTATGGTGTAGAGAAAACGAAAAATACGAGTCAGACTAACGTACAGAGGGTTCCGTACTTTGCAAAGAAACCTATAAAGAACTATTTGGTTACTTGGTTACATATACGTTCGATAACACTGAACAACAGACTTTTATTACTTATTAATATATATAGAATTTTTTTTTGGCAATTTTAATAATTAATCAAAAAGTATAAAATAATCATAACATACTTTTTTGAAATATGAACTCTGCACAGACGAGCTAAAGAGTTGCACGTTAAAGGGTTCGTTTTTAAAATTTTGCGAAAGGAACCCTAAAAAAAATACATCTTCGTCATAGATAATAGATTATTTAGTGCAGTTGTAATCTACGTCCAGTAGCGGTTATTAATCGAGTTTTTTAATCGCCGTTTATAATTAAAAATTTTAACTACCGTTTAATGTTAACTAGCAGAGTCGTCTTGAGACGCACGGGTGGGATTAATTAACTGCCTACACTTTCTGACATCACCAGCCTATTAATGCCCCATTGCTGGGCACAGAGCTCTCTTTATAGTAGAAAGGTTTTAGAGCGTAAACCCACTTGGTTGCTGTAAAGCGGCTTAAGGGATTTTACGATTACTTTCACATCTTAGTGATAATAAATTGAAAATTTCATGACCGGAAAACCCACTTCCTACCGTATGTTTTCTCCCTATTTCTGATTATAGCACGTGGATACAATACAAGTATGGCTCTCAACCATCACCCACTGAGGGAATCACAGCTATTTTTGTATGGATACAACGAACTCGAAAATTTTGGATGACTTCAAAACGTCTTATTATTAAATATCTTGTTAAATTCTAACAGCCGGTTGGCGTAATAGGCAGCGACCTAGCTTTGTGAGTCCAGGGCCGTGGGTTCGATTCCCACGACTGGAAAATATTTCTGTTATGAACATGAATGTTTTTCAGTGTCGGGGTCTTGTAGAGTATAAGTATTTATGTGTATTATTCATAAAAATATTCGTCAGCTATCTTAGTACCCATAACATAAGTTACGCTTACTTTGGGGCTAGATGGCAATGTGTGTATTGTCTTCGTATATTTATTATTATTAAATAAATTGTTAATAAATTTTTTCACTTGAAATTTTCCGGATTTAGGAAATATCGAATTCGGTAAGCATTGAAATATCATCAATAAATCATATCATAAATGTGTTTGCTTTTTTTTCTAAATTCACGGCCTACCTAAGCAACTATTTTGGCAAAGGTTAGTTGAAAGGACGGAGAGAATCATTGGCTACATTCTTTTCCAGAAAAACAAACGGTTATCACGGGATTTGTACAAGTAACCGGCCATAGCTAGTTTCAGAAATAAATCATTACTATCGTCTATCACTCTCAATTAGTATAATTAAGTGTATTAACGCCCCACTTCTGGGTACATGCCTCTTGAAAGATTGCCTGATTACACGTTTTACACAGACTATACGTTGTGTTTTTCTTTCGTAATAGTGACTCAGTTAATCTATCCAATGTCTACTAATCCTTAGCAAAAAAAACAAAAGGTAATTTAAGTCTACTAATCCTTAGCAAAAAAAACAAAAGGTAATTTAATTAACATTTTAGTGTCAAGAAGCATCCACAAGAGTGTAAGCAGCGCGGTGCCACTGCGGTATAGATTCAATCAATTGCGGTCGTTTCATGCAAGAGAAAACAATATTCGAATAGGTGCTTAATTTGCTCAGCTGTTTTAAAATTTCTTAATGCGGAAATTATTGTTTTAATTTGTTATATTTTGAATATTGCTTACAGTTACTATAAATCTTATAGATTAATGGGGCTGCAGATGTTTAAAGACAAAAAATCACTGAGTTTTGGGCTTACGCCCACCACGTTTCAACTATACACGAAGCATAAAGGACTCTTTTGTATGAGAGAGCCTATCTCTCTATCGAGTGGTAGTGTACTGTTTACGAACATACTAGTAATAAGTGATACAATGTTACTCTTAAAGCAGTAACATATTATCAAATGTTACAAATTTGTTAATATAATATGATTCCAATCGGAATTTCGTTATTAGTCACAACCAATTATAATAACCCAGTAAAATGATAGCTTAGCAATTTCTGTGTGCATTTCGACTTTTGTTTGCAAATTAAAACCGAAATAATACTTCAGAGGATTTAAAGGTACCTTATTTACAGTCTCTGAGACTTATCTGTGAAACTGAAACGCAGATAGTTTCTGAGTAAACCATTGCAATAGTTTTTACTGAAAGAAATCAGATACAGCCCTAACGCCACATGCAAAAGTAAAATCAAGTGACTCCTGTCACTTTATTAGGTACGCGTCAAGTAGCGTAGGTGCTATGCACGTGCTGTTATTTTATCTTCAATAGGGTTGTCATACTTATGTTTTACTTAAACACTAAGAATGTTTTGAATTAGTTTGTATGGAAAAATAAATATGCTTCTTCTAACTTTATATTATTACAGGGCGATTCCTTATGAAATATATTTATGCACCCTTCAACAATATTTCGTAATTCCACTACACGTTGTATATGTGACATATACTTGGCCAGTTTGGTGGACAAAGGCCTAAGCCCGTTTTCATTCTGAGAGAACTCCTTTCAGAATGAGAATAGATTAGTAGTGATCCGGCAATGTGTTTATAGTGATGCTGATATCTATATTTATATAGATGGGCTACTATTAGTGCTATTAGTAGGTTTTAGATTTTATAAATAAGTGATTTTGTGACTGACACACCTCCTTATGTAAATCTAAAACGCTCTAACAAAATTATTTAATGGATTGTAGACCAACAACCCGAATTAGAGTCGCATAATGGGTCTATGCTCTACAACTCTTGTATCTTATTAGAGAGGTAAGTTAACTTACCAAAATCCTTCCCATTAAAATTTAGTAAGTTTGGTTCAGTAGTGTATTAAGCATCAATAAATAATAAATACAGTTAAAGCGTGGTGGGTTAAAGCACCATACCCTAACTTCTATGGGAGAGTAGCCCAGTGCCCAGTAGTGGGACGTTAAGTGGCTGTGAATGATGATGAACAAATTTTGTGACCAACTCTACACAAGTTTCCAACTATAGAAATCACAAAACCCACTCACTGATACCACCTACGTAAGTGAAGTCACTAAATAATTAACTCCAAAAATAAACCGTGACAAATTACTACACTAAATCACAGCAAAATATTATTATTACACTTTACACTAAATATACACTTAACTTACCAGAATGACAGCTGTTCAAACAAAATGGCGGATCGTTGGGGAGTTCGGACTAGCGACGCGTGCGCCAGTGCTCGGACGACTGGCGTGTTGTGTTGAATGCGTGATCGATCTAAAGGTGTGATCATTATGGTTAGTCAGAACCTAATAATGTCCCATAACTGGGACATCAAAGTCAAAAGTCAAGGGAGTTAGGACCAGTCAAAGTCAAAACTTTCTGCGTTCAAATCATTATGCTGACTGTCTTATTCGTCGTAAAACAATGACCCAGTTAATCTGTCCAGTATATAATCATTGGTAAAAAATAATAACCAAATAATTAGGTAAATTCATCTCGAGAGGAAAACCTAACAAAGAATAACAGAATTTTTTAATCGGTTCACAATTGACGTAGAAATTACTGAACAAATGATGTAACGTAGAATTGAGTTGTAATGGTAAACTGCCATATATTTCATGTGAGCTCGTTACCATCATCACTAACCACCAGGTTAGATTGCAATCAAGGGGTAATTTGTAGGGAAATAAAAAAAAATTAGAACCTTTTAGAAGTCTGAACAAGTTATAATCTAAATCAAGCAGTCATGGTAGAAACGCGTTGATGTCTAAAGTATAAAAAAAAATATTTTTCCACATTTGAATGAAAGTCCTTCGTTTCTCTCGACTCTGAGTTTTCTTATGAGGCCCATGTACTCTCTGTGCGTCACAGCAATTTTGTTCAGAAATGTTTAAAGATCAAAGTTTAAAAAATGGTAAGAGAAATCTCAAGTAATATAATAATTTAGTTTGTTACCCGTGACCTGATCCCCTGATTACCCGTATCCTGATGGAACCATTCATTTTGGCGGAATAAGTATTCTATGTCAAACTCCATGATGCAAGCTATCTCTACGAAAATAGGCTTCACAAGAATATTGTAGGTTCGCGTAGCGGGGGTCTACTAACGCTGCGTTTTCTGGCGCGGGGTCGTCACTCCAGCTCCTTGAGACTGCATTGTCTTTCAGTCCTCCGTACCCATTGCAACTTTAGCGCTAGCTTGAAAAGCTATGTCGGTAACTTTGATATTTTACGGCCATTTCTAATAAATCACACACAGAAAATCCGAAAGTATATCTAATTTATCACAACAAAACTTTTAAATTTGTTTCTTTATCCAAAATAATAATAGATTATTATTACTAATTATTATATTATTTAGATACACTTTTACTATTTATACTAGCTGTCGTTTCACTATCCATTCACACGGACCTTTTACACGAATTCCCTTTTTTGCCCTACCCGTCTATCTCTCCTTTCGTCTTCCTGAATTTCCTCTGTCCTAAATCTATCTATATCATCATCATCATTATTGTACACCCATTTCCGGCCCACAACATGACACGGGTCTCTTCACAGAATGATGAAAAGAGCTCAGGCCGTAGTCCACCACGCTGGCGAAGTGCGGATTGGTAGACTTCACATAGGTACCTTTCAGAACATGACGGAGAACTCTCAGTCATGCAGATTTCCTCGCGATGTTTTTCTTCACCATTTATAAATAGATATTCATATTTTGTTTGCTTAAATAAAAAACGCACATTGCTCCAAAAAGTTAGAGGTGAATGCCGGGGACCGAACTTCTCCTCCCCATTGCCCAAATATATTGTTATGTCACTCCTTCATAGAAGAAGAAGAAGAAGAAAAACTTTATTGCACACAAATATCAAAATAAACATAAAATATAGAATAAGCAAAAGAACAAGAATTGTAGGCATGCAAAGGCGGCCTTATTGCTGCAAGCAATCTCTTACAGGCAACCTCTGGCAGAAGGAAAAGCTGCAAGAGAGCGGGATAGTGCAATTATATATACATATATATTCAAAAATAAATAGACATACATACACGTAGATATAAAATAAAAATAAATATATATATAAATATAATATAAATACATATATAATAGAAATTTAAATAGAAGTTAATTAACCCTATTCACTATTCAATCTGACGTGACATAATCATTATTATAAAATTTAAACCTTTTATTAAAACTCTCCAAGTTTTTTAAATAAAACTAAAGTGTTTCCTTATTTTAATAAATCTATGGAATAAATGAACTGCTTATTAATATATAATAAATTTACTTACCAGTTTTGGAAATTCAAATTAACTTGTGTATTATTTACAGTTTTCCTTAAAATAAATCCTTTTTGTTTTTATAATGTTATGTTTTGGTGCGTTAGTGGAGAATAATATGTGAGTGTCAATATGAACGCACCGCTATTTCCCAAAGGCAACATTGCGAGAGAGCGTCGAAGGCTGCGTTTACTTTGAATACCAATGGAAAACAGCGTAACTACATAAGATAACATTCAAAAACATACCATAAAATGTTATCGTAGAGTTAATTTTCTTATGAAATTAATGACTTAATGTTCCAATTTAAAACCACTTAAGTTAACAACCTGACATTAAAAAATGAACTTTAAGCGGCACCCATAAAGTTTATTTCACTACAATAGTAATGAGATTAACACACTTTATATTGAATCCAGGCACCAAAATTCATTTGAGTTTTTAAGATATTCTATTTTTAGGTTTTTAGTCAGAGATTTAGAAGTAAAGTTGATCTTAGAGATATGTTACTTGACCTACAATTTTTTGTTAATTTTACGGGTGTATATTTTATCCGGATAATAAAGGTAAAAAATTTATAAGTTATTTTAAAAAAATAATCCAATAATAATATATATCTCTTTTAGAAGCACTTAGGAAACCACCGTCTTGGAAGGCATGTTTACTGAGACTTAGCCGGCATGAAACTCAGCAGTTGCTTCTTTTCAACATCAGCATTTTATAATTTTGGTAAATAGATTTATAATAACTAGCTATTTCGGCCTGTTCCGGTAATCCGTATATAGTTTTTTTATGACCCATAAGATGTATATCACATTCTGATGGAATGTGTCCGTAGCGAGGTTCAGAATAAAATGTTTGCTGATGTTAGCATAAGCTTGTCATACCCCGATTCTGAGGCCGCGAAATATTTATATAATAGATTTAAGATTAATGTAGGTAGACGTAGAATAAGCTAGTTTGTAAGGTAGTAATTGTAGACACACACACAAGAGCTACATAGTCACTTTAGTGACTCAGCTCTTTAAAAGAGATTAAAAACAAAAAAAAAAATTGAATACGTAACCTAATATAGTACGCCATCCTTAGAAACGAAACAGTTTATGTACATTCCAAGATATCCCTTGACTGCAATCTCACTTGGTGGTACGTTGTGATGCCGTCTCAGGTGTTAGCGGGCTAACCTAACAGGTTACCATAGACCATACAGGTATGAAAGTTATAATAAACCCATATTCTCATCGGTTTTCACGCGGCGTCGTACCGAATGCTAAGTCGCTTTGCGGTTCGTCTTTTTCTGTAGGGCTGTAAATAAAAAACCGGACCAGACCAGACCAGACCAGAAAAAAATAGAAGTTATAAAATCCCAATTTGAGCATTGAACCCGGGACCTGCCACTTGCCCACAGCGCTCACTACTGTGCCAGGGGAGATTGTCAAAATCGAGTCACGATGAACGCCCGGGCCACTATAATAAATAACAAAAATATGGATTAGTAAAATAGCGTGCAGTTTATAAAAATCTACCCTGAAATCATGCAACTTAAATTAACAGATGATGTATACATAATATTAGTATGGTGGCCAAATAAAGCAGCATACCGCTTTTCCCTTACGTGACGATTTCTACCATTTAATTTCTGCCACAAGCCGCGTTAAGGAACGAAATTGCTGGCATCCATTGCTAGATAAGAAAAACTAATGAAACTTTAATAAGCAAATTATAAAAACAAAATTAAACATGTCGGTAATTAGAAAATTTTGCAGTTTCTGGAAGATTGAAGTTAATTACTTTTGCAATTTAAATACGATTAAAAGATATAACGGGACTTAAATTGATTCGGAAATTTTTGACATCTTATCAAAGTCATCAGGAATTAAGTCTTCCTCTTACTTCTTTCCTATGTGTATTTAATTTATTTATTTATTTAAAAAAAATCTTTTCAAACATAATTTTCAACGGAAAAAAGTGTATGTAAGATTTAGGAAGTGAGTTATGATGCGTCCTTAGCATATTAAGAATTACTTCCAACTAATTATTTCTTCAGTGTACTTCATTTTATTATAATTTGTGTTATCCCATTTCTGACAAAAAATAATAAAAAAAGTGTCTTCCAGTCTCTTTGTATAATAAAACATTACATACACATACTATCTCCCAAAACATACTTTTCAACGATAAAAACTAAACAAATCCGCATCATCGTATCTCACAGCGCAGATAAAGTGTCATTATTATCACGCGAGGCGAGAATTTGATATTATTGGGTGTATCTGAGTTACGTCTGTTTACGCTGCTGAAGGTGCCCCTACGTCAGGGTTGTGCCAGGATGTGGGTCGCAGATGTGTCCGAAAGCATTCCCGTGGCCGGTCACAAGGCGATCGTGGGGTTTTAGTAACTTTTACTTTAAAACTTACTGTAGAAACTGTATTTATTTTTCATTTTGGTCTGTCTGTCTAGACAGATATCCGTCTGTTCTTCTGTCCGTCCGTCCTTCTATCTGTCCGTCCGTCGGAAATCGATCTCGGGACCTTATTCGTAAATCCGGCTAACCGAGGCTAACCACTAGACCAACGATGCAGTTATACTATTATATTATTATTCCTTAATATGTTAGTTTCCATTTTGCATCAACCCTATAAGTAAAGTACATTGTACACTTATCAAATAATTTATCGGTTCGATATCGTAAGTGCCTGTGAGAATAAAGCTTTGGATAGATTGACAGTATGTAGTTTATCTGTAGTCTCGCGTGAAGAGAGTTATACTGACTGGCAGTGGCTAGCTCAGAGTTTTTGATCCAGCTAGGCATTAAGCACAAAGCTGGAATTTTCTCTTGTACGAGAGAAATAAAAAAAGGATAGGAAGTGCTTTTGCAAGGTTACTACAATAATTAAATTAAACTACAATATTGCAGAAAAGAGCTGTACGGTCAATATATAAACTTAAATCACGTGAATCCCTCCGTGAAAAATTTAAAGAAATAGGTATACTTACGGTAGCCTCACAATATATTTATAACAATATAGTATTTGTAAGACAACATATTAGTCTATATAAACAAAAAGTGGATATAAACAGTCGACTTACAAGAAATGGTCATAAATTAGTAACATCTGCATATCGTCTGCGAAAGGTGCAGAAGTCATTTGTGGGATTGAGTATACGCTTTTATAATATGATTCCTAAAGTTATTTTGGATTATTTTTAATGCATAAGTTTAAAGAATGTGTTAAAACACATTTATTACAGCGAGGTTATTATACAATTGATGAGTTTCTTAATGACAAGGTTGCATGGAAGCATCCGGCTCCGCATTCATCTCTCACAAGATAGAAAAATGAATGTTAAAATGTAAAATTTTTGCTGTTGGAAAAGAGCAACTGCTGTGTTTCTTGCCGGCTTTTTCTCGGTAGAATCTGCCTTCCGAATCGGTGGTAGAGTCACTACACACGGAAAGACTTGACGTTTCAAAAGTGCTTGTATTAAGCCTACTTGAAATAAATGAATTTTGAATTTTTGTATTTTGAATTAATACAATTGATGAATTTCTTAATGACAAGGTTGCTTGGAAGTATCCGGCTCCGCTTTCATCTCTCACAAGATAGAAAAATGAATGTTAAAATGTAAAATGAAAATTGTTGATGCTGGAAAATAGCAACTGCTGAGTTTCTTGCCGGCTTCTTCTCAGTAGAAGTCACTACAAACAGACAGACTTGACGTTTCAAAAGTGCTTTTATTGGGCCTACTTGAAATAAATGAATTTTGATGCTATTTTGTGCATGCATGGGGTGCATGCAGGCCGCCAGTGACTGGACTGGTTTAAATTATTGTAGTTTTGTATTCCAGTATTGAAATCCAGAGCTAGCCGAGGTCTTGGCTGCAATCTCACCTGCACGGGTTGGCACGGGCAGGAGACAAAAATTATAGCCCTCGATTCCTCCCCTGACAAGGAATAAAATTAACGTGTCCACCTGCCAAAGCACGGTAACAGGGAATGGGACAAGTTTTCCCCCGTTTATTATTTTGATATTATTTCCACTTGTGTGCTCAGAGCGTTGATAAAGCAGTGAGAAGATAAAATTGTATCCATTCCGCGCTTATGGTGAGTCTAATGACCGTTTTTACTAAATCTAGGAATAGCCTTAATCGGATACCTACTGACTTCGGTGATTCCTAGATGAAAAAACGTTTCAGGGACTTAAATGGTGATTAAAGACGTTAGGCGCCATCTTATGTTATGACACCGATTTGGCGGGTCGTAAGGTTTAGGGGCACATAAACTGACACTTAAAAAAATATTAATTCCGTTTTTTTTATGACCATACGAAAAATGAAAAAATATGACAATACAAACACAAGAACAATACGTGGCAAGAACCATAGACAAGTTAGGTTAAATAAAATTGAACATATGAAACCAATATAATCAAAAATCAATGTATCCAAAGTATTTCTAATTTTATCCAAAATTTTTGATTAATACTAGTAACTAAGAAAACTTTACTGGAATTTTCGTTCGGCCACTAACATACGTAACCCTAATACCCCCAAAAGCAGGATCTCTGATAACGGTATACAATATTCAGACGGGTGTCCGAACCACTTTTCGTCGGGGCCGTTGACCGGGACAAGTTTGAGGATATAGATTATAACATACACCTATTTATTGTAGTAGGTAGGTATATTGTTAATTGAGATACATTTCTTTTGGTGACTCAGAATCATGATTTCCAAAAATATTATTTGTAAGCAAAGGTTCTGCCGAAATTAAGAATATAAATAACTACTTAGTATATTCGAGGGTGCGTGGCACAATGCGAGTGGTATCATATTTTTAATTATGTATGATAGTTTTATTTTTTTTCAATGGGTATTTAACTAACTCCCTTGAGAATGGCATTTAAAAAAACCTGAACGAAACAGATAAACGTTTATATTAATATTCGTAACTTTTAGGGATTTATTATGTAGGACCTACTTGTTTGCTCACCATTTTTTTAGATATACATTATAGCATAAAAGAGACTTGCAGAGCTTTATAAAAAAAAATGTTTTTGTAGGTCTCCACTTTTTTTGCATTCCTGATATCCCTTCAAAGATTTTTTTTTTTTCAAATGAATTTCGAAATGATCGAGCTATCCCTATCGAGCGATCCCTAGAGACCAAGCTACAAGCAAAGTATATATGTGTATATATATAAAGCTAAAAGTAATTAATGAAAGTACAAAATTACAATACTTAAACCTACCTTTCTTGCACCTATAACTTAAAAAATGAAATACTTTTCTACAAACTCTTACTTACTTAATATTCCAATGTCGAAGGTTTTAATTGGAGGATTTTTAAAAACTTAGTAACAAGTAGGTGTTTAGTTATTTACCACGTACAATTTTCGTAGTTAGATATGACAAAAAAAATATCTTTAAATATCTTTAAACCTTATAACTTGAAACATGCATGTTTCTTTTACGAGCTTAAATAGGGTAAGAAGCCTTGTTTAACTTAATTATTAAAAAAAAAACAGACGAACGAAATTCACCTACGAACGTCCAAAAACCGTGGTCAAAATTAAGCAATTATTAAGAAGATAGCTTTTGCTATTACTTTTTAATCAGGCGTAAGATCTTTTATAATATTATTAAGTCGTCCTAGTATGGGCAAAGTAAAGAAAGGAGCATAAAAGATTATACATGTTACGAATAGTAATGAGAACCTTTGTGAAATACCAGTAAAGTTAATATAAAAGCTACTTTAAAATGTCAAACACGATTTCGCACCCAAATGTACATTCATTTGGACAATATTTACTTGTCGCAATAAAATCCAATTAAATGAATCGTAATGTACGTGCAAAGGGGACCTGTCTAATCCCATTTAAAATTTGAAACATTCTAAAACAAACCATTTCCCTAAAGATTTAAAGCTCGATTTGATATTTCTTACTCTCCATGAGCTCTACCAGGGTCTCGCTTTATCTGAAAACCCAATCCAATTTCAGCCATGTTCCTTACTAATAAAAGTTCAATTCAAAATCTACACTACCAGTGAAACTGGGGTGTTACAGGTTGAAATTATTTGTTATCGAAACTTGTACCGTAAATGCAGGTACAGAGAGAAGAAAATTCAATGTATGTGAGCTTAAATTTCATTAGGTCAAGTACGATAGTGACGCAAATGGAAAACAAGGATATATAGTGTTGTGACATATACCTTTTGTATCGATGTGTCGCACTCATATAACATCTTAATAAAATTATAGAGGTCCGAACTGTAGCTGTTGATGAGTTCAAATTGTAGATCTCCGTTATTTTGCAGGTTTTTTGCACGTTTCCGTTCCTTTTTTTGATACTAGCTGTTACCCGCGTTCATCGTCAGCTTCGATTACGGTCTTTAACAAATACCATGTGTGGTTATCCTGAGATAAAAGAAGGTTATGTTACTTTTCGTCCTTTGATCTAACTCTATGTCAATAATTAAGTTGACTGGTTGCTTAGTTTGGGTGTGACGGGAGGACAAACAAACATACTTTCGCATTTATAATGCTATAATAGCGCCATATATTGGATACTTATTCAATCCAGTCAACTTACTACCTTATACTGCCATCTGTTAGAACATTATCGAACTTACAGATAATTATGACAGTTAGATAGATAATAATAAATAAATTGCAATTAAATAATATTCCAACTATAAATTGAGATCTTAAGTTGTCACAAAACAAACTTTAAAAAATAATTAAAATTGGTTAAGTCGTTTCGGAGTTCATCCCTGACAAACATAGTGACTCTGGAATTATATATATATATATATATATATATATATATATATATATATATATATATATATATATATATATAATTCCAGAGTCACTATGTTTGTCAGGGATGAACTCCGAAACGACTTAACCAATTTTTTATATAATATATATATATATATATATAAGATGTAAAATTAAGAAAAATTAAGGAGCAACTACTTAGTTCTTGCCAGCTTCTTCTCAGAAAAATTTGCCATTTAAACCGGTTGTAGCGTGTTGATCTATTAAGTACCCTACCAAGTTATTTTTAAGTAGGCCTACCAGAAATAAATGTATTTGGGTTTTTAGGTAATTTAGAATTTCAAGAGGCCTTTGTAATAGAAAAAGTTTTGTAAATCATCTTGGCCAAGTGGAATATTCCAATGTTTTCTAATATATCCTGAAATACACTAAATACACTAAATACACCTACTTTCTTCTAAGCTTACCATAAACTTTGTTATAGGTTCAAAGATAGAGTTGCTCAGTAACTTTTAAAAAGGAGCTTATACAAAACTACATTGAATAAACAATAACACAATATATGTTGTATACATACAGGTACGAGTACATCGATCTCTGCGAAACAACCCAGAAAAAGAAATGATAAAAAACTAAGATTGGAGGGTTAGATAGAGCATTATAAAAGGTAATATGAAATTAGTTTGCCCAAATTAAAATTATTAATTATTATATCATACAGAGTATAAGCCAACAATGGAAAAAATTACACAAAAAAAAAAAAAAACTACAAAGCGGGAGGCATAAATTGCTTTTAAAGACGTCTCTTGAAAATCGGTAGTAACTGCGCGCTGTACATTATAGATGGTTAAATATTAAAAAAAAAAAAATACACAATACCGAGTTAAGCAATATCGATAGTTATTAACACATCACTACAGAGTAAAAGCAATTTTACAGTTGCATTGGGCTAATCGAGCCCCTGAGTAACATTTATAGGTTGCTTACTGACAAAACTTCGCACTGCAAATGGGTTTTACATTTCTAGTTCTAACAAAGCACAGTATAGCATGTTACAATTGGGCTACTTAAATACAAAATGTTTAACATACTCAAGACCAAATGAGTGCTCTTTTTTAAATTAAGACTAATAATTTGTAAAAAGATTGACAAAAAAGAACCAACATTGTTTAACTTTGTTAACAACTAAAAAGCAAGATATAAATAATGTTTACAATATTTTTAAGTCGATGCCTAGTAGAAAACAAGCAGATACAGAAATATAATGCACTGGTATGGAATTCGTTTACCATTATTTTGTACCGGAACATTTGTATGACGACTATTCATACAAAAAATCATCTTGAGCCCGTGACTTTGAAGAAAAATACAAAACGCAGATTTCGAATTTTCCTGTGCATAACTGCAGAACAAATGCTATTTAGCAGTTACACTAGACAAATCGAGCTTACAATTATGTTTCTAGTACTATAAGAAACGTTAAAAACGTTTAAAATGTTTCCATTTGTTTGTTCGTTTGATCAGTTTTTCTGCTAGCTTCTCTCTGGGTTCTTTATAAGTGTTTATTTCTTTAAATGGGATAATTCTGAGCTTACCCATATCGATAATTTCTTAGCACATCACCAGTAAGCACATCCCCTAGTTACATTTATATAACTTACTAGGATGCCACACGGGAAAATGGGTTTCATATTTATGGTAATAGCGTCCATTATCTATTTCAGTCTGTAACGTTGACATAACGTATGGATACTCTTCTATCACATACATTAGCTCATACTGTTACTTAGCAGGGAAACCTGTTTAGATTTTTTATTAACACTATCTATTACCCGCGTTATTCGTTATTACTGGTTTTACATACCCCGTGGCAACCTTTTCCTTTTCTTGGATAAAATTAGTCTATGTTACTCTCTGTCTACCCTTCAACTAACTCTATACCTAAAATCAAGTTGATCGGTGGCTTATTTAGACCTTGCAGGAATGACCAACGACCCCTTAGGGTAATGCTGTGGAAAACTATTCAGATGGGGACGCGTACACTGTTACGTTTTATAATAGGTTAAATGATTAGAAAACTTTGCAGCCCTTTTTGAACAACTTTGACTTGTAATACGCTCATGAAAGAGTATGAGATTTAGTATAGTCAAATTCGTTGTTCTCTTTTTACTTTGAGGTACAAAACCCTACAAATATGTTTGAGATAAGGAATTGCCAGCATTATCAAATCAATTAATTGGTAATAACCGTTGGACAAATTTCCCCCAGCCTTTTGACTTTTTTTGATGCCTGATGTCGCATGTCACCTAGCGAGGGGTTAACCAAAGTAAATGTAGCCTAAATGCTGTTAGTCCAGTTAGCCTAGACACGCTTCTTGCTGTTTGTTTGTCTTGTAAACGGGCTTTGGCTACATTAATAAAGTGCATATCGTATATCTTAAGTCCATCTAAGTTTAAGTCTGCCTAAATAAAAGCAGTTATCGATAAATGTTCGTGTATATTTCTGTAGTATGCACAGCGCATGGTATGCATACTACAGTAATATACACAACCATTTTTAATTTATTTTTATTTTTAAAGTTGTGGTACGTAATTATCGATAGACCTTTATATTGTAACTGGGTACATCACTAGAGTGTGCACAGCGCATGGATGCAATTGCACCCGGTCGATCGAGCGGGGCTGACATTTACGTAACACCCCAGCCCGGGGCGAAACGCAAAGGTCACAGGGCGGGTATATTTAGAACTAGGACTTGCTTTCAAAGCCAAAATATATATATCCCTACTTATATTAGATATGTACCTATATATATATGCAAAAGTTGGTGACTTTGTTTGTCCTTCTCGCTGCAGCAGAGCTATTTATTATTTAGATGATAAGTATGTTATGATAAGTATATTTGTAACCCCCGACGCTTAACCAACGGGGTGTTATAAGTTTGACATTTCAGTGTGTGTGTGTATGTGTGGTTGTCTGTGTGTGTGTCTGTCTGCGTTAACCAATTTCGATTATATTTTTTGTTTGAAATGTGTAGGTATTAGTCGGGAATGTACTCAGCTATGTTTGAAGAAATCGGTGGCTCTCGTCAAAAATGACGGATTAAATATTTTCGCTGAACTCCCTCAATATGGCTTCATATAAAAGTACTTGACTGACGAACTTTCATCCGCTAATCTACGACCGCCCGTCAGTGCTATTCGATTTCGCTAGGCGCTTTTTTCACTTTGCTCTACTCCCAATCGACAATGTTACATAGTTATAGTTAGCCTGTAGTAAGGTTCCTTAAAAATGCGGTAGCATAAAGGTTTTTGGAATCTACTAGTCACGGTCGAAGTTTCTCACCAGACCCGATAAGAAATTTAGTAAATTATTTATTCTTACATAGGTTTATCCTTTACGCAGCAACTATATACCAGAAACCGGGACACCCCATTTATAAGCGCTCACCTCAGAACCAGGGCGTTTAGCTTCTCTCAGCTATCCCAATTGGCCCCGGTAAATTGTAAATATGTATATGCCGCGAGATATATTTCCGAGAGTGCTTATTCGGGTGAAGTAATTATTCTTTGTTGATTTTTACTATTAGTATACCGTCCGTCGCATCGCAAGACACCAGGTGGATTCTCATCTGTTAAGTTGTAGACCGCACAAAGTCTTCTCTTCTTTTCTCATTCGCATAGCTAGAGTAACGCTAACTGGCCTAAGTTGCTGAGTATTCCAAAGTTAGGTTCAAAGAACATAATTTCTTACTTAATTCGATAGTAACATGAAAAGTAATACATATTAATAATAATAATAATCCTTTATTTCCATACTCTATTGTTAATACAAGTTTTTGAACTAAATTATTAACAATATGGCAAATGGCCGCAAACTCAGCCTTATGCTGTGCATTGGCAACAATGTTCAGCGCTGATTTTCAGTCTGCTCCAAACTGAGCAAACAACCGCGTAGCCCGTTACGTTATTATTTTAATAATAAAATTGAAATATTTTATTTTAATTTCTTTTTTAATAGACTTTATATTATTGATTGAATGAAATTCTTACTTAATATTTTATAATGATTTTACTATTTGACATAAAATTTTAATGACATATTAATTTTAATTAATTAATTAATTTAATAATGAATTTGTTATCATTTGAAATTCTATTAAAATTTGGTACTGTTTATAAACAAATAAAAATAAACTAAGCTAATCGCCTCGTACGACGCCCGCAATAGCTTGTTCACGACTGTATTTTGATCTGAACTCAAAAAATTGTTAAAATAAGAACTTTTATACTGTTTACGATTTTTTACAACAAAAATACATTTATTGCATTATTTGCATGATGCTTACATTTTGCACGCCATTTATGGCAATACTGTGTATATAACCTAAAACCTTTTTAAATATGTAACAGCTTTTAAACGTGTATTTTGCAAATAAATATATTCTATTCTATTCTAAATAAATAACATAGTAAGGTCATTGTTACAGCTATATGTGGGCCTGACAACCAGCAACGAACTAGCGTTGTGTGCCAACGTTTTCAAATTCAAAAAAATTCAAAATTCAAAATTCATTTATTTCAAGTAGGCCTAATAAGCACTTTTGAAACGTCAAGTCTGTCTGTTTGTAGTGATTCTACCACCGGTTCGGAAGGCAGATTCTACCGAGAAGAAGCCGACAAGAAACTCAGCAGTTGCTCTTTTCCAACATCAACAATTTACATTTTGCATTTTAACATTCATTTTTCTATCTTGTGAGAGCTGAAAGCGGAGCCGGATGCTTCCAAGCAACCTTGTCATTAAAAAATTCATCAATTGTATAGTAACCTCGCTGTAATAAATGTGTTTTAACAAATTCTTTAAACTTGTGCATTGGCAGGTCCAAAATCACCTTAGGAATCATATTATAAAAGCGTGTACTCAATCCCACAAATGATCCCTGTACCTTACGCAGACGATATGCAGATGACACTAATTTATGACCATTTCTTGTAAGTCGATTGTTTATGTCCACTTTTTGTTTATAAAGACTAATATGTTGTCTTACAAATACTATATTGTTATCAATATATTGTGAAGCTACAGTAAGTATGCCTATTTCTTTAAACTTCTCACGGAGGGATTCGCGTGATTTAAGTTTATATATTGACCGTACAGCTCTTTTCTGCAATATAAATATAGTTTCGATATCAGCTGATTTACCCCATAACAAGATTCCATAGGACATAACACTATGACAGTACGCAAAATAAACTAGCCTAGCTATTTCAACGTCAGTAATCTGTCTAATTTTTCTGACTGCGTAGGCAGCCGAGCTTAGTTTACCCACTAGTGAATCTATATGGGCACCCCACTGTAGCTTATTATCCAAGGTCACGCCCAGAAAAACTGTGGAAGTCTCTATTTTTAGTGATTCACCATTTATCATTATATTTTTATCAATTTTCTTTACATTTGGTAAGATAAATTCGACACACTTTGTTTTTTTTGCATTTAAAAGTAAGTTGTTAACTGTAAACCAGTGCAACACATGTGACATAACACGGTTTACTTCGTCAGAGTTATCTTTACTCCTATCAGTCTTAAAAATTAGAGATGTATCATCTGCAAACAATACAATGTCGCATGTTCCACTGACATACATTCCGTTTACATACGGAACCCTCGGTAGACGGAGATGACTCGCACTCAGCCGTTATTTAGTTATTATAATTATAAATTTATCGCAGAAAAGTCATTCCGGTGACTTTTCAGACATTTTCTTTTCGTTCCCTTAATTTGGTATTCACAAAGAGGTTTATGAAGAAAACAGGATGGATGGAAAATGGCATTTTTCTTTGGTTGACCTTAAAATGAAATATTAACATGCCACCTTTTATGGGCGGGTGTTTCTTTTAACTTATCTATTTTCCACTGACATACCACTGTTTGCTTTATAAACGTTTTCACTTCAATCTCATTGCCCGACGTCTGCCTGATGCAAACTAATAGTTGTAAGTATATGTGATTGTGAGTTTGAAGTAAAGTAAGGTTTATTAAGGAATATTTATAAAGTATTATATCAGCGAGATTCTAAGGAAATTCTCTGATACAAATCCGCATAAATGTAAACAATATCAATTTTTTGCCGACCCGGAAATCGATCCCGCGTGATATTATGTAGACGATGTTAACTAGATCACCAACTCAAACATCATAGTAATGCTAGAACACAAACATCTCATTCTCAATTATATACATTGTCCCGGTACTTTACCTTGTGGACGTAATATTTAGCAGCGCGCTAATCAACGGAATACCATGCAAATGTTCTAATATCTTACCATCATGTAACGTTCTGATTCTTGTAAACAGAATTTAGTCACAGTGGTTTTATATATTTATTTTTATTTGTTTAGGTTAACACCAATAAAACGCGGTGATAGCTCAGTGGATAGGACTTTTCGGGGGCCGTTTAAAATTATGAACAAATTTATATTTTACTAGCGGACCCCAGCGCCATCTGTCGGGCTAATTTGTGAATCTAAACCATCCAGGGTGCCACCCAAACGTATACCAAAAAAATCATTTAAATCGGTCCAGCCGTCTAGGAGGAGTTCAGTGACATACACACGCACACATGAAATATATATATAAAGATTATCTGTCAAGTGTCAGTATAAGAGTTCCCTAAACATTACGCACCACCGAATCGTTGTCGCAACTTTAAATAGCGTAGTCATATTCTAAGAGTTGGTGATATCCTTTTTTTTCCACGCATCACCCAAATCACGTTAACCGTTTTCCGTTTTTAGTGAAAAAAGAGTCTAAACACAACCGCCTAAAAACGGAGTGGTTGGTACTATTTCAGGTTCTAACTTTAATGCATTGCGAGATTATTTATTCAACCAGAACTTCTAAACGCCAGAACAGATTTGGATGTAGGAGTATCGTTCGAACCCTTACATTACTTTGAGTGACACTGGTTACAATTTTTCAATTATGCGGTATGCCGTTTTAAATTATAAAAATAAGTTGCTAACAGTAGTTTAATACTTCGCCATAAATTAACCTTTAAAAGCGCCTAATTAGAAAAGAAAAATACACCACGCCAGTGCAATACTTATTCTATTATATCCTTGAACATCATTGTTAACTTTTACGGTTGTACTCCAAGGAAGGAGAGAAAATAAAAACCAAGGCATTTCAGATCAGGATAGTTCATAAACAAAAAGATTATCTCAGAGTGCACATTTTTACATGGGATTTTTAACTTGTCATTCATTTTGTGAGCATGAACAAAGTCATAAACGTGTTAACCCTGTAGTGAGTCCTACAATAGCTTCTTTAGCTTTCTCTAAAGTAAGGTAGTATTTAACATGTAAAGTTTACGTTCAGAACGTTATAAATAATCTCGCAATGTAATAGTTGACTGACCAAAAAATCTGACCATATGTAATGATTTAAGGGCTCAGCCGTAGTAGATATTTTTGGGACAGAGCTCGTCCGGGGAAGCACGCCATTATTGCCATGCCATTATTTCTGCCGCTATTGTTGTAATGCCGGTCTCAACTGCGTTGTTGCCGGTGTAATTCTGGTTTATAGACACTCAGGTTCTCTGGTTATTGGGGATGGGTTTCCACTAACCAGGTGGCTCCATCTGTGGCTCGTTAATTTTTACTATACAAAAAAGAGTTTGTATTTGAGTCCCTTTATTCCATCATAACCTCGTTGGGCAGATTTGGATGTATGAGGTATCGTTAGAATCCTCTCATCATCCCTAGGCTATAACTAAAAACAAGCAGCATGGCTGTGTGGTGCCATCTCCAAATTTCAAAATATGTTGTACCTATGTATTTAGTTACTTTTATGAATTTTGCCTGGGTTTAACGGCTGGACATAAATTTAGGAAAAACACGTTTATTGGGAATTCCAACGATGTTTTTGTAAAAACCTAATTTAATGTGATACCAATATGCCAAATATCTAATATGAAGAGGTTAACGCCACTAAATCGTTGTTAATTGATTAGTTAAACTGAAATCTAAAGTAGAGAATTGTTTACTTATCTCTTGTACTACACGCTACATTGAACCTTAATATATTGCGTTAGAGACTTTTTAAGAGAGAACAGTTTGAAATCTAGAATGTTCACATGTACTATATAAACATGAGAACGTATACAGGTATCGAGTTATATTGTGTTCTAAAGTCGATTAGAAGTGACATATAAAAGAAATAAGTTCTTAGATATTGTTCCCTATTAAATTCCATTGTTTCTAATATGACGTCATTTAAGTCATTCATATTTTTTTGGATTTTGGCGCTTTTGGTTCAGGTGAGTTTTCTTTACCACTTTGTTCCATAATTGTGTATGTCTGTCTGTAATCAAATCTAGGGAATATAAGGCAAAATGTACGTGAAAATGTCAGCAAACGAAATTTTCTTCGCTGGAAAATGTAGGTACATTGTGGAATCGGAGGGATCAATAATCGCCGGAACGTGAAATATATGTTCCAAACTGTTTCACCTGCTATATCTATCTTCTGCTCCTAAAAAAGTTTCACTTTATAAAGGCCTTTTTTTCTTTTCAGTGTATAAGCTCCCACTGGATCGGAGGTTTCGGTTTCCATCCTCCACCACCTATCATAGGGGTAGGCATCGTGAGGCCAGTTCCGCCACCGTTCCTCTACCATCCTCTACCACCACCGCCACCGCCGCCTTTTTTCTACGGTTAATCACAATATAAGAACACGAATTCTCTGTGAATAAAGTTGAAATTCATCCCTTACATCCCCAGACAAATGTAATAATCTCTTTTTTGTTTTGTAATATAAAAGTACGTATTAATTGTCTGTTATATAGTTTCTAAAATAAAGTTGGATATATTTGTAAGATTTTATTTTATTTACCTACATCTTCTTGTTGTCATGCGATAAAAGTAGTATTTATTTTATTTTGTGTGAACTTTAAAGCACATTAGCAGTGTTACGGCCTTCTTTAATCATACTTAGTGAGACTTTAATTACATAATTTTAAGTACCCGTTTACCAGATTTGCATCGAAAGATGATGGACTTTAAGTAATAATTTATCACCTATTTACTTCTTATCTTATATTACACCCATAGGTACCTCTTACTGGATTCCACCTGGTATCGTACCGGGAAGCTAAATTGCTTGACAGCACCTCTCGATGGCAAAGATGTAACAAGCCACGATTGAAGCCTTCCTACAGACCAGATCAGAAATTCAGAAATTATTAAATGATTCTCATAATAGTTTCTGTTTTACGCAACATCTAGAGACCTAAACCCGGGACCTCCTATTTATAAGACCACATCGTTTACAACTACATGGTCGTTCAACTTTTTTATTGGTTTGTCCAGATTTCCTGTCTTAAGAATGCTACAGAAGCCAAAAGATCCATATTTCAGACAATTTTCTTATTAACTACTTATTCGTTGTTATTTTTTACCATTTTACCGTTGCACCCTTGGACCCCCTTCGATAGATCTCATCCCTAAGTTCATCTATACACCCTATAAGTCTTCGCTTCTTTTTTATTTCAAATTAAGTAGCTTCAAAGAACTTCATTTATTACTTAACCCGACAGGAGTATAGTAGAATCATTAAATATTATCTACCGCTATATGTGATCCTTTAAACCAGCATTGACTAGCGTCGTGGGTATTTGCTCTATAAGCTTTTCTCTTACCCGAGAAGCCTATTCTCTCGCGTGCTCAACAGTGGTAGGGTTTTTTAGTGTCATTTTTTATTGTTGTGCGTAACATTTTCATACGGAACCCTCGTTAGGCGGAGATGTCTCACACTAAGCCGTTTTATTTAATTATAATTTTCTAAAATATTTGTCACAAAATAATAATCATTCCGGTAACCTTTCAGACATGTTATTATTGTTCCCTCAATTAGGTATTCACAAAGAGGTTTATAAAGAAAACAGGACAGATGGAAAATGCCATTTTTCTTTGTTTGATCTCTCAATCAATGGAATATTTACATGCCACCTTTTATGGGCGGGTGTTTCTCTAACGGCCTTAAAGTGGAGGTGTTTTTTGTTTGCCACTTATATACGAGTACAGTTTGCATTGAAAACATTCTCTGTTACTTTGATCTCATTATTCTGCCCAGTAACTTATACAAACTTAAAGCGGTATGCGAGATGCAGGGTAGAATACCACGCAGCCGGTTGCCTCGACTGACCAGGTTCGCTTGATCTCAGACCTCCCTACTACTGATGCCGCCGCTATCAGAAAAGCTGAGGACTGCAGGGTACGGAAGGGTACAGGGAACACTTCTCCTTTAGAATAGGAATCCGGACAAGAATCACGTTAAGTAATGTTTTTTAAATAAGTATTTATTAAAAGCCTATTTATATATATTTAAATGTTATGTTGGTTTGTGTACGCTTTAAAAACTCAAAAAGTACCGATCGAGCTGAAATTTTAGCATGATATATTATACGCATCAAGGATTGTTTTTAACTATTTTTCTCGACCATTCAATCACCATGTGCCGCAGTGAAGTGCGGTAGGGTACTGCTAGTATGATATATTTATCAGTAGTAGATAAAATATAGAGCGTTAAATGAGGGTATATCCTAAATCTAAAACTTAAAATCCGCATAAATAGAAACAAAATCTATCATTTTTTATCCCGACCAAGAAATCGAAAACTCTTGTGACATAATATAGTCGATGCTAACGAGACCATCGAGTCACACTTCACAGTAATGCTAAAACACAAACAATATATACATTATAAAATCTTACCACATTGTGAAATATAAATTCTTGTAAACAAAACTTAGTCACAATGGTTTATTTTGGATGATACTCATAAAGTCAAAGTCAAAGTCAAATATATCTTTATTCAAATAGGCACATAGATGGCACTTTTGATGCGTTATTATATACAAAATGTGTACATAGCAGTGAGTAGTGATGGCGATAACTACAATAGTAACTTAAAACTAAAGCTACGAGGTTTCCAATCGCGCCCTGGTCTAAGAAGAAGCCCACAACAAACTTAGCCGGGTGTTCTTTTTGTTATCACCATCTCACATTGTCATTAGAAAATATTTAAGAAGCAACCTGGTTAGAGCAATTGTTTACACCCAAGCTTTTTTATCGTTTACGTAATCCTTTATACTATAATAGGACTTTTCTATAAGCTTTCGCTTAATACAAACTTTGAACTTCTTTAGTGACATCCCCAAGATGTCAACCGGTAATTTATTGTAAAATTGTATACAATTTCCTTTAAATGAATTGCTTATTTTGTGTAGTCTAGTGTACTGCACTGCAAGTTTATTTTTGCTTCTAACGTTCAAATTATTGCAGTCACATTTTCTTTTAAATTTTGATATATTTTTGTGAACATACATTAAATTTTCAAATATGTATTGGCTATAGAGTGTCATTATTTTAACATCTTTAAATTTATCTTTCAACGACTCTCTCGGACCCATTTTATAGATCGCACGAACAGCCTTCTTCTGCAGCACGAAAATAGTGCCAATATCAGCAGCATTACCCCATAGTAAAATTCCATATGACATAATGCTGTGAAAGTAACTAAAATAGACTAGCCTAGCAGTTTCTATGTCTGTCAGGTGGCGTATCTTCTTTACTGCATAGGCAGCAGAACTAAGCCTGTTCGATAAATTATTTACATGAGGGCCCCATTGAAGTTTAGCATCTAACGTTATTCCTAGAAATACTGTTGTATCCACCGGATTCAATTCCTCATTATTAAGTAGTATAGTGGTTTTTACATGTTTAACATTTGGTAATGTGAATTTTATGCACTTAGTTTTATTTTCATTTAAAACCAAATTATTAGCTTCAAACCATTGTACTACTTTAGCGAGATAGTTGTTTACATCGTCTAAAGCTAATTCACGTCTCTTAAATTTGAACATAAGTGATGTATCATCAGCAAACAATACTATCCCGTGATTGTCCTTAACAAGGTAAGGCAGGTCATTAATGTAAATAAGGAATAGAAAAGGTCCTAATATAGATCCCTGTGAAACACCAATTTTCACAAATGACCCATTAGACCGCTTTCCAAAATTATTATTATTGCTCTAACCAGGTTGCTCTTCTAATGATTTAAAATGACATTGTGAGATGGTGATAACAAAAAAAAAACACCCGGCTAAGTTTGTTGTGGGCTTCTTCTTAGACCAGGACGCGTTTGGAACCCTCGTAGCTTTAGTTTTAAGTTTACGAATGTGGTTATCGCCATCACCTCACTACCGTGTAATTCTTATGTACGCATCAAAAGTGCTACCTATGGGCCTACTTGAATAAAGATATTTTTGACTTTTAACATTAACGTCTACCATTTGCACCCTATCACGCAAGTAGTAACTAATCAAGTCGAGAGCTACACCCTGAATTCCATAGTGGTGTAGTTTTCTGACTAACGTTTCATGTACAACACAATCAAACGCCTTAGACAAATCACAGAACACACCATGTGCATCATGTGACTCCTCCCAAGCTTCAAATATATTATGTATTAGCTCAACACCAGCGTCGATAGTTGAGCGACCCCGTGTAAAACCGAATTGTTTAACGTGAAGTAAATCATACTTATGAAAATAGGAAAGTAACTGATTTAAAATAAGTTTTTTAAAAATTTTACTGAAAGTGGGCAGTACTAATATTGGTATGAAGTTAGTGGGGTCAGAAGTACTACCCGATTTAAACAAAGGAACTATTTTACTATGTTTAATTAAGTCAGGAAACACACCACAATCTATACAGTTATTAAATATTAATGCTAAATCGGGTGCAACGATGTCAATTAGTGATTTGAGAACTTCAACGGAAATGCCCCACAAGTCACTTGTTTTTTTATTATTTAATAATTTAAAGGCTTTAATAACGTCAGAGCCACTAACATGGCTGAATTTAAAACCGTTTTTACACTCGGGCACGTTATTCTTCAATAGAGAGAGAGCAATATCTGGTGAAGAGTTCAATGATTTAGTGGTGGAGATAGGAATGTTAGTAAAAAAGATTTCAAAAGCAGTAGCCACCTCGAAATCAGATGTTAAGTCTTTATTATCTACATTAAGTTTAAAGTTATTATGCCGCGGTGGTACTCTTCCCGTCTCCTCATTAATTATTTTCCAAGTAGTTATGATTACGTTATTGCTATTTTTTATTTTATTCTGTATGTATCGGGACTTTTCCAAGAAGCAATCGCGTTTAAAACTACTGGAACATAATTTAAAACAATCTCTAAACTCAGCATCAGTATTGTATTGACGTTCTGCATAAAGTTCGTACATTTTTTGCCTACTCTTATGCAGTTCAATTGATGCCCACTCACTAAAAACTAAAGCATCAGTCACCACAACCGACTTACTAGTGAATATAGAATTAAATAGTCGTTGAAACGTGTTGAAAAAACAGCTGTACATCTCATTTGGACTTGTCCCCGATTGTAAGAACGGGAGGTCTTTGACGAGGCTAGTTCTCATTTTCTCTATGCGGTTTGATGTCACTGGTACAAAAGTAATTTTATGTTTGGAGACATTTTTCTTCACATTTTCAAATTGAATTAATTGACCACAATGATCAGAATCTAATTTATTAATTATGTGTTTACTTATTGGAATTATATTCGTAAAAATGTTATCCAAACATGTGGCGCTAGTGGCAGTAATTCTTGTTGGTTCCATGAACATATTAAGAAGTAAGTAAGATTGTATGCTTTAAATAAATTTAATAAATTAACACTTAAACAATTACGTTCTAAGATGTTTACATTAAAGTCTCCGCAAACTATTAACTTTTTATTTGACTTTGATATTTTAATTAACACTTCATCCATTACCTTTTCAAAAAGTTCAAAGTTAGACAAGGGTGGTCTATATACAGTGACAATTATTAATTGCTCTAATTCGACCGAGGCTAGCTCTATTGTCCATTCAACAGACAGGCTCACAATATCATTTCTGTTTTTAAATTTTAAATTTTTATTTAATAGTATTAAAGAGCGTCCATGAATTGCAGTAACTCTGGTGAACGAACTACCAACCTGGTGGTTACCAAAATTAAACAAGTATTCATGAGTCTTCAACCAGTGTTCAGTTATACATAAAATATTAATGTTGAAATCATTCAAAAATAATTCAATCTCTAAGACCTTTCCTTTAATACATTGAATATTTTGGTGAACCAAGTTGATATGATTAGAATTAGATTTTTTGTATATTTTTTGGTTTACTTTTAAATTGTGCAATGCCTTAATATAATTTATATTGTATATGCCAGAGATAGTCTCAGTTGTCTGTTTATCTAAGCAAGAGGAAACCTCTGTTGTCTCCTCTCTCTCTCATATAATAATGAAGCAGCGTGGTGGTCTACGGCCTAAACCCATCTCATCGTGGGAGAAGACTCGTGCCGTATTGTGGGCCGGTAGTGGCTTTATATGAAGATGATTATGAGGACAAAACATGCTTTGCTGTTTTAAACTGTTTTATCCTAAAACCTTTAAAAATCTAGCTAACCTAGCTGTTAATTTTGTTGCCCGCGTTTATTTTGGGTTTTTAAAATGTCGCTAAAACTTGTATGTCCCGGTATAAGATGTATCCTATTGCCACATTCAGGATGCAAACTTTTTCCACTTTTGCAAAATTTAACATAAATGAGTAACGCCAAGCCATGCATCATCACCCACCCTAAATATGTCTAGAAAAAGTCCGCGATGATAAATGTTTATCTCCAACCACACTATTTCCATTAAAAATAAATATGGGCTATTTACAAAACTATTTTAAACAATACTATATTATATATATATATATATATATATATATATATATAATTAAATACATAAGATACGTTAAGCCTTTCATGTGGATCAAAATTGTCTTTTACAGCATATAATTTCAATGAAAATCAAAGATTTCAAAAACGGGCAAGGCAAGGCGATCGCAACATTCAAACTCCTGAAAAACATATTCAAATTTACAAATTTACATACATTGGATTCCGAAGCCAGGGCAGTCGCTAGATAAATGTTATTTTTAAATACAGCGATTATCTTTTACTAGCAGCTTGTCCGGAATAAATATTATTATTTGTCCATCTCCAGGAAACAAGTTAAATGTGTGCCAGGTTTCATCAAGATTGGTGGTGCAACCCAAAAATTTATAATTTTTATGTAAAAGTGATGTGCAGTTGATTATTGTAACCTAACTTAATAACTTCCATCGGCTACATAGTGAACAATTAGTTGTTGATAGGAGATGTTGATTTAACTTAATTTCTTGTTGTTGAGAATGCTCCGGTGTCAGAGTGAAACGCTTTTAGAGAGTCCATTTTGGAAGATCTGCATGGTGTTGTTTATAGAGATTAACGAAATTACAAGTTGTACCATCCAGATTTGCCTGGTTGCCACGGATAAAATCAAATTACGCTCATTGCAAATAACGGACTTTCGAGAAGTAGCACTGCTTATATCCAATATACCAGAGACTAGATTTTGAGATTTACACAGATAGTTATAGGGTTTTAACGCGACTTCCTAAAACGCAGTGTTAATTATTGTGAGTGATGTGAGTTTCTTTATTCTACTATTACTTTAAAATGCCTGAATAGAGTTGGAATTATGGGGTATGGTTAATTTAAAAAAGAATGATATTGTGGTCGCATGGTGCCATTATTAAACGTAAAAATTCGTAGTGTTCGGCAGGCATGTTTTTTTTTAACTAATTGAAGAGTTTTGCCCGTGCCAACCCGCAGGACATTACTAATAAATTAAATAAGCCATTGTTTTATTTGGGAAAAATCACATTTTTGGGGAAAACCAATGTATCTATTATAATATACCTTATTTAATTAGATACCTATACGTAAAATACCTAATATGAAAAAGATGACACCATAAAATCGTTGTTAATTGATAAGTCAAACTTAAAACTAACTTATAGAATTGTTTATTTATCTCTTTTAAAACAGGCTATTTTGAGTTTCAATCCATTGCGTTACAGACTTTAATAATAGAAAATCGTTGGAAATCTAAAGCGTTCATAGGTACCATATAAAAATAGGAACATGTATAGGTACCGATTTATATTGTGAGCTGTAGTCGATTAGAAGTGACACCAAAAGTGATCAGTTCTTAGATTTTATTGTGCCCTAGTACATTGCATCGTTTCTAATATGACTACATTTAAGTCGGTACAATTTTTTTGTCTTTTGGCTCTTTTGGTTCCGGTAAGTTTTCTTTTTTGTTTCATTACTAAAATTGTCTGTCTGTAATCAAATATTACTAGTTAATGTAAGTGTTTGTCATGTACCATAGACCCAAGGAAAAAGGGCAATTTTTTTTCAAACTCAAAACACCGAGCTTGTTAAACAACTAAAAATCAAGGAATAAAATATTTTCTACAACTTTTGTAAGTTGGTGCCAAGTAAAATGTTAAATTGCCATATTAATATATAATATTATTCCTATATATTACAAACTTGGTAATAACCAATATGGTTCTTTTTATGTAGTTAACCAGGATTTTTTTTAAATAAACATAAATAACCTATGTACCAAAATAAAACTAAACAAAATCTAGAACTTCTTCGAAAACACCGCCGGATAGTACTTACGATGCTGGCAGAATTGCCCCAGCGAATGGCAAAATAATTCAGCTCTAGGATCACCGGTAGGCTCGATAACTGTTTTTTTAGTAATATGTTTAATCATAATACATAATGTATAATCATTGCGCAATGATTGGAAGAAACATCGAAACGTAAAAATATATATGCGAAGTTGCAATTTTCACGTTTGCAATGACACACTAATAAGTATGCCTCTTCTTTAGCTCATGACACAGTTACATTTCGAATTAAAAGTCATATATCTTTATTTTCAGTGTATAAGCTCCCACTGGATCGGAGGTGTCGGGATCCATCCTCCATCACCTATCATAGGAGTGGGCATTGTGAGGCCAGTTCCACCATCACATGTCTACCATCCTCCACCACCACCACTTCTCTACCATCCTCCGCCACCACCACCGCCGCCTTTTTTCCACGGTTAAATATTATCTACGGACCAGAATTCTCATATAATATATAAGGTCCAAGATGAAATATTATCCCTTATTTTTCGACCCGTATGGATTCCGTTTTTTTTTTTTATAAAAAGTGTTGTGATCTTCTATGTTGAAAAGTCAATATGTCTAAGATCCAAAACGATGTTTTCGGTATATTTAATAGCCTTTTTTTTTAAATAAAGTAACAGTTTAAGATTTTATTTTATTTACTTACCATCATTTTTCGTTTTTTTTGGGTGTGTTGTGTTGTATCCTACAATACATATACCACTAAAAACAACGACATCGAAATCGTGAGAAAACCTGCATATGTCTGGGCGTTTTCCATAATATCCTCAAAGGCATGTGAAGTCTGCAGCGTTGATAGCCTAGTGGGCTAGGCATCGGCTCTCCTTTCGTGGAGACCGTATCTTTAAACGGAAACCTGCATGTCTGAGAGATCTTTATAATGTTCTCAACGGTGTGTGATGTCTACCTATCCGCACTTGGCCAGCATGGTAGACTACGGCCTAAAGCCTTCTCATTTTGAGAGGAGACCCGTGCCGTGTAGTGGGCGATGATTGATGTCTACGAAACCGCACTTAGCGAGCGTGGTGGACTACGGTCTAGACCACGGGTTCCCAACAGCGTAGCGGCGCACATACTTACTCGTACATGTGAAGTGATAGTTACGTTAGGCAGATAGGCACATAAAATAAATCCTCACAATGAAACTAATAAAACTAATAAAGAAAACTAATTAAGAAACGAATTAAGAAACATAAAGAAAAATAACTACTAAAAAATAAACTTATTAAGAAAAATAAAAATACCCCAGCAATAGGATTGCTGAGCTTGGTGATCTCCACACAATTTTACAAAGTGTTTACAAGCGTCGACACCCTTCACAATTTTTATTTTTCTTGATTTTTTTGAGGTTCTAAAGGAACGCTCGCGGTGCACTACTGTACTTTCGAAGCGAGGTGACCCAGGTTGGGAAGCCCTAATCTAGATTCTTCTCATTCTCCTTTTCTTCCTTCCTACCCTACTTAAAATAAACGAGCTTCGATTTTTTTTCAAGCAAATTTCAACATTCTTGCTGGAAGTCATTAATTCTACACAGACAGAGCCACAATTGACCGCTAGTTAAATAAATTAGCAAATGGTTGATGTCTTATTTCATTTTCTCATATACTTGTCAAAGTAAATAGAAAAACCAGTGCATGATTATTTATTTGCCCCATACCAAACGTTATGTCAAGCTATTTTTAAACTTATTTTAAAGATGATACGACCTATATGTTAAATTTATAACGGCTCAATTATTTTGTTTTCAATTAATACTAGGCGGGTTATAAAAGGAGCATTTTCCACGTATTTTACAATTGTTGTAGAACAATTACAGATTCCGGCGGTAATATTGCGTAACAGTCAGTAATATTCTGTAATTTTTTTTAATAATGTCGTTCGCTAATTCTTTGATTCTGTTTTTCACTATACTTTTACTAATTCAGGTGAGAAAGTGTTTTATAGTTTAGTACGTAAGAAATTAGTGAAATTAGTGAATGTTTGATTTTTCTGTGAAAAACATCTCGGTATCATTCAGAGGTAGGAATGTCCATCCTCGTGCCCTGTAGATCATAATAAGCGTATCGTCCCAGGTATTAAGGTTGTCGCCGCATATTTTTCCCCGATGACCTGGTACCGTTTGTATTTTTTTTTCCCCACATCTGCCTTATGCATGCGAGACGTGGAACAACATATGTAGTTCAGTTGACATGCGTTCTCCAGGTATTTGTAAATACCCGACGTCGTATTTTAAAAATCTTCTGGCCAGACACGATAACTCATTTGGATATGTGCTACGAAGATACAATTGAAATCCAAATGGATTGGTCACACCCTGCCGAGGAACCGGGCTCACGTTCCCAGACAGGCTTGACTGGAACCCACAGAGGAAGCGTAAAAGGGCCTAAAACAAATGGCGGCGAACTACCATAGCGGAGGCGCAGACGATTGGCCTCACATGGAGTGAAGTTAATACGCGTTGCCACAGACAGGTCACAATGGAGATGTGTTGTGTGTGTCCTTTGCCCCAAAGGTGGCACGTAGGACGCAAAGAGAGATACCGATAGGAAAGAATAATCGACAAACACAAAGTTAAAAAGTTAGTTGTGGGATAAAAAGTTACTTGTGTTTACATTTAGGGCCTTATTTATAAACGTGATATAACGTCATAATAGTTACGCAGTGCTCTGTCAGATCCTAATGAATAAATTATAATGCTCATATCTACACATTTAAGTGTAAATGTCAATACTTAACTAATACTTAATTACTTAAAACACATTACAGTAACTTTTTGGCAATTTTTTTTTTAATAATTCGTCACGTACTCATGTTTTAGAATGAAGCTAAATGTAGGTTATTTGAAATTCATATGTACTCTATATTTTTGATGTAGCAAAATATCTCACCTTCTTGAACTTTTCATTATTTTCCAGGCTATCGACGGCCATTGGTATGGAGGATACGGCCGCTTTGGGGGGTTTGGCTACCCCCCACCACCACCTCCCCCTCCTATAATCGTAGGAGGGTTTGGCTACGGGGGATTTTATAGACCTCACATTTTTGGGCCACCACCGCCGCTGTTCTTCGGTTAAATTTGTGTTTAAAAAAACTTCCTTTTAGTACTCAATAAACAACAAAAAATTAATAATTTATTCTATGTACGTATTTGTGAATCAAAACGTTGAACGGTAAGGGCCTATGTGTTACGTCAGAATGTAAAGAGGCTCTTTTGGAACGTTAAGTTTGTTTAGGCTTGCTAGAAAAATATCTATGTCGAGATGATCTATAAAGATTAGATCCGCTGCATCAGCGGAATTTAACTAACACATGATGTAAGCAAACATGGCGGTCGACGATTAACGATAGGTAATACTGCAGCGCACGTCACCGAACGACTTCCATATTGGGATAACGTTTTTGTCTTACGTGATGATTTCGACCAGTCTACCCCTAATGTAAAATTGTTTTAAAAATCGATGTATCTAAGTATCTGCAAGTTAAAAGTTGGTTTTTGTAATTATTTTGTTTTAAATTCAAATTTACATCAAAAATAAGAAATACATACAACCTCTATTGTAAAGCATAACATTTGTATATTTTATTAATAAAATTCCAAATATCTATGCCTGTACAACTTTGAAACAAGAATTTCTAGGTCTTCAGGCATTTTATTCGCGGTATTGGATATCTAACTCAGTATAAATGTATATGAATTTGAATGCTCAATAATATTATATGATTAACGTCAAAGAAGACATATTTATGTGCGTAAAACACTAGTAATTTAATTGATTTAAGTGAATGAATTATTGTGATATTATTTTTATTAAATGGCTTAAAAATAAGAAAATTTATTTTTTTATTCTGATTGATCCTATCGCTTGCTATTACTTACGTACTTTATTCCTATTACCCTACCAATGTTATAAATGCGAAAGTGGCAAGAAAAACAATCACTTCACAAACACAAACACATTAGTTTAGGGACGTGGTTTGTGAACAAGAAGAATAATAAAAAGAAACATTGCTGACATGATTTGTATAATATAACACATATATTAAATACACAAGTTAAGATCTTAGCATAAACAACGTTTTCATAATAATAATATGTTAAACTATGTAAAACATTGTGAGTTTTATCAACTTGAAACAATCTATTTTTTTTTTCTAAAACATAAGCATTTTAGGCCATTTTTAGTCAACCAGAGTATTTTTTCAATCGGAAACGAATAAGATATTTCATATCTTTAACAGTGATTACATTTTTTTGGCAGAAAAATATTTTTTTTCGCTATACAACTTTAAGAAAATACTTAGACACCATAGACTTAATACTATGTTATAAGAAAAAATGTGATATGCTTATATTTTTTTCTATATAACTAGGAATATATTTAAAAAAAAGTTACATTCATAATGATATGTTTTACCTAGGCACCTATACTTAGTATTTAGTTTTTTTAGAGTAGAACTAAGCGAAAAGTCACACTTACATGTATTCTATTATAATTCAGTAAAACACTTTTACACAACAATTATTATTTTAAAAACTATTCATTATAAATGCCTCAGCCAGTGATATGTTTAGGTTTCGATAATGGAAATTTAATTAAGTTAACCTAACACTAATTTTAAAGATTACGATAAAATTTACGAATTATAATAATGGATAACACTGTGATATAACATTCACAAGAATGGGTATAACATTTATAAGGTTATTTTTTATTAATTCTAAGAACTACACACTGTAATTTCAATAATAATTATTTTGAATTAAAGATTTAAATAATTTTGCTTCACCCTACACTTTTTTGGATATTTTCTCAAAGCTTATTTATTATATTTGAAATTAAACGACATATCGGTGGCCATTTTTCAAAGCGTATAATTTGTTATTTTTTCGAAATCGTAAGTTGAAAATACGATCGTTAATGTAAAATTGACAGTTTTTTGGATAAAAATAGTGTTTTTATTGAAAATACATCTTTAGTTGTAGTAATGAATTATAAAAATATAATTATTTTGTGCTTTGTATAGAGGTTTTTTTGTCGATATAAGTAGGTAACTTTTTTTTAAATTATACAACAATTCCTTCGTAGAATCCTTTTCAGTAATTTTAAGTCAAAGGTCGTATTTTCAATTTTTTTTTCTAAATTAAGAAAATACAATAAAACTACTTTCAATTGTTTCTTATTTTATTGTATTCTCTCAATTTTGTTTTAAATAATTTATAAATAATATAATTACGACTCATAAAACTGTTTTCTTTACAAAATTTAGAATGGGCATGTTTCGAACTACAGCCATGATATTCATATTTTTCCGTCGTTATGTTTTTACTAGCATGCTCCGTAAAATACAGAATGCATAAAAGGTCGAAATTATATTGTCTATAAACAATTCAAAGCCATACTTTTTACTTCGAGTAAAGTAAGACTTCAACAAATCTATAAGGCAAGAAACAGGAATAAGGCAAGAATCAAGACAAAAAATTATTAGTCTCACTTTACTCTTTGTAAGTAAAAGTAAAACTACATCTAGAGCAGATATGCGACATAGGTTGGCCTATAGTCGCTTGAGCGATTGTTGAAGCAAGTTGAATGGGCGCCAATTGCTTGAGCTGCCGAGCGATTGCACAGGCTCCTGTCCTGTCGCTCAGGCGACAATTCACTGTTAAAAATAGTTGCAAAAGCGACAAGATCAATCGCATGAAGGCTTAAGCAACCTCAAATCCACATCTATTTGGTCGCTGAGTCGCTATAAATGCGGCCATATGTATTTTTGCTGTTATTTGGCGACTTAGTCTTAGTAGACTTAGTTTTAGTATGTCGAGCAACTGTTTAGACATAAAAGCGACTAGGCGCATTAGTGAAGAATAAAGCTAAGGTACGAGTAGTATAGTAAAGTGAGTTCAGGAAAATTAACGGAAATTGTAATATCGCTCGACTAATAATCGCATATCTGCTCTGGATATAAGTAAAATCAAAGGTTTTCAGTTTAATGCATCCTGTAAACACCAATCCTCTTCTCACCGGCCGTGTGCTGTACGATTTCTCGTATCTGATCCGTAGCCACTGGTCCGATGCAGACAAGAGGCTCCTTGAAGTAGCCGCAGCTCTGTAGGTACACAAAAACCGTAGTGAAGCGAGCAACCTACGCAAACCGTTGCCTCAAAAGGGCCTTAACTTAGCAGGAACTATTTATTGTTTTTATTTGGTATAATAACAATAGTTTATTAATGTATAGTGTTACAATTAAAATATTCTTTTAAAAATTAATTTACCCAAATGGAATGAAACCCTCTGAAAACAATGTATTTCTACTAATATAATCAACGAATTCTATATTCATATCGATGAATATTACAAATGCGTGTCTGTTTGTTTACTTGTTTGATTGTCATGCTAATTCTGGAACATATTGACGAAATAATTTGGTCGTCAGTAATCAGGTATACAAATATTATAAAAACATGTTAAGTTACGAAATAAAAAAATGCCATAATGCAAGCAAAACCTTACTAAACACCATTTTTGAGGGAATTGGGCAACAACATCATATCGATTTCCCTATATCTGGTATCAATTTCCATTTGGATATTGAGATTGCCATGTAATTGGATACGGAAGGAGCGGGAAAATGGTAATTGGGTATTCACCGTTTTCAAAACAGATTTTTTGTGTAGTCTCTGTTATTTGACAACCTCTCTGGCGGAATGGTGAGTGCTTAGAATTTAAGTAGGAGGTCCCGGGTTCGATTCCCGGCAGGGGCAATTTTGGAATTTATAATTTCTAAATTTTAAATTTTTTATGTGAAATATTTATTGGTGCGGTTTTTATGTGAAATCTTCCTGTATGCCGTCACAACAAACGGTATGACACTTTCTTCTCCTACTCTTACTGCTCTTGACTTTCTACTTCTTTATATTTATAATACTTAATGTACATTTTATATTCTGTAATTATAAGAAAAATAAAAGTAAGCACCTAGATTGATTTTATTTACTCTGCGGACCCGCGTATTATTATGTTTTTTTTCATATCCCGTGGGAACCGTTTGTTTTCCTGGGTTAAAATGTCCCTTGTGAACTTATGTTACTCTGCTTTCCTACCACATTTCCTATGCCAAAAATTAAATTACTTAGGACGTAAACAAACACACGATTTCTACGACGACGATTTCTAGTGATCATAAATTGTAATATTATTAGTAAATATTAATTTACATAAGCAACTGTTTCAAAACTGCCGGGCATCCCGTGACAGCCATCTTTTTTGTAAAGAAAACCCAATATTTGTGCTATGTAGTTACACGCCAACCACTAGACCAAACAAACATAAGGCAGGTTAAAATAAAACAATGTAGACAGCCGGCCGGGCTTACCTTCCTAGGCTTCTGGCGGTGTCTGCGTTGCATGATGCAGCAGAGGCCACGGGTAATATCACACTCGCTGGACGCCGCGCAATCTTCGTTGTACTGCTTGTGGCCGGCTGACGGAGGACGGCACACGTGCATCTCTCCTGGAGGACGAGGAGTGACTGAGTGTTTTTTTCTAAATACTTAAATAATATTAATACGGAACCTATACGGAACATACCCACACACTTTCTCTTTTTGGACCGATTTCAATGAAACTTTCAGGGAATCTCCGGATTGACCTGGCGAGTAATCCTGTAAAGTTTGGTGACGATCGGAGCACTCCTATTTTTGTACTTTAAAAATGTCAAATACAGCTTTAATTACTATGATGATATTCTATTGTTGGGTGTACATGGGTGTAGATAATGATGTTCACCCGCTCGAGAAGAGAATAGAAGAGAATGAATACGGAGATAAATAAATGATTTAATATATTATGAGCCTTAAATTAAAAATTTAATGATGTAAGTTTATTGTTTAAATAAAATAAAGCAAAATCTAGCCCGGCGAAGCGAGCTGGGTACAACTAGTTTAAAATAAAACTTAAAAACGTAGAACATAATATAACGTATCATTCTGATGTTATATTAAAAAGACATCACGTAAACAATGGATTTTCATGACTGACAGTTATGACGTACTTTCGTACTAGCATGAATTCTCCTTCGTTACCTGGAACCACTTCCTCGCACACCAGTCCAGCGTCGCATTGATTCTCCCTGTTGCACATCTCACCCAGCTTCCGACCGGCGAACGCGGGGAGACAACGCCCTCCATCCTCTGAGTAAGGAAAAGACGTGAGAATATGTAATAGCCTATAATGTATGCTAATACTAGCTGTTGCCCGCGACTTCGTCTGCGTTTGATTTTGTTTTTTGATGTGGCATTCAATTTAGTAGTAGTTTTAAAAAAAATTGAGTATTCAGTATCGCTAAGCCTTAGAGGTTTACTGCTGCCCGCTGTGGAGTTCTGTCCTCTATTTCCAACCACATTCATCAGATCTACACAAAGTTTGGGAAAAATAAATATATTTTATAACCTCTATAGTACAAAAATAATTATTTAAATCAATTATAATTTGTCGGAGTTATAGTGTAAAATCGTCAAACACTTTCATCCCCTCTCCCAAAGGAACCGAGCTTAATGTCGGGGAGGATCGGTTAAGTAGTTTTTGCGTAAAAGTGTTACAAACAAACTTACATTAAAATTTATAATATTAGTAGGGATACACAAATATAATATTTTCAAATACTTTGAATATAAACGACTTTTAATATAGTGTTTGTACATTATTCCGTTGGAAAAGGCTACACCGACAAGAGCTCTTAAGTTTAAGAAGACATTATTCTGCTAGACCAGCCCATTCATTTGTTATTCATACCCATAGTGACGGACTTGTGAAAAATAAAAAATATAATTCGCTATTTTGTGGTGGCGGCCTTCTTGCACTGATTTTCATTAAATATAGCTAAGAACAACACATCTATACACACACACCGCGTCGTTTTTGCGTCGGGGTTTGAATGCGCTAGTCTCAGGATATGGTTTGAATTGGAAAATCACTTTTTGTGTTGGATAGTCCAATATTTTATAAAGAAAGGCTACAGGCTATCACACTACGGCCAGTAGGATAATCAATGAAAATGTTCCAAAAACGGGAATATTTATTCCTCTTGAGAGGCGCGCGTAAACGGCTAAAGTTACGCTAACATGATGAATAACCGAATTATTCCCCTTATTTTCTAGTGTTGATTTTTACGCCGATAAAATCGAGGGAAATTAGCTTTTCTATTTCGCTACAAATCAGCCAGTGACTGCAATCTCAGCTTGTAAGTGATGATGCAGATGTAAATGGTAGCCGGCTAACCTTCTGGCCCTATGGTAGTTATATTAAATCCACTAATTAGCTTGGCAGCATCTCTTTGTCGCTAGGGTACGAATCGTCCACTGCCGAAGCTTCTCGCCATAGCATAGACTATGGAAAACTCAGTTATTATAAATTTCCAAACTGACCCTGCCTGAACCTCGCTCCCCGAAAGGGAGGCCCAAGCCCTAACCACCTTATTTTAGGTGATATTAATCGGGACTAATTAAATGGCTTAACGTGTTTGCGAACTCAAGATTTTATTTATTTAAACAAGGAACAAATAAAACCCTAAAAAAGATCCCGGATGTACTCGTATTCTTTAACCAGTCGTAATTGCACAAACGAAGTAAAATGACTCACTAATGTGTAATTTGCGCGCATTTCCTTCATTTTCTTTTGTTACTTTCCCAAGAGAGTTTTTAGTTTAGGTGCTTTTATTTTACTCCACAGTTTGAAGTGTCGCCATTTTCTTTTATTACCTTTCCACGTTAGTGCCTCTTAAAGTTTATTCACTTTAACGCCACTTTTACAGCTTTTTTCTCTTGACACCATTCTGGACTTTTATGGAAATAAACTCAAAGTCTAAATTCATTTATTTCAATTTTATACGCGCTTTTATTTCGCGATTTTACTTGTCACAGTGATAGTTCCCTACCTGACGTCAGGCAAAATCCTTGCCTCTGTTTAAAAGTCGTTTGAAAAACAATTTTTTATGTAGCGTTATTATTATTATAACGCTACATAAGTAAAAACGTACTTTATTATTATTATATGTATGAACAATATGTATTATATATGATTATATGTGTAGTATTAGAATTTATAGCATGCATATGTGGTTTAGTTTGCAATATTTTTATGTACTTAGGTAGAATTTTTTATTACCTTATATGAAGTACTTTCGCCAAAGGTTGTCTGGGAGAGATCGCTTTAGCGATGAGATCGCCTTTGTTCACCTAAACTACTTTATTATTATTTATTTTTTAATGTGTTTCTCTTTGTAGCTTGTTCTTTAGCGACACGTCTTTATCGGTATAGCGGTAACTAGCATGGACGAAGCATTCCACCAAGAAAAAATTAAGACGGTGATGAATTTGATAAAAAGATGTCCCTTTCACAAGGAATGACTTGGCAGGAGCCATCATTATCAAAAGCCTTTATAATATTCCTCAACAGGACTAAAGACCTCTCGCAAAGGTCAACCACGCAAGGCAGACGGGTTTATGATCGTAGTGGATGGTAGTAGTAGCACAAAGGACGCTATGACACGCACGATTTATCGTCGCCACATGGCACCGTGGCCAGTATGTTTCATCAAAGATAATTTAGTTTTTATTTAATGTCTAGTACCCTATAACTTTTTCATTGGATTACCAATTTTGTGTTTTTCGTACGTTCACTATTGTTTATCACAACTTTATTATGATTGACGGCCGATTGGCGCAGTTCGCAGCGGCCCTGCTTTCTGAGTCTAAGGTCGTGAGTTCGATTCCCACTACTGGAAAATGTTTGTGCGATGAGCATGAATGTTTTTCAGTATCGGGGTGTTTGTATATACATTCTAAGTATTTGTTTGTATATGTATATTATCCATAAAAATATTCATCATTCATTTTAGTACCCATAAAACAAGCTACGCTTACTTTGGGGCTAGATGGCAATGTGTGTATTGTAGTAGTATATTTATTTATTTATTTTATTATTTATTTATGCCTCCTATGGTTGTTGGTTATCTTTTAATTCTAAAAAATACCTTCTGTGGGATCCACGAAAACTACACGAAGTAGGCTACACTTTAAAAAAATATTGTCATTGACAAATATTATCGATAACAATTTCATTTATTAGACTCCCGTGGTTGAACGCACACTATCTTGTCATTCGACTAATGCAAATAAAGGTGCGGCCATTTTGATTCTACCGCCATTAACTTAATTAAACAACGCGGCAAACATCGAACAAATTTGGGTATTTTAATGTCGCCTAGCAAAAAACACCGATGTTATTATCCACCAATATATGTTTTTGGGGGGCCCTTAAAGAAATGGTTGAACAATATATATGACTGCTTATTGGCGCAGTGGGCAGTCACCGTGCTTTCTGAGCCCAAGGCCGTGGGTTTGATTTCCACACCTGGAAAATGTTTGTATGAAGAACATGAATATTTTTGAATGCCTGGGTGTTTATATGTATATATGTATATTGTTCATAAAAACATTAATCAGCCATCTAAGTACCTGCCCATAAAACAAGCTACGCTTACATTGGGGCTAGATGACGTATAGATGATTTCAGTTTCTTTTCATTTTTGCAGAAAGATCGTAGGTTCTATTCCCTGTTCGAGCTGTAAATTGTTAGGCATTGGATTTTTCTTTTAATATTTGTCAGAACGATGATTAAATTCAACGTCAGTGAAGCTGGAGAGATCAGCAAGTACCGTAAAAACTTAAACTTATACCTAACTAGAATTTCAGAGTAGCTTTCATGAAAATGGGTTAACCATTTTCATGAAAGCGAAAGCCGCTTGTGAGGTGAAGTGAGTGAAAGTAACGTTTCCAATACCGCTTTGCCTAACTACCGGCAAAACGCTCAGTAAAGCACTTTTGAATTTTAAAAACAGCGTGCACTACATTCTACAGACTTATTGATACGAATATTTTCCATTTATCCAAACTAACATTATAAATGCGAAGTTGTGTTTGTTTGTTTGTCCTTACTTTACGCCCTAACTAAGCAATCCATCGAGTTAGCTGAAATGGGGGAAAGTTACATAGGCTACTTATATCCCAGGAAAACTAACAGTTCCCACGGGATTTGTAAGAAAACATAATAAATGCCTACGACAAACGTGAAACAATTGAATTGCGTAAAATCTGACGACTGCTTATGTTAAAGCAAAATCGTAATTCCTTACGTATGTCTCCTTAAACACCCAAACCCAAAACAAAACAGAAACCGTGCATTGGTATTAGTACTTTCGTAATTGCCATATTTAAATTGTCATATTTGGATGATGCATTCACCATATTAATTTTGTTTTCAGTATAGTTATTACCTGATTAATACACAGTTTCCTTGACTGGTTTCGGTCACGGATGCACGCCCTATATATTTGGCGGCTCCAACACTACCGACAAGAGATCAGGCGCAGGACAGACAGCTTAACGTGATTTCTGGGCCACAAGAGTGAATCGTCGGCAATTTCCTTACCAAGTTAATAATTTGCGACAGAAAAACCCAATACCCATATTTTTTCACGCATCCCTCTATATGGGTATCTAATGAAAAGGCTTGAGTGTGTCGAAAGTGGCAGACTGTTGGTGTGGCAGTTGGTGTTTAAGTGGGTGAGTGTCAGTGAGTGGCGTTGGGTATGACAGTAAGTGTTTAAGTGGGTGAGTGTCAGTGGGTGTGGTTATGGAAGTGGCGGTGGGTGTGGTAGGGGCAGTGGCAGTGGATTTGGCTTTAGGTGTGGCGGTAGGTATGGCACTAGGAGTGGCTGTGACTGTGTGAGTGGATGAGGGTGAAGCTTTGGGTGTGGCGGTGGTTGCGGTAGTGGGTGTGGCAATAGGAGTGGCTGTAGGAGAGCAATTGAGAGTGGCTGAGGGTGTGGCTATGGGTTTGGTTATGGGCGTGGCAGTGGATGTGGCTGCGGGTGTAGCAGTGAGTGTGGCGCTAAGCGTTGCCGTATATGGGAGTTGGTGTGGCATTGGGTGAACAAGTGGAGAAGCAGAGCCGAGTGGTAACAAATGATACTTTTTCAATAATCTAGTCTCTATATAAATGCTAATGAGCCCGTTATTGGTATCCTAAGAAAGAGGTTTCTGTAAAATCTATTCCTAAAAGAAAATATGCAGGGGTCGGAAGGTTGTATAAAAGTCCTAAAATTCGAAAAATCCACAAAGGGCAAATATAATACTTCTACAATTACACGTACAGTAATTTAAATTATTTTACGGATATAAAGACGCGGTCCATAACTACTTGAATTATAAAAGTGATTATTATGGAGAAATTACGGTAATCTGAGTCCTTGACATTTGTTATTAATAACATAACCTTGAGAAATGCACGCATACTCCGGCTAGCTGTTTAAAGTCATTCTAGGTTATTTATTTGCTTCGGTCAATTATTTGCCTACCTAAACAGAAAATTCAGAGAATTCTAAGAATAATGTCGTATTAAAAATGACCTTGTGAGAGTTTAGACTGGTACACTTAAGGTTCCTTTCTACGTAAAACTAATTTGCCGCACTTAGAGACATAGTTATAATAATAATAATATACTTTATTGGGCACAAAGAAAAAGATACATTTGTTATCAGTTAAATGATCTAAGTAATTGGTACAAAAATCTATAGTTACATACAATTTTTACTAATATATTGTAGGTGAAAAACTTCTTCCCCTGTACTAGAATTTAACCTGTATTATAGGAGGCAAACATTGTTAAACCACTGCCCAAAAAGGAGTGTAATATTTTTAAGCGTTCATGTTTACATTCGAATTTAGGTTTAGCCCCCCTAGAGGCATCTATTCTACAAACGTGACCAGCCCATTTCCGTTTTAGTAGCCTATCTCTTTTTGTTATGTCTTATATTTTTGTCTTTTTTCTAATATTTTTAGTGCTCACTTGATACTTTATTCTAATAATCCTTTTTTCTCCTTATGCTAATACTGATTTGTTTGTTCTTGAAATTTTCTTTAGACTACAGTATTCATTCCACGCTATTGCAATCCTTCTTTGTATTTCCTTTCTTGATTGATTTTCAAAGGATACTTACCGGCCCAGATACGTATATTCTTGAAAAACTCTAATTTTCCGACTTTTAAGATGATATTTTTGGTTTACCATTTGATAGTTTCTTAGTTTTTGTGGGGTTTAGTGTCAACCCTACGGTTTGGCTCTTAAGTTCAAATGCTCGTATCATTCCTTCCAGCTCATTTAAATTTTTAGCGAAAGTAACTATATCATCTGCAAATCGTAAGACTCATTCCAGCACGGAACCGAAGATTAGCAATGATGAAGGATCGCCTTGTCGGACGCCTTTTCTATTGGGAAATTCTTTGCCTTCCCTTTCTAGTTTTATCTTTGCAATTCCATCAAAATATACGTTGTGTATAATGTGAACATAGGTTGCGTTCACACCTTGTTAAAGAAGTGCCATCCATATTGCGTTATGCTTTAAGGAGTCAAAGGCCTTTGTAAAATCTATAAAATACAAGTATTGCGTATTCGTTAGCTTTCTCTATAATTTGCGTTACCGTTTGAAGTTGGTCAATGGTTGAAAACTTTTTACGGAAACCTGCCTGTTCAGTTGGTGGATTTTCCTCTATAGTCTTTAATAATCTGCCCAATTATCTTTAAAAATATTTAATAAATGTCTGACAGTAGACTGGACGATAGCTATTTTAGTCACTGCTGTCTCCTTTTTTGTGTAACAGTATAATTTGAGATTGTTGATTTGTCCGTGGCATTCGTGAAGTCAGGAGAAGCCGTCCACACAAATCGTAAATCTAACCTCACTTATAATATAAAATGCGAAGGTGCATCTGTTTGTTTATTTTTACCAATATTTGCGTCAACCTCTGCACCGATTTCAATTAAATTAAGTACATATATAGCTTGCATCCTGGAGATAGACATAGGGTATAACGGGTAACGTTCCTGCAGTATAATTAAAAAATAGAAAATTGCTTTTGTATGCTTAAAAACTAAACAAATTTTGCATACATCCAAGAGATGGGCAGGGTACTTTTAAGCCAAGGAACATATAAGGTAATGTTGTTGCAGCCTATGTGCTATTTCAGACAATAATCTATCCCTGTGCTAAATTACATCCATATGCTCATCAGTTCATCTGGCAAAATATAAAACTTACATCTAAGTTATGCATTTATAATACAAACCCTATTCCTTTTCATAGGATTAAAGTAAGGTTTTTTGATATCTGACAGTTGACACCACGGAATATTTTTACTCTATGGCAGATGTTAGGAAGAGACACTACATAGCAAAGCAACCAAATAGATTAGGCGTCAATGCCAGTCTGCCCAAACAATTATTACTGTACATACTAGTTATTTAAGTATCACTTGTACTATGTATTAATAATGTTATACCTACAAACTTTCATAAAAAAATATGCAAGTAATACGAGGAAAATAATTTTCGTTCGTAGTTTTATTACAATTTTTTCTTCGTAGTGTATCATATATTTTAATAGAAGTTTCATTCAAAAGCAATGTTATTAAACAAAATAGTTTTTACCCTAAATTAAGTTTGGAGCCTTCTTTTATATGTAGTAGGACTACACCCGCCATAAGACTCCGCTCTTCCATCACTCCTATGCACCTACCTGTCTCCAAACACATGAGTCCACGGCAGCAGTCACCGTTAGTGATACAGGGTGCGCTGTAGCAATGGGTGTCATCGGCATCTTCTATACGGTTGCCTTCCAGAGCCTCAGCATAGATCTCTTCGGGTTCCACCTGGCAACATCCCTCGAGTTAAAATCATTCGGGTAGGTACACAACTGGTACTACCGCCATGCTTATTTCTGCCGCAAAGCAGTATTGCTGTCGCAAACCAGCATTGCTGTGTTCCCGGTGGTTGAAGAGCGTGGTTGCCGGTGCTACAGGAACAGGTGCTTAACACCTACATCTCAGATTAATGTACACAGGGCGGTACTTTGCAGGTAGTGGCACACCCTTTGAAGTGTTGCTCTGTTCATGGCGATGGGTTTCTTACCATCAGGTGGATCAATTATATTACTATAAAAAATACAAGGTCATTTGGAGGCTACTAACCCCTGACCTAAGGGATCAAATGACGTCATCCGACTGGGTAACGTCAAAAGGTCACTGGTCACAATATTGAGTGAGCTGTTAATCGTGACCTTTTGTGGGAGGCGATCCAAACGCTTCGCTGGCTCATTGAAAATCACTTTAGATCTATTTTTAGTTAGGCGGCATTTTAACAACCGCATAACCCGTACTAAAATTATAAAACCAATCGAAAAGTCTCAATTACTTTTATAATATTAGTACGGCACATAATATAAATGCTTGCATGCTGGAAATTGGTATGTTATACTTTTTATCCCACGATTCAATAAATGTCATTGAGTAAAATAATGTTACCTGTCCATAGGCGTAATGGCGGTACGGCGAACGGCCGTAGCCCATGTTGGCCAGCATGTCGGAGCTGAACCGGTTGAACAGACCACCCCACGCGTGGGCAGAGCCCACGCACACGATTAACAGTAGGGTGCTGAAGGCCATTGCGCTGCTGAGGAACATAACATTTATTATAACTTTTATTTAGTATAGTTTTTTGTGATATTAGCATATATGTTTACATAATTGTGTAATGGTGATCGTTCGACAACTTAAACCTAAAGCTACTAGGTTAAAAGGTTACGTCAACTGTGTACCTATTGATGTTATAAATGACTAACTGACGGTAAATTTTGTTTAGCGGTTTGATTAAGTAAGTATATGTTTAGACCGCCTAAACGTACCATACAAAATCGGTCCACAATCATCAAAGTAATTTACTCTTTGAACACTTTTCTAATAAGAAAACTACGAGAAATTGAGTTGCGCCACAAGTTTGCAAAAGTTTCATCATTAAAAGAAGCCACAAGGTGTTGGACTTCGAAAAGGCGAAATTAATCAAAGAAACAAAAGTTCGTCAAGAGAAATTCTCTTCGAACAATTTCAGCGTTATTATTTTGGTTTCGAACGTTATTTTGAAGCTATTAAAACTTGGGAACGATATTTTGGTTGATGAGAAAGTTGAATGCCCAAAATAATATATATCTTTATTCCCCTAATTTAAAAAAATCATTTTCAACATCATTATCAACCCATTTCAGGGCAAGGTTTCATCTTAGTGCAGGGTAAGAAGGGTAAAAGCCGTAGTTCACCACGCTGGCCAAGTGTGGATTGATGGCCTTTACCCGCCTTTGAGATCATTATGCAGTACTCCCAGGCGTACAGGTATCCTCCCGATGTTTTCCTTCACCGTTAAAGCAAGTGATACTGAAATAAATAAAATAAAAACGCACCTAAGTCTAAAAGGTCTTTGCGGTGCTCGCTAATAATCGAACTCTGTCTCCCCGAATAGCAGGCCGAAACTTTAACCACTATGCTATAACCGCACAAACCCTTAAAAGTGTTAGAGTAGAAGTTATTAGTTGGTGTCCTAAAATATTACCTAACATAAATTGTGCGTAGATAAAGTCGTTATTCTATATCGAAATTTCTGTAAATCGATTTTAATGTTTATTTATTCAGCATAAATATGGCTTATTGGCTAATAGCTTTGTTATAAGCAAAGGGCAGAGTAAAGACCAAATAAATTTATATTTCTAATAATATCCTATCGCAAAGAATTTTTTTTTTTCAACCAAATTTAAATAAATTCCTAAATGGCCCCTGTAAGTAACTAGTAGTTGAGTAATTTCGCGAAATAAAACCTTATCTAGATTTGTTATTTTTCCTGTTGAAAAAATATGCTTCGGCGAAAAAATTAACATCACAAACGAAATAATTGGGTACGTACGCCCACTAACAGAACGGAAGCTTCACGGAATAAATTGTTTGGAGCAATTTTAAATTACCTACATTATAATATTAAAAAGCCGCGATTTCTGGAGTGGGCTTGTATACTAAATGTCGTTTAATTTTTTATTTTCAAAATTGATTACTTACATTTTTATTAGTCATGTTGAACTTTTAATTAGCTTTATTATAATTCAAAATAGAAGTGTCTGTTCTATTATGATTAAAGTTATTAAAGTTTTCGTCATTGCTATTATAAAATGGCAGGCGGACGAAATCGTAAAATGTTGAGTGTAATCTACAGCTTTTATAAGATGCTACTAAAAAGTATTTTTTTTAGAGACGAAATAATTTTATCATAATACCCTACTCATTTTTTTAAATCATGAATGAATTGTATTTGCATTTAAAAGAAAGTTAACCATAGAACCAGAGTCCTCGACAAGAAGAAACAATCAAAAGCGCTTAAATCGATGAGGTTGAGTCATCATATAAATGAGTTCCCATGATTACCATCAGGTTCCACCATAAGATCAGCTCCATGCCATAATAACATTTCATTGGATCCTGATTTACACATGCAAAATTTAAGATCAATCGGCCACCCAATTGTGGGTCATAAATATTATTATTAAAGGCCCACATCACAGACAGGACTAGTGAAACTAAATAAAAGCCGCAAAATAATAAGTGGACGGACTATGAACAATTTCACCAAAGTAAACTCCTCGCTTCATTCGGGCGAGTAATTTTATTTTAGTTGAAAATGTAATTATGACACTCAACTTTTCCATGCAGAAAATTAAAAAAGGTTTAAATCGCAAACAAACTAATTGGAACGTAAATGGAGGCGTAATATAAACAATGTTTTAATTAAAAGTGTAAGCTTTTTTTGGGACTCGACAAAAGAGAATTTTCCGTAAAAATTTTATCCCTTTATTACCATTTCACCTAAATCAAAAAAAAATACATTTAATAAAGTAACATTATAAAACAGGCGCGTATTTTAGCGCGTAGGCATGGAGAGAAATTCCTACTAATTGGACATACTAACATTTAATAATAACAAGTCACACAAGTTATAGTGCACAAAGTCTGTTATAATAAATTAGTAGAGAAAATAATTAAGATCGTGACATGATCCGATTCGATTTTAATAGGCGACGTTGCAATTTTTTTGTTTATTCATATGAGCAGTCGGATTCAGTAATACCGAAATTAAATTAAATATATTTATTTAAGTTTTTCCTTAGAAAAAATCTCAATAGATAGTAATTAAAACACCCAAAATACTCAGTACAGTATTTTTTATTTTATCCCAAAATTCAACTTTCATTAGAGGTTACTTTTACTAAATCGCGTAAAACCGATAACTATTGAGTTATAAATATGGTCTAGAATAACAAACAACCTGTGTTTTGCTATGAAATACCACATAGATCATTAGTAGTTAAGTTTTTCAAACTCCATTTAGCAGAACTCAGCACCGAACTCAACGATTCGGCGCATTACGAGACACCTCACAGCAATTGAGTTTAAAATGTGACCCGGTGCGCTGGCAGGATCAATAAATTAATAAATACACCTTTTTATTGTTTTTTTTATTGTTTTGTTGGCACACTGAGTCTGAGTCACAATCTATTTTTAACAGAGTGAAAAATAATTCCATAGGTACTACTTCTTTAATAATAAATCGGTTACAGTTGCGGTATTTGTTTAAAGTCAACGATGATCAATTAAAGATCGTTCGTCTTTAAAGTAGATGTTCATTTTGGCTTCGGTAGTAAATTCGTTCAAAAGATTTTTAATTTTACGCTTTTTGCAAGTGTTATTTTTTTCATATTATTTTACGCATATTTTACGAAAATGATAACTATTTCTTCATTGTAATGTAATAAAATGTACATTAAATCTAAGGTACCTACATACGGTAATTTTCGATTCTATTTTCTAAAAGAAAAACGAATAAAACGCGGTGGTATATCGGAGTGAAAATATTTAAAATAAAAAAGCACCGAATTGAGGGTTTACCTCTTTAAAGTTAATAACCGTCAGTCATTTCATTCATTTTTTCTTTATATTTGCGACATTTTGATTTACATGTTTTATAATTCTATAAATAGGTATGTATAATTTTGTAAACTAAAATTATAATAGTATTTAAAAAGATCTATTGAAATTTCCTGCTAATTTTCCTGTTCAACATTTGATAATTATTCTGAAAACTTTACCAAACGAAAAGGAGTCTTTCAATTATTACACAATCGGACATTATCAAAACTAAAAGTAGACTGTTGATAGATAACTAGCGACTGAAAATTATCCGCACCTTCTTGGTAACCCAGAAATTTACAGATATTCTGAAATTTTCCAATAAAAAAAAATAGCTTTTCGACCATTACAATTTAAACTCTGAAGATTGTGATATTCAAAAAAATCTGTTGTTATTGAAAACCTTTAAAGAAATATTATACTAATTTCAATAGAATAATTTATCCAACATCCGTGCCAGTCCAACAAAACACGAAAATAGCCTTTTTAACAATACAATGAAAGTCTGAAACCTAATTTAAACTACGCGTTTGTGAGTTACACAATCCTGTATTATTCATAACTAAAAATAGAATGGAAAATTATCCTCAATTTTAACCTTACCTGTTACACGTCTGCTTCGTTCAGCGCCCAGGGATCAACTGGCTCCCGGCAGATCTATACCAGGATATCCAATGCGCATGGGTGGGTAGGGCGTGTTTATATTGGTGAGCTAGGGGTGGTTCGCTGTGACGTCATTCACAAAACGCGTGGGTGTTTGCGATTTTCTACTGATATTATTTTGTCGCACAGGGTGTCTATGCTAATATTAGGTACATATATAAAAAAGTGTTTTATCCCCCTATATTTTCAAATTCAAATTCAAATTCAAATCCATTTATATCAAGTAGGCCTACTTTATAAGCACTTTTTATACGTCAAGCATGTATATTTATAGTGACTCTACCACCGGTTCAGAAAGCTGATTCTACCGAGAAGAGCCGGCAAGAAACTCAGTAGTTGCTCTTTTCCAACATCAACATTTACAATCATTTTTCTATCTTGCGGGAGATGAGAGCGAGGCTGGCTGCTTCCAATCTACCTTGTCATTGAGGAATTCATCAAATGTATAGTAACCTTGCTGTACTAGATGCGTTTTTACACATTTTTTAAATGTATGCATTGGTAGGTGAAGAATTTCCATAGGAATCATGTTGTAAAAGCGTATACTCAACCCCACAAAGGAGTTCTGCACCTTTCGCAGACGGTATGCAGATATCACTAATTTATGTCCGTTTTTGGTACTTAAGTCGATTGTTAATTTCAGCTTCTTGTTTATAAATTGAATCAAGTTACGGAGAAACAAAAAAATGCTCACAATATTAGAATAATAAATATAACATACAATAAACACACAGATACATCCGAATACACACATACAAACACAATGATACACATACACACACACACACTAAAGAACACATTTTGTCATTGCTTCTACAGTATTTGTATGCTAAGCTTATTGTTTTTTTTTCCTAATTTTTTGTTTTTATTGTATTCAACCTGGGAGGAAGTGATTTGATCCACGACACAGGGAATCCAAGTGTGCAAATCACAGACTTTATCGATGATAATGATAAGTGTTTACGCCGTATTCGAATTTGTCGGCTTGAAACGGCCTTCAGAACATTATGGAGAAATCTTCGGCAACAGCGCTCTAGTCTGCGCCACAAATTATGATTTAATATTCTTACCTTCTATTATTTATGTAAAACATATGTAAGCAGTACCAATACCTACTTACTAAATGTTAAAGAAAAGTGTCCGGTTATTTTTAACTGAGGGTTATCTTTTGAGTGCTTAAAAATATTGAAAATATCTTATTATATACATGTTCTTACTTAAAACAAAATTATTTGCGAGTATGTTTGCCTTTTCAGATGTTAAGTACGACATTCATAGACTTCTACACCAGCAAACTCACGAGTAAGTGCACATTTTTGTTACGGGCAAACGTCGGATGGCATATTTAGAATTTAACTATTAAAATGTCTTAACTTTAAAAAATAAATTTATAAATCGAAAGATTTTTTAAACATCCTGTAGTTGTCGCATTGCTATTATTTTATAGTAAGTAGGTGTCAAGCTTGATTTACCTTTACTTCTAACATTGAATTTCAAGTAACACTGTCATAAACTACTGATTTCGGTTTTGTATTTTACTACTAAACTTCCAATAGGCACATTTGTACCTATATAGCTGCTGAGCAACAAGCTCCCTTTTAGGCCTTTAGGCTGTAATAGAACAATGTTGCTTGATGACAGAAACAAACACGACAATAGGACCGGACAAGATCTATAATAACAAGCTCTACTACTTCCTGAATACCTAAATATAAATTATTCTAATTTGGAGATCCCCTTCAAGTAAAGCCGTGGACATTAAATTGTTGTTTATATTTATATAGATTAGCATTTAGCAGCGATCCCACATGATGGTAGGTGATGACGAAGCCTAACTTAAGTTTTAATTTTTACTACTTTATCTTAAACGAAAGCGCCTCCTACACCCTCTGTGGTTTTAAAACTTATTCTCTTGGTAATTATTGCTATTATTTTGTAGTAGGTGTTAGATTATTTTGAGGGAAACATCATAGGTGTTACGACAAACTAACAAAAGCGTGCACGTCATATATGCGCAAAAGCACTGCCTACTGAATTTTTTAACTAAAACTTATTTAGATGGAGGATATTTATATTTAAAGCGAAATTCTTGATTTTTGCCTACTGAGAAAACACCTGTGTTTGCCACTGCTTGTTTTTGACCGGCTACAACTCCACGGTGCTACAACTCGCCTCCTGAAGACTGTGACAAGAAAGCCTTCGAACATAACTGCAATCCATGCTATACGTTCGCCAAGGCATGCCTACGTCTTTGACCACAAAATGCTTAGAACAAGATTGCTCGCAATCATAGAGTTGTTTTCGAGGATCTAAATCTGTAACGTCAAAGTAAATTGGACCTAAAATTCCTCGAACTAAAGTCGCGAATCCTGTAATGAAGACACGTTGATTACTAAGTTGCTTGTTTAGAGCGCTAAGCAAGGACAAACAAACTCTCGCATTTATAATATAATCATCATCATCATATCAACCCATTACCGGCCCACTACAGGGCACGGGTCTCCTCCTACAATAAGAAGGGGTTAAGGCCGTAGTCTAACGAGCTAGCTCAGTGCGGATTGGTCGACTATAATGTAACATTAATATATTATTATGGCATTGTACATTAAACTTTGCTGATTTAAATGCCCTTACTTTAAAAACATACAACTTACATACAATCCTCTAACCATTTCACCTTTTTGGACTTAGGCTATATCTATAGAAAATATTTGATAGCTCTAAACAAAAAGAATCGACTTTGATAGTCGAATCTTTTTCAAAAATTTTCCCTAACTTTAAAAACAAAGAACTTTTGTGCGTTCTTTCAACCACCATTTTACCTCTATAGGGCTAGATTTTTGAAATAATCAGTAGACGTAGACTATTTAACAGTCTGTGTTATCTTCGGTTTACCTGTGAAGTTTTCATAAAAATCGATAGATAAGTCAGACATTAGCCGAAAAAAGCATCTTATGAAGCTACGAAAAGTGTAAGAACAACTGAAGTTTGGTACTGAGATTTTCATTACACAAAAGTAATTACAAACCATTCGTATTTTACAATGATATTTCGGTCATAATTATCCAGTTATGACCTAAATAACATTTTGCAGCAGAATTGAAGAATTTTGAAGCGTCGGAGTAAATGCTTTTTCACTCTGAACTTAGCCTTATGCACCACCCCACCTCAATCCACATACAAGCACGTTGAAAACAATTTCCTGAAAGTATAATATTTAATACCTTTTAAATCGTCAGTTTATTCTAGGAAATAGATTTAGCTCGTTCATGTTTTGGAGTTTAAATAGTACTTGCTGTATAAGACCAGTTATCCATTATTTAGCTCCACTTTCAGGTTCAGTCAAGAAGAAACCCATTATAGGTAAGATTTTTAGATACTGCCTTTATCTAAAGGTAACATTCGCGTCCCTCTCCGAATAATCCCGCGTTCGATCCTCGAATTGGACAAATTTTTAACCGACTTACAAAAAAGGACGAGGTTCTCAATTAAGCTATATTATTTTTTTAATGTTACTTAGCTCAGAACTCTGTCATTTATACTGTTTACTTTATACATCCCATGTGGTCCCATTTTTCATCAGGCCAAGATCTGTCTAAGGAGTCCTGGAGAAATTGAGGGAACTCTTCAAATATTATAGGCACACCTATTGCGATTTGAGTGTTGAAGTAACTTGAGCATTTGCTATCGAAAGCACCATTTGTTCAAGTGAAACGGAACGGTAGTATTACACTGGTTGCGCTTGGATTATGAGATCCTAAGCCCAGTAGTGTCCATCCTGAGTAGAGTAATGATGATAATGGTGATGCTGATAATGAAGATGATGATGGCGAGGGCGAGGATGAGGGTGATATCGGTATTTATGATGACTCCGATCCTACAAATCGTTCATACTACACGGTTTTTATTCTTTTTATTGAGTGGAGTTCCGGTTTAATAATACAACAATCCCTTATCTTCCCTTGGATGTCGTAAAAGGCGACTGTCTGATTTAAATCGCAGTAGAAATAACACCTCGAATAAACAGGTGTGATACTGTTACCTACTTTCGTGAATAAAAGATGATTACATTTTTACCCTTGGTGCTTATTTCATCAAGAAAAACAATGAAAATAATAGAAAATATAGAAAAGAGGTAATGTGGGATAAGGGCAGGAAGAAAAAGGAGACTTGAGTGAAGTCACAGTCAGTTTACATAACTTCTATAGACCTAAATAACTGAGTTCACAGTCATTTAAGTCTATATAATTCTAATCAGACGTTTAAAAATATTATAAAATTCCCCTTAGTTGCCCTAGATCATTCCTATTTTGCAGCCTGAGGTATTAATCGGCGTAATTATATCAGCTTTGCGCATTTTTTTTCACTTTGTTTCTATTTTTCGTGCATGAGACACTTACTCGCAGAGGTAAAACAAAACTTAAAACTAGGAGAAGCTGGAAAAAAATCAATCAATTAGTACAATTTTGCAAACATAGTATCGTTGAATTTGAATTCGCTGAGTTGACGGCCAAACGCTGAGTTTTCGTGCATCTCCACAACTCCAGTTGTGGAGATGCACGAAAACGAAAAAAATTGGTACTTTAAAGCAGATTTGGCTAAATTAGTGTAAATTTACTCTAGCAAAGGGCAATAAGTACCGTGAATTCCTGCACTTTCCTATACTTAAGCACTATTAAATAAAATAGCAAAATAACAATACAACAGTAACTTTATTAAATAAACCGACTCCCTACCAATAACAAGTAACATTCGTGACTATCTCAAATGACAAGTATCAGTAGAAGTAGCATTGATGTCAAGCTCAAATGAGCAAGTTGAGCAATGCCTGTACGACCATGAGGACCAGCTGTAGTAGAGCAGGCAGCAGCCCACCGCCAATACCCTGGAGAACGTCTTCGGCCAAGTCTGTGATAGCAACCACCAGGGAGCTGAGTAGACCTTGGACATTAGCGACGCTGGTGTTTGACTTCGGATTTGCGCCTGTCGCATATTCTGGCAGTGACCTTGAGAAATTAAAATTAGCTATAATATAAGATATAATTATAAGGTTTCAGTGGTCCACGATCGGGCACTTGCGTTTAGACACCGGATGTGAGGCATTTCATTAACTTCGACCAGAATTTCGCTTATTTAACCCAACATCTACGTTTAGCGATACAATGGGGCAGTTGCACAACCAATATATCTCAATAAAAATTGCAAAAAAAAAAAATTGCAATAAAAATAGTGCGCAATGTATAAAAAATCTATTTTATTTAATAAAATATATTTAAAAAATCTGGGGTACTGGGATTGTTCTTTAGATACTTATTTGGTATTAACTGACTGAGTGCAATTATGATAACTGAACATCAGCCCAATAACTTGTGGACACTAGTGTTGGGTACACTAAATGCACACTAGTCTAAAAAAATAATTTTAGACAATTGCGCATTTGGAACCCAAGAAGAAAAAAATAAATTAAAAATAATAAAAAAAATATAGAAAATTATCACAATAACTAAAGGGCAAATTAGGGCAATAGAGTTCGCGCACCACTTTGCAATCAAGATCGCCTTCAAGCAATAACTACTGAACTACGTATTATAATTCCACGTTTCTTGCTATAATTCAATATTTGCTTTTGTTTTGTCCTCTTCAATACTGGTTTACGAAGAAAGGTAAATCAGACGAAAACCAAAGAAGCGGCCAAAAATCGATAAATTGGAAATTGTTCTGGTATGGCATTTGCAAGTTCAGATTATTTTACTTTTCATGAATAGTTACTATCAAAAGAATTTTAGGTGTTACGACGCTCGCCAGGTGATCTATTTTATACAGAATAACTAGTGGTTCCCTTACAAAATTACATCCTCTATTCTACGCTAACAATTCTGTGCTATTATGTTTCGCTAGGCGTTTCGGACTGTTTTTATTCTTGTTCTAGTCTTACAGGTAGCGTGATGCTACTTAGTCCATAGCCTTTTTGAAATTCAACTGGAACTTCCAGAGATTAGCGCGTTCGAAAAACCAAAAAAAAGTCAGCTTTATTATTAGTAATGAGTATATCTTACCTTAAAAAGTTGACTATTGCCAAAGCCTGCGAATATAGCTTCAGTAAAGAAGTTTCCAGAGCACCTAAATCGACTGGTATGACAGCACTAATAGCCGGCGGTAGAGTATCAAATATAGATAGCAAGGACAGAAGAAGGTTGTACACGTTGTTAAGAAGTGGAAGGAGAATGTTCACCAGTGGGTATACCGCTGGGAGCTGGATACTGCTGGTCGCTGATACTGGACTCTGGAAGATTGATACATTTGATTCTATATTCCATTTTTTATAACTAATGTAAGGTAGTTTTAAATATATAAAAAAAACAAGTGCGATACAGTAAATAAAAACAAACAAATTTAAAACATATTTTTTTATAAAAAAAATAACTTTAGTATGGTTATTCGCACCTTAAAAATTTTAAAGTTTAAATAATCTCGCGGAAATCGTTATTTTCCCGGGATGACATGTATCCGAAGACCGTCCTAAGGATGCAAGCTGTACGGGAGCTTAGTTCGTACGCTTGACTATTCCTCCAAGATGTTGCTCCGAGCTTTTGTTTTTCTCGGGGACTAAGGTCTAACCATTCATCTTTGGAAGTCGTATATAAAACGCTTATGTGTGTGTCAATACACACACAACTAAGGTGAAAAAATATCGATATATTACGACTGTGAATTCCCACTGTTTAAGTCACTGGCGACAACGGCGTTGCTATTATAAATCATCGTCACCATCATTTCAAACCATTACCGGCCCACTACAGGGCACGGGTCTCTTCCCACAATGAGAAGGGTTCAGGCCGTAGTGCACCTCGCTGGCGGATGCGTATTGCTGGGCTCAACACGCCATTGGGAACATCATGAAGAACTCTCAGGCATGCAGCTTTCCTTACGATGTTTTGTTTCACCGTTGAAGCCAGTGATATTTAAATTGCTTAAAACGTACATAATTCAAAAATGTTAGAGGTGCGTGCTGGGATTCAAACTCGGCTCCCCGAAAGTGAAATCGAAGTCCTACCCTTAGGGCTATCAAGTATCACCGTTATATACACATGGCAATATTACAAATATATTGTACCAAATGCATTGCCAAGATATTGATTTGAAAACTAAACTTACCGTGAAAGCAAAAACTGCTACAATAACTAACGCAAGCGATACTATTTTAGACATTTTAACAAATTATATATATTTTATATATATTTACTCTAAAATACGTATTTTTGTGTAAAACCTAAAAGTATTTCTAAAATATAAATATAGTACCACGTTATATATTAAATACATTGCGATACATATACAAAATTGACCTTTGTTTAGATAAGTGTTTGAGTCATTGTTACCTAATTTATTGCTATGCTTTTAGTTAGTTTATAGTTGGTAACTACTATCGATTATAGTTGTTATCAATTACATAGTTACATAATAAATTCGAGAGAGAGGTAACCCAACGAATTTAGATCGGATGAAATGCGTTTGGAAAACTAAGTGACTATTTTGTGCTTAATATTATGTATAACAAAGGTTAAATGAGAGATCATTTAATCTTTGTTAGACATAATATTAGTCTTTATAAACAAAAAGCTGAAAAAACCAATCGGATGTACATACACAAGAAATATTTGCATAATATTGTTTGCGAAATTGTGCATAAGTCTGATGATATAACGAATGTATTTTTATTCTTATTTGCAAAAAAAACGTTAACTCCACTAACAGTTTACTTTTAGTCGAGGTAACGTTTTAACGTTTTAAAACAATTTTAATACATTGTTACAACTGTTTTAATTAACAGATTTATGAACTCAAACAAAATCAAGTTTCGGTGTCATAATATGAAATGGTTTTAGGGAAAAGTTCGGGTTATCTGTATAGTAGGTAATAATAGACGTACCAAGCAGATGGCCCTCCTGATAGTTTTTGGACAACCATCGCATATTATTAGAGTAACACTTCGCAAGGCAAGGAACAGGTCCTACTGCATCCGTCAACCTGAGGCGTAGGTGTTAAGCCTCCTGTAATAACACCGGCAAGTGGCAACCATGCCGTTCAGACCGGAACCTAGCATTGTAACAATGCTGCTTGATGCGTGCGATATATAAAATGGGCCCAAGAGAGTCATTAAGGGATAAATTTAAAAAAGTTAAAATAATGACGGTGCATAGTCAGTACATATATGAAAATTTAATTTATGTCCATAAAAATATATCAAAATTTAAAAAGAAAATGCATTGTAACAATATAAATATTAGAAGCAAAAATAAACTCGTTGTGCAGTTTACTAGGCTACACAAAATTGCAAATTCATTCAAGGGCAATTGTATATTATTTTATAACAAATTACCAAATGAAATCTTTGAGTTGTCTCTCAATAAGTTCAAAGTTTATATAAAACGTAAGCTTACAGAAAAATCCTATTATAACATTAAGGATTATTTAAACGATAAAAAAGCTTGGGTGTGAATTGCTCTAGCTTCATAGCTTAATTTAAATTTACTGGAAGATGGTGATAACAAAAAAATAAATTTACCCGGCTAAGTTTGTTGTGGGCTCTTCTTAGACCAGGGCGCGTTTGGAACCCTCGTAGCTTTAGATTTAAGTTGGCGAACGAAGTTATCACCATCCCGTTACAATTATGTAAACAATTATGTATGAACGCTTCATAAGTGCCTGTGATACGCCTACATGAATAAAGAAATTTTGAATTTGAATTTGAATTTGATGGCCGAAATAAACATGGCGATAGTACTTCCCCGGACGTGCTCTGCAACAAAAAGCTCTCAAATTGGACTAAAATAAATTATGGATCATTTTATTACCAAATAATAAATAATCGGTAAAAAAATTATTTCGAACACGTCAGTTTACTGAGCATGCAGAAGGTAAACTCTTACGACTCTCATTTGATTTAGGCCGCTAATTTAGACCATCTTGGACCTTGGTTTAGAAGCGGTGACCTGCCCTTTCGTGGAGACCGAGTTCGAGCCCCGGCGCGCTGACCTGACCACTGACTGACAACCACTGACTTTTGGAGTTATGTACGTTTGTTAATTTAAGCAATTTAAAACCACTTGCTTTTAATGACTTTTCATAATGTTCTTAACGGTGTATGAAGTCTACCAATCTGCACTTGGCCAGCGTGGTAGACTACGGTCTAAACCCTCCTGATTCTGAGTGGAGACCCGTGCCCCGTAGTGGGCCATTAATAGACGATGATGAAGCTATTTTTGGCTTAGAATAAAACTGTAGTTCTTACTATTTTGTTTTTTTTATTCCATTACTAGATGACCTTGTGACTTCGTATGTAAAGATTGTCATCTATTGATCCGGATAGGTAGTGTAAGAAAAGGTATTTTTGTAACAATTGCCTTGCACCAATTTCTTATCATAATTAATACTTAGGAAAACCTTATACAATATTATATAATACTCAATAGATAAAAAAATCTAAATATTAACTAATAAACAATTCACTTATGTAACGAATTTTTCATAATTCGTATGATAATAATATATATCGGTTATATATAACTTAAAAGTAATTTTTTCGTGCACACCGTACCCTAATTTACAGTAGTAGTTAGTTTTCTGTGTTATTAGATTAAATAAATTTATTAATATAATAAAAGTTTTGATAAAAATGCATACGAAAATTATTCTATCGTGCTTCACAGTGCTTTGTTTGGTTAGTATATTAATGTAGTTAATTCTTTATTTAGTTTAAATAGTGTACAGGTAGGATAAGTATAAGCAGTATAAAAGAACAGAAAGGTTAAATATGATAAAAAGGGCAAAACATGACAGCCTGGGTAAACGAGATAAAAATAACAAAAGCTCATTTTCTATGAACCGTATTGCTTTGCTTTAAATAAATTAAATAAATATTCATTTATTACAAGCAGTTACCTATAAGTGTTAAAGTATAGTAAGTGCTAGAACTATTTTTGAAGTGGGAAATGCTTTAGGCTCATGAGCTTTTCTTGGGTGACCATATTAAAGGACATACATTCTGATAGGCATTCTGCCTATGGAAACCTGTAACTAACGCTACCAATCGTGATTGTGATCAAGTCAGAAATGAGGAGAACCGTACGAGCGATGTTGAAGTGAAACTGGGAGGGGCCAATAGCTCGAAGAACCGATGGACGTGTTAATCCAAAGATGCTGGAATGGCGACCCCGCACCGGTAAACGGGCGGAAGGTTGGGCGATCCCCAAAGAAGAAGACGAGTTGCTGGAAAGGAACCGTTGGAAACAAATGACCCAAGACTCGTCCCTAGGATAGATTTATGATCAGCAGTGGATGTCAATTGGTTGATATGATGATGATGATCATATCATCTGCACACGAATCAGCAATGTTCTCGATACAAACAAATTACGTGATAAAAATTCAACACAGTTTTCTTTTTCGGTGGGGCCAAATGGCGGTAATAAAAAGGCTTTTAGTGTCATAAAGGCTACAAAGAGGTAAAGAAAACGTGACTGCTCAATGACTTGAACAAAAGATGCCAGCATATATGTCCAACTAATTGAAGAATACGAGTCTCTTTTGTGTCTGAAGAGGTTATTGTTCTAGATAAAGGAAGGCATTTAAAAGCTTTTCACAAATGGTATTTTTCTCGCGAAATATTTTAGACGACGAAATGTCTAAATTGCGTTTTAATTTAAATATCTAAATCGTATAAACACTTTTTTTATTCAAATAACGAACGAATGTAACTATAATGGTGATAGTTACATTCGTTACCTTGGAACTAATGCTATGAGGGTTCCGAACCACAAAAAACCTAGCCGAATAATATTTTTGTTATTACCATCTCAATTGGATTTGAAAAAATCAAGAGCAAACTAGTTTGAATGAACAATTAAGCTTTATCTAAGGAGATGAAAATTTGATTAGTGGTTTAGTTGGTATAAAACCGTGTATTTTGCTAAGTAACGTATCACTTCCCAGCACATAAACTTATTATTTAGGCAAGAATTCAGCCCAGCAAGAATATATCAAAAAACTAAGTTTCTCATCAAGTAATACAATTATTTAAGAACCTTATTAAAACTCTCTAAACATAACAACCATCCATGTACGTAAATAAATTTAATAACTAAAGTTAGAGAAACCAGGCGCAATTTAACTTCCTGTGGATGTCATCCTTTTATTTTTATTGCAGCATCTGAAGCCAAACTAAGAATCCTTTGCTTCAATCTATAACTCAGTTGTACCAAAACAAAAAAAACAAACAAGCAAACCATAATAATCATTACTTTTTTTCAGGTTAAAAGCAGTCAAGCTATGATCCCTGCATACTCTGTGTCCGCCTTGCGTCTGGCCTTTGACGAGATCTCCAATATTTTGCCGGTCGCCAACCAACTCGCCTGCCTCCTAATACCCTTCCTCATAAATCTTATCAACAACCTAAACAATTTGTCAAACATAGTGCAGAATTTAACGCCAGCTTTGCTACCATATTTTGGTTGTACTCTACCTTTACTCTATGCCACTTTAACTGATCTAGCATCTGTGCTATTCCTTTATATAAGTGTACTAATTTCTCTATTTAGATCAAATGTTTTGGCAGCACCGGGTCTCTTGATTGGACTAGTTTCTCAAGTATTGAATCTAGTTTTGGGTGTTCTAACAGGTTTAACTGATGGTTCAGGTTTACTGACTGGGCTTATTAAGTTGATAACGAATGTTTTAGTTGAGTTAGAGAAATTGTTACTTTAATTTGGTTTGTTAGTGTTCTTAGCTATTCAACAAATGTTTTAATAATATGAATATAGGCCTTTATGCCTATAAACACCATAAACAAAATCGACCTTTTTAACCACATTATTTTTATGCTCTATCTTTAGTCTATGCCACCTTAACTGATATTAAAGCATATCTATGCTTTTTTTTCTATGAAGATCAAATATATTTGCTGCACCAGGACTATTTCAAGGCGATTAGTCACTCAAATTTTAAAGCTCGTTTTGGGTTGGGGTGTGAAAACTAATGTTTCAAGTTTAAGACCGGCTAGTCAGTTAAATCTTAAACATTTTTTATTTTCTGCCTTTACTTTTTGCGACTTTAACTGTTTAATTATCATCCGTATTAGAAGTTCATATTTATTTACATTCGTTACAAGGCTTGCGACAAGATTTTTACCACATCTTAGTGTTAAATGGGTGTTTTAACAAATTTAACTGGTGGCTATGGTTTAGTCTGTAATCAAAAGTATACCATACTTCAACCATTGTATACTTTTGATTATGAAATTTATGCTTTAATTTTTTTTTTATTGTATTATTGTTGTTTAGTCACTAAATAAATGATTATAATGTTTCTTCTATGTTTGTATTTCTGTCACACATGTCTTTTACTTCACCAAAATAATTAATTGATTCAATGAAGTCGAATTTAGTTGTAAACTACACTTATTTGACAGACCATCAAAAAGGGTAAATTCGTTTAGTGAAATTTTTTACCATGAAAAACCACCAATCTCAATGTTACTTACTGCCTAGTTGTAATTTCTTTAAAGTTTATGTTTCGCGAATTAATTTTCTTGCGTTCCAAACGTAAATTTTTATGACGACATATTGCTGTCGCAGTGCACTGTGGTCAGTGGTCTGTGGGAAGTTCCGGGTCCAAGACAGGGGCAATTTGAGTTTTTTTTCTGGTCTGGTCTGGTTGGAGGCATCGGCCATAGCTAGTAGTAATTACCACCCACGACAACTCCGTGCCGCCAAACGATTTTGCGTTCAGTACTTAGAAACTGATTAGGTTATGACCGTTATATTAAAAACCAAAACCCGAAACATATATAAAATTATGTTTGTTACAAATGTTGCGCTGTGAAACGAATATCTACGTGATCTAAGCTTTGGTTTTAATGAGAACTGGAAATAGCTATTGCAAAAGTTTTGATTGTTGTTTGGGTACAAATAATAAAACTTTATCCACAGAGAGAGAAATATATCCAACGCTATCGAGAAGATTACACTAAAACTAAAACTCGGCCGCATGTGCCTCCGAGTCTTATGATACCTAATATTTTAGTAAAAAAATTTTACAAATGTTGATGTTTTAATTTGGGTTCAGAGAGTTCCTGAGATTATCATCAAGTATAAAATCAAACTCTTCCACTTCCAAATCACCATCATTATTTTCAGCCTCTTAAACATTTTAAAACATACTGGGTGTGTTTGTAGAATGTTTTAGTGCGTAGACACCAGTTGCTCTAACCTGGGTTGGAGGGCTTAAACAATTATTTTCATGTGAAAATAATTGTTGAAGCCCGGTTATTATCATTAACATGTGTTAATGATAATAACCGGACACGGAAACATTTATAAAATTATAGTACGGAAACATTTATAAAGTTACGGGTAGAACGGAGCACGTAACGCACTCTTCGAGGCACGGTGGTGAATAACGCCAATGTTCTAATATTTTTTTGAGAATTTCAGAGAAAAACCTAATCCATAGATCGAAACCATAGTCATATTAATCCTCACTACTATTATATATATATTATATTTGTTTGTTTGTTTGTTTGTTTTTCATTCACCGCCTTACTAAGAGAATAGGTAAAATTACGATTCCCAATGAAACAAACGGACAAACTGAAATTACAAATGAAACAAACTGGATTTGTAAAAAACTGTAATAAAAACTCGGGCAACCTATTATAAATGTGAAAGAGTATCTGTTTATTTATTGTTTGTTTCAAAAAAAAATCAAAATACATTTATTTCAAGTAGGCCTAATATAAGCACTTTTGAAACGTCAAGTCTGTCTGTCTATACACAACCACGTTTGGTTGCCACTTACACTTACCTACACTTAACAATTGGGCCGCAAGTCATCAAAATATTGATTAAATTTTAAAATAATAAAAAATAGACCATCAGGTCATCCGGGGAAGTAAGTATTAACGCCATGTTTATTTCTCCCACCAAAGAACATTGCTATGTTTCAGTCGAAAGAGCCTAGTTGCCGGTGACATTTTAGGCACTCGAGGCTTTACACCTACGCGTTAGGTTGATGGACACAAGGTGACATTTTGTAGGATGTGCTCCTTGCATGCCCTGCAAAGTGGTGCCTGTTTTCCTCTCACTTACCATAAAAAAAAAAAACCATATACATATCTATTACTTATAGTCATTTCAATATATAGGTTTGTAAAAATTTGAATTTGAATTTTCGAATCACAACAATATTAGGTAATGCATACTGTATAATATGGAATTCTCCTAAATAGTATCAAAATCTAAGGCTATGTTGATTGCATAACCACCCTATCGTTCGTGCTTTATCTTTAGCGATCAGTATTCATTTATGTTAGGTAATATGATTGTCTAATAAACTGTGATAAAAAATACGCACGTTACCTTTTATAAAAAGACGAAAGAATATATATCATCACGTATTAATTAGACAGATTTTGATAACGTTTCATCTTCTTTTCTCGTATATTCTCATTTAATATAATACGATGGTATAGAATAATGTTTAAAACTGTTTTGTTTCTACTTAGCTGTATTTTTATGCTGGTAAGAGCTTCATCTTTAAAATACTTTTATTCATTGTAAGTAAAATACTTCATGCCCTAAACTTACGTATTAAGGGTAAAACTTAATCTTTTTATAAAATGAATAGATGACTGACTGACTGATTTATCAACGCAAAACTCAAACAAATGCCCATTACCGGCCCGCTTCAGAGCACGGGTGGAGACCCGTGCTCTGAAGCGGGCCGGTCCCATTCATCCATTCTCATCGTGGGAGGAGTCCCACGATGAGAATGGATCAGGCTGTAGTGCACCACGCTGGCGGATGCAGATTAGTCGGCTCCACACGCATTTTGGAACATTTTTGAGAACTTTCAGTCATGCGGGTATCCTCACGATGTTTTGATATTTTAATTGCTTAAAACGCACATAACTTGAAAAGTTTTAGGTGCCTCGTACGGATTGGGCTGAAATTTAGCATCAGTCGTATAATCGTTATCGTAGTTTCCATATCTTAGGCGTTCTTTAAGAAAATAATTTTCTTGAATTTTTTTGAATTAATTCCTTACGAGAGCAAAATAGGATTTTGGAATTTGTTGGAATGTTGAGCGAAGGTCGTTCATACAAAAATTTCGACCTCCTATTTGCCTCGCAATAAAAGTATCATTTCGTAATAGCTTCGTAGTTTTAATCTGCTTGCTAGTTTTTTCTACAACATTTATGTATTCATATAAAAGATAATGTTTTAGAGCTCAGACCCACCATGCCGCTGTAGTGCGGGTTGGCGGGTTTTCGCGATTATTATCACAAATAAGAGTTAATAACCAAGGCAGAAATCTTAGCGTGCTTTCCGAGGAAGGAGGGTGGACACAGCCAATATCCAAATTCCGGGCTTGTACATAACAACTTCTTGCCCGCAAATCTAACCTAGGACAGCGTAATCTTTTTTATTTATCTATAGTCCGTTTTCGGGAATCCACGCAGTCCAATTTGCGGGCAAACACATTTAACTAATAGAACGTTCTTACACCTTTACTATGTTATGTACATTTCAATATTTTAGACTTGCTGCTGCCCGTGACTTCGTTCGCATTTGCTTAGTTTTTTTAAAACTCTAGTTACTCAATAACTGATACTAAAACTAAAACTGTAATCTATTTCATTCGTGTCTATCTGTCTGTCCGTCTGTATCTGGGCCACGCATCAAGCTGAAACTACTAAATGAATTCAAATGAAACTTTGCACAATTTCAATTCATACGAGGATACACATAGCATACTTTTTTATCCCGAAATTCAGCTAAGTTCGTTTGGGAGAGGGGATGAAAGTGTTTGACGATTTTACACCATAGCTCCGTCAAATGTCAACCGATTTAAATATTTTTTTTATTACTGGATAGTTTATACTATCAGTTTAGTGTTGGTCAAATTTTGTGTAGATTTAATGAATATTATTGGAGATAGAGAACAGAACACCTCAGGGGACAGCAGCACTTAAGGTTTAACGACACTGAATACACGAAGTGTTGCCACATTCATGAGGACTACAGTGCTAGAACTAAATAAAAAATGTTGGAAATTTTCTTGGTTAATCATAGATTTCGATACTTTCTTTACCGATTGCTTTGTTATGAATATTTGCTGAGGCTGATAGATACGAAGTTATCTTTCAAACTTGCAAAGCGGAGCACCAATCCATTTACTGACTTGGGTCCAAGGTGCCTACCAACGGCTATAAACTAATATGTAGTGCTGCTGTTAAGCCAAACTTTTCAATTATGCAGTCATTTGTTATAGGCAGTTCAAAGAATTTTAAATAAGGCAAAACCAGAGTAGATTTGTAGTAGAGAGAAGGCAAAACCGATTTATTGAGGCAGGTGTAGACTATGTAGCAGTATTCTGCGTCCCGTAATTAAGCGGGCAAAACCGCAGGGCACATCTAGTATAAGAATATATAGATAAATATAATAAAATCTTTCCATTTTCAGGTAACAACTAACCCTTTGCAAGGATTTTATTCTTATCCTTTTATCCATCACCAAGACGACTTCAGGTATGAACGACCAATCCTCGTACAGCCAAGCGATTTCATCTCTTATCCTCAGTTATTTTTGAATCAAAATCAATTGCCACCAAGCCAGAACACCATTACTTCATATAATGACTACTTGCAACAAATATATTTACAGAATTATCTACAAAAAAACTTAGCGGAAGATCAAAATGGCTTTAAAATTAAACATTATGCTTCAGATACTGCAGCTTCTCTTACACCTAATGTGGCCAAAAACTATTATCTAAATTTAGTAGCTGGAAATATACTTAAAAATAAAACTATAGATTGTAAAAGAGAAGGCAAATGCAAAACAAGAGTAAGTAATAAAGGCACACCCAGAACCGACGCTGAACAGAAAACAATTAGTAAATGTAGAAAGAAAAATAATTCAAAAAATAAAATTGATAACAGAGATAGAAATAAATGTTCACGAAAAGCAAAAAATGTAGTCAATAATAATAAGTTTTATACTAAAGATGTGAAAGAATGCAAAGGAAATGGACTTAGGAATAAATCTCATATATATTCTAGACCCACAGAAATAGATGTTTCTGTCGATCTTAAAAAACAGACCAGTGCCAAAAACTCCTACATAAGAACTGCGCAAGTCGAAAATACAAATAAAAACATCAAGTTAGAAAAGGGGCTTAAATGTATTGACAATGAAGATTTAGCTCCGGAAGTATGTAAAACCGATAAACGAAGCAAAAATAAATCAAAGCATTGTAGAAAAGAAATGACAAAAGATGTTTCTTATAATTATGGACAGATAAAAGAACTAGATGATTATTTTAATATAAATGAGGATTGTGCCTATCTAGACAATAGATGTACTCGTAATGATGACAGTGTTAAAAAATATCAGCAAAAATATAACCCGCCGAGTGATTTTTCTTATAATATGGCACCCTATATGACAAACTTTGATTATTTATATAATATGCAGCAATTTCCGTTCGCCAATTCTAATATTTCACAAAGAAGACCAATAAATAGAAGAACGAATAGAAGGAAAAAACAGAAAAAAAGTAATAAAAAGAACTGCGATCAAGTTAAGATAGATTTTCAACAAGCTGGCTGTGAAAAAAAAGTGGATATATATCCGAAATTAGATAATGTTGCAAGAAGTGAACTTGCCTCTACAGTATCGAATAAAGAAGAAGAATCACAAATAGAAAAAACTTGTAAGGCAATCTCTGAAGAATTAAATGTAGAAATTAAAGAATCATTTAAAGACACTGAAAATTCAAAGGTAAATCTTCCAAATGATTCTTATGAATTAAATCATAAAGCAATTTTTGATGAGACGTTAGATGACTATTATCCTGAGTTTCATTCCGATAATTTTTATACAAGTAAAGAAGAATATGACTGGAGTAATTTTCGCGATAAACATTATTATTCTTCTAGCGATATGGGTCAGTTAGGTAGAGAAAGAAGAAAGTATGATAGCACAGATGATATCCCTACAAACCAAAATGGCATACTTGCTAAGAATAATCTTGAACTCAAACCAGCTACTAATATTAAAATTGAAAATAAGGACATGGAACTTTTAACAATCAAAGTACATAATAATAATGTCAATCAGAAAATGACATCTGAGGACGTACAATTTAGGACACCTCCCGCACTTGATTTTCCAGATTTTAAAACAGAAATGATAAACAAGGACCGGAATATACCATTAGCAGAAATCTATTACCAACCAAATAAGATAACAGTTAACAGATATAATAATAATAAAATTTCTACGTTTTCTAATGCGAAGAAAGTCGAATCGAATGAAAAAAGGCATAAAATAATTGACCAAAATTATGTTGAAACTGTTTTAGGCCATTCTAAAGTGGCTAAATATGGTACTCCACCAGTTAATTCCCCGGATTATAGTGACGAGGAACTCAAAACTCCTAAAAATAGTGATGGGAAAACTATTGTGGTAATAGCTAAATCTTTGCCGTATCCAATATAATAAATCTTGATAACCATACTTTTTGTAGTTATAGACGTTAAATCATTTTTTGTAATTTGGTTAAAGGAGCTCATAATTTTAACATTATAACATATTGTATATAATTTATTTAATAAATTATAAAAATAATTAGTAATAAATACAGTGCTTCCGTTTGTAAATTATTTTATTCTCATACCTTAATGTTAAGCAAGTATAATATACACGTAACAAGTAACAAAATAATAACAGTTTTGAAAAATAAACAAATGAGATAACAAAAATCAACTACACCTACTCGTACTTAAACTACTATTACAATATGATCTGCCGTATTTTTTGGTGGCAACATATTAATAGTAATCGATGCTATGTATGGCATTGATGTATCTGTATTATTTATATCGGATATATTTTCTGAAAGCTTACCAACCGATGATGTATCTTTCCACGGTAATCCCAATAACGGTTTTTGTATGCCTGTTTTTTTGGGAAGTGGAGGTAAATCCGATATAGGCATAGGCAATAATATCGGCGTTTCAGAAAGTTTAGGAGTAACTGAATCGTATGGCTGATTAATATTACTCTTTAATATAGATATTTCAGAAAGTCCCGGTTGCAGTACATCGTATGTATTTATTAACGGTGGAATAGCTGGACTAAGTAGTTTATTCGCAGTGTTCCTTATTAATAACGGTTCAGAATATAAAACTGGCGGTGTATCAATTGGACTTATTACTAACTGAGTTTCTGAATTTACTGTTTTTAAGGAAGATGTTTCAGAACATGGGGTTGATAATGTCCCGCTTTGTTCGATTTTTGTGAAAGGATTTGAATTCACAAAAGCTTTTGAGGGGAAAAACCAATTATTTGGTTTAGAGTAAACTTTTGATAGTATCCAGGTTGTATTTTCTATTGGAGGGGTAAATGAATCCTTAGATTGTTTTGGCAAATTGTATTCTAGAAAAGCTGAAATAATACTTTTAGTAATAGCAGGTAAAAAAATATCTAAAAAGTTGCTCAAGTAATCTGTGTAATAGTTGTAATTTGTTTTGTATACTGGATCAGTTATCAGGGATGAAAGAGTGTTTGAAGTTATCGCAAAATTACTCGCTATTGGCATATTATATTCTACTGAACTCTGCTGGGTTGGAGAATCAAGTAAATATCGTGAATATGGAACATAAGGGAAATAATTAAGTACTGCTAGTGGTGAAATATTATCTGTAAAAAACTTATTCTCATAAATATTACGTGATTGAGAATCCCTAAAGTCTAAACTTTTTTCTAAGTCTGACTTATCAATTACTGGTATCAATACTCTACAATTATCTAATAGATTGATTGTTGGATTGCTAGGAACTATAATGTTAGATATACCTGAAAATTACAGCTGATTATTTTCAGTTTCTGTGACTGGTGTTGTAATAGCATTATCAGTCACTTTTTTTCTACAATGACCTTTTCTATTTCTACTAGGATATAAAACATCTTTTTTCGGAATGATTGCACCAATCTCTTGGGTTCTAATATCTAAAACAGGTAAATTGGGCGTATTTGTGACAAAGCTGTTCTTTACATTTACTAGAGGCACACTTGATGGTTCGTTCTGTCTTTTAGAATTATCGCATTGAAAAACTTTTTGTGTGATCTGCCAATTTGGCAAGAATTTTGGAGGTGATGATTCATATATTTCTGTATCGTTGTGTAGAAGTGGTATTATCTTAGTTGGTATATCTATGTCTCCATTACTACCAAGTAGATTTTTATTTAAATTTGGCATAAAACATATTTCTGTAGAACTAATTGTTGGAAGTAGTTTTTTGAATTCATGTTCAGCAGGGAGTAGTTTAAAAGAGTTACTATCTTTGATGATAGGTAAGCAATCTTTAGTTATAAGCGTCGTTAATTCAATATTGGGCAACACAGGGGGATTGTTAAACGAAAGATTGCTTGATTCATTATTTTCTTTTGGTAACGCTAATCCAATATAATTACTGGCGGGCATACAAACTTTAGATACTGTTCTAAAAGAATTAGTATCTTTACTAACAGGAATGTTGGCTTTGTGAATGGCACTAATTGGTGGACCAATATTTGGTAATAAAGTAGGAGTTTTAAGTAAAGAACTGTTTGAAATTAAGTTATCTTCTGAAAAATTATTTGAAACAACGTTTTCTGTTTGCGGCATTGAAACTTTATTGGAGCTATTATCATCATATTGATTTGGCAAATTATGTGAAAGCATAGGTGATGTATAATTAAAACTATATTCAGGTAATTTATTTAGAATTAGCGATGGTACTGATGTTGGATATTGAGCTTGATGTTTTGAACTCTGTACTGTCAAAGGTTTTTGAGTTGCTTGTAAATTGGACTGAGTAACAACATCTTTACTTGAAACGACACTTGACGAAATTCTGTTTAACAGCTCTTGCATAAGATTAGAATTTTTTATAATAGTTTCAGTGGTGTCATATTGAAATGAACTTGTTTCTTCAGTCGAAAGGGGGGTAAAAGTTCTTTGAATATTATAAGGTACTAGTAAACTGGCATCTGAATTAGTAAATGGATTAGGGTTTTCACTTTTTAGAAGTTCCCCTTTGCTCTTTGAGAAAAGTTCTGGTGAATTATATTTTTTATATGAAAAATTATTGTCTATTATCGTCGATGATAATAATTCAGGATGTTCATTTGATGGGAATAATGTTGACGAGAATGCGGGATATAGCCGTGATGCTGTAGGATTGCAGGAAGTGACAGGCACTGACGCAAATTGAATAATGGTAATCTGAAAACAAAAATATATAACATATGTTATTATATTATAAAATTAACGTATGGGGACTTAATTGAAGTCCTACATAGGCAACCCTTAAGTAGCCTATAAATTTAAACTCTTGGACTGATAGGGCCCTCCCCTGCTGGAAAAGTTATCGGTTCAACCGTTGAACTAATCTTGATTAAAATTGATCACACACGCGATTATAGCCTGCATCTTGGAGATGGGAATTTATTTCGGAATAGCTGCAGGAAACAGCTACCTGGGGGGGTGTAAAAATAGCATTTGTTCACTGTAGGAACATGGTTTGACCACTTAACTTATGTCGGTGTTAGTTTGCATTCTGGAGAAAGTACTTTGCTGTTTTATGAAAAATAAAAATAATAAGTACACCAAACCTACGTTTGCTTACCCGACACAGAAAATATAGCAAATCCACTATACTGAACACACCCATATCTGAAGAGCGTACTGGCAACTAGAGTTATTTTGACTCAAAGAGGTAATTTTGTCCATATTAAAGTTATGTTATCGATATCAATACGCAGAATAATTGCGATTGGTTACAATTGTTTAAATTTATAGCTAATAACTGCAATTGCATACATCTGCCTCGCTTGTCTTGTGGTTAGCTTGTTCGATCACGGACTATGAGTCGTTCGATTTACGTCCATAAAGTATGACGACCTCCATGGCGCAAAGGTGAGCGCTGTGAATTTAAGTGGGAGGTCCCGGCTTCGATTCCTGAAATTCTGGTCTGGACTGGTGGGAAGCTTTGACCGTGTCTATCTACCACCCTATCAACCTATATCAACCGATTGAGTGTTCCGATGCGATGTCGCCAAAAAACCGATTAGAAGTATGTCTACCATACTACCTCACAGGTTAGCACGCTAACATCTTAGTTTGCATCATCACTTACCACCAGGTGAGATTGCAGTCAAGAGCTAACATGTAGAGTAATAAAAAAGAAGTAGGTATAGTACGAATGGTATCATAGTTATAAGCTACATTTATGGTGTTATAATTTATAATTCAAGCTATTTAATGTCTCTTGCCAGTGAGGGATGATGAGGAATTCAGGGGGCTACATGGCTGAGACCTCTCCATAACGTTCTCAAAGACGTCTCAAGTCTACCAATCTTCGCTTTTTGTGTCAGAGCTTGCCCGGGAAATACAATCGCCATGCTTATTTCTGCGACTAAACAGCATTGTTGCAAAGCTGTGTTTTGAAAGGCGTGGTTGCCGGTGGAAAGACATGTGAGGCTACCTACGCCTCAAATTGTTGGACACATGGTGGCATGTTGCAGGATGTGCTCCTTGCTTGCGCAGTGTAGTTATGCTATTGTTATAGGCGATGGACGGTACCACTTCAAGTTTGGTTGGATATATACTTGGTTCGTCAAGAGCCGTCCGTCAAAATGTCATCTGTAATTACATGAAGGTAAATAAATATAAACTAAGCCTAAAAGTCTAATAAGAGGTAGTTTTATTACATCAGTGTAGTTTTGAATTATTAAGGGGAATTTCCACGGTCTGCCTTTGGAAGAAAAAGGTTGAAATGTGACAAAATAATGCATAATTTTGCGACGTTCTGCTACATTTGTTTAAGGCCCTTGAGGTTTGGTCTCAAAACGACCTCAATATCTATAGGTTGGATCCTTTCGTATACTACGTCCAATAATTGGAAAATAGATAGTTGATAAGACTTGAATAACAAAGTTTGTTGCTTAAAATTATTACAAAAAAAATATCTATTTTGCAAGATTAAGATAAAACTATAGTATAAATGCAGTTATTGTAACTAAGAAATCATTAAATATTTACTTTCAGGTCAATTGTGTAGTTAAAACAGAACATAAATCGAAATGGCGTCCCGTTTTCTTGTATTTGTATTCATCCAAGGAATTCTTCTCCAGGTAATTCTAATATTCCCATATTATAAAGATAAAAAGTAGCTAACTAGTCTTTTTAATTATTTGACTATGTTTTTCATTTGACTATGTTGCGATATCTTATGATTTTTCCGGGATAAAAGTAACCTTTGACATTTACTATACATATCAACCTGTCAAGTGTGTCTCTTTAAATTCACGTAGATTCGTTGCTCGCATAGTTTGGTGTAGGTTTAAGTACGTTTTAATTACAAGCATAAGAGGAGACATGGCTGCCCAAAAAAGGTGTAAGTATAATTATTGAAAAATTAAAAGTCGGTTAGTTGCTAGGTACTCCAAGTGCTCCATCTTCACTGAAGGTTAAAGAAAATTTTTGTAAAACGTAACTTTGAACTTTGGAGAATAATATTTTAAAAAATTATGCCTGCCGAACACTGCACGAATTTCCACATTCGGAAATGATACTATAGGTCCAGCCGCCATTTTAGACTTCACAAAATTAAATTATAGCCAGTCAATCCTGATGACATTAGCATTCTAACGATATGCTTATAGAAGAATTCTGTTTAGGTCTTTAGCATTTATTGTTGAATAAATAAATCACATAAATAAACAACTTTTTTTTATTTTTTACAGAACGTCTACTCCCAATGTGTCAACCGTGTTCTGCCATCTTGCGGACCGAACGTCTTAGAAAATATCCTGCCGAACCAGGTCCTCTACAGAGAACCGGGTATACCCATTCTACCTTCTCCCTGTCAAGGATCAATCCTCCCCGCTCCCATCTACCAAAGCCCCATGATATCTGATGTGGGATACGCACCAACCATCATACAAGACAGTAGCGTGGCTAACAGTCTTGCTAATGCCTTACAGTTGCTGGTAGTCAGCAATTTACTCAGCACTACTCTGCCTGGCCCATGCGACATGCCTGCATACCCCTACGAAGTTATGGGCATGCCTGCATATAACTACGTTTACTAAATTGTGTAACACGGTTTTTGTTGTTTTTGTTTTGATTTAATAAATATATATTACACATTTAAACATAGTGTTTTTCATCTTTTAACATCATGTACGTGATTAAATACGTATTTACCTTAATTTACCAATCATAGAATATACCTTGTAGTATTCAGCAACATTTTACTCAGCACAACTATGAGCCATTACAGTCTTTTTTTCTTGACGCTGAGAAATGCACCTATGCAACTCCTCCGGAAACAGGGCACTCAAAGCTGCACCGTTTCCGGGGGGGTATGTAGGACTCACCGATTGAAAGGCAGCCAGCTTACCAACTAAATTGCCGAAGCGCACCTACCCTAGCAAAAGCCTGCATACCTCTATAAAGCAATGGGCATGCATGTGTTTAGCTCCTTCTAAAATATGTGAATTATTAGTTTTCTGTTAGTTTCTACTCATTGAACCGTATTTTCGTTTGAGGTAACTTTCAGGGAAAAGCAAGAACTCATACTCACGAGGTAACTGTCCTAAAGAATTATTTTAAAAGTGCAGTCGTTGCAGTGGTACTGCATTTAAGAATAACCTATAGGTAAATAATTAACATTGAATTAGTACGACATATCTAGGGCATTAAGATTTTTATTGTTGCAATAGTAATATGTGACCGTATTTCATCTTAAACCATGTGTTATGAGTTATGTACATACTTCTATACAGTTGATATATATGTAACAACATGTAAATGAAAACCGAAATAATACTTCACAGGCTTTAGAGGTACATTAAGTTCTGTCTCTGAGACATATCTGTGCAACCGAAAACCTCATAGTTTTCGGAGTAAACCCTTGCCATAGTTTTTTATGAAATACAGGCGTACCCAGCCCGCTTTGCCGGGCTAGATTTTGCTTTATTTTATTTAAACAATAAACTTACATCATTAAATTTTTATTTAAGTCTCATAATATATTAATTATTTCTCTCCGTATTCATTCTCTTCTCGAGCGGGTGAAGATCATTATCTCCACCCATGTACACACAACAATAGAATATCATCATAGTAAATAAAAGCTGTATTTGACATTTGGACAGTTCAAAATTAGGAGTGCTCCGATCGTCACCAAACTTTACAGGATTACTCGCCAGGTCAATCCGGAGATTCCCTGAAAGTTTCATTTAAATCGGTCCACCTGTTTCGGAGCCTATACGGAACATACCCACACACTTTTTCTTTTATATATATAGAAATAGAAATAAGATACAGCGCTAACGTCACATGTAAAATTAAAATCATATGACTCCTGTCACTTTAATAGGTACGCGTCGGCTATGCGAGTGTCGGTTTTCAATCTCTAAAAGGGTTGTCATAAGTAAACACTTGGAATGCTTTGAATTCTTTTGTATAGAATAATAAATATGCTTCTTTATTGATTTAATAATTTTACAGGGTAATTCCTTGTGAAATACACTTATGCATCCTTCAATATGATTGCGTCATTCTGATGCACGTTGTATAATTACGTTACATTTACGATCCATAAACAACTACACTGTGTCGCACAATTTATCCTGGGTGGCAAATCAGTCACATAGAATAGGACTTCACGATCCACCATTAGCACAAACCCGCTGAATAAACAGTATCCGTTCAAATCAAACATTACGTACACAATGCGAAATGGAAACCGATTCCAGCATAATATAACGCGAAATCCAATCTCGTGGGACAGACGTGATGTGAAAACGGATGTGCAAACGCCAAAACTCCATTTATATTTATTTTATTTACAGTGACTAGAAAATATATGCATCAAAGTTATGCCCATCAGTAAATCTTAAACCATATTCCAGGATATCTTGGAAAATAATGGTTAATTTCTTTTTAAATATGCATCTAATTATCTATGTTTATATTTTCTTTTCATTTGAAAGTTTTCAATCGAGCTATTTATTTCTTATTTATTTATTGCTTAGTAAAAAAGATTGGCGGTGGATACGTTAATATTGTCAAGAAGACACCCCTATGTTGTTAATATCCCAAAAAGTCGCACGAAGCGATTTGCTTCTTCTTTTCTTATATGCATGGCTGGGCTTTTGAACACCACTCCGAGTTCTGTGTTTTCTAATTCTTACAACCTGGGTATCTTTAAAGCAAGAGTGAATAGAAATCTTCTAGGCAAGCGCGTTCCATCTTAGGCCACATTTACACATTCCATCAGGTGAGATTGTGGACAAGCGCTAGTCTATTATAGTAAAAAAATATATATTAAAACTCTTTTTGCTGATTTTGGAAATTTATAAATGTCTTTAAGAACTGAAACCGAGTTTGCACTTTTATAACGACAGCAGAACTGTCATCCAGATACGTACAATCGGTCGCTACGACCAATCGCTGTGGCTCGTTTGCATCGGGAGTTGACATCACAGAAAGCTCGTGCAAGTACTATCCCCAGTCTGTAACTTGTGAAGATATTGCGCTAGTAACTTGTGCAAGTATCTCGATCCAGTAACATTTGTAATACACCGTAATTTTTTTATCGTCAAACATCTGCAGCCCCTTAAACCTCTCCGATCTCCAGTAACTCTAGGCAATATTCAAAATAATCGAAGTTTACGACACAGGAGATAAAAATTATATCCCCTGGGTATATCCACTAACAATTTACGTTGCCAAAGCACGGTACCAGGGAAAAGTGGACGTTAATCTCCGTTTATTATTACACTTTTTATTATTTCTATATTATTTTCAATTGTGCGCCAATGCTTGTAGAGTTGAGCTGCGGGAGAATATAATTTTTTATTTATTCCTCTACAAGTCCCTTAATTTACCTGTTAACCGGTTGACTTAACCTGTTAGGGAGTATGGTAAGACTACTGGTATGACTACAATACTCCCTAACAGGTTAGCCCGCTACCAGCTTAGACTGCATCATCACTTACCACCTGGTAAAATTAAAGTCAAAGGCTAATTTGAAGTAAAATAAAATAAAATCAAATCAATTTTGACAAGACTTCCACTGGCAGATAGACGATTATAATGAAGAGTAGCTTTTAAGCTACTTTTACTTGTATAAAATGTACATTCATTTAATTTCAAGCCAGAACTATGGTCACTTATCCTACATAAAAACTATACAAACTTACTATGTTTCCAATACAATCGTCTTACTCAAAATATCGTAATATTACTCAATCAATTTTCTCTTCTAGCTGATAATTACAACAATTAACTTAAAACGTGCTTGATAAAAGATGTCAAGATAATATGAAAATGTATATGAACAAAAGGCTTTAGATAAAACAACAGTTTCTCTTATCCCCCTGGACCAAAATGGCGGCGAAATTACTTTTAGTTATTTTAACGGAATTCTTAATTTCAAAGGTAAAGATAAGAAGCTTTAGCATTATATGGAAACGGGATATTTTCATGTACAATAGAAGTGCGTCAAAATTCGTTTAGTGGTTTTTCTATCTTGATAGACTTCTTTATTTAGCAGATACTAAAGCAATTAACGAAATTACCTTTTAAGAATAATTAATAACTAATTTTATCTCTTACCTACTTGCCTGTAACTTAATTCGCATAATATTTCTAATAAAACACCAATTTTTATTATCTATTCTACAACCTAACTTAACTACCAACGGACTAGATATTACACGCATCCCTTTCCGGGTGGAGGTAGGTGAAATCCTTTTAGACTTTTTAAAAGGCCTCAACCTACCTCCAAAATTTTCAGTGTCCTTTTTGCAATTTTTACAATTTAACTTACCCCATTTCATCCCCATATTGGATTGGCGAAATAAAAAGTAGAACATATAAATAAATCCCCGTATATTCTTTAATGTGTGGAATGCCTTGTCTAATCGGATCAGCCAAAAGTTTAAAAAATTACTCAGACAAACAAGCAGGCAGATGAACAAACATATTAAAAGCTTGTTTGGGTTGCACTATTCTCCAAATTGGTTTAAAATTAATAAGGCACTTTAGTTTCATCTATTTGTATCATCATCATCATCATTTCAACCAATCGACGTCCACGGCTGGACTTAGGTCTTTTGTAGGGAGTTCCACAATATACGGTTCTGGACCTGGCCTATTTGTATATATTTAATTATCTTTGCAGATATCATTATAAGTGTTGCACTCAAATAAGGGCAGGTTTCAAGTGTAAGATTTGATATATGTGTTTATGCAATAATATTCATGATTAAAACTAACCATTTATCTATTTTTAGGTATCCTCGACCTATCAGCAACCATATACAGCAAGTCGTTACGTCATGCAAGATTCAAGGTCACAAAGTTTATATACACCAAACTACCAATCATATTATCCAAGCTATGCCTCAAAAGTCATTCAACCAACGTATCAGAGGTCTGCGGAAGTTATGACACCATTAAAACGACCTTCAGAATATAGTCAAAAAACTTACCGGAACGCAGCGGAGCTTTCATCGCAGGCTGTCCAAAGACCTGTAGAACTACGACCACCGATCTATCCAAAGACATTACTTAATCCAACGATTCAGTCAGCTATGGAATTTCGACCACAAACATACCAGAAAGCAGTTGAGTTTTTCTCACCAGCTGCTCAGAAATCGGTAGAACTTCAACCCATATATCAGAGAGCTGCAGATTCAGTCATTCCAACTGCTCAGACACCTATAAAGTACCACCAGCCAGCCTACCAGAAAGCAGATGAGCTTTTATCATTATCAACCCTTCCGATGGAATTCCGTAAAGCTTATCAACATACACAAGAACTTATGTCACCGATAATTCAAACTGCAACAGAATATTATCAGCCTGCCTATCAGAAATTGGGAGAAATTGTAGCAAGTCAGAACCCTACAGAATACAAGCATACTACATGCGACTTAACTGCTCCTAATCTACAATCGACACAAATTCCTGTATCAACTTCATTAGCAATCGAATCCTTAAAGGCCTTAACTTTACCAAAATCTGAGTGTCCTTTATTAACTTCACAAGCAATTGAATCCATAAAAGATTTAGGCTTTACAGAATCTGAGTGCTCACCAAGGTCATCGGCAGATACTTTAGACGCTAATGTTTTAAATAACTTAGCTATAGCACTACAGTTGTTAATTGTTAATAATATTATTAATCATCCTAGAGAATCATTAGTTTCTAAATCCAAGGTATCTGATTCTCTTCTAGACTTTGTTAATACTCCAGAATCGCCAGTAAGTAACTCTTATAGTTTGGCCAGTCAAAGCCCTTGTCCAATGCTTAATGCAAATTTTTTAGGGTCCTCAAACTATGGAGACGGTAGTATAATGTCAAAAAGTATGCAAGGATTAGGTTCAATTGGTTCCGGATTTCCTTTACCAAGACCTGGTTTAAATTTATTGTCTCCATATGATGCTATAGCAGCTTATTCATCTTCTTCATCGCCATTTTCTGAATCTACGCCATCATTGTTTTCGCTAAAAAACAATTTTCAAAGTCCATATGCTGCTATAATGGCTGCCGACAGTAACAAAGATTTATTTTCGATGTCCGATTTATTTTAACTAAATGATTAACTTGCATAATGATCTCTAGTCGTAGCATTAATTCGTTGATAATGTAAATAAAAATATTTTTATGTTAATGTCAGTTTGTACATATTTCGTTTATAAAGATCTGGTAAAATAAAAAAATGTAAAAGACTTATTTTCTTGTTTGATTTTGATCATTGAAAAAAACCTTGTAGTCGGGACCTTGTGAGATCCCCGGCACGCACGTCTAACTTGTTTGGCTCATGTTTTTAAAACATCGCGAGGAAACCTGCAAGCTTCCATTAAGCTCTCAAAGTCCACCAATCCATACTTAGATAAGAGGACTACGGTCTACGGGCCTTCAGGTTCTGAGAGGAGCTGTAGCAAGCCCAGTAGTGGGCTGGTAATAGGTTGATTATGCTGATAATCTTTTACTTTTGCAAGTACTCTACTATTGATTGGGTATCTGAACTGCATACCAACGAAGCCAATTATGTTGGATACCATCATATTTTATAAAGGCCTGTTTTTAAACCTATGTATACGACAGCCCTATCGTAGTCGACGAAACAAATATCTAATTACTAGATGCTACTACTAGTTAGTGGATAAGTAGTTTGGTTGCTTGGGTAGGTTACTTGTATTCGGTTGTTAGGACGTGAAGGAAGTACGATATTTGTAAGTGTAAAAATGTTCTTACAAAGTACCCTTGGTAATTTTATGCTTCCAGCATCAAAAGCAGCCTATATTACCCTCAGTCCTTCCAAGTAATATGTAAAGGATCAAGCCATATGGTTGCTTAGTCAGGGCGTGAAGAAAGGGCAAGCAAACAAACAAGTACACTTTCGCATTTATACCTAGTGATTTTTAATGAATAATCTACACGCTTCAATAGTATCTGGCCCTACTATTTGCTAATATATTGTGAATGTAACGGCGACCACATTATGTGATTAAAATAATATAATGCGCTTCATCTGTACACCACACGTGTCACAGTTGGAGGGAGGGTGTCCTTCCCATACGAAACCCGACTTTGTTGACGGAATTTTTTCCGACTCTCTATACAGGCCTATATGTGCGAAAATAAGATAATGGTTTATTTTGTACATATTGTGTAATTACTTCCAATATTTATCTATCTATTTTATACATATTGAAAAAAATTGGCACCGACATTAGTAGGTGTTGATTTTAAAGTACCTACCTATATTTATCTTTTCTATTGCCAAAAGAAATCTATCATCTTATCTTTAATGCTTTACAAAATACTTCATTATTAAAGTAACGATTTCATATTGTGCGTGCTTTATCTATATTTTCTTTTTACACCATCTTGCTTCTTACTTCATTAAGTTGCATTGCATTATTTATTATATGACATTGGTTAGGTTATGAGATAAGCATTCGGCGTAATTGGAAATCAGTTAAGTGAAACCCCCTTACTTTTAGATAAATGTATAGTCATATATCTATTATTTGAATGAAAAAACTGGTACCAAACAGAAATCGCTCTGGAAACTTTTAAGCAGAACTTTGCATGTGAAAATATATCAGGATAGAGGGTAAGGATAAGGATTCATAATTTTGTTTGTTTTCATGACAATCGACATAACAAAGTCCTCTTAGTTTCAACACAGTTTCTTAATTTCGTACTGCTAGGTTCATGGTTAGTCTATTTTTAATTACCATTACGTTTCATTTATATTAAACGCAATGGTTTATTAAAAATTAAATCAATTAAATGTATATACTTCTACTACTTATCTACATCGATCACCAACCATGCCCATCGTGGAGATTGTGGCAAACCCTCGCTAGGCTATAGATCAAACTGTGTATTAAAAAACCGATAAATTGACAAAAACCGCTATCGAGGAATATTGCAACGATATTCTTCGGAATATTTTGTATCAACTTTATGATAATTATAATTACACATTTATGTGCAATCACTCTTCAAAACATTATGAAAGTAACCTATATAAAAAGTTAGTGTGTCATTTACTTGTCCTCAGTAAAGATTGCACGATGGGTTGTAGAATTATAATATTTACATTTGCAGCCTTTTTTTGTCAGGTATGAGTTTTTTAAACATATTATGGTAATATTTTATGAAGGTTTAGTATCTACCATGTCACCATGGGTACCTAACCTAACCTAACCTAACCTTGGTTTACTATGCGCAGAATATAAATAAAATAGCACATAGGATACATATGAAACTATTATGCCGATGCCTCTTATGTATTAACAGATGTGAAATTATTTACTGAAAGTAAATAATTTCTGTGAACTAGTAACTAAGTTAGAAACAGTTTTTACAGTAGAATAAACTATTTTGAACTTCGTAAGTTTAGCTCGGAAAACCGATTGACGCGAGAGAGTTGATAGGTCTACTAGGTTCTGGGCCCCCAACGAAGTGGGCCAACTATACCAAGCAAGTCGCTGCAAGCCACTTGCGGGCGCGGCACAAGACTGAGAGTTTGGAAATCCCACAAGAGGTACATCCAAGCATTGAGTTCAATGGTTGATACGACGATGATGAAGTACTTTAGCGATCATGTACTTATGCTACGTCGAAACTGAGGTTCGGAGATTAGGGTTACAGGTTTAAAAGCGGCCATATTAGTGTTAGGTTAGACCGCATTAAAACTTAGGTACTCTCACGTAAGATTGCAAGAAAATGCTGTAAAAATGTTTTAATAAAGAGCATTCAGTAAACGTACATAAGGTTACTCATGTTCTAATGTTTTTTTTTAATTACAGGTTCAGTCCCAACTATGCGTAAATCCGGGGGTGGTACCACAAGTTATAGCAAATCCTCAATTAGTCACTGCTCCTCAAGTGATCTCATCACCTTTAATAAGTACAACTATAGTTGACAACTCTGTCTCGACCGCTCTGGCAAACGCTCTACAACTTCTTATAGTTAGCAATATTATAGAATCGAAATTAGGTGCATCTTGCTTAACTAACTTACTTAATGTAAATCCTGTTATTGAACCTGTAGCTCCATGTTATCCAAGAGTAAATATTGCCGAATATATAACTCCTATAACACCTTGCACTTCGTCTGTAGAAATAATATCACCCTGTCGGTCTTTTATAGAACCTATTGCGCTTAATTATGGTATATCAGACACATTCTATAGTAAACCGTATGGAGCTATCGAACCGTATCCGTATTTAGGTTGCTCTGAAATTTTACCAAATTTATATGACAGATTTGCTCCTTGCGGAACTGAAATTGTTAATCCGTGGCTTTCTAATGTCTATCTTCGCGATGTAGTGACTCCGAGTAACTATTGTGGTGTGGATGAAATAATATCTCCTACCTTTTATCCGTATAACAATTGCGGAGTAGATATTATAACATCTAGCCCATTCACACCTATATGTGGAAATGATGTCGTTGCTATACCATCCTATAATCCTGGTTGTTTTGGAGGATTTAATGAAATAATCGCTCCTATTCCATATACCTCTTGTGGGGATATTATTACCCCATTTAACCCTTGTGGAGTAACGGAGCTAATTTCTCCATGTGGACCATTTTACGGAGGATTGCCTGAAGTAATAACACCAATCAACCCCTGCAATACTGGATGTTTTGGAAATGTGGCTGAATTTGTTACCCCTTATAACTATTTTGGGGGAATATCAGAAATTATCAGCCCAATATCTCCTTGCAACCCTGGCTGTGGAGTGCCTGAAATTTGCTCACCATGTTCACCATACTACGGGGGTATTCCTGAAGTAATATCACCAGTGTATAAACCAGGATGTGCCGGTATTCCAGAATTATTACCTTCTAACCCATTTGGCCCTTGTCGTGGACCTGAAATTGTTACACCATGTGTAACTAATAGCTATCCTGAGGTAATAATCCCAACTTCATATTGTGCAGGTTGTTCAGGTTGTGAATTTTGTGGACCAGCTGCATTTCCTACAAATTTTGGTTACTTACCTTCTTGGCCAGGTGCGTTAGGTAATTCTTTTAATTATTTGTAAGTAATAAGTGTAATAAGTAATAAATATTATTTTGTTAAACACCACTTTGTTTTATTTAAATCTTTTCTTCCTTTACATTATTTCCCTTTTTCAATTTAATGTTAATGTACATAATAATAAATCTAACGCCTATAGAATTTGTACTTTAAAATTAAAAAATTATACTCGATAGTTTTTTCATTTAAATCAAAAACAGAATAAAATACATGAGGGAACAAAAAATTTCTCAAAAGATTTTGCAATTTTATTTCTTAATCAATACTTAAACCTAAAAAATAAATATTTATTTAACATTTACATTTTAATTACCTAACATACTTAGTATATTACCAACTAAGACATTACTGTTTACATTGGAAACACCACTGGGGAAACCAACAATATCCGGATATATAGAAGAAATAGCCCCAGGATTGACTAAACTTTGCGGAATAGGATTGCTAACTATTTGATTAGAACATGTAGAAATTACGCTAGGATTTATCAAATTAGGAGAAATAGGGTTTCTTACAACCGAATTTGAAAATTGAATACCAGGACTAATCAAATTAGGAGAAAAAGTATTTCTGACAGCTGGATTTAAACATGGAGCAATAGCTTTAGTTAAAACTGGATTTGACAATGATTGTGATGACATTAGTTCTTTGAAAAATGGTTCAGCTAATTGCAAAGCTACATCCGATCCACCTTGTTTTTCTTTTATCAAATTACATACAGACATAAATTGTATAATATCAATTAAGGTTTTGCATACAGATGGAGTACAATCAGTTATGATAGTTGTCGGTGAAGTAAGTAAAGGTGGAATATCTCGTATTTGTGCGTTCAGTATCGGTTGAACATCTCGTAATGTGGGCTGATATACTGATTGAGGTTGTGGATATATCAAAGGCGCTTCAACTATGGTTTCTGGTATTTGTCTATTGAAGACGAGGTTTGGTTGTCTATTTAAACATTGCGATGCGACGTTCTGAAAAGAAAAATAAAATATAAAAGCTAAAAATAACTACAAGTTTGAAATCACATCGTATTAATAGTAGGTACTAAAATATCTCATGGAATATTTAAACAGTTTTTTTTTTTAGTTTTAATGCCTATAATAAAGAAAAACGTGTACATGCGTTAGAAGTTATACTTCTTCGGCGTAACAAGCTAAAAATCTTTTAAAAAATTGTATCTTACGCCTTATTTTACGTTTGTAGAGAAAACAACACTAACAATAGAAAAAAGGTATTTAATACATTGAAAGTTTTATTATATCTAGTTATCTCATTATCGGACCACCAAGTTTCACTGAACATAAAAAATTTGAGATTTTTGTACAATCGAATTAATTAAATCACCGGAATGATCCCGCAGACTTTGACTATTGAAATTAGTGTACACTTCCAAACCTTTTTTTGAAAATACCAAAATGTCGACTATTGCCAACTTCAGGGTTTGTTTTTTGTGACGGTATGCGCGCGCATCGTGAAGTTAGCTGGCGGACGATGTATTCCGCTCTCTCACGGTTTTGCAACTACCTTCATCCTATTAAAATCGTGTAACCAGTGCGTGTTCATTTCGTTTCATCGTATAAGTAATTTCACTCCCATGATTTCGCTAAAAAGTATAAGTTCAAAAATTACACTTACATGAGTACCTATGCCTATAATACAGAGTATTGTGATAATTGTCTTCATTTTAAAATAACTTCAAGCCTCTGCAATATTTCAAATCTTACAATAAAAAAGATGTAAAATCATTTTATATTTATTAATATTTTATCTGAACTTCGTGTCTTATCGGATCTTTGTAGATTTCTTTTTATAGTGATAACATTATTTATTAAGAAAATCGAAAAGTAACGAGATAACAAATAACCGCTCATTACGTAAATCATCATAAATTTATCTACGTTTACTAACCATACGCGTAAAACTTAAGTCAACTATTATCAGGTAGTTTGGTCAAATTTCGAGAAAGAGGTAAACCGCCGAATTCAACTGAACGGATGGGCAGAAGCTTTGCAACATCGTGCGTGCAAAATCTCTCAGGGCCTGATTAATTATTGCGTACTAATTAGTATTATAGCGCTTCGTAGATTTCCTTCGATTGCCGCTACCGCCACCGGGGTAGTTCATAGCGTACATGGATGGTTAAGGCCAATTCGTGTAGAGCCCTCCGCAGCCGATGTCATTTGACAAATTAAGGACTGGGGCTGATTAAGCGGCCGAGCAAATTGGCGGAGCAACGGTGTGACGACCGACTAAAAATATTCATGCAACAGCATGCGGTTTCTATCGGAGGGCCAGCGATGAGTTGCCCAAAAGAAAGTTTTCATGGATCTCTATGCCTCAAAACTTCAAAAGAAACACTTCACGAAGGACAAAAAATTTAATTAGATTATCTTCCTATCATATGCTTTACGTAATAAACTTTCTTTGTCTAAGTAGCAAATACTATCAATCTATGGGTCCTGTATCTGTGCTACGACAAAGAGAAAAAAATATACTGTCAGTGTCAAACGTCATTTTCACCAACTTTCAAGAGACTGAAGAGATTTTGATTTGATTAACTCGCTGGGATTTCGGAATATTAAAACTTATTATTTTATGGTTTTTTAACACGCCAAGTATTAGATATTTATCAAAATGGTAGAAGCACAAAAGTATAGAGTTGAGCAAGAAATGACGAATCTAGTCAATGAGCTAGACCGGAGTTATTTGCGAAAAATGCAGGTCAGTTTCCATTTAGAGGTTAGGCCTTATCGTTTAGGCTTATGCAACTTTTGAATTTATTAAAACTACAGTTTTAATAAATTCAAAAGATTATTATTATATATATTACCATAGAAAGAAGATTTCAAGTCACCAAGAAGCTAGTGACTAAATATCAAGTAAATCTTCAAAAGTAAGTTGAGCTGGTATATAAAAAAAGGGAAATATGGATTTAAATGCTTAAAACACCTTTAAAAAAAAAAAAAATTTGCCAGACACAATATGAATTAAACTTAAAACTCAGTTCAAAATTAGCTATAGGCTACACCTAGATTGATGATGAAATTTGACAAGTATAGTAAAAAATCAGTGCCCACAAATCAAAGAAACGCATGCCCACATACACATACTGAATGCCCTCCCGGTAACTGTGTTTTTCCTAAACCTTCAAGGCAAGAGTGAATAGGCTTTTTCTAGGCAAGCGTGCTCCATCCTAGACCTCATCATTGCTTTCTAACCGGCATGATTGTCATCAAGTAGTAGTCATAGTTCTATGCTGGACAGAGGCCTCCACATCAATCAAAAAGATTACCTAAATTTTATAATTAGTGACATAATTATTAAAACCCATAAACAATTAAGGATCTAAGATAAATCAATCTTTTTAGGGTGACATGCATAGGTGTGCATCAAAATGCTGTGATGATCAACAATCTTCATTAGAGAGGGTCCACGGGTGTATAGAGAACTGTACCACTTCATTAAACCAGGCCAATAATTATGTACAAGTAAGTTATTAGAGCTAAGAGGTAGGATGTTTTTCATACAATTCGCTTTACATACTAATATTAGGTATGCATACCTGTGTCTGTGAGTTAAGTTTGTTACCTATTTGTTTGTTACTTTAGCACTACACCAATCTTGATGAAATTACGATACTTTTTATTCTGAAAATGAACCATGGTTACATTCACAGAATATTTAAATACCAGTTAAGTCTCTCTTAGTAAAATGTAGCTTTGCAAAAGCTCTTTTAACCAGAGGTGCTTAAGCTACATTTGCAAACTGGCAAATCAATGGGAATCCGCTAGTTTGCGGTACTAGTACTAGTACGGTTACAAGTACTTTTAATTTTCATTGTAAAGTCAATACCTCCTGAGAATGCTTGAGTTTGAAAAGGAAATGGTCCTAGATATGTTATTTCATAGGTATGGTGTAAAGTTTCACAGAATTAATAAAATAACTATAAGAAAAAAAATATAATAAAATAATTATAAGAAAAACTGATTTGTTTTTTGTAGCATATTATAGAAATATTAAAGAAAATTATTTTTAATTGATCATTATTCCTTTTCCTTTACAGAAAGAAATTAATCACCTACAAAACAGACTGCAGCGCTGTGTTATGGACTGCAATGATTCAGTACGAGACAGATTAGGCCCAGATCCTAGCCAAGAAACTGTGAGTATACAACATCAATAGAGTACCATTCCCTTTCCAGTTAACACCCCATTGGCCACAGGCCTCCTCTCTCAAAGGAAAGATGGTTTTAAGCATAGACCCACCACACTGCTCCAATGTTGGCAGGCTATAACAATTCTTATCATTTGATAACAAACAGGATATATATCAGGATATCATTGAAGGTTGAAGAAGTTGCTCTGCAATCAGGGCTTTATATGCATTTGAAAATTATAATATACAGATAAACACCCAGACACTGGAAAACACTTATGTTCATCACACAAACATTTTCCAGTTGTGGGAATCGAACCCACGGATTTGGACTCAGAAAGCAGGGTCGCTGCCCACTGCGCCAGTCGGCCGTCTAAATATACTTTTTTTATTGTAATTTTTAGTTTCATTGTAATTTTTTATTGCAGACTTGAGGCCCCGGTCCTTATTATTCAGTCAGTGCACAATATTCATGTATAAAAGCACTGCTTACCCTAAAAAATTTATATGACTTGTATACAGGAGCAGAATTTTTCCAATTTCTGTTTAAAAACCCAGCGCACGCCACTGATTCAGTAGTTCAATACAGCGCTGCTATAGTGTTTTGTGGAGATATTTAACTAACAACTTATTTCTTTCACAGATCGACAAATGCACAATAGAATTTGAGAAGTGTGCAGTAAAATGTGTTGATAAGCACATAGGTTTGATTCCCGGAATGATGAAATCCATGAAGAAGGTTCTAGCGAGCGGCAAACCACCTCCAATGAGTGAATGAAAATAAATATATATTTAAATAATAATGTATCTGGTAATTTATAAACATGTTAAAATCAAATATTCTTTATTCAAGTTGGCCTATCGCAGGCTCTATAAAGCCTACTTACATTGTTATTGTGGGGTGATGGTGATATCTTTATATTTGTTAACATAAAGCTAAAGCTACTGGGATTCCAAAAGTACTCTGGTTTCAAATGAGGCCCACAACTACCAATCAAACTTACATCTATTGTAAAGTTTTTTGCTATCACCTTCCCACGGAAAATTGATTTGATGACTAGCTATGAAGCTCGTTTAAGCAATCACGTTTAGAATATAAAAGGTATATCCTTTAAGGTTACGTTTTATAAGAAACTTTTAACATATTCAAAGACATCTCCAATATTTCATTTTGTTCCTTAGTGTAGCCGGTACTGCGAGATTTTTTCCCAGTCAGCGTCAACGACACTACATAGTACTCAGTGGCGTGCACTTGGTTTCTTACCAGGGTATGCATACAGCAGGAAAATTGCATAAAACGGCAAAAACCCTCCCGTTTTACGAGATTTATATAAATTTTAGGGTATGCAGTGCTTTTGTGCATGTATGAAGTGCACGCCACTGATAGTACTAGTACTTTTCTATTATTATGAAACTAGTGGACGTTCATTCCTACTCCTAATAATGTAAACTACTATTTACTGCGAGGCACGGTCTCCTACAATAGGAAGGGAACATCTAAACTTGGCTGGCGGACTAACCGTAGTACAATACGCCGGCCAAGTGTAGATTGATAGGCTTAATAATGTAAAGTATATAAACTAGAAATGTTACAAAATGTCTATCAATTCTTAAAACACTAACGATTATGAGAAAAATAAAGAACATGTTTTTTTTCTTTTGCGGATTTACATAAAAAGAATGATACGGACCTGCGTACAAATAGTTTACACTAATTTAACCACCTAATAAATCAGCGCCATCTCGCGGAATACTCATTAACGACCAGGAACCACGAATGACCACGTCGCCCTTTTGTGATTGAGAAAGTACCGCATATTCGGTATCTTTAAGATTACCCTACATTACGCATAGACAATAATATAAGTGTATGTCGCTGCGTTTTTTGTGCATTTGCAAAGCTGGACATAGATAAAAAACGGAATAAAGAAATAAACATAAGGACTCACTCTCGCATTTATAATAATTGTATGGATTGTTATCAGGATAAAAGAGATAGATTTATTTTAAGAGCTCAAGTTTAGTATATTAGATTGTAGTTTTGAATAAAAATTTTAATGTTTAAGTGTATTTTTTATTTCTTTACATTTACTTGCTCCTCGTGGACCGAGTTCGAACCCCGGTACGCATGTCAGAGTTTTATTTAATTTATTTATTCAAAGAACTTGTTGAATAATATAGGAAACACACACAGGGTCACTTAAACATAATAATGAGCATAAGGCGGCCTTATCACTAAAAGTAATCTCTTCAAGGCTACCTTATCTAATGGAATAAGGCAGTGAGTGAGGGGAAATCGCAATTCTATACATATAATTACATAGATTTACACACTAAAAAAATACATAGATAATTGAATTAAATAATAAATGTAATAATATACATATATAGATATATATGTTTTTACAACTCACACATACATACACAGATAGTATTAACATGAATAACGCACATAACGTTAATAATGTAAAGTATATAAACTAGAAATGTTACAAAATGTCTATCAATTCTTAAAACACTAACGATTATGAGAAAAATAAAGAACATGTTTTTTTTCTTTTGCGGATTTACATAAAAAGAATGATACGGACCTGCGTACAAATAGTTTACACTAATTTAACCACCGAATAAATCAGCGCCATCTCGCGGAATACTCATTAACGACCAGGAACCACGAATGACCACGTCGCCCTTTTGTGATTGAGAAAGTACCGCATATTCGGTATCTTTAAGATTACCCTACATTACGCATAGACAATAATATAAGTGTATGTCGCTGCGTTTTTTGTGCATTTGCAAAGCTGGACATAGATAAAAAACGGAATAAAGAAATAAACATAAGGACTCACTCTCGCATTTATAATAATTGTATGGATTGTTATCAGGATAAAAGAGATAGATTTATTTTAAGAGCTCAAGTTTAGTATATTAGATTGTAGTTTTGAATAAAAATTTTAATGTTTAAGTGTATTTTTTATTTCTTTCCATTTACTTGCTCCTCGTGGACCGAGTTCGAACCCCGGTACGCATGTCAGAGTTTTATTTAATTTATTTATTCAAAGAACTTGTTGAATAATATAGGAAACACACACAGGGTCACTTAAACATAATAATGAGCATAAGGCGGCCTTATCACTAAAAGTAATCTCTTCAAGGCTACCTTATCTAATGGAATAAGGCAGTGAGTGAGGGGAAATCGCAATTCTATACATATAATTACATAGATTTACACACTAAAAAAATACATAGATAATTGAATTAAATAATAAATGTAATAATATACATATATAGATATATATGTTTTTACAACTCACACATACATACACAGATAGTATTAACATGAATAACGCACATAACTTTTGTAAGTTATGTGCGTTTTTAGCAGTTAATCCATAATGTTCTCAAAACGTGTGAAGTCTACCAATCCGCACTTAACTACTACGGACTACGGCTTAAACCATTCTAATTCTTGGAGGAGACCCGTGTCCTATAGTGGACCGTTATGATGAGTTAATAAAACAATTCGAATTTACCTACTTTCCCGATTATCACACGCAGTGGCGTGCACTTCAAACATGCACAAAAGCACTGCATACCCAAATTATATAACTCGTGTTGGAGGGGAATTTTTCCATTTTATGCATACCCTGATCGAAAACCCTGTGTACGCAACTGATCACACGTTAGTGACGATAACCGGGATCATCTGAGTAACATGGTCTCTTTGGCACGGGGTGCGGACACCGATAATTTCCTAAATCCGTTAACATTATTGACCAATTAACGGCCCACTACGGAGTATGGACCTTCTCTCGAAATAAAAGGAATTCGGGCCGTTATCCATCTCCAAGCTGACCCGGTGCGGTGCTAAAGCTGTGTGTCTGTATATTAGAACATTAGGTAGAAATTCCTTGCCTGCAGTTTTTTTTAATAGTAGGTAATAATTGACGTATTAACATATAGCCCACCTGATGGTAGTGTGTTTGGAGTGGAAAACCTTACCTATGAACAGAGAAGAACTTCGCAGGGCATGCAAAAAACACGCCCTACTAAGGGCCTCCCTGTGCACATCCAGCTGAGGCGTAGGTAAATCTGTGATTACACCGGCAACCACCAGCCCTTCAAACCGGAACATAGCAGTGCTTAGTGGCAGAAATAAGCATGGCGTTCGTATTTTCCCGGACTAGCTCTGTAACAAAAGTCTCTACTACTTGATGTTTCTTACGATGTTTTCCTTCACTAGAACAAAACTCCGATCTAGATCTATAAGAAATATGGCGAGCGTGCCGGCGTTCTAACTTCAAAGCCGTGGGAGAAGATAAAGGTTTGTCCTATCGCTGAGGAGAACATATCTAGCCATATTCTCTCCATCGGCAATTGCTTGGCGGCACAGCGATTTTGAGAAGATGGTATCTCGCACCGACAGAATGCTTCCATCAGACCCAGACCAGGCAAAATTCTGAACTAATAAATTGCTCACGCAGATTATCGAAGACCACAGTGTCACCATTGCGCCAGGGAGGTCGTCAAAACGTGACGCAATTTGTACCTACTTACCTATTGAAACACGAATTCGTGAGGATAAGCAAAATAGGTATTTGTTTATTGCGCAAACAACGCTTGTTTTGTTTATTGCTCAATAATTATACACAGAATTATATTTATAAAGAGAGGTTTTGTAACTAAATCTTCTAAGTGTGTCATTAGTACCATGGCTCCGAGTACAAAGGTTGTTTACCTTCTTTTCTTTTGCTGCGTAAGTATTTTGACTGTTTGTACTTATTATCGGGAAAGATACTTTTCACACCACTCGCTCTACTCTGCCTTATTACATGGCCTAGAATTCAAAGGTCAAGTACGTCAATACATTCTTTAGGCTAATCTGAATAAAATTTCTTCGTTCTTATATTGCTATCTCGCTCGCACTCACTATACCTATGAAGCGCGAACCATAGAGTATAGTTGTAAAAAAACCCTTACAGCTTTTATTGCCTCGCGAGGTGTGAAAAGTACAGTACTTAACTCAGGATTAAAACCCTAAAACCCTCGCTATGCTCAGAAAGAGTAATAGATGCAATACGCTTCTACACCTCGCTGCGCTCGGGAGTTACTTACTCTAAGTTCCCTCGTTTGCTTCGGAATTATCCCGGCACCCGTAACGTAAGATATTGCTTTACCCCCTTGTTGAACAATCTACTATATAATCACACTTGCTTGCAAATCTTAGATATGATTACATCGCTAATAATCAATTGAGTATAGATTACAACGCACTGCAATTTAATATAATAATTGCATTGGTGTGGATGGGGGTTCTGAAGAGATGGATTGCTTCTATCTGCTTGCAATTGATTGCTGCAACGGATTGCCTGTAACTGCCTACCTAAAAGAATTCGCGAGAAAAGTCTAAAACTTAAAGCATTTTTGCGTAACGCAGCTTTTGATCATCATCAGTTGCAGTGGACACATGCCTCCACTATCGTAGGAGAGATGGCCTAAGAGCATAGACCCACTACGCTGCTACAATCCGCGTTGGTGGGCATTTAACGACTATTATACCAAATTAGTTATATTAACCGGGACTGACGGCTTTACATGCTCTCCGTGGCACGGGGGCTAGCAGCGCTTTCCTAACTCCGGGCCGGTACTGGAAATTGTTTGACGGAAAGAAAACAACATCAAACAACATTTGAATTTCGAATCTCAGGATGCGTACTTTTACAAATGCGTATGTTAACAAATAGACCAAAGAGACATTCACAACAGCGAAGTTGCAGTTTTTATGCCTGAATAAGACAGACGAGTAGACTATATTTACGATATATTTACAATATATTTACATTTGTTTACGTTGGCGTTGGCTAAGACACCTATACTTTTTCAGATCTTCGCGGCCGCAACCGCAAGTTTACCTCCGTGCGGGTGCTCCACGCTGATTCCCTACGAGGCTATGTCCGGATGCTACGCACCAGTTTGCGGATGCGGAATTTCCGTACTCGACTGCGTCACCATACCACCTTTAGCTCCCGTGCTCGGGTGTGGAACGCACTTACGTCAGATCACTATACCACCTCCTTGTTTATTATGAATTAAAATTATTTTACCTGCCTAGTGAGACTTATTTAAAGCATGGTAGGTATGGTCAGTTTTTGCTTGCACTGGTAATCCTAAACTTACCTTCTCCTACCTATTACAAAAAAAGGTAGCTTGGAACTTCCTTTTATAATGGAAAGGCACCGACAAACAATATAATTACTATACTATACAATACTAGGTACATAATTATTACTAAAGAGAATATTTACAAACGTGATTTTTGAGAGATGATGATGATGTTTATCCGTCGGTTTTAATAATCTCATTATATAACTTAGCAGAAAAACCCCAGATGTTCCACAACTTACGTACGTGGAGAAATTTTCTGTAACTAGCTCTTGAGAGCTGCGTTCGCCTTTTCTTGTTATTTTAAAGTTTCCGCCGGAACTTTAGGTTTCTCATGACAAAAAGTAGTCCGATTCGATTGTATATTTTTAATTATTACTAAGTACCTAATGGTGGTGGTGGTGGGGATGAAATTTGTTTCTGCGAGGCATGATAACTGCCATCAGTTAGTTCTAGCATTTAGACTAAGATCTGGGCACATGCCTTTAGGCAAGTTCAAATATCTAATGAGGAAAGTTGATTCTCCCAATTGTGATTTATGTGGTGACGTAGATGATGTTTTGCACCTATTAATGGCGTGTGTTCGGAATAACAGCTTGCGAGAAACACAAACCTACGAACTGAATATTAATTTTATGAACATTGGCATTTTTAACTCTATTAGCGAAACGTTGAGCATTTCGGCAATGAAACTTTATAGATTCGTTGGTGATTCTCTCAAATTGTTAAAAAAACTGCCATCAGAGTATTGGGAAGGTAAATATTACGTACCTACCAATGGCTATTATTGACAATATGCAGATATTGTGAAAAATACCTAATGACGTGTGTACGGGCAGCCATCAGTTTAAGCAACTCTGCTTCTGTAGAAATCACATCAACTCTAGGACACCTAAAAGTTGAATAGAAGCAACTCTGTCCTTTACTTTACAATTATTCATGATAAAGTAAAGGACAGTAACTTCCCGGGGAAAGGATAAAAATGTATCTTCTCCCACAGCTTTATCAACTCTCAGAGTACTGGCGCACAAGTGGAAATAATTTCCTTACTAATAATATATGTGAATTAATTTACGGGGGTACCTAAACTTCCATATATTCCATGTTCCCGTGCTTTGACAGGCGGACACGTTACTCATATCCCTTGTCAGGGGCAGTGCCGGATTAACCAAGTAGCCCCCTTTTGCGCGGGGCCCGTAGCAAGAGTAGCAATTGCTAAGTAGTATAATTTTCCACCTTGCTGGTAAGTTGGAAACAATCCCATTGTCCACAATACTAACTGCCCTATTTTGAATCAAATCTTATTGGAATTGCTACACATAAAAGGTTCCTTCCTTCCTTTGTATTTTCTTATTGCTATCAAACGATCTAATTAAATGATAAAGATGATGTAACACTTATCTTAACTATAATCTCTATATCAATTAGACAATATTATTGAGATAAATTATTATTGCGTTATTTCATTTTATAAAAGGTTAATTGTTTTACGAAATGGTCATTAATACTTGGACATCACAATTGTGAATTGATTACGGTCGAGTTTCAGGTAGGTAAACTCTAACATTGATAAATGGATTAATAACTTCACTACCTTAGATACAGGACCTATTTACTACCATTTACCTATTTAGTTTAACCATTTTAATATTAATACTTAATGAATCTTTTTGAATTTTTTTTTTTGATTTTGTGTTCTGTGATAAAAAAGTATATTATAACGTCCCCTTTTCTATGGCCATGGGTCATAGAAAAGGGGCGGTTTGGCTTTTCTAATAACATTTTATCATTTTATCTTGAAGTCAAATCAAATATTTTAAAAATGTTTCTTTTATGATTAAGGTTTTTTTTTGTCTATAGTGTATAAGTGTCCTTGCTTAGGGAAAAAATATCAATTTTTTTTAAACGCTGTCTCTTAAATCTCTGAGTTGGGTACAAGATTATTTTAGCTATTGGTGCCAATTCTGCTGTAAGCAAATGCAAATGTAAGCGAAAGCAATGCTCGAAACTAAACTTAATTGGCAGGTTTTTTTTTTAACTAAAGTTCTAGTTGCCTTGCCTGATATCAAGTATAGCACAGAAAGTGTTGGTCGGCTGATCTACTCGGTCGGTAATAACAGCACGCAAACTTGCATTTGAGTAGTGTGGTGCGTCTTAAGCTTTAAATCTCTCGTGAAGACAATTATTGTGATTAAAACTATTTCCCAAAACATTTTTCAAGTCACTAATTTGTAAGGTATGGTATGTATTAATTTTAATACTTTTGTTTCAGATAAAATGAGATACCTTCAGTTACTTGCACTGTTAATAGCTCTAACATACCAAACAGCATATGCAAAATGTCGGCGCATGGCCCGGCCCAGCCCTGCATGGCCATCATTACAGAACATGTTCACCCGTGGCAACAACATTATGCCAACGCAGACGCGCAATCGAAGATTACCATTAGAAACAGCCATGCCAGTCAATGGCATGAACGCACCAATACCATACATGAAATCTTCACCGAAGTGGCCATGCCAATTGGAACGACCGTACCCGGTAGCAATATCAAACATGAGGATTCCAGAAGTAGCAAGAATTCCAGAAATACGGATGCCAGAGGTGCCTAGGATGATAGAAGCGCCAAGGACACAACAATACATTCCAAACATGCCAGGGGGTTCAGTCACAAAAGCACCTGCTATGTTTTCAATCTCCGAAGTCAACATGCCATTCATGGCTATTCAAAATATGCCTGAGCTTATAAGTATGCCTATTCCTGCCCAAGAAAGATTTGAATGTCCATATGCATCGCCTAAAGCTTTAGTTAATCCATTCTTACCTGCAGCTTCACCTGTTTCGGCTTTGGCACCGCCAACGTCAAATTCATTACCACCTGCAACTCTTCAAGGAAGGAGTCAGTTCTTGAGAAAAATACCAATTCCACCACCTACATTGTAGTTACTTTTATTATGATTTAAATTGAACTTTATTTATTTAGTACTTAATTGTTTATTTATTTTGTTGTAATCAAAAATAATACAAAATATAATTTTATACTGTTTACTTTGTTTGTTACTTATCTATTTTCTATATTCAATTAACATTAAAGGTATAGTCGTGTCTAAATTAACCGTAAAATTAATACATAGTAGATTTTTCATGCAGCAGGCTGAAATACGATAGTTTCGTAGCCGCCTTTTCTGAAATAGCGAGATGAATTTATGCTTTTAGGTTGAACGGTGAACTATTTGCCAACGCCCTACGCAACTATGTACACAAGAAATATTAATCTTTAGGGTTTAATTAATATATATTTTTTGCAAGCAACACCAAATGATTCCTATTATGTAGGTAACGTATAACATAAAATTGTAAAGTTTTGTAATAGCATTACTTCTGACTTCACACTAGTCATGATCAATTTAAGAAGACTCTCTCAAAAATTGTCGTAACTTCTAGGCTCTAAGTAAACTTTCTTCAAATGTGATAAAAAATAATATTTCATGATAAGAAGTTTTGAAACAAAAACAAGTATTTCTAATTGAGATAGTAACAGCACCATATAAATAACTATTATAATCAAAATATTATGAAAAATCTAACAAATTTCTTGCAATAGATAAAAATGTAGTACATAAAGGCTGTCACGGTGTTCAGTAACATTCTCCGTTGCCACGTATTAAAAAATGTTTGTTTTGGTTTTCATTATAGCTGTATCATATGTTGGAGTGAGTATAAGCAATTTCAATATTAACTAATATTTGAAGTCAACAATTTTTATAAAATAAGTAAATGTCGTAATTTTTTTAAATCGTGAATTTTTTTTTTCAAATCCACTTAAAATAAAATTTAACATTTAGCTAATTTTAATAACACGCATTATTAACTAATAATTAATTTTATAGGTTCACTCTCAACGATGCGCGGTACCTTCATATTCACCATATTTAGAACAATATAATCCTATTGTTATTACAAGACTTCCATACGAATCACCGCAAATCTTACCATGTGAAGGAATTTACGTGCAACAAACACAGCCTAATATAGCAACGGCCATGCCTGTAGCTGTTATGCCGGAAACAACAATGTATTTACAGCAAACAGTCGTGCCAGAAATAGCTATGCCAGTTACAACTACGCCAGTGATTCCATTTATTACCGAATTGCCAAACTGTCCAGATATTTGTTTTAGTGACATTTTAGCGTCTCCTTTAGGTTGTTTGGATCCAATATTAACTATTTATGGTACAAAGGACGTGTGCCCCTTGCCAAATTTGCCAGTAAGTCCCCTTTTACCAGCTGCGTCGCCTGTATCTGCTCTGGCACCGCCGTTTTCAAGACTACTACCACCTGTTTCTGACTGTGATTGTTATAATCAATATCTAAAGCGAGTGCCAATACCACCACCTTTCATATAGTCATTAGGTAATAAATTAAATAAAATATTTTAAATTTAACAGATTTTTATTTTCTCTCATCCTCTAGTTGATAATATATAAATAACGTTATGGTTGGAGTACTAAACACTTTGGTATACAATGCTAGATCTAGTCTCATACGAAAGTTAAATGTATAACATTTACAAAAAGATTGGTTATTTGATGAGTATTTAAACATATTGAATATAACTTATAATACCTATAGGACTTCATACTTAGTATGTGGACTTAGGACCAGTGAAAGTATTTAAGAAAGAATATACTGCTCATATCCCTACAGGGGAGGAATGGAAAAAGGGACACCGCCCACCTGAGGAAAATAGCCTGTTCTGGTACACAGACGGATCAACATAGGTACAGGTGCTGGGGTAGGTATACACAAATGACTACAGAGGAAGCTACAACCTAGGGCAATGTGCTACGGTGTTTCAGTCGGAAACGCTAGCAATAAATACCAGTGTACAGGAGATGCTAGACCAGAAGATGCTGGGAAAAATATACTGATCCTCACTCCTCCGTGTCAGTCAGGAGGCGCCAAAATGGACTTCACCAGAATCACCAGAATGGAATAGGGCTGGAGTGCGTGAGGGGCCTGAATAGTCTAGGAAAACGAAACAAAAGTATTTAATATTATCTGGGTAATGGCCAAGGAATTCAGGGCAATGAACTGGCTGACGAGCTAGCTCGCAAGGGATTAGGATAAGGATTCATAGGTCCTGAACCGTGTGTAGCGCTTGCACCAAGTGTCGTGAACATGGCGCTATCAATATATGCCAAGAAAAAATCGGCGGCAGAATGGGACAATATAGAAAGAAGGTCTCAAGCACTCCAACAAATTATTAGGGGAAATTGACGCACGTTTTTCAATCAAGGCAAGATACGCCTAAGCGAACGGCCGCTATTAAAAATATGCCTGTTGTTATGGAGCAAAACAGTGTTATGGCACAGGGTCCATGTTATTCAAAATGGGCATTATTGATGAACTTATATGTAGGGCCTACAACGAGGACGTCGAGTCAATGGAGCATTTGCTTTGTGAATGCAACGGGTTGCCTAGAAAGCGATTGGACCTTGGAGACCTTGGACCACGACCAGAGGATTACTGTGCTTCCAACCTAAAAGCTTCAATGAAATTCTCACAGTGGGTATTTTAGTCTATTTAGCTTTATAAAAAATTGGGCTATATAATGCAAATAGATTTTGTAAATCCGGATGTTCCGGATTCGCGTTTCAAAACAACAAAAACTGACAAGTGTAAGTCAACCTCGCGAGCTGAAGATTCTGTAACTACCTTGGCAGGAAAAGTATAAAATAGATAATTAATTAGGTAAGTATTTGAAAACCAAACACTTCCCTTCGTACCAAATTTAAAGAAATTATAAATACTTACAGTAGCCTCGCAATATATTTATAATAATATTATCTTTATTAAACAAAACATAAGTAATTATAAAAAAAAGTCGATATAAACAGTCGACTAACTAGAAACGGACATAAATTTGTGATCTCTGCATATCGTCTGAGAAAAGTACAGAAATCCTTGTGGGGATGGGTATATGCTTTTATTACATGATACCGAAGCTAATATTAGATCTAACTTTACCGAAGTTTAAACAATATATTATTTAAACACATTTAATAAATCGTGGTTACTACACGATTTATGAATTCCTAAACTGGCTGCTTGGAAGCAGGCCACTCTGCTCTCATCTCTCACAAAACCGAAAAATTCTAAAGACTGTTAAACTTTAAAATGATGTTGGAAAAGAGCAATCTGCTGAGTTTCTTGTCGGCTCTTTTCAGTGGAATCTGCCTTCCGAACCGGTGGTAGAGTCACTACAAACAGACTTGACGTTTCATCAGTGCTTATTAATTAGGCCTACTTGAAATAAATGAATTAAGAATTATTTTTTTTTAATTTTGAAACAACAAGCGGCCTACCTTAGGTGGATTGTTAAAGGCGCTGATTTAAAAAAGGAACGAACTCCTTCCATTTTATGATATCCCACGTAATCTGGTAACCCGGTTTCAGTACTAGGTAGTAATTGAGCTTTTTGCGACAAAGCTCCTCCGGAGGCTTTATTATTAAGTAAGCCGGTATTCATAAAGAGTAGAAACAAATAAAAAAATTATTTGTTTCTACTCTTTATGAATACGAATGTGAGTTTATTTTCACGCCTTTACTACTCAACAAATAATTATGAACTTTTCAGTAGTACAGGACATACTTTTTGTGCAAAAAAGAATTCAAGGGATGGAAAAATAATTTCAAGAAATCCTGAATCGATTGACGAAATTGTAACGAAAAAGAGGACGAAAGCACGTACAGTTATATTTTACAGTCAGTCGACCATCCAGTTATCGACTTGAATGACCATTGTTTAACCAGCGCAATCGACTAATATTGCACTCCACTAACGATAAAACTATAAAGTCAAGTAAGTAATTAATTAATGGCGTCATACAGCCGCCATATATTTTTTTAACATAGAGTCATGGTTAAAATCGATCAGCAGTAATCATCAGGAAAGAATGAGGCTGTAGTCCACGCCGGCCAAGTGCGAGTTGGTGGACTTCTTTTTTTTTATTAATGGTAGGCTTGACGACAATCATGCCCGTTAGAAAGCATTGATGAGGTTTAGGTGGGAGCACGCTTGCCTAGAAGAAGCCTATTCACTCTATACACGTTTGAGAAAGTTATGGTGAACTTTCAGACTCTCATACAGGTTTCCTCACGAAGTTTTCCTTTACCGCTACATAACGATAATTTGAAATGCACATAACTTCGAAAAGTTTGAGGTGTATGCCGGGGATCGAACTCCGAGCCCCCGAAAGGGAACCGAAGTATTTGAACCTTGAAAACATAAAACTCTTTTTTTGGGCACTCGTGAAATTATGAATCTATCTATCGGTTATTTTTACGTAAGAAAAGTAATCTACAATTCCGATAAAAGATTGTCCAATAATTTAGTAATATTATGTAAATAATAGATCGAAAGATATGATTAGTAGTAAAAGATAACTTTACAGTATTTAAACAAGAGAATTTGTTCTCAAAACATTATTAATTAAACTATCCGATTTGAAAATGTACAAACTCATTGTATTATTCTCGGTATTTTTATACATTAATGTAAGTATCCATTAAACAATATTATAAATACGAAATAGTGTTTGTTAGTTTGTCTTTCCTTCACGCCCTTCCTAAGCAACAAATTACCATTATTTGTGGCATAGAGTTAGTTGAATGGATGGAGAATAACATAGGCTACTTATAAAAGGAAAACAAAACGGTTGGGCAACAAATCTTGGGAATTAACAATGCCTGATCATGGCTAAATATTGCACAATGTTGCCTACTTAATGCTCTTACTTCACTAAAGGATTTTTTTTTCAGGACACCAATGCTCAATATAAAATGAGTGATGGACGAATACAACAGACTACCAAACTCACACCTCATAGTCCGACCTATAAAATAGTAAGGAACGTCCAACCTATGGGACTCGCTGCTCCACAGTCACAGATGATGAAACCAAAAAGATATACGTTCAGAAAAATAACAAGCGTTGGCCCCAAAAGAAGATTAACCAAAAGGCAACAGGTAGCTGAAACTCTAAAACAGCAAGCTATAAGAAACATTATAGCTGCAAAGACTGTGATAAATAAAGAGCCTGTTCCTGCCAATGTCAGTCCACAGATTAAAAAACTGGCAGCACCCAATAATGTTGCTAGTGAAATTTTAGTATGGCGATCATAGAAAATTTTAATTATTAATGTTATTTATTTATTTTAGTGATAAGTATTTAAAAACAATAAAGTTAATATGAAAATATATTATAATAGTTTGTTTTGTTAACTTCAATACTACGGTTTCTTTAATACTAGGGAAAAGTAAATTGTATTTTTTTATCATTATCAAGTATCAACCCACTATCCGCCCAATATTATGCACAGTTTTCTTAAATTCAAAATTCAAATTCAAAATTTCTTTATTCATGTAGGCCTATCACAGGCACTTATGAATCGTTCATACATAATTATTTACATAATTGTAACGGGATGGTGATAACTTCGTTCGCCAACTTAAATCTAAAGCTACGAGGGTTCCAAACGCGCCCTGGTCTAAGAAGAGCCCACAACAAACTTAGCCGGCTAAATTTATTTTTTTGTTATCACCATCTTCCAGTAAATTTAAATTAAGCTATGAAGCTAGAGCAATTCACACCCAAGCTTTTTTATCGTTTAAATAATCCTTAATGTTATAATAGGATTTTTCTGTAAGCTTACGTTTTATATAAACTTTGAACTTATTGAGAGACAACTCAAAGATTTCATTTGGTAATTTGTTATAAAATAATATACAATTGCCCTTGAATGAATTTGCAATTTTGTGTAGCCTAGTAAACTGCACAACGAGTTTATTTTTGCTTCTAATATTAATATTGTTACAGTGCATTTTCTTTTTAAATTTTGATATATTTTTATGGACATAAATTAAATTTTCATATATGTACTGACTATGCACCGTCATTATTTTAACTTCTTTAAATTTATCCCTTAATGACTCTCTTGGGCCCATTTTATATATCGCACGAACAGCCCTTTTCTGCAGGACGAAAATAGAATCTATATCAGCAACATTACCCCATAATAAAATGCCATAAGACATAATGCTGTGAAAATAACTAAAATAAACAAGCCTAGCAGTTTCTATGTTTGTAATATGACGAATCTTTTTTACCGCGTATGCTGCAGAACTAAGTCTGTTCGCTAAATTATTTATATGTGGGCCCCATTGAAGCTTAGCATCTAAAGTTATTCCTAAAAAGATTGTCGTATCCACCAAATCCAACTCCTCATTATTAAGTTGTACAATGGTTTTTACTTGTTTAACATTCGGTAGTGTGAATTTAATACTCTTCGTTTTTTCCGTTAAGAGCTAAGTTATTAGCCTCAAACCATTGTACTACTTTAGCGAGACATATATTTACATCGTCAAGATTTTTTTCACGTTTAATTTTAAACATCAATGATGTATCATCAGCAAACAATACTATCCCGTGATTGTCCTCAGCTAGGTAAGGAAGGTCATTCATGTAAATGAGGAATAGGGAGGGTCCTAATATAGATCCCTGGGGGACACCAATTTGCACAAATGACCCGTTAGACCGCTTTCCGTTCACGTCAACTTTTTGAATTCTATCATTAAGATAGGAAATCATTAAATCTAGAGCTATGCCCCGAATTCCATAGTGGTGTAGTTTCCTGATTAATGTTTCATGTTGTTAGAATGAGAACGTTTTAAGTTGATGTTGGCCGTAGTCCACCACGCTTGTCTTCTGCGGATTGCTAGCCTTCACAGGCTTTTAAAAACGTTACGGAGTACAGGCATCTAGGTTTCCTCCCCGTATTTTTTGAAGTAAAACTTATTACTATACTAAAATATTAGGCGTGTCTAGGGAGTAACTCAGATTTTTTCTGACGGAAGTAACGCTTACGTCAGACGTCTGTGTAATTTCCGCTATTTAAAAATAATAATTTGGATTGGTCGTAAGTCTTTTACATATACTCCACGCTTTTTGACTTAAACGCCAGCTAGTGGCAAATATCATATTCAATTTGGATATTTATAACCAATATTTTCAAACGGATCAATTGTGAATAGCAAAGTAAATAAAAATTCAACAGTTTTAAAAAATATATTTTATATTGCAAAGTTTTTGAAAATCTCTAAATATATTTGTTTATTTATAACTTTTGTAATAAATAAATTATTAATAAATTTTCTGACGATTGCGAAGTTCTATAATATTCAATGACAAGGTTATATTGACATGTGCTGATCTAACCTTCAATTTTCTACTCTCAATTATTGTATTTAACAAAAGAAAATATTTATAAAATGTGAAAGTGAACATCCCAGGAACATTTTACTCTTTCATCAATAAATAATACTAAAAGTTTTACTTCAATCGCGCGAAGAGGCACAAACTTTTTTTCACCATGGAAGCAAGTGAAAGGGCTTTATTTGCTTAAAACGTACATACCTCCGTAAAGTGAGAGATGCGTGCAGGAGCTCGGTCCTTCCGAAAGGCAGGCCAAAGTCATAATCACGAGACTAAATGTATTCAAATTCAAATTAAAATTTCTTTATTCATGTAGGCCTATCACAGGCACTTATGAAGCGCTCGCCAAATTAACTTTAGCTACGTGAGTTCCAAACGCGCCCTGGTCTAAGGAGACCCCACAACAAACATAGCCAAATTGGTACACCAGCAGGCCTATTTTTATCTCGGTGGATATTTAAACCATGTTAGAAATATAGACAGTTACCTCAGTTGCATACCGAGATACTGTGCCATCGTAGTAATGACTGATCGCAACTTTCTATAAATTGATACGTAATTTCACATCTTTTCACAAATAAAAAAATAACTTGTGTCCCTCATAACTTATTATTTTATTTGAAAGGAAATAATAATATGTGAATAAGATTCGTGACACAGAAATTCCCCTAAATTTGGTTTAGTAGTTTGATTTTTAAATGAAAATATCTGGAAATATATATCTTCCAAGTAAAAGAAAAATATATTTTAACCAACTCCACATGAATAGGAGGGTTCGGGGAATTCGGTTATACTTCTTAATGCTCATCTCTCACTCTGCCATCGTTTTGTAGCTTTTTTCAGCAACAAATTACTAAACTTTAAAATTAGTTAATATAGTACTTAATACAATTTCAACAACCGTATTTTGAGTCTCAACCCGAAAGTCTACCTAGATCTTAACTTCGTATGATCAAAGCATCATGAATCAAGTGCAGAATTACACTAGATTCATTCATAACAGTACTTACCCTCCTACTTACACTTATTACCTTCTAAATGTTACATAAAGTGAACAAATGGCAGCGCAGATGATGTGAGTTAAAGAAGATAAATTTTAATAAAGAACGTGAGATTCAATTCGTGAAATATTTAAGAATAAATAATGGCTTTATTGGTAACACCGATGTGTTACCAATAAAGCCATTATTTATTCTTCTGATAAAGCGGAGATTTCCAGTAGCCCAGTAGTTGAAAAAGGGGCAATTAGGTTTTACCACTAAAGAATACTTTTACTGGTGTAAATTATACTGGGGTTAAGTAAGGAACAGAAATAAAAACCCATAGTGAATCACCTAAACGCGTATTATGCAGCCAGACTAGCTTTTCGATAAATTATATACAGGAGGCATTTGAGCATCTCAATAAACTTCGGCTTTATAAATAGCTATAAATAAAATTGCACACAAATACATTGCAAATAACACTAATTAATTAATAAATAATATTATATTTTCACAGACATCAATCAGACCTTTGAGAGTAATTCAAATAAAAGTCGTGAAAGTAACTCGATTAGCACTAAATATTTCAAAACTTTTTGCGTCATACTAATCGTAATTTAACTGTTAATTTTATCTCAATTATTATTTATTATACAACACATTTGAATTTCGTTGTAAAAGATAATGATTAAAAGTTTGATAACATTTTGTTATAAAATATTTTTACCGCCATTACCTATTCATTCGCATTTAAATTTTCAATAATGATTTTAATATTTTTGGTATTGATACAAATCTGTATTCTGGTAAAATTAGCTTTTTATTAGTATAATTAGCTTTTTGTTGCCGTTTTCTAAATATGAATTCGCAATCTTAGCGGAGTTAGATCAAATTTAAATGCAAATTCAAATTCAGCAGATAAAGTCTAAAATTATTTACGTATATAATATCGAAGTTTGCCAAACGTAGTATAGTAGTCGTAGAGGTTTTGTGTCAGAGCTCGTCCGTAGAATTACTACCACGATTTATTTCTGCCGCTAAGCAGCTTCGTTGCTATACTGAGGTTTGTGCCGGTGTAATTACAGGCACATGAGGCTTAACACCGACGCCTCAGGTTGAAGGACACAGGGCGACACGTTGCAGGACGTGTCCCTTGCATAGTCAATTACTAGTAAAAAAAAAAGAAAAGTGGCAAGGAAGCTCAGTGCTACTTAAAATTACTGCTACATACCTTATTTACGTCGTTTCTTATATTATTGTTATTATTATTATTTATTTAAGTATTGCAATATATACTATATTGCTATAATAATTTTTAAAAAATGCTTACTCCTTAAGATGTCATTCGGTAGTCTGTTTTAAAATAATGCTATATATAAATCGGTATTAATTTTCAGAACACTTCCAGCCAGGAACTTGGAATATCGCTGCAACGTGGATTAACAGAAATATCATCGATACCAAGGAATAATATTGGCTGCAATTGTCAAAGACCAAATAATTTATATCCAACAAACGATTTAGGATGTCGATGCCAAGGTTCAAACAATTTATTAATGCCAAATATCAAATGTGGCTGCAGAAAACAAAATATAATATCGCCAAATGCATGTGTGCGCAGGAAAGGTCAAAATATTGTACCATCGAATAATATTGATTGCAACTGTCAGAAGAATTTGTTGCCAAGTAACATAGGATACGGTTGTCAAGGACTAGTTGGTGGAATACCACCAAACTATATGAAGCGTACATGCAAAAAACAAAATACGACGCCATTAAATAATGTTGGCTGCACATGTCAAAATAATTTAATATTACCGAATCATTGTGGATGTAAATGGCAACCAAATGCAGTGATGCCATTAAATACTATCAAGTTAGGATGTCTCTCAAATAATAATGTAATGCCTGTTAATATACAACATTTTTCAAAAGATTGTGGATGCCAAGGAAGGCAAAAATATTTAGCACCGTCAAATAACATCGGTTGTACATGCGATGAACAAAGTATAATAATACCAAAAGCATGTGGATGCAAAAGACAGAACAGCTTAACACCATTTAACAACATGGGTCGTATCTACTCCAAAGAAAATATGATACCACCAAATAATAAAGGATCCATTTACCAGGGACAAACAAATGTATTTCCAATACAAAACAGTAACTCCTTTTTCAATATCGATTTGCCAGTCAAAGAGCAGTCAACTCAAACAAGTAGAGGAAACGATTTAATACCTTGGACCAAGTTGTTTGATTTAAGCACTCGCTTGGAAAACATAGCTGAGCTGGCATTGGCTACAACCACTTTACTCACAAAATTACCAAAAAAATATGATGTTAATCTTCTCTTCCATGAATAACGATGAATAATGTAAGTGACGATGTGACACTTACTGATTTGCCAGTCACTGGAAATGAGGAACAGGTTAAGAATGTAAGGCCGTGTAACTGTATCTCGTTATAAGCCTCTTAGATTTGAACTTATAGATTAACTGTCTTTATTAATTTATTTATTTATTAATAATTTACAAATAAACTTATAAGAATTACTTATAAATCTACTTTATTTATTTTTATGTTCAATAAACTAGTTTACCCATAGGATCACACCGTTGTCTTTATGTCCATCCACCCATCCATCAGTGTTGTCTAAGACAGCTTAAGGCAATTGAAACTTAAATTAAAAAATAAAAACGAGTCTCTTAATATTCTGAAGTTAACTTTCTTAAGTTTTTATATGTCATCAGAAATGAAAAATATTTACTCGTTATTATCTCAGGAGATTGTACAACGAATATTTTAGAAAATTGTGTCACAAACTAACACAGATGCAGAAAGTACAATAACAGCTAAGAATAATAGTTTATTAAGTAGCTTGGTAGATGTATGCTCTTAATCTATGAGAAAAAAGCGAAAAAGGGAAATGGGGCATGAATAGACCACCATAGGATTATCGTTTTTATTCGTTAAAGGATACAAAAACCTCTTTTACGAGAGGTTCTTGTGCATATTCATTGTGTTTTGTATACGTCCAGTTTCGTTGTTTATACTGGTCGTGTATTGCGAAATTACTTTTCTGTAGTTCTTTTTGGTTCACAGTTAAACTTTAATCATTCATTTTTAATTTGGACGTGATTAAAGCCTTAATTAATTGTTCAATTTAAACACGTTTTACGAAATTGGAATACAAAATGAATCATTCCCACGATAAACTATCACAGGCAGGATAATAATAATAATAATGAATTGGAACACTAGAACACCCCATATTAACGTTATTGCTAAAATGGAACGGACGTGTGCATTTGTTTTTTGGGTTAAATTTTTGACTGTAAGTTTAATTTTTTGTTAATCTATACAAACAAATAAAATTCAAGTGGCTGCTTGTAATGCGTTTTACTAAATGCATATTAAAATATTTATGATATTTTGAAAAAAAAGCTTCTTCTAAGTTAAAAGTTTGCGTGATCAAATCAGAATTGAATAGATCTGTACAGCGACCAGAGTTACTGAAATAACTGAACTGAGAGGTAGGGCACCTAGCTCGAAGGACCGATGAGCGTTTTGGTTCTAAGGTGCTGCAGTGGCAAGTTGGCGATCCTGCGCTATAAAACCACAGTGCTAGTAAGCCCCAGGTGGGCAGGTGACACAAAACGAGACGCAGAGAGTTGCTGGGTACACAAAGGCATCCCACGCATGTGGAGATCTCCATCTATATCCAGCTGTAGGCATCATGTCATTGAGATGATGTTGTTGAACCCCAGATGAAATTGCAGTAGAAATATTGGTAATGAGATCATTTTGACTTTATTTTTAGCTAATCGCCCAATCCGAAGCCGGAATACCTTTAAACTTACGCTGTTCATCACGACCTGGCTTCTCAACCTTCAGCAGAAGTGCAGCTCCGCCATATCTGGAAGCAGAACCATATTTGTCTTTCCTTCCTAGCTTACCTTTTCCGGCACAACCAGATTGCTCTGTAAGTTAAACAACTGTATTCTAATTTTTTAATTTGATATATTTTGTAAGCAATAATTTCAAAACTTTTTATTGTAAACCTCTATGGCACCATTTTGAGAAGTTAAAATTCATAGTGTTCGTCATTCGTGCTCTCTATTTCTTTTAACAAACCACACAAACACACCTACTAACTTCACATTTTGGTGACAGAGCAGTAAAAAAATTAAACACTACTTTCTCCTGAAACTTCTCGTTTCCTAATTTTTGAATTCTAAATAGTATATAAATATCTATGAAGGATTCAAAAGAGCATGGTTTGATTTTTTTTACAGACTGAATGTACTCCAAAACCAACCATCAAGACAGTTGTAATACTCCATAAGTGCCATAACAACGATGATACCAACGTAGAAATAGTGATTACTAAAGGAAAGAAACAAACAAAGGACGGTAAGGAAGTACAAGATGAAAATGACGATGATGAAGCAAGTACTCAAGATGTTACAATTCATCAAACTACAACTACTATTAATCAAGAAACTAATGGAGAGCAAAAAGTTAATGAGTTGCAAAATAAAGGCGATAAAAAAGTTGAAGTAACTAAGCAAGAAACGACGAAATTGATAGGAAATAAAAATGACAATAATGACCAAACCATAAAAAAAGAAATCGTGTATCAGACTATAACTAATAGTTATGCATTACCTTTCGACGCAGGAAAGGTAGACAAAGAGTTACCTAATAAAGATGATTCAAACTTAGAAATATCTAAAGCAAGCAAGGAAACACTTGAAGGTAAATTGATATCATATAAATATGACAGTGATAAAATGGCTGATAAAAACGTAACCAAAGATGTTGTGCCAAATGATGAAGGAACAGCAGAAGGCAGTGATATTATAGCTGGAGGTACTATAATTAATGATGATATAACTGATGCAGATTATGTCAATGCTGATGACGAAGCAGAAGATGAAAATTCATCAGACGATGACAAATAAAAAAATTAAACATAATTTCTATTTTAGGATTATTTTAATAAGAAACAATATAATTATGTTGTTACTGCAATTTTTAGTAGAAGTACAATTATGTTTTGATACAAACGTATACCATACAAACTCGTAGCGCAGACCCTAGATTATACATCTGTGAATATTCTTTTCAAATAAAACGCTTCGAGATTTTATTTTACTTATTATTTCTTTTGCCAAGAATAAACAAACACTGTTTTTACCATCGGGATCGTGTCACAGCGGCTTTCCGCAGCGGATATAAAAAGTATCTTATGCCCATCGCCTATCAGATGCAAGTCAAATTTCATCAAAAGTGGTAAAGCCAAACATATTATTATATATTTTGTATGTGTGTTTCTATGTTTGCCGTCCCTGTTTGACACAATAATTGTAGGTAACGATCATGATGACAGTAGGCGATAGGCTAATTTGTATTTTATTTACACTTAGGACATAGAATACTTTTATCCCGGATAAACACCGGCATAGCGTTCCCAAGGTATTTAAAAATATAGCATTTGCATAGCTTCACAACTAAAGAAATCTTGGAGAAATTTGTATAAGAGATAACATGCATCCTGGAAACAGATTTTTACCCCGACAAAACTAAACAGACCACAGAATTAAAAAAAAAAACTTACAAACGCGGCTTAACTCAGCAACAACTATTAATATGTCGGATATTATATCTGTTCCACGAACCTTTAGTTCGCCAGTGTTTTTCAGTATCAACCTGTCACAGTGATTTGGAAACTAAGAACAATGAATATCAGTAACTAGTTTTTGACACGTACCATCACGTTGTCTCATAAAATTATTTTTAGTTAGTATTAGTACTTTATGTATGCCTCATAGGTCTTGTAAGGGTTTAATATTGCTGTCATGCTATGTGCCAATGTACAATGTATTCTATTAAAATTTTGCCAAGAACTTACCGTTCCGCTGCTGTGACGCCGTGTGTATGTAGGGGAACAGGTTAATTGGGTCAACATAAGTAAAGTCTCTCTTAAAGTTTGATTTTAATCACATTTTTTCGAATTTTAAACTATTCAACTAATTAATTTTAACTGCTGAGCATCAAAATTCAGAACAAAACGTAGAATTTACTGTCTTTTTAAAACGAAATAAGTAGGTTAAGGTCTCATTGATAATACGGTGTAATAATAGAAAAGTATGGGAAATATCGTTAGAAGATGCACGTCGTGTCAGAGCATCAAAAGATTTAAGATTAAAAGTACGTTGAAGCGTTGATAGCCTAGTGGTTAGAGCTTCAGCCACCTCTGCTAGGGGACAGAATTCGATCTCTGGCACAAGTTAAGTGCGTTTTAATTTTAGCAAAAACGACAGAACGGTGGCGAAGGAAACCTCGTAAGGAAACATGCATGCCTGGGAGTTCTTCATAATGTTCTCAAAGGTGTGTCAAGTCTACCAATCTGAACTTGGCCATCGCTGTTGACTACGGCCTAAACCCTTATCATTGCGAAACTATTATTATAACGCTCATTTCTAAATGTTGCTTTCTGTGTAAGAGTAACAATTTCATTTGCTATATATGTTTTGTTTCTTATGAATCCTTTTTTGCCTCGCTCTACCAACCTGTCGGACAATATTGGGTTTTCCATGCTTTGGAGAGCACGTTAAATCGATCGATCGATGATATTTACAGCGCCAATAATTTGCATGAGAGCATCGTGGATGATCTTAACTCTAAATCACTCTTTTCCATGAGAGAATTTCCTTAACTCACCGGTGTTACATTGAAATATTGAGTATCTAATCTAAAATGAGGTTAAAATAACATAAATAAATCACGACATTTTGCGTCAATCAGTGGGTTAGCATCTTTTTATTACAGATTGTCTATGGGCACCCTCTATCATCGGATCCGCTTCATGCTATATAAATAAATAAATAAATAAATATACTACGACAAAAAACCGTAAATAAAACGTAATTAAAATATCACTTGTTTCAACGGTGATGGAAAACATCGTGAGGAAACCTGCATGCCTGAGAGTTCTACATAATGTTCCCAAAGGTTTGTGGAGTCTACCAATCCGCACTGGGCTAGCATGGTAGAATACGGCCTTAACCCCTTGTCATTGTGGGAGGAGACCCGTGCTCTATAGTGGGCCGGTAAAGGTTTGATGTGATGATGATGATGAATATACCTATAAAATAAACAGGGGTAAACTTCTTCTATTCCCTGTTGCCGAGGTTTGACAGGTGGACGCGTCGTGAATTTTCTCTCTTGGGGAAAATATCATCGTTGGATATACATTTGTGGGTCGAGAGACGGGGCACGCGAAACTAAACAAAAGCTTGTAAAAATTACACAATTCTAATGACATTCGAAACGTTATCAATCGAAAGATAAAGTAGAAACTTTCTCAATCTATCCTTTTCCAATGTCACGAATGATTTCAATCAAAGATATAAAGGTAGAAGATAAGAAAACATATATTTTATATAAAAGATGTTACATATTATACAGATCACATTGTAATCGAGAAAATTAACAAGAACACAATGAAGTTGCTGAAGTTTATATTTTGTGCAGTTTTTCTTCAGGTAAATATTAATTTGTCTTTAGATAAATTCGATTGCAGTCGGTGTCTCCCTCAAAAACATGCTTGACTGATAAAAATATTCTTTTCTTTTGTTACTTTCCCCAAAAAAGAAAATAGGAATAGCCGAAAAAGATTTAGAGTAGAGTCGCTCTAATGCGGGTTAACGAGCTCTTAACTATCATTCCATTCCATTACAAAACTGTGCTACAAAGTGATTAAAAAGCAACTAAAAAAAATGAATGTCTATTTTAGAATCCACAAATTTATACTCGTTAAATTAATATGATACCCTTTTTCAATGTGGTCTTATTGTCACAAAGTCAGGATTTCATGATTTTGACTTAAGTTAAAGGGAGGATGGGAATCCTGAATTTTTATAGCCTTATACATTGCACACCGTGTTAGTTGAATTCTTTCAAATCAAATGAAATCTTTTTATGAATAACTGATCACTATTTTATGGTTTTTCTTAATTTTACTATTTCAGGTCACAACGGGGCAAGTATTCGCACCGGGAAATTCTGTTTCCGGCCAAGATACCGGCAACCAGCCAATACTAACCCAACGCTTAGCCGATGCCAATGCCCACACCATACGAGCTTTACCCAACCATGCCATACAAAGAGCTGGTAACCTTAATGTTGTGAATGGTGTGCCATTTTTAGCTAATAACATGCCAAATGCACATCTAGCCAAGAATATGCCCAGTGCTAATATGGCGCATGTAATGCCCAATGCTCATATGTCCAATAATATGCCCAATGGATATCTAGCCAACGTATTAAACGATCAAGCAGTACTCGGTAACCATAATACTGGTGGAGTAATTAACAATGCAGATATGGCAGCGTTGACAAAAATGGCAAACATAAATGGCAATACCGCTACCTTTAATCTTGCTAATGGAGGTTTTACTGTTACCTCAGGATCGCCTGGTAGCCCGGGATTCGGAATCCAAGTCTTGGCAGATGCGTTGGAAGTCGGTGGAATGGTGGCTGTCAATGGACAAATACCAATATATGGTGCTGTTACCGTGAATGGTCATTTGCCAACGGATGGGTCTGCATCTGTCAGATATACATGCGCCGGGTCGAGTGCCAATGACGGAGTGTTAATTTAATATATATTTTTAGATTAATAAATAGATTATTTATTTATTTATATTGATTAAGAATTGAATAAACTATAAAAAAAATATATAACCTTTGTTACCTTTTCGCTATTTTCTATAGCCCTAGTATTAAGGTCCGCATCCACATCCAGTGTTAATAAAACGGTGAATCTTTGACAGAACTAATAGGACTACGTTTCAGAGTAGTCCTGTGTCTGCAAAAGGAGCGATATCTACGTATCCTTATTTCCCTTTCCGGTTTCAAAAAAAACGTAGATGCTCAATCTATCACCTTTTGCAGATGCAGGACAAGCCGACATTCAGTTTTAGCAAAATATTAAATATCGCCTTTTTAATATTGCCGGAATCCCTTTCTTAAAGATTAAGCTTTTAGTGTTATTTTTTTGTGTTATAAAATGACGACGACGGCCTAAAGTGCTCTCCGAAGTACGGAGTTGGTCATTGCTAATTTGCTAGCTCGCTCGTGTAATGAGATTTTTATTACAGAAACATTCATTTCAAATCACAAATAAAAATTTAAATTCAAAAATACTTTATTCATATGCCTATGACAGGCACTTATGAAGAGTTCATACATATACGAGTATATGTTTACATAATTGTGGGGTGATGGTTATAGCTTCGTTCGCCAACTTAAACCTTTGATCTCAAGAGTTCTAAACGCGCTGGTCTAAGAAGAACCCACGACAAACTCACACAAAGCTCGTCACTCAATTAATATTCGTGCACTTCTACTAAAACAAACAACCTAATTTGTATTCTGTAGAAATTCTAGTTAGACGCAAAGTTTGTTTTACTCCGAACTCGGGTCTTACCAGCGAAGTTAATAATTATAAATACAGTTTCAAGACTCGTTAGGTAAACAGTTAGCTTAAGAAAGGAAAATACTTGGATATTAGTTAAGTAACAAGTCTTCCCTGAATGTAAAAACATAGAAATACTGTAAAACGAACGTATAGGCTTTCTAGTTTTTGGCGCCTGTTCGTTGGAAACATAATGATGTTTCAAAAAAATTATTTATTGAACATAAAATTTATGTTTGTTTGATGTTTCATAAAAAAGGATAACAAAGGTACGAGTAATTTAAAAAAAGTTTTAAAACTATTTTGAGGAATTGACTCACATGTGAATAATAAAATAATATTAATAATTACAAAAATATATTCCTATGTTTTTCTCTGAAACCTGAACTATGCAACACATCAATGTCAATCGCTTGCTCCGTGAAAAAACATATCAAGCGGGAATTTTCCGGAATAAGAAGTAGCCTATGTTCTATTCCTCCAGACTGTAATATATATCTGGGCTAAATTTCATCCAGATCCGTTTAGCCGGAATGGCAGGGTTGAGTAACAGACATCCATCCAAACTTTGACATTTATAATATTAGTAATGACGTAGATATAGATTGTTTTAGTGCGTCATTGAACAAATAAAAACATTGATTTCAATTACTACCGACGAGGTTTAGCGTTAAAAGAGCACCAGGCGTGAGGCGAGCTCACGAGATAACCTTGTATTGCTGACTTTACCGCACTATTCGACTGAGGATATTTGGGATAAAGATCAGGGTTTTCCTTCACCGTTAAAGCAAGTGATATTTAAGTGCTAAACGCACATAACTATGAAAATTTTGAGGTGCGTTTCGGATACCAAATTAGGCCTCCCCGAAAAGCCTCCTTGACCAATACGCTATTACCGCTTCATAGAAAATATGCCTTCTACATACGTTTCAACTAAGAGTACGATGTTGACTACTAATTTAACGATTACTATAATTTGACAGAAGGTGAAATTGATGTATGTTAAAATAAACTTTGAACCTCCAATGATGGTCATAAATCCATTCTGACTTTTTCCGCTCAGAAGAAGAAAGGGAGAACGAGTATAATATGTGAGGTGAAATCGCTGCAGGTGATTATTTACGATTGCTAATGTTGATTGCAGTAGTTTATCTGTTATCTATGTTTAGCTCAATCTTCAATAATCTTAATAAAAATGCTTTTGGTGGTAATCAAGGAGATTTCGCAAGATATACTGTATCCTGGGAAAACACATAGTTTAGTTTCCGCATAGTTACCATTTTTTTATGCAACATAGTTTTTTTTTGTTATTGCACAATTTATACGAAAACTACTAATATCTTTGCTGATCAATAGAAAACGTGATTTTTTCCGATATAAATAATAAGAAACCCAATCATCTGGGAGGAAGAAAATACGAGTAATAAATATATACATTTTATAGGTATTTCATTTATCTATTTCCCTTTAAATATTATAATATGAATTTTTATTTCATTTTTACAAAACCATTATTACTTTATTCTTTCACTGTTAAAAAATCTTTTCAATACAGTACTACGACGAACACAAATACCAGGGAAACTGGAAAATTGAAAAAAAGATATAATAATTGTGAATTACTGTTTTGGTCTGGAGGACCTAAATCTTTTTTCTCTTGGCATAGGAAACCGAGACTATGTTATTACGGTTGTCATTACGTATTTTTCTATGACAATTTTGTACCATTACTTCCCTAATTGTTTGGATTCCAGGAATCAGTTGTGATTAAAAGTTTTTCATTATCACGAATACTGTAATATCCCAACGGCTTATTACCCCATTTCCAACGAGCCTTTAAATAAACCTAAATAAAGCTAGTAGCTTTATTAACTAGTATCATATAATAAAAATAAGTAAATCATTACTAACCTATAAACATTTTAAGCCCAGAAAAGTAAAACCATTTTAGGCTTTATCTTTCCTTGGAAAATTATTAAGCCAATAATTTACTGTTTATTACTATTTCGTATACTTTAAGTAAAACAATACCATATTACTTATACCATTTATTTCGACACAACATAAATAATGCTTAAAATAATCATAAATATAATTACTACTTTTTAAACAACAGGCACTTCGCCATTACACGCAGCGCTATTTGCAACGGTCACCATACCACCCGCTGGTAGGTAACCTTCGAAGGTAACGAAGCCTATGACAGGAACATTGCCCGATACAGCAGTGGAACCTCCTACAGGCATTTCCCCAGCAACAGCAACGTCGCCCACACCAATCGGCGTCATCTCAGCTAACGGTAGACCACTTGCAGCTATATCCGATATGGGAACACCATTTGAAGCTAACTCAACACCAAGGTTAGAATTTTGAGCAGCAATGTTATTTGCAGCGTTTGCTGTAGCAGCAATAGCACCGGCAGCTAGTGTATTGCCCGCTAGTGTATTGCTAGCTAGCATATTACCAGCTAATGTATTGCCAGCTAACGTATTGAAAGCTACAGAATTGCCAGCAAGTGAATTGCTAGCTACCATGTTGCCAGCTAGTCCATTGCCAGCCATAATATTTCCAGCAAACGGATATCCACCAATTGTGTTGGCTGTGAATGTGTTGCCTAAATTGTTGGCTATATTATTATTAGCCAGGTTATTTGGCCATCCATTAGCCATGTTGTTGGCTGCAAGACTGCTCGTTGCTAGATTGTTGAATCCAACGCCATTACTTATTTGGCCGTTTCCATAAATGGATTGGCTGAATGCACCCTGAAAATAACACAAAAATTCATTCACAAAAAATTAGCAGTGGTCACAGGGCCGTATTCCTTATAACATAAGCGTCACACTGTTTTGTTTTATTTCACTGCAAGTTTGCCCTTTTCTGTAATCTCACCCGTTAATAAATCATTGTTCTAATATGTTAGCGGGCTAACTTGTTCGGAAAATACGGTCTTGACGAAATTTCACGTTTCAGAGTTTTGGAATACTTTAATCTAAACAAGCGTTTCATGTGGGGTTCTAAGAAACTCGAAAATATCGCAGAAAATATTGCAGGAAGTTATTTTATGTTTACACATATTGCAGGGTGTTTTAGGTGTCCCTTCAGCAACACAGTAGTCGTAGAAGGTTTTATTCATTTGCCCATCGACGTTGCTCTTAATGCCACTAAGATTTATTTTTGTTAAGAATATCTAGGTCCATACTTAGTTTTATACATTATTGAAATTGTTCATTTAATTTGTTGTGAACGTACATATCTATTTTTTTTTTACAAGTAAATAGGTAAGTACTAAAGCGAACAGTTCTTGAGAACACTCTCCCACACATACAAAAGAAAAAAATAAAAATTTAATTACCTGAACGATGCAAGCCAATAAAATAACAAAACACTTTTTAGACATGTCGATACTGAAGAATAATTATGAGTTCATACAAAAGACAATTTTCTAAGACTTTTAAATTAATTTTTATCTTAAAGATCTAATATTTCACAAGCAATAAAGTAAAACGTGATCTTAGATGATGAAAATTAATGATTATTAATTATTTATTCTCTTAGTATCGGTGATAAGTAGTAGAATTGATTATGATATCGTTATTGATTAAATTATAGTTTTTTTTTTTAATTTCACAATTATTTAACATATTTTGCTACTTTTATTTTCACCTTCCTCTATTATTTCTTCTATAATACACTTAAATTAGTGAAAAAATTGAGATGTATAATCCTCTACTTGCCATAACAGGTAGAGGTTTATATATTGAAACCGTTTCAAAGATTAGTCCAAGTAGTTTAAACACCGGCTCGCGCACTAATGGTTTCGTACTATTATTTATAATAACAGCAAAAAATCATGTCTGCTATATTGGGGACCCCTTAAGTATTTATTTTCTTCTGTTTATTAGTATTTGTTGTTATAGCGGTAACAGAAACAAATAATCTGTGAAAATTTCAACTGACAAACTATCACGGTTCATGGGAGACATCCTGTTACAACAAGGACAGGCAGACAAACGGACAGGAGAGTCCTGGTAAAAGACATTTACCGTTTTGGTAAAATTGAAACGAGAATTTGAGTTGAAACGAGAATCATTTTATTATGAGAGGCTGTTTTTTCGATATTATTTCAAATTAAATCTGCTCTATTTTTATAAGCAACTTAGTTTGCTTGTGGAAGTTTTCTTCGTTTTCTGATATAAAATATTATATAGCTGCAAAGTTTCAGCCCATATTGAGACTAGATATAAATAATATAGGAGGTAATTTCAAATTAATAAGGGTTTATTTAAAAAAATAAAAGTTTTCTTTAAAAAAATTTTTGATAAAAAAAAGAAACATCTTTGTCATTAACAACTAAAAAAGCAAAACAAAATAATTTATATATCGTTAAAGTTCTGAGGTAAAAAGACAATCGAATTAATTACCTCCTCCTTTTTTAGAAGTCGACTAAAAAAAGGTTTCTTTAAATCTTTCAACATTATAGGGGAATCTTATATCTAAATTTTAAAGCTGCTTATATTGGAACGTCTTCCAAACTTAGTTCATAAAATGTCTACGGCTGTGAACAGCCTTATCATTAACTCATTACCGGCCCACTTCAGAGTACGTTAGTCCACCACGCTCGCCGGCGGATTGGTAGATTTAACACGCCCTTGAAAGCATTATGTAGAAAGGAAACCTGCACAGACATGCAGGTTTCCTCGCGATGTTTTCCTTTGCCGGTATTTACTATTACAAAGAATACTTATAACAATTTATTAATACAAAATAATTAATTTAGAGCTCTGATCGTCCACTCAGCTTCAATGCGAGTTGGCGAGCAATTATTAGAAAATAAATATTTTTTCGACATTAAACACATCTTCATCTAGCCCCAAAGCATCGTAGCTTGTGTTATGGGCACTAAGATAACTGATAAATATTTAAGAATCATATGCATACATACATATAATATATGGATAAACACCAATACAATCCCAGACCCATACTTCCAAATGTGCGAATCGAACCCACGGCCTTAGACTCAAAAAGCAAGTTCACTGCCCGCTGCGCCAATCGGCCGTCATTACATTTAACTGCTTTATTCTTAGCATGTTTGTTTAACGAAATTCTCAGGTGCCGTCTGAGATATCTGATACTTAACCCCTTAGGCTTTGGATATAGCTTGCATCCTAGTGAATAATATGGGATACTTTCAGCCTGCAAAATAAAACAGTAGCCGTGTGGTGAATATCAGATCATAATATGTACAATTATTAACCTTTTGTCCAGCAATTTGTTCGGCTATTGATGATCACCGAATCATTTATCGTCTTATATAATCAAGCGTCATGTCTCATTTTGAACACCTTAAGCTTACTCCGTATCTTACCATCAAATATTCCAGCTATGCATCAGCTCTCCGGATGATCGGGCAGAAGCAGACTCGCCATGGATCGTGCAGTATCGTGTATAGCACAAGAGCGGCGTATTGACATTGCGTATCATCGCCCATCGACATAATATGCGACCATGATACGCGTTGGCAAAATCGGATAGTGCAAATGGATTTAGGGATATATTTGGATTCAGCTTTAGATAATGTATCATGAAAGAAGTTCCTTAGAGTAACAGCCTAAAGTTAGGAGAATCGCAGAATTCGCAGAGAGGGTGAAGCCTGACAATATTTCGTGATCATCTGGAGCTACGTGCTCTCCGCCGCACGGGTTGTACAAGAACGCTCCATAACTTGGAGATACGTCTATGTCGGTAGGGTGGTAGCTAGTAACGGCTGAAGCCTCTAACTGAACCAGGCCAGAGGAATATCAGAATTAATAAATTTCGAATTTGACCATACCGGGGTTGAACCCAAGATCTTCCATTCCCAATGTAACTGTAAAAAAATCTGATCTATGCAATGCAATCCGAGATGGGCATAATATATATATATATATATTATGCCCATATCGCCATTGTACCTAACGTTCCCGGTAAGGTTTAAAATATTGCATTGTGCATGCATGCATGTCTTCAAAGCATCTTTGCGAAATTTTTTAAAGAAATAGCTTGCATAAGAGCAAAAAAGGTTTGGAATATCCAAAAGTGCACGCTTCATAATCTAATTTTTCTCTAAAAAAAGTACCTTAAACTTTTCACCGCATGCGTGCGCCAAGTCCAAGTCACCTGTTTTTTTTAATTTTATTATTATCATTAAGTATCAGTCAATGATGTAGATGGAATAAGTAAAAATACTTTCAACATTTCGCGCCATTCTCGACGTAAATCAACACAATAGCTCGCAAGCATTGTGAACGAACCCAATTTTAAACTTCATAAGAGACACACTAAAGACAAATCAATTTATTTTAGTTTTTTATTAATTGTAATTAAACGACAACGAATTACCCAGAGATTTTCAATGCAAACAGCGCGCTGCGTATATGAAGCTTTAAAAAAAAAACTTAAGTCAATTTTTACTGTTGTGAGAGTGCCTGGAATATTAATATATTTTTTTTTTTACTTTAAACAAAATAATTGTTTTAAAAAGAATCAAATACATTTAAACGAATATTTATTGTTTTATATATGATAATATTATCCTATAAGTGCAATGTGAGAAAAATAGTCATTTTTAGTTTTTAAAAATCCTTGACATTTAAACATCGGGAGAAGAGCATCACCTCAACGCTTCGCTTATGAGGCGTGCAATAAAACTTAAACAACATATGGCATCGTATCTAATTGTAATGATATATTAATAAAAACCTGGTTAGGGTAAAGCTTATAAAAATTAAAGACGGTGATTATATTTTTATACACAAGATTTTATTTTAGGTTTAATTTTAAAAACAAAAAAAAAACAAATAATTCCTTTCATAACTATGAATTATTACAAAGCACCACATCCGCAACCTCTGTTATAGCCGTACCCGTATCCAGGTCCGGCGATACCGGCTTCATAACCCAGAGGAGCGTACCCGTAGCCCAGCTCTCCCGCGACCCCAGCGCCGTAGCCGAAAGGCCCAGCGTTGACGCCCTCGCTCAGCATGGCCACATTTCCGCTGCCGCAGCCGTATGTGATGGCTCCAGAACCAGCGGTAGGCAGAGCACCTTCAAGAGCGACAGCTCCCAAGAACGGCATAGCACCAGTCACGGACAGCGGGCCCTCGTACGCGTTGTCAGACGTCAGCGACAGCCCGGTGACCGCGATGGGAGAAGCGCTGGTGATCTGGAAGCCTCCTCCGTTGGAAGCTGCGGGCGCGAAGGCGGCGGCGCAAGGGGTGGCTAAGGCAGCTTCAGCGTAAGGTAAACCGTTCCATGCCCCAGCGTAGGGGGCGGCTCCCCAGGGGGCAGCTAAACCGTTGTAGGCGTTGCCGATACATTGACTGGTGATAACCTTAAATACACAAAAATAAATGAATAATCAATTGTAAGTAATGCCGCGTCGTTAGACGAGGGGTTAGCAAGTTCGACATCAGCTCACGAGGCCTTGGTTAAATATCAAATGATCTAAATATACAAGTTTTTTTTTTGTGTGTGTATCAAACTGAGGCATAGGTGTTAAGCCTCATGTGCTTGTGATTATACCGGCAACCTCGCCCTTCAAACCGGAATACAGTTTTGCAACAATGATGTTTTACGGGAGAAATAAGCATGACGGTACAAAAAACGTGTTTTTGGTATTTTTAGCTCATTAATGTTAGTATTCAACATACTGTTTCATAATGCCCCTGACTTGGCACGAAACCCTTTGTATGCAAGTCCAACTCGCAACCCTTTTCTTATTTGCTAAACATGAAAGTCTCATGAACAGTGAAATTATTATGTACAGAACTCAAAAACTAACCTGAGCTAAAAGAGCTTGAGCACAGAAAATAATGGCGACCTTTCCTATCATGGTGATTGATTATTAATAATCGAACTTATGAATATTTTCATGTAATATAATGGACGTTTTTATACTAATTTAGTTACATAATAACTTTTAACGACATTATTTGTTACACATATAATATACATATACTGTTATCTATATACACAATTTCATTAATGAGGCAAGTTTTATAAATTTCTTAATAAGCATTATTTTTATTGGTAATTAACCATTTTCCCTGACTGATATCTAAGAAACTCGCAGAAAATCTCTCTCAGACGTAAGACAGTTAGACTTATTGAAAATCCCAAAAAGACCTGCACCTTGTAGCACCGAAGAGAAATCAGCTCTCTCTGTGTAATATTCTTAAGAATTTTTTGCACCACCACCCTTTTTCTCTGACAATTTAAAAACAATTTTCTCACCTCTTAGATGCCTGGTATTCTTCTACCACGCGGAATACCGGATAATTTCTGCCGCGTAGAAAAATCTTTAATCTGCTTGTGCACATTCCTTAAGAGCCGGCAAAGCGTTTGGGGCTCCTCTACTAGTCAAAAGACGTTCTATATATATCTCTGCCTAAGTAAAGTCTGAGCAAAGTGAAAGTGTGCCCTGTATATTTCAGTCTTAGTCTGCGACTTTAGAATTGAGCCAAGAGGGAAATAAAAATATTAGTCTAATAAAAAAACTAAAGAAACAGCTGTTAATCGTTACTTTTCGTAAACCATTGAATTTATAACTAAATATTAATTTTTATATTTACCTTTTCTGTTATTAAAATGATTAAATGTTGCCTATTTGTTAATACTTGGTTAATTCAAAGTTAGACTATCCACTTTTCACATTTCTGCCAAATATTTTTTTCCGGTATAAGACTCCGGCCCTGACTAGTTACCACCCTAATAACGGACTCATGTCGCCAAGCGATTGAGTGTTCCGGTACGATACCGCGTGGAAACCGTTAAGGAGTATCATGGGTGTTACATAACTCTTAAACTCCTAAGACATTAGCCCACTACCATCTTAGCCTGCATCATTACTTTCTAGTAGGTGTGATTAGAGTCAAGAGCTAGCTTATAGGTTATTAAAAAAATAGCCCGGGAATCAAATCTAGGGCCTTGTGATCTTATCCATCATGCTCACCGCTAGGCCAAACGGCAATTTCTATTGGTCAATTACAAATCGTGTTCATATACATTGTACATTGAATAAAGTTACATAACTATTATCAGAGTTTATTATAAAAACGGTAAATGATTATAGAAATCAATATTCTACGCTTGGCATCCTCAAGTACAAACATGTCCTCCTTTGCTTTTCTTTTACTTTGCGTCCAAGCTTGCTTGGTACAGGTGAGAAAAGAAGTTAATTACTTTTATTAAAAATTGTCCTTTTTATTATTAAAAAACATGTAACATATTTACACTCAAGTTTACGTTCTAATTGGGGTTCCTCAAATATCCGAGAAATAAGTAAAAAATCGAAATAATAATGTAAGAAATATTGGGTTAGAATACGAAAATTCATTTTATTTATTGCAGAATGTATTCAGTCAGTGCCTCGGTGCAGGACCAATTGGCTACGGCCCAGGCATCGCCAACGCAGCTGGCCTAGCTCCAGGTCTAGGACCATACGGCTATGGTGCTGGGCTGGCCGCTGCACCATTCGGTGTGGCACCAATGGCTGTTGAGCTCGGTGGGCTGGGAGCAGGCTTGGCTCCGGCGGCTATAGAACTCGGCGCGTACGGTGGAGCCGGCGTCGGTGACGTAGCAGTTGCTGGTGAGATGCCAGTTGCTGGCACCACCCTCGTCGCTGGACAGGTGCCTATCCTTGGCGCTGTGCGATTCGCTGGTGATCTGCCAGCCGCTGGTACTGTCAGCATCTCTGGCAGTTGCGGATGCGGATGCAACCGAGGACCTCTCTACTACTAAGCAAATAAAATACTGTAGGTACACAAAACAAATTTCAATATAAAATGTTACTTTATTTTAATGTTGTTAGAAACTGTTTATAAATGTATTAAAGAATATTGAGTGGAGTAAATGTATTTTATACTTTTCATTTCCCTAAACGACTTCAGCTTTGTTCAAATTAGGTGATTATTATTATATCCTATGTGTTCATGTTTATTTTATTTATTAAAAAATGTATAGTGCATAAAAAATTACAGGCTAACGTTTACAATTCAGTAGAATGCCTGAAAAATACATAAATATTTATATATCAAACTACATCCTATTTCATCAAGGTGAAAGCGGGCACACTGAAAGATCCAGAAGGAAACTTTAAGATCCACAATAAATAAAATAATAATAAAAAATATACTACGACAATACACACACATCGCCATCTAGCCCCAAAGTAAGCGTAGCTTGTGTTATGGGTACTGAGATAGCTGATGAATATTTTTTTATGAATATAATACACATAAATACTTATAATATACAGATAAACACCCAGACACTGAAAAACATTCATGTTCATCACACCAACATTTTCCAGTTGTGGGAATCGAACCCACGGCCTTGGACTCAGAAAGCAGGGTCGCTGCCCACTGCGCCACTCGGCCGTCAAAACAATGGATCCAAGTGGCCCGCGGCTTCGCCCGCGTTGATTACGAGACGCAGCGTACTGCTACATAGTCTACACCAAACCTCAATAAATAAAATGCCAAGCGTAAAGTTATTTCAATCGTACTGGAAGTGCCAAATAAACAGACCTTTGACATTAAGTACACATAGTATTCCAACATATTTATAAGCAAACGACTGAGGTGTGAGCGAATACATCGGTTCTTGCGCTTGCTGCTTAAATTTTTAATTTTACCCACTATTTGAAACCTCCAATCACGTAAAAATTTCCAATTTGAAATGCTCGTCCAGAGGACTTAATACTTTTAATTCCTCATAACAAATGACTGCATTAAATGACTGCAAATAATTATTTTTTTTTTAAATTACAAATTATTAGAATAGCAATAAATATTTCAAGATTATGAAAAAACAATATTTACGCCCCGAAGTATTCATTTCTGTGGTCGTCCTCACAGCATATTTCAGTGTCGTTCCTCATACACCACAGACTATTGGTTAGTTGGCATTAAGGTTAATGCCTAATTTAACTTAAATTCTAAATAGTGGTAGTATTATCATTATAAACTTTTATAATCTATCCAGTTTAGTAAATGGTAAGTAAAAATGCAAGTATTCAAGAAAGTACTTTCATTTCGCCGCCCAAAAGTTTATAATCAACATTTTTACATAGAAGAATCCTAACTCGTTTTCAATGATGATCTAATATCTAAGACATTTTCAAATACTGAGCAAAATAATTAACCTGTTCCACCACCTGGCATAGTTCCTGATAAGATGGGTCAGGCCCCATCGTAGCTTACGTCTTTAAAGCCGCTGTCAAATCTTCGAATCAATATTGTAATTAGATTAGTTGCAATAGATCTACCCTTTTTATCAATAGTAGACTTTAACAGACTTTACCAAGACCACCTTGCATTTGGGCCTTGGAACTAATATTTATATCTTTCTAGATTCTAGAATAAATAAGTACTGCATCTTGAGATTGAAGAGAACAAAAGTCTTTCTATTTCGTTTTGGCCACATCCCACTAAAAAGTGAAAAACATCCTCGATCCGCTTGGCAGATTTTCCCACTAGGTGTGCTATTTAAGGGGATGTGCCCGGACCGAAGTCGTAAGGCTAATACAAAATCACCTTTTCCCAGTTTAACGCCAGCAAATCACAGTGATTGAGAAAGATATGGTTGGAGGGTTGGATAACAAATGTCCTTACAAATCTGTAATCGAATGTTCCTTAATGTTCCTTCCACATGTCAAAACTCTTTTCCTCAATTATAAATTTTAGGTAACCTAAATAAAGAAGTATCATATGTTAAGTAGCAATGCGATGCTTCTTTGACTAGGCGATCGATTTCCTCGCTACCCGGAAACCTATGTGGGACGGACTACTGAAAATAACAGGACAAATTTTCTGTATAGATTTAATAATATCATAAGCTATTGTTCCCCCTCAAAAACATCTGTAGTTCATTTTAAAATATGTTGGAGAGCAATTTTTAAGTCAGTAAGGATGTTATAGTTGCCAAATGCCAAGGAATCAACATGCTAAAGCTTCTGCTGTACCTATATAAATGTGTATAGTACACATATTTGTATAAGCTTATAATTTATTCGAATATTTCGATTGAGTATCTAAAATAGCCATACCAGCCTCATCTGTTCCTTTACAACCATCCGTGTTAATTTAATAAAAATTGTTATACTTATTAGCTAAAAAAGACGTACCTATAAATTTTATTAGACGTATAAATGAATTGATTGAGTAAAAAGTGGGTTCATGCTCTAAAGCCTTCTCTCCTATGAGAGAGGAGGCCTATGCCCACCAGTGTGACTAGGCTTAATAGACTAACTATGAATATGCTTACTACTTGGAAAAGTGTTATTTTTTATTAAAATCTGACGATTTCTCTTCTATCGTGTGTCATAAACACACACATCAAATATGGCTTTTATTTTTTTTTTTAAATAAATACGACCACTTCGTATGTTTAAGTAATTTGTAAAAAAATGGTCGTCCATGGAAATTATAAGTAAAATAATACATTTACTGCACTTAATATTCTTTAATAAATTTAACAGTTTGTAACAACATTTAAAAAAGTAACAATTATTTATATTGCAATTCGTTTTATGTACAGAATTTTATTTCCTAGTAGTAGTTTAGTAGTAGAGAGGACCACGGTTGCAACCGCATCCGCAGCTGCCAGAGATGCTGACAGTGCCAGCGGCTGGCAGATCACCAGCAAAGCGCACAGCGCCGAGGATCGGCACCTGCCCAGCGACGAGGGTGTTGCCAACAACTGGCATCTCGCCAGCGACTGCTACGTCGCCGACACCAGCTCCGCCGTACGCGCCGAGTTCTATAGCCGCCGGAGCCAAGCCTGCTCCCAGCCCGCCGAGCTCAACAGCCATTGGTGCCACACCGAAGGGTGCAGGGGCCAGCCCGGCACCATAGCCGTATGGTCCTATACCTGGACCTAGGCCAGCCGCGTTGGCGATGCCTGGACCATAGCCAATTGGTCCCGCACCGAGGCACTGGCTGAATACTTTCTGTAATAAACAATTTAAATCAATGACTGTTTCTTTCATTATTAAATTTCTGTTAATGATATCGTCAATGATAGAACGTTAATATGATGATTCGAAATAACAATAAATTAAAAAATAACTCCTACGACCACAGTATGCCCTTTTGTCTTAATTTTATATTAAGGTTTAATTCAAAATTGTAACTTTAGTTCTTACCTGTACCAAGCAAGCTTGGACGCAAAGCAAAAGGAAAGCAAATGAGGACATGTTTGTACTTGATGATGTCAAGTGTAGAATATTGATTTATATTTCACTAATAGGTTTTTATACAAAACTGCGATAGCAGTTAGGTAACTTTTATCAATGGACACGTTATTTAACAATCTTCCTTTATTATATTGTAATACAATAATTATTGTATAATTTGTTACAATTTAATCATTATTATACAAAATTAATCATTATAGTAAAACACACAACTCAAAATAATAATTATGGCAATCGATATCTATGTAAATTGGTTAATGTAATTATGTAACCAACTGGGTATATAAAGTTATGTTATATTACATGAAAATATTCACAAGTTCGCTTATTAATATAATACAATGTTTGGAAAGATCGCTCTTCTTTTCTGTGCTCAGACACTTTTAGCTCAGGTATGTTTTTTTAGTCATAATTATCTATATATCAACGGAGTAACCTTTTAATGCCACAAATGTACCGGTTAGAGATATGTCAACGATATTAGACCCATATCTGCCCTTAATCGATTTCTACGGTAGGGTGGTAACTATAGCACGGGCCGAAGCCTCTTGATCAAATTGACCCTGTCGGAGATAGAACCTGGGGCGTCAGCTTATAATACCACTGCGCCAGGGAGGTCGTCTAAACATACCTACTTAGTTCTTTATTTTAAGAACATGTCTCTATTTGGAAGTAGTTATACTGTTGTTAGCCTACTGCTTGAAGAGGAATCACAAGATTTATTATACATTGTATGCATTCGTTCAAGTTAAAAAGTAATTTGACCTGTGATATAAACCTGCCCTTCGTTTTGACTCAGACTTCCGAGCCGTGCGTTCGACTCCCACAACTGGAAAATGTTTGTGTGATGAACTTTAATGTTTTTCAGTGAGTGGGTGAGTGTATGTACGTTATAAATATATATGTAACGTAATAAATGTCTATTTAATTACGTTACAATACATATTTATTACATACAGTACATACAGTATTTACTATTATAATATACGAGTACATAGGTATATTCATAAAAATATTCATCAGGCATCTTAGTACCTATAAAACAAGCTACGACTACTTTGGGGCTGGATGGCGATGTGTGTATTGTCGTAGTATATTTATTATTTTTATAGTTATTAATACACTTAATGCGTTTTTCATCAGATGAGCGACAAGTCACAAGTACTTATAAAACGAGATTGAGAATTATTGCATGTACCTACATAAAATTGCATACATGAATTTAGTTGAAGAATTGCGTGGAGACCCAATATCATCTTTTTGGAAATAATGTCTGTGTCCTTAATTTTATTGTTGTTTTTTAGGTTATCACCAGTCAATGTATCGGTAACGCGTACAACGGTTTAGCTGCCCACTGGGGAGCCGCCCCCTACACCGGAGCATGGAACGGATTACCTTACGCTGAAGCTCCCCTAGCCGCCCCTTGCGCCGCCGCCTTCGCGCCCGCCGCTTCCAACGGAGGAGGCTTCCAGATCACCAGCGCTTCTCCCATCGCGGTCACCGGGCTGTCGCTGACGTCTGACAACGCGTACGAGGGCCCGCTGTCCGTAACTGGTGCTATGCCATTCTTGGGAGCTGTCGCTCTGGAAGGTGCTCTGCCAACTGCTGGTTCTGGAGCCATCACTTACGGCTGTGGCAGCGGAAACGTAGCCATGCTGAGCGAGGGTGTCAACGCTGGGCCTTTCGGCTACGGCGCTGGGGTCGCGGGAGAGCTGGGCTACGGGTACGCTCCTTTGGGTTATGAAGCCGGTATCGCCGGACCTGGATACGGGTACGGTTATAACAGAGGTTGCGGTGGTGCATTGTACTAATTGTACTGAATAATTTGTTTTGTTGTTATAAAATATTCTTAAATGTATATTTGGAAAATAAAGTATTGTTTTATAAGTTACAAAGCGTTTATTCTTTAAAATGAAATTACTTGGTAAGTATAGTTCATAAACTTAATGTCAAAGATCTCGGGAAACAAAATAACAAAAAAATACACTGTTGAGTTCCGTTCTCCGACTTCATCTCGGTAGAGTTTGTTTTCATAACCAGTGGTAGAGTCACTGCAAACAGACATACTTGACGATTCAATCGTGCTTCCCTTCACCCCATTGTTTGTACCTTGTCTCAAAAATATGCAGACAATATTTTCATTACTTTTTAGTGTAAAGTATGTTTTACTAAAAAAAGCAAGTGCGATAAAAGAAATAAAAACAAACACAGTAAAAAGAGATTTTCTTTATACAAGTGTGTTTTCATTATATTCTTAACAAGTTGAAATTAACTTTACAAAAAAAGTAAACTAAAAGATGGTTACATTGAATGAATGAATACAGTTTTATTGCCCACCACATAATAATACAGGAAAAGTTATAAGAAAAGGAATTTCGAATTTGGTAGTATCTTCTTATTTCACGCAAAAACGGATTCACTGGACTGTTTGCATAGAGATAGCGCCAGTATGTGCTGGAACATTCATACAACAATTTTTATCATCATCATATCAACCCACTGCCGGGTAAATACAGGACACGGATCTCCTGCCACAATAAGAATGGTTCAGGCCGTTCACCACACTCACCCAGTGCAGAATGGTGGACTGCACACATGAGAAAATTATGGAGAACTCTCAGGCATGCAGTTTTCCTCACGATGTTTTTCCTTCACCGTTGAAACAAGTTATTTTCAAATAACTTAAAAAGCAGATAACTTAGAAAAGTTAGAGCTACGTGCTGAGATTCGAACTCGGCCCCTCGAAAGTGAAGCCGTAGTCTTAAACGCTAGCCTAACACAATTCAAATTCAAATTCAAATATGTTTTATTCATGTAGATCTTATTACAGGCACTTATGAAGCCATCATAAAATTTAACACAGTCTAGTTAATGTTGAGCTATGAAGTAAGATCAATTCATACCCAAGCTTTTATATCATACATGCAATCCTTAATATTATAATAAGATTTTTCTATAAGCTTGCGTTTTATATAAAAATTTTATACTGATCGAAAATAAATTCACGCCGACCAAATTCATCGGCAAAAGCTGAATAAATAATACCTATTATATTGATTGAACTCGATAATAATTTATGAACTCAGCACATTCACTCGAGGTTGCGTCCCCAACTGTTACATCAGCATTATCAAATCAGTTTCATCGCATTTATTGAAGACCTTGTATCTAAATTTTTATGTTAATTAGCGTAAGCATAACTTTTTATTATTTAGGACACACGATTATAGTCTAGTGACCTAGAAACGGACATAAATTAGTGACTTTATTGTCTGGAAAAAGTACAGAAATCCTTTGTAGGGATGGGCAAACGCTTTTTTACAGGAAGTTAATATAAGATCTACCTTTACCTAAGTTTAAACAATATATTAAAACACATTTAACCAATCGTGGTTCGAATCGATTGATGAATTCCTTAACGACAAAACAGAAAAATTCCAAAGATTGTTAAACTATAAAATTATGTTGGAAAAGAGCCATCTGCTTAGTTTCTTGCCGGCTCTTCTCAGTGTAATCTGCCTTCCAAACCGGTTGTAGAGTCACTACAACAAACTAACTTGACATTTCAAAAGTGCTTATTAGGCCTACTTAAAATGAATGAATTTAGAATTTTTAGAATTTTGAATTGAGTGGATGGGACTTCGGCTTCACTTTCCGGGGGCCGAGCTCGGGCGCCAGCGCGCACCTCTAAATATCACTTGCTTTAACGGTAAAGGAAACCATCGCGAGGAAACCTGCTTGCCTGAGAGTTCTCAAAGGCGGATGAAGCCCGCCAATTCGCTTGGCCAGTGCGGTGGAGAAAACCTAAGCTCTTCTCATTCTCCGAGTTATTCTTAATTATTCTTTTTACCCTGCCAACATTTTAAGTTGGATCTAATCTTAATCGGGATAGATTTAAATTTTAGAGGTAAATAATAATATGGAACGGACATTAGCGTCGTCTGTGCCAATGTTACCATATACTGCGATCACCAATCCGTCAGCCCATTGAGGTGATCATGGCAAACCCTCCCCTTGATCCAGCAGTGTACTTTAATAGGCTATTGATGAATATAAGATTAAATATAGTTAAGTATAACAACATAATAAGAAACGAAAACAATTTTTAATTATTTTATTCTTTATCATGTTAATTTCAAAAAACAACTTTTTTAAACATACATTTTTACAATGACTTATGTACGATGAATACTGTTACTAGCACATAACCTTATTATAAATATTAAAACTATTTAGTACAAAGCACCACAACCGCAACCTCTGTTATAGCCGTACCCGTATCCAGGCCCAGCGATACCGGCTTCATAGCCAAGAGGTCCGTACCCGTAGCCCAGTTCCCCCGCGTACCCAGCGCCGTAGCCGTAAGGCCCAGCGTTGACACCCTCGCTAAGCATGGCTACGTTTCCACTTCCACAACCGTAAGTGATAGCACCGGCACCAGTAGTTGGTAATGCACCTTCTAAAGCAACAGCTGCTAAGAATGGCATAGCACCAGTCACGGATAACGGACCTTCGTATGCGTTTTCAGATGTCATGGTTAAACCGGTGACGGCCATAGGGGATACACTGGTTATCGCAAAGCCTCCTCCATTGGAAGCATCAGGACTGAAGGCAGCCCATTCAGCGGCAGCTAAAGGAGCAACGGCACAGGGAGTAGCAGCCCATGGAGCAGCTAAAGATGCTTCAGCGTTCCATGGAGCTGCAAAGGGTCCAGTTAAGCCATTAGCAATTCCATTGTAACCAGAACGGAGGCATTGGCTGGAGATACACTGGAAGACGTAAAGTAATGCATAAATTATGATATCTGTAATCTTTTTATTCTTTTTCTTTTTGGTTTATTGGTTCTGCGCGTTGAGCGATTGAACCATTGTCAATTGAATCTTCTTATTCTTGCTCTTATCCCTTACTAAATGTGTTACGGGACGCAACATAAGTTACGGGACGCAGCTTACTGCTACATAGTCTATGGAAGTGTTAAATATACAAATTATCATATGTCACCTAATATAGGTGCAAATAGTATTTCAACATGTTTAAACAAACGACTGAGATGTGCGCGAATAATAAATCTGTATCTAAATCGAATTACAATAATTCGTTTTATCACTTTGTAATTATAAACCGATATAAAATATCAAAGTTTATATCGGTTATTCCGTTTAATTCCATCTTTCTCCTTAATGTCTACCCTGGCCAAAAACTGTGCAACCCGCAGTGGGTTGAAGCAAAGATGTCATTCCATTCAGAATTTTTAAAAATCTATTTTTTTACCTGGACAATAAGCGCTTGAGCACTAATAAAAAGAACTGCCTTCGCTGCCATTGCAAGAAAATTTTGTGTTATTTGTTATATGTAAAATTGGTTAATGTGATGATATAAATATTTTAGTATATTTTATACTTTCAATATTTCCAAAGTTTAATGATAAGCATTATCATCAATACGAAAAAAAATTTAGAAATAATACAGAATAATGAACTTAGGTCATTGTTTAAAAAACCTTAATTATGTCAGTATTCAATGATAACAATAATTACACAACGAACGCCTTTATTATTTAAAATCTGAAGCTAAGCAGGTAATCAATATTCTACGCTTGACAACCTTTAGTACTAACATGTCCTCCTTTGCTTTCCTTCTGCTTTGCGTCCAAGCTTGCTTGGTACAGGTGAGAATGATAAACTTTTGAGTCTTTACTAAAAAGTTATTTTAGTAATTTTTAATTCCTTTCTATTTTTTCTATGCTTCTAGAATAGATCATCATAATTAAATGATTTTCAGAATGTATTCAGCCAGTGCCTCGGTGCTGGTCCAATTGGCTACGGCCCAGGCATCGCCAACGCCGCTGGCCTGGCTCCAGGCCTAGGGCCTTACGGCTATGGCGCTGGCCTGACCGCTGCGCCATTTGGTGTGGCGCCAATGGCTGTGGAGCTCGGTGGGCTGGGAGCCGGTTTGGCTCCAGCAGCTATAGAACTCGGCGCTTACGGCGGTGCTGGTGTCGGTGACGTGGCGGTCGCTGGTGAGATGCCAGTCGCTGGCACTACCCTCGTCGCTGGACAGGTGCCCATCCTCGGCGCTGTGCGCTTCGCTGGTGATCTACCAGCCGCTGGCACTGTCACCATCTCTGGAAGCTGTGGATGCGGTTGTAACCGCGGTCCCTATTACTATTAGGCGTTAAACGTTATAAAAGTATATTGTTAAATAATAATAATAATAATAAAATATGTTCTACACTACTATGTCTTATATTTATACATTTTTTAAAGTATGTCATCATCATTATCAGCCCGTTAACGCTTCTTTAGCTTTCTTTGGGCAAAAGTCACTGCCATACTAGGGTCTCAGAGCATAGACTCACTGCGCTGCTAGGCTATTTATTCATTCTACCCGATTATTATCGTACAGAATAATAACCGGCTAAAATAAAGTGATAATAACCAGCTTAAATACGTTTATATTTATAAATTTGGCTGGCTAGGTCAAGTCTGGCTATTTGTAGTGACTACCCCCGGTTCGTAAGAAATTTCCATGAAATTTTCTTTCCGAAAACCACATTTCACAATTTAATAATAGGTAATTATTCCATCTTGTGTGGAATGAAAACGGAGCGGCCTGTTTTCAACTAACTTTCTCATGATTTATGAATACGAACGAACAAACAAGATTAGTTCTTGTTTGTTCGTTCGTATTTTTCTTCCATAATTATAATTAAAACCAAGCAGACTGCAGATGGCCCATCTGTTGGTCCAACTATGTACTTTAAAGGTATGATTGTAGTTGAAACTCTAAAAGCAAGAATAGATATATTATGCAGGTCATTTTTTGAGTACAATGATATAAAGCCTACTCAACCCCACAAAGGAGTTCTGCACCTTTCGCAGACGATATGCAGATATCACTAATTTATGTCAGTTTCTGGTAAGTCGATTGTTAATTTCAGCTTTTTGTTTATAAAGAGTAATATTTTGTCTCACAAAGACTATATTATTATAGATAATTTAAGCGAGTAAACTCAGCTCAGCTGCATATGCAATCAGGAAAATTAGACAGCTTACCGATTTTGAAACAGCTAGGCTTGTTTATTTCGCATACTTTTGCAGTATTATGTCCTATGGGATCTTGCTGTGGGGAAAAGCTGCAGATATTGAAAGTATATTTATACTACAGAAAAGAGCCGTACGATCAATATATAAACTTGGATCACGCGAATCGCTTCGTGAAAAATTTAAACAAATAGGTATTATTACAGTAGCTTCGCAATATATCTATAATAATATAGTCTTTGTGAGACAAAATATTACTCTTTATAAACAAAAAGCTGAAATTAACAATCGACTTACCAGAAACTGACATAAATTAGTGATATCTGCATATCGTCTGCGAAAGGGGCAGAACTCCTTTGTGGGGTTGAGTAGGTATACGCTTTTAGGACATGATTCCTAAGGAAATTCTTGACCTACCAATGCATACATTTACAAAATTGTAAAAACGCATCTAGTACAGCGAGGTTACTATACATTTGATGAATTCCTCAATGACAAGGTAGATTGGAAGCAGCCAGCCTCGCTCTCATCTCCCGCAAGATAGAAAAATGATTGTAAATGTTGATGTTGGAAAGAGCAACTACTGAGTTTCTTGCCGGCTCTTCTCGGTAGAATCTGCCGGAACCGGTGGTAGAGTCACTACAAACATACATACTTGACGTTTCAAAAGTGCTTATAAAGTAGGCCTACTTGAAATAAATGAATTTGAATTTGAATTTTAAGTTGCATCGCTATCTTCACTATATGAATCTTTACTTTATAATATCATAAAGCTGAAAAGTTCGTTTGTGTATTTCGCACTACCAGTAAAGTTTAAAAAAACAGTTTGAACGACTTTCCAAAACGTAAAGATAATAAGTACTAGATTTTCCCTGCGGCTTCGCCCGCGTAAATTACGGGACGCAGCGTACTGCTTCATAGTCTACTCCTACCTCAATAAACCATATACCAAACGTAAAGTTTTTCAATCTGCACTGGAAGTGCCAAATATAAAAACCTATGATATTAAGTTCTTGCTCTTGGGGCCTTATTTACCCACTATTTGAAACAAAAAAATCAGACTTTTTTATCAAACCTGGATTCAGTATCGTTAAAGCCTTAAGTGAAGGGCTTGCTGGTTTAAGCTGAGGATTTTCTGTCATCTATCTCCAAACATATAATATAAACTATAGTCGTAAAAATGTAATAGGCCCGTTTTGACATTTGTGCAAGACCATAGAATGTAACTTGCAACGAAACTGAAAGAAACAATAAAATAAAAATAAATTACATACAGTGTTTTAAAAAATACGTAAATTTTTTTGGGACGTTAAATAATAAGAAAGAATATATCGCTAGTATTCTTTTTGCGCTTACTTTATAGTAGCCTACAATTTATAATTATTATTTAACGTCCCAAAAAAATACGTAAATTTTTTTGGGACGTTAAATAATAAGAAAGAATATATCGCTAGTATTCTTTTTGCGCTTACTTTATAGTAGCCTACAATTTATAATTGTTGCGAAACGTTCCGAAAACAGTTACGTTCTCAGTCTTTTTTTTTATACTAGAGCTGTAACCATTTATTTTACTATAGAATATTGTGTAGTAATCTTTACTGCAAAGAATGAGCTTGGTTCTCAAAATGGGTTCTAAATAATGAGTCTGAGTTGATGTATCTGACCAAGCGGCACATGACTGAAGCGTCCCCGCGCGCACTGCGCAGTTTTTCGTTCCTCATCTTGTAAAGTTGACTGTGCGCTCGTTTAAGTTTGATATATATTGTTTACTATTACGTTAACTATGGCTCTTCTATTTTGGACATTAATTTAAACATAGTGATTTGACTCAATTTTTGTGTTTGTTTTTATATAGTACTAACTCTGTTTCAACATGTTGAAAAGTGGACGTATAATCAACAGCCAGTCACGCGTATTGGTTGTGAAGTTAAAGGAATACTTTGAACGAACGAACACTTTACAATACATAATAATATCAATCAAGTACTGATACAAACTTGAATTGATTTATCGTGAGTATGGAGTCCCGAGTCTTATGGTTCCATAACTAGTTACGTAGCGATGACAAATGTCAAAACGGGTTTATTACTTTTTTACAAATATAATAGTATAACCAGCTATCCAGTACAAACAGCATTATTTAAATCGGTTAATATTTGACGGAGTTTTGGTGTAAACTTTCATCCCCTCTGCCAATGGAAGTTGGAACTGAGCTGAATTTCGGGATGAAAAGTATCCTATAACCTCAAATCGTGCAAACTTACATTTATATTCTTTCAGAAGTTTCAGCGTGATGCGCAGCTATGATACAGACATACAGACAATAGACAAAAATTGGCTTTAGTGTCGAATAAAGAACCCCTCACTTATTTCCTCCACCTACAAAAGGTAATATTGACTAGATCTTCACGTAATTTGCAATCTTGGCAAAATTATAATAATAATAGAAAGATTGTGAAAATCGGTGTAGTTATGGCGGCGATATGAAGTAAAATCGACAAAAAGTTAACTAAGAAAAGTTAGAAGTACGGGGATTTTAACTCGTGTTAAATGAATCACTTTAAAATATTCATTTCCTAATAAACTACATTTTTTATTTATTTGATGGTCATTTTAATGTAGTTAAATTTAATAATACAGAATGTCGTATGTACTACTTAATTATAAAGTAAGAAAATAAATTAGCATTAAAAAATATTTTATTATTATCCAACAACACATATTTTTTTCAATATGTATATAAACTTTAACGCTTAATAATAATAGGGACCGCGGTTGCAACCGCATCCACAGCTTCCAGAGATGGTGACAGTACCAGCGGCTGGCAGATCACCAGCGAAGCGCACAGCGCCGAGGATGGGCACCTGTCCAGCGACGAGGGTGGTGCCAGCGACTGGCATCTCACCAGCGACCGCCACGTCACCGACACCAGCACCGCCGTAAGCGCCGAGTTCTATAGCCGCCGGAGCCAAACCGGCTCCCAGCCCACCGAGCTCCACAGCCATTGGCGCCACACCAAATGGCGCAGTGGCCAGGCCGGCGCCATAGCCGTAAGGCCCTAGACCTGGAGCTAGGCCAGCGGCGTTGGCAATGCCTGGGCCGTAGCCAATTGGACCAGCAGCGAGGCACTGGCTGAATACGTTCTGAAAAACGTGAGATGGTTAGTTATTTGATATAAGAGCCATCTACGCTTGTTTACCAAAGTGCCTTGGATAGCTCTTTAATAATCGTTAAAAGCCCACCAACTTGAACCGGAGCAGTCTGCGAGGGTTTAAGCTTCAAATCCCATCTCTATTGAGCCAGGAAACTTATGTCCAGCAATGGAATATGAAAAGTCTGAGGGTGATCAGATCTATGTGACATTGTTCGTATATACTTAATTATGTTCTCATGATAAAAAGTATGGTATTCAAAACAGAAAAACAAAGAAATCAAAGTTATGCTCTCACCTGTACCAAGCAAGCTTGGACGCAAAGCAAAAAGAAAGCAAAGGAGGACATGTTTGTAATTGGTGATATCAAACTTATAATATTGATTTCTATTTTACATAGAGAATTTATACAAACAGTCAATATCAGTTATGTAACTGTTATCACAAATTATTGACATAATAAATTTGTAAGAAACAATATCCTAACTTTAGTAGGTATTCATTTTATTTCGAATTAACTAAAATTCTAAGAATATTTCTAATAATGCTTATCTAACTAACTTTAGCAATATTCAATGTATAAAATGTACTAGACTATCTGTAAGAACACATTCAAAAAATACACTTGTTGCAAAAACTACTTATAACTAACTATATTATTATTAACAATGGTATCTAAAGTAGTTCTTCTATTCTGCGCTCAGGCACTTATCGCCCAAGTGAGTATTCAATAATATTTAATCAGATGTATAAGATGTATAAGTCCACACCGTGGGTAGGAGACATTTTTTCCACGGGAATGGAAAATTTACTTAACACTTCTAAAAATAATCTACTGAGGATCTGAAAGAAAAATTTATTGCAAAATTGGGTTAAACAGCATCTTGTCTATTTGAAAGAAAAATGGTGTTTACCAACGAGTAGTGTGGTGGTTAAAGCTGATTGATTGATGCCATTTAGATGCATCCATTGAGATATTAAATGTAAGGTCACATTTACATTTAATATCTTGCCAATCATGACAGCCAGTTTGATGGCGAGTTTGCGCTCTTATCCTAAAAACTAAACATAATGCACTTAATTACCCCAAACAGTTTTTTATTGTTACTTATTATTAACCATTTTTACTAATATTAACCAAGAAAAACAGAGAAAAATATACATATATAAACTAAACAAGTAAATTACTAATTACGTACATAATGTCAGTCCGTCATTATTTTTAAGGGCTCCTTCACTGACCTTCCTCTCCTCTCTAAACCAATCTATGCTGTTAAATATTTTTGGAACCATAAAAAGATTTATTCTTTAACCATAATGATTAGCCACTCTAGGTAGTACTTAACTTTTAAATCTGGTATTTTCTTTTAAAGCTACATTTTTTTTATTAATATCTTTAGCTAAAATGTAGTTGATTCTAGTATCTATTGGTAATATTAGTCAGCGTGTCGGCAGTCTATGCTCAAAAGCTATTTCTGTCTCTTAAAAGATAAAAGGACGATGATAGGTATATTTCCATTATCTGGTCGTAAGCGGCATTGCGTTAAATGTGTTTTATTGTTTGTCCCGAAAACGAGTAAGTTTTGAAGTAATGTTTGTTTATCCTCTAGTGCATCTCCAGCCAATGTATCGGAAATGGATACGGAATTGCTGATGGTTCTGCCTGGGGCCCAGCTGGTATCACTGGTTCTTGGGGTGCTCCTTACATCAATGAAGCTCCTATAGCTGCCTCCTGGGCTGCCGCTCCATGTGCCGCTACTCCATATGCGACTGCCGAATGGGCCACTGGTTTTGCACCTGTTGCTTCCAACGGAGGAGGCTTCACAATAAAAAGTGCTTCCCCTATTGCGGTCACCGGAATATCCATGACATCTGAAAACGCGTACGAAGGTCCGTTATCCGTGGCTGGTGCTGTACCATTCTTAGCAGCTGTTGCTCTGGAAGGCGCTCTGCCAACCGCTGGTTCTGGAGCCATCACTTACGGCTGCGGCAGCGGAAACGTGGCCATGCTTAGCGAGGGTATCAATGCTGGGCCTTTCGGCTACGGCGCTGGAGTCACTGGCGAGCTAGGCTACGGCTACGGACCTATTGGCTATGAAGCCGGTATCACCGGACCTGGATACGGGTACGGTTATAACAGAGGTTGTGGTTGTAGTGGAGCCATTTATTAAAATATATAAAGTTATAATCATTCCTTTTAGAAGGCAATTATATTAATTATTTTTTGTTGAGTTACTCTTTTTGTGTAAAAAAAAATAAATAATATTTGGTTACCACATTTACCCTTTTAATTTTGTTCTAAACCTTTTTCACTAATCAACTAACAATTAAAAAAGCTTATTTTGCTATGGTCTTCAGAAACCACAATTACTCTATGACATGTAAACCTTAGTCGTAACACCTTAGTCGTTTGAATAAATCGAATAATATACTTATTACTTGTTGTAAGTATATTATTTACAAGATTATACAAGAGCTTTAATCCACCCACTATTTAAAACCTTCACTTCAATCACGTAAACATTGCCAAACGCAAATAGCCGGCCCGCGAACCTATTCCCGTTTTGCCTTAATTAAATACCTACTTTTAATTCCTTATAACTAATGACGTGCATATAATGTATATAACGTGCATATAACAGCAGCACTACATATTAGTCGATGGCGCTGGTAAGCAAAGTTGACCCACGTCAGTAAATGGATGGGTGCTTGTGTTTGGATATTTGATACATAATTTTATATCCCTCAGTTCTAGCTCCTATTACAAACAAAGAATAGTTATCGCTAAAAGTAGTATCAAAATTGCATTCGTAGTTTATTACCAAGTTAACCAAGTCCATTTCTTACATTTTTTATTCAGTATCATTTGCTGCTATCCGCTGAAGAGTTCTGTCCTCTAAGTCCAATCATATTCATCAGATCTAGCCGAAATTTGGACTTATATATTAAACTAAACTATTCAGTATAAATAGTGTTACTTAAATCGGTTAAAATTTAACAGAGTTATGGTGAACTCAAAGTGCAATTTGAATTAAGTAATTCTTTATTTCATCGTGCTGCGCGGCCTAAATACAGACAAACGCGAATGAAAAAAAATACAGGTTTGGGTTCAGTTCAGTTCACTGAACCCCAAAAGAAATATTTTAAAAATATCTTCAATGTAAAGAATTTTACCCGTTACAGTTTCATTATAAGAATAGGTTTTGCGACATTTGTGAGGACTGTTTTCTTGGTTAGCCTCCTCAACACCGCAGTTCTATATTTGAATATGTAAAAAGAAGTTACATCGCAATCTTTTACATCTGTACTTATTATTATAGGTTACAATGTTTGGCACTACCAGTAAGTTAAAAGAATATTTACGTTAAGTATCTGATTTATTAAGGATGGTTGTACACTATGTATCAGAATACTACATCCGTACTTTTTCTGCGTTACAATCCCACATAATTTGAAAAAAAATCACAAAATTATAATTTTGTGATTTTTTTTTAATTCACTAAAACCATGCCGTTGTCTGCAACCTCACCTGGTGGTAAAAGTTAAGGTATACCATGAATATTAAACCGGTTTCTACTCACCGGAACGCTAGATTGCTTGGCGGCACCTCTTTTTAGGTACGGTGATAACCAGTTACCGCCAAAGCCTCGCAACAGGCCAGACCAGAGAAGACCGGAATCGAAACAGGGAAATCACAGCTCTCACTGCGCCTGGAAGGTCGTCAAAAGTTATTCCGTCACTTGTTTTTAGATTGTCAGCACGATGCCATAGTTTTACAGACTAATTTCAAACATTAATATACGTATACGTACGTATACATATATATATATAAATGATATATATAACTCGAATGGGAGGAGAATTTTGGCCGTTTTATGCAATTTTCCTGCTGTATGCAAGATATATCCCTGGTAAGAAACCTAGTGCACGCCACTGTATGTACGGAATTAAAAATAATAAAAGCTGCCGGACTCCCTTCTAATTTTCTCATATGAAAATGTATAGCGGACACAGCCGCAAAATTGATTATATTATAGAATGTGTATACTCGTAGTAATCGCAGTACCATTTGATATGATTAAGGATTGTAACGATATCTTATACATTCAAATCTTTTCAGGTATTTAGAAGTAAAGTTGGAAAAAATAAACTCACATCCATATATACTTATATTTTTACCAGCTGTTGTCTGCGAATTCGTTTTTATTTTAAAGCCTCTTGTTCATGAGTGGTATTCAATTTAGGAGGAGATCTAAACATACAAAGTGCAATACATATAAAATATACCCGTAGTTTTTATGTAGATACTTTTTCAATTAAGTGTTGGTCTAAAAATAACTATTCTTCACCAGATATGGCTCTCTCTCTATTAAAGGAAAATTTGCCTGAGTGTAACCATTCTTTTAAATTCACGCATGTTAGTGGCTCTGACGTTATTAAAGCCTTTAAATTATTAATTAATAAAAAAACAAATGATCTGTGGGGCATTTCCGTAAACGTTGTCAAATCATTAATTGATATTGTTGCACCCGAATTAGCCTTAATATTTAATAATTGTATAGATTGTGGCGTGTTTCCTGACTTAATGAAACTTAGTAAAATAGTTCCATTGTTTAAATCGGGTAGTACTTCTGACCCCACTAACTTTAGACCAGTATCTGTACTACCCACTTTCAGTAAAATCTTTGAAAAACTCATTTTAAATCAATTACTTTACCATTTTCATAAGTATAATTTACTTCATACTAAGCAATTTGGTTTCACACGGGGTCGCTCAACAATCGACGCAGGTGTTGAGCTAATACAAAGCATATTTGAAGCCTGGGAGGAGTCACGTGATGCACTTGGTATGTTCTGTGACTTATCTAAGGCGTTTGATTGTGTTCAACACGAAACGTTAGTTAGGAAACTACACCACTATGGAATTCAGGGTGTAGCTCTAGACTTAATGAGTAACTATCTACGCGATAGAATTCAGAAAGTAGACGTGAATGGAAAACGGTCTAATGGATCAGTTGTGAAAATAGGTGTACCACAGGGGTCTATATTAGGACCATTTCTGTTCCTTATTTACATTAATGACCTTCCTTACCTTGCCAAGGACAAACACGGGATAGTTCTGCTTGCCGATGATACATCACTGACTTTTAAAATAAATCGACGTGAACTAGCTTTTGACGACGTAAACAACTCTCTCGCTAAAGTGGTACAGTGGTTTGAAGTTAATAATTTGGTTCTTAACGGAATAAAAACCAAGTGTATAAAATTCACTTTACCTAATGTTAAACACGTGAAAACCACTGTACTACTTAATAATGAGGAACTGAAACTGGAGGATACGACAGTTTTTCTAGGAATAACGTTTGATTCTTAACTTCAATGGGGCCCTCATGTAAATAATTTATCGAACAGGCTTAGTTCTGCTGCCTATGCAGTAAAGAAGATACGCCACCTGACAGACTTTATTTTATTTAGTCCTTATTTATTTAACTCGCAAATATTTCTAAATAAAATGTCCTATTAGAATTAATTAAAAAGTTTCAGTGCAGTATAAATAACCTTCATGATTAAAGTATTTATTTGAATTAGAATTAATAATGCGATAAAAATGTATCCCAGTTTTGTTTCTACTAAGCAAGTAGTTTTTATGTGTCACCAATAGTTTTCCAAGCGCACGCTAGGAAATATTACTTTGGGTTATTGCAATTTCTAAGGATCTTCCTTTTTGAAGTTAAACTTCTTTTGGCGCGTTAGGGAAAAGCTATGAGAGTAAATTTTTACAATGCGCGCGCACACCGTCACAAAAAACCGACACCCTGAAGTTAGCTATAAGGTTTGAGAGTGTACACTTTCAATTGACAAAGTCTGCGGGCTCATTCCGGTGATTCAATTGTACATAAATCTGAAATTTTAATGTTGGTGGTTCGATAATGAGTCTAATACTATTCCAAATTTAATTATGTTTATTATGTCCATTTCTTTAGATTTTTTTTTGTGATATTTAAATAAACTTTATTTAACTAAATAATTAACTGATAATACGATATAATAAAACTTTTAATGTATTAAATACCTTTTCCTACAAACGTAAAATAAGGCGATAGATAAATTTTTTGGAAAGATTTTTATCTTGTTACGCCAAAGGAGTATAACTTCTATGGCGTGTACATAAGTACACAAACGTTTTTTTTTCTAATAAACTATAGCCTACTTCCTGACTCAGCTTTTATTTAGCAAATGAATGGTTAAAATCCGTCCAGTACTTTCGTAACCTATTCGGTACAAAATAAAAAAAAACAAATAATAGTATAAAATTAGTTCACGTCAAAAAATTATAGTTTCTGATATTTTAAATAAACATTACTTACAGCAAATCAGAAAATCAACCCAAACAAAGTTGCGGGCATCCGCTAACACGTACATAAAATGTGTAGGTACCTAACCAATTTTAATAATATAACCTTCCAAAGAAAGAGAAAGCAATGAAAGAAATACAAAAATATTATAAAATATTTTATTTGAGTTTGTGAGCAAGTACTTACCTAACCGTAAACCATTGCGACAAAGTTTCTTACAATAATATTTATTAATAAACAACAATAAAGTAATACGCTTTTGACTAGTAGTAGTAAGGACCACGGTTGCATCCGCATCCGCATCTGCCAGAGATGGTGACAGTGCCAGCGGCTGGTAAATCACCAGCGAAGCGCACAGCTCCGAGGATTGGCACCTGTCCAGCGACGAGGGTGGTGCCAGCAACTGGCATCTCACCAGCGACCGCAACGTCACCGACGCCAGCTCCGCCATACGCGCCGAGTTCTATAGCGGCCGGAGCCAAACCTGCTCCCAGCCCGCCGAGCTCAACAGCCATTGGCGCTACACCGAATGGTGCAGCAGCCAGGCCAGCGCCATAGCCGTACGGCCCGAAACCTGGAGCTAAGGCAGCTGCGTTGGCAATTCCTGGACCATAGCCGATTGGTCCTGCACCAAGGCACTGACTGAATACATTCTGAAATAGACATTTTTTTTATTGGTTAGCTTCTACTGAAACGAAACGAATAACAGAATTGTATTATCTGCAAGATAGGTATAGGTATACTAAAATAAACGGATGTTTAAATGATTCAAAGTTTAAACTTTTGTTCTTACCTGTACCAAGCAAGCTTGGACGCAAAGCAAAAGGAAAGCAAAGGAGGACATGGTTGTACTTGACGATGTCAAACGTGTAATATTGATTCCCATTTTACAGTGAGATTTTTATACAAAAAGTTAACATTAGTTATGTAACTATTATCATTAAATACTGACATATATTATAACGTGTTCGAAATTCTTTATCACTTTATTACAAAAAGAATAAAATTTGTAAATGTGGTTGCTAGATTGCTAACCTCTTTTCCTAATTATCCTAGCCCATATTCCCATACTCTACAGGGCAACTTCTACACTTTTCGACCATATATATTGTTGACCACATATTGTCGATAATAAAATGACTCTTTTAAGGTTCCGTATCCGTCTGTCTGTATTAGCGTCCGTCCATCCGTCACACTCGATTATTTCAGTAACTATTAAAGCTATCGGCGTGATATTTAGAATAGAAATATTAGTTTAATTAAAATGGGGATTAAATCGGAAGTTTGCAATATAAAAGTAAGATGAATATAGTGAGAGGGGTTTCGTAATATTCGGCTTGATCGGTAAATTCTAAAACAGAATTTTATTTATTTTAATGCGTAAAAGTTTCAACTTTTTCGTGCAAAATATTGAAACAAATACCATTTGAAACGTTACTGTTGAAGCGAGTGCTATGTGATTTAATTTAAAATAAAAAACACCGTCAAGTTAGAGGTGCGTGCCAGAGATCGAACTCGGTCCCTCCGAAAGAGAAGCCAAGCCCTAACCCGCTAGCCTTTACCACTGTGCTTCTGACCATTTTCTTTTCGGTAGAGGTGGTACATTCACTTAAGTTAAACAGATTTGACGTTCCAGAAGTGCTTAAAGAGTGGGCCTATTTTAATAAATGAAATTTTAATTCTGTGTAAAAATGTGTGCCGGTCGTAATGTTTTCTTTTTGGCACAATATTCCACTGTTAAATAAAATACGCAATTTGAGCAAACCTACCATTACTCAACTAATAACAAAGATTGCAGTATATGTAAAAACACAATGTCTTTAACAGTTTCATGACCGAACCACAGTTATGTAATTTTTTATTATCATTGAATATTGACATAATTTAAATTTTAGAAATAATGACCTAACTTATATTTTACAATATTTTTTATCACCAATATTTTATTTAGTAATAATATTTTAGTAACAATTTACTTACTATTGTTATCACTTCAAATTGGTAATATTTTAGGTATAAAAAGCACTAGAATTATATAAAAAACATATTTACTCACTAGCTCAACCCTCAGCAAGTAAACTCTGGTAAAATGGTCGCGAAGTCGGTTCTTTTCTTTTGTGCTCAAGCACTCCTAGTCCAGGTAAGTCGTTTCTTTAATAATATTTAATTTTCCTATACAAACATTTAATCCCTATTCTAAAGAGTTGTTTTAATAAAATACGTAGACATAATTTATTTCTACGAAGAATTTCACCCCGGGATATTTCAAAAAAGTAAGAAAGAATGTACTCAAACAAGACATTCTTCTAAATTTGAATGTCTCTTAGACGGAAATTTCATATACCCATTCAACCTTCGTTTAGGAGTTAGTTTTAGCTCTAGGAGTAGATTTCTGAAATAAAAAGTTGAAGTATATGCTACTCTGTTCCTATACCTGCCTGGGATAGCACAGCCGAAATTGATGCAGCCGTTTCAGAAATAAGTCGGAACAATGACTGACAGTCTGGAAACAAATATTCAGATAATAGTCTTTTTGTTTTACCCAACATGTAATATACTGTTAACTATTTTGACCCTTAATTTGATCCAATCTTTTTACTTTCAGTACATCTCTGCTCAATGCATCGGCAACGCCTACAACGGTTTAGCTGCCCCCTGGGGTGCCGCTCCCTACCCCGGCGCATGGAACGGCTTACCATACGCTGAAGCTCCCTTAGCCGCCCCTTGCGCCGCTGCCTTCGCGCCCGCCGCTTCCAACGGAGGAGGCTTCCAGATCACCAGCGCTTCTCCCATCGCGGTCACTGGGCTGTCTCTGACGTCTGACAATGCGTACGAGGGCCCGCTGTCTGTGACTGGTGCTATGCCGTTCTTGGGAGCTGTCGCTCTTGAAGGTGCTCTGCCTACCGCTGGTTCTGGAGCCATCACTTACGGCTGCGGCAGCGGAAACGTGGCCATGCTGAGCGAGGGTGTCAACGCTGGGCCTTTCGGTTACGGCGCTGGGGTCGCGGGAGAGCTGGGCTACGGGTACGCTCCTCTGGGCTATGAAGCCGGTATCGCCGGACCTGGATACGGATACGGCTATAACAGAGGTTGCGGATGTGGTGCTTTGTAATAATTCGTAGTTTTATAAAGAATTAATTGTTTTGATTTTATAATAAGAGGTGAAATAAAATTATCTTATACAAATATATCTATGATCTTTAATTTTTGTGAGTGCTTTTAAATACATCTTACGAACGAAGTGTTGAGACGTGTGTTTGGTGCTGTTAACGCGTTAACGCACGACCTTTAAGACATCTTTAGAGAGCCGATTGTAGTCTAATACATAAAACTGCCTTAAACCTAATCCTTTAGTCTAAGTATTTTTATATATAATCCACCGACTTACAGGTCGGTGGAGCGATGTAGTAGAAAGGGGCATGAGAGTTCTGGGAGTTTGGAGTTGGTAACCAGCTGCTTCTGATGGAGAAATTTGCCTTACAAAGCCAAGAGCTATGGAGCTTTGATGATGATGATGATTTATAAATCTCATAGTCATAACAGAATGCGAAGGCTGTTAAGCTTTATCCTAGCTAGGTATTTATGATTGACCACGTTGTCATATTAATTAACCCATTACCGGCCCACTACAGGGCACGGTTCTCCTCACACAATGAGTAGGGGTTCAAACCTTAGTCCACCACGCTGGGCCAGTGCGGATTGGTGGACTCCACACCGTTGAGAACACTATGGAGAACTCTAAGGCATGCAGGTTTCCTGTATTGGTATTGTAAGCTATTTTAATTGCGCACGCACGTAACTTGGAAAAGTTATAGGTGCGTGCCCGGATTGGAACTCGGCCCTCCGAAATTGAAGTCTAAGGTCATACCCTGGGCTATCACCGCTTTGTTTATGATTATATATCATTTTATATATCATTGCTATTAGTTACGATACATCTTATTTTAAGGTATCTTTTGAACTAGGGTTCAAAAGAAGAAGAATAGTTCTTGAAGTTATTACAAGGTAGTCCTTGACTGCAATCTCGCTTGCTGGTAAGTGATTATGCAGTCTAAGGTGGTAACGGGCTAACCTGTTAGGGGTATGGCAGTTATATTAAAACCATACCCCCTCATCGTTTCCTACGCGATAACATATTGGAACGCTACACACCTAGCGGCACGTCTTTGTCGGTAGAGGCGTAACTAGCCATGTCCGAAGCGTCCAACCAGACTATACCAGGGAGAATTGAGAAATTATAAATTCCCAAATTGCCCCCGCTGGGATAGAACCTGGGACCTCCCACTTAAAACCACAGAGCTAACAGCTGCGCCAGAGAGCTTGTAAAAAAAAAAAAAATTTGGGCGAAGCGTTTAGTGACTCAAAACAAATATATGGAAATACTGTTGCCCGCGTTTTTCATCCGCGTTTATTACGTTTGCTTACATATCCCGTGGGAACTGTTTGTATTCCAGGGATGAAAAGGAACCTATGTTACTCTCCGTCCTTTCAAGTTGATTGTTTGCATAATTAGTGTGTGAAGGAAGGACGAACAAATAAACACACTTTCGCATTAAAGTATATTACTAATAAGTAAGGATACCGAGCGATCGGCGCGAGACGCGACGCGGCGCGCTACGTGGTTACCCATTCGTTTATTCACATCTCGTCAAAATCGCGCTACGCGAATTGTCCCGCTTGCGATGTTTGGCTAGCACGTTAGACTGCATTTCTCTTACAGTTTGCAGGCAGGTTGCTACCTACCTACTGCTAGATTGGACATAATTAATACACTTTAATTGAATACACCAAATAAACATTAGTAAAATTGAAAATAAAAATTTAACATAAAGTATACAATTTGGCGGCCTAATCGCTACAAAGCGATCTCTTCCAGAAAACCAAAGGCGTAAAACACAGCTCAATAAGAGAGGTAGGCGGTGCATATAAATAAACATATATAATTGTATATATAATAATAACATATAATATAATATTATAAATGTAAGAGTTTTTATTTGTTGAGTATGTATCTTTTAATGTGTTTTATTCATTCACGCAAAAACTACTCAACGAATTTGCCTATTGGAATGAAGATAGATTAGGTATACCCTTGATGAACAGGCTACTTTTTACCTCGGAAAAATCCGCGGATCCCGCGCTATTGGTGGAAAACGGAATTTCACGTCGATGTTGTAACTATAGCCAAAGTTTGCCATAGCAAACTTCCTCGAAATAAGAATTAAGTATGTACGTTTTGTTTTGTTGTCGGTTTTAAATTCCACGATCTTCTGCCAATAAAGTCCAGCGGCTTCCTGCGACTTGTTTAGTGACTGACAACCTAATCGGTTTTCTACCAACGCTGCGTTTACCGATGCGAGGTTACCATGCTAGCATCTTGGTACTCTAAGTCCAACGTTCCTCGAGCTATGTGCTCCGTCCATTGCCACTTCAGCTTCGCTAAACGTTAAGCTTTGTCATTCCCGAGCGTTTCCACCTGCAAGCTTACTCGCGTAAGTCTTGCACGAGTTTCTTGCTAAATTTTTATCATACCGTCCGTTTATTTATCGCAAATATTACTGGTGCAAGCTTCTTGCACAAGTTACTAGGGTAAGCAATATGCAAATACTATTTACACAAGCTACTGACTGAGGCATCCACTTGCACGATGTTTCTGTGATGTCTCGTCAGAAAACGCAGCGACCGATTGCATGTCTGTGGGCGGCAGTTTTGAAGTAATGGATAGCTGCGATCTTAGTGCAATCGATTGATTCGACGCATTGTCTGTGAATAGATACCCTAAGGTGCTGATTTGGCACACCTAAAATCCAAAAAGAAAATCAATATTCTTCAATATTCAATATTCGCAGACACTAACAAGGTCCGCGTAGAATTGTGAAACAAAAGTTTACAGGTTTCCCTAAGTAATTACCGAGACACTTAGGTTAATATTTTTCATTTAATAAAATCTTTCATTATTATCTAGTTGAAGTAATAATAAGTAATTAATATAATTAAGAGAACTATATTGAAAAGATTGATTTTGTACCACGCAGCTCGCATGAAAAATGGTCGTTGGATTTTTTTTTACAAAACATTACATTGTGTGTGGACCTATATACTTATGTATTATTTTTATATGTATAACGGAGAACAGGCGGCAGCATATACTGTGCTACAACTACGAACTACTGTGATCATCAACACAGCTGGCCAGCGTGGTTATTATGGGCAAACCCTCCCGTTGGGTGAGACTTTTGGTAGAGTCACTACAAACACAAACTGACTTGACCTTTCAAAAGTGCTTATAAACTGGGCCTACATGAAATAAATAAATTTTGAATTTTGAATTTTTTTTGATCACTATAAGGCACATCACTACACACCTACACCTTAGTAAATGTAAGTGCGAGCATAATAGACAGAAAAGTATGATTTATGACAGTTCTTCAGTTTGAAATGCGTCGACTATCGTACATCTATAAAATTAAGTGTTTTAGTTTGTAAGCCGTAACAGATTATAATATGGGAATATTTTTACATGTCGTATTGATATAACCGTGTGTTTGAAGACATTACAGTTAAAAAAAAATTAAAAAAGAACAAACAGAAAGTTCCAGAAAAACAAAAGTTTATTCATAAAAAACTAATAACATTTCAGTACCGAGGGCCAGTACACGCGCCATATCCAGGTTGGCCGTAAGCTCCAGGGTAGCCGAAAGGTCCGGCGAGTCCGTCGTAAGCTAGGCCGGAGTAGCCGAAGCCAGCAGCGAGGTCCTCGCTGATCATCGCCACGTTGCCGTTTCCGCAGCCATAGGTGACGGCGCCGCCTCCGACGGTGGGCAGGGCGCCTTCCAGAGCTACGGCGCCCAAGAACGGAATAGCGCCGGTCACAGACAGCGGGCCCTCGTACGCGTTCTCTGACGTCATGTACACCCCGGTGGGTGCAATGGGCGACGCGCTGGTCACTGTCAATCCTCTGCCGTTGGACGCGGCGAGCGCAGCCGGGCCGAATCCATTGCCGAACGGAACAGCCCATGCGGATTCGCAGATGCCAATTGGAGCGATAGTTTCACATGGTGCGGCTACTGGAGCGATGGTTTCACATGGAGCGGCCAATGGAGCGGCTAATCCATATCCAGAAATGATCCGTTGGGTCGAGATGGTCTAAAAAGAAATACTTTCATGAAAAACATATTGATATTTCCTAGACTCTCCAGTGGTCCTAATTATTCAATCTATTTATAATTTAAAATTATGAATTAAACAAAGTGTCTGTGTGTTTGTAACCTATTCGGCTCAACCGCAGCTCCTATTTTAAAGTAGTTTGACATTATCAAGACTCAGCTTGCATCCTGGAGTCGGATATTCACTACTACTATGAATATTTAATTTTTCTCTGTGGAAAGGAAAATACATTAGTTGTGCACGGCTTCGCAGCGAAACTGATCTCGGGTGATATTTTATCTGATTTTGGTGAAATACGATATTTTTTATCCCGAAAATACTAAGTGTTCCAGACAACTGGAAAAGCGCGGTGGTTCTATGGCCACAAAACCTTTTCCATGGAGCCTGTACATCAACATCAATACAATAATATCCCACTGTGGGGCACAGGTTAAAGATGGCGGTGAAATTCTCTGATTCATCAAACCTGGAAACTGCATTGAAAGCCAATAAAGCATTTCATTTTTAAATAAAATAGAAGAATTACCTGAACAAGCGCAGAAGCGCAGAACAGAACTATAGCCTTGTACATGTTTGTAGTTAATTGGGTTTTTGTAAGTTGAATGATATTTGACACGCATTGTTTACCTTTTTATATAAATAGTTTATCGTTTGTTACATACATTTTTTCTTTGTAAAATAACGTAGCATAATGAAGTAATTATCTTGTAATGAAAATGTAGTGAAATTGTGATAACGTTTTTCGAAACTGTTGCTAGGTTCATTGTTAGAATTATAACCGAAGGATGGCCTGGACCCTATTATTAAGCCCCCGCTATTAGTCTGTCCATCTGACTGGTGGAGTCCGCCTTAAAACCCTGATGGTCACTACAAGAAGACATGCTTGATGTTGAAAAAGTTCTGGTATTAGGCTCATAGGTCTATAAGAAATAAATGATTTTTTAAATAAATAAATACACCAAGACAATACAAACATCGCCATCTAGCCCCAAAGTAAGCATAGCTTGTGATATGGGTTGTAAGATAGCTGATAAATATTTTTATGAATAAATATAAATAAATACTTATAATATACAGATAAACACCCAGACACTGAAAAACATTCAAGTTCATCACACGAACATTTTTCAGTTGTGGGCATCAAACCCACGGCCCTGGACTCAGACTTAGGTCAATGCCCACAAGATTTTTTATTATTCCACTACAAGATAAACCTTGACTACAACCTGCATTATAGCACTATGCAGTTTGAGATGGTAAGGGGCTAACCTGTTAGGGGTATGCCAGTTAAATTAAATACCCCTAATCGGGTTCTACGTACGGTAGCGGCTTTGTCGGTAAAGTGGTAACTTGCCACAGCAGAAGCCTTCCACCATACAAGTTAACCTATAAAGTTCCCAGGCACACATAAAAAGTGAATTTACTACACTTTTCAAGGACTAGAATTTTTTTCAAAGTCTGGGTGTTTATCTATATATTATAAGTATTTATGTATTTTATTCATAAAAATATTCATCAGTTATCTTAGTACCTACCTATAACCAAGCTACGCTTTAGGGGTGGCGATATGTATCGTCGTAGTATATCTATTTATTTAACACTGCGTGCAGAGGGCTTGTCAAAACTTAGTAGAGGGTCGACCCTGAGGTTTCTAGTGCAGGGTCACCACTCCAGCACCTTATGACCCCAATGGTCCTCCAAACGATGTCCCCAGTTCAGATAGTTTTACATAATGCAGTTATACAATAAAGTATGTCCTAATATACTCAGAAATGTATAGACCCGATAAGCCTAGACGGTATAAAAACATAGTTTTGTGTTCTGAAATCATTCACCTCAGTCCATTGTGATCGAAATAAACAAAATGTACAAGCTTACCCTTACTGTCTGTGCTTTGGCACTTATCCAGGTAAACAGTCAAAAATTTATACAAGAACAGCTGTTGCCCGCAGCTTCGTACGCGGTTTTTTGATTTTTCATGAATCCTGTGAGAACCGTATTTTTCCGGGATAAAAGCAGCCTATGAGTTAACACAGGGTATAATCTATCTCCTTTCTAAAATTCATTAAAATTGGTACAGTAGTTTTTACGAGAAAGAGTATAAAACACAATTCATTCATCCATCCATCCTTACAAACTTTCGCATTTCTAATATTAAGTAGGACTAATTCAGAATTTCTAGGACTCAGAAGTTCTAGACCCACCCAATAGTTTTAGAGAAACCATTTTAAATTGCATTGCACCGAAAACATCATCTATTGTATTCTCGCTTATTGATCCCGATCCTCCTACGTACTTTCTACCTCCGACGTTTCTTTTGTCGACCTCCCTGGGGCTACTGTAAGCGCTGTCCCCGGCAAGGGCAAATTGGAAATCTAAGAATTTTCTCAAAACCTAAATCACTAGGCAACACGTCTATGTCCGTAGGATTGGTAGCTAAGCACAGCTGAAATCTTCCGACACGAATTATATTATACCGCCATAAGTATCCGATATTAATATTGTTTTTTTTTCATTTCCAGTCCATCTCAGCTCAATATATCGGAGCGTATAACGGACTAGATATCGCCGGAGGATACGGATGGGCAGGCGCCGTCGCTCCATGGGCCGCTTCATGCGAAACCATCGCTCCAGTAGCCGCACCATGTGAAACTATCGCTCCAATTGGCATCTGCGAATCTGCATGGACGGTGCCGTTCGGCAATGGATTCGGACCGGCTGCGCTCGCCGCGTCCAATGGCAGAGGTTTGACTGTGACCAGTGCGTCGCCCATCGCACCCACTGGGGTGTACATGACGTCAGAGAACGCGTACGAGGGCCCGCTATCTGTGACCGGCGCTATCCCGTTCTTGGGCGCCGTGGCTCTGGAAGGCGCCCTGCCCACCGTCGGAGGCGGTGCCGTCACGTATGGCTGCGGGAACGGCAACGTGGCGATGATCAGCGAGGACCTCGCCGCTGGCTTCGGCTACTCCGGCCTCGCTTACGACGGTCTCGCCGGACCGTACGGCTACCCTGGAGCGTACGGCCGTCCTGGAGGTTACGGCCAACCAGGATATAGCGCGTGTACTGGCCCTTGGTACTGAAGTGTTACTATAGTTTTTATAAATAAACTTTTGTTTTTATCAAAAGATCTGTTTTTTTTCTTTTTAAAAAATAGCTATTGCACGTGTTAGGTAATAGTATTTATCTAGGATAAACTCGATTAATATATTAAATATATCAACAAACCATAGATTGTATACTCATTGATAATATATTCATAGTGCTTTGAAAATAGAATAATGGCCTTTACTAGATTCTCAACGAAAAGTATATGATCTATGGCGGTGACGCGAGTTTGACAAGATCTATTAGCGGGAAAGAAAAGTTAGCATGGATTTGATTGATTGGTTGAGATAAGGAGATTACGTAAATTATTAAATTATGGTAAAATAACGTTACAAAATGGGAATAGATTATTTATTATGGAAACGATATATACTTAACGAAATATTGTGGCGCAACAAGAGTCGTATATACTGGCGACGGAGGTATTAAAAGTTGTTTGTACTATGATGGTACCGGTAAGATCCAGGATATTAGAGATATACTTATCTTATGCAACATCCGGATGTTGCATAAGATAAGTAAGTATATCTCTAATATCCTTTGGGTTATTACTTTGAGTTATTTGAAAGGACGGGGATTACTTTTGGCCCTGGAAAAACATAAAATTTCCGAGACTGGTTTCCAAGAAAAACCGTATTTTTACACCAAAAATTGTCCTTGAGTTTACGTACCCACCAACTAACTTCTAATAAAGCACAAAAACTGATGGAGGAAATGTTGATTTAACAATTATTCATTGTAAAATGAACATCTCTTGAGGATGCTCCGAAACGTGCGTAGAGGGTACATTGCCGAAGATAGATAATTGGTTGAAGAAATTATTAATTCCTGCTTTTCGCAGAGTATAGTAATATATCATGGATTTCCGCAAAGTTACGCCTGCTTCTATCCCATATCTAATAAAACAACCTAACGACTTATTCACTGCAGTAAATATCGGAGGGCGCAGCTGGTTTATTAAACCAAACACAATACAAACGATAAAAGATTGTATTTTATAAAATACTAAATGACCCGCGCAACTTCGCCTGCACCAAATGGGTTATAACAGTTGTTTCATATGCCTTGCGAGTTGCTGTTATCTGTGAAGAGTTACGTCCTGTATCTCTAACATTATTTATCAGATCTTCTTTAAAATAAGACAAAACATGCTTGATAAATAAAAAATAATAATAAAATCGGTTGAAATTTAACGGAGAGCTATTAAGCAAAATTGATGAATATTTTCATCCCAATTCCCGGAGGAAACTTAAACTTCCTTTAACTAACTTTAACTTATCGGGATAAAAAGTATTCTATATGTTGACCCGGAATATCAGCTATAACTACTATGTGATGCCCGGACAGACAAAAACTAAATCAAAATCGGTTTAGGACTCGGTATCGATTATAAAGCATCCCACGGTCAAAATTTTCAAAATATATCAAATGTACAGAAATCTTCCAGTTACAGTTTTATTATAAGTATAGATATAGATTATAACTTTGCTAAACTTTAATTATAATAAAACTCTTTATCAAGTAATAAGAGAAAAACAAATATAGGGTGTAAGGGCGGCCTTATCACTGTGATGATGATCTCTTCCAGGCAACCACTAAAAGTAAGGAGAACATAAAGATGTAATGGTCGTTTTTGCACCGTTTTATATATTTTTTGTTCGTTTTCACCTAAGTTCGACTACGAAACTACACAGGTATTGACAAAATTTGGCTCATGTATAGCTTGCATTCTGGAGAATATTATATCCCGGAAAAGTATACGAGAAACGTTCCAGTGGGTATTACAAAATCAGCCTTTGTTACCTATGCGCTGGTTTGTCGAAATTTAATTGGCTATTTCTATAGACATTGTATCCTGGAGACAGACACACGAGTACCTATATTCTGTATCCCGGGAGTCTTGAAGTCGCGGGCAACTTTGGAAATTCTTTTTTCGGTTGTGACCTATCATCGCTTCCAAGTTTTTACTATCCATGAACCATGAATGTAAGTTATCTTTTCTTATTTGTAACAAATAAGAAAAGATAACTTACATTAGGAGTATCCAGTAAAATAAATAATAAAACTAATAAATAAATATACTAAATACTTAATAAATCCCCCCGTCTTCATTAATTAATGAGTGAAAGAAATAATTATGGATCACATTCTTTATTGATATAATTTAAAAAACTTATAACATTAACAACAACTTATAAAACAACTTTAAAGCTAATAACGTCCAACGGGCATTCCATTACTAATGCCGTTATAGCCAAGGCCAGTCAGGCCAGCGGATACGCCAAGCCCATCGCCAACAGCACCCTCGGAAACGATTCCAACATTACCGTTGCCACACTCATATGCCACGGAACCTTGGCCAACCGCGGGTAAGGGACCTTCCACTGTAACTACTCCTAAGAAAGGCAGCTTTCCAGTTACAGCCAAAGGCCCTTCAACAGCCAAGTTATCTGATTGAACGTTTAAGCCAGTTGGGCCAACTGAAGAATAACTAGTGACTTTGAAGCCTCCACCGTTGAAAGTCGCAGAGTTTTCCGGTATGGCTTGAAGCATTGGCTCTGCTATTGGGCCGTATGGCATTGTGTATGCGAGATTGTTTGGCAAAGCTTCTGGGATCGGGTTCGCTATAGGTTGAACGCCAAATGGTCGTCTGAATTGGGCTGATATTGTCTGAAAATAAATTAACATCTATTTATATACTGTAATATAAAGCCACTGCCACTCACATTTGGCCAGCTTCTAGTTTTAGTCAATCCTTACTTAAGGTATAATGGTAAAAAAGTAAGTCGAAAGTGTATTGGATTGTTACATATTATGTTCTACTCATCGATCGATCGAGCACCGATCTCGGCGAAATTTCTATAAAGATCGATTGCTTGTGTCGGATTTAACATTTAACGTTTACCTTGGAGAACGTAAACGGTCTACACGGGATTTAAAAAAAAACTTGAATAACACGTGGAAGTTAATAATAGTAAAAGACGGACACATATTACATTTTGTCAACTAGCTTTGTTTAAATGAATTCCGTGGGATCACTATAATTTTCCGGGAAAAAGTATTTTTTGATCGTATCTAAGATGCAATATATCTCCTTGCCATATTGCATGGTTTTCGAATATATAATAATATGTACGAATACGCCATACATTTTTGTTAAAATATGGGCAGTTTCGTATTTCGTAACGTTACTTTTAGGGTATGCAGCCATGTTCACTCATTTAGTAGTTATGGTCGGATGATGTAACTTACATACAAAAATATAAGGTAAGGTATGTACATAAAAGGGCAACACCTAAGAGGGAATGTAATTTAAGTAGGTATTTAATGTATAGTTGTTTACCTGCAAGAATAATGCTGATACACAGATCGCAAATGTCGCTGAAACCATTTTGAATTATATTTATAAAACAAAATAATATGAACTCGATAAAATTTGATGATTGAATGATTTCCGATGATAAAAATTAAGTTTATATACTTAAAAATGGTGTAACGTTTATAATGTTATCACTTACTTATTATGTAATCCCGATATTTCTTGTGATTAGCAATTAGTAATACTAAGTAGGTTGTTCGACATGGGGGTAATGCAATGTTTTACGTTGCAGGCGCCGAGATAAATCCCAAATGGTTTGAAGGGATATGGAATGTTTAGGTGTTGTATCTTAAGTCCTGAGTGTCGCGAAGACTCCTGCACGGCAAGCATAGGTAAAATTTTGATTATATCTCCTGACAAGATATAAAATTAACCCGTCCACCTGCCAAAGCAGTGCAACAGGAAATAGGAGAAATTTACGCCCGTTTACCGTTCACGTATATTATTTGGAAATTATGTCCAGTAATGCTCCCATGCTTAAAGAACTATCGATAAAGCTGTTGAAAAAGATAAATATTCTTTACCGGGGAGAATAATGTCTCTAGTCTATGGTAGCGCGGCTATGCGGCGTGCAATTACTACAATAGGTACACAAGGTGGGGCAGAACTTAACATTGGCGCTCCTCTCGAAAAGAGTTATAAAACTAATATGCTGAAATTTTATCTCAAATAAACTGATATTTTAGATGATTATGGTTATTTATGTCATAATACTGATTTGTTTTGACGCTTATAGTCCTTAATTAACAATAAAGATTTTATGAGTCATTGCTATTTTCAAAAAATAATAATGGTAGACAGTAGGTAACCCAAGCTCCATAATAACAATATATTAAAATCATAAAGGAACGAAATAAGTAACATAAACAAATTACGTTTTTAAAAATTTAATACTGAGCATAAATTACTATGAAAACATAAAGAAATGCTTAGATACTAAAATTTTCCTCCAGTCTTCTTAAATGGTCAACATTCGATTCCTGACTAGGGTTGATACTTAAAATATTATTTTTATACACATCCATGCTCCTTTGAGCGGTTGCCATATTGGAATAGATTTCCCTGGGCACAGATGACAGACGAGTTTGCGCGGGAACTTTGAGGTTAGGTACGCGTTCGATGTTCAAAAAAGACCTCTCGTTCGAATACGCGGACGGTAACAAAAATGGCATGTCCGGTTTTGGTATATTCCTAAACATGTTTCGTTCTACGATTTGACTTTGTGGTACATTAGCGATGTGGTTGAGTGACTTTGCCCACTGTTGTTGCTGGGTGGGTTGCAATCTATTGGGATAGTTGAAAATCCATAGTCGGTCGCCTACGAACATAGGTCTTGGCGTTATAATGCCTAGGCTATTGTAATATTGTTGTGCGAGTATTTCAACGTCGTTCGTGTACTTCCGCTTCCATTTGGTGCGGCGATTTTGAAACCAAATTTTAATCTGGAACAAGAACATTTATTATATCCATACTTATACTCGTATTTAATACGGAAGTTTTACTAGCAAAGTTTTTTGCGCCATGCTTATTTCCGCCGCCAAGCAGCATTATTTGTTCCTTTCTTAAGACGTTGTTGCAAGTGAAAATTGAAATCACATGGGGCTTAAGCACTTACGCTACAAGTTGGTGGACACAGGGCGGCATTTTATAAGGGGTGTTCCGTGCATGGCCAGCGAAGTGTTACTCTGTTTATAGCCGATGGTTTTCTACGTACAATCAGGTGGGACCTCTGCTCGGTCCGTCAATAATTATATATAAAAGTGTGTATGTTTGTTTGTTACCTATATTCGACGTAACCACTGCACCGATATAAATAAACATTAGCACATAGTATATATACCCTTTATTACCTAAACCCATCTCGGTGAAATTTCGCATACGCTTACATCCTGGAAACGAACATAAATACTATTTCTCCTGGGAAACAAGTAATTAAAAAAAAACCGAAAATAGCAAACTAATTTGCGGGCTAGTTTATCTTATCTTTTATTTTAATTCACGCTGGTTATTTATTGTTTATTTATATCTATATCAGACTAAATAAAATAAATAAATATACTAGGATAATACACACATCGCCATCTAGCCCCAAAGTAAGCGTAGCTTGTGTTATGGGTACGATGTAATACTTATAAAATGCAGATAAACACCCAGACACTGAAAAACATTTATGTTCATCACATAAACATTTTCCAATTGTGGGAATCGAACCCACAGCCTTGGACTTAGAAAGCCGGGTCGCGGCTCACTGCGCCAATCGGCCGTCAAAATGAACTAGAAAATAACCGGAGACTCTCAATATGTAAAGACGAAACCATCATTGTATCCCTTTCATGGTCGGTACGCCCGTCCAGCCGAGTGCCACCAACAAGGTTCCAAGTTAAAACTAAAGCTCTTTAACGTCCCACTGCTGGGACCGACCTCCACACACACAGACCTCCTGCTTATAATAGTGCATAATTTGTGATTAAAGTTTAGACCCACCACTCACTGCCGCTGCTTTAATCCGAGTTGGCACGTGTTAGTGATGATTTATCGACCTGTCTGGCGTGGTGGTGGTCCTATAAGTGGATGGTCCCGGGTTCAATCCTGAGAAGGTCAGCTTGGGAATTTATTATATCGGAATTATCTCCGGTCTGGTGCGGAAGGAGGCTTCTACATTGGCTGCTTACCAACCCTCCGTCAATAACGTATTGACAAGCGACTTAGCGTTCCTGTACGGTGACGCTTTGACCGTATGGGTTTAATATAACTGCTATACCCAAAACAGTTAAGCCTAAATTAGGTTAGATAACAGTGATGGGCCAATGAATAAAAAAATAAAATTGCACGGAACCATCCGTGTGTCGACGGATACTCGCACGTAGCCGATTTTTTCTCTTACCTGTGTCTCCGTGAGCCTGAGCTGTCTCGCCAACCTGCCTCTCGCCGCGACAGAGAGGTATCTGTTCTTCTCGAACTCAGCTTCCAGACTCTTAATCTGCTGTGCGCTGAAGGCAGTCCTTGCCCTCTTACCTCGAGAGCTGCATGACCCTGTGAATCACACTACTATTAATTTATAAATTTAAAATCTAACAATCCCCGACTTTTAGTATCTTGTAAATTATTCTACAAGTCATGCCCTTTCATTTAATACCCATACTGAAGGAGTTAAGAAAAAATATGTGATTCCCCATTTTGTGGCAACTTTGGACCGATTTACATCAAACATTAGCTAAGAACACTCCAGACTAATATACCTTTCAAATAAAAAAAACCCACATCAAAATCTGTTCATCCGTTCGGGAAATACAATGCCACAGACTGACAAACACACACACACAGACACGTCAAACTTATAACACCCTGTCGTTTTTGTGTCGGGGGTTAAAAAATAATTAAGATTAGGTATAATTGATTCACAGCCAATGTCCATGACATTGTGTCGGTGCATAAATAAATACAGGTGCATTTCGTTAAGCATCCGGTCCCGGTTAATATCAGTAACATGTGATAATAATCGTCATTGTACGCCAACCCACTCAGCAGCGAGGTGGTTCTATGCTCTACAATCCTCTCTGCTATGAAAGGGGAGGTCCGTGCCCAGCAGTGATACGCTAAATTAGCCAGCAACCATCTTAGACTGCATCATTGAAATCAAGGACTAACTTTTAGTGGAAGAAAAAAAAACAATGTGCTATAATTCTTTAACATTATATTTTGATTACATTAAACGTTTCTCCGATCAATACATTCCCCAAATAATTCAGTTATCACCGTTACTCGGCAATGACAAAAAAAAACAAAAGAGCTCTAAGCAAAAAACTACAAAGACAAACGTTTAAGCTCATACGAATCTCAACCTTCGTGCTTACGATTTTAAAAGTTAATGTGACGTTTATTTTCGCGCGCTCATTAGCACGGGAAACTCTCCAAGATGGCGCATCCGACTCGTTGATATATTGCCTCTAATTACTCACAGTCTGAGGTGTTTATTGAAAATAGTCGGCAGGTGGCGAAGGGCTGCGTCCGCTTGGATTGTTAAAACTTCCGTATTTCATCTAACTAGGCGGTTAATAGTAAAAAAATATATAGATATTTAAATAGAAATATAATAACATATTTTTTCGCTTATGGATATTATCTGAATTATGTAAAGAATTATAAATATATTTCGTCATCCACGATTTACCGCCACTCCTAACAGCCGTTGGAGAAATCACCAAAGACAATTTACAAGTGTTATTTCAGTTTAACGATCCTCTAATAGTGAGTATCATACAGAGAATGTGACGTGAAAAATTACCTACTTTCCGCTCACGAGAATCATCCTTATTAAATTGTAGTATAGTGTAAATACTTATTTGTAATTACATATTTCTATTTAATTGCGATTTCCTGGCTCTCATCGCCTAAGCCATCGTTTAGGTAACCTGGAAAAGGTTACTTTTAGTGATTAGGTCGCCTTTTGCACAGAATAAATTTAAGCCATTGAATTAAGAAGATACAGGATCCTGATTCATCCTTCATTGTATGCAGTGTATAAAAAAGTGAAAACGCCCCGCGCACGTGTCACTTTACACCTGCGAAATGGTGCTAGCTCTTTTTCCATTTTCCCATTTTATGGTGAACGTCTAGAACATAAGAGGTAAAATAATTACCATCAACTGGTAAATAGTATGAAGTGACTAACCGTTTGTTTGAGAAATCATCCTAAAGTGAAGTGGTTTTTGATGCTTCTGTATGTTCTTAATTCTGTAATTTAAGCAAGTGTTTCTTGCGTGTGTTTCCTGCGTTCTGCAATAATATAAGTAGCTTGCTGCGGTTTGCCGAAAATTCACCCACGACTGGTTCGTGTTTTTTTTTTAATTCCGCGGAAACTATTTATTTTCCGGGACGAAAAAGTCCTCATGCGTCTTTCCCCAGGGGATGCTAACTGTTGTGTCACCCGCGAACGGTACTCGGGTATTTTCCGGGATAAAAAACATCCTGTGCAACGGCGGATCCAGGGGGGGGGATCTTGGGGGTCATGACCCCCCCTGAGCTGGTTCCAGGACTCAGGTGGACCTCTGATTGATTTTATGTAACTACAAACCTTCAATCCTCTTTTAATTCCATATAATACAATAACTTTGTGTGGTGGCAAAGTTTGGGAATGAACGCAACGAAAATTTGAATTATCTCGACTACGTACTACTAGACCTAACCTCAATCGAAATCGGAACGACTAAACTACGACTCGGAATCACAAGAAATGGAAAGCAGTCAATTTGTCATTATTCCAGTGCGTGTGTTTTAACGTACTTAGGTGCATTAATAATATACCTACTTATTACTTCTATCTATTGTCATCAAAATAAAAATACAAGTTCTCGACTTGACCACTATGTGACAAAGCTGGATCCGCCCTTGATCCTGTGTCTGTTTCGAGATTGTAATCTATCTCCATACATTATTTCGTTTAACTTTTGTTTAATTACAACATAATGATAGTAAATAACAACAACCAAAAATACATAAAATCTATTCTTGCACACGTAATTTTAAGTTACATAATATTTTTTAAAATTCCTTTGTTCAATTTACAAAAAATAGGCCTCATACTAATGAACGACCTCTAGCTTGACTCAGTTTTAATTTGTTTTTTGTTAAGTATAAATTGAATTATGAGCGTATGCAAGGCAACAGTGCATTACAAATGCACTGTTGCCTCAATTAAGGATCATACCTATAAGTGACCAATTCACAAATACTAAGTAAATCTCTAGCCAATATTAATTAAAAAGGAGCATACTATTAAATTCAATAGTGAAAGCTATAGCATGTATATCTAAATTAAAACAAGGACTTCAATAGAACTGAAAATAAATTCATTAGCGTCTAAAATTAACCCCATCCGTTCAAAAGACAAGAAAACATGGCTCCTACACGCCAAAAAAACACTGCAACACTAGTAAAGCAATTAATGTCAAAGTATCGTCACTTGTCATCGCTTAGAACTTTTTTCGCGCCATTGTAAACTCCCGCCATCATGAACACAGATGGAAAAAATACTATCATACTTTTTATTACAATAGCAATACGTTCGAAATTCAAACGCACGTGGGTTAGAAAATTTGATACAATAAAATTGTCGATGACCGCTTGACACACGCGCTTTCGTTCAAAAACCCGTTTGGTTTCAGTAATAGAATTTTACAGCTTTTTAATGATCTCCCAACCACTTATATTTCAGACGGGGAGTTTCTTTTCATCTTTATTCTTTTTTTTAACGGTGAATAATTACCGAGTAGAGAGATTTAGCTAACAAGAGTCGGGATGGCACGGAGATTTATCTTTTCGTAACAAATTTAGAAAATGAGACATCAGTTGCGTTCGGGAATCGTTTTATTTGTCGCTGGAATGGAACGTCATGGAAGCAATTCAAACGGCTAATTTGAAGCGCTGTGTGGATAGTCTGTTTTCCTATGCCGGGCACGATACGATTTCTGCTCTGTTTTTATGATTTACAGTCAGTTTTTGTGCGATAAAATTGACTTAAAATTCTGGATGTCTACTACACGGAATTTATAATTATTGTCTAGAGGTGTTAAATTATTTCTATTTTTACGTGTTTAACAAAGGTATTTATGTTTTATGCACTTGTAACACAAAAACTTAAAGCTTAAGCTTTTTTTCTTGAATATTCATGTTTGAATTGATTTATTTGTTGGTTTGCAGTGAGAACGGTTAAACATATATTGTTTACGTGTTGTTTAGAGACGAACAAGCGATTTGTAATTTTTTATAGGTACATAAAAAAATTACAAGACTTGGGAAAAAAGACGCTCTTGAGACCATTATGGAGAACTCTCAGGCATAGGCATAGGGGTGACGTTTCCTCGCTATAAGTAAGAGGTGCGTGGGATGGGGATGCTGGGATTTAGTGTTGCCCAAATTCAGTCTTGGTCTTGCAGTCTTGGTCTTGTTCTTGCGTTTTTGCAAGACCAAGACCAAGAACAAGACCGCGTATTTTTAGCAAGACCAAGACCAAGACTGACCGTGCAAGACTTGAGCAAGAACAAGACATAGCCTGCAAGACTCTTGCGTCTTGCAGCTAGGACTTAGCGCTATTTCACGGAGTAGTTAGGTGTAACAGTTCGGTGTATAGGTAGGTAGGTACGCTTAGGAATTCTATGAGACGCAAAAAACTATATCAAAGAATATGAAAAACTGGACCTATGCGCATTACGACTAATACCATAAACATAGCGAATAAAAAAATATCTATTAAAATCAAACTGAGTGCATGCATAGTTATGTTTTAACCATCGGCACTTTGATAATGCGGCATCAAAGGTTTTGTACTTACTTCTTAAAGAAATTTGCCGCTTTTCGGAAGTACATGGTTATGATACACGCGCCGGCGGCTTCTTTTGAAATCTAAAACAATCGTTGCCGCCGCGCCAAAATCATAACATTTGACACTATTCATGCAAAATAATTTCGAATTTTAAGAGTACCTACAGGTGTTCCAAAGAATAAATAAGTTTCAGATTGGTGATTTTAGATTGGTGGAGGACGCATGAGACAGAGTATCCGATTTTATCGAAAATGGCCCGTGATTTTCTCTCAATACCTGCAACTTCAGTACCTGCTGAGAGGTTATTTTCTAAAGCATCATTAGTAATTAGAAAACATAGAAATAGGTTAAGTGATGAGTCAGCCAGATGGTTACTTTGTATTAATTCTTGGTCAAAAGAATTGATATAAAGTATCATAACCTAATGATAAAGCTGTTGATTTGTGTTGTATTTTATTTTTTATTCAAATAAATGATAAATCGTAAAACTCTTTTATTAAATTTCTTATAAGTTGAGGGTTCAATCTCTTTCTAGACAGATAAGTATTGTTCTTTAAAATACAGTCAAGTTATTGTAATTAATTTGTTTTTTTACATGTTTTAGCAAATGTAAGCTTATAAATCATAAATGTTTATTAAGAAACAGTTACTTCCATGGAAAACGACATATAGGTCAGTTGATTTTTCGAATTTCTTATCAAATCTTCAGTTATTTATTAATCTGCTTGATCTTTACTATGGCTATGTTAATTCAAGCTCACAATGTTCCAATTCTAATACGTTTTTCTAAGATTTAAAGTAAACTTTAATAAATAGTAATAGACTAATAGGTAATTGCAAGACTTGCAAGACTCTTGCTGCAAGACCAAGACCAAGACCAAGACTGGGAGCGCAAGACCAAGACCAAGACCAAGACCAGGTGTATTGGCGCAAGACCAAGACCAAGACTGGCTAAGTCTCGTCTTGTTCTTGCATTTGGGCAACACTACTGGGATTTGAACTTGGCCCCCTACAGTGAATGCAAAGTACTAACCACTGAGCTAATACCATTACAGACTATAACAAAGAGCTTCCATATTATTCAACTCAAATCCGACTGTAGTATCCTAATAAAAGCTTACAGCTGCGTCGCACAACTCTAGTGGAAAGGCACTGTAAAAAAATTGATTTAAAAAGTCGTATTTAGGTCTTGTCGTATAGACTAAAAAACAGAATTCAGATATTTTGCTGTTGGCAGATTGTAAATAAATTAGCGCGCGAATTATACAGGTTATTTTGCTGTTATTAAGAAAATTTTAAAAACCATTAATTTCGTATAAAATTTAAAAACGTTTTATCTCTTAAAAGAGTTTTTTGCGCATAAAATAAAAAGAGTGTAAACCTACCTATGTGTAAACCTACATATTTCTCGTTTGTTCAAATCGTTTGAGCGTTATGAAAGCGGCCGCCGGCTATTTGATTGTTAATTAGGTTCAAACCAGATGAATATAAATCATAGAATATCAGATGATAGAATATAAGCGATCGCTTATATTCTGGAATCGGGCATAAGATACTTTTTGTACTGGGTACATATACAATAAAAAAACTACACTATATCTTCACCTATATTTTTATAGCCCTGAAATTCGTCTATGGTAAAATTTAAAAATTGATTTTTGTTTCTCAGAAAGGTGAATTTCCATTGGTTTATTTGTCGTTTCAAAAAAGGCGCAAATATTAATACTTTAGGTGAAGGATTCAAAAATAACCTCGAAAACCAAATGATATAAGATTGGTTTACGGTTCTGCACAATTTCATTCGCACGTGGAATGGTACCAAGAACGGTCCAAAGCTGGCGGTGGGCTGGCTGCCCACTTGGTTGTAACTTAAACAGAGAATAGTAGTAAAATAAATACAATAGCCGTGAATATTGCAAGATTCTAGCTAACCGCAATCAAAATATATAGATCGAAGGCTTTCAAAGTGCATTTTCGTACGAAATTCTCTGACTAAAAGCTTACAGATGATCCTTTTATATGAAGGAATCTAGCACCAGTGATGAGACTAATTAACTTAGCAGAAATTGTATGCAGTCATGGGCAAACAATACCTATTAATTATTATTATTAATCACATCACACAACACTTAATTGGCGGGAAAAGGCAATAAGGCGTCGTCATAAAACCATAGCGTAAATGTCAATGGGCCGCGAAGGCGCAAACTCGCGAGGTTTTTAACGTTTTTATCTCGTTTTTTATCTGTTCAAATGAATTATAGTGCGTCATGTTACATACTCTCCTCTTACAGTGATTAATTTGTAAAACTATCTTGGGAGGGTAAAAAGATAAACATGTTGAAAAATTATTCACGTTTTTCATGTGACTTCCGTTCGATATTTATGTAATGATGAAATGAGAGCACAGGTCTAAAGTGACGGAGTACAAGCGTAAAGTAAACTGTTCATTATTTAAAGTTTTCTGTTTATAGGCCGCTAGATTTATATGTATGATAATTAGATAATCGCCGTCCGTGGAAGCGACGCAGGTGGACGTCTTTGTTATATTATAAATTTAAATAACTTAAACCTTTGATATTTTTTCAAATTCCATTTTGTTTTCGTGCCCACTAAAATATTTTTGACTGATGGATTGATATATTTTGAGTATATAATCGGGGGATAGAATTCTAAAGTTCTTTTTATATTTTAACTAGGTCTACTTTATAATCTACCTCTGTCTGTTTGTCGTGACTCTACCACCGGTTCGGAAGAAAGATTGTACCGAGAAGAAGAGCAAGAGCAACTGCTGTGTTTCTTGCCGGCTACTTGTGCAGTGTTGATGATGAGAAAGATGTCATCATCAAAATTTTACAATATTTTTTCTTATCTATTTCTTTTGTTTGTCATTTGTGTCATCTTATATAGAGCGGAGCTAAAACGCTATAGTGCCTAACCTCGCTAACTAACATTGGTTGGTGGTTTGGTTGAGCTGAACAATTTACGCTAGCGGCAGGTTCTAAAGCGTTTCCAAAGGAACGATAATGTCACTAATACCAATTTTATTAATCAGCCCCTGTGTCATAGTGGGATAGCCGAGTTTCTAAATTATGACTACCTAGAGCTAATCCACTCTAACCTAACCATAGACTGCGAAGAAGTATGAACACAGAATCCGACCCCTAGTTTATCTAAACTTTTAGTTTCTTCATACACGGGTCGACGTGAAGGAATGTTGCAAAGTTAGCTAGTTCTGCGACAGCGACCTAGAAATGGAAGCCCGATGGAGCTATTTAGGTAATTTAAGCAGAGATTCGTTGGAATATTTACTTTACAAACATAGTTACAAATAAGATAATAGTTTATTTGTTCGCTCCGTTCTAATGTTATAACTATAATTAGCACGGAGATCTAATACCTAAGTGGAAGCGATAAGACTGCCTTTTTTAATTTATTCCATTCGTTGTCTTGTCTTCCTTTATTTTTCTAATTTTACCCAAATAAAGAGTAAACAACATACCTTAAACAATTTATTTGCGTTAATAATCAATTGTGTCTACAAAACTAGTTCCCTATAAGTTAACATGTCAACACCAAAATTTCCATGGTGAAGGTCACTTGTTCGATTTCCGGACAATTGACCTTCACCATGGAGTCTTAAGCCTAATGCTCGTAATCAATAACGAACAGCAAGTCAATGCCTAATTAAATAGCGCATACGCATACAGCCTAGGAATCTTCTTTACCTTTTACAATGAAACTCATATAACCTAATTTGTCTATGATTATTGCCTCAAGATGTTGTATTTGGTGTTTGTATTATTGTATTTTTCATTTTACGTGTGTATTTAAGGTTTTACTTTTTTAAAAACGCCAATTTTTATTGTTTTCATTTGTCTAGTGTCATTTTATAAGTTCCCTAAAAATTACGCACCGCGTATCGGTGTCGTAGCTTTAGATGATGCCTAACGTCGTTAGTTATCTTGTAAGAGAAAGTGATTCGTTTTTTCTCCACGCCACCCAGGTCATTAGACATCCGATTTAAGCGTTTACTGAACGCGGCTATAAGACACCTAAGCAGCGTAGGAATAATTAATTTGAGAGATACCTTGAGATACCTTGTAGTAGCAGCGGCAAAAAATTGTATATTGTTCTGCGTAAGCTATTATAACTGGGTTCAGTTAATAGATAGATATGACCCACTTTAGAGGTTTGAAGGAGAATTTAACGTACTTTTGTTTTAGCTTTTATCCACTTACAACGAATAGTAACTTAACAGTTACTATTACTACTAGTTATATTAAGAGACAAACATCGTACTTTTAGTTGACTCAAATATGTATAGATATCTTCAAATTCGAATTCTGTAAAATCATTTGGTGTAGGTATAATTTGTAAAGAAATCGATTGTAGTTTTTAAATTGAACTTTTTCAATTAAGTGTAGCTAGAATAAGAACTGGTTTGTTTAGGTGTACCTAGTCCTTTATTTTTTAAACTCGCGATAGCTTCTTACTTAACTCCTTAAATGTCCGGTTTTTTTTGTGACTATATAAATACCCTTTATTATAAAACTATTTCTTCGAAATGAAAAGTAGGTACTTTTTATACTAAGCCCAAGTACCTATCAGCTATAGGTAAATGTAACAAATTGCATTCAAATCCGTTCAGGAGTTTTTGCGTGATGCGCGCGCAAACAAACAGACAACCAGACAAAAATTCCAAAAATGGCCTTTTTACATTCTATTTCTTATTTCTAAAGTCTCCCAGTTATCTAGTCCAAAAATGTACAGACACCGCTAGTCTACGTTTTTAATAGATATATGTAGGTATATATAGATAGATATAGATTGAAATCTTAAAAGACAGACAAAAATTAAATAATGTGTTATGCGTATTATTAAGCTATGTTTGTCTATCTATATATATATTTAAGCTATAGTTTTATTTGTTTTTCGTACTGTGAAGATGAGTGAATCTAATGAAGAAATTCGATACATTTTAAATTTTACTACAAAAAAAGGTAAAAATGCAACGCAAGCTGCGAAAAAATTTTCGATGTTTATGGACCTAGTGCAGCATCTGTGAGAGTAGCACAAATTTGGTTTAAGCGTTTTCAATTCGGAAATTTTGATGTCAAAGATGCACCTCACTCTGGTGGCCCTATTACGGATAAAATGGATGCAATTTTTGAAAAAGCGAAGCAAGATCGGCATATCACTAGTTACAACGTAGCTGAAGAACTGGGAATTGACCACAAAACAGTTTTGGCGCATTTGAAACACAACTGGGTACAAAAGCTGGATATTTGGGTACCTCACGAGGTCACTGAAAGAAACCTAATGAACCGTGTACTCATTTGTGATTCTTTATTACGCTGTAATGAAACCGAACCATTTTTTAAGAAGCTGATAAGCCGGTCCGGCTTCACAGACTGTCGCGAAACCCGAGTTAACTCGCAACAAGGTGATGCTGTGTGTGTGTGGGTTTGGAAGGGCATTATTCATTATAAGCTGTTAATACCATCGAGTTCATGATCAGTTGAGAGAAAGCGGTCGGAATTAATCAACAGAAGGGGTGGTGTTTTTCATCATGATAACGCTAGACCTCACACATCTTTAGCCACTGAGCGAAAACTTAAAAAAACTTTTCTCCTTATTTTCTTTTCTTTAACAAACCCTACAAAAAAAATCTAACATCATATTCTAGAAACTATCAATATAAGGTCAGTGCAATGGTTCAGCCGAACACAGGAAACAACCAACTCATGGTTCCTAGTTGGACATACCAACCAACGGATATTATTATAAGCTTTAGTTTTAGCTTAAGCATATTATACAACTAGAATTACCCACCTGATGCATAATCAGCCGGCTTAGCATCTAGAAACTCCTGCGCGTCACCAGCTGTTGAACTTTCCACGTCTAACTGCTCTGAACAACTACTAATAGCATCACCATCCCCATCATCATCATACGCCGGTTCTTTGTAAACCAGGTAGTCTGATGTTGACGCTTCGTTTTTATCACTCACAAATTTGTCAGCCAGCAAATTGTCTATGGAAAACGGTAGTTTAACTTCAGATTTGTCTGCTTTAGCTTGGTTTTGTGTGTCCATATTCGTATCAATAGATTCTGATTTCAATTCATCCATTATTAATGGTTTCTCCTTTACTAAACTATTAATGATCTCATTGAAGAGTTACAATGAGGAGTTCTTTTATCACGTAATTTATATTTTCATATCTTGCTTTTCAGTTCTACTTATCCTTTTAATAATTTAAAACCATATTAATCTTTTTGAGAATATTTTTTATATTTCTTTTTCACTAAACGAACTAGTTTTGAATAAAACAGACTATATAATTTATTACTAAAATTGTTGTTGTAAAATAATTAACGTTCATTAATTAAGGCTTTTAAAATTTATCGAAGTTTTGAATTTAAAGTGTTTTCGTACAAAATCCCTCCGATTTATTTAATTTTAAATACATTAATTTAACAGTCACTTAGTACAAATCTGTAGTAAAATATGTAAAATATGAACAAATCTGCCCTATATACCTAAGTACTCGTATTTAGTTCAATTTATTCACTTTTACTTTTCCATAAAACTTTTCAACTAACTTTCACAGACTTCCAAATAGAATTTCACCAATTTCTAGGCGTATAATCACCACGTCTTCACCCGCAGGACTGACGATCTTTAAGCCCTCATTAGAGTAAACTTTTCCTAATTCACCATCTCACATCTCTCGCACGACAATAATTTAAACTAATTCGACACCTAACGACGCGTTTTTATCAATTTGGAATACGAAATCGACTGAGTTTGAAACGTTAACTGTACTACTGAAACTGTAAACCTGAAACTTAATAATCCTTGAGTTTACTAGAAATAGAGTTCAAAATCTATCGTTTTGTATACATCTGGCAAAGATTCCGTTTCAAATGAAGATGGAAAAGATCGACTAATGGGCGTAAGAGTGAATGACAAAATTGTATGCCGCATTTAAGAGTATAACAATGAAAAGTATACCTTATTAAATTTTGCTTGTAGTTGGTTTTTGACTGTAGGGATTTAAACGATGCGAATAGCACTCAAGCGTCTGTCCCGAAGATATAATTAGCCATAAACCAATGGGAAGGAGGTAGGCGTGGCTGATGCTCAAGCGCATGTCCCTCGGTGTATCAAATTGAAATTTATTTAAGGATCACAGTGAAATATGCGCGCGTCCATTAATTGTGATAATTATATTGTTAGTCTGTTTAATTGGACACGTCGCGCGGTTGAGATTTTCTAGTTTGTGAGCTTTAATGAGCGTATTGAGTGAACTTAAACGCGTTAGAGTCGTAACAACTAATTAGAGTTGAGTTTGATTTGTGTTTGAACTTATATTGTCGCTTCTTAGTTTGTTGTTGCTAAGATTTATTGATGTAACTTCTCTTTTCGTTAGAGCAGTTTGAATCGATTGATCTGGACTGCAGGGTTTTAAATTAACTTGTCCAGCTAGCTAATTTAAAACTAAGTAGGTACCTACGTAGTAGAAGAGCTTTTTCTGACAGAACACGTTTGGGAAGTGCAAACGCAATGCATTTTTCTGCATCCTAACAGCATTATTGCAATCTTTCATGTGATACCAAACTTGGAACACTAATCTCAATTTTTTTTTCTTTGTAATAGTTTCTAGAATATGATGAAAAGTCTATCTTAGTATTTTATTTTAAAAGTACCTACCTAATTATTCAAAATGTCAAATGTCAAAATGTAAAATATTTGATATATTTATCTTTAATAATTTCGGGTGATAAACCAAAAACTAATCCAATAACAACACTGACATCCTCAAAACATAATTTTTACCGAAACGACCGTTCCTTCATAATAGAGAAATCGATAAATAACACCTCAAAACCCGGTGCGTGCCCTTTCAAATAACCGACATATTTTGTCATAATTAGGGATGTTGGGATGGCGCTTAGTTTTTTTTTTTACTACTTTTTATAGACAAAGATTGACGCGCGTTAAGCCCGCTTAGAGCGAGGTTAAGTGCGAGTTTTAATTTTTAAAATAGAACACAGAAAATGAATAATCTTTTTTTATTAAAACGATATTTCATTTATAGATATAGGTACGTGACAGATAACAATAGACTTTAAAGAGAAATTTCGCAGTCACGTTTAGCCACATTTCGTTACATCATAGATAAGGTAATTACCTACCTATGTAACCTACCTATGTACCTTGTAATATTTGTTACTGGGAAATCGTTGACAGCTTAACACGCAGAAGAGTAATGTGACAATGACTTGATTTTTTTATAAGTTAAGAGAAGGACAGTCACTTAAAATATACTATGAAATTAAATTAATCAAACCTTAACCCTACCTTAACGCCATGAGAGCAGACTGAAATTTTATTTCTTTATGTGTTTTATTTATTAAATCTTGATCCTAGGCTTGAACTTTGAGCCCTAATTTGCCATGTGGCAGTTAACAATATCTACAACCTAAATACTAAACACGGGTAGAGTCACTACAAACACCTACTAATTGACGTTTCAAACATGCAAAAAAACCTACTTGAACTTAATGTATTATATTTAATTTTATATAGTACCTATAGCAACTAGCATTAAAATGTTTCTAAAAAAAAATTAAAATAAACTTTGTACCAAAATATATCTAAATAAATTCTATAACTGCTTCGAAACCACAGCAGCGATGCATAGTGCCTAAGATGCTGGCGACATTGACAAGGTTACAGCCAAGTCTAGCATCACCGGAAGACTTCTTTATTTATTTTAATGAATTCTAGCTATCGGTCCCGAAAGGACCAAAGTCTCTACCTATTTTTATTTAATAATTTATTCGTGTGCGGTATATTTTTCCTAAGTTTTACTTCCTGTGGAGTGTTATGAAAATCAGATGAGACTGTTTCTTTCAATGAAAGCCGTGCAAATGTAGTTTAGTTTATTTCTTTCGTACGGAACCCTGCGGGAGCATAATATTCCAATCTAAACAACTTCACAAGCGTCATTTCCGCATATTTTGACTTTGAAAGTTTGAACTCATCAAATCGCTTCGGTATGCGATATTGGTGGCAATAATTTAGAGAAACAATTTACACGTGTGGGCTGCACAATTTTAATTTTTTTTTTTTGTTTACAATTTTTGGGATAGACAAGTGCCTAAATCCATATAGCTAAAGCAACCTAATCATTATTATCCATATCGATTTACATCTAATGCTGGTCATGACCTGGGCAAGACCCATTTAAAAAAAAAAATCGTAGGTTTAAAAGAGCTCGATATTTAAGTGCCACACGAGCTCACTGAAATAAACTAAGTATATTATACTTAATCGCGTAGGTACTTATTTGCAATTCTTCTTTGAGACTTAATGAAACCGAAACTTTTTGAAGGTAAAGTTGATGATGAATAGTTGATCACGTCCGACAATACTGTGCGAAAAAGGTCGTGGTCGGTCAGGCTTCAAAGACTCTGCCAAATCCCGGGCTATCTCGCAATAAGGAGATGGTGGGATTGGAAGGGAATTGTTTCATTATGAGCTTTTATCGGGCAGAACCATCGATTCGGATCTCTACTGCCAACAACGGATGAGATTAAAGCAAGAAGTTGAGATAAAGCGGTCGAAATCGATTAATAGAAAGCCTGCGGTCTTTCAGCATGATAAGGCTAGACTACATACTTCTCAGCACTCTCTAAGCCACTCATTAAAAATTAAGAGAGTATATCTAGGAGGTGATAATGCATCCGCAATGTATCTCTGACCTTGCACCTTCTTATTTACCCCTGTTCCAGTCTGTTCAGAGTTCTTCTATCAGGTAAAAACTAAGAGAGGACTGCCAAAACTATTTGTCCTAGTTTTCTGATCAGAAGTCCCAAAATTTCCGCAGCGCAACGTCACAACGGGATCATGTCACTATCTCCAATATAGCAAAAAGTTATCAAACAAAATGAAACATATATATGCTGTAGTTAGTTAAATGTTAATAAACTTTGACACAAAATGACTTAAGTTTTCATATAAAATGCAAAGAAAATTTTTCCTCGACCGCCAATACTAACTACTTACCCATAAAGTAGGATCATTTGCGGCTGTTTGCCCTACACACTATTCTACATATACCTAATGTTTCATAGAGGCGTCTCTATGAACATATATGTAGCTCGACAGATTTGCAAGTGTATGATGCCAAAACAGTCGCGGACGATCTGAACTAAAAAAATCTGACTTACCCCCCTAGGCCAGACGCTAGGTACGCCCATTCACTTTACTCCGGAAAATTAAAAAAAAAACTGGAGTCTAATGGAAACAATAAAGAACAAACAAACCAGTATTACGATGAAAAGAAAAGTTTTTGAAAATAGTTATAATCATGACATTTATTAATAACGCCTGCCTAACCTGGTCAATAAAGAATAAACCTAAAATTGCAAATAACAATAAATAGCAATTTGCCAACGAAAGATGGAAAGGAGTATACTTACAAGGAAATAGAATAAAGGATCGAGTCAGCACTAAAAATATTACCAAAAGGGCAAAAACATATTATGACAAAGCAAAAAGAATTAGGCTACTACTAAATTACGTCAGTGCACTATTAGGGCTACAAAACAGAAATGGGTTGGACACGTTTGTAGAATGGATATACTTCGAGGACAAGAAAGAGAAAATAGGTCTGCAAAAGAAAAGGTGGAGAGTCGTTTTACACAGACAATTGTTTTTACACAGAAATTGTAGGGATTAGGATCTTTGAAATAACTAAGGGGATGAGGCGACTTCTATCTTAAATTTGATAATGATAACAAATTAAAGACATCACAAGATTAACTTTATATATTTTTAATCAAATTAATGCAAAACTAGTAATAATACATATTTTTTTATTTAAATTAATTCATCGCAGTAAGGGCGGAAGCGCTTGCAATAGGTACATCGTAGTCTTACTAATAATATTATCCTACTAATCTCATTTATTATTCAATATGTCCTCTTGTGAGGACATATTGATGTTAAGATGTCGATGAGCTATAACTAAAGCTATAATTGCAAACATCCTCTAAATTAGATTTTTATTACAATATACGATAATAGATATACCTACTTCGTAAAACTTACGTATTCACCGCAAGTGACACCGCAGGGCGTAGATAGGGGCGCATAAATAACACGACACGTCCCGTTTCCGCATATTTGACTCCGGCATGCACCATTGAGCTCGTTAAATTGTTTAAGCGTGCAGCAGAGCACTTTGAGCTATTATTTACATGTGTTGAGGACACTTTCTTGCTGTTGATTCTTTTTATTTCCTAAAGCCACATCTAAGCGCCAGTATCAATAGACAAGTTTGTTATAATAGGAAATAAAGCTGAATAGTTTTTTTTGTTTATTGTAAACGCTAATCTATGGAACTAAGAACTAACGAGGAGACCTAGAACTAGAATAAGTTCTAAGTCTCTTGGCCCATGCAGGTTGCCGCGGGGCACCCGGTTAAATGCGTGATGGTTTGCATCACGGAGTGCATTTGTGGCCATTTGATATAAGTGTTGTGAATCGAAACCTCGCTTTGCAAGGTTTGCCTTGGATCTCCCCATCCTGACCCCGCCCTGAGGCGTTGTGTCCCTCGGCTAGTCTCTCCTTGACGCTAATGCTCGGATTTGGGATGAGACGCAAAGCTTCAGAGGGCTGATTGAGAGGCCGCATTGATTGTAGGACACTTATCATGGAGAACAACCTAGGTGGCGACAGGTTATGGTGGAGCAGTGGATGATATATATACTGGGTCTGCTTTAATCTTTCAACTGAGCTAGACGCCGACCTTCGGCTCCGGGGAAGCTATTCCTGTCAGCTGGTACAGTTTAGTTTACAGGTCTATCGGTGTTGGCCTCAATCAGCCCTTGACTATATGATACTTGTAATTCAGAGCTACGACGACTAGATTTGCGTGTGCTGACCTTTCCCGAGCAGAAGAAGCGTATGCGGACACTAAATAATAAAATTCTAGGACTTAAGTACACAAAACGTTTAGCTCCCCAAAAAGTTGCGGTTAACTTTTTCAGTAGATTCATGCGTGTTTACGTTTCGCTGTGTAAGCAATGCCGTTTCATAATTCATTGTCAGGCTTCAGTCGAGGTTTACGCACTGATTTTTGGCAAATCTATTATGGGACAAATTTATATTTTGCCATGTAAAGTTAAGTTCTCTTTTAGTATCTTTATGAGGTAGATGGTATACGCCGACTTCAGTTCTGCTTGGATTAACTTTCAGTCCATTAGCAGTGTAATACTTACCAAGTTATTCAGGGCTGAAGCAACCTCTACATTCGTAAAAGTGTTTGCCTGATCCGCTAGTGCTAAATCATTTGTATAGATGAAGCGTCTAGTGTTCCGTGTCGTAGGCTGATAGTTTGTGTAGATGTTGAACAAAATTGGTGCTAGGACGCTACCCCGTCAAAATCTATTCCGCTGAAACCTCCATTTGTCGAATGAAAATCGCAACCAATACGGATTAAGTCCCGAGATGCTCCCATAGTAACGAGCTATACCAAGTATTGATGCTAGTTATTTTTTTATCGAAATGAAAACACAACCTGCATCTTTCCACTTTTATAATTAAATATAGGTATTTATGTTTTATATTTTATTTGTATTTATATGTATAATATTTTATATATATATATATATATATATATATATATATATATATATATATATATATATTATTATTTATATATTTGTATAATTTTAAATCTTATTTATTGCACCACCTACCTATTTTCTATGTTTTTTCCTTTTACGCCATTGGTTGCCTGGAAGAAATCGCTATGTAGCGATAAGGCCACCAAATTGTACTCTCTTGTGTTTATATCTTTGTAACTACTTTTTTTTTTCTTTGGTGTACAATAAAAGTGTATTCTTTTATTCATTCAAACCCTAAATTCGATAAATATCAAAAATATTTCTTCGTTGAACCTACTGTTTGGGTTGCTAGATTCAAGATGAGTATGTTTCAGCCGTGCCCCTGTTTATTTTTACTTTATTTTGCAAGGGTAAATATGGGAAACGTAAAGAAAACCTCATGGATCACCACCACCTCACCACAGGAGGTGCTCAATGCTAAAAACACAGCCAAAGTTTACCGTGTGAAAAGGTGAAAAGGACAGCATAACATTATGACATGTCATTCTAGTTTAGCTTTGGGTTTATTAAGTACAACCGAATTGATACAAACAATGGGTATACTATTGGATAGAAGCAGGCGTTACTTTGCGGAAATCCATGATATATTATCAAAATTAAGCTTAATTTGCTATACTCCGCGAAAAGCAGGATAATCTGTGTGGTGTAATTTATAATTTCTTCAATCCTTATACTCCACACCAAACAGATCTTCGGCAATAGCATCCTCAGGAGATGTTGACTTTACAATGAACAATTGTTCATTATAAATTACACCACACCGATTCTCCTGCTTTTCGCGGAGTATAGCAAATTAAGCTTTATTTTGATAAAAAAAATGGGTATACGTTAAGACAGTGCAATAGGTTCATTTTGTAGTGATTATATTCTCTTTGATATGTACTCAGTACGTCCATAGACAACGGTTACGTCAAATGATAAATCGGCCACTCTGTTATCTTTGCTTTCCGGCATCCACACCAGTTGTCAAAGTCAAGAAGTGCATTTGACACATTTCAAATTGAAATTGTGTTTTTACGTGGACGTATTGTTGTAATTTGTGTATTTAAAATAAATAAACATTTATTAATTGATAGAAGCCTATTGATACCATTCCTAATGCGTGGTCATTGCCACGTGTTATGATGATCTTGAGACGTCTTAGAACGCAGTATATTAATGAAAATGTGTGTAGCACCAGTGACTTTTAGATGATTATTTTGTTTACAATTGTATTAAGTTTTTTAAAGTGAAATAAAGCGATGTTATGATATCGAATTTAAACAGAACTTTTCACAATGAGACTGAATATAAGAAAATTCATTTTCGCTATCGGTATCTTTGTTGTACTATGGCTTATAATATCCTACTCGTCTATCTTTGTACCGGAGGATAAATCGAAGAATAGTGCATCACGGATGGAAGTAGAATTAGATAAATTGCAAAATAAAATGAGGGACCAGTTGAGTGATAGTTATAAGTTGTTGGAAAAGGTCAAAAGTCGCTTGAAGAAGACTGAAGAGAAAAGTATTGAAGATATTGCAAGAGAGTCATTTAAAGCGGAGAATGATATTGATATGGCTCTAGGTGAGTAAAAAAGTCTGTATTTTTATTTTTTTATTAGTTACTGGAACTGTAGTTTGTCTCTATGCATCCAATCCAATCCAATAATATGAAAATGTTTATTAAATTATGTTCTTTTTTAAATAAGAGATTTTTAATTTAGGTATACATAAATTAAAAACATGAGGTACCCATTAAAAAAAAAGTTATTCAAAATTAATAAAATATTGGGTTCATAAAGTTTCAAACTAAAAATTATAAACTAATATTTTTATTATACAAGAAACTAACCAACAACATCAATATCAAAAGTAGGTACAAGTCTTCAATTCAATTCTTGTTCATGGCTTTTATCTGGAAACAAATTATGGACCTACAATATTCTATGAGATAAGTGCCATCAAAGTCATTGAACATAGAATTTAGTTTTTGCAAATTTTTTATATTTAAAGGCTATTTTAGATCCACTAAAATGTTGATAGACTTTGAATTTGATTAACAAAAAACCAGCCAACCTTGAAAAATTATCTATTGTAATACTTTTACATTCAGTTGAATTATACAATTCTATTAAATACATTGTCAGACAATAAAGATTACAGTCACTTGACCAAGTACATCATTTACTCAGGTGCTTGTAAAATTTAGCACGTCACCACTAATAAAAATGTTTCTATTATTTTTATTTTCACTCTTAGAGGTTGTAGAGGGTTTTAGAACCCGCATTGAAACAGCAAGAATTGATGCAGGCTTGTAGACTAGTGTACTTTCTAAGCAGTGGCGTGCATATTTTCTCAATTTTATAGAGAGATTTTGGAGATTTTATACTATCTGCCTGCTTAGTAAATACCCTGTATACATGCCACTGTTTCAAAGGGTAAACACTGCAAGTATTCTTCAGTGGAAAACCCAGTACCAAGCAATTCTTGACCCGCAAATCAAACTCAGAACCACTTGACCTACAGTTGAACTAACCACTAGATTGTATTGTGAGTAAAAATTTGTAGACTGTCTCTGTCCAAATAAAACATTATGGAGAATCTCACCCATGCAATTTTTCTTCACCATTAAAGAAAGTGAAGTTAATTGCTTCAAACTTTAATGCTGGAGTGCTATATGTTTTTCACCATGATTAATGATGAACAGATATTGATGAAATTTTGTACCAGTGATCACAGAATCGCAGTGATCGATTGTACGCAGATAGACGCGATCCATAAATACAAAACTATCGTCCACTACATACAATCGCTATGCCTCGTTTGCAACGGGACATGGCATTTCTGTAAGCTCGTACTTGTAGAATGCCCCAGTCAGTAACTTGTCCAAATACTTCCTGTATGTGTATGTTGCTTGCACCAGTAACCTGTAATCATCATCATCATTTTCATTATGATCAACCCTTTACGGGCCCACTAAAGGGCGCGGGTCTCCACTCAGAATGTCTGAAAATGCCGTACCGGCTGAATGTGCCGTAGTCCACCACGCAGGCCAAGTTATGAAGAACTGTAACCCTTGCGATTTTTTCCTTCACGTCTAAAGCAAGTAATAATTTAATTGCTTTTATTAAAAAAAAAAAAAGAAAATGTAACAGTTATTTGTGCATAAAAGTGTTTTATGTAAACGTAAATAGGTAGTATAGCAAAAAACACGTGAAAGACTTATAGCTGATGTTGTAAGAATTTGGCATATAAATGCAATCCGTCGTTTACGATATTGACGTGAGACAAATTGCCGCGTGAATAAACCCTTTGATAAGAAATTTTCTTTAAATATTTATTAGACTTTTGTTTGGAAATTTTTTGATCACTTGGTTACGCTAATTTGCTACGGTGAAGGCTCGATATGTGGAGTGCATATAGATCGAGCTTTTACTGCCAATACAATTTATTCCAAAAGAAGTTCTTTTTTTTATGAACCTTTTTTTCTAAAATTCGAATATAGAACATATCAAATCAATGATAACATAGATAGTGTCCCACTTCAAAGCAAATGGCATCCATTTACAATGGTTCATGAATAATTATACAAATTACTGTACTCGTACTTTATTATCTGATATATGGAAAGGCCATCTGGTGATTATATCACATTTCAATACTAAACATGTCATGCATACGTTTCGGTTTTACGCTATTTAATAGCGGTTCGTTTATTTACTAATCGTTTTAAACACTCATCCGAAACTAGCTGACACCGTGAATTTGACCGCGTTCTATCTAGGACGGACGTGGTCAATGAATAAATACCAGATGAAAAATATCAAAAGTCCGGAGAAAAGGCCTGATTTCCATTGAGAAATCCTGAAATTTTCTACAGCTTGAGATTTTTCTATCGAAAGTAGCATGAAACAATTTAAAAAATTTGCAAAAATATGAAATTGTAGATCTCTAACAACTCTATTGTCGAACGATGATTCTGTATTTAGTTAGAGCTATAGGTACTTTTAATTCAATATAATTTTAAGAGATTACCATGGGAGCATTTTATAAACCAATAAAAAAAAAAAAAAAAACTGTCAAGTCGAGCGAGTATTTCCTTTTTATTCTAAAAATCCTGAGATTTCATGAGATTCACAATGTACAGCCGCAATCCTGAGATGAGGCCAAAAAACCTGAAATCTCAAAAAATTTGATGACCGTATTTGTGATTGAACATGGTTTAAAGTTATTAAATTAAAATAAACAGTAAATTAAAATTGGTTCTGCCTCTTCAAATTCTAGGTCTTCAATTAAAATATTGGAATTAAAGCAATACGGCAATAGCAGCCATTCACGTACAAGAAATTCGATCACTTGACTGAACTGTATAGTAGTAGGTATCAACATGGTTTCCTTATTAAATTCCGAGATATGGTAACCGTATTTGTGATTGAACATGCTTTCAATTTATTAAATGAAAATCAATAATCAATTTAAATCGGTTCTGCCTCGTCAAAGATAAGGTGTGAAGCCTTGGAATTAAAGTAATATGGCAATAACAGCAATTTTCGTTCAAGTAATTCGATCACTTGACTCAGCCGTATGGTAGTAGGTATCAAAATGGTTTCCCTATTAAAGGGCACGCTTTGAATGCTGTGAAGCCTTTGGAGATCGGTTGTTCATATGACTCAATTGGAAACTACTTGGTACTTAACAAAATCGGATTTAGAATTACTTATTGATGTTGCCGTCTAAGATGGTAACGGCCAGCCCTGTTAGGGGTACATTACATTAAACCCTTAAATAGCTTTCCACGCGTGGACTTTAAATTTAGAAATTATAATTTTCCAAATTGCTCCAACCGACTTAAAGCCTCTGCGCCAGCGAAGTCGAAATAACTGACTTAAAGTCTTTATGCCTGAGCGTAGGATCCCTTCATCAGAACAGTCTTGTGACAGTCGGACCACTTCGGCAGTGTACCCTTCCAAAAAATTAAATATGTAGTAAGTATATCGAAAATAGCTGTCCACGTCTTCCGTCCGCGTTTATAACGGGTTGTTACAAATCACGTGGGAACCGTGTGTTTCCCTTTTATAAAGCATATGCCACTCTCCGTCCTTTCAACTAATTCTATTCCAATAATCAAGTGGAATGGTTGCCTAGAGCGTGAAAAAGGTCACACAAACACGCTTTCGCATTCATAATATTAGTCAGGAGTAGCTAAGTAAACTAAGTCATACGACTCCATTTAATAGAAAGACTTTCTATTTAATCGAATCGACTTTAAAATCGAGAATTAATGAATATATTACATAAACCCATAGCAACGTTTATCATCATCTCATTTGGCGGTAAACTCATATTATTTATTAGATCTATAATATCAATTGTATCAAATTTAAAAACGCACTTAATTTTATATAAAATGAGTTATTACTTACGTAGGCTATGCCACTTCTGAAATGTAAAAATATTCCAGTCCGAATAAAAACCAATTTCAGAATACACTATCATATAATTTGTCAATTACGCAAACAATATACTTCCAATTTAGAGTCTTAAAATAATTACTCTTTTACTAATATATTCGTTTCCCTTTTTCCTTTTTCCTTTTTAAAATCTCGCCAAATCATCCCAAACGCCCGATGTCACTCTTTTTTTTTTGCTATCCTTTCTTCTTTTTTCCCCGCGTCGCTTTAGTCGCCAGTCCTTCCAACTTTCCAACGTGCCAGCACCTTCTTATCAAATATAAATACTCCAAATCCATTACTGTTTTTATCAAAAGGATTCATTTTATTGATTTGCATATCATCTCGTATTGATAATCTAGCTTAGAATGGCATTTATCTGTGACGAAAATTCAAGTAACCTTACATATATATCTATATAAAATATATATATTGTGTTGTTTGATAATAACAATTACTAAAATAATCTCAAGACAATTCCATCATCCTCCTTTGTGGTTTCTTCAAGCTACCTACCCGATATTGGCGAAGTAACCTGTGCCGTGCAGGCATGACAAAAAGCCATTAACCCAAAGAAGAAGAAGAAGAAACTACAAAGCTGTCAACGACAAAGCTTTGACCGCCTTGACATTGTTTTTCAAGACGGTCAAAGCTTTGTAGTTGACACGTGGCAAGGTATTCCGGATATTAAAAACTAACTTTTACGGAATCGAAGAAGTAAAGTTGTGTAGACAAACTTACATTGGCACTTTGATATAGTGTTCACAATATAGAATAGCGAGGAACACCTAGAATTTAAACTCGGATGTCTGTTTTCGCACAGTAAGGTAAACAAAAGCATCCGGATGTTTTCCAATTCCATACGCTGTGCCGCTTGATGTTAGTGAATAGCGAAAGGTACTCGATATCGTATTATACGAATGTTTACCTTATATTATAGTCCTATAGATTGGTGCAACAATAGCTCACCGTTTGTCGTGACCATTCTTATAAGTGAACTATTTGTTGCCCTCGACTTGTCGTGGAAATGTTGATTTGTATATATGCCTCTGTTATTCTCTGATTCCTGAAAAACCGTCTACCACTATGCAAAAAACATATCGATCTCTTTCTCTGTGGAAAAAAAAACATTGAAAATCAAGTGGGATAAAAGTAGCCTTTGAGATGTAGCTTTTCCAGACTATGACTTTACTATCGAGAGCCTGTCTACTGCTGCTCCGAGCTGGAGATGCCTATAGTCCACTACGGAACTAAAGGCATGAGAGGGTTGGGTTGTAATCGTCGAAGTTAGTAATAGTAGCGCAGGAGCGCTACTGCCACTTTTTCGTCATATTCCCTTAGTCGCCTCGTATGACCTGGGGAAGTGGAAGGGTGGTGACAACTGTATTCTGGTGCAAAACGGCACATGATCTTTATCAAATTCAAATTCAAATTCAAATTCATTTATTTCAAGTAGGCCTACTTTATAAGCACTTTTGAAACGTCAAGTATGCATGTTTGTGTGGCTCTACCACCGGTTCGGAAAGCAGATTCTACCGAGAAGAGCCGGCAAGAAACTCAGTAGTTGCTCTTTTCCAACATCAACATTTACAATCATTTTGCTATCTTGCGGGAGATGAGAGCGAGGCTGGCTGCTTCCATTCTACCTTGTCATTGAGGAATTCATCAAATGTATAGTAACCTCGCTGTACTAGATGCGTTTTTACACATTTTTTAAATGTATGCATTGGTAGGTCAAGAATTTCCTTAGGAATCATGTTGTAAAAGCGTATACTCAACCCCACAAAGGAGTTCTGCACCTTTCGCAGACGATATGCAGATATCACTAATTTATGACCGTTTCTGGTAAGTCGATTGTTAATTTCAGCTTTTGATTTATAAAGAGTAATATTTTGCCTCACAAAGACTATATTATTATAAATGTATTGCGAAGCTACTGTAAGAATACCTATTTGTTTAAATTTTTCACGAAGCGATTCGCGTGATCCAAGTTTATATATTGATCGTACGGCTCTTTTCTGTAGTATAAATATACTTTCAATATCTGCAGCTTTTCCCCACAGCAAGATCCCATAGGACATAATACTGTGAAAGTATGCGAAATAAACAAGCCTAGCTGTTTCAACATCGGTAAGCTGTCTAATTTTCCTGATTGCATATGCAGCTGAGCTGAGTTTACTCGCTAGGCTTTCTATATGGGTACCCCACTGTAGCTTACAATCTAAGGTCACTCCTAGAAAAACAGTGGAGTTTTCTATTTCAAGTGTTTCTCCATTTATGATGATGTTTTTATCAATTTTTTTTACGTTAGGCAAAACAAATTCCAAACACTTGGTTTTTTTTGCATTTAAAAGTAAGTTATTAACAGTAAACCAGTCTGACACATGTGACAAAGCACGGTTTACGTCGTCAAAATTATCTTTGTTTCTATCAGTCTTAAAAATGAGAGATGTATCATCTGCGAACAGTACAATCTCACAAGTGCCCCTGACATGGTGTGGCAGATCATTTATATACACCAGAAACAATAAGGGACCCAAAATTGAGCCCTGTGGGACACCCATTAAGGCAGATGATCCCTTAGACTTTATGTCTTATACGCATACCCTTTGAACTCTATCACTTAGATAAGAGGCAATTAAATTGAGTGCAACGTTTTTGATGCCATAGTGGCTTAGTTTTAATAACAACGTTTTGTGTTCAACGCAATCGAATGCTTTGGACAGATCACAGAAAACACCAATGGCATTCTGCGAACGTTCCCAGGCATCGTAAATATGCTTTATGAGTCTTGCGCCTGCATCCGTTGTACTACGACCTTTAGTGAAGCCGTACTGCTCCGGATGAAGTAAGTTATTTACATTAAAATGATTTAAAAGTTGATAAAGTATAATTTTTTCAAAGACCTTACTAAGAGTTGGCAAGATTGAAATAGGCCTGTAATTGTTAAGGTCATTTTTATGACCGGATTTAAAAAGGGGTATTAATTTACTACATTTCATTAGGTTCGGAAAAATACCCATATCAACACATTCATTAAAAACTACAGCTAGATAAGGGGCAATAACGTCAATAATGTTAGAAATGACCATCACCGACATACCCCACAGATCACCGGTTTTTTTCAACGTTAATAACCTGAAATTCTTTAAAATATCTATTGCAGATATATGTTTAAAATTAAATAAAACATTGCACTCTTTAACATTATCTCTCAATATACGCTGAGCTGCTATTGGTGAAGAGCTTAGAGAATCTGTTAACAAAATGGGAACATTCTGAAAGAAGTTTTCGAAAGTATTAGCAACCTCCCTGTCAGACGTCACTTTATTGTTATCAACAATAAGTTCAAAATCCACATCACGAGATTTAGTTTTTCCTGACTCGTAATTAACTATTTTCCAGGTTGTTTGTATTTTGTTATCAGATTTCATTATACTATATTTAATGTGTAGCGATTTCGCATTAGTGCAAACATTCTTAAATATTTTAGAGTATTTTTTTACGTGTTCTATGAAAGTTGGAGTATGATTAAATTGTTTTTCATCATACAGCTCATACAACTTCTCCCTACTTTTATATATACCTACAGTAGCCCAGTCACTAAATTTTAATTTATTACTGACATTGATGTGCTTAAAGTTGAATACTCTATTAAATTCGTTGTTTATAGTATTAAATAGTGCACTGTAAAGACTGTCCGGATGAAAATGTTCGCACGCAATACCAGGGATTTTCGCAGTAATTTCACGTTTGAATCGCATTAATTTAGTCTTAGTTATTGGCCTACACTTTATAATTTGTCTGCTTTTATTGATAGTATTTAAAACAGTAATAAGTTGACCACAATGATCTGACCTTAAATTATTAATTATTCTTTTATCTAAAATGTCACAATTGAAAAAAATATTATCTAAGCAGGATGCTGAAGTTGCAGTTACTCTAGTAGGTTCACTAAAAGTGTGACACAAATTAAAACATTTAAATAAGTTAAGCAATCTAGCAGTTGTTGCATTTTCTAGTAAAATGTCGACATTGAAATCGCCACATACAATTACTTTTTTAGTAGAAAGACACAAACGCTTTAGTACATCCTCCATGACATTTTTGAAATCGCTAAAATCACCTGAAGGGGGTCGGTATACACTCACTATTATAAATCGCTCCAGCTCCACACAAGACAGTTCTGCAATGCGTTCAACAGAAAGACCAACTATGTCTTTTCGTTCTTTACAAATTATATTATTACGTACAAAAATTAAAGATCCACCGTGAATTGCAGTCCTTCTAAAGAACGCACTTGACAATATAAAGTTATCGATGTTTACTGCTACTTGTGTACCAGTGAGCCAGTGCTCAGTTATACACAGAATATGTACATTGAGTTTCTCCACAAACAGCTCTATTTCTAATTCTTTGCCGGTGAAGCTCTCAGCTATCAGTTAAATAAATAATAAATAAAATATTTTACACTGATTCGACCCACATCTAAAACAGAGCCATATCTTAGAATGTTCATAAACTATTACGGACTTCGACAGAACTTCGTATAAGTTACTCAACATAACCTTGTCTAAAAGGCCATTACATACCTACCGACAGGTGGGGAATCCGTCCTTTTAATCCTCAAAGACCAAACCGGAAAAATTGAGTATTCTAAAATTGCCCCCAACGAGGATTGAAGCCGGGTACTCCCGGGTACTTGTAAGACCACAGCGCTCACCGCTGAACCAGGGAGGTCGAAATAACTAGTTTTCATAAAAGAGACAAAAAAATTGTTCCATAAAAATTACAATATATTAAGTAGTCAGTTAATATCTTTGAACCTGGGCGACCAAGCTTAAACCACCTATTTTTTGTAAAATCATGTTGTTAAGGTGATAATATAATTAACAATATGTAAGGTCACTGACCTACGTGTTTATATGTATACCCACTGTATACCAAAATAACTGTCCAGTTTGTTACAAATTATATTAACAGCTTAAATGTTGTTTGACATCCTACTTAGTAGTAATTAGAGCAAACGTGAAAAGTTCAGAAATGTTTGTTCCGCAAGCCCTGCGGAGTGTGCTTATATGCTATAGATTTCAATAAAATAAAATTGTGAAGAAGAAAGATGAAGGGAAAAACGATTATTATATCTTATCGTCTTTACATAATATAAAGTTGATATTCTTCTTCTTCTTCTTCTTCTTCTTCTTGTCCTTGAAGACAGACTTTTTTTGGTTTCTCCATAGTTTTTTTCCGACTGATCACCATACCTTTAGAACGTTTTCTTTAATAATGTGTTGCGACCGAATTCCTCACTTAGGTATCACCGCATAATGTCATATATATTTGTGAAATAATTTATCTTTCTTGATTTCAGTAAACCGGTTAAAATCTGTTTATTCAACCGGTTTTTCAATTTAACCGGTTAAATAATCGAAACAATAAACATCCAAAATTATTTCGATACCAGGTTAAAGGGAAACCGGTTTGAATTTTTTTCGGCTTCCTATCCCAGACTATATCAGCCTTGTTTAACAAATACTTTTTGTTTTCAGATGGCAGCATAGTTTTACCCATTTTAGTTATAGCGTGCGATCGAGTGACTGTGAAGAGGTGTTTGGACAATTTAGTTAAATTTAGACCTGACAAAGACACATTTCCTATTATAGTCAGTCAGGTAAGTTTAGTTCGTAATTTTCAACTTACTTCTTCGTTTTCAGATGCTTTTTTTTCGTGGAGCAATCCTCTTGGATACCACCGCACCACACGGAGGAGCATACGCAGTTATGAAGGACTTTAACAGACTAAAACACCGCAGTGATTCAACTGGTCGCCTGGTGACATGAAATAAGGGGTTCATGTAAACCACCCAGTTACAGAAATGCTTTTGGACTCAACATAAACCACCACAATACACAGCTATTCTATGTATATTGTGTATAATAGCTACCCCAACGCCCCGCGTCACATCGCCTACCTTAGCTACAGCTTTGTTTTCATTTATTTGGGCTATCAAATGTAAAAAACAGTTTTTTTTTAATCCGACTTGTTTTTCACCGAATAGGCTTTCATCCACTGTTCCAAACCCCTTTTATATAAACTTAGATCACGCGAATCCCTTTGTGCCAAATTTAAAGAATTAGGTATACTAAAAGTAGCCTCGCAATATATTTTTAATAATATAACTTTTATTAAACAAAACATAAGTTACTTATAAACAAAAAGTCGATATAAACATTCGATATAAACAGTCGACTTACTAGAAACAGACATAAATTAGTGATATCTTCATATCGTATGAGAAAAGTACAGATATTCTTTGTGGTAATTGGTATATGCTTTTATAACAATATGATACCGAAGGTAATATTAGATCTACCTTTACCTAAGTTTAAACAATATATTAAAACACATTTAACAAATCGTGGTTACTACACGATTGATTCCTTAACGATTAGGCTGCTTGGAGGCCACTCCGCTCTCATCTCTCACAAAAAATAAAAATTCTAACTATAAAATGATGTTGGAAAAGAGCAATCTGCTGAGTTTCTTGCTTGCTCTACTCAGTGGAATCTACCTTCCGAACCGGTGGTAGAGTCACTACAAAAAGATTAACTTGACGTTTCAAAAGTGCTTATAAACTAGGCCTACTTGAAATAAACGAATTTTGAATTTGAATTTTTAGGGTGAAATTTCTAAACGTATTTTATTACTCAAATTCGCAACCTAACAACTAATTGTGTTCGATAAAACTTAAAACTTTCATACCAAATTTCATTTCTTATTTAACAGCCTATCTAGTCTGCCAATCCCTACTAATATTATAAATGTCAATGTAAGTTTGTTTGTTACGCTTTCACGCAAAAACTACTTAACCGATCCTCATGAAACTTTGTACACATATTCTTGGAAGTGTTAGAAGTAATATAGGATACTTTTCATCCCGACATTAAACTCGGTTACTTTGGAAGAGGGGACAAAAGTATTTGACGATTTTACACCATAACTCCGACCAATTATAACCGATTTAAAAAAATATTTTTGTGCTATAGAGGTTATAATATGTGTTTAATTTTGCGCAAACTATGGTTGGAGATAGAGGACAGAACTCCTCAGCGGGCAACAGCAAACCCCTCATTTAAGGCTTAGCGATACTGAATACTTTAAATTTTTTAGAACTACAACTAAATTGAATGCCACATCAAAAAACAAAATCAAACGCAGACGAAGTCGCGGGCAACGGCTAGTGCAAAATAAAATTTCAAATCCGATTATCCGGTAGCTCTAGAGCACGATCTAACAAAAAAAAACCTCATCAGCTTTATGATTACTATTGTATTAGTGTCGTTTTCTAGGTCGAATAGTATAAAAATATAACCGCAAACCCTACTATTTTTTACCAACCTTTTCAATTATCAGGATTGCGGCCACAATGAAACCTACAAAGTGATCAGATCGTTCACCGACGCCGACCCTTCTATAACGGTGGTTCAACAACCCGAGCTATCCGAGATACCCCTGCCTCGAGCGAAGGTCAAGTTCAAGGGCTACTACAAGATAGCCAGGCACTACCGGTTTGCGCTCAACCACGTCTTAGTGGGCTTGGAGTATGACGCTGTCATAATTGTTGAAGGTACGATCCTTAATAATAATCATTTTGAGTGCAGAATGGCACATTGGGCCATTTTAGAGGACAAGGCTGGGGGTTCCCACAGCAGCTAAATGTGTGGGTGTTTATCTGTATATTTTAAGTATTTATCTTTGTTATTCAGTTATCTTAGAACCTATGACACAAGATACGCTTACTTTTGGGCTAGATGACTTGCAGTAGTCATTTATCTATTTATTTAATTATATTCTTAATGCGACAGTTTATAACCGCGTATTTGTTTGTTTGCTACCTATCTATGACTGAATTGCATTGGATTGGAGATGGACTTAAAATACCTTTTTATCCTGGCAAAGCATCAACTTAATGTTATCCGGGCGTTTAAAAAACTATATAGCCTTTTTTATCCATAGCTTTTCAGATAAAAGGATCTTGTTAGTAAACTAATATGGCACGGAGATAGCTTGTATCCGAGACTAACATTGGGAACTTGTATTCCGGGGAAAGGTAATTCGTGTTAGTGTTACCTTTCGTCGGATGAATCACTGCACAGATCTTGAATTGGAGCATCAGGTTGACGTTAATAGGGCGTTTAAAAAAAATATATAGACTTTGACGATTAGTTCTTCTTGTTATTTGGCGCGGTGAAAGTTTGCTTCTTGGAAAATAATATAGGGTAACTTTTTTCCGGTAACGGTTTAAGTGGACGAAGTCGCCGGCAACAAATTGTTGTATACATAGAAGCGCTGTTCCAAGGGTCGTGCAAAAGCGTTGTCGCGCATGAAAAATCTAGAATGCAACTAAGTAAGATGCTATATGATGCGTATGTCAATGCGATTGGCATAAAGCTCACTAATGTTGTAAAACACATTATTGTCATTATCATGTACATAATTTGCTTTTATCGAGTGTGTAGTTATAATAGACGAGCTTCTTAAAGGCTACCGCAAGGCAGGGCTAAGTATTGGAGTTTGCTGACAGCATAGTTGAACGTATATGTTCTTATTGCCAATATTACTTACAACAAGTAGGATATAAACACCACTGTTGTAAAACAAATTTTTGTCATTGTCGGACAAAACTGCGTCGCTATTTTACCAAGTGCATTTAGATATTGTTGTTGGTGTTTAAACTGTTGTAATTGTTAATATCAAAGACAAACACCTCACTGTGGTTTTAAAAGATTTTTTTTATATCTGTGACCCAAATTTGTAAGTAAATTTATTTAAATTCTTCTTTGCAGATGACCTCGACATATCTCCAGATTTTTTTGAGTATTTCCTGGGTACCTACCCCCTATTATATAAGGACCCTAGTATATGGTACGTATGAATATGAAAATACATATTATTTTACATTAAAAAAACAGGATATATATTATAATCATCAAAGAAGAATCTATCTAGCAGGTCATCTAGTCTTGGCAGCACGTATTTGGCACACATGTCCATATTATTGACAATATCCTGCATAGTAACGGTGTGGGGGCTTCAAATTTTTTTTTTTAAAAATTCAATATTAATATTGTATCTGTGCGGGCAGAAATAACGACATTATATTGGACGTATGCTAACTATTATCATAAATTATAAGATTAATAAGACTATTTGACCATATCTCTAGACTATGTAAATAATCTCCCTGTCCACTTCATTCAGTCATTCATTCATTCTGGTCCTACCAGTTAGACCTGTTTGAGTAATAATTACAAAAAAGAACCAAATTCTTTTACTATTTAAACATACCTAATACTTTAATGAAAACTAACGACCCGCCCCAGCTTCGCACGGGTGTGCGAATGTATGTAAGTCTTTATGTGATTTGAATTTGTTTTTCGGGTGTTTGAATGTCACGCTCTCGAAGATATTTGTTTAAAAGGACATTTTGAGCCTTATGAAATGTATAACGTATCTCATGTTTTATTTAAAATATCATATGTGTTTATCTTGGAGATAAACACATACTATCGTGGACTTTTTAGTAGTCTTTTTTAAGGCGTACAATACTGTAGTACATTATTTGATCCATCTCGTAGGACCATACTAGACTGAGAGATCAGTCATAAGAAACAATTCCAATAGCAGACTGCGGATACGCAGATATTGCAGTTGAAGTGAAATAAAAAAAAGCAATTTTTAGGTGCATATCAGCATGGAATGACAACGGGAAGAAAGAATTAATAGACCTATCTCGGCCAGAGCTGTTGCATCGTACAGATTTCTTTCCCGGCCTCGGTTGGCTGCTAAAAAGAGATACCTGGTTACAACTGGAGCCCAAATGGCCTGAAGCGTGAGTGTTATCTGTATACGTCGTTTTTAGAGTTCGATAGCTCCAGAGGAAATAAATGAAACTTTGTAGAAACACTTCGTTGTTGTCAAGAGTCAAGACCATTTTTCTCAGGAACGCGTAGAGGTATCTATTTGTAATCAATATCAAATGCTCACCCGTGCTGGTATTGTGTTTGTAGACAGACAGCTCATAGAAACTTCTTTACTCACCAATGATTAATCGAAATTTCATAATTCGCGTGTTGACTTTAATCGTAATGTTTTTCAACGTTAAGTTGTTATGGTTTGTTATTTGGCACAAAAAGAACGATAACTTTTAGACGTCATGACGAGTCCAATTAGCACTGTAGCTTGCTCAAATTCAAGACCCTAGGAACACCACTGGCTCACAAGTGCGTTTACTAGATAGCACTGCTAAATTAACCTGTCATCTGAAGATTTCGGATTATTCGTTTTTTTTTACATGAGTAAGGCAACGCAATCCAAAGATATAGCAGTTCATGTAGCATATTTTTTACTTCACACATCACATACACACACACACGCATACACTCACGCACACACATACACGTTATGTAAATTTCAGTGTACCTTAACTTATTTAAACGGATATTGATATTAACGCGCGAGGCAAGGAGGTTCCCTTACTGACCTCTTTATTGAAGGGGCTGAAGAGTCTTTACACTATGTCGCGACGCTGTCTAGACGATGTCGGCATTTACAACAAAATCAAAGGCGTCGAAGTAGTAGGCTTCCGTTCCGTTCTTTATACGATGCTATTATCAAGGTGTATCTGTTTTAGGTTTTTCGACGACTGGCTTCGCGATCCCCAGAACACGCAAGGCAGAGCATGTATCAGACCCGAAATTTCAAGGACATACAGTTTTGGAAAGGTAACCTTATCTACAACGCTTGCTGGAAAGAGGATTTTAAGCCTATAGAGTATTACTGTATTCATAACTTTTCCACAATTACTTTCTAAGATCCATATTTTTAGGAAAATAACTGTACAAATTGGTCATAAAAAGATACGCAGTGACAACCATAATTTCAGCTGTGCTTACTTTTAAGGTCAATTGGGGTCAAGGAATGGCAACAGAAGAAAGGTTAAGAACCTAGATAATATTAAAACAATAATTCACACAAACTTCCTTACGCACACACATTTACGTGTATTATTAGTGGATAGTACCCCCTTTTCAACTAGCTTTGTTGCATATATACATCTAAATTAGTATATAAAAGATTTCATCCTTAGGTTGACATTTGCAATGTGCGGAGCGAAGCCGCGAGCACAGTTAGTCTAAAATGTAATTGTTTTTATTTTGTAGATAGGCGTCAGCAAAGGCCTGTTCTTCGATATGCACTTGAGGTACATGCAACTAAACATGGAGTTTGTCGGGTTCACTAAACTCAACCTCACTTATCTACTCAAGGTGTGTATAGTTAGTAAGTTTAGTTTTTTTTAGAACTTTTTGTGACAGAGCTCGTCCGGGGAAGTAGTCTCGCCGTGCTCATATCTGCCGCAAAGCAACATTACTCTAATATTATGTACCTATACGTATAATGATGCTGAATCATTTTCTTTTTCTGCGCGCTAATCTCTGAAACAACTATTCTGATTGTTTCACCACCATCATACCCCTCGTGAGAGAGTTACGTTTACGCATTATCTCGTCAATCTCTATGGAAAAAATACGAGTAACGGGAAGTGGCGTGCACCAGGTTCCTTACCAGGGTAATGCAATCAGCAGGTATAATCTGCATAAAAAGGGCATAAGTTCTCCTTCTATACGAGTTATTAAATAAATATTAAATTTTACGATAGGCAGTGCTTTTGTGTATGTACGCCATGGGTAACGGCTATAGATAATTATCCTGTGGTGCCCTATGCTATGCTAGCCCTACAGGTGTAATTGCAGTCAAAGGCTTACTTGTAGTGGAATAACTTACACTAGTTCTTGAGGCGTGCAAAGATAGTCTTATCGCTAAAGCGATCTGAACTTTTCTAAGGATATTTATATGTACCTTGTTAATAGGATAACTACGACAGTTCCTACACGGAACTGGTCGCTTCGTTACCGGAGACGTCGCCCGAGGAGGTAATGGCCGGTGCGAGTACTGAATCCGCGCTCCGCGTGTCCTACTCCTCCGCCAAAACTTACCGGAAGGCGGCCAAGAAACTTGGACTTATGGATGACTTCAGAGTGAGTTAACTAACTTTTTGTTGCTCATTTGTCATCGTGGTTTGATAGTTGTCATAAGATCCCACGAACAAAATCGTATAAAAAGGGCGTTTAATTGAATCGGCAAGCATGCGTAAAAGTCCCTTCGTTCATTCAATCTCTACCTATCAGGAGCATATTATTTTAACGACCTAACTATATTGCATTTTCTTTTCAGAGCGGTATACCCCGTACGGCGTATCGAGGTATAGTGACCTGTTTTATAAGAAACCGACGCGTCTACCTCGCCCCTAACTATGAGTGGACCAAATACGACCCGAGTTGGGGCTAAACGGGAACGACTAATATGTATCTTCAGTACACGTTGGTCGTTGGACCTTTGCACGTGGCCAACGTGTTAAGGCCAACATGGCGTGCATCGGCCAAGTGCAATAGTGGGCAAGGTCTAAAGCAGGGCCAACAAGACGCGATAAAGAATTCCTGAGAACACCAACATATTGGTCATTGGCACTCTAATTTTGTGTATCATTTGCCAATGGTAATAATTTGCGAAGGTCTAAAGCAGGACCAATAAGATGCGAAAAAGAACCCAAATTTTCCAAAATAAAAATAATCATTCGTTCCCTCTTCGCCTTTCTACCATCGCACTGCAAGACATCGGGCGGGTTTTCATCCCTATGTTGTCAAAAAAAACTCGCACGAAGAAATTTGCATTTTATAGGCATGGTTGGGCTTTGGAACGCCCTTCCGAGTTCTGTGTTTCCTAATTCTTACAATCTGGGTATCTCTAGTTAATAGGCATCTTCTTGGCAAGCGCGTCCCATCTAAGGCCACATCTACATCAGGTGAGATTTTGGTAAGCTTTTGACGTTAAAAAATAACTCTTCATCATCAGCTCTTAAGCGGTCACTGCTATATACAGGGCTTTCAGGTCTATTTCCTCCAGGAAACGTAAAATTGTGAAGTGTTCCACGTTTTTTCGTCGACCTCCATGGCAAAGTGGAATGCCCCGATTTAGATCCCCGGCAGGGGTAATCTTGAGAACATGCTGCCATACGCGTAAGTACCAAGTCGAGTTATGGGTTTAATATACCTCTAAGGTTAACCCGCTACCATCTTAGACACCATTATCTAGTGGAACACAACAAAAATACTCAGAAGGTCGTCAGTCCAGTTGACTAGAGGCCATCCCACGCTGCGTTGACCGGTCGCTGTTCACTCCAAGGGCCTGGGCCATCCAGAAATGTTACATCGCGAAAAACAATATTATTCGAAAATGTTGAAGCTCTTTTTTCTACAACTTTTTTCTTTTCTTCTTTACAAATTGCCATAGACATATGGCAATTTGTACTTTGGCTTGGTCCGCAATAATTCCTACAATATCAGAGTGGTGGAAAGCGTGGTTATAACGGATCAGTTGTTTAAGAACGTATTAAACTGCTATTTTAAAATAATATTTACCATATCTATAATAAGTTAAGGGCAAAAATAAGAAATACTACGAATAAATAATACCTCAAGAGATTTTCGATTCCTATTTCAAAATACCAGCCGAGTGATATTATATCCTCTTTACTAAAGCTATGTTGGCAGCGTTGGTGACTTCCTGAAAAAATACACTCTTATCTGATTTAAGTATAGACCACGCCAAAAATAGTATAACTTTTATCTTATTTTGTTGGTCTTGCTTTAACTATAAATACTGTGTTATATTATACATTAGTTGTGTTGATTACACAGAAATAACTTCCTTTTTCATCCAGGATTACCTATCATCCAAACTCGTTTAGTTATTATTAATATATCGATGAAATACTCGATATTGAGATGTTGCATTCCTTCAGGTAGGCATTGTTATATGTATATTATGTACCAGAAACTATACTTATCAGCATACTATCTGTCATATTTTGTCAGCATTTATAAGCTACGGTGGTTTGATTTTTTGTTTTTGGAGTACAGTTGTTAAATCTCTGATACTCGTATGGTTGGATAAAGGCTATTTGTTACCACAATATTAAAACTTAAACACATTGCTCACGACTAGACAAGGCTTGTACTTGATCGTGAATGTGATTGGTCGCTTTATTGTCGCGCGAGGTTAAACATTATATTATAACTAGTGTTGCTAAGATATCGATAACGCTACCGATTGTATTGATAGAATTGAACCTCGATAGTCTCTACGCTTTTATACTGTTGATAGTAGGTAAGTAGGTATCTATACTTCTTCTTCAATGGGCTGCTTTACGCACGTAAGCTTGTACGTCGATCTATACCATTACATCTGTGGCAATCTATCGTGACAAGTATACTATTGAAAAATATAATATCGAAAGTTTCGATAGTGAACTTGCCAGTGAAGATACTAACGGTACTAAACCAGCATGGGAAGGAGACATTTTCTCCAAGAGAAAAGGACTAAATATTTATCTTCTTCCACTATACAGTTTTATCCACTCTTCGAGCATACTCGCACAGGATACTGTAATCTAAATATACGTGTAATATTAAACAGGAGCACTACTTACCAACTTCTCCTTTACCCTGTTGCCACTTTGGCAAGTGGGCAACTAAATTTTATCTCTTGTCAGTGGATATAATTTTTATCTCCTGCCTATGCTAGCAGCGCTGGTGATACCCACAAGCTTTGTAATTCAATACTGTCGAAACTATCGATAGTACCTATTGCTACGAGGGAGAATAGAACATATCGAAACCAATAGTACCTACTTATTCAATATTTTTTCTTGTTATAGACTTTTATCTGTACAACTTGACAAAAGACACTATGTTGATTAGATGGAAAAGGCACAAAGGAGATTAATATCGATAGTGGCTTATCAAGCGGAAACACTGAACAGAAAATATCGAAATTAGAAAAAAATATTCCTATATTAAACTTGCTCAACATTTTAGAAAAAGTATTTATTCAATATTAATAAATTTCACTAAGCAATAAACCATTTTAGGGCTGTTTTTTTATCATTAGTTATACTAACTGAGCAATTAATCTTAAATCAACATTTAATTAATTACAGGCAAATGAGGTTTAATACCTACACCTCAGGTTGCCCATCAACACAGGGCGACACTTTGTAAGACGTGTGACATTGAAGCGTTGCGCTGTTTATATGCGATGGTTTTCCACTTATAATGAGGTCGGACATCTGCTTGCTCCGTTAATTTTTACTTTAAAAAAAGTTTAAACTTCGGCAAAATTATTATTATCGAGTATTTTAGTTTTTTGCCGTCCCAATTTTACTTAATTTATGAAAACTTCATACAGCCTCGCAAATTTCCTAGTACCCAGTTTAATTTTAACTATTTTGTAATAATTAAGTATTTTTTGTTTGGTATCCCAACTTTAACACTCTCCGCCACATTCTCTTTATCACTGGTAGCCTTCAATAGACTGCTTGCAGCAATAAAACCTTCTTTGTATGACTACAATTATTAATTTTTATTTGTTTTTGCTCATTTTTTTTTTTCTATAATTTTAAGTTTGTGTGCAATAAAGTATTTCTTCTTCTACTTATTTTGTAGGTATTATATATAGATTTAGGTATATTCTCTTATTATCTAATTGTAATTTGTTATTTTTTTACCAATACAGTACTCATTACAACCTTAATCTACCTACAATTTAATGTCACCTCTGCTCAGAAATTTCCGAAAACCTAATTATTATATCTTTCTTAAACTCGCTAATCTCAAGAACGCTGAGGCTATATTTTTTTACTTATTTTATTTAACGCGAGAGCAAACCAAACGACAGATAAAGTATAATATTTTCAACAATAGGTACTTATGAAAATTATGTGATGCATTATTTACCATCATCATTTATTTTGGTAATTTCAAAGCCAACAAATACTAAATTGTAATGCGAGATGAAAGAATGTTAACTATTAAAGCTAACGGCATACGAGAGAAAAGAACGGTTACTATATCTGTACTTTTCTCGAGTATCTGATACGTGGAAAGCTCTTCTGGTATCTGTCATCATCATCATGTCAACTAATGGACTTCCACAGCTAGACGTCCATTGATGTCCGTCTTGTATAATTTAAATTTAATAATTTCGTCATATAATGTACGCATCATAAGTGCCATCTATGGGCTTACTTGAATAAAGATATTTTTGACTTTGACTTTAAATGTATTCAAGGCAAGAGTGAAAAGGTAGGCTAGCGCGCCTCAGCTTCGACCTAATCACTGCTTTCCCCTAGGTAGGGTTTCGTCTAAGCCTACCGTATCTCGTATAAAAATAAAACATTCTTTACCTCGTCTCGTTAACTTTGCTTTTTTTCCGTGGCCAGAAATGAAATTGTATTTGACAATCTGTTTCATATACAATGAAATTGTAAAGGAGCGAATGTTGTTTTGTAAACTTGTATGTTGTATATAAAAATTATTGTTACTGTGGTTATTTTTAAACAATAATAAAAATAATCTTGTTTTAAATTACTTTTATTGATCGAAAAATGAAATGACGAATGGTGGTCCATCAGCCTCTCTCTAAGCTTCTCCATAAAGCCGGAAACAAACTACCGGACGTGTGCGAAAGCCGAGACAACTGATAAGTCGTTTGGGACACGGCTTTTGGACGCCTATGCTGCAAAAAGATACAGGTTAAAAATGAGGCACCTTGAATAAACGGTGGCTGCTTTATATTGTCCACAAAGAAAAAACTTATTGCACAGACGCCCGTCCCGTGCTTGCCGGCTGAAAATAAAGGCCAAATTCATATCGGACGCCCGAACGCTTGAAGACCGCCCACTTATTTGCACAGTTCAGTGTGCATTTACCTATTATCCGGATACCCATTATTTGTTTCCGCCTTCAGACTTGTCTGTACAGGGGTTAGACAGTTATTGAATATCAGTGGCGATGACGTCTTATCGTGGTTAATGCTGTGCTTTGATATTTCAGCAATAAATAGGTAAGTAATCAAAGTAGTCAGTTGAGTAACTTATGTCACTCCAGCTCAGCGGTGGTCCAGTGACAATTGTGGATTACCTTATACCTACTTCAACGACGATATGCGATATTACGACAATACACACATCACCATCTAGCCTAAAGTAAGCTTAGCTCTCCTTGGAGTAATATTGTTCTGTGGCCTAGCTTGTGTTATGAGTGCAATAATAACTGACGGATATTTTTATGAATAATAAACAAATACTTATAATTTATGACGTAGGCGTATTTTTTTATTGTAGATAAATACTACACACCGGTATAAAAAATATGCCTAGGTCAAAAAATATTTCCACTTTTTACGTTTTTATATGTATTATCACTGCCAACGTATGACGACGCACAGACATAGGAATAGTCACCGTCAATTTCCTAACTCCTCAAATTTTTTAACAGGAAAGGTATCGAAAATTTTGGCAATGGTACAGACCAATATAATTTCCACTCCTTTTTGCTTTGGTTTCAAGAGTCAAAAATTATTTCCACTTGATTAATGTCAATAAGCTAGAATCCAGGGCACCTAATTATCTTATGAAAAAAAGTTAACAGCTGATTCGTAAACGTCAAAGACAAACAAAAAAAATTGCAAACATGGCGGGCGGTGAAGTTGAACTCGCGCAATCTGCGGCCCCCGGAGGAGATACGATATTCGGGAAGATATTGAGAAAGGAGATCCCTGCTAAATTCGTCTATGAAGACGACCAGGTAATATTATTTTGTTCATACCAATGTTTTTGCCGGCCGGTTTCGCACCGAATGCTACCTAACCTTTGCCTTGACTGACCCGCACAACGATACTGCAGAGCAGAGAGGTGCAGAGATGATAGATAGCCACCTAGAAAGCCTTGTATTGGGCTCGCTTATGGCTGGTATTAAAGACGGAAAACCGACCTGAAAAATATCCCCGAGTCTGCCAACACGAATGTAATTTTAACCTTCGTAAAAACGATGGATGCGGATTCCATTGCGGATATCTGATACGATTTCATCATCATGTCAACCAATAGACGTCCACTGCTGGACCTAGGTCTTTAGTAGGAAGTTCAGCCGTTCGGCGATCCAGCGGCTCCCTACAACTTGCTTGATGTCGTCTACCTTGTGGGGGCCTACCAATATTGCGTTTACCAGTGCGAGGTCGCCTTGTTTACACCTTGGGACTTCAACGTCCATCGCGGTTCTCGTAGCTATGTGCCGCAGCCACTTCCACTTTAGCTTTGATACTCTATCATTACTAAGCTACTTTGTTAACTCTGGTTCTTCTATGGATCTTCTCATTTCTAATTTGATCACATAGAGATACTCCAAGCATAGCTCACTCCATCGGCTGCTGAGTGACCCTGAGCCTTATGAGATCCATAGTTAGCAACCATGTTTCAGAGCTATAAGTCTTCATATTTTAATGTAAATTTACCAAAAAAATTAGGGATCTCCTATGTTTACCAGCCTTATATTGTCCCTCTGCTGAGCAGAAACTCATTTCTACCAGCTGCTACTTCATTAGCCACCTAACCTTATCTTCCTTGGTCTCTGCTTATATTTATCCTACCACACAAATATTTAGGCATTCCTGCTGTCCTTTTTTCACTTAAAACTTTATATTTTATTAAAATTTATATTTCAGTGTGTTGCCTTTAATGATGTTAACCCACAAGCACCAACGCATATTCTGGTGATACCGAGAAAGCCAATTGCACAGCTGTCCCAGGCTGAAGATGGGGATGAACAACTGCTAGGTAGGTTCTAAGCAATTTGGCATTGTGAAGTCAACATCTAAACCTCCTCTTGTCAGAGAAAATTAAGCTGTATGTCCATTGGTTTAATCCAATGTAATCAGGCTGCTGAAATGAATTGTTATTGACATTTATCATTAATATATGACTAATTAATACATTCCAATGTTATTAATCGAAATATATATATTTATATATATATATATATATATCGATATATATATATATATATATATATATATAGTCTTTTAGTTGTTTTGTTACCTGTGAACATAACAACAAAAATACTATAATTACATTTTGATTAACAATTTCTATAAATGTTATAAATTTAAATGCATATAAAAACTTTCGGAACATGATGAACCTGCGACTCTCTGGCAATCGTCTGCCTCGCAAAAAATCCGATTGGTTTGGAAATTTTTTATATGCATTTTAAATTTATAAAATTGATAATTCCTCAAGTGTCAGTAAAACACTTGAGGAATTACTACACTATTAAATTATGTATAATCTTTGCACCAATCTGAATAAATTTGGCATATAGATAGATTGACATTTACATCTTGGAGATGTTTGTTAAAAAGTTCAAGTTTGTATTAAAAGTAAGCATATATTAAAGTCCTATTATAGTTAGGACTACATAATCGATAAAAAAGCTTGGGCGTGAATGATTGCTCTAATCAGGTTGCTCTTCTAATAATTTTAAATGACAATGTGAAAAGATGTGGGATGACAAAAAAAAAACACCCAGCTTAGTGTGTTGTGGGCTTCTTCTTAAACCAGGACGCGTTTGGAACCCTCGTAGCTTTAGTTTTAAGTTTACGAATATGGTAGTCGCCATCATCTCACTACCGTGTAATACTCATGTATGAATCAAAAGTGTCTCCTATGGGCCGGGCCTACTTGAATAAAGATATTTTTGACTTTGACATTGGCTTATGTCCTAGGAAGATTAGAATAATACTTTGCACATTGGTTACATAATACAGTTTGATCTGTATTCTGTAAATCTGTAGTTGATATTTAATTGCAATTCTGCATTTCTACCAGTTTTAACTATGCTTCCAAAACGCGATCAAAATCCAAAGGAAACAGCTAGTCAGTATTAATTTTTAAATCTTATTTACAGGCCATCTTCTTACAGTAGCTCGCAAGGTCGCGGCCCAAGAAGGCTTAGACAAGTCTGGTTTCCGGCTGGTCATCAACGATGGCAAAGATGGCGCCCAGAGTGTTTATCACCTGCATGTTCATATCTTGGGTGGACGACAAATGCACTGGCCCCCTGGCTAATTAAGAATTTAAAAATTAAATACCATGTTGAATTATTAAAGCCCAGTTTCATTTTTGAATTGAGATTTTTGATATTATCATACATATCACTATGATAATTTATCGTATGAGCATTATTAAAAGATAAATTTCAAGGACAAGTCACGTTTGAAGAAATATGACAGAGAGTAGAAAGAGCTATACGTGTCAGTGACACGTAAGGTAAATATTGTTAGAGTAGGCTTGAAAAATAAACAAGGAAGTATGGAGATACAAGGAAGTAAGGTTATATTTACCACAATATTTTGTACAACGTAAGTTGTTGAACTTCTCAATAATTAACTACTTTAGTCGATAATGACATTATATTTTTTAACTCTGCATACTTCAATTCATCTACGATTGCTGCATTCATACCATACCCTGTGCATCCACCAGCGCCATTGTGGAGGATTTTTGAACTGTTATTTAGCGCAACAACTGGACACTTTTTCAACTTTTCTCCCATATAAGATGACTCTCCTTACCTCTACCCTCCATACTAGACGCCACCGGAGTGAAGCACGAAAGTGACGTATATATTTCGGTTCGACAGACAAGCTAGTATGTATTACATAATGGTATCCGCGCCGTTAAAGAATTTTTAGTAAAAGTTGCGAAATACTAATAAAAATATGAAGGATATTTATTTATTTTCAAAACACACTGTCGCATTTGTAATTAGTACCTAAGGATTGGTAGTTTAGTTGGTACGCCGTACAACTACCGCTCTTTCTTCTGAGACATAATTACCCATAAAGGCAAATGTATATGTATGACTGTGGGCCTGCGGGCAGGACTTTGTACGGTGTATTCAAAAGTAGCAAAAAAATTAATCTTTCTTGACTGATCGGTTTCTTTTTAAGATAAAAGATACAGATACGCGAAAATAAAGTAGCAAGCAGTTTAGGCTCAAAAGGACTAGCCCCGTAGGCTATCATGTGAAAAGCAGGGCTCAGAACAGTTTTTTTTTATTTACTGGATTTTGGTTAATAAACTGTTTATTTTAATGTTCTGCATTGTACAGATTAAATGATTGAACGAACCGATATGGTGTATATACGGTAGGTATATGGTTATCGTTCTAATGGAGCGCAAGACTCCATAACGTTTAATAAATGAAAATTAAACGGTGTATGCAAGACTGAAAAATTCCTAGCCTAACCGCGCGGTAGGTAACGCGTGCGGGTCTAACTTCGCTGCAAAGAACAAAATTAAATATCTTGATTTTTTATAAATCAAGATATTTAATTTGAAAAAGCTTAATTTTAGGAACAAAAATTACTTAGGCACCCAATCCCATGGCCGTAAAATAAATTACAAAAAAAAATCGGCGATCGCAGTAAATAACAAAAATAACTGAAATTAAAGTTTGTTAAACTGGTTATATTCAATCAGTTTGACAATTTAATTTAACGAAACCGAAATGAATCCAATACCAGGGCTTAAGACCCAAACCGGTTTGATTTTTTTTCCGGTCAGCCCTGGTTAAAAGAAAAAAAGACGGGTTGCACTCCGGGAGTGCCGGCAGAAGTGAAAACTTGATTATTAATTAACGTTGAGCATGTTTGATATTTTGGAATGGTTAGGGAATAATTTTGCACCAATTGCTTTATCAGTATAAAAGTACTATCATTTATGTGGTAGAATACAATATTCATTTATTGCGCTATCGTACACAAACATGACAATTTATATTACATTAAAAATTTAACACTTTAAAACTATTACAATTATTTTACATTAAAAAGTTTATCTCCGAAAAATCAACTTTCATCCATAATTTCAACGACTTTTTCACCATCATCATTACCAGAACTATCATCGCCAATCTCTAAAACTGATACGATAGGTTTATGGTAGCTGAAGTAAGAAACGAACAGTTTTGATTCGAACCTATTTAAATGTCTAATAAAGACCGCATCAATAGTAGTTTTGACAAATCCGTCTTACGCTTTTTCGATCAGGTCACGTGTCCTGACGCGAGTTTAAGATTTTATACCCATTACAGAAAAAGTGCTCAACGCCGCTAAAGAAGTTTTCACTTCAAAATTGAGGGTTTTGAATTTAGTTCGTATCATATTTGACAACAGCAACAAATAAGAAACAAAGTGATTAAAGACACTTTAAAAAACACTTAGTTTATTGGTTTCATGGTCTGTGGAAGCAACGTTTTTTTAGGGATGAAACACTGTACATAAATAATCGATTTTTCTTCAGAAAATAATCGATTTGGTTATATTTATTGCTTTTTTCCTAATTTGCCCATTGATTTTAAAATAAACGCCATAAATAGTATATCAACAATAGAAATAGTAATTTCTTATATAATCAACACAAATTAAAGTTATAAGAACAATCAAATGTTAAAAAGTTGAAATTAAAATGTTTTTCACATAAATCAACAAAATTAAATTATTCAAGTAAATAAAAGCAAATTAAATTATTCAAAAACTAAAAATCCGTAGACGAGTTTAGGAATAATAGCTTGTTTAAAAAATAAAGTTTCACTGTTCACCAAAAAATCATTTCACAACATTTGGTTTGCATTATGGAGGGTAGAGGTAAGGAGAGTCATCTTATATGGGAGAAAAGTTGAAAAAGTGTCCAGTTGTTGCGCTAAATAACAGTTCAAAAATCCTCCACAATGGCGCTGGTGGATGCACAGGGTATGGTATGAATGTAGCAATCGTAGATGAATTGAAGTATGCCGAGTTAAAAAATTTAATGTCATTATCGACTAAAGTAGTTAATTATTGAGAATTTCAACAACTTACGTTGTACAAAATATTGTGGTAAATATAACCTTACTTCCTTGTATCTCCATACTTCCTTGTTTATTTTTCAAGCCTACTCTAACAATATTTATATTTGGCGCTTCTTTTAAGAGTTACCCTGATGCAAATGTGGCGCCATCCTAATTTAATACATTTTGACGACACTTTTTCATATACACAGATGACTCTCCTTACCTCTACCCTCCATAGTTTGCATATCAACCAAATGTTGGTAAAATAGTACAGTTCGTTGACTCCATCTAGTGAATGTTTGATCAAACTGAACTCTCATATATCATAGAGCGTTAGTGTAATATTGTGGAGAGTGTTCATTGGCAGTTCGCGTTCCGGGTTCTGGGTTAAAAAAAAGCAAACTTAATGTTGGGGGTTGAAGATGAAAAATCAGTAATAATTGATTGAACGATTATAAAAAAACGATTATTAATCGATTATTCATAAAAATAAAATCACGCCTTAAAATTTTTACTTCTACAAAATCGATTTTTATTTTTACATCCCTACATTATTTCCGATTATTTCTGTCTCACGTCTGTGATTCTGTGCTGTGATTTCAGAATTGTTGGAAAGAATTGTTTTTATTTCATCCATTGTTTAAATAAATCAAAATGAGTGGGAATCTCGTTATTAATTCAATTTTTAGTGGATTCCAAAAGAGCTTAGAGGAAGAACAAGAGGTTCGCGAAGTAAGTATAGTTTTAAACATCGCAATAAAAAGCAACGATTTGCAAATGTCGGCAAAAACAATCAAGTTCTTTTCAATTCGCACCGGTAACTACATACGATGCTATTTACAAATAATACAAGTTACGTGGGAATTCTATTTGGCTTGCACTTTATACTGTTTCTCTAATATTTAACGATAACTTTACATTGTTAGGTTATCCGCAACATTTGTAAAGAAGTGGATCAAATATCTCGAGAAATAACAACAGTTCTGCAAGTTATTCACCATAATGAGGCCGGAAGTAAGTAATAATGTTGTTTTAATTCACTAGATAGATATTGATGCTCGTAATAATGTAGAATTTTGTAAATAAAAAAAGATCTACGACAACACACATGTAGCACACGCACAGTAAGCGTAGCTTGTATAATGGGTTTGCAATTTTTATAATTTTTCCATACTTTGCGAACACAATAATAGGTTTCTTAAGTCCTAATCTGTATAAAAGATTTGACTTTATTTCGGCAGCCCTGACAATATAATGATCAATCAAGTAGGAAGTAAAAATGTAAAAAAACAAACTCATATTGGCATTTATAATATTAGTGTTTTTTCGCTACATTTGTGTTTATTCTGTGGTAAACAAACCTCTTTAAACTATATTTTCTGATCTTTCAGTTAAGACACGAAGAACTTTTATTTGCAAACAGTTTTTCAGTAGGCGATGAGATTGTTGCTTAGCAATCAAACGCTGCTTATGTTTGAGAAACCATCTCATTTTCCTTGCCAAATGATTTTTCGTTGAATAACTTACCTCTTAAATACAATTAATGACATGTCCTTTATTATCCTGCTTCATCTGGACAATTCTGCATGTTGCTACTTATAACTTCATACTTAACACCACTACAGATACACTCTACACATGCAGCATCCCGTTGAGTTGTGTTCAAAATTTTGATGTTCTTTCCAATTGTATATTGCCTGCAAACTTGACTGCGACTTGAGCGAAGTATTGCCTGCTTCCATTATTATCTCGCTGAATAAATTACCAAGAATTTCTCAATAGTGACATTATAAATTAGACTTCATGTTGCAGTATCACCAGCGTGCTTGAAAGCTCGCCAGCTGTTTGAGAAGGCTAATGAGGGATATGGTAAACTGAAGGAAGTTGTACCCCCCACGGATTACTATAAGTATGGTATAATGATTGGTTTACTGTTTAATTTGTCCTGACAGTGTAGTAAAGTATTTTACTGTTTTTTTATGATGGTAGTATCTTATAAAATCTTAAAAAGTAATTTATCTTTTTTATTTTATAATTAACTGACCTACTTATTGATTCTAGGTATCAAGACCATTGGCGATACATGACGCAAAGGTACTGCTTTCTCATCTCTCTGACAATATGGTTGGAAAAAGGAATCCTGGCCACGCATGATACAGTTGCAGCTGTTTTAGGCAGTGAGTTCCAATTATTACACAAAACTAAGTTTATTTTTAAAAAACTAAAAAAGGAGGAAGTTCTCATGTCTTTATATGTTTATCTATATTATTAACACTAAAAGCAGGAGAATCAGTATGGTGCAATTTATAATTTCTTCAATCTTTATTCTTTGGCAATGTACTCTCTATGCACATTTTGCTACACCTCAGCATCCTCAGGAGATGTTGACTTTACAATGAATTAATGTTAAATTAAAATCTGAACTGTCCAGTAGGATTTTAAAATTTATTATGCATAGGTGAACATTGTTGGAATTGCATAGAATAAGGCAGTTTGCAGCCAATTGCCATATCATTAAGTTATTTGATGAAGTTATAATTATTTAGTGATGGAATAGCAATAGAGTAGGGCAGTAAATGTTAAAATTATTATTATTATTTCTATCATTTATTATTTTTCTTTTTTTTTTAAATTATTAACAATGCTTAAGAATAAATTAAAAAACACTATTAAAAATTTATAACAAAAAACTTCCACCCTCCGCTTGCGGGGCTTTTGAATGCCCAAGCAACCGGTGGTCAGGGCTCCAGAGTGAGAAACCTCCTCACCATACGCGCCGTTTCAAGGACTACTGCCTTCTGTATCCGACCCTTGATCCAACAACCAAGCAAAAGCTTCTTGAGATGTTGGTCGAAGCTTTTCGCGAGAAGACCATTGACTGAAACGACTATCGGAACAACAACGGTCGACTCAACATTCCACATGGCGGTAATCTCGTGAGCAAGGTCCAAGTATTTAGATACTTTTTCCTTTTCAGCTTTCACCAGATTATCGTCATGTGGAATAGTTATGTCAACAATTATTGCACGGCGCACTGATCGATCGACTAGCACTATATCAGGTCTATTAGCTGTAATATACTTGTCAGTGATAATCGTTCGATCCCAGTAGAGCAATGCACTGCTATTTTCAAGAACTGACGCTGGGTCGTACCTATAGTAAGGCATCTCAAAATCATTATTATTATTATTATCATCTTATTTACCGTTACAGTAAGTGCAGTGGAACAAAAGGCTGGTTTTCATCTGGACATTGAAGACTACTTGGTTGGTCTACTGAATCTGTGTTCAGAATTGGTAACTATACAGTCTTTGAATTTTTTTTTATTACAATGGCTACGCCTTATCCACAAAAGTAATTTTGGAGCAAATAAATTGTCATTTTAAGGGTTGAGTACCTATGCAGGATTGAGTACCATGTGACTCTTTTTTGATGTGTTATATTTAAAATATTTCTAACTAAATGGTTTTCTGTTGTATATGATTCTCCAAAATTTCCTAAATAGATATACCGTCTATAGCTTTAAAAATAACATTATGGTCATTTTTTTATTATTTATTAAAACTTTCAAAATAATTTTTATTTTATTTAAACTATGTATTATTAAGACTTTACCGAGTTTTTTTTAACTTATTATCAATTATTATCGATATTTCCTCAATCATCAAAAAAATACTGAACTTGAATCCAGTCATATTGTCACAATCGTAAGGTATGTCTATTTGTACAGGCACGTTTGGCAGTCAACTCAGTAACCCGCGGGGATTACGAGAAACCTTTGCAGATTTCCAAGTTCGTTATGGAGCTAAATGCCGGCTTTAGGTATGTTAAATATCAGCTTATGTAATAGCTCTCTTATAGGGTGTAGGTGTAATTTGACTTTCTTTTAAATACATGGCTTACTGGTAATACAAAATTCCTTGCAGAAAGTGATTGGTGAACTAAAATGTGACAACTAGTCCTCAAGATTTCTTAAGGAATCATCCAGAATTTGACATAAGTCATTTTTTAATTAGTAAAAAAAAAAAAAACTGTATTTCATTTAAATTTATTTTGTAACTTAAACTTGCCACAGGTTCTGACATACCAAGGTTCCCTGTAGGAGATCCTTGCAGCATTATGCAAGCCTTTGAATGCCTACTTTTTCAATTTATTTCTTATTCTTGTTATTTTGTGTTATCTGTATTGTTTAATGTGTTGCGTGCAATAAAGTGTTTCTTTATATCTTTCGGAAATTCCAAAATTCCAAAAATATTTTAAAACGTTAGCTATGCGCCAATTCAAATTTATTTATTTAAAAAAATTACATACAATAAAAAATGTTGTCTTGCTCAAAAAATGTCTATGACACAAAACATACAAATTACTATTTCTAATATATGAGCTCACCTATCACATCCTGCAAGGAGTACATTGAGTTACCAGTCAATTTGTTTTCAAGGCTAAAAAAGGTCATACTAAGTGGGCTATAGCTTGATTAAGCCCTAATCATAAGCGGTCAGAATCATTTACCTTTCAACTCCCAACCATCGCATTCTTAAAAGTTTAACGCTTGGCTCCATTTGCACCTGATGTTAAGTGAGGATGCAAACTAAAATGGATCATTTTTTATTTGATTTTACTCAAAATTTATTCCGGATCTTCAAAATAAGAAAGCAAAGCATATTACTTTCGTACTCTTACTTATTCTAACTTGTCATAACTTTATGTAAAGTTTTTTTTTAAATAGAAAAGAAAGAAGTGGAATGAAAGTGTGTTAAGTTATAAAATAAAAACATAATTACATATTATAAACTGATATTTTTTGTATGTATGTTGTTATTATTTTTTAGTCATTATAAAAATGGCGTCAATAAATTTGCAAAAAAATCCTCTCTCGTGGTAATAATTGATATTTTTTTCACAGATTATTAAATCTGAAGAACGATCACTTGCGCAAGAGGTTCGATGCGCTCAAATACGACGTGAAAAAGATAGAGGAGGTAGTCTACGATCTTTCCATCCGGGGACTGTTACCCAAACCGGAAGCACAGGATGCACCGGAAACTTCAGATGTAAAGACTGACTCATAGTTAAAATTTCATTTCATTATTAAATAAAACTATAAACAATAATTTGTTTTATTTGTTTCCGTTGGAACTACTTACTTCTGGTTTTGGTTTCTACATACAAAAAAATTACTGGAACATATGAAGTAAAATTAAATTTAATAAAACAATTTTGTTTTATTCCACTACTAATTAGCCCTTAGCTGCATTCTCACAATTTGGTGGTAAGTGGTGATGTATTCAAAGATGGCAGCAGGCTAATCTGTTAGGTGTATGGGAGTTATATTGAGCCCATACCCTGAACCTGTTTGTACCCCCATTAATAGGATCTCCGCCTAATACTCGATTTGGAGAAATAATCACATATTAATGTTTTTATAAAAATAATGGCAACCAACTAATAATGGCAAATAACTAAAAAAAAAAAAAATAGTAATTTCAAATGAACGTGCGTGTGTGTTAAGTAATTTTTTAATATCCTGGATACTAACCATTTTTCTGTTGCCGTGACCCTGTTTGACCATTATATATTGTTGTCAAAACTTTCTTATGACAACTTTGTACAATTTATCTAAATCTCAAGGAAAAGTTGTGGAATAAAAGTATGTCATTCATTATATTGGATACTGTAATACCACATCGGCTTAGTATTCGCTTACAACTAGCATTTTAAACACATATATCTATCTTTGCCTAAGTGCTAGAGGTAATCCACCAAGTATAGTTTGAACGATCATCGATTTTGGATCGATTCGCGGTTTTCGCAGCGAACTACGAGACGGCGCCACTGTGAAACTCCTCAAAATGGTTGCCACTCCCGCCAACGACTGCATAACGCCCATACGCTCACCTGAAAAGAAATACTCTGAGAATAAATTGTTTATGTATACTCTGAGGAAATACTCAGATACTAATACTACTATATTATGTGTAGGTAGGTAATGAATATGTTGAGCCAACTTCTTTGCATACTCAACGAGAGTACCGGCACGCAAGCAGTGTGAAGTGTTGAATTACTTTACAGTAGCTACTCATTACACATTATTGTACTAGCTGACCCGCGCAACGTCGTCTGCACCAAATCTGTTATTACAGGTTATGATTATCTTAAAAAACGAAGAACCTAATTGCAGCATCACTTACCGGGTCCAGGTTAAGTCCAATTTGAATATTTTAAAAAGGAATTTGCAGGTACAGAATAAATATTAATTGTGTAACTATTTATTTGGATAAAGATTAATATCATGATAGGAATGCCACCGTCTTTCAAAAAGCGGTTATTGTGACTATAACAGTTAGACATTTAGCTTCGCGACTTAGATTTTAAACATATAGTACTTTATTTTTATGTATCATCATTCAATTTTGCGGTGTACGCCGTAAAGCTCCAAGTCGTTAGGGCATCTTTAACAAACATTTTTATATTTCAGCCAATTTACCATTATAAAATACACCCTAAAACATTCCGCATGATTCACTCTGTTATTAGTGAAAACTGTATAAAAATCCGTTTGTTAGTTGTTCAGTTTTTTGAGCCCAGACAGACAGACGCGGCGGGGGACCTTGTTATATAATATGAAAAGATTATACTAACATGATAATTGGTCCATTTTATAACTAGTTACCATGTTCGACTAGGGCTCACGAGGCTTTATGGTGATACTAGGATCTGGCAAATAAATATTAATGTGTTTTTCTGTTAAGAAACGTTTAGTAGGCAACATTGCGTTGATGCTGTAAACTTAAGTTTTCCTTGTAGTAGCGAATTGTCTGACAGAAGCGATACCAACTGCTCCAACTGATAATGATGGACGAAGTAGAGGGCAAACGGCGGGTTGGAAGAGGTTAAAAATCACGGCGCAAAACCGCGAGAAGTTCGCTGAAGTCTATCTTCCAGTAGTAGAGAGGCACAATAAGAAGAAGCAAATCGAGCCAACAATTCTTCTAGCTCGGCAATCCACTGAGTCTAAAGCTCCAAACTGGTACTTTGCAGATCCATCCAATAAATTACTTTCCGTACCTACATAGAGTAGGAGGAGCAAGAGTACTGTGCAGTGCTGTGCTAGAATGAAAATTACCAAGAGATGCCTACTTTAAATAGGAATAAAATAAGAGAGGTGACCATGTCATCTCGTTTATTAATACTAATTACACTAACCTATACACGCTCGAGGTCCTTCTCCAAAAGGCATGTACGTGAATTTCTTGATTTTCCCAATATTATCCGGATGGAATCTCTCCGGTCTGAACTCTTCCGGTTCCTTGAAGTACTGTTGATCAGAACACAAGCCATCCAAAGAGATTACCACCCGCATCCCTTCCTCTAAAACGACATCAGTCCCTGGGATGGGGTACTTGGTACATGTCACTCTTAATAAGAAACCTGGAGACAGCAAGCAGCGCATGCTTTCTCTGAAAAATAAAGTGGCTTGTTAAGATACTGCAACGCCCTTATTTCGTCCCTCGAGTTGAAAATGAATAAACATCTAAGCTAGTACGCTCTACCTTGTGCTGAATCATCACTTACCAACAGGTCAGAATGCAGGCAAGCTCTGGTCAAGATGTAAAAAAAATTATGGAAACTGCTGCCTTATGAAATCAAAACTTCTTAGAAGTTTTTAAGTCACCATTAGTTTAACATTCACAAAAAAAACTATCAAGACATTCACATACTAGACGGAGTTGGATGCTTGCTGTCCAACCCCAGTATCTCCTAAATCATCATCAACATATTGTGATAGTAAACGCAATATAGTAGGTATATACACCCACACTGGAGCTAAAAGGAGATTTTTAATTTCTAAATGTGTCTTAAAGGATAGGAGGCTTCTACCCAGTAGAAGGAAAATTAACAGCCTAAGAATAAAGACTACTGAAAATACTTTACTTGAAAGCCATTTCCAAATATTTCATATCTTTGACTGCGTCATAGCAAAGTTTTCCATCATAACTCTTTAGAACAGCATCTACTTCATTGCGGCATTTTTCTTGAATCTCCGGATGGTATGCGAGCATATGGAGAAGAAAGCTACTGGCTGCTGAGGAAGTCTCGAAGCCAGCAGCGAAGAATATAAATGCTTGTGCTGCGAGCACTTTGTCATTCAACTCCAATTCAACAGTTTCAGGACTGCCATCAGGCTTCCGCTTCACGATTGATTCTCCGACAATTTTACCTTTCTGTCTCAACTCCAATAACAAATCAATAAAGTCATTCCTCCCAGATGGTTTGTAGTCTCTCTGCGCCATAATCTGCCCAACGATTGAAAAAGTTTTCTCTTCAATCTCAGGTGCAAATAAGTGAAGATTTTTAAACGTTTCTGGAAACATAGCCATTAAAAGAGCCACGAAGACATCACGTAAATTACGTTTAAATATACGCTTTCCTAGTTTACGGAAATCAGAGTTTTCCTCATTCAAAGCTTGGGAATCGATGCCAAATCCACATGCGCCAATAAAATCTGTAGTATACCTCGCCATTAGTTCACGAACATCAATTTCGTCTTGAAACTCAGCTGATTCTTTTGCTATCTGTGTTAATTTATCTGCTCTTTCAACAATTAGTGGAAACATAGCCTTAAGTTTAGCACTGGAGAACGCGGAAGTTAGATTTTGTCTCAAAAGTTTCCAAACATCGTCGTCTACAAAAAACAAATTCATCATTAACGGCTCAGTGAAATGATTTGACAAATTCATACCCCTGCGATGAAAATATTTGAAGTCTGTTGTTAATATATGTTTAATTATATCCGGATCTCTAACAAGTACAAAAGGTTTATTCCCTTCGAAGAGACCAACTATTTTCTCATCTGGATGCGCTCTATATAGATTTGATAGACGTTCGGAAGGGCTGATGTTTTCTATGAAATTGTTTATGATGCCGCCGAAGAATACTATTGGCGTTTCGTACTTCACTCCCCTCTTCTTCCAGTAAGCAAAATTCCTTGTCCCGTAGAAGTATAAAACAATCACTAATAAAACAATTAACATTAACGAAATCATTTTCGCGCACTTGCACTTTGTAAACTTTACTTCTGTGTTATCAATTACTGATAAACGAGTAATGATTTGATAGTGATTTAATACATAAGCGGATTGTTATAAATTAAGTGTTTATAGTTCAAAATTCATTTCAATCTAAATTCTACTTTAGCCTCATTTGTGCAATGAAAATTAAAAACACATTTTTTTAAATTTTGGTATAAAGTTCAATAATCAACAGAATAACTACGTAAGAATGATCACAAGTATTCCTTTCGAGTAGATATACTTAGATTATCGATCATAATCGAAAGAAATTCATTTATTTTAAGTAGGCTTACTCTAACAGCGCTGTTTAAATTTCAAAGCTATATGTTTGTAGTGACCACGGATTTGGTAGTCATATTCTAACAAGAAGTTGGCAACATACAGACTCAGCTTAGCTCAGCTAGCTTAGTTAAGCTTAGCTTTTCCAAAAATAACAGTTCACAATTTAAACTTTCGTTTTTCTATCTTGTAAAAGATGACTGCAGATTCGACTTGCTGGCTGCTTCTAAGCAACCTTTTCATTAAGAAATTTATCATTTCTATAGGTAGGTATACTAGTAACGAACCTGTAATAAAAAAATTGAAAGCTCAACATGTGTTCAACAAAAAATTACTTTAGGGGAGTCTTATTATAAAAGCATAAAGTCAACGCCAGAAATCATATTATGTGTACCTTTCACAATCCATATTATGCAGATAGCACTAACTTTATGTCCCTTTTTAGCATGGTTCATTTTTTGTACCAATTAGTAGGTACGATCGGATTAAATTGTTGCCAAAATACGAATAGGTGAGAAGCGTACCATTTCGCAGCGTATAAGTAGTTCAGTTTTACCATTTGTTACTAAAACCCTTGCAAGAGAGCAAAAAATCTATATAGGTAACTATTTTGTTTACATTTGTACCGAAATAACTACGATCTATGACGTTTGGACCGAACTAAAAAATGACGTAGGTAGGCTATTCTAATATAATAATGATAAACGATTATGGCTGATTATTTTTAATTTCTGGAATAAGACCAAAAAAGTTTTCAAAAGTACGTACACAGACTGCTGTAGGTACAACGAATTTACCGTTTCAGAACCATCCGAATGACCCGTTAAATAAAAATTTACAAGTTAATCAGTAATCACATCACTCCATGATCAGTTAAATAAACAACATATTGACAGGCTTAAAAATTAAAAAATAATTATAAACACATGAACCACATAAGCCACCCAGTCTATACCGCAGGTATGTAAACTGAAAAGAGATTAGATTATTTATATATAAAGTATGACAAAAGATGGCTAAGGCCACCGCGAAAAATGTTGGCGCGAAATTTTGAACTACCCACGGCCGGATTCATATTTTGTGCCCACTTGTTTTTTGGCTTTGTGGACTTATTTTTAGATCTAGGTACTAAAGACCAATATTTTTGTTACAATTAGACCCTTGATTATAATATCATGCCTCGTAATAAGTGGCGATGTGGTCTATGACGGTAGGTTGGCTTCTACGCTGGATCGTAGCATATCATATCATACCATATTTAAAAATGTATTTTCATAAGTTTATTGAATACTAGCGGTCCTCGCTGTATCGTTCGCGTACGCCTTCTGATAAGTAAATTTTTTGTACACAAACTTTTATCTACTGTGTAGTACACACCATCGGGTCACCTACACTTTTAGTTCGTTCGCGCGGCTCCAAAAGTAGTAGTGTAGCGTGATTATAAATAGCCTTAAACCATCTTCAATAACCAAGCTATCAAATGTTAAAGAGTTTTGCAAGCCTACATACTAACTTTTCAGAAAGAACTTACAAGAGGTCAACAAATCGTTTCAATTTCGTTAGAAAACTTATCGCGTCCATTCCAAACTAGTAAACTTAATTGCTGTAACAATTAGTAACTCAACACAACACAACACTGAGCGAAACATTTTTGTTTTCAAGCAAAACAAATATTATCCATATTTTTTGCGCCAAACATAGGTGTTCCTTTCAAGTCGTAGGTAACGAGACTATCTGATTTGTTTATTTATGTGACCGCTCTCATTCGTCGCCGATATTGAGTCACTCATTCAAGGATACTTATCATTTCCTCCCACTGACAAATATGAATACCAAACTTGAGTTTCCTGCAAGTCATTTCTTAGGGGTTTCTCGATTGAGTTTGAGTCGTGGGTTTAGAGGTTAAGACTTAGAATATGGGTGTTAGTCACTTGGCGACCGAAGTCTTGCACCAGGCCAGACCAGATAAAGTTCAGTAATTACAAATTCCTATTGTATTATTGCTTTGTAAAACTAATATTATAAACTTTTTTCTTATTTCATATTTTTTGCCTTTGCGTAAGTGCTAAAGGCAATCCACCGATGATAGATTGAACGATTATCGATTTCGGATCGATCCGTGGTCTCCGGAGCGAATTACGAGATGGTGTCACATTGAAATTTTTCAAAATGGCTGCCACTCCTGCCATTGTCTGCATAGCACCCATGCGTTCTCCTGGAAAAGAAAATTGATGACTGACGGCCGAGTGGCGCAGTGGGCAGCAACCCTGCTTTCTGAGTCCAAGGTCTTGGGTTCGATTCCCACAACTGGAAAATGTTTGTGTGATGAACTTGAATGTTTTTCAGTGTCTGGGTGTTTATCTGTGTATTATAAGTATTTATCTGTATTATATTCATAAAAAAATATTCATCAGCTATACCCATCAGTACCCATAACGCAAGTTACGCTTACTTTCGGGCTAGATGGCGATGTGTGTATTGTCGTAGTATATTTATTTATTATTTATAATTTATCATAACCATCGTCCTCAGCCTATCAACGCCGATCGCTGGGCACAGGCCTCCTCTGGAGGGAGGGCTATAGGGCAAAGGCCCAAAACGCTGGTGCATGCAATGCGAGTTGGTTGGCTTTAACGATGACTACGTTATTCCACAAATAAGTGATAATAACCGAGACCGACGAATTCGAATTCAATCTTCCTAAGGTTATATGAGTTTACTTTCACAAATCCGCAGCAGCAGCTATTACGATATTCTTGAGCGTTGAAAAAAGCAACATGACTATCTTCGTAGCGCAGCGGTGAACGCTGTGATCTTATATGTGGAAGGTCCCGAGTTCGATTCCTAGCAGGGGCAATTTGCAATTTACCATCATCATCATATCAACCCATTACCAGCCCACTACAGGGTACGGGTCTCCTTCCATAATAAGAAGGGAGTAAGGCCGGGGCTGGCTCAGTGCGGGTTGGTGAACTCCACACGCCTTTGAGAACATTATGAAGAATACTCAGGTTTGCACGTTTCCACACGATGTTTTCCTTTACTGTTGAAGTAAGTGATAATTTAATTAGTTAAAACTCACGTTACTTAGGAAAGTTAGAAGTGCATGCTGGGATTTGTACTCGGCCCACCGAACTTGAAGTCGAAGTCCTACCCACTGAGCTATCACCGGTTCAATTTGGAATTTCTAATTTCAGATTTTCTCTGGCCTGGTCTTGTGAGAGCCCTCAGCCGTCGCTAGTTAATTACCACTAAAAAGACGTGCCGCCAAGCGGTCCAATGAAATATTCTCTTAGAACACTTTGAAATACGTAAGTTAGTATAAGTCAAAAATGTAGTTTTATTTTATGGATTTTATTCTATGTTAGTTGTGATTTATTTACAAGAAACATGATTTGCGGTCTTATTTTTAGATCGAAGTACTAAAGGCCAGTGTTTTTGTTACAAGTAAAGTCTTGATTGCAGTCTAACTTAGAGGTAAGTTGTAATGGAGTCAAATATGGTAGCTAGCTAACCTGTTATGAGTATGGACGTTATAGGTATTAGGTTGTTCTATGCTATTCGAAACACTAGATCGCTTTGCTATGGGTACATACATCTGTGTCGGTATAGTGGTAACTACGTTCTAACTATCTACGTTCAAAACCTCCCATCAGAACAGACCAGACAATATTCTGATACTGTAAATTTCCTTATTACTCGTGATAACCCGGGAGGTCCTTAAGCGGTTGTCATATCTTATGACGATAATAAAACGATGAGGTCGCCGATGAGTCTTCAAGCACGAAGACCTACCGAATACAGTGCATCAAGCTGGTAAGTTATTAGCGGAGCCATCTATCACTGAGAATAAAGAACAAGCTCACCTATGCACGCCCGGGGGCCATCTCCGAAAGGCATATAAACACATTTCTCAATATTCCTGATATTGTCAGGGTGAAATCTCTCAGGGTTGAAAGTCTCTGGATCCTCGAAGTACCGTTCATCAGAACATAAAGCCTCCACGGATATCACCACCGAAGTCCCTTCGTCTATCGTTACATCTGTTCCTGGGATGTGGTATTTGTCACACGTTAATCTTAGTAAATAACCAGGCGATGGCAGTAGTCGCAAACCTTCCCTGAAAAGGAAATAATTCTATTTCTCTGTATATCTTTAAAATAAAAACACAAAAGACGTACTACCAAGAACAACAAGAACCTACTAATAATGAACATGAAGAGTTTATTTCAATTGTTTGAACTCGCTAATACCTAGATCTACTTCAGAGATATATAATTATAGAGAGATAATTGGCGTTGTCCACAACCTCGTGCCTCAAAGAGCACGGCAAGTCGTTGGTCCACTACTACTATCTCTAACACGTGATAGTAATCGTTTAAGCCTGCTATCCCGCATTGGAGTATCGTGGTGAGTATCATCTCATAAGGCGGAGGAAGCCTGTGCCTAGGATTGGGACTTTAATAGGCTAATAATGATATTGATGATTATGATACTCACTTAAAAGCCATTTCCAAGTATTTCATATCTTTTACAGCATCATAACAAAGCTTCCCATCATAGTTGTTAAGAACTTCATCTACTTCTTTCCGGCAACGTTCCTGCGCTTCCGGGTGGAACGCCAGCATGTGAAGAAGAAAACTGCTGGCAGACGAAGAAGTTTCGAACCCTGCAGCGAAGAATATGAAGACTTGCGCTGCAAGCAACTGGTCATCCAGATCAAATTCAACAAGTTCAGGAGTACCATCCACGTTCCGTTTTTCTATTGACTCCCCAACAATTTTCTTTTTCTGCTTTAACTCTAACATTAAATCAATGAAGTCGTTCCTACCACAAGGTTTATAGTTTCTCTGAGCCATTATTTGTCGTACAATCGAAAATGTCTTCTCCTCTATTTCGGGGGCGAAGAAACGCACATTCCTGAATGTTTCCGGGAACATTGATTTCATGAGATTCACAAAGTGATCTCGAATTGTTGGACTGAAGATACGCTTACCTAATCGACGAAAATCTGAATCAGTTTCATTCAAAGCCTGGGAGTCGATGCCGAATCCACACGCGCCGACGAAATCTGTAGTGTACCTCGCCATTAGTTCACGCACATCAACTTCGTCGTTTGACTCTGCGTATTCATTCGCGATCTGTGTCAACTTTTCCGTTGTTTCAACTATAAGTGGGAACATAGCTTTCAGCTTACTGGTAGAAAAAGCGGATGTTAACTTTTGCCTCATCAATTTCCAAATATCACCGTCCACGGTAAACAAATTCTTCATTAAAGGATCCGTGACCAACTTGTTCAAACTTATTCCACGGCGATGAAAGTGTCGAAAGTCCGTCATGAGAACATGTTTTATCAACTCAGGGTCCCTGATAAGGATCGATGGGCGGCTTCCTTCGAAGAGGCCGACAAATTTTTCATTAGGGTACGCTCGGTGTAGTGCTGCGAAGCGCTCGGAAAAACTGACATTATCAATATAACTTTTGATATTGCCGCCGAAAAAGAACAAAGGTTCTTCGTATTTCACTCCCCTTTTCTTCCAATAATCAAAGTTTCGTGTTCCGTAAAAGTAAATTGCTATAACTAACAATACAACCAGTACTAATGTGAACATCTTGACAGGTAAGAGTGTAGCGCCGGTAAATGAGCATTTACTCTCTGTTTTATCATCTGATAATGATTTGTTTACTTAACATAATAATTAAGATTATAAAACGTACTTTAAACCTGTGTTTTTATTTGCATTCAGATAAGTCGCATTACATGAAAATTATGAAATCAGCTATTTGACCTATTCCCTAGAAATTCATTGATTCCCCGCCCCTACCCTGAATTTTAATATCCTAAAATTTAATAAACCCGGGTCTCTCATACATCCTCCCAACCCCCACTTCAAGAGGTAAATTTTCGATATATAAAAAAGTCTTTGATGCTTCCAGTTTACTGAAATATATTATACTAAAATTACGCAACAATATCCTAGTGGGTAGCATTTGGGCTTCACTTTCGGTGGCCCGATTTCGTGTCCCTTTAACTTTTTTAGGTTATGTGTCTAAGATCTGATCATGCAGTCTAAGATTGTATCAGTCAAATCTGTTATGGGTATGTCTGGCGGTTGTTGTAATTGGTTTCTACGTGGCATTGCATCGTACCGAAACGCTGAATCGCTTTGTAGGACGTTTTTGTCTGTAGCGCGGTGAATATAGCAACCGAAGCCTGCCACCAGACCAGACCAGGGCAAATTCATATATTATAAATTCATAACCTGACGAGAATTGAAACTGGGATCGCGTACTTTAAGACCGCTGCATCAGGGAGGTCGACAACATTAGTATTTCTAATGATTTAACAAAAACCCATCCTTCTTTATTTCCCTGCAACAGACATCAAGTAGATGAATATAATGACTATGCAGAAAAAATTGCTTCTGTCATCACACGTAGTATATGTATGACAATCGCCTGGCGCGTAAAACAATCACCATCATTTTGATATCGAAGCTCACTGCTCTCCTTCGTGCCTTCTTCATCTACAAGACATTGGCGAAGTACCTTGTGCCCAGTTGGCACAGACAAAAGCCATAAACAAGAATTTAATGAAATTGAAGCTTACTGCTGGATACAGGACCGTGAAGGCTGGCTTCCTTTAGAGAAGCACACAATATTCAAAAGTACTCTGTGGTCGTGGTTCAATGTCAGTCTATGTCTTAACAGAACAATCTTGCTGTAAGTGCAGGGCGAAGAAAGGCCTTTCCTGACCTCAGTAGTAAGGACTCTACATGACCCCTAAGGCTGCCAATTTATTTTATAGAAATAGTTATATACCCATACGCTACTTTCAAACTAGGTGAAAATAAATAAATAGTGCACCATTAATTTTTTTCTTTACATTTGTTCGCGGCTTCGGCCACGCTTATTACGGGACGCTACGTACTGCTAGTTGCTACATAGTCTACAACCTTCCCCAAAAATCAGATACCATATCATACCAGACACGCATATAACATAACTACTTATACCGTTTTCACATCACCGTCAAATTTCCGTGCGACGACTCCCCCAGCCAGACCCTTGACCATCTATATTTGACACCGGAAGTGTGCCCGCTTCGAAAGGCTTTGCCTGGACCATGAGTTCCTTTGCGAGCGCTTTGGGAGTGTCTCTACGAGCTAATGTCGAACTCCATTCTGTGTGACTTCAAGCGGTTCAATAATAAGACATTTAATTTATTTATTTTTATTTAGTTTTAGTTCACTAATGTGTTTATGAAGAACAGTTCAGTCGATGTTTGATACATCGACTGATCGCAGCAGCAGATCTGTTCTTTCTGAAAAATTTTAAATGTAAAAAAAATAATATAAACACCTATTCTATAAAATTATGAGAAAACTAAATTCAAAATAAAGATAGCAGCAGTCCACAGGTAACGTTGATCATCAAAGTCTGTAAGTAAATGGATCGGTGCCCGACTTTGGAAGTTTGAAATATTTACTATCTGATCACCACTTACAAATAATAGTACCTAATCAATGAAGGAAGATCGAAATCGCATTGTACACTTTGGGTGTACAGTACGTGGCAACTCTTTGAAGAACGCTGGCTTATCGTAAATCTTCATCAGACGGAGGAAGCTTCCAAAATGTGCACTATTTGAGCCTTAGAATTTGAGCGAAAGGAACTGCATTTTCAATCAATGAGGAAATAAATTATACTCTATTTTCAGTTGCATAATACAGGTGCGCATTTCACGCTCGGACGAGCCACTCGGTAGTGAGTTACTACTCCAAGTGATAAAACCAAAACCAAACCAAAATGAGGTTCAGAGAACTTAATTAAACCACTGACGTATTGAGCATTGGATATTAGTTTCTATGAGTAAACTAGTAAGCTAAATTCACTTCTAAATACATAGGTAAAAAGTAGGTACTACCTACTTTTTTACCTAATACCTTTTATATAAAAAAATAAGTTATATAAATTTAATTAAATAACTTATTTTTACTTTTCATGCTCTTTAAAACTTAAAAATTTACTTTAAGTTCTGCGTTAGCGAACTAAAACTCAACTTTATGCCCTTGTAGCACAATATTGACTCCACTATTCTATATAGAAATCATTCATTGTATTTGTTTTATTTTTTCTTAGTAAATATGGAGAGTAGGAGTAAATATTGGAACGAAGTTCCTTACGGCAGGCTTGGAGAGGATAGGAATTTTGCTGCGCGACCGAACTGAAAAAAATGTGATAGTAAAACCGTAAGAAAAAATCCGTGGGAAAAAAGTGCGTGTAATAAAACCGTTAAATGATTTTGTATTGTAATTATTTTTATTTCTATTTTTCTATTTCTATGTAATTTTATGTTGTCAAACGAAAATAAAGAGACATATTTTGTTATTTTAGTTGATAATTGTTGTTATTACGATGTTTTTTTATTTTAAGTAATTTATTATTTCCTAAAATACTGAATTTCCTAAATACTTTCTTGTCCAATAAAAACTAATCAGCAAAATTTAAGAGAAAAATCAAGAAAACCTACATAAAATTGAGCACGATTTTTTTTTGCAATTTGTGTCGATTCTACATTAGCCGAAGGAACTTCGTTCCTACCTTAGTTCCTACCTGGTGTCCCACGACACCACATCATTTTTATTACGTTATGAACTCAGCATATTAATATATTATCTATGGCTGCATAGATAATATATTAATATGCTGGCAGCACTGTTTTTCCAAGATTTAGATTTTCATTTTTGGTGTAAATCGTAAATGACAGTTTGTAAACAGAAGTAAATACATAGTTTTCTTCTCAAGTTATTTTTTTCTCAAAGTAATAAAAATTACAGCGATATTGAAGTCGTTGAGAAATTAGAATTCGTATTCGGAAATCGGAATTCGTAAATTTGAATTCATTAAATTGGTTCTAAATAATGTAGGTAAACCGTCAAATACTTTAATCATCCACCTTCGAAAATTAATAATTGTGAATTAGACTATTCCTATCTATTCATCTTCATAAAAATAAGAATTTGATTACGTGTTCTTATCTTCTATATCTTCATTGGACTTAGAGCAATAACTTTCAAATACTCTGCCTCTCAAAACTTTTCCCTTAAATTTCAGAGATAAAATAAAAAAAACAAACAATGGAAGGACAAATCCCTCATTCGCTAAAAGTAGAATGGATGAACACCGCATTGAAATATTTAGAAAACGACAGCCAATTTATTTTTGAGTACCCGGCGATGCCTGTTAATTTCTTAGAGTACATACAAAACTCAATTTGGCTCTGTAAAAACATTGATTTAGATTTAAAATCATCGTTTAAAGATGCATTGAGGATTTTTAGCGTGAAATATGAATTTAAAATTACAGTTGCAAAAGGGTGAGTAAAGTTTTGCATGTATATATAATGAAAGGTCACTGAAGGAAGAGCCTATTTTATGTACTACTACTACTACTGGGCAAAAGCCTCCTTTTTCACATGAAAGATGTTTATTGACGTGGACCTATTAAGCTGCATCAATTCATATTGTTAGCCATGTTAAATGCCTACAGTCAGCATATGGTAGTAGACCACTGTTATGGCTAGTTACTATCCTACAGACAGACATGCTGCCAAGCGATTTATCATTCTGGTATGATGAGACATAAAACTGGTTAAGGATAAGGTTTAAAATAACTACCGTACCTCTAGCCCAATATCCTTGTGGACTACATCATTACTTATTTCACCAGGTGAAATTGCAGCTTAAAATGCTCTGCCAGGCACTAGCTAATTGTGTATGTAGTTAATATCTTCAAAAAATGGCCCATTTGGCACAGTGGGCAGCAATCCTTCTTTCTGAGTCTAAGGTTGTGGGTTTGATTCCCACAACTGGAAAATGTTTGTGTGATGAACGTGAATGCTTTTCAGTGTCTAGGTGTTTATATGCTTATCATAATTATTTATGTATATTATTCATAAAAATATTCACCGGTCATCTTAGTACCCATAATACAAGCTACACTATTTATATTTAGTTCAGTTACAATCTTGGAGCAATGTAATATGACTAATGCAACTGATTGATTTGCTCTTATTTAACTTGGTCATACCATAGGATTTAAATACTTCTCTTTCTCTTTCGTCCATTTTTACTTATACTAATATTTCTTTTTAAATCTAAAGATATTTTGTTGTAGATTACTATGACACCTGTTGTTATGAAATATGATTTATGTTTCAGACATTTAGTAGTAGAAAAAATGCCAAAGAAACATCTAGAGAATCAAGATGAACTCCAACAACAGAATGGACAACAAGCTGAGTAAGTTATCACTCATAACATGTTTAAAAAATGTATCCATTCATCTGAAGAAGAAGAACAAAGAGGCAATAGCAATAGCAAAAGTGTTTTTGGCACAATCATGTATTTTGTGATGCAATTAATGACTTATGGGTACCCATTTTGAATAAAAATTTGTTAGTCTTCTATGTTTTTTTCATTTGCTGAAACAAAACTTTTTATAACATGTTTTTTTTTTCAGTGAAGATAGTTTTAGTACTGACTGTGAAGACGATGAAACTGATCAAACCCTACCTGGGTCGCCAACTCTTCACCAAACACACAGTCAAAAAGGCAGAAACAAAATTAGACCTAGAATACGCAGAAGCAAAACTGAGAAATTCTTCATAGACACACAGAAGATCATTGAGTCTATATCCCCTGTGTTACTAAAGAAATCTATGAAGAATATTCTAGACTTTCTATTAGATAAAGAGGAAGCCAGTATAATATTTTCAAATTTAGCACCAGTTGAAGCAAGATTTTTGGAAAATTTTCTAGGTTTGTAAACATTTCTTAATTTACCACCTTACTTTAAAGCGTTGTTAAGTTTTTAGCTAACTAAACTAAGTAACAGTGCTGCATATTTTTGGTAATTTTTTAAGACCTGCCAGATCTTGGTACTAAAATATTTCTTTTATATTTTGCCACTCTCAACTATGATTTTGCATAAAAAAATATAAATATATTTGTATTAAAACTTTTATCTGGAATGGTAAATTTTTTTATTTTATTTAAATCAAAGCAAAAATCATTTACTGTCTGACTGAATTAACTCATAATCTCAGGAAGTCTATTTAGGGTTTTAGACGGCTTTACGATAAAAAGAAGGTTCTTCTTCTTTTCTTAGGAGAATGGGCTAAAACATGCACAGAGCACAAATATTTCGCCAATAAAAGAAAGAAGATGGTTGAAAGATTGTAAAGCCATGTCATTTGTTTTAGCAGTTAGAAGGATGTAAATCGATAGGTAGGTCATAAGAGCTCCAACAGTTAAATGGAATATCAACCCAGTATTTTCAAAGACTTTGCTTTTGATGATAAGTTTATTTTTCATTTTTTTTATTAGGGTATTTTCTACATTACTATGTATGTAGATATGCACTGTGCCGACGGCAGAACAGATACAGTTATACAGTTATCACGACCTCCCCTCTTTGCGCGGATGTCATACGAGGCGACTAAAGGAATGGAAAACGGGTAGCACCGTCCTCTGTGCTAGAACTACCATTTGAGTTCACCAACCTGTCTGCCCAGTGATTATTGCCAAACCTTTCCTTTGGGAGAGGAATTTAATGCAGCAGTGGACTGTTTAGGCTATTGAATAGAGATGTATAGTTCCCTCCATCGTCCGCCCAGTGATGCTGAGCTATCTTAAAATACCTGCCTTTCTTTTGCGTTAGGTATTTACAAGAAACGCCAATCCCTCGAAGAAACCTTACCACCTGCATGCAACGTTATTCTGAATAAAATGTGCGAATTCTTCAAAGAGTTCGATAAACAATGCAAGTTGGAAGTCTACGCTGCTAAATTTAATGCTAACACCACGAAGAGGTGAGGTTTTGTTACACGAATACGATTATTTAGCAAACCAACTCAGTTAATTTAACTAATAAGCGTAGTTGGTGGCCACCCATCTGTCTAAAGTAAAACTTTAAAATCAACACAAATTTTATAGAAGATATTATATTATAGGCACATACCGCAATTTGCCACAGATTTCAGCATATTCATACCAAAAAGGCGACAAAAAGTTGAACAAATATATAAATGGATTTTTAATTACTCTTTCGTAATCGGGTATAAATATTGAATTTACTTAAATTTAATTTTTCAGAGAGGTCAAGTTTATGAAAGTACCGAGGTACACAAGAAATAACGCAAAGCAACCGTAAGTAATTTTATTAAATCAGCTAATTTTTGATATCCGGTATTTTAATCAAAATAGTATACAACATTTTGTCTTGTGTAGTGACTGTATCGAAATACTGTGAAGTAAAATTGACCTAATAAGACGCTTTTTATGCCCGATTTCACTAGCGACGGAAAATCAATTTTTAAGTAAGTAAGGGTTATCAAAGAAGATTATTAGGGCTCATTTTAGCTATCGATTTCACTAGACAACTCATATAACCTAACTTGTCTATGGTTCTGGCCACAAGGTGTATCATATTTGTGTGGTGTTCTGTGTTCGTATTATCATATTTTTCATTTTTCGTATGGATTTAAGGTTATTAAGGAAAAGCCGAATTTATAGTTTCCGAGTCCCCTAAACTTTACGATCCACCGAATCGGAGTCGGAACTTTTGAACTTTTTTTTCCTCTAGGAATCATCTAAATTACTAGGCACCCCAATAAGGCGATTCCTAGGTTCAGGGAAAACGAGCATTAGATAACAAATTATGAACTACTGATGTTTATTTTACAAACTTAACACCGTGACCGTGAGTAAAAAATATATATATTTACAGGCAAACAAATCATGATGTAGTTCATGTAATAGAACATATACAAAAAACCAACAGGAACACCCCAAACCCAAATTTTGGTGAAACTATAAAAAATAACAGTTTAATAGTCACAATATCAAATGGGAATACAGATTGTTTTGACCACAGAAAAAATAGAGAAGTAATATCGTCTAACGCTGAAGTCAAGGACCAGCGATTCATAGCCAATAAAACAGATACCACAGGTAGCACAGAAATAAAATTGCCCATGAAATCTGTAGTCAAAGAAGTTATATCGTCTAACGCTGAAACCAAGGACCAGCGATTCATAGCCAATAAAACAGATACCAAAGGTAGCACAGAAATAAAATTGCTTATGAAAGCTGTAATCAAGGACAATCGAACAATAGTCAACAACATTGATAAAGTTAAATTGGCGGCGAACGATGAAGCTAAAGACATGAACCACGCAGATTCCAAAGATAGTATAGAAAATAAAAAAAAGGCCACAGATAATAAAGAAGTCATAGTGTCTAAGAAAGCTGAGACAGAAGACAATCGATCCATTGAAAATGAGGAAGTTGTTGCTGATAAACTCAGAGTTTCAGATGGAGAACTTATAAAGGAAAAAATAGATGAAATATCAAAAAAGTAAGTATAAATTGTGTATGAGTTTGTTTGTATTAAATGTTGTTTGTATAACAAGTCATTGGTTAAAACTGCTCCAGCTCTTTGTATATTATTATGTATGCTGGAGGACAATATTGTTAAATTTTATGTTACTGCCGTGATAATGTGTGACTTACACTAAAATTTTTGTAATTAACGCAAAGAAGATTAGGAATTTTGTTTAAATTGGAATTGAGGATTTAAGTTCAAGTTGAATCAGTTATAAAACGTTGTATGTCAATCATTGACCTTTTAGGCATTCCGCTGACAACATTATGCTTAGTCTGCAAATTTTAGATTGCATTGAATAATAATTTCAGGCGTTAGGGTTAAGGTTTAATTTATTTTAACACCCATCTTTAGCCGTGACATTTATATAAAAAAATTACAGAACAGTACTGCCAGTGAATAAATCCAGTGGGCAGGTTGAAAAACCGATAATAAACAATAATAAAACTACGGAGGGCTCACCTGTCATCGCAGATGGTTCTAGAAAAGAGAAGTTGTTGCGAGCCATGTCCACTCCCATGCAGAGTGATAAAGGGTCAAGGTACGTTAAGATATCCATCATCAAAAACCTACTAAAAACACAGTTTGACATAGACCTTTCCAAGAGCGCCTACGTAAAGCTAACCCTTGACGGCAATCTCTCCCGGTAAGGATTGATGCAGTCTAAAATTGCAACGAGATAACCTCTTTTGGGTCTGGCGACCCTTACCGGTTTCCACTCGGCATCGTAGCGGAACGCTAAATCGCTTACCGGCACGCCTTTGTCGGTAGGCGGTAACTAGCCACACCCGAAGCCTCGCATCAGATCAGACCAGATCAGACAAAATTCGGAAATTATAAATTACCATATTACCCCAGCTCTCTATTCATACTATACTAGAGTTGTTTTTGTTATTATTGTTGTTGGTTGGTTTATTATTTTTGTTTGAAAGATATCTTTTGCATTTGCGTGTAGGCGGTGGGTCTTAGAGTGAGAGTTTGTATGGGACTTTCCAAAGAAGTGGGATGTGGAAACAGTCACGGGGCACCGCCACTAGCTAACATTTTCTTTTAATATTTCAGAATGATGCGTCTGATGGGATGGGAGGGCGGAGCCCTAGGTCTGCGTGGCGAAGGCATCACGGAACCCATCATACCTGCGCTTAATATCGTAAGTATATGGGTCGTCGATAAATTAATCCAAGATAAAACATCACTCAATAATTCATGCCCCAAGTACTATCCAGGAGTTTTTGCTTCCATCCAAGTGCCTCAGAAAGAACATTGAGTCGTCGCTCCGAAAATAATAAAATTACATAAATAAAATAAACAAATTTTAATTTAATTTAAAGAGCCAGGTGCACGTATAAAAATGTTTATAAACGGTTATTTGATAGTAAGTGTTAGTAAAAATTTTATCCCTACGTATCTATGTTAGGGTTGTTAGTAAAAAGCATTATTAGTTACATGTATAATAATCGTATAAGTCTAGCATGCAGATAGGAGCAGTCTCTGAAACACCCTCCGCTATGAGGGTGGATGCCAGTGGCTAGCAGTGCAATATATAGCAAATGAATTTAAAAAAAAGCATTATCAGTACCAAGTAATAATCGTATAAGTCTAGCATGCATAGAAAAGCAGTCTCTGAAACACCCTCCGCTATGAGAGTGGATGCCAGTGGCTAACAGTGCAATATCTAGCAAATAAATTAAAATATAATAAACTTTAGAGGTATATTGATATAAATAAGCTAAGCTCATTGTAAGTGCTTTGGAATCGCACATAAAGAATTTGAAATTAAAAAATATTGGTGTGCCATAATTGGATTTAGACTGATTGACCTTAGTTACAAAGTATTGTCAAAGGATGATAATTTGAACAAAACAAAAAAATTGTGAACTTTAGAACCACAGTAGAATAACAAATTGTTTTAAATATTTATATTTCTATATGGTGCACCTACCTCTTTTTCTGTACTTAAGTTTTCTACACTATTGGTTGCCTATAAGAGATCGCTATGTTGCTGCCGCCTGTGTGATTCATTCATATTTATGGAAACAAAAAACGGAAATAATAAATTGTTTCATTACTTACTAATAACATTACTTTTGAAATAATAGTTGGTATACCAACTAAAAAATGCCCATTTATTTTTTAAATCAAGCTTGAATGTGTGCAACAAGCATCCAGTCGCGTAAAATAAGCTACTAACTTTTACAGAAAATATGGGTGTACCCCGTTATACATAATACATCTGCGTGATCATTTCGAGTGTGCAGGCATGATGTTATGTTGTGTGATTGCTTAAATAATGCATATTTTTGAAAAGTTCTGTTGCCTGTCTCTGAAGCTCTTAATCAGATCTATATGAAATTTCAATTAGACCATTTCGGAGTAAACCTCTTTCAAACACAAAATAATTTTGGAAATCCGTCTATGGACGACGAAGTTATGCCCTAACATACAATAAAAAAAAACATCCGAATTGATAACCTCGTCCTTTATGAACGAAGACTGTTATAAATGAAGACCATTTCTAACTTACATTCAAATCTATAGGTGGCCGGTAAAGGCTTGGGTCACGTGACAGAAATACCCAAACCAAAACCAGCCAAGCCGGTCAAACCAGCGAAAACGGACAATCGTGTTGAATTCCTCAAGACTGTACTGGAACTAATAAGAAGAAAAACACCCAGCAGTGTCAGTTATTCAGTAGCTCTGACCAAAAGGGAGAATAAATGTTTTAATAATATCATACATAATCTGAATACGAGGACTCCCGTCGTCTTAACGGCTGCAGAACATGTTATTGTGGCTAAAATAGAGAACATTATGGAAACTGAGGAGAATCTGTCCTTGGATATGGTACTCTCGCGTAATTCTAAGTTAGTATGTTAACAATCCATATTGATATAATTAAGTGAATACTAAACTTTTTTTCTGACGGAAGTAAAGCTTACGTCAGACGTCTGTGTAGATTCCGCTATTTAAAAATAATATGGAATTGGTCGTAAGTATATGTCATATGCTCCACGCTTCTTGACTTATACGCCAGCTAATGTCATAATCAAGTTTTACTTCAATCGCGCGTAAAGGTTACACGCATACACTTTTTTTTGTTTGACTGACGCGTTAACCTTTCCATGACGCGTTAATAAAATCATGCGTTAGATTTAACATAATTGATTTAAGAGGACATGATGCAAACCAGACGGAACCGTTACGTCCTTACCTGCATGGCGGATAAAAATTGTAACTTCTCCCAACTATCTCTCAGAGAATTGGCGCACAAGTGGAAATAATATTCAAATAATATGTGTGTAATATTAAACAGTGATATATTCTCCTATTCCATGTTCCCGTACTTTAGCATGTTAATTTTATACCTTGTCAGGGCACACACTCGGGGTATATAATTTTTGACCCCTGCGTATGCTAGCCCTGCACGGGATTTCTATTACTTAACTTCTACCGAACTTTTTTCTTCTCCTTCTCTCCACTAGTGGAGGTGGGCCTTTAGCTCAGCGACTTGTCACGGTCTAGCGCTAACAGAATCAATTTTTTCACGATGCAGCTAGCGTGGAAAACTTGTCGTTAGCGTTTACTTTGCCCATCATTATGAGCTGGGGCAGTTGCTATCGCTCATGTCTCGGAACGTGGCCCAGATATTCGACTTTTCTCTTTTTGATGCTATTTTTAACTTCTTTCCCAAAATCATTAAAATGTATGTCCTTTTTCAGAGAACTAACGATAAATAAATCAACAGATCGCATTCTGGAAACGAAAGCGGACAAAAAAAAGAAGCTTAAGCTTTTAAACGAGACGAAAGAGTCAAAGGATCAAATGTCACTGGACAGTTTGAAAATATATTTCTGCACTTCAGTGCTAGATTTTATGAAGAGTGATCACAACTCGAAGGAAATATGTTTCTTTGGCAATTTGTCTAAGAAATTCTTCAATTTCACAAAAAGTGTATGCATCTGCATCAACCAAAGAACTGCGGTGCCTTTTGCAAATGTGGCAAAATTGTGTATGGAAATCTTGGAGCACACTAAAGACTGCTATTTGGACGCCCAATTCGATTTAAATAACAAAAGGTATTTCATATTTATCACTTTAACGGAGGAGTATGAAATTTCACGCTCGAATAGTTTATAGACTTACAGTTGACCACTACTGGAAAATGTTTGTGTGATGAACATTAATGTTTTTCAGTGTCTGGGTGTTTATATGTATATTACAAGTATTTATGTATATTATTCATAAAACGATTCATCAGTCATCTAAGTATGCATAACACGAGCTACGCTTACATTGGGACTAGATGAAGATGTGTGAATTCTCGTAGCATATTTATTTATTTATTTTATTTATAGAAAAGGAGTGCAGAATATTAGTATTTTTTAAAAATTACGCATACATTTGGCACACATTTATATGATGATTGTAATTTGTTTGAAAAAAATAGGCAAATTAAGTGTCAATCAGTGCCTTGGTGAAATCTGTGATTATAGAATCTTCCAACTGTTTTTCCTTATAATAGGATTTTGGAGTTCCGTCGTCAGTCTATATTCTATATATATAAAACAAAGACGTGTTAGTTACACCATTTTTAACTTGAGAACGGATGAACCGATTTTCATTATTTTTGTTTTGTTGGAATTCTGTTAGTCCGAAAAAGGATAATATCGATAAAACAATATTTTTAAAATCTAAAGAATAATCTAGAGGTTAGTAACAAAACTCAACTGATAGCGCCAGGTTGTCTATAAACGTAGAACGGTTGATGTGGCCTAAACAGAGCTACATTAATCCGGAGTAAGATTAGCAGTACTTATCTTACTTTACAAAGCCATTGTGATGTACAAAATATTAAGGCGAAATGAAATTCGTGGGGTCAGCTAGTAAAATTTAAATGGGACCATTCCGAAATAACCCATTACTTATAAAAATGTTCATGAAAGTCAATGTAAGAAATGGAAAATTTCCGAAAAATTTACATTCCGCAAAATTCACCCAGGAGTCCACTTTTTGTGTGTGTTTACACACAAAAATCTATTAAAATCGGTCCAAATTTTAGAGTTTTTGCGAAATTGAACAGCAATTGATTTTTATGTTAAATAGGTTATGGTTAAAGGACATATAATTTTGGACTTTTGACTCAGGTTTATTATACAGCTAGACCAACTAACTGCCTCGTCGGTCTATTAGTAACATATTTAAATATGGATGGATCACGAGGTCATGTACTCGATTCCCTGGTTGGGCTGAGAATTGTTGAGTAAAGGATTTTTCTGTCAAAAAAAATCTCAATAGTAACGAAATTGGTGGTTTCCACTACCCTGCTACGGATGCCACGGTTAGTCGTTGATCCCGGGTTTAAGCCCACCAGAAAATTTTAGAAAGTTGATCCATAACTTAAGTAGAGTAAGTGATGGATCAACTTTCAAAAATTTTCTGTATCCTACATTGGGACTTTGATAGGCTAATGATAATGCTTTTCATGACATGCAAAGTTATTAACCAGTTGGTGTGACTAGCCAATAGTTAAGTTTTATATAAAATACTGCAATTAATGTATCTTTTACAGATCGGTCCTCTTACGCAAGCTATACTTCGAAAAACCGTGTATTAATAAAGAAGTACTGAAATGTGCCATAAACAAATATACTAACAGTAAAATACCTGATGAAGATACTATAAACAATAAAATAACTGAACACGCAGAGGAAGAAAGAGTTTTACAAAATGTGGAAGTTGATAACTCTGCATGTATCGCAATATCAAGTAGAAACAATAACTTGGATGGTCAACAAAATTCTAAGGGAATTACAAGTCAACAAACAAGCCCAAGCTATGAAATAAAGAAAAATACTAGTGAAACTGCTGATAAAGTATTTATGTTTAAGGGTAACAGTAAACCAAACAATAATTTCGTCAATAACTCTAAAGAAGTCAACGAAGGAAGTATACAACTGATAGAAGATGTAGTAAGACTTGCACAAAACCAAAATAAGTTGAAGAGAAATAATTTTACTTTCGAAATAAATAATTTTAAAACAATTGAAAAAGATTTGATGCAATGGACTATAAATTCACTAACTAACTTAACGCAGAATGGATACTTTGAAGTAGTCAAAAAGAAATTGCATAATAAAGAATTACATACAAACGACCGAGAAGATAGTGATTTACATACGAATGATATTTCGCATGACATTACTGATAATTCTAGGAAATGGTATAGGCTTAGTGAAACATTTTTGAAGCAAGACGATGATCGAAACATTTCATTAAATAAAAGTGATGATAATACTAATAATAAAACGCGTAGCGTGAATGATGTAGAATCAGAACAATGTTTTAACGAAATTAAAGTGAAACTGGCAAATATTAAATTAAGTACAGATAAAGCAGAAGATGATATTAAAACGGAAACAGATTCTAGGAAAAATGGTGAGAGGGAATCGCAAAAATTTGACAATAAAGTTGAAAAACATTCCGAATTAGATAAATCTCAAGAAACTCTTGAAATTAAATCCTTAACAGATCAAATACAAGTAAATAATAATCAGTTAAATTACACTAAAGAAGTTTTAAGAAATAGTAGTAAAGATGGGAGAGGTGAATTTAAAGAATCACAAAAAACAGTTGAAAGTATTTCTACTTTAGATACTTTAGATTATGATAAAGATATGAATATAAATGACATTAAATATTTAAGTGTTTCGAGTAATGTAATTAAAGAAAATAGTAAACACTGTCATGACATTGTTATCATTGAAACTAATATTATAGAAACAGCAGAAGTACACAAAAAGATTCAAAATATAATCGAAAATATGAATTACGATAAAGGGTTTCTACCGCATTTTAATTACCATGGGGTTGTGGAAAGAGGTATAGTTTATAGTTGCCACAATAAAGACACTTTTCATTGGTTGAAAGGTGTTTTACGTGAATATAATATAAAAGATTACAAAAGTTTCACAAACGTCCATAAAATGAAGATAAATATAACAAGTTTTAATAGCGATCCGATGAAATTTCTCGAGTTATTGGAGGTTTATAATAAAGGTCTGAGTTGTCTGAATTGGAAGATAACATCCCAAAATTATATGCTTTTTTTGTTGGTAATAGTTGTGGAAATAGATGACCTTTCTTTTAAATATATTCGTGATAATAATTTTTCTTTATCCGTCGGTTACGGTTTTGCAAAATTTAGTATAGGATTATAGGGTATATACCTATAATCCTATACTAAATTGAGTAATGTTAGGGCATTTTTAAATTTGGCGATACTTGTCCTAGCAGACACGCGAAAGCGACACGGGTTTGAACTTGAAGTTTTCGATTCAACGGCGTGGTAGCAATAACAGAAAGAAGCCGAACTTTCAACAATCACGTCTATAGTCACGCGTGCGGTTCTGCTATTCTACAAAATATACCCCTACGCACTTCGTTGCCTGCCCTCGTTTTACTAAGATTGCCTACAAACTTCCTCAACAGTTGGTCTATCAATTACAAAAAAGATTATTCAAATCCAACTGACTTATAGTTTCAGAGATAAGCATTCAAACAAAAGAACAAACTGCAGCTTTATTATTATTAATGATAGTGTACGTTTTTTTTTTTTTAATTTGATTTACGAGTACGTATAATTAGGTATTTGATACTTTCAAGTAAGAGAGCGCACATGCATTACTGTTTAATTACGTAATTACTTCGTAATCGTGTAAAGTGTCTGCCAGTGAAAAGTCATACTTTATGTCTATGTAATAACGATTTCAACGTGCGTTTCTGCTTCGTTATGATGTATAACGATTCCGATATATCCACGACATTGGTATTGTGTTGGCCAATGAAAAAACATTCTTAGCTGTAGTCTGTATCTTATCATAATAAAGAAAGACACTTGTCTATGAGTGATATCTATAAGGTGAAGTTAAACTTTTCTTTCATAAAACTTGGTTAGCCTTAAACTAATTAAATCAAGTAAAACTTTTCTTTCATAAAACTTGGTTAGCCTTAAGCTTATTAAATCGTAGTTAGCTTTCACGCAAACAAGTAAACTTTGAGAAAATCTCATACTTGGCACCCAGAGGTTAATAAGGAATCGGAGCATTGTTGCTCGTAATAATATTTTATGGCAGTCCACGTTCGCTTAAATATCAGGATACAGTGTAATTTTTTAAGTTTATTTTTTTCAATGAAATACTGTGATAATTGGTTAATGTGTGTTTTTTAACGTTGCTGAAGAATAAATTAAACACAGTAAATCATAATGTATGTGTATTATTTTTTTTCGTCATTTTGTCAACGAACCAATTAATAAAGACAAACTAAGTTCGTTGTTTCATAGAAACTCGGGTGAGCTTAAGAACATTCTATGCTAATAGGAGCATGAGCAATGAGAGAATGTGTGAGGTCCCAAGTGCGATCCCTGACAGGGGCAATTTGACAATAACTTCCGAATATTCTCTTGTTCGGCCGTGGCTAGTTACCAGCCCACCGCAAAAGCAATTCAACTTTCCGGTATAATACCACGTAGAAACTGATTAGGCATATGGATTAAATATAACAACCATACCCTGAACATGTTAGCCCATTACTCTCTAGATCGTGAAACTTTATAAAAAGGTTACATTTGCTAATCAAAATAGTTCATAAGTAGATAAGGGAAGATATTGCCAGGTGGGTAGTAAATGACAAAGCATTCCTAGATATCCTAAATTATCCTAATTATTTTCTAAAGTTTTTGGAAAATATACTCCCATCCCAAGTGTTATTTTTGGTATGCGGATATGAAATAGTTTATATACTCATTGAACTTGTATTATTTTTATGTAATCTGTGCTTGGAGGCAGGCTGCTTGTCAGTTTTATTTCTGTATCTGTAGATTTTTTTTTTTTTTTTTTTTTTTTTTTTTTTTTTTTTAACCAAAAACGTTTTTTCGGCGGGAAACTTCGTACATGGCGGACGCGGTTTTTTCAAATTTTCCTTTGATTTTATTGTAAACTCGTCTTGAAAAGGATTTGGTGTTGTTTATATTGAACTGTAACTTGGCCTGTCAATTTGTGCACACGTGTTAGTGAGATTCCGGTGTAATTTCGGTGTTTTATGTGAATTTACACAGCAGCAGAAATAGTTGTCATTGGTGATATTCGTATAAATCTAACCGTATTTGGTGTTGGTTAAATATTTATTATGTGTCTGTAGTTATAGTGTTTCCAGTAAAATGGATCTAGATACACCTCCTGAGCCGCCCGACCCGGGGGCATCAGCCTCGTCTCGCAAACGACAAGGAGAGGATACCAACGTATATGCGGCCAAAAAAACTATAACTGATCCTACTCAGGTAAACCCATCCGTTCAAAGCCTTTACATACATCCTTCCTTCACCGAAGGCGCCAAGTCATACTCTGACGATGATAATGGGCCTTTTATCGTCCAAGTCTCACGGGAAGTGGAGGACCCATCCTCTGGAGCGTCATTACGGGCTATAAATTTCGGTCAATTCTTGCACAAACACAAAATTGGTTCAATTATCCACGACGGCGTCAAAAATATAGGCCGCAACAAAATTACTGTAGAGTTTACTTCTGCCCAAGCTGCCAACAACTTTCTGGTTAGTCCAGTTTTGAAGTTATGCAAATATAGAGCTATAATTCCCACATACAACATAACCAGAATGGGGCTGGTGAAAGGAGTTCCCGTGGACTGGTCGATGGACGAGCTTGTTGATTCGCTAGAGCTCCCGCCTGGCTGTGGTGAGGTTCTGAAATCAAGGCGACTGAACAGAAAATCTGTCACAGAGGGTGTCATCACTTGGGTGCCTACCCAATCTGTTGTCCTAACCTTCAGGGGGCAAATGCTTCCTGCTAAGGTATATTCATACCACACCTCACTGCCAGTTGAAACATATAAACTTCCAACAATACAGTGCCAGAACTGCTGCCGTTTTGGCCACATTAAAACAATCTGCAGATCTAAGCCCAGATGCTACAGATGTGCTCAGCCCCATACAGGTGACTCATGTTTGGTCATCAAGGAATTATCTACATGTTTACACTGCTCTGGTAGTCATTTTGCTACTGATAAAGACTGCCCAGAATTCTCCAGGCAGCAATCTATTAAAATGGTCATGTCTCAGAATAATAAATCTTACATTGAAGCATCATCTCAGTTTCCTCCTGTCCGCAGGTCCTATGCTGAGATAACAAAAGAAATGTTTACTCCTACTAATGTAACTTCCACCAAAACCTCCTACCGGCAAACAGTTTTCCGCTCTCCTCGTCCCCGAGCTCCTCTAGCAAAGGGCTACGATAAAAAAGCTGTTCAGACTATTGTCGGTGATTACTCCTCATCCCTTCCTAATGGATGCGCTCTCAACAACAATGTTGAGAACCCTCCCTCCCAAGGTAAAATGCTTGAGTTTATCTCCGAATTTCTACTTAGTATTGTCGCTCCATGTAGTGAAATTCCCTTACCGCCCAACGTTGCCAAAAACTTAAGCCAACTTTTTAAACTACTCCAAAATGGGCCCAATAACCCTGCTACAGTGGAACTGTAAAAGTTTACGTCCCAAGAAACATGAGTTAATCTCTCTGATTAACCTTCATAATCCCACCATTCTTGCCATCTCGGAGACATGGTTGAGGCCTGGTTCACGATTACGGGTGCCGGGCTTCTCTTGTTTGAGGGATGACAGGAGTGATGGGTATGCAGGCAGTGCTGTATTTCTACGGCACTCCCTCCCCTACACCCAAATCGCTCTTCCTTCCCACAGTCAACATATCAATGCTGTTGCTGTCCGTACCCTAGACATATCTTTTGTATCTCTGTATATTCCTCATCCCTCATCTTCTATTATTCCCGAATTACAAGCAATCTTGTCGTCCCTTCCCAGCCCTATCATAACCATGGGTGATTTTAACACTCACCACACGATGTGGGGGTGCCATGCTAGTGACGGGTTTTCTCCATTGCTGATTGATTTACTTGATGATGTCAGTCTTTGCATCCTCAATGACGGTTCTCCTACTCGAAGGGTATACCCCAATCAGAACCCTAAATCAGCGGTTGATCTCACCCTATGTTCGGCTAACCTAGCATCGCGCCTGACTTGGAACGTGCTACAGTCAACCTGTGGCAGTGATCATTTTCCTATAATTGTTACATTAAATAATAAATCCTTACCTACCCCTAACTATGATCCCCTTTTAAAGTATAAACTTAAAAAAGCAAATTGGGAAGATTATGCCCTATCCGTTGATTGCATTGTAGACACTCTGCCCGATTTGGAAAGTGATGGAAACATTCTGGTATGCTATGATCTCTTTTTAAAATCTCTTATATCTTCGGCCGATTCCCATATTCCAAAAAAACACCCTGTGAAAAATCCGCTGCTTTCCTCTCCTTGGTGGGATGATGAATGCAGCGATTTATTTGGTAAAAGATCTGCTGCAGAAGAATTATACTCAGCCTGCATGACTCAGGATAACTTTAATAGTTACCAAAAACTAGATGCTAAAATTAAAAGATTAGTCTTCAAAAAGAAAAGAGCAAGTTGGACGCAGTTCTGTGAATCGCTTAGCCCTCGTTCACCCTCCACCATTGTGTGGGAAAATATGAGGAGATTCCGTCGCTCCCTGAGCCACGTTGATCCTTCCTCTAATAATCCTTCTGACTGGCTTAACAACTTTGCAGACAAATTAGCTCCACCTTATGTTCCCTATGTGGACTCATTTCTAACTACTACGCCAGCTCCAGCTACGGATGAAATGGATGCCCCCTTTTCCTTTTCTGAGCTTCAAATTGCTCTCAATGGTCTAAAAGATACAGCTCCAGGGGAAGATGGCGTTCCATATTCTTTCCTGGCTAACTTAAATGACAAAGCTAAAATTTATTACCTTAAAATAATCAATAAATGTTTGGAAACTGGTTCTATCCCAAACTCCTGGAAATCTCAAATTGTTATTCCTATCCTTAAACCTTATAAAAATCCCCTTAATTCAAATTCATATAGACCCATAGCTTTGTCATCTACTTTAGCTAAAGTTACAGAACATCTCCTTAAAAACCGACTGGAATGGTTAATGGAAAGTAGAAATATTCTCCCCTCCTCCCAATTTGGGTTTCGGAAGGGTATGAGTACAACAGACAGTCTCAGTGTATTAACAACAGATATTAGATTAGCCTTTACAAAAGGAGAGTACCTTGTGGGTGCTTTTCTTGATATTGCTTCTGCATATGATAATGTCCTACTTCCGGTGCTCAGGCAGAAACTACTTAAGCTGAGTGTTCCCTCGAGGATGGTTCATTTCATATGTAATCTGCTGTTTTGCAGATATGTTCTGGTAAAGCATCAGAATAATTCTCTTCCCCCCAGATTAATCTGGAAAGGCCTCCCTCAAGGCTCTGTTCTCAGTCCTCTGCTCTATAGCATATATACCCACGACCTCGAATTGTCTGTTTCTAGTTTTTGTACCATTTTACAATATGCTGATGATATTGTCCTCTATAACAGCTCAGGCAGTATAGAGGAAGTATCCTGTCGTATCAATTCTGCTTTGTATTATCTAGGCCAGTGGCTGTCTGACCATGGCTTGTCCCTATCAGTGGGCAAATGTCAGGCAGTGGTATTTACAAGGAAGAGATACCTCCCGAACCTCAACATCTCATTTGAAGGTCAAGCAATCAACCTTGCAGTTAAAGCTAAATTTTTAGGTGTTTATTTAGACACACGACTGAATGGAATTGCTCATTCTGAACACATTATCAAAAAATGTGAAAAAGGCATCAATGTACTACGAGCAATAGCGGGAGTTTGGTGGGGTGCTCACCCCTATACTTTAAAATTATTATATAATGCCTTAGTACGTAGCCACATGGATTACTGTATGTTTGTTTTAGAGCCTTTTAATAAATCAGCTGCTGAAAAGTTAAATAAAATTCAGTATAGATGCCTTAGAATTATTCTAGGTGCAATGAAATCCTCCCCCACTAATGCTTTGCAGGTAGAATGCGTTGACCCTCCTCTATCCATCCGTCGACAATATCTATGTGACCGCTTTATCAGCAAGATGTTACAGCTGTCATCCCATCCTCTTTGGCACCGACTAAGCCAACTATCACACGCACCTTGCTCCCGTAACTCGTCTTCCTACTTGCTAGATAGTTTCCTAAAGTATACCAGCCTTCCTAATCCCCTGACATCTTTCACAATCAACCCACTATATTCAACCCCATTTAAAGCATTAATATACAACCCTTCCATCATCACAGATCTAGGTCTGAGTAAAGGATCCCCAGATACCAATATCAAACTACAAAAGCATATTAGTCAAAATTGGTCAAATCATCTTATTTTATATACTGATGCTTCAAAGCTGTCTCCAGAAGGTTGTGTTGGTGCTGCATGTTGGGTTCCTGTTTACAGAATTGTTTTAAAATTTAAATGCCCTCCCGAGTCTTCTGTGTTTACCGGAGAGGCCATTGCTCTTTTGGAAGCAATCCTGTTTGCACTGTCCCATAACGTACAACAGACGGTTATTCTGACTGACTCTTTAAGCTGTTTAATGTCTATTAAAGAAAACCCCTTTCGCAGCAAATCACGATTTCCCATTATCTTAAAAATCCGGAAGGCTCTGCTCTCTTGCAATCAAAAAGGACTATTCATCTTACTGGTTTGGATTCCAAGCCACTCAGGTATTCCAGGAAACGAGACTGCTGACTCATGTGCCAAAACAGCTGTTGAGTCAGGTTCTCTAGATCATTTTAAAAATTCATCGCAGGACCTATGTACTCTTGCCAAAACATATATGGAAACAGCCTGGAAAATTTTTTGGAATGATTCCAAATTGGTTAAGGGTAAGTTTTACGCTACCATCCAACAAAACATACCAAGACAACCCTGGTTTTGTCACTCTCGGAGTACAAATCGCTGGACTTCATCCACAATTTCCCGATTGCGTCTTGGTCATGCTAGCACACCTGTACATCTGGCCAAACTCCGGATAAGGGACAACTCCATCTGTGAGTGTGGCTTGGATGAGGGCACTATAACTCATATTATTTTTAACTGTCCCAAACTTACCTATCCCCTCTATGACGTTCTTCCTCCCAAAGTCCCCCGTCCTTTGAGTGTTAAATGTTTTTTAATGTTTGTTTTCAGTCCTTATTGTAGATTTTTATGTAAATATATAGTAAGTAATAAAATTAAAGTATAATGTACAAAAAATATCCGTGTTAGATATATATGCATGTGTTGTCTGTGCTGCCTTAGGTTAAAGAGCTAACTAGCTAATAACAACTATTTCTTGGTACAAATTCAAAATTAACTTTTCATTAGTTTCACCGATCAATCTCCTTCGTGCCTTCTTCATCTACAAGACACTGGCGAAGTACCTTGTGCCCAGTTGGCACAGACAAAAGCCATAAACAAGAATTGAATTGAATTAACCAAAAACAGCAAACAATAGAATTATATTATTTATCAATGCAAAGACGTACAAAATTTCGCTAAACCTTTAAATAAGCCATAAATATGTCTTTTGACGTGAGCTGGGATGTCAGTAAATATCGAGAAGAGCACGAAAGCGAAGAACATTGGTTATTGCGGAAAGCTTTTATGGAACGGTGGAAAAATGACTATTCTGAAGAGAGATTGGTCTGTTTGGCGAGAGTGTTCTTCAATATCGAGTTTATGGGCTGCAGATACCCTACGGAGATCATGCAGGAGGTTGCTAGGCTATCACAAGACGTAAGTTTAAAACCTTTTCAAAATGGGTGAATTTAACGTCATAGCTTTTCGTATTTTCATTTATAGTATAACACTGTAAAAAGATAGAGATACAGAACAGTACAGTTGTTCGGCGCCTTACATCTCGTGATATACCCCTACATTGCTATAGCAGTTATACCCTCTTGACTGCTCTTTCTAGTATGCTCCGTGGCTGTAGGCAGTGTGATGATCGGGGCGTATCTCAAAAATTCATAAATCTTGAAAGGTTACTAAAGGCTAAGTTCTAAACCTAGTTGAACTTGAAATAGTTCTACAACTGCTCTTAATGTTTCACACAGACTGCACTGAAAACAATCTTACGCATTGTCAAAGTTGTGCCTTATTTGAATGACCTAAGACCCAGAGCAAAATTAAAACATGCTCTGCTCTCTTCTCCAATTTTTGATCTTTCTTATTACAGGTGGCCCAGCAATACCGAAAACTGAGGAAATCTAAACTCCAAAGAACTTTCGTATCAGCATCCGATGCAGCAGAGGACAGGGCAAAGGGTGTAAAACGTTCAGGTGGAGTCATTATAGATAGTCCAGCTCCAAAATCAACAAAAATAAACTTTGTGCCTCAAGGACATAGTGTTACAAATGAGATTACAACAAATGTCACAAACATATCTGATGATGAGACAAATGAAAATGATGATTTACCAAATGTATGTAATGATAGGGCTTAAAATATATTTGTAACAAAATCTTGTCAGATAAGAGCTTCTGTATAGACTTGTTAACTAGTCTAGTTGTTATTATGTATGATTTTATTGTGCATAAAGAATGCAAGCCATACGAAACTGCTCCAGGCTATTGCAACTATTCAGTATTGATATGCATTATTGCAAACTTGCTGTACACTTGGTTTTTATTGCCCTTTAAATTTGTGGTTGTTAAAACCTTTTAACCCTTTAATCCTTTAACAATATGTTTAAATAGAGATTTATGAGTGCTATTTTATTGCAGGCATATCCTATACAGAATAAAACAAAAATATGCAATGAAAAACTAAATGACAGTAACAATGAACCAAAATCGAATCACAAAGACAGTCTCAACAAGACAGGGATGATACAAAGCTTAGATCCTAATGATTATTTCAAGGAGATGCTAAACATGAAATGTTTGGATATAAGAAGTTTTACAGACAGGTTGTTCAATTCAACTTTTGGAAGAATGGTTTTGCTGATACGGCCCTGGAGTTCTAAATTTGGAAACATTCAAAGTGAGTTAATACAGATCACTCGGATTGCTGCAATGTTTTATTTTTTATTCCACTCAAAGTTAGCAGGCTACAGCCTGTACTCTTTGCATTCTGGAAGTCCTGTGCCATGTAGTTGGTTGACAATGATGATGTTCTTGATGATGATAGACAGATACTTAATTTTTGTTCCAGGCAGTTGTCAAGTGTGTCACATACCGATAACAAGTACATATGAAAATAACTGTTTCTCGCTGATCATAAATGAGTGTCTAGTAGCACAGGCCACTGGATCAAGCAAACCCGAGGCACGGAGTGCAGTTGAGGCCATGGCGTGGAATGTATGTATGTACTCTATCTACTTGGTAAATTATACTGGAGTTATATATTCCATGGGAAATGTTGGTTAGCTTGTTTTCCAGAAAAGCAATTAGTGCCTCAAAGTTTTATCTCCATCACATGTATATGAACGTTTCTTGTGAGTTGATTGAATTACAACCACTAAATTATGCCACAGCTCTGTGTCTCGTTGTTTTATGGTAGATTAGGGACTGGAAACTAAGATTGTGAAGTTGCTAAGCACACTTACTGAAATATATCCTTACTTCCTATGTGTGTGTCTGTAAGTTTGTTTGTTACATATGATCCGCTCAACAACTGCACCAATCTTTATGAAATTCACACATTGAAATTCAAAATTCTAATTAAAAATTTTTTTTATTCATGTTGGCCTCTTGGAGATGGACAAAGACCTTCTTATCCTGGAACAGCACCAGAGTTATGTTCCCTGGGGATTTAAATTAAAGCCTTTATTACTTATGCACGGTTGTCGGGCTGAATTGATTTTGTAAGATCTCAAAAAAATACTTATTATTCCAATAGAACTAAAATTAAGAGTAACAGCTTAGTTATCTATAAAGTAAGCTATATTGATTGTTTGTATTTCAGAGGTTAAAAGGAGAATTAGTGAGCGTACTCATAAAGGAGCAGTGGATTGCCCAAGGGGACAGGATATCTGTTAACGATGTTTCGGGTAAGACATGAGTGCTTAGTGTGAGATTTTCTACCTATTTTATCGCGTGAAAGTTGACTACTACGATTTGTATGAAATCTCAAGAGTGACATCTAGTGCGCGGACGATTTACGCAGGTTTATCACCTCACCAACGAAGTCGTGCCGCCAAGCGATTTACCGTTCCGGTTCGATACAGCGTATGACAGGCGTATGTCAAACATATACCCCAAATCAGTATTCGGGGTATATGTTTGATATAACTGCCTGGTTAGCCTGTTACCATCTTAGATTTAACCATCACATTTATTTTCAGGCAAAAAACCAGAATTTGGTACGCCTGTGGATAATAGTGTGGCCACGAAGTAAGTATTATTATTATTTATTTATTTTTATTACACAAACTACTAAAATTATTATTCTTCGCATCCTGAAACTCACATGAGTTTATTTGGACGCTGCACATTCCTCTAAAATCTCATAAGTTTAAATATATACAATAGAATGAAGTATGAAGTCCATATCTATATTCTATACCAATACCAGCTGTTGCCCGCGATTTTCGTCCCCCTCTATCACGGTTTTTTACAAACCCGTAAGATAAAAAGTAGCCTATGTTACTCTCCATTCTCTCAACTTACTCTATGCCAAAAAAAAAAGTTGACTAGTTGCTTGCTAGTTAGGGCGAGAAGGAAAAACAAACAGACAACCTTTGGCATTTATAATATTAGTAAGGATTATAAACAGTAAAGATTATTTTACCAATAGAAGGCTGTTTTATTTGCTATATTGTTTAATTTCTGTAACTAAGTATAAGATTTCAGCCTGAAACAATGGTAAAACAAAAAAGGTTTGCGACCCGCCTGCCGATGCCGATCTTTAGTAGATTTTAATAGAAGTTCGCGAAAGTACCTAATAGATATCGATTATAAAACAAGCCATAGTGGCTTTTTATGTCGTCGTTGTTGTTGTCGTTTTTTACGCATGTGCTAAAAAAATATAGATATGGAAGGCCAAGGTATTCAGATATTCACTTCAATACCCACAATGTTCAGGATGGCACTTAGATCTTTCATTAATTAACAGTATTATTGAAGCTAAATACCTAGTTTCTTAGCAGTAATTATTTATTATAATGACTACTATTCTTCCTTACTATTAAAGTATTCATTTTATAAAAGACATCTTTAAAGCCCACAAACCTGCTTTAGAGCAGTGTTGTGAGTCTGTACTCTATAAACCTGACTTCCCAAGGAGTGAAATAAATCAACTGGACTGACTCTAATACTGCTTCTCTATAATTCATATTACTTGTTACCTTCAAATGACTCTACTACCAGTTCGGAATGCTGTCTTCGGCAGAGAAGACCACTGGCAAGAAACTTTACCGTTGCTCTTTTATTCAATCAATTAAAACAAGACTTATAAACACAATTACAACATTGTCATATGTTATAAGGCTCGGCTCTTTTATACAAGACATATAAGACAGGTCAAACATGACTACTATGATCACTTATAACATCAGGACTTTTGGAACAAGTTATTTGTATAGAGCATTCTCTGCTACATAAACTGTGTGTGTAAAATAATGCTAGGGCTCCATATATGATACCAATAAATAACCCAAAGGATGAGATATACTTATCTGATGCAACATCAGGTACAACCATAGTACCAACAACTTTTATATACGACTCTTGTTCCGCCACAACAATATTTTGCTACGTTTATTGTTTCCATTATAAATCATCTATTCACAATTTGTAACGTTCTATCCACAATACTTTACTTAATATCCTTTTCTCATTTCATTACTTTAAATCCGTCCTAACTTTTCTTTCCCGCCAAGCTATCTTGTCAAACTCGCGTCTCCCGCCATAGATCCTATACTTTTATTTGACAGTCTACTAAAGTCCATTATTCTATTTTCAATACATTATCAATGAGTATACAAACTATGATTTGTTGATATATTTAATATAATCATCGGGTTTATCATAGATAAAGTGCTGTAATTCCCTATTTCCTAACACATGCATGTCGTAAATAATGATTCACGAGAAGTATATTTGTATTTTTAGGCATAAAATATTGATCCTTGGAAAAATGAGTCAGTCAGTAATAATATATTAAAACAGGTAATAAAACAGGTAATATAGTTATCGTATTTTTATGTGACCAAATAGCATGTTGTATAGGTGTATCTACATAATGTGTTAATAATAAACTGAATCTTTTTGAAGGATCAATAGTAGTATAGTATAATACTTTTACAGCATGTTCGCTTAGTTTAGGAGAAAATGAAACATTAATATTACGGGACGTACGGGAAGTTTACTGAAGGCTGTATGGTATGGTATATTATGATGAACGGCTAGCGCACAATCAGCATGACGCAAGGACAGAGGGCGGCGGAGACCTAGTAATACTAATTTTATTAGTATTAATAAATAAAAACCTTGTTTTTTCTTATAAATTATTAGTGTTTTTTTTTTTAAGCATTCTTAAGAATTTAAAAAAATAAATGAAAATCAATAAATCATAGAATATAACTATATTTGAGCTAAAAATAGTTGACAAGTAAAGTCAATAAACAAAATATGCTTAAAAAAGCTTTCCGTATTCTATAGGAACCACGTACGTAATAAAAAAGTACGCTGTGACAAATATAAGATCAGCTCAAGTGTTTCATCGAAAAATGAAAGGGAAGCATAAAGATTATCCTTGATAATATTGAACCAGTAATTCAAACACGTTAACACGCCTTGAATCTTATTGTATATATAATACACTTTATATCTTCCAGAATGATGAAACTCATGGGTTGGAAGGGAGGTGGATTGGGTGTGGATTCCCAAGGCATTGCCGAGCCTATCAAGCCACATCTGCAAATGGTAAGTTATCTGTCTGTAGGACCTTTGTAGGGGTTTATAAACTCTGCCTATGTCGCCTCTATCAAGGGACTCCCTGCAATTCGTAAGACGTTGCCTGTGCACCTAATAGCTACGATCTACAAACGCTGCATTTACGGTCGTGACTACAGTACTTTGGGACTCGAGAATCCATTATCACTTTAGCATCTCGACTCGCTGAGTGACCTTGAGCTTTGGTTATCAGACTTATGAGTGACCCGCTACCGGCCACAGATCTCTTTTATAGGAAAAAGGTTATGGCTATAAGCTTAGTATGATTCCATTCAAATTTGGTGAATATTTGAAGATCATCTTCTTTAGTTGCCTCTCCAACTAGTGAAGGTTGACCGTCATTTTTATACTTTGCCTTTTCTCTCGTGAGAGACAGCTGGGCGGTACTCGCGATCCCAGTCCACTCTTCCTCCAACCAAGACTTTCTCTTGCGATCGATGCGTCTCTTTTCAGCAACTTTTCCCATCATTATCATTTGCAGTAGCCTGTATCTGTCATTCCGAAGCACATGCCCTAGAAAAGTGACTTTTTTCTTTTTGACAGACTTCCAAAGTTCGCGCTGACAACCAACTGTGATGATCATATTTAGATAAAAAACTAAATCAATGTATAACAAATAACGTGCGATTGCAACGGGCTTCAAACTTGAGATACTATACTAATGTAACTTATTATATTAATAAGCTTAACTTAGGAGCAAAGTTAATCTGTCAATTTCGGTTTGACTTTTTGCCCTTCATATAAAAAACACAAATTAGAACTCACTTAACGAGCCATGGGCTATGCTCGAAGTTTCCCTGAAGGGTTAAATTAGAAACGAAGAGATCCGTTGGAGAACCAAACAAAATTCAAATTCAAAATCTCGTTTTTATGGTTGTTATCACCATCTCACAGTCTAGTTAATGTTGAGCTATGAAGTGGTATTCTTGTGGCGGACTGGTTCATGCCGCAAGCGACATCGAGCCAGTACCGCTGACGTACCATATTATTAATGCATAGTTGCATATAGTCCCCACAGTCTACATGATAACTTAAAGCCTACTGACTTTCATAGTCAATCATCATCATCATCGTGCAATCATCATTCAGTCATCAATAGCCTATAACAGTCCACTACAGAACTGAACTTAAGGTCTCTAAACCTAACCTAACGGAAGGGTTTTTTCATGATCACAACGCGGGGCACATGGGTTGGTGACCACAGTAGATGGTAGCAGGGGCATGGAGGGTGCTGCGGTCCGTTCTCCGGTATATTTCCATAGTCGTGTCGTTCGACACCCCCGGGAAGTGGAGGGTGACAACTATATTGTAATTAGCAGTCACCACACTGTACCATCATAGTAAACTATATTGGACTGTCGATTTCCTGCTTTCTGAGTGTGGGTTTGAGAGACAACTGGAAAATGTTTGTTTGTTGAACATGAATGTTTTTCAGTGTCTGAACCTTTACATTTATGTTATAAGAATTTATGTATTTTATTCATAAAAATATTAATCAGTCATCTTAGGTACACAAGCTACGCTTACTTTGGGGCTAGATGGCGATATGTGTATTGTCGTATAATAAAAAAATATATATGCGAGTATAACAAAATAGAAGTCGGTATTTTTTGTTATAGTAGTCTTGTTTTCTTAGGTAAACCGCGCTGGTCTTGGAAGCAACACGACCGACATCCGTCAACTGCGCAGAGCAGGATTCGAGCTGATGCGGCGATACATTGCTTCCGACACCTTCGACGTAGACCTCGTATTCAGCGCTGACTTCAACAAGGAGGAGCGCGCTGTCATGCACCATTGCGCGCAGAAGACTGGCTTGGCCTCCAAGAGCTATGGCGCTGACGTGGACAGGTGAAGATTACTAGGGTCACAGGAAACAAGTGACACAGTAAAAAGATTGGCCTACGTTGCAAAGACCTCCTTAGTTGCATGCTCTCCTGGTACATTGCTGGCAGCTCGTTTTATATTGAATTCCATAAAAATACTGTTGTGGGTTCCTCTCCCCCTAATGGGAGTTATGGTGCCAGCTCCACAGCAGAATCTGAGCCAATAAGGATATAATATATGCAATTCTGACTCCTTCGACACAGAATTAATGTTCGGAACTATTTTAGAAAAGAAATGCGCGCTTTTTGGCAATGATATGGACAGGTGAGGTAAGGAATACTAGAGCCACAAGAACCACTAAGAGATTTACAGGAAATTTGTTGCTAACTTCTTTAGTTCAGTCTGGTTTAACCCATAAGCGTAATGGCGCAGGCGTGGATTATCACAGTAACTAGTAAAAGATTGGTAACTTGGTAACTTAGCACTGAACTGCATAAAGCCTTAGTTTTATTGTCTCAAATTATATTACTAAGTTACAGATAGCACGATCATACTTGGCCGGCCTCAAGTTGCCTCGGATACGTTCCCTACTGTATAAAATGTCGCCATTGAAGTCTTAAAACTAGTTATTCTATAGAAATACGGCACCGAACGTTGGTTGTAAACTTTCCTTTTTTTAATTTCTATAATTCCTAAATTCTTCTTTTGTATTTCCTACAATTTTAGGTTTTCGGGATTCTAGTAGAGAAATATGGATTCCATTCAGCGAACGAAAAAAAAAAATTGGAGCATAAATAGTCTAAGAAAATAAAGCGTCGAGTGGCTTATGAAGTGTGCTCCGCATGCTTTTAGTTCGCTTGTCACAATGCTGACAGATTCAATGCCGACCAATCACGGCTGGTCCATGTAGACGTACAGTAGAACCAATCATGTATGCAATTCAATTCATGGTGCGTGCACCTAGACTTGTAGGATGCATACCCATTTCAAATGACAATTTGTTAATAAGTTAAAGAGGGCGACTTCTAAGTTTTTTCGTTCGCTTGTTCCAGTAGATAAGAACACTCATATTTTACTTAGAAATACTGTGGATTATTCTCTCAGAGATATGGGAGATCACTAAAAATTGCCAACTCTTTAGAAATTAATCTGTTCAGCCACTACACATTTAGTATATTATTAAATTGCATCAGAATGAAGTTGTGGAACTATTATTGGTTTTTTTTAGATTTCTCGTGGTGAAGAAAAAATTGGATCCATTTTCGCTGGTCCGTGCCATTGTAGAAAAAGGCGGCAATACAACGAAGTACCAAGTATTTTTACCGACATCGCTACGAGAAAATAGAAAATGATTTTATGTTAATATTTTTAAAATAAAAATAGTTAGAAAATAAACATATATTTTAGAGACTTGTATTTTATTGGTACACCCTTACGCCCGAAACTAATATAATCAATCTAATCCAAAAAGGAAATTAAATTTAATCAAAATAGTTCCTACCTGAAAGTAAAATATATTTAATGGTAATCGTTGACGGCCGATTGGCGCAGTGAGCAGCGACCCGCTTTTCTGAGTCTAAGGCTGTGGACTCTATTCCCTCATCTGGAAAATGTTTTTGTGATGGACATGAATATTTTTCAGTGTCTGAGTTTTCATCTGTATATTAAGTATTTATTTATATTATTCACAGATATTTGTCAGTTATCTTAGTACTAAGACAAGCTACGCATACTTAAAGGCTAGATGGCGATTTGTGTATTGTCGTAATATATTCATTTATTAAATGTTTAAAAGTGTATTTTACATCGTCTAACATTTTTAATTACTCACCAACATCAACAACAACGACCTCCCTGGCACAGTGGTGAGCGCTGTGGTCTGATTAAGGAGGTTGATCTCCGACGGGGAAACTTTGAGAGTTTGTAATTTGTAGTCTATTTCTTCCCGGTCTAGTGCTAGGCTGTGGCCGTGGCTAGTTACCACCCTACAGTCAAAGACGTGCCACCAAGCGTTCCGGTACGATACCACTTTGAAACCCTTTTGCGATATCCTAAAACGACCTAACTGGTTAGCCCGCTACCATCTCACACTCCACCATGGAACTTACCACCAAGTGAGATTTCAGTCAAGGGCTAACATCTAGTCGAATAAAAAAAAACTAGGAACGTGTTTATTCACAGATGGTTACATGAAGAAGAATAATAATACAACTGAATTCTGCGTCTATTTGCTTTTTCTTAGGGAGTCTTAGTACAAACCCCAAAACAAAAATTTTAACTAGTAAAGCAAGTTTCGAATCACTAACTCCCTGAATCGTAATCGAATTCGCTAACCACTAGGTCATTCTGAAATACAAGATAAAATCTTTAACCTACCGCCATGTTGATAAAAATCTAAAACGCTATTAGTATTCTAAAAGGCCTCATACGGGCTTGATATCATCAAATCTTTATCATCCATAAGGGTTCAATAAGCAATATAAAAACACACGCTTTTTGGATTAAGCCACAGTATTGCCACAGTCACCTAGTAATAAAGTTGTATTTAAAGAAAATTAAAAGATAACAATGGTTTTTAAATCGGCCCACGTCCTAGGCGCATTCTGCCTAATCTACGTTTTAATTGTAGTCGAAAGTTCGTTTATAAAACCAAATAATGTTCCAAGAGTTGGTCGCAGTAGTGAGAGCGATCCTTTCGACCAAGGTTTGATGGGATATGTTATAAAAACTATTCCGAGTAAAACTATACCGAGGATGGGCCGAAGGAATTTTGATTCTGTAAGTATTTGTTTTTTTAAAGTAGGCACTACATTAGGTAGTAAGTGCCCCATCCCACTGGGAGCAATTAACAATTAATAAGCAATTATTCCACTACGAGTTAGCCCTTGAACGTCACATCTAATGGTAATTCGTGATGCAGCCTAATATAGTAGCGGTCTATCGTGTTAAAGGTATGTCAGTTATAAGCCCTACACGTAATTGGTTTCTACGCGACATAATACCGGAACGCGATATTGCTTAGCGGCACCTCTTTGTCGTTTTTTTCCGCCGAACCCGGGCATCTCATCAGACCACAGCGCTCACAACTGTGCCAAGGAAATCGACAACAGTCGTTGGTCAACCAGTTGCGTCGCGGCTGCACATCTGTCGACTAGGATGGGGCAGGTGTCATTTTACTCCCCGGCGAAAGGTCCACATCTTAACAACTCTCCTAGCATTGGCACTTAGGTGCAAATAATATCCAAATAATAAACGGGGGTAAACTTCTTCTATCCCCAGCGCTAAGGTATCAAATAAAAAGGGAATTTATTCACATAAAATATTAACTCGTATTGTTAATGGTTTGTTTGCTTGTCCTTCTTTCACGCCCTAAGTACCTAAAGCAACCAATCCCTAACTTAAAAACCAAGTAAATAGAAAGGTAGGAGTTTTTTTTCCTGTGATAAAAACGGTTCACAAGGGATGTGTAAAAATATGTAAAAGCGCGAATGAAGCTATAGCTAGTGCAAAATATATAAAGTATTTTTTTTTAAGGTAAACCGCTACGATATTCCAAAGTTATATCAAGAGTCTGAAGAGAATTTAAAGTTTTTAAACGGTAAGATATTTTGAATGAAGAACGAACTTTTCGGAGTTCTGTGCGTTTTTTATTTAATAAATTTATAATATCACTTGCTGTAGCGGAGAAGGAAAACATTGTAAAGAAATCTGCATGCCGGAGAGTGTCTATCTCAAAGGTGTGTGAAGTCTACAAATCCGCACTTGGCCAGCGTGGTCGACTATGCCCTAAACCCTCCTCATTCTGAGAGGAGACCCGTACCCTGTAGTGGGCCGGTAATGGGTTGATCATGATGATGATGATAATATAACGAACATGTGGCCTTGGGTTCTATTCCGAGGTCAGAATCGATGCAATACGGCCGAAGAAATTTTGGTTTCCGATCATGTCATAAGTGGCGATGGTTGTAGATGTGTCAATGGAGCAACTCGCGTTCGAACCCCGTTTCGGGCGGACGGGTAATGCCCGTTTTCCCTAAACATACGAATCGCCTTATTCGGATGCCCAGGGATTTAGGTGATTTTTAGCGAAAAAATCGTCTTATGGGATGTCTATCGAATTTAGGCGATACCTAAAGTTCCGACACCGATTCGGCGGATCGTAAAGTTTTAGGGACTCGTAAACTGACACTTTACAGATAAAAAAAAAATATGTTCGGTTAAAAATATGATAATACAAACCCAGTGATGGTGAAAATCGGTTGGTGAAAGGTAAAGGCATTAATCATTATTAACCATTAATCTTTTAGCAACTCTACAGGCCAATAAAAATGATATGTTTTTTATTTTTCTAACAAGATCTCAGTAGGTATCGAATAGAAAGATAACCTCACAGAAGCACTCCATGCCCAGCTGTGCTTACACTTTATGAAATTAATAAAAATACTTTACTTTGCAGATGAAGATATTTCCCGACTGACACAAGAGCAGGAGAATTCTTATGGAAGTCGATAAGATTTCAAAGACAATTACGAAATTCTGCTTATTTACCCTTATTGATACCCGGACAGTTGTTTAATGCTTATGTTCAGTCTAGTCATTGTGTTTTTGTTTCAATTTTGAGAATAAATACTTTCGCACGCTATTTTTGTATTTTCTGTATAAGTAACAGTACCTACCTACCTTCCTATCCAACTGGCTTCTGTCTGTCTTCGTAAGCGTTGGGCTAGAATCCAGAGCTGTAAACAAGTTAATAAAAAAAATGCATCAAGAGAATAACTTTTTTTTTTCTTTCATAAAAGATTGTTGTGGTACCTACTTGTGGAAACTTCTCGGCAGGTCTGCGGGGTGCGGGCCTCGAGGCCTTACCCGGGTGTTGGTCTTCAACCCTAGAAAGATAACCTAAGTCGCAGAGACGTCGCGCAGGCAACTTATTGATGATATACCTACCTAAGTATCCTTTTTCCGACGCGAGTTTTTAACAGTCAACTTAGTCGTCGATCTACTCTTACGTGGATTGGTGGTTTCCGTGCGATAGTTTCAATTGGTTTGCTGTAACTTTTGAGCTTTCTGCAGTTATGAAATTTGAGTAATGTAAATGTATAATTAACATTACTCAAATTTCATAAATAACTATTAATACATTTTTGTTTGTTTTTCGGAACTATTTGATACGTTACTATAATACTGTTAATAAATACGTTAGTTAGGAAACTACACCACTATGGAATTCAGGGTGTAGCTCTAGACTTAATGAGTAACTATCTACGCGATAGAATTCAGAAAGTCGACGTGAATGGAAAACGGTCTAATGGATCAGTTATGAAAATAGGTGTCCCACAGGGGTCTATATTAGGACCATTTCTGTCCCTTATTTACATTAATGACCTTCCTTACCTTGCCAAGGATAAACACGGGATAGTTCTGTTTGCCGATGATACATCACTGACTTTTAAAATAAATCGACGTGAACTAGCTTTTGACGACGTAAACAACTCTCTCGCTAAAGTGGTACAGTGGTTTGAAGCTAATAATTTGGTTCTTAACGGAAAAAAAACCAAGTGTATAAAATTCACTTTACCTAATGTTAAACACGTGAAAACCACTGTACTACTTAATAATGAGGAACTGAAACTGGAGGATACGACAGTTTTTCTAGGAATAACGTTAGATTCTAAACTTCAATGGGGCCCTCATGTAAATAATTTATCGAACAGGCTTAGTTCTGCTGCCTATGCGGTAAAGAAGATACGCCATATGACCGACGTAGAAACTGCTAGACTGGTATATTTTAGTTACTTTCACAGCATTATGTCATATGGAATTTTACTTTGGGGTAATGCTGCTGATATTAGCACTATTTTCGTGCTGCAGAAGAGGGCTGTTCGTTCTATCTACAAAATGGGTCCGAGAGAGTCATTGAGAGATAAATTTAAAGATTTTAAAATAATGACAGTGTAAAGTCAGTACATATTTGAAAATTTAATGTACGTCCATAAAAACATTTCTAAATTTAAGAAAAAATGTGACTGCAATAATTTAAACATTAGAAGTAAGAATAAACTTACAGTGCAATATACTAGGTTACATAAAATTCATAATTCGTTTAAAGGAAATTGCATACAATTCTACAATAAACTACCAATTGACATCTTGGAGATGTCTCTTAAAAAGTTCAAAGTTTGTATTAAACGTAAGCTTATAGAAAAGTCCTATTATAGTATAAAGGACTACGTAAACGATAAAAAAGCTTGGGTGTAAATTATTGCTCTAACCAGGTTGCTCTTCTAATAATTTAAAATTTCATTGTGAGATGGCGATAACAAAAAAAAAAAAAAAACACCCGGCTAAGTTTGTTGTGGGCTTCTTCTTAGACCGGGACGCGTTTGGAACCCTCGTAGCTTTAGTTTTAAGTTTACGAATGTGGTTATCGCCATCATCTCACTACCGTGTAATTCTTATGTACGCATCAAAAGTGCCACCTGTGGGCCTACTTGAATAAAGATATTTTTGACTTTGACTTTGACTTTGACTTTGAACTGCTTCAGACGGAGGAATTAAGACGCTATAAACTTTATAGCGTCTTAATTCCTCCGTAAAGACTTTATAGTATAAAGTCTTTATAAACCAATACGTAAACGAGTAAAATAAAGTTCATAGTATAACAAAACTAAAAGCAAGCAAAAACGAAAGCAAAAACAAAAACTAACACGAAAACGAAAGACAAAATCATGTCCCAAAATTGAACCCACCAGGAGATCACGGCTACAGCTATTGATTGATTACATACAGTTAATAATATTGTAACGTAAACCAAAACGATAGGCTATCTTTTTAGAGTTATTATTAAGTTTACAAACCTGAAATTTAGATAATACGTTACTTTCAAAGCATAGGAATCATAAAATATTGTATCCAAATTAACCCTAAAAAGGGGTCGGCAATTTGTTTGAAAGTCGCATGTTTTCGAGGTTAGAGACGCCGAGGTTAGTTATTATAAAAAAAAAAAACTTAGGTAGGTATATACCTAAACTTTTTTTTGGATATTACCTTTCAAGGTGGTAAGAATAGGAGATGAAAGTTTCTACTGACTTTTTTTAAACTTGGAAATAGGTTTATTTCCATGTATATGCATCAGGGTAAAACCCGGCGTTTTACCCCGGCTGGAAAAATTAAAAAAACACCAAAATTCGCACTAATAATCATAAATAAATTGGTTTATAATCATAGGGATAAGGATGCGCACGTACAACAGACAGAAGTGTAAAATACGGAAACCAGCCAAGCGGTGATCGCCTAGTGGGTAGGACTTCGACTTAACTTTCGAGGGGGAGAGTTCGAATCCCAGCACGCAACTCTAACTTTTCTAAGTTACGTGCGTTTTAAGCAATTAAAGTATCACTTGCTTCAACGCCGCATGCTTCTTGCATGCCGGACAGTTCTCCACAATGTTCTCAAAGATGTGTGGACACCACCAATCCGCACTGGACCAGCGTGGTAGTCCACTACGGCCTTAACCCCTTCTCATTGTAGGAGGAGACCCATGCCTTGTAGTGGGCCGGTAAGGGGTTGATATGATGATGATGATGTTATTTACAATAAACGGCCTATAATTTATAACTTTAGTGACGATTGGCGCAGTGGGCAGTGACCCTGTTTTCTGAGTCAACGCCTTGGGTTCGATTCCCACAACTGGAAAATGTTTGTGTGATGAACACGAATGTTTTTCAGTGTCTGGGTGTTTATTTGTATATTATAAGTATTTATGTATTTTATTCATAAAAATATTCATCAGTTATCTTAGTACCCATAACACAAGCTACGCTTACTTTGAGGCTAGATGTGTGTATTGTCGTAGTATATTTATTTATTTATAAAAAAACTGTAACATAAAAGCAATAACAGAAAAAAATGGAATTTCAAAAACTGATTATGAACCTGTATTTGTTTTATTCATGTTTGTCTGTCTGTCTATGTACCATGGCCGCACATCACGCTGAAATTACTGAATTAATTCAAATGAAAATTTGCATAATTTTAGTTCATACAACGAGGTAGGACAAATAATACTTTTTATTACGCAATTCAGATGAGTTCCTTTGGGAGAGGAGATTAAAATGTTTGACACCACCACCATAACTAAATCAAATGTTAGCAGTTTTAAATTATTCTTTTGTAATGGATACGTTTAGTTTTGTCCAAATTTCGTTGATATCTGCGGATAGCAGCAAACCTCTCACATATTTTTTAACGATACTGAAATCTGAATACATTAAGTGTTGCCAAATTTATGAGGACTTTAGTGCTAGGACTGAATAAAAACGGTTAAAGAATTTCTCGGTTTGAATTAAGTAATTTATTGAATTTAAGCTGGTTTTTAAATGTTGCCATTCCGTAATCCGTGTAAATGGTACCATTTTAAACAGTTTAGTAGAAGTAGAGCTTATTTAGCTGGTTCTGAGGTACTACCGCCATGCCTATTTCTGCCGCTAAGTAGCATAGCTGCAATACTGTGTTCCGGTATGAATGGAGTGGTTGCCGGTGTAATTGATGGCAAATGCGGCTTGACACCTGCGCCTCAGGTTAATGGACTCGAGGGTCGTTTCGTACTTGATTCTTGCATGCCCTACGAATTGTCAATCTGTATATAGGCGATGGTTTTTCACTTACCATCAAAGGCTTTCTCTTCGTAACGATTACTATAAAGGTTAAAAGAAAATTATTCTTAATATGTTTTTGTTTTTGTGTTGTGTTGTTGTGTTAATGTTGTGTACCGTTTTACACCGGGAATTAGCAAACATAAATTATAAAGTGTTCATAAAGTTTCAATATAAGTATTGAAAAAAAGACAAACAATTCAATTTCTTTATTAAGCTGTTTAAATAAACCTGTAATAAAAGCACTTAATAAATACTGCGTCTAATGAAACGTTCTAGCAAATACGTCAATGTCAAGCTGATTTGCTACCCGAATAATTTAAAAAGGCTCAACATTTTCTTTTCTCTCTCTTACTCTTATGGCTTTTTGTATAAAGCTATTTCATAAATGTTATTTTACATTGTTCACTTTATCTAGATAAATAGTCGCTCTGTTTTACTTCTACGATTTTGGTGGAAGTAAATTAATTTTAAAAATCGGGTTTACAACTCTAAATTATCAGTGAAATTTTTTGTAAACAACATGGTGGTATCCGCCGATATAACTTTGCCCGAGGAATCTGAATTGACAGTGGAAGAAGTCAATTTATCCACTGCTACACTAAGAGCTGGATCCTTCCATTTAGGAAAATATTGCGAACAAGCCAATAATGTAAGAAATATTAAATTTTTTTATGAACTACTCAGTTTATGAGATATTTTTGGCTAGCAGCTATATATATAGGTATAATGATTAAGAGTTGATTGCATAATCACAAGAGGTTATGTTTTGATACTTTTTCTTTTTTATTTACGAGTTGAGACATTCTGACCACTTTGGTTTCGCAGTATGCGCTATGACAAAATTGAATATGAATCCAGTACCTTTACTCCTGATTTGAGCAAAACTTTCCAGATGCAGGGATAGTGACTATGTTTATGAGGCCAATGTCATAAGCAGATAAGTTAGTTTCGTTTAAATACAAGTAAATTTAAATAATTTACTTTATGCCTTTTCTCTTCATATTGGCTTAGAGTGGGCTCTAAGCCCACATGACGACTGGCAGTAGCCATGAAGGCCCACCTTCATGTCTGCCAGTCACTAGTCAGGGAATATGTTATGTTGATATATTGGGAGGCTTAACATATTTATTTAATTGGCACAGTAGACAGTGATTGTGCTTTTTTGAGTCTAAGGCTGTGGGTTTGATTCCCACAACTGGAAAATGTTTGTGAGATGAACATGAATGATTTTCAGTATAAAGGTGTTTATCTATATATTATAAGTATTTATGTGTATTATTCCTAAGGCAATATACATACTGGTGTAATACATTTATTTTTAAAAAGAAATCACAGAACACCAACTTGAAATGAAATGAAAATAAACTTTGTTGTACCCATAGTAGCAACAAACATAAATGAATAAAAGGTACAATATGCTGCCTAATTGCTTAATGAATGCTATGGAAACAAAGATTATGTTAGAACTTACAAAACAATTTATCCAAGAAAATAACTAGTAAATAATAAATACTAACAACTAAACTTTCTCCTCCACAGCTTATTAAAATTTACTATTGTAGTGAAATTTTTTATAAAGAAACCAGATTTTTGATGTACCTTGTGAACCATTCTAAACATTTAACCAATCAGACAATTAATAGAGGCCATAACTATTAATTTATTTTAGGAATTTATGCTTTGTCGTCTTGAAGAGAATGACCCACGTAAATGTGTTAATGAAGGCAAAGCTGTCACTGCGTGCACTTTGGAGTTCTTCCGGAAGGTAAAGAAGTCTTGCCTGGCCGAGTTCAACCAGTACACTACCTGTATTGACAAGAGCTCTGGAGACTTTGGACTGCAACAGTAAGTGATGTTTCAGTGGCTATTAACGACAAAATGTGATGAAGCCTGCAAACCTGCAAACATACCTGTTAAAGTATTTTATTAAAGGTACAGAATAAGGGAATAAAGTTTGTATGTGATTAATTAAAGTAATACAAATTGCAAATAAAGTAAATTACTACAATTACTAAGACTTATATTTTATGTTAACAGCTGCCGTACTACTCAAGGAGTATTTGATGGGTGTATGCTGGAAAAACTTCACTTGGAACGACCAGGTTTTGGTTACTTCACCGAGGCAAGGGTCCATGCCACCAACAGGTTAACATTATAATTAATATTATATTGTTTGTCTAGTGGGAGACTTGGGCTTTGGCTGGTTACCACCAAGGACCAAGCAATTTATTGTTTCAGCACAAAACAGTGTTCTATTAAATAGATACGCTCATAAAGTTCACTACTCACACAGTCATTGCACATGTGTACCTTGTCCATCACATTGTTTGACAGCTACCCCCTCTGCTTGTGTACGTGAGACAATGTAAGATAAGAATTGATATTTTCTGTTTCAAGCTAATATGCTTACATATTTAATTTTTTAAATATATTAAAAAGGAATTTATTTATTCCATAAATCAATTCCCTAGATATTGATTTATGGAATAAATAAAAGCTGCACCATTATTTGTTTATATGTATATACTTAATCATTGAAGAACAAGCCAATTATTCATTAAAAGGATAAAAAACCCTTTTCTTACTTTAGATTGCTTGCAAGTTAGAAATTAAATGCCAATTTAAATAAATTTATTTTTTTAATCATTACTATTTTAATAACAATTTTTTCATATTCTAAACAAACTCTTATGTGATTCTAACCCTATTTTTTTAAGGTCGCTTAACATTAACCAGGTTGGTCTGCTATCTTTGGGAGTCCAAAATATTCGATTTAGAATTACATATCTCACTTAGCTTCCATGCATTGTCATCCAAACTATATGTTGTTACAAAATTTTACCTCATTTTTGGAGATAACTTGTTTACAATTGAGTTGCAAGTTTTGCCCTAGTCAAATTAACATGCCATCATTACAATTTGAATAAAAGATGGTTAAATACAGAATTGATAAATAACTAAGCTAATATTTTCAGGCCTAAGCCCCCAGTTGAAGAAAAGGCTACTTATCCGGATGCTACACCAGGTTTACCAGACACAGCAGAGAGGAAACCAGCCAGATTTGGTTCACGATTCTACTGGATGACCGAATAAATACCTCTTGATATCATCCATCAACTCAAAAAAAGCTAGAACCAAGAGAAGAAAAGGCCGTTAATAAAAAAATATTCTTTATATGAAGATAAAATTCAAAAAACTTATATTTACATTTTTTTTTCCGAACCTTATAACCTGCTTCGAGGTTATGCCTTACTAATATTTAATCTTTATCTTAATAATGAAAGCAATAGTGAACTGGCTAAAAATTTGTCCGTAAAGCTTGTATAAATTTTTTTTTTTATCTGGCTGTAGCTCTGGGCTCTAGCCTTTTTTTAAGACATGCATAGCCTTACGTGTAAGAAGTATATTGTGAGCTTATATTTCGATGTGGAGTGCGAGGAGACGCCATTGTTCGCGGGCCCAAACACTGGTCGGCTTATCTTTACTTGCGTGCCGATTCTCTCCAAGAGATATACAAAGAAGGTAACTTACTATTGTACTGATCACACATATAGCAATGCAGGCTCAAAGAGGTTCGTACATTTACGGGCAAAATCAGTAATTCAGAAGCCATAGCCATTTACATCATCCTAAATCGACGGCTTAGTTAAAACACACTGCAAATATAAATGTAAACTTATTCCTCGACTATCGAAAATGGCGACTGTAGTAGACAATTTCTAAAATTAATCAATGTAAATCAAGTAAAACCAATTATAAAACAATGATTTTATAAAAGTTTACTAAGAAACTTGTAATATGTAAGTTAACAGCATATTGCATGGTTTTATTTTCTATTTAAATAATGTAGTGTAATAAAATGTTGAAATTAAATGTTTTTTACTTATTATTTAATATATCAAAGTTTGTTGATGAATACGCTATAAGGCATAGGTTAAATTCAATTGACTACGAAATAGGTATGTGATATGTTTTATACGTAAATTTAAATTGCGCAACTAAAAATTTTAAAATAATGAGGTTTAGACATGGTTTAAACAACAAACTAGTTGGAGTTATTCATAACGAACCAAAGAGGTGTTATTCTTGACCATTTCGGTGGTGTTTCGTACCGCATTATACAAATAATACTCCAAATAAAATATTTATAATTATTGTTCCACGAAATAAAAAAATATGGTTGTTCTTGGCAATACGAAATAGCGAAGGAATGTCTGCAATCTCTCCAATTTACTTTTGTAAGGATCATTTGGTTTTCAGACTTCTATTTACCTTTTAATTCGTTTTCAGTTTTATCTAAGACTTAAATAAAGTAATCGTGGAAAGAACGCGTGACACGTATAGGCATAGGTATTACATATTAGGTAACCGTGTCGTTGGAAGAAGATTAAAAATACAATTATTTTGTTGTCTTATATGTTTATTTAAAATATTATAAGTATGGATTATAAATAAATATTATTTCACTACCATATTAATTGGACAATCCTTTCAGGTTACGAACATTCTTCATTCATTTGACGGCCGACTGGCGCAGTGGGCAGCGACCCTGCTTTCCGAGTCCAAGGCCGTGGGTTCGATTCCCACAACTGGAAAATGTTTCTGTGATGAGCATAGGCGTTTTTCCGTGTCTGGGTGTTTATATGTATTTTCTAAGTATTTATGTATATATAATTCATAAAAATATTCATCAGTCATCTTAGTACCCATAACACAAGCTACGCTTACTTTGGGGCTAGGTGGCGATGTGTGTATTGTCGTAGTATATTTATTTAAAAAAAGTAAAAGTCTATTTATTGTAAGTAAGTATTTCGTATTATTTGGGTTGCTAGATTCAAGACAACTTTGCGATAGGCCAGAAAGAGTCGAATAGGGTGCCAACACGACTACTACTATTTTCTAGTTTCTACACAATAATGCTAAATAAAGTAATGATAGCCTAATGGGTCACTCGAAGTGACCGAAGTGTATTGTTTGCTGCATTGTATTGGATAGTGTAGCACAGGCTCGACACTCTCACTTTTATTTGACGCGTCCACTCTCGCCTAAGCTCGTGTATAGGTACGCGGTGTGCTCGAGTAAGTGTATTGGTGTGTATGTAATATTAAACAAATAGACATAATTTAATATAAAGTATATATATATTCACAAACAGAGTTCGATCCCCGGCAGTCTAATCGCTCTGCGAGTGAATGACGCGGGACGCCGAGACGAGAGGTAGCTCTCCAAGCTCGCCGGTCGGGTGACGGTGTCAAAGTTGTCGAAATACCGTCAAACATGATGTACGTTGGCTAAAGGCTGATAAATAAGGGTTAGCTACTATGAATATAGTTCTTCATCGAAAAAAATATATTTTTCTCACGATATTCTTGAATTTAGGACTACCTGCTTTAAACGATTCAGTAAAATTTTCTCGAATTCACTAAAATTGTAATTTCATTTTTATTATAATATATTAATTTTGATAATTAAAAAAAATGTGTATTTGCAGACATTACTGAGTATTTTGTATAGTAGTCTTGTGGTTGCGTTCGGGAAACTTCCTGATATCTTCTCGTCCAAAATCTCTCAGTCCCTGAAGACTAGTCTTGATTAGTGCGTGTGTACAGTGATGACTTACGGATCATATTCATTTTCATTTTTCGGAAGGACACTTGCCGCTAACCACCTGAGGGGTTGCTACGGCGTCACCGGGGGAGTGGGGCGAGCGCGAAAGCTCGCCATGAGAAGAGCCCCAGGGCTCGACGACATCGGGGGGGAGACTTACGGATCGGAGACGTGGTCGCTAACTATGGGCCTCATAAGAAGGCTCAGAGTCACACGCTCGTTTGTGTGTCCTATGGGCGATGGAGAGCTATGCTACGAGTATCTCTACGTGATCAAATCAGAAATGAGGATCTAGTTCTACGGATCTCCGTAGGAGAACTAGAGTTACTGACATAGCTCAGCGAGTCGCGAAGGTGAAGTGGCAATGGGCAGGGCACATAGCTCGGACGTTGGGGTCTTAAGGTGCTGGAATGGCGACCGCGCACCGGTAAACGCAGCGTAGGTCGGCCCTCAACGAGGTGGACCGATGACATCAGGCGAGTCGCTGGGAGCCAATGGAGGCAAGCGGCCCAGGACCGTGGATTGTGGAACCCCCTACAAAATACCTATGTCCAGCAGTTGACGTCCATTGGTTGAAATGATGATAATGATGATGAGTCTTGTTTAAGTTGCTCGCGCTCGCTACTTGGCACGTGGATCTTTTTAAAAAATCGCTGGAGCGAGCGATGTCGAGGTGCAGCGAGTGTAAACTAGTCGAGATGAACGGCCCATCTACATGCTCGCACTCGCATAGTAATGGGATTTTTATAATGTACAAGAATACATTATTTTGTTTATTATAGGCTTGAAAGTCTGAAAACCAAGATCGCCAGAAAAGCCAGTTATTAATAAAAAGCATCTTGCCCAGACTCTGGACTCTGGAGCCCCAGAATGTAAGGGGCAAGTCAAAAATAAAATCTAAACCCATCTATGCTGTATTGCTCAGCTGTGGTATAATGTCAATTGTCATATGCGAACTTGAGTCTTGATCACTGGTCTGTGGTCTTAATGACATTTCTAAAGGGATGTGACATTGTACATAAAATATCGATTTTTAATTGATCGGGTTTTCTTCTTACAGAGAAATAATCGATTTTGTTATATTAATCGTTTTTTTCTTAATTTGCCAATTAATTTCAAAATAAACACCATAAATAGTATATAAACAACAGAAATAGTAAGTTCTTATATAATCAACACAAATTAAAGTTTTAAGAACAATCAAATGTTAAAAAGTTGAAATTAAAATGTTTTTACATCAATCAACAAAATTAAATTATTCAAAAACTAAAAATCCGTAGCCAAACTCGTTCAGGAATAGAAGCTCGTTTGAAAAATGAAGTTTCATGGTTCACCAACGAATCATTTCACATTATTGGGTTGGCATATCAACCAAATGTACGTAAAATAGTACAGTTCGTTGACTCCATCTAGTGAATGCTTGATCAAACTGAACTGTTTCAAAAGCACAGATGGATAGATGCATAGATGGCGTTAGTGTAATATTGTGGAGAGTATTCATTAGCAGTTCGCGTTCCAGGTTCTGGGTTAAAAAAAGCAAACTTAATGTTGGGGGGTTGAAGATGAAAAATCAGTAATAATTTATTGATTGATTATAAAAAAACGATTATTAATCGATTATTCATAAAAATAAAATCCAGCATTAAAATCGATTTTTACTTTTAAAAAATCGATTTTTAATCGATTATTTTTTCACATCCCTACTGATTTCTTGCATGATATTTATTGAACTGTCTGACTCTGTTTGTGATTTGTTGAAAAACAAACAGATTTCACTGGCAAAGTACATTGTGCTGTTTTGGCACTACGAAAAGCCATAAATCAAAAGAAGAAGCTACTTGACACTGGCAAAGTACATTATGCTGTTTTGGCACTACGAAAAGCCATAAATCAAAAGAAGAAGAAGAAACAGATTTATCAATTTTGTTATATATATTTGAAATATTAATTAATAAGAATAATATTTAGTTGCTTAAAATTGTGCTTAATTGAACAACCATAATTGATCACCGGTTAGCTTTCCTTATATCTAAAACTTTTATTTTAAGTGTAAAAAGATAATCAATAAATTGGACACTACTCTGTAGTCACTTAGTCAAAACATTAAGCTTCAAAATAAAGCTAAAATAATGCCAAGAAACAGGAACAAACTTTTCTGGGAGGACCAGAATCCAGGTTTCCATGGGAATAACTGGCAACATGCTTACCAAAATAACACAAACCAAAATTATTACGACAGTTATGTTAGCCCTTATTTTCAGAATGATATAAGACAAAATGATAGCAAAAATAATTTTAACCCAAATTTTCGAAGTGATGTAGGTCAAAATTTTAACAACAATTATTTTAACCCAAGAAATTTCAGTCAAAATTATAGCAGCCACAGTTTCCTAAGAAATCACACTCAAAATAGGAACAACTACAGTAACTTTCGTGGTCAAAGTAAGAAAAGACATTATGTTTCCACCAATGACTTTAACCAACATCCTTATATGAAATTCCCAAAGGTTCAAAAGAATATCCCACAAAATACTAATAGCAATGAACTTAATGTACAAAGCAATATCCCTCCAAGGCCTCTTAATATTGACTCAAATATACAAAGTAATACTTCACAAAGTTCGTTTAACAGTAATAATTACATGGATGTACAAAGGAATATCGGACAAAATATTAATACGAATGAGACTACCCATAAACCCATAAAACCGTGGTATGTGAATCAGAAAATCAATGGTGACCCTGGAGAAAATCATTACCAAAAATATGGTAAACCAAAAGTTGCATATATTACAAGATATGATCAAAAAACTAGAAATTACAACGAACAAGGATTCATAATAAAAGAGAGTTTATATCAAGATCCAAGTTTATTTTATGGAGATGGTGAAGGGTAAATAGTTTATGTTTGCATATTTTGTATCTCTGTACCATTGCATAGGTTTTAAAATGTTAGCACATTTTTTTCAGAAAAGTTGCTGACAAATTTCTTAATAACATGATTAATTGTAAAATGTTGATGTTAAAATAAAGCAATGCAATAAGCAATTCCTGGCTTTTTCCAATAAGAATCAATCTCCAAATGGTGGTAAACTCAGTATATACAAACAGTTCATAATTACATACATTCAACACTACTCACCCATTACAACGGCAAGTGTCCTCTCGGAATGAGAGAGGCCACCATGCTGGCCAAGTGCAGATTGTTAAAGTCCACATGCCTTTGAGAACATTATGGAGATGATATTTGATTAATTAGAAAATGAACATAACTGTGAAAGATATGTATGTGCTGGGGATTGATAAGGAAACTGAAGTGTTAATCAGTAGGTTAACAAAGAGATAATATATATCTTTAAACAAGCAATTACAATACAAGTATATATATAATTGGAATCTCGGAATCTGCTCCAACGATTTTCATGAAATTTAGTATACGGGGGGTTTCTGGGGCGAAAATCGATCTAGCTAGGATTCATTTTTAGAAAATGACATTTTATTTGTGTTTTCCGGTAATAACCGATTTGGTGCAGAAGAAGTTGCACGGGCCAGTTAGTTATAATTATGAATCAATAATGCTTATATATATATATATTTTGAATCTGTAATCTTTTGCAGCAAAAATGTTAACCAGCCAGATTTATGTAATGAACCAAATTCAAATGGTGAACCAATTCCTACTGAGGACTGGACTAATACATTTTGGAGGAAACATATTAACACTGGTGCACCTGAATCTTCTAATACCCCTTGTTATGCAAGAACAGTTTCCCGGAAAAATCAAAATCGGGTGGAAAAGACTTTAAATAAAATGCTAGCTAAACCTGCTGAAATGAGTAAAGGGAGAAGGTAAGTTCTACAGTGACATATTTTTTCTTGTTTATGATTAGCAATTTGCAGTGACTGCAATTTAGGCATGTTCTAAAAAAATTATATCTGTATTATGGCAAAAAGTTTACATTTCAATACTTTGTCTTGCATCATTAAGTTTGTATAAGTTGTGTGAAGGACATTAATTAAAATCTGGATTTGGTTACTCAGTTTTCGACTTATTGGTATCTATAACTTCTGCTCGGTATACTATACTTATATCAGTTATTTCATCAGTTTACTAGAAAAAATGGGATGGCAAGGAGGTGGCCTGGGCCGAGATGGCGATGGTATTGTCGAACCTATAGCACCGAAAGCTACCTACGTAAGTAATAATTCGGATGTTATCTTTATATACATCTGGCATAACTCCATTATATATAGACTGATTTGTAACATTCTTACTTTGTTCAAAAGGAGTTTTTTCTTACATGGTCCTATCTAAATTTCATATAGATTTGACGTTTACTTTGGGACACCATTCTTCAAACAATAACTGTTCAGGCACTCAGCACTCACCACTGTGCCAAAGAGCTTGTCAAAAATGTCTATGCTAGTGATGATGTATTGCCGTGTGATGACGGCAGCTCAGAGTACAGTAGTCACCATCACTCCTCTTCCAGCGGCTATCATTCAAGGTGACTAAGGGAATATTATGGTAAACAGGCAGCAGTTAACTGATAACCACTGATACACGCAATGCTCCAATGCAATGGAGTAGCAGAACAACGGGCAGCACACCTTGGCTCCTCAGCAACACTCAATTAAGCACTTGTCGGTATGCTAGGCTTCTGGAGTGAGCTCAGCTTGCTGGAGTGCTTTAGTGGGGAGCCGCACCAGCTGCCACACCTACAACGAACGGTTCAGTCCAACTAAGCTCGTAGCTTTAGTTTAAGTTAGCGAACGAAGTTATCACCATCCCCTTATTTATTTATTTATTTATTTAACTCTTTATTTGTACACCACAATGAGTTAGGATAAAAAGAAAAACAATAGAAATACAAAGACAGAAGTAGAATACAAAAGGCGGCCTTATCGCTTTGTAGCGATCTCTGCCAGGCAACCTTTGGATTAGGACAAGATGAGCGACCAGTGGCGTGCACAGGTTTTTTGACCAGGGTATGCATAAAGCAGGTACATGGCATAAAATGGAAAAACTCCCATCCAATACGGGTTATATAAAATAATTTGGGTATGCAGTGCTTTTGTGCATGTATGAAGTGCACGCCACTGTGAGCGACCCTTACAATTATGTAAACAAATATGTATGAACGCTTCATAAGTGCCTGTGATAGGCCTACATGAATAAAGAAAAATTTAATTTGAATTAAGTATGGAGACAGCCCAGGAACTGAAGAAGTAGGCAGCAGTTTTCTCCGTGCTTCTACCATCTACTGCGATCACCAACCCCGGGTGGTGATTATGGGCAAACCCTCTCATTGTGGGAGGCTTTAGTCTAGCAGTGAGTGGACTATATTATACAATGTGTAAATATAAACCGAAATAATACTTAACAGACTTTAGAGATACATTATGTACTGTCTGGGAGACTTATCAAAAACCTAATATTGTTTCAGTAAACCACTACCATAGGTTTACAGAAAGGTATCAGATACCCATTACATGCAACATTAAAATCATGTGACTCCTGTAAGTTTATTAAGTACGCGACTAGTAGGTACTATGCGCTTGCCGGACTTTTATCTTCGATAGGGGGATGTAGTTTAATTATTATTTAATAAATACTTTTACAATTTTACAAATAATCCCAATGTTATTGTAATAAATGAGATTATGATGCGTGCACTTTTGGATTTTCCAACTATTTCTTAATCATGTTACATGCTGTATTTTATATAGCCTATTAATTGATGATGATGTAGATATTTTTATTGCTATGGATACAATAAACATAGCAATATATACTAAATCTTTCTCTGAGACACACTTTTAAAAAGACGAGTCAAATCGCGAACATTAAGATAGGTGATAAGACGGCAATACTGCAGAAAGGTCGAAAAATATTTTGATTATATTTATAATTAAAACATTTAATTTCAGGCCGTAAATACAATAGGCCTTGGTCATCTAACCGAAACCCCTGAGCCTAAAGTTTTAAAAGGAAAAGTGTTTGCACAATTAACGAAGAAGAATTTAAAACGCCCCGAGTTCCAGGAAAAGTTGTACATGAACCTGCTGTTCTACATTTTGGAATTCGTCAAGAACGATACGGAAAACAAAATCGTTTTCGAACCGCGTTTATGTAAACTGGAGAGGAAAGTCATTCATATACTTGTTGAGAAATTAAGGTGCGTACAGTCAAATTACATTAAATATTGGTACGAGTATTGGTCATTTGTTAGGAATTCGGCTTCTGTATTTTTTTTTTTTTTTAATTTAGTCTTTCTGTTAGTAATAATTGATGGAGCAAGCAAGTGGCCCACCTGATGGTAAGTGTTAAACCAAAAAAAATACTTCGCAGGACATGCGAGGAACATTGCAAAGTGCCGCCCTGTGTACATTTACCTAAGGCCTCGTGTGCTTATAATTACGCCGGCAACCAAACACTTCAGATCCAAACAGTGCAATGCTGCTTGGCGGCAGAAAAACTCAGCCCAATCATCTCGATCCAATACGTAAACAAAGATTTCAAAGCCCCGGTAAATTCAAACAAGTGTACGCAAGTTTTTTTTAACTTGCGTACACTCAAGTGAATTACTATTTACATTTGCACATTTGCGGCAATCTGATATTTCTCAAAACATCGCGCCACAGACTGTGTACGTTGGTTTTGACGCCATTATCAATAAAAGGCCGTTCTTTGTTAAAAGATAAAATAATATTACCATATTATAAAATTGCATTTTATACAAATTAAGATCCCATAAAAAAAATGTATTTAATGAGAAACAAAGCATGTATTGTTTGGTACCATTCTTGCGGTTGTCCTTTATCGATTTTTTTACCACTATCAGTACTGGACTATCCTATTCTTAAATAAAGCAATTGCTTAATATATAACTAAAGGAGTGCTACAACTTTCATCTACTGCGACCCTTCAGCCCGTAGTGATTATTAGCAAACCCTCCCGCTGGAGAGGGCTTTTGAATTTTGAATTTTTTGGAGTTTGCGGTGGGCTGTTAAAGTGGTGGTGGTATCACCTAACGAACCTAGTAGGTTCGGTTTCGGCTTCCCACCTCTGAACTTTACGGAGTTTACTGTACTTTATGTGCGTTTTTTAATTTAAACAATTTCCCGTTTTCACTAAACATAGGGATCGAATAAATAGGATGCCGAATGATTTCGGCGGTGTTTGTAGAAAAGAAAATGTTTCAATCTCTTAAGATTAGCGGTACTTATTAAGGCATTACATAAATATAACTTCTCTAAGTTATGTGGGTTTTAAGTAATTAAAATAAAACTTGCGGCGAAGGAGAACAGCATGAGAGTTCTATGATAATGTTCTCAAGGGCGTTTGATCTACCAACCCGCACTTGACCAGCGTGGTGGGCTACGGCTTATACCCTTCTCATCCTGGGAGAAGACCTGTGCCCTGTAGTGGGACGGTAATGGGTTAACGCAACAGAAACTCATCATCTGTGAAAATATCTACGGTCTACCTATAACGGTTCTTGAGAAACAGTTGACAGACGTACAGACTGATAGGACGGACAGTGGAGTCTTGTAAGGTACCCGTATTCATACAAACTCAGTTAGTTACTCAGTTAGCTATCATCACCGCTTAGAGCAAAATAGTCATAATCTAGCTCTGATTTTTCAAAGAAAATAGGTTCCTCGCGAATAAATAATTTAAATTTTTAAAGGGAAAGCGACGATTTGGACGATTTAAGTGGTATGGAAAATTTTAATGAGAAACATCTGGAGGTGGTCAAAGATATTTGGGTGCATAACTACTACGACCTGTGGACTGAGAGCGAAGGCTCATGTAAGAATCGGTAAGTTTTTAGCAGATTTCTTCTTCGTGTATGCTTATATCGTGATCAGTAGAACCGTTGGGCGACCTCCCTGGTAGTGAGCAATGTGGTATTATAAGTGGGTGGTTCTATTTTCGACGGGGGCAATTTGGAAATTTTCTGTTTTATTTTTCCGCACTGGTAGGATTCGGCCGTGGCTAGTTACCACCCTACCGACGAAGACGTGCCGATAAGATATTTAGCGCTCCGGTTTGATGTAGTGTGGAAACCATAGTGTTTGGTTTAATAGCAACTGTCTTACATCGTAACAGGCTAGCCCACTACCATTACCACTTATCATCAGGTGAGATTGCAATTATAGGCTAACTTTTAGTGGATTAAAATTAAACTGTCTGTACGAAGCCTTGAGGCTTTCGCTAGCTTATCGAATCAAGTCAATTCCAATTTCGATACTGTACAGTAGACTTAAGGACACTTGTAGCCCTCACCATCTGTCCAAGCCAATGTATATATACTACAAAATTCTATTGACTGATTGTGAATCAATGCCGCGTAAACACACATGGGTTTAATATAACTGGCATACAACTAACAGGGTTGTACCTACTATCTACCCGTTTCCAAAAAAACCTAGGAACCGTCTTAATCGAATGCCTCGTGATTTAAGTGATTCCTAGAAAAAAATAACGTTTCACGAAATCTTACGTGATGTCTAACGACGTTAGGGGCTGTCTATAGTTACTACGCAGTAAATAACAGCATTAATTCAAATGGATGCTGTCTTTTACTGCTAAAACCCCGAAAATACGTTTTTTATTATGTATGCAACTTACGTTTGTATGTTAACAATTAGGTATTATAATACTCATGTTTACCTATTATCACACTCGGCTGTGCATCATTCGTGTTTTATATCCGGCATTACACAACAGTTGCATAAATAACTAATTTTCCGTATTGAAAAATTACGACTCACATTTGACCATTTTCGACTTGTTTCAGTCGCCTTGGTATTTTTAAAGAAGCACCTGCTCATGTTTATATGTTAACACCTGAGAATTTGAGAGAAGATTATGAGAAAACAGATAAAGTTAAAAAACATGGAATTCACCGTAATATAAAAGAAGAAAACGATCTTGATAATGAAAATCAGACATTTGTAAATGATGAGGACGATTTTGATTCTGACAGTGTTAATATCGAAGAAGAAAAAGATAATATTATTATTGGTAAAGGAAACGTGAATAATACAGAAACAAATTCAGAAAATGAAAATAACACATCGGAAAAGGTTACTACAGATTACATTTGTATTAAAAAAGAACAAAATGTGGAAGAAATTAAAGAACTCAAAGTTAAGAAAGAACAGACATCACATGGTGTTAGTTTTTGTGTAGAAAGTAAACCAACAATGGAAATGTATTTTGAAACCATGAAAAATGTTGATGTAAAACTATCAGATAGTATTTTAGGTAAAATAGTTCTATACTTTAAAGAATTCTGTGATGATGACAGATTCACAGAATTCCGCTTCCTTGGACCTTTCAATGATGGAGAAATTGAAAACATAAATTTATTTTTCAACATTTGTTTGAAACTTGATGAAAATGAGAGCGCCGAAAAGATTGAATTGACAAAATTGTTCGATGAAAATTTGCTGAATGTACACGAAGACAATAATGGGAAGAGATTGTAAGTATTATAAATAACTTTTATTTTATTTCATCATCATGCTCAAACTATAAAACTTTTTTATACCATAAAACCCAATACATGTATCCAAAAATAGTATGTCCAACATTTGAATTTACATTGTTATCTTTATTTGAACATGCTACCCATTACAACTGCTGATGCTGGGAACAGTTTCTTTTAAGATTAGTAAGCTGGGAATAGTAGAATCGTGAACCTGATTTCAAAGCGCGAATTTGTCCACACTCCTGCAGCTAGCGCTGTATATAAGTTTTATAAAATAATAATAATATAGTACATAATTCGTGTTTCCAAAACAAGTGACATTACAAAAATGTGGGCCATCCTATTTTAACGTTTTTATATTTAGATTCTCATGAACGTCACCACAATTTACAAAACTCAAAAAAGCATTTTCTAGTTCTTTTCAATTCAAATTGTAAACTTCGATTAAAATCAAGAATGAAATTTATAGACAAACCAGACTGGTCTCTTTATATCAAGTTGGCTCATTTTTATCTGTGTCTTATGTTTTTTTCTGTTTACTATGTCATCCAAAATAGGTCAGAGATATTTTTTTTTCAGCATCATAAAAGGAGGAGATAGTCAACAGTCACCATCTTCAGAGGCCGACGATGTCAAGTTTTGTGATGATACAATTTGTTTGGATTAAATGTTATCTCGTATTGTAGCACATTTTAGGCACTGTGTGCTGTCATTCGATGTTTCGTATAAAAAAAAAAAATTTTTTCCCTTCCCCGTTTTAGCTTATTGATTTTATCATATGCTAGCAGTTGTCCGTCAATTCGTCTGCGATAAAATTTGGATTTGCCCTGAAATAAAAAAAAACCTGGGACCGCGTTTCTCCAGCAGAACTAGAAAAACTGTTCGATGATTCCTTATCAGGTCATAATCAGACTTAAATACATACTCACAAGTTTATAATTCTAATTTGACCACCTTAAGTCACCCTTCTTCTACCGGGACGGTTACCTCATTTCAAAATTCTGGTCTATTGTACGTGCATCTCTGTCCATTACCATGACTAATAAGACCATGTATTATTAGCCTAAATGTGAATTTTGGTGTCTGTAACTTCCAATCCCTGTGTTACCCCTAGTAGTAAGGTAGATGTGGAAAATATTTTCTTAACTTATGTAAACGCTATAAAATAAACCTATTTTCTAAATTTCATTTCTACGTGTCTAGCTTCGTAAATATAAACTTCCAACCCCTATTTCACCCTTTTGGGGGTTAGTTTCTTACCTAAGTCGTAGTAAATAAACCTACCTTCCAAATTTCAAGTTTAGGCTTTAAAGTTCCTGAGATTTCGTGATGAATCAGTCAGTCAGTGACCCTTTGCATCTATATATAAGATCCTTACATATGAAATTGACGTTTTGTAGGGGCGGAACATAAATTATTTTTTTTACCCATTGCTATCTATGCATATGTTCATAGATCACTTTACTACGAACACTATCCGGATGGGAATATTTCCGGGGAGTAACGTGAATGGAAGCTCCTCTAATTTGGTAGCCGTCTGTTGTGAAGTGTGTGGTCTAGCATTGTCCTGAAGCTGTCCTAGATTTTCCATCTTGGCAGTTCTTGACAATAGACATCAGCTGTAATGTAATGGTGGCTAGATTAAGGAAATCTAAACGCTAACAAGTATATTTTTTTTAGTAAATTTTTGCTTGGGGCAGGATTTGGCTGGTTCAGCCATTGCTATGAGCGTTTCCTATTATCGTACAGGATCCATTTTTTATAACAGATAATGATTCGATTTTAAATCCGTTCATTATTGTGCCGGTTGAGTAATGTAACGTAATGTACAGTCGACGCGCGTTTATCAGTTTGCTGCATTCCATTCTTGAGGTACCACCTTTCAAGTGGATTAAAGGTGTATTAAAATAGTTTTATCTCTAACACCGCAGCCTGCAGCTACCAATGACGTAGTTTGCGATGATCCGCTTCCATAATAGCTTTCAATTCTCCATTCTCAACTTTTGTCACCGGCCGTCCGGGGCTCACGGGGCTTGTTCTGCAGATCGAAATTTCCAGAACGAAAACGTTGGAACCAAAAAGGCACTATATTTTCTTTTGCGACACTGCCGCCCTACACATCATTAAATCCTTCAAGCCGTTTCTGTACAACTGGTGCCACGATGAAACTCGTATTCGTAAATAACGCGATATTTCAAGTTTTCCATTTTGTAAACTGAGTGACGCAAAGATAAAACCAATAGGGAAAATATTAATGAATTTGGATTTCAGGACACAAAAGCATGAATTATTCTAATAAGCTGAATCAATTTGAAATTAGAATTCCTAACAAAAGAGTAGGTATTTGAGATCAAAGTGGCCTGTACGACAAAACGCCAATTTCATAATTATGTCCTAAGAACTTAAAATTGAGATAGCATATATTATAATTGATAGTGGCATCGATCTTTGTCTCATAAACTCATTCTGTATACGAATTATGTGTAATAAATGTTAGTACTAGTAATAAAAATAAAAATAGTAAATAAAAATACTAGTAACTAGTATTTATCTTTGGTTTTCCAAATTAGAAAATTTGAACTGAGCATGTATCACGACAGTTTCAAATCTGAAACTATTCCTCGAGTCTTTCAATTTGAGTTGAACTATGGAGCTATTATCTTGCTCATGTGGCATAAAATTTATCTAGCCACTGTGGAAAGTTGCTATCAAACAATGAACACACCATTTTCATACAGAGTTGAAATGAACAAAGTTGGAAACTGAGGTTTCAGGACGCAAAATATGGATTCAGCAGGTCATTTGGTGGCAATTTTCCACAGTGGCTAGCTAAACTTAGTGCAGCCGAGATACAAAATCTCGCTGCGCAGATCTATCAAAGAAATAAAAGGACCTATAGGCTATGTCCCTATACCTTTTTTTTTTTATTGTACTAAAAATTACCTCTTGATTGAAAGAAGGTAGCTGGCTAACCTGTTTGGGGCACCGTAATCTGTTGGGGTAACGCAACATATTACAGGCTGGCAGACCATCATTAAAAGGCTGAACTTATATAGAAAAGTTATGAAGTAAGCTATAAAATTATAAAATTTGCATGTTTGCATATTCATCGGGAGGAAAATAATAGTCTTACTAGATTAATATCTTCATATTTTTTTAGGAAATATGAGTGAAGTGCCAATGAATGTCTGGGTTACCCTAAATAAGTGTTATTATATTAAGTTTTTTTATTCTGTTCAAGGGTTGAAGGGGGTAAATAAAACATTGTATTACGATAGGTAAATACATTATTTATTGCAAGAACGAACGTATATTATTTACAAAGAGCCATACATAACATTACAAAATCAAATTGCGTCTCTCGACTGCAATCGTACTATGAATTTGTACTAAAATTCATGATTATTGTTATTCAATTAAAGTGATTGCACAGTGATTAACTACTGCCGCAACTTGCTAATGACGTCATTTGCGTTCAATATTTAAAACTGCGACGCGATCGTCTTAGTTTCGTTATATGCCATCAGCTTAGGTAATGTTAATTTAAAAGAATCCTCAGCCTATTATTGTCCCATTGTTAGGAAGTGGTATTTTCTCTCATAAAGTAGGATTTAGAGCCTAAACCCTCTACGCTGATCCTCCAGTAGTGGGTTTTTGAGGATTATTATCACATCGAGCCCTTGTTTTTTTTTCAAAAAAAAGCTTAATTAAAATATTCTTTAAATCTACTTTTAGAAAATTTTTGATTTGTCGTTTACGCTAATTTGGCGGTAAAGGCTCGACATGTTACGTGCAAACTCGAAACGCACACGACGCTTCGTAAAAATAATCGTGATAGGATGTAATCGTGCTACGATGCATTGCAAGAGGTTTACAATACGGTGTCGTTGATTTCATCATACATTCATATGTCTTGTTGTGTTTTACCCCATAGAACAGGATGCCTTCTCACTAGGGATATTAATATGCATGATACAGTGATGTTCATCAATCATGATTGATAATCAACTGTCGGAGATAATATCATGCATCTACGAAAATGGAATATCAAATTGAGTACTGGCTCATTTGATCATCAGTTTTTACGACACAACATAATGTCGTACATCTTAATTATTTATTACGACGCACGTCGTAAATTTCAACGACACGACTACGTTTCGTGTTGTTATGCATTACCTCTTAGTGATATATGGATGAATAACCTGGGGCAGTAATTCACGTGCTCTTCGAGGTGTGTTGGACATCGCCAATTTCCTAACTGAGAGGAGGTACTGCGAATTTTATGACAGAAAATCCCAATATCTAACCATTTTCGGCCCGCTTAAACCCAGGACTCTTGATCCTTTCAATGAACCCCTAAACCAACGAGGCAGTTAAATAAAATCGTTCAGAGTTCCAGTAACTGGCGATACTAAAATTACTGATATTCCTAAGACGTCTTACATTCCACTCCAGTATCACACAAGGAAAAAAAAGGTTTTTTAAAAACTAAATTTACGATATGTATGAAAAAATGATATCAATATTTACAACAAAAATCCAGTAAAATGATATACTAAAGTTAAAATATAATTCTTTTATATATATTTAAGAAGGAAAATAAAACATTTTTATGAGACTATGAGCCTTAAGTTATCATTTAAGATGTTTTTCTCTCTGGTATCTATTCAAGTAAATAAAAACAATACAAATATTTTGTATAGTCTGTATAACTACAGGTACTATATCTACTGACAAAATATTTTTTACTGTGTTTCATTTTTAATATTGCGCATTCATATTAAATAATATTATTAAGATTTTTCTGTTTTATCGGTAGGTAGAAACAAAAATTACATTAATTTACCATACAAAATACACTACAGTTTCGTTCCTATTTTTAAGAAATTATGAGTATGTTGGTAACTTAACTACTCGCATTTCAGCTAATTTACGTCTAACCATTCGTTTTACTTTTGACAGCTCGACTGTGATGTCCCAATATCCAGTCAATTTTTAAATAAAATAAATTTGAATTTATTTATCGGAGAAGTTTTAATCGGTTTAACACATCGATATTGCATTATATTTTTGTCTATGTGTATTAAGGCGGTAGCCTGCTATTAATTATGAAACTTCAAAGGCGTGCTTATGTAACAAGCTAAATAAATGGTTAGAAAATAACTAGTAACTAGGCTAAGTGAACAATCTACAAGTTTAGTTGGAAAAGGATACTAAACTATGGTGTATAACAGGATACACAATAATTAAAAACTTCTGTCGCCCTACTTATATTCATGAAATCAATACTCTTATGGATACAGCTGGTGTTATGGTCGTATAAGAACTTTAAAAAGTTTTAAATTTGTTATATGACCATATCACCAGCTGTATCCATATTAATTTCCAATGGGGTCACGAGTTAAAATGGCGAACAAAAAAACTCAATGAGTATTAAGGCTTAATATGGTAATGTGTACAGTGTAATTTATTTTACTTTGGTTTGGAGTATAATTAATTCAAACACGAAAAGGTTATGGTTCTAGATAATAATTTTAAAACAAAAAAATCACATTTCAAGTCATTAAAATTAGTTTGGGTTGTCAATTACTTTTAAACAATATTTTTTCTAAATGGAGTATACTTTTTACGGGTGTCCTCGAAATACCTTTTCCAACTAGCCTTGTAAACATACTGTAGCTGCGATAAAGTACAGATAAGTTAAAAAAAATTTAGGTGCTCATACAAGGTTGCCATGAAATTCCTTGTTGCCAGCCCGGATATAGAAAAAAAGTAAAGATACAATTACTAATAATAGTGTCTTTTATTAACCTATCGAAACACATATAACATAAGCAGTCTATCATGAATATCACTTAAGATATGGCATCTACGATATAATGCAATGACTTAATATTGCATAGCAGCACGTTTCGTGTACCACGTCACACGTGTTCAGTCAAACCGGAATGTTGATTTGATGTCTAAACACGCGTGGCGTTTTTGACGGGAGGGGCGTGTTGCGAATGTCCTCCCAGCATTATTTCACGAAAAATTATAACTTGTGGGTAGTTTTATAAGTTAACATTTTTCTCATATGGATTTCGCAGTATTTCAGTATAGGTACATATTATAAGTTTTGCACGCTTCAATCAGTGTTGTCTTCATAAATTGCAACAATGAAATGACAAAGTAAAATGGATCTTATGTCACTAGTTTCAGAGAGGCATATTCCGCTCTATTGATTTTTTTTTGGAAAATTTTACCAGATTTAGAAGTGTGATGATGTGAGTTTTCATCTAAGGTCATAAGAAATTTGTGTGGTTTCAATACGGTGCCTGGAACTAACTTGATTTGAAAAATCTGTCATCTCTTTATTCAGTAGCTAAATTCTTCAGGAAGATCATGCTACGACTTTTAGGTAATCAAGCGATTAGAAAGAACGCCTAGATAGAATAGCACGTGCGCGTGGATGTAAAAAGGCGGATAAAAGTCCATAATACATTTTTTTAAGTTGTACGCTGACAAACATCAATGTCCACCATCCTGCACTTGGCCTGCGTTGTGGACTACGGTCTTAACCCCTTCAGATTGTGGGAGACTCGAGTCCTATAGTAAGCTGGTGATGGGCTGATATGATGACGTTAGTAGTGCTAAGTGTATTATGCGTTGTTTCGATTCATCAAATATGCCAAAAGATGGTTGTTAGCAGGAGAAATCCAAGGTGCTTTCTGTCTGTCCCTGCAAAATATACATAAATACCAACTATGTTTTAATTTTTCGTGAAATATCTATGTATTATAATAATAATTAAAAAAAAGGATTACAACCATATTCACCCTTACGATATGTTCAGCCTTAACAACTCTACCATAATATAAAAAAAACATAATTCATTAATAATAATAACTAGTAATATACCATACAATTTTTAATATAATTATTTATTGCGTTCTTCGCAATTTCATTTAAATTGTAATTTAGAATCATATAAATAAAATTCCTTCATAGCCATAACTCCATAGTATTAAGTTACTCTATAAACAAAGATGTCTTCGTAAGTGCTAATGCGACAGTAACCGTGAAATTTTTCATCATTAGCACTAAGTTTCCAAATAATGGAACTAACGTAAAAGGCCAATAGAATAATGCGCAAAATAAGTAAAAATAAATAATTTGACAGATATAATTATTGGAATATTGGTGCTGCCCGATTCAGTTACATCTTCAACAAGTTGTCAATCTCCATCGACTTTATATAAAACACAAATTTAAGACAGCCGTAAGAAGTTTACACAGCGAATCCGCCGACCCACTCACCCAAACAGTCCGGAAAATTTGTTATTGTCGAATAACACGGCGGCTTCACACCTCGTTACGAGTTAGAAAAGTTAGCCGGATGCAAAAATAAAATATATGACTTCTTCTGTTTATATAAACATATTTTTACACATATTAGTCTTAGATAAAATAAAGAATATATCAAAAGGTGAACACATCCTATAATACTGATGAAATGTGGAGTTGTAGCAGTTTATAATGAAAGCTATTAACTCTGGATAGAGAACGATGCGACGGGGAAACATAATTGCAATACATAAATGCATCGATCGTTTTTTATGTACACATACCTTGTTTTCGAAAGGTTTGTTTTAATGTTATTTCTATTTAGGTTAAATTAGGTTTTCGAGTAGGTACAAGTGGTTCCACGCCTTATTCATTTGGCCTTTTACACTAAAATTACTAACGATAAAGTAAAAATAACTAGTAGCGGTGACCTAGTGGCGGTCTTGTTGGGCCACTGGGCACACAACAAGGCGACTTGTCGACTTTCTCCTATATAACATATTTATTTATACATTTAATAGATTCTTCATCTCAAAATTTTGATAAGATAACTTCAAAAAAGTGGAATACTGTGTTATTATTTTAAAAGTTGTTACCTTTTAATAATAATAGTTTTAATTTCATGGACCCTTAAGGTTTTAGAAAAAAATGGATGCACATACAAATATCGGAAGTTAAGTGTCGATTAACTGAGTTGATGACAGAAATATAGCCACCCACACTAAATTGCGAAATATTTTTTACTAAAAAAAAAAATTACAACAGGATTATTTTTCAAAAATTGGAATTTACGTATTTTTATAATATTTACATCGTTTTTTTCATTATAACTATTTTAGCTGCCTCTAAACAGACTGTCATGGTTTTTTTTTGTCTTTTTTGCCGCACACTTAATTAAACACTTGTCCCTGTTTCACACACATTCACTAATGTACTCTCGCTCTATCTCAAACGCCTATGTAAGAGTAAATTTATACATCTATCCTCCTCTTAATCCAAGTTGACCCAGAATATTCCATATATTATTCAAGCAGGGTCTGTTTTTTTGTCTAATCCATATTTAAATGTATTCTTGACATATATGCTAGCCTTGTACAAAATTAGGGGGTATTGGCCGAGTTTTGCATCTATTACTTATATATGGATGACTATATCTATATATAGACTCTGGATGCGACCCGGTAGCCCGGGATAATATTGTGTTGAGTAGCAATAAAAAATAAAACCGCTCGTTCACTTGCAGCTAAGGCGAAGTAAGCGCTTGTAGATGCGCGTTCTCAACGATGAATAATTGTTTAAATTTTATGTGATGCTGGTACTTTGAATTATAATAATATTTAACTGGTTTAATACACAATATAGTTGCAAGAACAATCGTCTCTGTGTCACGTAGAAAAATCACTGCCTACTTTTTCACTGTCTCTTTTTAACACTCTTACGCAATATATCGCAGTCTCGCAGACATTGCGGCGAAGTACGCGCTAAGTATGTGTGAATACTTACCATATTAATTGTTTGACATTTATGTGATCCTGTTACAATTATAGCAATTTTTGACTAGTGGAATAAACAATAAAGCTGGGGCTAAGAGAGGGGACATAGCTGTCTCACGTTCGCACACACTGCTTACTTATTAACACTTTTTCACCGTCTCTTTTTAACACACTCGTGCACATTATCGCTGTCTCGCTCTATCGCAGTCTCGCAGCTATGGCGGTGGCCATGATGGCGAAGTACGCGCAAAGTAGTGCGCTGAGTAACGGAGGGGAGTACTCTGCCATACCGCGTACCGCCGCACCTACCATGTAGGCTACCGATAGGATCAATCCGTGTGCTGTGCATCTGTGGAAGAGGTATAATAATATAATTTAACTTCCACTGAGAAATAGAATTATTAAGAAAAAAAAAATGTTTTCAAGAAATAACTAACATGCATTATATTATAATACTAGCTGTTGCCCGCGACTTCGTCTGCGTTTGATTTTGTTTTTAAAGTATTCAGTATCGCTAAAATGCGTATAGTAGTATATATACATATATATATAAAACATGCGACTGTCAATTAATTACAGGCAAATAATTTGCAATAAAATAAAATTGCGACTATAATTAAAGTTCTAAGCTATCCTATCTCTTAAGTTGGACCAGACTGCTCGCGGTGTGCCAATTTAATTTTAAATCGGTTAAGTAGTTTAGGAGTCCATCGCGGACAAACATCGTGACAGGAGATTTTTATATATTAAGATTATTAATGGTGCGCATTTCACAAAAGTTTACTTATAGAACTAGGTTAGATAAATGGGCGCATATGAATAATTATTAGTGTAACATCTTTCTATTTAGTGTTTTCTCTTAATTTAAAGAAAGGTGATATAAGTATAGCTTCGTATTTCTAAAATCACAGCATAATTATTTAGAATAATTTAGTCACTTTGATTTCGTGCATTGTTTTGAATTATTACCAACGAACATACAGCTTTTGCAACGTATGACGGCTGATTGGCGCAGTGGGCGGCGATCCTGCTTTCTGAGTCCAAGGCCGTGGGTTCGATTCCCACAACTGGAAAATGTTTGTGTGAAGAACATGAATGTTTTTCAGTGTCTGGGTGTTTATCTATATGTTATAAGTATTTATGTGTAGGTATATAATTCATAAAATTATTAATCCGTTATCTTAGTACCCATAACACAAGCTACGCTTACTTTGGGACTACATGGCGATGTGTGTGGCTTCCTATTCGCCGTCGCCGGGATATGCATGTAATTTCACTTCTGTACTGTGTGTTATTTATTTAAAAACAACCTTCATACTTGAAGGAAAAGTTTGATTTTGTAGAATTGCCTTCCGAATTGGGATAATGTCGTATGGTGACACTACAAATGCCTTTCCACAAGACGAAGTTCTATAAACTCTCGTTTACAGTGCAAGCTATTGAATTGTGGAATGCGCTCTCACTAAATATAAGTTAGGTAAAACCGCTTTTTAAATTTAAAAAAACACTAAAAAGCATATTATCTTGCTCATTAATGAAGACTTTTAGTACCTAGTTTATTTTTATTTGTATTATCTATATTTTCTTAAGTATTTATGTATATAATATCTTTCGGTATATATTAGTTTATTATTTTATATATTTCTTATTTGTACAATTTCGATTATGTATTTGTATTTAGCTATTTGAATATAGATTAATAATTATTTTCCACCACCTGTCCGATCTCGCTCATGTTGAAGGCTCAAAAAACATCGAAAACCGATATTTTTTCACGTGAGACTAAAAAAAAAATAGTCGGTTTTTTGCGCCACCCTAGTACTAAGTGATAAGGGTGCCTTTTGTATTCTACTTCCGTCTTTGTATTTCTATTCTTCTTTTAATTCCCTTACTTCATAGTGTCGTATAAATAAAGAAATAAATAATAATAATAATAATGTATAGCGCCACCTCGCTCTATACACGGTGGAGTGAGTGAGGTAGCAATACTCGCCTCAAGTTAGCGGGATAGGTGTCAATAATCTTGACCCCCACACCAAAGAATATCACAATTATGACCAGTCCGTAGACAGCTTCCATGATGTATAGCGCCATCTCGCTCTGCGCGAAGTATATAGAGGGGGACAGCAATATCAGTAGGCTGCATATTCCCACTGCAAACAACAAAATCGAGGAATCAAACAAAAGTTATTGGCAATGGAGAAGATCAGTGTTAATGAATTCCGCATCATCTGCATCATCATCATATCAACCCATTAACGGCCCACTAAAGGGGTCTCCTCCCACAGTAAGAAGGGGTTAAGGCCGTATTCCACCACGCTGGCCCAGTGTGGATCAAACAATTGAAATAGCCAAAGAGCCAAAGAGCCATAAAACTGTTTAATTTTTCAGTACTCTTTCGATTCTGTAGTCAAGTCTGGGAAAGTAAGAAGTTTGGGTGGATTTATGTTGGTTACACTATTATGCCAAAATAGATGTACGGGTCTGGAGGAAATTAAGCAGGATAGGCTTCATTTGAACGCTGAAAAATCCTTTCCTGTCGTAGATTCTAATAATTCTAATCTATTTTAGATTTGGTTTCGTATTTTAGAACGAAAAAGACCGACACGTGTTCTTGGCATACATAAGAAAATTTCCATGCAAAGTCGCGGCTAGCACAGATTTTCTATTTACCTGTTGCAGGTGGTTTCTGTAACCTCCTGGATACTAGAAAGGGTGCGGCGAAAAACGCGGCGTGCGCGGCGAATGTGCGCTCCGCGAGACGGCCGCGTTGCGCCCAGCGTAGGTCCGCATGCCTCGCGCACACGCCGCGCATGCCTCGCACCGTCGTGCCGTTCAGCACGCACGCCTCGTCTAGCTCGCGGCCTGATTCTATGTCCGTGTCGATGATACTGTGGATCGACACGCGTCAGCTCACTGCATTGATATTCAATTAAATTTTAGCAAAACCTTTTAAGTGCGGGCAATGGTGAGCCAAACTTGTTGCGATGCACGGAAAGTTTTCTAACATCTCGTTGTACATGAAAAACTCCACGTACGACATCAGAATGCGCCGAAAATTGCAGTTTACGAACGTCACGTTAACGTTATTCTCGCTTTCTAACCTCTCGCTGCTGATTTATTGCAAACAATGAACGACCAAATACAACCAACGTTGGCTAAGAAATTAATTAGAACAACCAGATTTGAGCAAAAAAACGAAAATATGCCAAATTTCACTCAAATGTTGCGATAATTGACTAAAATAGCTATAACTCACTAATAATAACACACTTACGCACACTCACACTCATTCATGCTGTTGTGAATATCGTAACTGATTGTTTTGTATATGTTGTATTTGCACCTATTGCTTAATTGTCACAGTTAAGATTTTGTAATCTAGATTTGGCCTTATTTTAGTAATAAGATACACCCTTAACCAAAATAATTTGTAACGCTGTTGGATTACTAATAAATAAATTAATAAACTCACTTGCTATTGTAGAACACGCACGCTCGGAACACAGTGTACGAGGTCTTGATGTTCGCGAACGCCGTGCCTACGAACGTGCAGTTGACGAACTCCACGTGCGACATCAGAATGTCCCGGAACGTGCAGTTCTTGAACGTAACGTCGATGTAGTCCACGTTTTCCAGCGTCTCGTTGTAGTTAACGTTGTCGTAAGTGACGTTCGTGATCGTTTTCTTCGACATGTCGTATAAGAGGTTGTCTGTGTTGGTAACAGCGGCGGGAACGTAGAGCGATAGGTAGCACTGTGAAACAAAAACGAGATTTAATCGCATCTCTTAGCTGAATTTATACATAACAAAATCAATAAAAAATTATATATTTATACTAAGATTGAATAGTAATAAATATCTAGCTACCAAAAGTACTGCAAATAAGTCATGGTTCGAACCGAAAGAGTTCATACAGTAAAAAGTATGACATCCTCATCCATACACATAACAACACAATTAAACACACACACGCACACTCACGCGCACTGGCGCACGCATACTTACGCACACATTAATTGTAGTGGAACAATTGTATATTATATAGTATCATAAGTCTCAGAGATTGGCGGTGGTACGTGCAGCACAGTTTATACTATAAAAAATTAATTATTTGTAAGAGATTAAATTGTCATATAGAGGCTCGACGAAGCCACCTGGACAAAGCACTGGACATGTCGCGACGCTGTCAAGATATCGGCATTTACCACAAGATCAAAGGCGTCTAGCTAAGCTAACTGTACCTGTTCTTCACACATCATTATATTTCATTCATCAGTCATCTTAGTACCCATAACAAAAGCTACGCTTAGCTTGGGGCTAGATGGCGATGTGTGTATTGTCGTAGTATATTTATTTATTTTATACTGTGACACAATTCTGTAAGTCCAAAACGATACTAGTATAATAAACTAACTGTTGCTCGGGACGTTCGTTGACCTCTCGGCGCAGTCTTGAGCACTGTAAGGTCAGGAGGACCGGAGTTTAATCCCAGGCAGGCGCAATTTGGAAAGTTGGTGTTACCTTTTTTTTTATATTAATAGCGGGCAAACGAGCAAGTGGATCACCTGATGATAAGTGATCACCGCCGCCCATTAACATCTGCAGCACCAGAGGAGCCACCGATGCGTTGCCGGCTCTAAAAAATAATTGATACTTACTTGTATAGCCACGGAGAATAATAGCATGCCGGCGAGAGACAACGTGGTGTTTCTGTACGTGCTGGAAAACAGCTGGAAGAACGCCTGCCAGAACTGCAATAAGTCATACAAAAGATTACCTATACTCCATGTCTCCAGCATATACACTGAAATAACAAAGATCAAGAATAACAAAGGTCTACAATTCTCGCGCAAATGTTTAGCTCAGCCGAACAAATGTTCATTGCTACAACATAAGAACTCTATGAAGATACCGCAACGGGGAGCGAGCACACAAGAACAAGCAAGCCCGCCCTAGGCAACTATTCGCACGCTCTAATGGCCGTGGTTTTTTTTTTATTACACTACAAGTTAGCCCTTGACTGCAATCTCATCTGGTGGTAAGCGACAATGCAGTCTAAGAGGCTAACAGGTTAGCCCGCTACCGTCCGAGCCGACTGGCGATAACCGAATGTAGTTATCGCCATCACTAACCGAAAGTAGTTATCGCCATCACTCCTCACTGCTATGTTCACATTTTGTATATAATCCTATTTGAATAAAGAAATATTTGGCTTCGACTTTGACTATAAACGACACCATACAGATTCTCCTGCTTTTCGCAGTGTATATCAAATTTAACTTTATTTTCATAATATATCATAGAACTCCGCAAGGTAACGCCTATTCTATCCAATATAATGCTCTACCTCGGTTTATACAAAAATAATTTAATAGACTGCCGATGGAATTAGCATTCGCTCGTTTGATGTAAATCGGACTTTAGACTGCATCATAACCTACTACCAAGGGTCAGCTTGTAATAAAAAAAATGCCGGTGCTTACCATTTTGACGCTGTGTCGGACGTGATGTAGGGCGGGCGGGCGCCGTTTCCCCGGCAACGACAACTCGCCTAATCTGTAATCCGCCTCGCCAGATAAAGACGCCTTGCGCCCGCATATGCGCGTCTGGTTACCACTGTGGATACTCTGCGAAGCATAAAAAATAACTACATGTTAGACAAGATAGCCTAAGTGGTGATAGCTCAGTGGTTAGGTCTTCCGCGGGCCGGGTTCGATTCCAAGCACGCACCTCTCACTTAACTAAGCACTTGCTTCAACGGTGAAGGAAAACATCGATAGGAAACCTGCATGCCTGATAGTTCTGCATAACAGTGGCGTGCACTTCATACATGCACAAAAGCACTGCCTACCCTAAAACTGATATACAGCTCGTATAGGAAGAATATTTTGCCATTTTATGCAATTATCTTGGTAAGAAATTCAGTGCACGCCACTGCTACATAATGTTCTCAAAGGCGTGTGGAGTCCACCAATCCGCACTGGGCCAACGCGGTGGACTACGCGCGGTACACCCTTCTCATTGTGGGAGAAGACCCGTGACTGATAGTGGGACGCTAATGGGTTGATATGAAGATGATGATGATTAGACAAGACAAGTGTTACAGTAATTTAAAAAAAATTAAACTTTTTATAATCATTATTATTTAATTAATAAATAGTTTTTAAGAAACAATCCAAATGACATTGAGTTGGTGGGTATTTAGATATAAATACGACTGCACTATCGATACACTTCCTGTACTACTAGCTACTACTACTAGTCCTGTATCGACTCGGAACGATGCAAGGATACCTCCCAATGTCTTAGTTGTTATCTCAAGTATATATTTAGCAAAAATAAACCGACTTCTGAAATAAATGTTATCATCATCATCATCACTTCAACCGATTGACGTCCACTGCTGGACATAGGTCTTTTGTAGGGACTTCCAAAACCCAAGGTCCTGGTCCGCTTGTTATTCTTAAATTACCAACCAAGAATGGCATGCGAATGGTTTAAAAGATCAGAGTTGTTACAGAAATGTCAATTAATCTATTTATAACAATTGCTATTACACAATTCATATTATTCCTTATAAGCTAGGAGTACATAAAAAGTGATTGCACATACAATATAAAGGTATTAAAAATAAATAAAATATAAACGTAAATACTATGTGCTACAACTAGATTACACTCGCGAATAAATATGCAATTACTTTTAACTTTGATAGAAAATACGTAATGCTTTAGAGTGCACGCGTGATGTTATGTTATTTAATTGCGTAAACAATGGTAATTTATGACAGCAGTTATCGCGGTTGATTTGCTGAATTTTTTTTAGGCTACCGTCGTCCGTTTCATCAGATCTTTATTAAAAAACATTTCGGAATGAAAAAAATATTTTGCAAATCCGGAGAATCAATGACGGAGCTATGCCCGAACGTAAATAAAAAAAAACAACCGAATTGACAACATCAGGTCATGAATTGACAACAACATGTGAAGCAGGTCGGCTAAAAACGTCTTGACACACGGTTTCTTGAAACTTTTTATCTCAACTACTATAATGTGAATTTTATAAAGTGTTTAAGTCGAACATGGGTAACAAACAAACAAACATGGCCCATTTTTGCATTTATACTGTCAGTACGAACCCTAAAACTAATTCAGCAAGGGTATTAAAGAAACCCTCAACACACTCTGTATGTTTTTTTTTTATCACCATCACGTTATATGCCAGCTTGCTTACCTGATAAACCATCATAGCGTCGACCTCTCTCCCCACATCTAGCAAATAGCGGGGTGACTCGGGAGTCCATATTAAACTTATGAGGGATGCAATAATTGGTAATGTGCATAGAAGAAGATATCTGAAAGAAATAAAACTATTCAATAAACAGTTTCTTTTTTGAGGTTACCTTTTACCACCTCAAGACCTTCGATGCTCAAATCTGATATTTGAAACATTAAATATTTTCGTTCCTATAGGAATTTAGAGATTAAAATTATATAAAGCTTTATTTAATTTTTCTTACACAATGATACGTAAGAAGTTGAAGTCGATTAGTTGACTACTTTCTGAGTATTGTGAAAACAAACATACAGACACTGTGGTCCCTTTTTAAAGTTTTGTATTGGGGTATGAGAGTTTAAACTTCGAATAACAAAATATTACAATTTACTTTTACAGATTGTCAATTTTGAAAGAATGCAGAATCATCTAATGTCTTATTATGTAAACAATAATTTCATAACATTTGAGCATAAAATATTAAAAATTAATAAAAGCATACATTTTTTTGCTCCATAAAATATTCAGACCCAACGATTATAAAATATTGTTAAATATTACTATAGCTTTATTTACTAACTTGACGGTGTTATGGCATGCCTTACGAACCTGTGCCAAGCGCTGAAATGCTCCTTATTTTCCACAAGCGCTTCCGGTCCCGTGCTAGGAAGTATCGCTTGGGCCAATCCAGCGGACATCAGAATACCAGCGCCCATACTGGCGGGTAGGGTAGCAAGTAGGGCCGTACGGAAAGGCCGGGCCGCCATCTCGCCCGCGTACGTGAATCCCGTGGAGATGATGCCACCGGAGCCGATGGCTGAGCAGAATCTGATGGACCAAGGAGAAATATCATCGTCATATAGAAAAAGTCGCTGCCGCCGTTTGTACACATCTTTTAAACTGATGCAACGGATTTTGATGCAGTTTTCAGCAATAGATCGAGTGATTCTAGAAGAAGGTTTATATGCAGTATACATGCATATTATAGGAGAGAAAAGCAAAGACATTCAAAGATTTGTAATTTAATGTTGTAATAAACATATTTCAATAATCAAATAAACACTAAAAAAATTCTCACATTATCATCATTTTTGCTAGCCGGGTTGGGTAGCTTTGTTAGGATATAAAATGGAAATAGATCATAGTGGGGCTGCCATATCACATTCTATCATCTGTCACCCACATTGTTACTTGGATGTATTAACAGGTACCAGGCCACCATAAATATAGAACAGTCAATGTGGCTTAAAGTTTTCAAGGGGTCTCAATGACCCCAACTTTTTAATCCTCCCTACCGTACAGGCGGTAAGAGGAAGGTGAGAAGTGTTTGAGTGACCAGTAGGCCTAGCATGTCACGTCACGAGAGATCAAACACGAGATAAAGAGCGGATGAACAAATTCCAAAAAAGCCGGCTACGCATTGGTGGCTGCTCTTGTGCGGCAGATTTAAAAAATATATATATATCTACTCGTTACTCGTTATTTTAACCCAGGAGGTCTATGACAGTCAACTGACCAAGTGTATCAAGACTGCAATAGTACCAGGCAATCATAAACTTATGGTAGTTTCACATCATAAAGATTATGAGGATATAAAGATTCACACTCGCCTGGCCATCATAAACGTCCCATATGTGGGCATGAAAGCGGCGATGGTGGCGAATACAGCATTGACGGCGAGTGCCGAGTGCAGGGCACGTCTTCTGCCCCCGCGCTCCGCCAACGCACCCCAGCCGACCCCGCCCAGAGACCAGCCCATAATAGTGATTAGCACTGGAAATAAACAACGTTAATATAATCGTCAAGTTAACTTCACAGCAAAAAAAAATTATAGACAACGATCAATAACGTATCGAACGACGGAGTTTCAGCGCACAATTGTTATCTTCAAATAAATAAGCGCTTCTGCAAAATACTGTTAGGAGCTATAATTGTTCGGTGGTTCTGATAACTAGCACGGATGCTTGAAGTGGGTATCTTTATTAGAATGTATACGTTGGTAATTTTGCCAGAAACTCTATGACGTACAGTGGCTCCAGGATTAGGTATTCCTACTCTCCGGAAGAACTACTTCTTCCACCATTTTACAGTTACATTATTACTTCTTCTCGTTCTTCACTAGTTGCTTAACTGCACTGCCCATGTTGTTTCGAGAGCGTCTATTAACAGCGTCGTTTAACGTCTAGAATAAACTCGCAGATACTCGAATTGTCTTGTTCTAAATTTAAATTTATAATTTTTACTTTCTCTTAGGCTTAAATATCTGTCAGATTCTCCATCGTAGTAAGACGTTCCTTTTTTTTACCTTTAGGATCCTTTAAAAATGGTAACGGGTTTCCGCTTGTCTTACTTAAACATTGATTCTACATTGGGATTATATTTAGTTTTTCATTCTTGATTATTATTGTACGCCCGATTGTGGGTATACTGTTTGGAATGCTTTTCAAGACCTTTCTATGTGTAAACAGTGAACAATAAAATTCTATTAGATTGTATTCTTACTGTCTCGAGAAAACGGGATTTTAGTCTTCGACCATTTAAATAAATCTTAACAACACCTTATACATAAACATAGGCGCGTTAAAATTATTCCTGTCGGTAGGAGTTGTATTGGTTAGCAAGGCTGTTTTAACAATGTTAAATCCTAGGGAAAAATGCTTGTTCCCGACAAAATGTCCGACATTTTTCCGATTTCTAAAACTAAGACACGCCTCTTCTCTCAAAAAAATCTCTCTCTCCTGGGGCGTCATTAAAACCTCACCTAGCCAATTCTTCTCGTGCGGCAGTATACAAAGTTCGATCTCCGCAGAGGGGAGCACAAAGGCTATGGAGGCAAGTTCCAGTGAAGCTCCCGCCACCGCAAGGCCGACGGCCACGTACACTTTTAGTTGGGACAATCCGCATCCAGCCTGCAATATATGCACAGAACATTGCTTGTGAAAACACATTCAATTAGGAAAGCACGACTCAGTTAGCTTTATTATGAGGGATTGTATCCCATTATAATCATTGGGTTATGTCAATGTGTGTATTGAAAAAAGTTGGCCGTCACGGGTTGCCCGACGGGTGTACAACATAAAGGCATGAATGTTTGTCAGTGTCTGAGTGTTTATTTGTATATTACAAGTATTTATGTATATTATTCATAAAAATATTCATCAGTCGTCTTAGTACCCATAACACAAGCTACGCTCACTTTGGGGCTAGATGGCGGTGTGTGTATTGTCGTAGTATATTTAATTATTTATTTTAATTTACATTGGTTCGTTACCCGGTCGATATACAGCATGCGGTAATGAATGTAATAATAATAATGTAATGAAAGTCAGTCCGTCGTTACACCGCCCCCTGTAAGCGGCCTTAGCGGCCTCGAGGACCATCGATCGGAAAAATATATGGCCCGAGTAATCATAAATCTACTGCACCCAGTATGAGTATCCTATCTACCAATGTAAATGGTCGACGGCATGCCCAACAGAAAATCTCCAGCACCCCGCATGCTACTATCGACCAATTTGCCCGCATACGGGTTACACGGCATGCCCAACAGAAAATGACAACGGTCCCACTTTCGAAGCCATGTAATTGCCCAATGTAAATGGTCCATGTATACGGGGTCTATGACACCCTTAATAGACAAAGTTTAGCGGCCCCCTGTTTGAAGCCTATTGACCAATATAAATGAGCCTTAAGCGAACGATGCGAGCGCAGCGACATATACCTGGCGTAACGCGTCTTCATGAAACTGCTCGAGCACGCTGGAGTCATTATAGTCCAAGAGCTCGCCACTCTCGTTGCCTTCGGCGTTCTCCTGCGGCGCGTTCGCCATGTTACCTGTGTGGCTGGGGTCCCCGGCGCCTTCAGGACCTAAAAAGAATCCAAGAGAACCCCGAGTCAGTCAATGAATTTATAATTATCATTGACAGCTCAAATGTCCACAACAACTTTTGAACTCCAAGGATGTACGAAGCATTTCTTAACAAAAGATAAACCCATAACAAGCAATTTTTGACACGATCTGGAGACCGAAATCTAATGGAAGTCCTCGTAATGCCAAGGCAGCAGATATTGTTATATTAATTATGTTATATTCCTATTAAAATGTTCTTAGGAGGAAATTTCAAATATTAAATTTTATTAAATTTCAGAAACGGCACGAGCTCGAGATAGTCCAATAATAAATCTGTACTTTGTTGTATTTGTTTGATCGCGGTTATCTCCGGAACTAATCATAGAGTCCAATTTTTTTTTTTTACTAAGCTTACTCTTAAATAATTTAACTTACTCTATAGACTCTTAACGCCGTGCACCGTTTAGGCAGATTCTACAGCGAATAAGCTGGCGAGCTCTGCATTTACTCTTTTACTTTATAAGCAGGAGTAGGGCAACGATCGAGCGATGTAACGCGGTAGGTTTGTATGTAACAAATTTACCTATCTGATGTTCTATGAAGTCGCGGGAAACCTCTAGTAATTGCAGATATTTACCGGGCACATTAAGTTTTCCCTCGTTGTAAGTCATGTTGTAGGACTGTGAGAGGGATCCGAAGCTGCCCAGTTTCGAGGAGTTTTCAGAATCGGAGCGAGCTCGCACCAGACAAGCCTGTTCCTCCATTTTGTGGATCACTTAACACTACTATATTGCGATACATCTGAAAATAATTGTAACATTTGCATCATCAATTCAAAGTTAATACATGTATGATGTATAGCAAAATAAATACAATACATGTATGAAAACTTCAGACAATAAAGCAAGCAAAAAAATTGGCCGTCACAGCACGCCCGGCAGGTGTAAAACATTTAAGTAATTATTTGAAAAACGAAGCAGGAAAATGGAAACATTTGTGTTGAAAGCAAATCTCTAAACCAAATTAAATAGTCTGAAAATAATGCTATCCCCCACCAAAAAAATAATTAAATAATAAAAGATTCGTTAATTGCATCGCAAGCGTTGCCATGACGGCATACGTGATAAATCTATATATATATAATAAAATCGTAGTTAATAATAATAAAAAATATTATATTATATTTTTATATATATTATATATTATATTTATTTTTTTTTATAAATTTTTAATAGTGTTTTTTATTTTATTTTTAAGCATTGTTAATAATTAAAAAAAAAATAGAAAAAGAATAAATGATAAGAGTCAAAAATATATATCGGCAATACACACATCGCCATCAAGCCCCAAAGTAAGCGTAGCTTGTGTTATAGGTACTAAGATGACTGACGTCGGATTTTATAAATAACATACATAAATACTCATAATATACTGAGAAACACCCCGAAACTGAGTATTATTCATGTTCATCACCATTTTCCAATTGTGAAAATGACTTCGATTTTGAACAAAATTATTATATTCACTAGTCTTTTGCCAATTCATCTCCCATCCTCTCCCCTCATCGCTCCTCTTTTCTCAATATTAGAAACCGAATGAACCGGTCCACTGCTCGACATAGTAATTTTGTAGGGATCTCAAAACGTCGTAACCAACCACTATAGGATGTGGAATTTTGTGTCATGACTCCCTGTGACACGTTTTTTTAACTAACCAAACTACCAACGCTGCGTTTTCCGGTGCAGAATAGCCTTTGCAACTAGCTGAATTATGTTACTAAGTTTGGCTCCTCTACGGATCCCATTTCTGATGCGATCAAGCAGAGATGAAATGGAATTAAATTATTTATCTGTATGAATATGTATGCAGTTACATGATGATATAGATCTTAGTAACATTTTATAACATACAAAATCACACAAAGAAGACAAAATATACAAGAGCGTAAAAAGTTAGGAACTCTTAAACTCTCCATGTATTTACTTATAAAAACATGTACTGTTGATATTTAATTTTATATTATCCTTCTATGATGTTAGAAACAGAAAATCTCAACTAGTGTAAGAACATGTTTGTCCTTAACACCATTCAGCATGGCTAGCACAGCATGGCACCATAGACAGCAAGGAATAAAATTTACTTGGCAACCAGCACGGCATCGGGGAAAAGGAGAAGTTTACCCCCGTTTAATATTACTATTATTTATATTTTATTTCCAACCGTGGGATCTTGCCCTTGGATAGTGGATAAAACTGTGGAACAAGTTATGCAATTTTACCTATTCCTGTGGAGAAATTTTTTTTTCCCATGTAAACCGTGCTGTTATATTAAATTTGTTTCTACGCAACATCGAACCGGAATGCTACACCGCTTGGCAGCACGTCTTTGCCGGCAGGTTGATAACTAGCCCTGGCCGAAGCTTCCCACCCGAGAAAACCACTTATCACATGTAACCCAAGCAATGTCCATCTATTCAAACAATCGAAAAATGACAAGAATTAACCAACAAATAAAATTACTATGTATATTTGTAATTTTCTACATTTTACTTGGCACTGAACAAAAATGTTGTAGAAAATGTTTATTTCTTGTTTTTTGTTTGTATAACAAAGACGGTTTATTTTGAAAAAAGAATTTTCCCACACTTTTGGGTAGGTTTATCACATTTAATTAATAATCGCCGTATGTCAATTGCTCATAACCTTGCACAAAATATTGCTTTTCCTGAAGCTGGGTGGGTATATGACTAAGAAACGCAACCAGTTTTTATACTTATTATTGTGTAGTTCCAGTGGCCATCGATGATCTTCATCATCAGTTTTACTTGACCAAATGGTGGTTAATAGCAAATGCTCAAGTTACTTTCCCTGTAATATTTGAAGAGTTTCCTCAACTTCTCCAAGATCCCTTTAACAGATCTCAAGATCTGTTGAAGGGATCTTGGAGAAGTTGTGAATGTGAATCCTGGTGAAAATTGGACCACAAAACCAAAAACCAAAAATCGATTTTACAAATCAGAAACGACAGAGTTCTGAGCTAACAAACATAAAAAAAATACATCCAAATTGAGAACCTTCTTATTAAGCAACAAAGTTTGGGTCTTTTGTAGGGATTTCAAACTTCCAATGTTATTTGCCCACCTAGTTGGATACCTACCAATGCTGAATACATTGTGGGATCTCCGTTGCCACTAAATGGGATACCAACATCTATAGATTCTCTGAGATTCTCTCGCTAGTATGCCATACCATGCTACATACCACATCAGCTTTGCAATATGTGTAATTGTCAGTAATTCTTGTTGTTCTCCAAGTCATTTTTTATTTGATCATATATATAGATACACCAAACAAAGATTTCTTGATCATCCGCTCAGGGATAGAGCTTTCTTGGAATGCCCATCACAAACAATTAAAACGTTTTTTTTAATTGACAAAATTTTATCAAACATATTGTAAGATTAAAAACCTAACTACAGACAATCCATCATAATAACATTATTATTATTCTATCTGGCCTCATTACTGAGTTCTTCTGATTGTGACCTTATAGCGATTTCACCCACTACTTAAGTGTAAATTGTTAGCATCCTCCACTTAACAATGATGCTAATTAAATTTGTTTTTTCTCAATGGCAAGTTAGCACTAAGTTCTGATCAAACTGAGGCAAATCCTGCTTTGAGTACAGGACAGTCCCTATTATTTGGATATTGTTGATGTTCTGTTATTGAATCTTAATCCCTATTTTAGCATATGTGTCACATAAACTATTATTTATTATATTATTATATTATTTTGATAGCTAGCCACTTTGAAAGATTTATTTTTTTTCATTCATAGACTAAAGTCACCAACTGCTTAAAAAAAAACTATTGTGGCAAACCACAATAGCATTGTGTATTGTTTGACCTTTAATTAACACCAGACCAATACAAAATCTAGCAGGAACAATATCTAGTTTTTTTTATTTATACTAATTAGTAGTATACTAGTTATATCACTTATACATTAAAGTCTATTGAATATAACTTATAATTTGTATGTTTTTTTCTTTTTTGGATGCTAAGCATACAGTTACTTTTAACAGCAAACTAAATATATGCTACCAATTTATGAATGAGATATTTAATGATCACTTACTTACATACCATAGCCCTCAGATTTCCAGAGATAAAGTCTCTTGTTTCAGTTTCTAGGACAGGTAGCCTATCCCTATGCACAATTTTATAAAGATAGGTTAAGCTGTATTAGAATGGATTATTATATGATTTTCTACATACTAATAAGCTAATACACGAGATAGAAGATTTATTTTCAGTACAAAATGTTTCCTTGACCAGTGGACCAGAATCAATGCAGACTTCTTGTTTTCAAGAGCCTTCGTAATTTGGCCTACTTTCATAAATATTTAAATGCATAGTAAGGCACAATACAAGTTTGCTAGGGTTTATTTTTAGAGAAAACAATTATAAATGTGAGAGAAACATAGACAAATATTAGAAACCGAATACATACAAACAATCTAAATATTTGTAAATAATAGTATGAGATAGAAAACAGTAATTACAGATTATATAAAATTAATTATAATATTGTGTAATTAAATTGAGATATGTTAATTTATAAAAAGAATAACTGTTTAGATTATTTAATATTCTCAGTAGAATCTGCCAACTGACCCTTTGGAAAAGTTATAACAATCAGGCATACTGATTTTTCAAGAGATTTTAAAGTAGGCTTGTTTGAAATTAATATTTGTACATATTCTAAGATTTAGTATGAATTTGTAAGCTCAATGTAAAAAACAATTAATCACCTATCAATACAGATACATACATACACAAAGGGATTCCAAATTATAAAATACTTGTTACATTTTGGTGTGCAAAGTAAACGTCTAAGCTCTAAATGTGAACTACAAATTACAAACATGGGAAAAAAGATTAAGTACTTCGAAATTCTAATTATGTAGGTAGGTACAGTATAGTGTACACCACGAAAAAAAAACATTTGTTAGTTTAAAACAACACGACGCTAGGCTTGCCTAACAACGATAAGTTATCTATAAATAAACTTAAATCCCACCAATCGGTTCTTGCAAAATGAGTAGAAATTATATAAAATATGTCTGTTCTTATCACCAACTACACCAGCACAAATGTTTATAATAAACTCTTTAAGAATAATTCAACAACAAAAAAACTTACGTTTCACTGCAATATTGTTAAAATGATATCAGGTAGAAGGCATTAGACGTTTAATTTCATTTTAATTTTTAGCTATTCACGCAAAATTAAAAAACAAAATAAACATGCGAGATAAATTCGGAAGACAAAAGCGATGACACAGAGTAGGTAATTAATGTTTTTTTACAGGAAATGACAGAAAGTCAGAATTTAATAAATATTGGCTATTAGTCTGTGGAATTTGTAGTCAATTATTAAGCCGAGTTTACACGAAGTAAATTTAATTTTGTGGTTGTACGAGCAGAGTCGCTTTGTCTCGTGTATTTTAGGGCTTTGTTCGAGAGACACTTGGATTATCTATCTATGTGCGAAAATTTGTATAAAATCGATTAGCACTTTTTACATAAGCACTTCCAAACAAATAGATGTGATGGGCTTACTCTAAGACTCAGAAATATACAGTGAGTTTTTTTCAAAAGCTAATGTTATTTTATTATTAGCAAAATAAAAGAAAATAATATAGGTATTTTATATAATATAAAGCAGGATAAAGAAAACTTAAAGCTCCGACTTACAATTTTCAAGCGTAAAGCAATGGTATTTTTATGTAACACTTATTTTTAATTTCTTATTATGCACATTGAAAGCGACATTACACCATTATTCAGTAAAAAATTTGTACAAATTACATTGTGATTATTTATTGCTCGTGATATGTGCAAAATTAAAAAGAATATTGAGCTGTTTAGAACCTGCTGCACATCATATTATAGCACATCTCGATTTTTAATACGAAAAAAGTGAATATAGAAACCGTTTCACCAATAAATGAACTGAAAATCGCATTGAATACACATTTTCGCTCTTACTACCGCGGCTCAGTGTAGTATTGATATGTCCGATCATGTTACAGTTAATTTACTAATCACGTTCAGACAATACTACTTCTGCAAACCCATCTTAAACAATATCAAAATTTATGGCTCTTAAAAAAGTACAATTTTCACTTGTACGATATAAAATCAAGTATATTTATAGAAATAGAAATCCTGATTTTGTCACGTTTATAGCATCGAGTAAGTGGTTCGTTTATAACTGCGGGTGCGGAGTTTAAGGTCAAAAGAGGATAGAATAACAAAACGAGGAACTAAGAGAGCGAGAGGTGTATAGTAAACCATGGTGACAATGTAGCTCATGACATCTTCGGATAAATCTGAAGATATTTTTATTTAGATGAAATAAAGTTAATTAAACTAAATGTAAACTTATTATATGCTACAAAAATTAAAAGATCAAATCTCCATCAATGGTTGTCTTTCATTCATTGATAGAGATTTGAGAAGCACAACTTAGATCCATCGACTTCTTGCGCCTATGTAACCTATGCAAACTTTTGTTGCTTTTAATTATCTAGAATCTTTAAATTTCGTCAAACGTTGGTGGAAACTATTTGTTTTATGGGAAAAATTGTCAGCCTAAGGAGATGGCCCACCTGATGGTGAGTTGAAATCCATCGCCTATAAACAGAGCAACACTTCGCAGGGCATGTGAGGGACACAGTGACCACCAACCGGAACAATGCTCCTTAGCAGCAGAAATAAGCATGGCAGTAGTAGCTCGAGCTCTGTCGCAAAAAAGCTCTACTACTAATACTACTGCAAGGTAAAATTTCTTTGATTTTTTTTTTTATTTCAATCCACTCTATTGGGGACAAACGGAGAACGCAAACTTCTTTAAAAAAATTTATTAGTAATCTCTATATTTTGCAGAATAGCTCATATACACTAAGCATATGCGTGGATATTAGGTTAAAATTTGAAGTTTTTTAAAGTAATTAAAATATTTCTATATTCTCGTCTCGTTAAAATTTTAATATTATCAATATTAACTCATGTGTAGCCTAGCGTATCGATTCTCGGAGTCCACGCAATGCGCAGCTGGGAGTGTCGACACATGCGCAGATGTATTTTATAATAAGCTATGAGTGTGACCACGATCAAAAGACGATTTAATGAATATTGAGTCGAACCTATAGGTACTTAATTCTATAAATTGAAATAATAAAATTGGAGTAAATTCCAATCGAGACAAGTGCAACAGGTTGGCTTTATTAGCGACGATAGCGGCAACATTTTGCCATGTACAGAAAATCTAGTTTCTATCTAAAAAATCATATTATTCTATCCATACAGATGCAGTAACACATGAAAAAAAAATAATCTGCAGATAATATCGATACAAACAAATCTATCGTGCCTATTTCTGTGTCAAAAATCAAAATGTTTTTGAACGCAAAATATGTCTCATTCGTAGACAGAGAAGATTGGATTAAACGTAAACTGTCACTAAGGAGTGTTCGACAGTCGACCGCCGTTGTACGTCAAAAAGAAGCGCGATTCGCGGTTTACTTTAGCTGCCTACGAACTCGAATGATCGCAGAAACAAAACAATAATATGTTTTGATTTTGACTATTTGTAATTTTGTGACACTAACGAAGTCTTATTTTGTTTGTAAATAATGCACGAAATTAACGCAAACCATTCATCTTTGCAAATGAAACTAATAAAAAAATATTTAAAGTTTAAACTAATGGAAGATAAAGTCAAATTCAAAGATCACGGGAACGAAAGAAAACATATTTATGATTTAATAACACGGTCAGTTCTGCACGGAGAGTCACATTCTGCTCTTATTATTGGTCCGCGTGGTTGTGGGAAGACCACTGTAAGTACCACTCATGATAATGCTTAGTTTAAAGAAAAATCCTTTGTACCAATTCGCATTTGGCCCGTGTGGTGAACTACGGCCTACATCCTTCTTATTATCCAAGGGAACCCGTGCCGGGTAGTGGGCCAGTAATGTGTTGATAATTATAATGATTATGTATCCATACATTGGCATGTGAATGTTGTGAAACATATAACTATTCTCTTTCTAGCTCCTCAACTCAGTTCTTCATCAGGTCTCAAAAGAAGCAGATTTAGTAAGTGATGCCATTGTCATTAAATTAAATGGCCTGATACACCAAGATGACAAAGTTGCTCTCAAAGCCATTACTGCACAGGTATTTATTGACTTAACTTAATTTAGGAAACACATTCATTGAAAATGGTCCACAAGGATCCTCTAAGCCAATCTCTTAGGGGATCTTAAAATAGCTTTTTTAGTAGCATACTTTCATTTTTCTATGGGATCATAAATAATACTACAGTAAACAACTGTATGATAACTAATTGTATATCAGACTTAAATCTTGCTTTTGAGAAAGAAACAAAACAAAATAATTAAGCATATAATGATGCCTGCATCATGTTACATACACTTAGCAACACCTCTTGTCTTGCTGCAGGTGTTAATCAAGGCAACTAAGGGAATATTACGGAGAATAGGCATCAATGCTCTGTGTTACTACTACCATCTACTGCAATCACTTACCTGTGTGCCCAGCAGGGAAAGGCCTTTTGTCCAGCCTTGGACTGTTATAGGCTATTGATGATGTATAAAGAATTTCTTAACATTTTGGTCCCTTAAAAAAATTTCAAAGCACTCCCAATAAAAATCACTGAAATTAGTTTAGACTGTGTCGAAAGTAATTCATCATCATTGTCAAATTTCTTTCGCTGGGCATTTCAAGACATTTGAAATGCCCAGCGAAAGTCTCATTGCAATGTTTTACCTATGGGCAGTTTACAAACGAAATGAGTCATTAAGAGTAAATGAGAAGGTTAATTTTAATATACTGGTTTTGATTCCCCATGTTTGCATCCATTTATCAATATTATTTTGATGCCTCTGGAGTGTTTAGGATGCCATTTTAGGGTTGATACAGGTGTAGATCACTGCCTCAGAACTCAACCTTGCAAGCCATCAGATATAAGATCAAAGAACCGGGAGCTGTCTTCCCCCACAACAACTTGAGATATCCTATATTGCCGGAATTAAAATTTTAATAAAATATATATCTTCTGTGATTATTTACTTTTCATTAAGCTGCTTAGCAGTACTCATTTCCTAGAAATAGCCTTATTTGATCCACAAGTGGTCTGGTATTAGATATTCTTTGAAAATAAGAAATTTTAAGCAAGTTAGAAACAATTTCTCAAAGAACACAGTAATTCAATTTATACAATCAAATTTTTGGCCCTTTATGTAATAGCTACAACAACTCTACCAATGCAAAAGTTTAATAGAGTGCAAAAAAAAAAATTAAAAAATCTTGGTTTCTCTACAATTGATGAATTTCAGCCTTAACGGCAAGGCTGTTTAGAAGTAGGCTCCGCTCTCATCTCTCACAAGATAGAAAATTCTAAAGATGGTAAACTGAAAAATTATTTCGAAAAGAGCAATCTGCTGAATTTCTTGCCGGCTCTTCTCGATAGAATCTGCCTTCCGAACCAGTGGTAGAGTACTGACTCAATGATGTTTCAATAGTGCTTATAAACTAGGCCTAAATAAATTTTTATTTTAAAATTTGGCAAAACATGTAAATAAACAAATTAACACTATTATAGACTTGTTTCTAGAAGTTAAGAAACTGATTTTGAATTATTAATGCTAGTTTTCTTTACAAAAGATTTGTTAACTTTGTTCTAGATGCAACTAGAAAATGCAGTTGGTGACAGAGTATTTGGTACTTTTGCTGAGAATCTTAGTTTCTTACTGAGCTGTCTCATGAGTGGAGTGGACAGAAGATGCAAGAGTATGGTGTTTATCTTAGAGCAATTTGACATGTTCTGCCACAGTGCTCGCACGCAGACATTGTTGTACAACCTATTTGATATCACACACAGCAAACAGGCTCCTATGTGTGTTTTGGGTGAGTGTAATATAACACACTGCTTCCAACCATTTGACAAATTCTATTACAATACATGGACACTTTTATTAATAACACTAATATTAAGCACTTAGTATGTGATGATGTACCTCTTTCAGCAATTTGACGTGATCTGCACACACACTCACACAGTGTCGGGAATTAATCATCTATGCAATGTGCTAGTAAAATCAAAGCTAACACTATTGGATATTGGATAGAAGCAGGCGTTACTTTGCGGAAATCCATGATATATTATCAAAATTAAGCTTAATTTCATATACTCCGTGAAAAGCAGGAGAATCTGTGTGGTGTAATTTAGAATTTCTTCAATCCTTATACTCCACACCAAACAGATCTTCGGCAATATACCCTCTACGAACAATAATAATTGTTAAGTCTTAACAATTATTCATTGTAAAGTCAACATCTCCTGAGGATGCTCCGGTTTCGGAGCGAAACGTGCGTAGAGGGTATATTGCCGAAGATCTGTTTGGTGGGGAGTATAAGGATTGAAGAAATTATAAATTACACCACACAGATTCTCCTGCTTTTCGCGGAGTATAACAAATTAAGCTTAATTTTGATAATAAAGCTAACACTATCAATGCGAAAGTGGTGTTTGTTTGTTTGTTCTTACTTTATGCCCTAACAAAGCAACAAATCGACTTAATTTTTGGCTTTGAGTTAACTGAAAGCATGGAGTAACATAGGCTACTTTTTATCCCAGGAAAAAATACGGTTTCCACGGTATTTAAAAAAAAAACCGGGCAACAACTAGTATCCTATAAGCAGGTGAACTGGAGTTAATTAAGGAATATTAGTAATGTAAGGAAAAATATATATCCATATCCAGGGTGAATTCGTTGGGAGATATTAAGACTTCAAGATTTCGCCTAAAACCTCCTAGGTGGCGACAATATTAAAGAGTTTAGTTGGGGTCGACATCTACTGCACGGTGTGTGCAGTATGGCTTTGCGTGTGATCAAATGCACGATATTAAAGTAAAGAGTGCTATTTTGCGGTGATAGCCTAAGTACCTACACATTTTCGAGGGTTATACGGGCACCGTACCTCTGTGCGTTTTAAGCAATTAAAATATCACATGCTTCCTGAAACCCGCATACTTGAGAGTTCTGCATAATATTCTCTAAGGTTTGTTTGGGGTGGACTACGTGCCCTGTAGTGGCCCGGTTCTCAAGTTGATATGATGATGATGATGATGTCATTGAAAGCGTGATAATTTTGGACAGTTTAATACATTTAAATTATAATTTTATCCTAACCATCATAGTGTTTATATGAACAAAATTACATGGGTAATTTTCATTTTTACTTTACTACTTTTTACCTAACACGTTGTATATTTCGATATTTTTGTCACTAGGCTGTGTGTAGTCCACCGAAATTGAATACGGTATAACTATTATTGAAGCAAATATTTTTAATAATTTTTGAATTTACAATTGCTTCAATAATAGTTACTGAAATTTTATTTTGAATATCTTTTTATTTTTAGCAGATTTACATAATAAACTAGCCGCGACTTCGTTCGCGTGGATTAAGGTTTTTATTCCCGCGGAAACTCCCTTATTTCCCGGGATAAAAAGTATCCTATGTTCTATTCCAGACTAAAATCTATATTTGTAACAAATTTCAGCCAACTCGGTTCAACCGTTTATCCGTGATTGAGTAACAAACATCCACACTTTCACATCTTAATATATATAAATCTCCTGTCACGATGTTTGTCCGCGATGGACTCCTAAACTACTTAACCGATTTTAAATAAAATTGGCTCACCGTGAGCAGTCTGATCCAACTTAAGAGATAGGATATCTTAGATCTTTAATTATAGTCGCAATTTTATTTTATTGCAAATTATTTGTCACATGTTATATATATATATGTATATATATACTACAATACTCACTTAAGGCTAAGCGATACTGAATACTTTAAAAACAAAATCAAACGCAGACGAAGTCGCGGGCAACAGCTAGTTTATAATATAATATAGTAGGAAGTTCGATTACTGGCTTAATTGCATGTAAGTACGATGCATGTCGTAAAGCCAAATCAATTCATTTGTTTAATTTATAGTGCGGCAGAGAGCGCAACAGGCTAAGCGGCCCGTTTCCCCATTTGTTGCATTGCGGGCAGAAAGTGTTTTAACATTAAGTATAGCCTTTTATAATATGTTAAATTCCCAGGTGTAACAAATCGCATAGATGTGATGGAGCTATTAGAAAAACGAGTAAAGTCCCGTTTTTCGCACAGACACATATTCATATTTCCAAATGAAGAGGGTGATGGTTGTGAAGCAAAATCACCATTGACCAACTACAAAGAAATGCTAGTGCACTGTCTCAGTATGCCTCTTGCCTTGGGAAGGAGAAAAGAAACGCCTAGAGTACGAAAAGGGAGAAAATCTACAGGTATTTTGTTTACTCACCTGTTACACATTTTTGTCATTTCTTAACTTAATTTTTTAAGAATAGCTACTGTGCTAACCAGAATACGCATGATGACTAATATTGTAAAACTTTCCTATAATTTTCGGAAGTGTAGAAATCCAAAAAATACCTTATCTTTGCGGAACTTAAAGGATTTTATGATATCAATTCCAAATTAGTTAAAAAAATATATTTCCCGCGAAAACGCTCGCCGGGTGTCATAGCCGCACTCGTGACATCTAAGAGCTAAGCTCTTTAGTAAGTCCTTGTTCCATAGCTAAAGATATTTGATTAGGTATTGATAACGAAAACTTAGCAACTGATAGTATGGAATCACAAAATAGGTACTTGATATACGCAGAGATTTTCAACGTTCAACCGGGACAAAATTATGTTTATATAGAAGTGACGTCATAATTTTTAATTCGGCGTCACACCTGCCTGCCGTACGTCCAGTTTCTACTACCGTGTCGTTGCGCCTGGACAACCTCTGTCGCTTACACATATTTAACACTAGAAGACCAATCGAGTTTATTACTATTTTCAGCCAGTATGGAAGAGAAAATGGATATCGATATTACTTACTCCGAATATTCCATACCAGACCAAGTTCTGATCAAATGTAGAACGGATATAAAACAATTCCAATACCTGGAATCGGGTTTCCTGGAAGATTGGAATTCTCATATACAGAGTTTGGCGGACGACCAAAAAGTTCTTGATTCATTAGAAAAATTGTGCTATTATACTGTCAATGAACAAATCTTTAAGGATATATTGGTAAGTTAATTCTCCAAGATTATTTGGATGAATCTGCAATTTGCCAGTCTGCAATCTATCCATTTCCACATCTGTGAATCCGAGTGTCATAGCAGTGTTCGGAACTGGTTTAATTTACATGTCAATTTTGGTTGGGAACCGAAACGATATTGGTTCCCGGTATACTTCAGCGAGCGATTTAAAGATGTCAGTTAAGAAAATTTCGCGTATTTCGACGATAACGCACTTTAAATTAGCGGACAAGGTGATAAGTGCAATTCTAGGAAAATGCTAAGTAACTTCCACGCACGCGCACTTCCAATAAAACGCACTCTAAAAGTTACCGCGCTTTTAGGTGAGCGCACAAGCAAATGAGCGCCAAACTAGATAAACGTAGGTACTTCTGCTTTAAATATATCCATGTTCCTAATTATGCGCACTATCTGACTAGATCGCTTTGAGGTTTGCGCTTTTGAAGATAAGCGCGTTCTCACTATATGACTTATTATATTTATGAGTATTATAGTACCTTTCTTTTTGGTTTTATTTCCAGTTTCAAACTGTATCAAAGCTGTCACCATCTAAGCCATATATAGACGCGATTGAGCTATCCAACACCATAGAGAACACAGTGTCCCCCGAGCAGAGGGTGAAGCTTCTGCAATCATTGTCTATACTCGAATTGTCTCTTGTCATAGCGATGGTGCATGGCTTAGAGATATTTGATGGACAACCAATGAATTTCGAAATGGTCTTACACAGGTGAGTGTTATATAAAAAATATGTTTTAATGTCAATAGTAATTCCATTGTGCCTCTTTTATAAAAGTGAAACGATTTTAGAGCTAAAACCATTATTATAACAAGTCGGTTACAATTACCGAGATAGACAGTTGAACAGGTTGTTCAACATGCTAATGTGTTCAACCGGAACGCTAGATCGCTTGGCCGCATCAGACCTATAGCTTTAGTAGGTACAAGATTTGTTTGCCCGCAATGGCGGAGTAGTTTTAGAGAATGGAAATACTTGAACATCGGAGTAAAATGGATCTTATTTGCATTGTATTAAATCTGAATTTTGTCTACAACTCTTTAGCTTTTGACCCAGTCCCTACGCAGAAATGTAAATAACAGCTCTATTTAAATGGCAAATTAATTATCATAAGACTAGTTTGTACATTCAAAAAATCAAACAACAAAATAATCATAGTTTATATTTTCGTATAGATACACAAAATTCGCAAACACGAACTCGTCCAACCAATCGGTACCAAGGCCAGTGGTTCTTAAGGCGTTCGAACATCTACAGCAGCTAGAGATAATAATGCCGTCCAAGGGTGCCGACCACAGCGTTAGCGATGCCAATACCAGCAGGGTGCAGAAAGAATACAAGCTGTACACCCTGGCTGCGCCCATCCATGATATAAAAGAAGCCCTCAAAAGTTACAAGGCTTTGCCGACGGAAATCAACCATTGGTTCAACAACTCCATAGACTAATCACCTTTTATCCATAGCCACAGACATAACAGACCACTGCTGGACTGAAGACCTTTCCTAACGGAAGAGGTTGCTCATATTCACCACGCTGGGCATGCGGGTTGGTGATCACAGTATTTCGTAGTAGTAGCACAGAGGATACTGCTGCCCGTTCTCCGTTATATTCTCTTAGTCGCCTAGTACGACACCCGCGGGAAAAGGAGGGGGGGGGACGAATTATTTTTTATCTACCGTCACCACACGGCACACATAAACTAATATAGGTATTGAAGTGATTTATTTCAGGTATGTATCTATGTGAATTTCAAAGATAAGGTTCAATAACCAACTTATTTGCCAAATGCTGGAACAGACCAAGTTTAATTACACTTACACTGTCCGGGGCCTCAGTTTGATGAACACTGAGCAGCGCTTTGTAGGATGTTCCTTGTATGCCCTATGAAGTTTTGTTCTGTTTATAAGCGTTGGTATCCCCTCAACATCGGGTGGACCATCTGCTTGATTCGCCAACAAATAAAACTATGAAAAAAAACTTCCTGAGTGACAATTTATGAAAAAAAAACCGGGAAATTCGCCAGTCGTGTTTTCTATTTGCTGTTTTTTTTAATTATTACAATAAATTAAAATCTAAAAGCCTATTTTGTTTTATTTAAAACAAGATGTTGCCTTCTAATTTATGTGCATTGGTTTAAGTTGTTAAAACTGCTAATATTAATCAAGAGCTATGTGGTCTAGCAGCATCAGTAAATAGTCGATTACGCTGGGTACAACGTTAAGTCTGTATACCACTTTTCTCCAAAGTATACGATCGCTAGTACTACCAAAGTATAATTCTTTTATTATCATGTTGAGACATCTTATCCAATGAGGTTGGTTTACCATATGATATGGTAGGCATATGCAAACTGGCAAGTGACTAAATATCGAACTAGCACATGGGCAAGGCTAACTAAACAAAGAAACTCGTTATATCCATTCGATAGTATGATACAAGACGGTAATAGTAAGTTCTAGAATTCAGAAAAAATAAAACATATTTTTACGTGGATTGAGTAAAACAAACGATGATAGTATTAAAAATAAAATGATTTATTTAATGATAAAACACATTTTCCTTGATTATAAATTTTTAACAAAAAAAAACTTCGATCATAAATTTTTAACTAGACAGTAAATACAATTTTGTGTGAATCGACCTAGAATACTTTGTGCTACAACTAACTTTCACTAGCGAAAATTTTGCGACTACTGCTAACTTTGATAAAAAATGTGGGCGTACCGCCTACCCCGTTATACTGAATAACATTTGCATAACCCTTTCTAGTTTATATTTATTCGTCAGCAACAAACGCGGTTAATTTGCTGTAATTTTTTGAAGAGTTCCGTTGACTGTCTCAGAAACTCTTGATCAGATCAATACGAAATTGAAATATGGCCATTCAAAATTCAAAATTCATTTATTTCAAGTAGGCCTAATATAAGCACTTTTGAAACGTCAAGTCTGTCTGTGTGTAGTGACTCTACCACCGGTTCGGAAGGCAGATTCTACCGAGAAGAAGCCGTTGCTCTTTTCCAACATTAACAATTTACATTTTACATTTCAAAATTCATTTTTCTATCTTGTGAGAGATGAATGCGGAGCCGGATGCTTCCAAGCAACCTTGTCATTAAGTAATTCATCAATTGCATAATAACCTCGCTGTAATAAATGTGTTTTAACACATTCTTTAAACTTATGCATTGGTAGGTCCAAAATTACCTTAGGAATCATATTATAAAAGCGTATACTCAGTCCCACAAATGACTTCTGCACCTTTCGCAGACGATATGCAGGTGTCACTAATTTATGACCATTTCTTGTAAGTCGACTGTTTATATCCACTTTTTGTTTATAAAGACTAATATGTTGTCTTACAAATACTATATTGTTATAAATATATTGTGAGGCTACCGTAAGGATACTTATTTCTTTAAATTTTTTACGGAGGGATTCACGTGATTTAAGTTTATATATTGACCGTACAGCTCTTTTCTGCAATATGAATATTGTTTCAATATCAGCAGCTTTGCCCCATAATAAGATCCCGTAAGACATCACACTATGAAAGTACGCAAAGTAAACAAGTCTTGCTGTTTCTACGTCAGTAATCTGTCTAATTTTCCTGACGGCGTAGACAGCCGAGCTTAGTTTACCTGCTAGTGTATCTATATGGGTACCCCACTGAAGCTTACAATATAAGGTCATGCCCAGAAAAACTGTGGAATCTTCAATTTTTAGTGATTCTCCATTTATTATTACATTTTTATTAACTTTCTTTACATTTGGTAAAATAAATTCCACACACTTAGCTTCTTTGCATTTAAAAGTAAATTATTGACAGTAATCCAGTGCGACACGTGCGACATAGCACGGCTTACATCGTCAGAGTTATCTCTACCTCTATCAGTTTTAAAAATTAGAGATGTATCATCTGCAAACAGTACAATGTCACAGGTTTCACTGACATGGTGTGGTAGATCATTTATATACACCAAAAATAGGAAGGGACCCAAAATTGAACCCTGTGGGACACCCATTGACGTAGCCGACCCCTGCGACTTAATGTCTTTTATGCAAACCCTTTGGGTTCTGTCACTAAGATAAGAGGCAACCAAATTTAGTGCAACGTTTTTAATACCATAGTGGGCTAGTTTAAGAAGCAAGGTTTTATGATCAACACAATCGAATGCCTTGGATAGATAACAAAAAACACCAATGGCATTCTGCGAACGTTCCCAGGCATCGTATACATGTTTTAAAAGTTTAGCGCCTGCATCCGTAGTGCTACGACCTTTAGTAAAACCGTACTGCTCCGGATGTAGTAAGTTGTTTACATTGAAGTGATTCAAAAGTTGATTTAATATAATTTTTTCAAAGACCTTACTAAGAGCTGGTAAGATTGAAATGGGTCTGTAATTGTTAATGTCATTTTTATTGCCAGATTTAAATAGAGGAATAAGTTTACTATGTTTCATTAAATTTGGAAAAGTACCTCTATCAACACATTCATTAAAAAGTACGGCTAAGTAAGGGGCAATAACGTCTATAATGTTAGATATTACTATTACAGACATACCCCATAAATCACCTGTTTTTTTCTGTTTCAACAACTTAAAATTCTTTATTATCTCATATGCAGATATATGTTTAAAATTAAATGAAACGTTGCACTCAATTACGTTGTTCCTCAATAAACTCTGAGCTGCAGTAGGTGAAGAATTAAGTGAATCAGTTAACAAAATAGGAAAACTCTGAAAAAAGTTTTCAAAGGTACTTGCAACCTCACTGTCGGCGGTTACTTTATTATCATTAATAATTAATTCAAAGTTTAGCTTTCCCAGTTTCATTATTAACAATTTTCCAGGTTGTTTGTACTTTGTTATTCGATTTTATTATTTGATCCTTAAAGTATAGCTACTTAGCATGAAAGCAAACGTTCTTAAACGTTTTGGATTACTTTTTTACGTTTTGGAGTACTTTTTTACGTGTTGAAGGAAAGCTGGAGTATGGTTATATTGTTTTTCACTATAGAGCTCATACAAATTATCTCTACTTTTGTATATGCCAATAGTTGCCCAATCGCTAAACTTTATTTTTTTATTTAAATCTATTTGTTTGAAATTTAATATTTTGTTAAATTCATTTTCTATAATGTTAAAGAGCGTACCATAAAGGCTGTCAGGATGACCGTTCTTAAAGACAAGGGCAGGAATTTTGGATGATATTTCACCTTTAAATCGTGTCAATTTGCTCTTAGTTATCGGCCTACACTTGACGATATGTTCATCTTTGTTTATATTATTCAAAACAGTAATTTGTTGGCCACAATGATCTTATCTTAAGTTGGTTATTATCGATTTACCTAAATTACCCCTTTCCGGAATTAACCCCTTTGGAACACAAAAATAATTTCGCAAATCCGTCTATAAATGACAGTTATGTTTGAACATACATTAAAAAAACCTGCTGCTTTTGAAGAAAGTCAGAATGAAGCCTGAAGTTAAAACATTAAACTATATAACTATTTTCTAATTTGCCAACTACTAATTTTCGACTGTGAGTTCGCATATGGCTCACTAAATTGCTAATTTTAGAACCTCTGTATTGACATATCTTACAAGCATAAGGTTCGAAACCAGGATGAGATTTAACGTGCCTCGTTAGATTACTCCTTTTAGCACATTTATATTCGCATAGCTCGCATGCATAAGGTTTCTCAATAATATGAGTTCTCATATGGCTCGCCAAAGTACTACCCTGGGAACATTTATATTGGCATACCTTACAAGCATAAGGTTTTTCACCCGTGTGTGTTCTCATGTGGCTCATTAAATTGCTCTTTATGGTACACTTATATTTGCAGATCTTGCATTCATAAGGTTTCAAACCAGTGTGGGATCTCATGTGCCTCTCTAAATTACATTTTTTGGTACATTTATATTGGCATAACCTACATGAAAATGGTTTCTCACCTGTGTGTGTCATAACATGTTTTATTAAATTACCACTATACTTTGATTGATATTGGCATATGTTACACGTGTGTAATTTTTGTTTAGAGTGGTGCATAATGTGTTTAACTAAAACACATTTCTGTTGGAACTCCTTTTGGCAAAGGTCACAAATGTACTTTTGTCCCTCAATAATATTAGAATTCTTTGAGTAATTGTTGGTTTTCGGTGTTGTCGGCGATCTATCTTGTTCTGGTGTTGCTAATGATGTAACTGGAAAAGAAATTTAAAAAAAAATTAATCGAAATATGAGCATTTGGATGTATAGATTATATTCATAATCTTCATCCTCGTGGCAAAAAAGTCTGTGCGTGTGCGTGTTTGTGATTGCATGTATATGTGTTTGTGTGTGAGTGCATATATGTGCGTGTGTGTGTCTTAGTGCTTGTGTGTGTGTGTGCGTGTGTGTGCATGTATGACGAGGTCGCTCACCGGTAGAGGAAGCGTTACGACCCCCATTGGACCTTTTAGCTCGAAGAGCGAGCCGGCCGGAGTAACGCGGCGATGTCTTGTGCACAGAGCGCTGTAGTAGTTTTGTGTGACGAGTCCGCTCACTGGCAGAGGAAACGCTGCGCGTATAGCTGGATCGTTCCGCACGCCTAGGGTACCTGTTAGTACACTGCGGCAATGTCTATACACAAAAAAAAATGGTTATGATTGCTTGCTGCATGTAACAATTTTACTTATTGCAGTATGTGAAACTCTTTTTACCTCACTTCAATATATAACCATGTATTGTACAAGGAGATAAAACTATCGAGCGAATAAAAATCGCATTGCGCGCTAGAAAGTAAGGTTTTCCTTCACCCAGTTTTCGTACAAACGCAGAAAATATTGCCCATAGTCCCATCAACGACGTTTCATACCTTTTATTACACCTAAGTATACAGTCATCTTTTTATTCATATATCCAGAGAACTAATCGGAACACTACAAACAAACATACCAGCTCTTTATTTTTCTTAGTTGATTAACAATAGAAACAATAAATAAATCAAACAATAAATCATAGAAAGCCTTTAATAGATATACCTATATTGCTAACTGAAACACCATCTGTCCTATTAATAATCTTGTGAATCCTAAAGTAACCAAGTACCAGAATTATGAGAGTAAGTAAGCGAATTAATGTGGCTTGATCTTGATGCTTAATGGTGACATTAATGATAGTGGCAAGTTCTATTTTTTACTTACTCACTAGTCACCACAAAGGGGATATAAAAAACATTAAAAGCAAAAAAATCTGATTAAATTCAAATAGATTTTTTTTTAAACCAAAACAAATTAAATGAAATTCAAATTTGAGGAAGACATGCTGTGCCGAGAACGCATAACATAAGTTACAAAATGTATTAGTGCCCTGTTTTATATTTTCTGGGATTAAATATGTTCCAGTTTTAGGATCCAAGCTATCTCAATGGCAAATATTTCCATTTAAAGTAGAAGTAAGATTAGTGTAGATTTACTGGCTTACCGTGTGAAACCTTGTGCGCGGGTGCTCTTTGTTATTAAGTGTGCTGGAGTATTCCACACTGCACTCTGTGTGTTTCAGCGGCGCCAGCGACACTTGCGCGCTCTCTTTATCAAGCGATCTTTTTATAGCAGGCTCGTCCAAGTCGCCGTTCGGCAAGTTGATATCGTCGCTGAGTGGGGTTACGCCGGCGCCATATGCACAATCCTCGTTAGGGTGATGCTCATCTGATAATTTCCCGCCTGAAATATCCTCGTCTTGAAAGTACTCATCTGCGGTATGGTCATCTGGGATATTATGTCCATCTACGATATCCTCGCCTTGGATGTGCTCATCTGCGACATGGTCATCTGTTATGGGCTCATCTGGGATATCCTCCTCTCCAAGAGGAGTATATCCCATGTACTCATTTGTGCTATGGGCATCTAAGATTTGCTGATCTGGAATATACCCCACTTCGATGTATTCATCTGCTATGTGTTCATCTGGAAGATTTTCGTCTTGGATGTGGTCATCTATGATATACTCGTCTTGAATGTACTCATCTCCTATGTGTTCTTCTGGGTTATGCACCTCTGGGATGTACTCATCTACTATTTGTTCATCTGGGATATGCTTATCTGCTATGTGATCATCTAGAATATTCTCTTCTTGAATATACTCATCTGGCATGTGTTCATCTGATAATTGCTTGTCTGCTATGTGCTCACCTGGGATATCCTCGTCTTGGATGTAATCATTAGGGATACTCTCGTCTGTCGCGGCATTAAACTTATCCTCTGCGTGCGCGTCTGAACTGTTCCTTCTAACTTGAAGATCCGACTCCAACCCCAACTCTTCACTCTGGTCGGGCTCCGAGCATGCGCTTTCAGTCTTTACGTCTGTCTGCTCGTCTGAACTGTCTTCCAGCTCAATGGGGCCGCTTGGCTCCTCGCTCAGGTTCCGCCAAGCCAGGTTGGACTTTAGTGAGCTCCGCGCATGGCTTAGTTGCGATATGTGATGTATCGTTATCTAGAAAAAATCGTTGAATAGTCATTATTAAATTTGTCATTCGTCAAAGAAATCCTCAGCCTATTAATATCTTACTGTTTGGTACTACCTGAACATGCTCACCACTCGTCAAATTCTCGTCATTTAATAATAACAGCGACGCAACCAAGAATAATACTTATTATGAATAACTGGGACCAAGAGGTAGTTAAAACATTAGGCAATTGACCTAAACTAGAGAAATGTTGTCTATTCTACTTACCACTTCATGTTTCTCAACTAAGTCCAGCATCAGCGAACGGGCTCTCAAACTCTTGTCTCTGAATTTATTAAAGTTCTTCAACCTCTGGGCACATTCAAAGCAAAGTATATGTTTCAGGTTGCCTCCATCGCACAACTGAAACAAAATGATTCTGAAACGTGGTTGCTAACTATGGGCATCAAGAAGGCTCAGAGTCATTCAGCAGACAATGGAAAGAGCTATGTTAGAAGTATCTCAATATGATGAAATCAAATATGAGGAGATCCGTGAAGAACTAGATTTACCGACATAGCATAACGAGTTGCAAAGCTAAGAGCTTTATCATTGGAGCTATAGAAACCGAGATAATTGCGAAAAAATGTTTTTGTGAAACCTCTTAGTTGACTGGACTATTAAGTTTACTGGCAGATTTTGACACAGATCCTTATTAACTACTATTATCAGTCCACTAATGGCATTAGCCTAATTTGCTTACTACTAACAGAAAACTATTTAGGCATTGAAACTAAATTTAGTTTTAAAGTACCAACTTACAGCACAGCATAGGAGAGAAAGTTTTAGAGCACAGACCCACCACACTGCTCACATGGGGGTTGGTAGAATTAACTTACAGCATGTCCAGTTAAGTGTTCATATGCATCTTCCAAGTTGTATTTACTCATTGAAAACATTTTGCTGTCAGTGTCGAGGCATATTGAGCAAACCTGCAACAAAACATGCTATGCATCAGCTTACTGGTTTCTCCAGATCCAGCTATAGAGAATAAAATACAGAGTCAAGATGAATTACTCTCCCAAAAGTATTGATAATTATATTTTGATATATTAAAATAAAACATCAATGTATCAAAGAATTTTTTTAAAACATTTTTGTATTTTATGAAGTTTTATGGCTTGTTTTTTATTACTGGTCTTAATTCACCACTACAAATTCTCAGACTGTTAATTGAAAGCGAGTCAATCAGTAGAAATATAGTGTAAGCCCATAGCAGGGATTGCAAGGGACACATCCTGTATCCATACAGCTGAGGAGTAGTTGTTAAGCCTCATGTACCTGTAATTACACTGTGAAAACGGCAATGTTACTTGACAGGGGAATTAAATATCAATACTAAAAAAAATAACGATATTAGGTACTTCCCTGGACAAGTTTTCGTAAGAATTTCTATTCCTGAGATAGAAGTTCTTTATTTTTTTTGATTAAATCTTAGTTATTGTTAAAATTTACTTCACTTACTTGTATCTTTTAAAGCAAACAAAAGTAATAGCATACCTGAATTGTAGTAGGAACGGCGCCGGCGCGAAGGAGCCTTCCGCCACGCTCTTCGGACAATAAATCCTCGCGCAGGAAGTGTCGGGAGCAGACCACTGCGTGGGTCTGAACTCTGGCTTCCATGCCCAGGGCAAGGAGCCATGCAGATCTCAAAAAGCCTTTGCCCGGAAAACTAAAAATCATCATTATTATTAATTAGCCAAGTAACCACACTCTGTGCAAAGACCTCCTCATGATGGATCTCATATAAGGATTTAAGATCCTAATCCCTTTGCAGTGCTCTAATACGGTTGGCTTTTCTCAACTTCAACTGCAGGCTCCCATTTCTTTTTTCAAGTACAGAGAGCAGGTATGGACTTCATCACAATACTTTCAAATTATTTTACAAGAGTGTAGGGAACAGCAAACTATGTTTATTTATTTACTTTTTCATAAGACACACCAGCAATGAATTGTAACAACATTCATAAAGAAAAATTGTGTTAGAACTACAAATTCTGTCTAGTGCCATTACAATAATCAATTATAGGTGTATACATTATCATAATTATCTCCGGTCAAAAAATTAAAAACTAAAATAAGTATTAAACTAAAAACTAATAAAAATGATGATACTTAAGTAATAATAAATTTAAATATATAATAAAGAGAGCTTATTATTAAAATTTCATTCACATATAATTTTCTTTACAAAACATCCTGGGGTATGTGAAAGATATCAATTTAAAGTAAAGTTAACAAAGTACAACGTAGTATTATTTTATTCACAGCCCTAAACTGATTCAGCATTCTCAAGACTCTGTCAATTGGAACTTCTTTGCCTGCTTCTATTCAGTATGTAACATATATTTTGTCTAAACACTATTCAGCAAGTTGACTGTGGCGTACTTACTCAAGAAAACGGATTCCATCTGATTTGCCGGAGTTGTCGGTAGTGTTTTTACAAAAAGGCACACAACAATGCATATTCGAAGATATTCCTGAAACTGTCTGCACGGCAAGATTACTCTGGAGTCTGGATACGGGTTCTTTATGCTTTGTTGCGTGTATTTTCTTCCTAGTCTGTAAAGTTTTAGGGAGAGAACTGATAAGTAAAGTTGTCTGTTGTGTGCTGGAAATCGGAAAAAGGGATTGCCGAATGGAATCACGGTTGTGTGAGGTGTTTACACAGACGTGGAAAATGGATAAACACAATTTTTTAACTTATTTACCTACGTAAAAAATACTATTTTGTTGTGATTTATTGTTTGTATATTGTATACCTAGGTACCAATTTATTTGGTCTATGATTTTGTGATTGTGGATGGTATGAACAAAAACCACAAAAACCTAAGTAATTCTTTTTATTTGGCGGCTATGGATTCAAAATACAATTTTTTTTTAAATACCGCAGCTATTACATATCTTGTATCCTTAGGACAAGATTTGCAATCGAGAAGTCGTTTTCGAGTATCGAAATACCTTAAAACCAGCGTAAAAGCATCTTGTTAGTTTTAATTTAATCTCAAATATACCTACTACAGGAAAATTTCCCTCTCTTAGATACAGTCGCCTTTGTAGCGTGCTGTATTGGCCCTACCCGCAATTTGTCAAAGGCGCTGCGCCGCTTCGCCGCACTGTTGTTGTTATATTTATTCGTATTTTTCAAGACACCATAGATATTAAAAACAATTTATTCAACAAAAAAGTTCTGACATAAAGAGCAAAATTTATTAATTATGAAAAATAAGCTTTATTTGCTATACCTACTCCGCGAAAAGCAGGAGAATCTTCCTTCTATTCTTATATCTATCCTTACATCTAGACTTTACAATGATTTAACATTTAATTATAAATGTTAATATATAACGTAAAGTCAAAATCTCCCGAGAATGCTCCGCTTTCGGTGTGAAACGTGCGTAGAGGGTACCTACATTGCCGAAGATCTGTTTGGTGTGGAGTAGAGAGAAGAAATTATTAAGTACACCATACAAATTCTCCTGCTTTTCGCGGAATATCGCTAAATCAATTAATTTTCATAATATATCATGCAATTCCGCCAAGTAACGCCTGCTTCTAGCCGAAAATTACAAATCAATAAAAATAAAAATGTAAAATGCCAAATATCCTGCCAGTTGACACTGTGAAATTTAACCAACGGCTTGTGGCAGAACTCTTGTAAAAAAAAAGTACAGTATTCGCGCAATTCGCGCATCTTTAGGCCCATTGTACTTTGGCTCTATATAGTTTGATATGCGTAAAGCGCGGAAATCTTTTAAGTTGTACTAAGGGATTCTGGTTAGTCTGTGTACAACGGGAACGTGGTAGTGGTAAGATTATATACTCCTTGGAGTAATATTGTTCTGTGGATTATATACTCGTTGCCCGTTGAAGTTTGGGGTAGTCATCAAATATCAAAATTACATCAACATTGAAAATGCGCTGTTGTGTTCCTTTTTGTAGAAATAGTACCGAAAATGTCTCTAAAACAGATGGAATCAGTTTCCATGCGTGAGTGCTATACATTTTAATTGCTTTTCTTTCTAACATGGGCGTGCGCATCATAAACAGATAAAAAATATCGTAAGGAAATCTGCACGCCTGAGAGTTCTCCATAATGAGATCCGTGCCTTGTAGTGGGCCGGTAATGGGTTGCTGGTGATGATGACGACGCAGTGCACAATGGTAGACTGACCCAGTGTTCACTGGCACCCTGCACTTAATGTGCTGAAGTCAGCTAGTCAGAAATAAACTACATGGGTGTGGACTCCACCAATCCGTTCTAGGCCAGCATGGTGGACTACGGCCTTAAACACTTCTCATTGTGGAAGGAGGTTGATATGATGATGTGGGAACACAAGCAATCATACTCGAGCAAACTATACTTCATTGACTGGTAATTGTAATAAATAGTTTCCCTGACGAGGACTCTGGTGCCCTGCGAGCCCAGTGGCTACGCAGCCTGGGAATGCAAGGTCAAGTGCCGGCTAGTGCGGCAGTCTGCTCCCAGCATTTCCTGCGCGAGGACATGCGAGACGCGCGCGGTGATAGGTCTCTCTGCGCCGGTGCTGTGCCTACTGCAGTACAGGTTGGTGTTTTTGTGCTCCACTCTTCAGGTTGTTCCTACCCTCTGATCTGATACATCTGTTGCACTTAATAGTTGGTATGCTTATCCCTGTCTCGAGAGAGAAGTGCTGTCGGCTAAAAAAGTATTGTGTAATGCAGAGTTTGTAAAATCAACTGTCAACATCATAGATAGACAATCAATTTTGTATACAAATCAAATCAAATTGGCACTCTTTGTATTTCTCTTCTTTCATTCATCATAATTATTTTATAAAAAATAATAGCCTAATGGTTTAATTATAGTCCATGCCAATATATATATAATAATAGTTTGAGACAAAAGTAAATTGATCCCTCAGTTGCTGGTAGGTAAATGGTAAGTAAAACTGTATAATTGCATACAATTAATTAAATTTCATATAAAGACCCAAAATTTAATGAAGTAATTCCATTTATATTGGAATTATGAATTTTAGACTCAATTTTAGCTATAAATCATAGCTAAAATTGAGTCTAAAATTCATAATTTCAAGGCATTAATATCAAAATGCATAGTTAACTTCATTTTTTCTGTAGTTGTATGCATATTAAGTTCTAGTTCTACAGTCCAAATTCTATATATACAAAACTTTGAGCTAGATGAATAAACAAAGTGCTCTTATGCACCATAACAAGAGTTAGACAAGTCATAACTATTTCAGTTTTAATATTTATTTAAGTAATACAGTGTAAAAGTAAATAAACTCATTATTATTTTGTTGCAGGTTTGCCTGATATGCCTGGACACTGATAGCCCAATGATTTCAATGAGTAAATACAACTTGGGAGAAGCATATGTACACTTAACTGGTTATTCTGTAAGTTCTTCAACAGTTATACGGGTAGAATGGTAAATTTTTTCTCATCTGTCTTATAATGTTAACAATCTTTTGCATACCTTTTAGTCTAAAATATGTTTTAATAGTACATTCTGAAACGAGTGTGGTAAATTAAATTTTTCACTCGAGGCGGTTTTAAGCTTGTGAGCTGTAAGCGAGCATGATAAGGAAGCTGAGAGTAACACACATTTCATGCAACGTTTTTCATGTGACTAATTCTTTAAAAATACTTTGCGTACGGTAAGAAACAATGGACTATTAAGATATTTCACAGACACAAATTGGCCATAGTTAAGATGTATTTGTGATTTATATTTAGTAGACAGTGGTGCCAAATCTATTGTATGCAAATCTGTAAACGACACTAAATTGACAGTTCTAAATCAAATACTTCATAATATTGAAAACAATTAAATAGTTCCCTACCATAGAACCTTGATTGAGGTTCTTGCTGGTTTTGCGGTAGAAGATGCAGCATTTAGTGTTTTAAACAGTGTACTGACAGACTTGATGATTTCAAAGTTCTTATAAAGTAAGCAATACTAAGACAAGAATACTTGAAATAAAAGCTCAAATAAAAAAGCTTTTATTTAAAGTGTAAAACCAGCAACCTAATTCAGTACAGTGCCCAATGCAAACTTCAAGTTCAAGTTAATCTAAATATTTAATAATTTTTTTTCAGTTGTGTAATGAAGGAAACCTGAGGCATATACTTTGTATGAAATGTGCTCAGAGATTGACAAACATTAGTAAATTCAGAGAAAAGAGCTTAAGAGCTTGTACCCTGCTGATGGACTTAATTGAGAAATATCAAATGGTAAGTGAAAAACTGACAACAGTTTGTTATATTGTGGCTTACCTACTGGTAAGCATTTTTTTTCCCCAAAATAGCAGCTACACAAAACACATGGCTTGATACCTGTATTAATCAATACAACCTACAATTTGTCAACCTACAAGTTGACCTACAATTGAATAGCCAGCTATTCAATTGTATAGCCAGCTATTCAATTGTAGGTCAACATATTTTAAGTGTAGCCGCTATTTTGGTAAAAATAGCAGCTACACTTAAAAATACACACTACAATATAAAAATTGCGGACAGTAGGTAAAATATAGAAACCCCTTTACCACAGCTTGTGCCTCTTGCAAAATCGTTCAAATCCCACACCTTTAATGCAGTATGCATAATAAAGTTAAATGCTTGCATCAATTTTGGACAACATTTTTATTACTCTTGTCTATCACAGGTTACAGTGAATTTAAGGCCCCTTTCTATTTTTTGGTGTATATAGATGACTCGCTGTTGCCCGCGACTTCGTCCGCGTTTGTGTTTGTTTTTAAAGTATCCCGTAGGTTTATTTGCCAGATGTGTGGCAGTGGCAGCAGCAAAAATAATAGATTGCGCTAGGTTTGCAATGTTTTGGACCCAGAATTAAAAACTTACAGAACCGTCATTCAGCCATTATTGTATGCCATGCAGTGTGTCCATTAACAGTGAAACATTTCACGCACGTCTAACATCACACCCGCGGAATGTTGCTAGCTCACAAAGTTTTATCCCATTTTATGTTAAGCGTTTAGAGCATTGGGATAAATAATTGCTGTCAATTGCTAAATGGTATCAAGTGAGTAGTGACTATCCGCCTAGCTGTTCGGGATACTCTACTAAAGTTGCGTGGTTTCCGTCTGTTCGTAATTCTGTGATTTGGATTTGGAGGTTTGAATGAGAATTTAGTGTACGTCGATTGCAGCTTTTATCACTAACAAAGAAAAGTAATTGTTAAGTTAGGAGAGAAGATACTAAAATACTTAGTTATAGTAATAGTTTTTAAACAGAACTTTTTCAATTAAATGTAGCTCTAAAATAGTAACTCCTTTGATTAGGTATAGTCCTTGAATTATTAAACTCGCTATAACTTCTCACTAAAAGGTCCGATTCGAATAAATTAAAAAATACTTGATTTAAATGATTTTTGTATACAACATTTTTCAATTTTTGGTAACATTTGTGCAATTTTATTAAGGATCTAATAAAGCTCTTTTTTGGTGAAAAAATAGTTACAATCGGTCCATTTCTTTCAGAGCCTATTCGGTACAAACAAACAATAAAATCTTTCCTCTTTATAATATTGAGTATAAAAGTATAGATCTGCCACGCCCAGTCAGTGGCACTTGTGACATCGTGCTGTATGCACATAATCATTTCTTATTTTTTAAGACTCATAGAAATAAAGGCAATTCTGATTGCTTCAGATAACGCCACTGGACATTGCGCACTTGCAGAGCACGCTAAACTCCAGCCAAGCATGTTGCTCGCTAGGTTCAGACCCATGTGACCTGCACGTGCTGGATGGTACGAGTACATATGCGCAGACAGAGCTTCAGTTAGGCAGCTGCTTAGGCATGCCGCAGGCCCGGGAAAGTGCAGATCGGGATAGCGTAGACATTATCCGCCAAATAGCTTTGCTGGATAAGGCTCAATTCATCAGGCAGCTTCATCAGCACCACTCTGTACTGAGGTGCTGGGTGAAACTAACCAGAATATCACTTTTGGAAGACATTGGATCTTTTAAGGTGAGACTATCTCTCTTTTTGACTTCTTTAAACGTTTTCCTATCACAGTATAAAGGACTACGTCAACGTTAAAAAAGCATGGGTCTAACTAGGTTGCTTCTTAAATGGTTTTAAATGTCATTGTGTTGATGATAACAAAAAAAAACAATCGGCTAAGTTTGTTTGTGGGCTTCTTTTTTAGACCAACAGGACTAGCACAGGCAGGAGACAAAAATGATATCCCCTGACAAGGGATATAATAAACGTGTCCACCTGAATAGAAGACGAATATTATTTCCAGTGTTCTGAGAGTTGATAAAGCTGTCAAGAACATACATTTTTATCCTCTCCCCGGGGAGATAGTTGTCTCCTGACCATACTAGCCGTGCAGGGCGCGTTTGGAACCCGTAGATTTTATTTACAGTTGACGAATTTAGTTAACGCTATCCACTCGCTTCTGTGTCATGTTTTACATGTAATGTACGCATCAAAACTGGCATCTATGTGCCTATTTGAATAAAGAAATCTTTGACTTTTACAATTAAAACTAAGAATTAAGGAACATTGTATATTTACACACATCAAGTGGGAGCAATTGTGAAAAAAAGTGTTCGGCGAAACATCTATGCACCGAGCGACCACTTAGAAAATTAGTTCGCGTTTTAGTTTGCAACGTTCTGAAATCGTATCGGGTCATTTGACGCTCTTAACCTCGATATTTTTAGCATCAGGTGGTCTTTGTTACAGACTCGCGCGATGTCTTCCTTTGGTGAGACGTCTCTAGTCAGTGAGGACAAGACAGTTCCAGGTGGGTGAGCTTGTGCTTTCTAATCCCCGACGCAAAAACGACGGGGTGTTATAACTTTGATGTGTCTGTGTGTATGTGTCCGTCTGTGTCGTCGTATTTCCCAAACGGATGAACTGATTTCGATTTTGTTTTTTTAAACGCACTAGCCCACTATTTAAACGCGAAAATAGCCTATTTATCAATAAAATTTCGAACAAAACATGTCTGGGGAGAAGTTTACCTAACCCTTGACTCTTCTCATTCTCAGGCCCGTACCTTGAAGTGTCAGGCAATGATGATTTAGATGAATCCACTGGAACGCTCACTACACCGATTAATGTCTGCTTTTTTGATTGTTGTCTTCGGCTCAACTATACCTATAGGTGCTAGATTTTATAAAGAATCTTAATAAACTTGTCATTCGTATAGATTTTGGTTATGGCTCGGAGGCTCGGTGCGCATGCCCATTCTAAGGCAGGGACTGGGTCACACTTCGGATATAAAAGAGCTTCGAGGGAATCGGTTAAGGATTGAATATGGATGGTTTGGTTTTAAAAGAAAATGGACAAGTCTATCAAGGTATCATCAACATCACAACGTCTCCTTCCGCAATGAGAAGGCGTTAAGGCCGTAGTCCACCACGTGCTGCCATGTGCTGATTAGTGCACTTCGCACACCTTTGAGAACATTATGGAGAACTCTCCAAGGCATGCAGGTTTCATCACGATGTTTTCCTTCACCGTTGAAGCAAGTGATTTTAAAATTGCTTTAAACACACATAACTTAGAAAAGTTATAGGTGCGTACTGAGCGTACTGAGTCGAACTCGACTTCCCGAAAGAGAAGTCGAATTCCTACCCGCCTACCGCTTGAACTATATACATATATAGGATATCCGGTCATGACATACTCAGGGCCATTTGACCTTATAGCTTCTAACTAGGGTCTCAACATTATCAAAGCCTCAAGATTGATTTCGCCAAAATTACAAATGGTTTTGTTTCGTTTTGTTTGTTTTAATATGAAGCTTTTTTCAAAACAAATTTATTATTACTAATATTATAAATGCGAAAGATTGTATGGCCATCCATATATTATGTTTTTTACTCTTTTACGCACATACTACTGGATTTTGACAAAACTGTTCAGTAATATAGGTACACAAAGGCTATAATTTCAAAAGATATACCTGTACAATCTCTTTAAAAATAAAATTTGCTCTAAGTTTTATAATAATAAGTTTCAAGGAAGTTTGAATAAAATGCGTGCCATGTGAGAGCTATCTTGGCGTGCGTTGCTTAAATCAGTAGAGTTAGATGAAAATAATACGTATCGTGGGATTGTACTTTGAGGCGAATACAGTAGAGACAGCATTTGAACTAAGCCGCGGACGGATAGACGGACATGGCGAAACTCTTTCCTTGTCTCTACTACGGGACACTAAAAAGCAAAGTTTTCTATAGAAAAAAAAGGAACATCTATAACTTTAAAAATATGGTTAGACCATATACCTATTTAGACAAGAGATATTTGAACTCTTAAGCTACGGTCATTAGCGATTGGCACCTTTTACCTCATTGAAGCTCCAAGAGAAAATAACTGGTTAATTTTCGCGCACGCCCATCACAGTCTGTTGTTCTGTTTTATATATCTGCTTGCTCAATTAAACTTCAGTAACAGCTTCAACACTTTCAATTTTGCTATTATTCTTTCTATTTTGAAATCTCCTAACATGAAGGTAATGTATCGTTTGTAGCTACTTATGTGGGCATCAACAGTGTGTGCACAGGTACAGAAAACTCGCCACATTTTCTTCGATTGTTTCTGGTGGCGGCAACAAGGCGGCATACTTTCTCCTCTTTATCAACACTGTTTCCAAACACCTATCTTCTATATTTCATCTTTATGCCAATGATTAAAACTTTGTCACTCCCACTGTTCTACATGAAGCAATTCATATATATCTAAAAAATGCTGGCCCGAAGCGACAAATGGTGCTAGGCCTGACTAACAATGATATAGTAACCAGAAAATATTGAATTTCAGAATATGCCTTGCAACCGAGTCTTGCATCGGATTATGGAGCAAAGGGTTACTGCTACGACCAGAGCCAGCAGGTTTTTAATGAAAATGAAATAGGAGAAATATCCAATAACAACAGTCAAGCGAATACCCTACAAACAATACGTACACCTTCAACAAATGATTTACGGAGTAATAATGTTTCTAACTTAGCACTGAAAAATTGTTTGGTATTGCTTCATGATATTTTTGAAGAATCAAACGGAACTGGATCAAAACTAGATGAATCACTGACGGAAAAACCAACAGCCATTACACATGAGACCAACGCACAGAGAAAAGAAATCTACACTCGGGATTTATCTTGTGACGAATCAACGAGTCATAGCGAAGTCCCAGCTCAAGAATCAATCGTTAATAATGTCAAAGTTTATAAAAGTCATCTACCGAAAGCTGGTCAGAGCGGAACAGCAAGTCCAAATATTGACATTACATTGCAATGTGAAGAAATGCCGGAGACCAATAAAGACCGTTACACTTGTGACACTTGTCAGAATGATTTCCGTAGGGAATGTTCGTTATTGAAACATATAATGTTGACACACACTGAAGAAAAGTTTTTTAGTTGCGAGTTATGCAAGTACAGTACTAAATATAAAAATAATTTTGTGTTACACATGGAAGCGCATCAAAGCGAGAAATATTTTGCTTGTGCGTTATGCGATTTTAAGTGTACCATCAAGAGTAGTTTAGTAAGGCATTTTAGGTCTCAAACTTGTATAAAATCTTTAACTTGTAAGTTATGCCAATATAAATGTACCACTAAGAGCAGTTTTATAGAGCACAAGAGAGAACACAGACTCGAGAAACGTTTTGCTTGTAAGTTGTGCGATTATAAAGATGCTAATAGTGGTAATTTGAAAAGGCACATGTTAATCCACATGGGTGCGAAACCTTATTCTTGTAATATTTGCACGTATAAGGCTCGTTTTAAATCTACTTTAGTGGAACACAAAAGAACACACACCAGAGAGAAGCCGTTCGCTTGCACACTGTGCCAGTACAAATGCGTTACTAGAAGTAACTTAGTGGCTCACATGGGTACCCACTCTACGGAGAAACGTTTTGCATGTCATTTATGTGAATATAAAGGTGCTGTAAAGAGTAGTTTACAGAAGCATATGAAGGTCCACATTGGTGGGAAGCCTTATGCTTGTCAGTTTTGCCCGTATAAATCTAATTTTAAATCTAATCTAGTGGAACACATAAGAACGCACACCGGAGAGAAGCCGTATGCATGCACGGTATGCCAACGTGAGTTTAGTACGAAAACTAATGTACTGACGCACATGAAAATTCACTCTGGTGAGAAACGTCATGCTTGTAAGTTATGCCAATATAAATCTTTTCAGAAGGCTAATTTGGATAGGCACATGCTCACGCACACTGGTGAGAAAAAATTTGCTTGTAATTTGTGCCAGGCGAAATTTACTTCTCAAAGTATTTTGACGTCACACATATTAAGAGTTCACACAGGTGAGAAACTGTTTTCGTGTAAATTTTGCCAGTATAAAAGTATTGATTGTTCTCAGTTGGCTGTTCACGTAAGCACTCACACCGGTGAGAAACCGTAGGTTTGTAAGGTATGCAATTTCAAATGCACTACCAGTACTTACTTAGGAAAACACATGAAACTACATACTGGCGAGAGACTTTATGCTTGTCAGTTTTGCCAATATAAATCTATTGTTAGGGGTAATTTGATCCAGCACTTGAAGAGAATTCATCCTGATAAATAAAGTTTATGTTCAATCAATAAGTAAAATTAAAATTTAATCAATTCAGTTATTTTATCATCCAATAACTGTTGCCTGCGATTTCGTCCGCGTTTGTTTTTTGTTTTAATGCATACTTTTAAGTGGCGTATTCTTGTGAGAAAAATCGAGTGTAGTTTTTAAAAATAACTTTTTAATGTCTTAAACTCGTGATAACTTCTACATTAAATGCCCGACTAGAATAAATTAAAAGGTATTAGATGATAAAACTATTGCGATTCTAATTTAACCAACTTTTGTTTCTACCGACGCGCTAATAATTTTAGAACATGAAGCTACTATTGCAACTTATCTATAATAGTTAGATATATTCCTTCGCGGACTTTTTTGTACGTAATAATGAGTACTTTAATTAAGTAAAACATATTTTTTCTGTTTCGTAAACGTATTTCACTTCAAATATAAACTACCATTACAAGCAGTTATTAAGTTTACTTATAAGATATTTTGAAGCGGGAAATAAAAGAGATTTTCAAATAAAAAAAAAAATACTGACTAAGTGTATCGTGGGCTTCCTCATAGACCAGGGCGCGTTTGGTACCTTGGTAGCTTTAATTTTGACTTGACAAACTAAGTTATCGCCATCAACTTATTTTACATGTAATGTACGCGTCAAAAGTGCCCTATAAATGAAAAATTAGCGACCCATCCAATTAACAAAATGATTACCGGCCATGAAATAGTAACAAGGAGAATATTTCATTTCAGACAACCCTTTGGGACCCGGCCTTAACTCCAGAAGCCAGCACGTATTTGACGAAGTTGATCAAACAAGTTCCCTCACCAGTAATAAAAGAAATGGCAAAAAACACATACCCACAAAACAAGATTTACAGGATGATAATATGTCTAATATATCATTAAAAAATTGTTTCGTAAAACTTCAAGATATTTTTAAAGAACTTGAGTCTGACATAGAGACTACCTCGATTCAGGGTTTAAATTGTTGCGAAACAACGAGTTATAATGAAGTTCTTGCAAAAGAATCAGTAATTAAGGATGCGAAAAGTTATGAACGGGAGTTACCAAAAACAGCACAACGTGAAATACAAGGCTTTAATATTGATAATAAATTTCAACGTGAAGAATTGCCGGCGACCAATAAAGACCGTTATACTTGTGACATTTGTAACAATGATTTCCTGAAGAAAAGTGCCTTAGTGAAACACATAATGTCTCACACTGGTGAACAGTTGTTTAGTTGCGAGTTATGCAAGTACAGTACTAAATATAAAAATAAATTAGCGATTCACATGGAAGCGCATAAAAGCGAGAAATTTTTTGCTTGTGCGTTATGCGAATATAAATGTACTAGAAAGAGTAGTTTATTAAAGCATTTGAGGTCACAAACTTGTACAAAAACTTTAACTTGTAAGTTATGCCAGTATGAATGTAGTACTAAGAGGAGTTTTATAAAGCACAAGAGAGAACACAGTCTACAGAAGCATTTCGCTTGTAAGTTGTGCGATTATAAAGGTGCTCGCAACGTTTATTTGAAAAGGCACATGAAAATCCACTCTGGTGTCAAACCTTTTGCATGTAATTTATGTGAATATAAAAGTGCTTTGAAGGATAGTCTACGCATTCATATGAGGATCCACACTGGTGAGAAGCCTTATGCTTGCCACTTTTGTCCGTATAAAGCTAATTTTAAATCTAATATAGTGGACCACATAAGAACGCACACCGGAGAGAAGCCATATGCATGCACGGTATGCCAATATAAATGTAAACAGAGTCACCATTTGACTGAACACATGAGAAGACACACCGGTGAGAAACCTTTCACTTGTAAGCTATGCCATTTTAAATTCGCTACTAGCAGTTACTTAGCAAAACACATGAAAAATCACTTGGGTAAGAAACAATTTTCTTGTAGTTTTTGTGAATATAAATGTATTATTCAGAGCAATTTAGTGAATCATCTGAAGAAAATTCATCCCGATAAGTAAAGTTTTGTGTGGGTAATTGTAATACTTGTTATGTATACTTTTATAATAAATCAGTAATACAATCTGCTTGTAGCCGCTTTAACCAATTGGGATGAGTTAAAGCGGTAATATAAATATTGTAAATATAATTTTATAATTTTTATTAGTGTTTTTACCTACACTTGGGGGAATTATCAACTTTATATTTTTTATATGCTTTTTTAGTCTATAAAATTGTAAATATAGATAAGAGAAGAAGAAATTATTGTTATTAATTTTTGTATAGTGAACTATGGTGCTGACATTCATTCTTATTAATAATTAAGACAAGTCATCAATAATAAAGAATTACATGGAAAGTTTTTTTTGTTTTTTTTTGTGTATTCATTTGTTTGTTACCTAAGTTCGGCTCAACGACTGAGCAATTATTGATATATCTCGCGTCCCATAGGTGGAAATATAGCGGAGTTTATTTTATATAGAGTTTTTAAAAAACTGCAACGATCAAAATGCATTATTTAAATGCGACGACGTAGCTTTGAAACCACTAAACATATATCTATTTACATACATTTTTGGGGGTCGTTGGTACTCGCGTCCGTAGGAATTACCGAAATTAGGTTTTAACCCTTGTTACCCTACACGTGGCCCCTGGGTGGTGCTAAACGAGTATCATTTTCTTAGGTGGTAGGCTTCGGCCGTAGCTAGAATTACCACCCTGCGAGCAAAACCGCGCCGCAAAATGACTGATTGTGTCAGTTGACTGATGCGATTTGTCGTGTTCCGGAACGATGCTCGTAGTAGCTTATCTAAAGGGGATGGGTATGTACAGTTGCGTTGCGTTTAATGACAGGATCCGATCCACGGGGTAACTACACTGGACGCCTCGAATTGGAGGCTAGCGGGATCCGAAGCACGGTGCACCGCTGGCCGACCGCAGGTAGTAGGGGGCCCAACTAATAGGTTCGTCACCTATGAAAGGCTGCCCCGCCAACTAGCGAAAAATCCTGGGATGGCTTCCATCGTGCTGGTTGACGACCAGAGAGAGGACCCGATGGTGATTCCCAGGGGGGTTCGGGCGTCCCCGCAGTCTCCAGTCGAGTCTTCCTTTTAGTGTGGTATCTTCGTGGATTGAGGAGTCTACAAACGTCGCGCCTCGTACAACTGCCATCCCTTTTCCTATTCACCCTTTACATCAAATGACACGCAAAATGAAGAAAAGTAAGTATACACAGCGGTTGCACCTCCTCTCCTTAAAAGTGCATTTCTCAAATATAAGAGGAATGCACTCTAATCTCTTTGCAGTCCACCATCATCTGGAGACTGAGAGGCCGCATTTACTTTTTCTTACGGAGACACAAATTGGGGTTCCAACTGATGTAGCGTATCTTCAGTACCCAGGGTATTCACTTGAGCATAATTTTAAACCTCGTGCCGGGGTCTGTATGTTCGCACGTAATGACGTCTGTTGCCGGCGTCTCCGTAACTTGGAGGTACCCAACTTCTCAATCATGTGGTGTCTATTGGATACAGGTACGGATCAGATTGTTTACGCCTGTACTTATCGCTCACATAGTGGTGACCAGGAGACGACGCGAATGTTTCAGTATCTCAGTGAAACGGCTGACACCGTACAGCGTCGGTATCCACTGCCCAAATGGTTTTTCTGGGAGACTTTAACGCTCACCACCAGGACTGGCTATTCCCATACCAGAACACCGACCACGCCGGGAGAGAGGCGCTTAAATTTGCTTTATCGCTAGATCTCTCTCAGCTAGTCCAAGAGGCAACACGGGTACCTGATATTGACGGCCACACACCTAATTGCCTAGACCTTCTGCTGACTACCGACCCAGACCGTTTTTCAGTATCAGTTACAGCTCCCTTGGGCACTTCTGATCACTGTTTGGTTAGGTCAGTGTCAAACTATCACCCCCTGGACTCCGGTTCTACTGGAATCAGACGGGTGTGGCGATACAAGTCAGCAGATTGGGACGAGATGCGGCATTTTTTTGCATCTTTTCCTTGGCGGCAAGTATGCTTCTCGTCTAATGATCCGTCGAGCAGTGAAAAAGCTTTATCGGAGGTCATAATGCAAACCATGGAATACTTTATTCCATTCGCTGACGTATCACTCGATGGAAGGGTTCCACGGTGGTATAACGCTGAGTGTGCCCAAGCCGAGGCGCATAAAGATACAGCGTTTGCAGCGTGGGCTGAAGCCCGTTCAAAAAAAGCTCCGGATATCACCGCCAAGAAGAGAGCTTTTAACTTAGCCGCCAAGTCCTACAAGAAGGTACTAAAAAGAGCTCGTTTTAGTCGCACCATACGTATCGGGGCAAAATTAGCTTCTTATCCACGTGGTAGTAAAGCTTTTTGGTCCCTTTCGAAGTCCATCGAAACGAATTTTTGCCGTCCTTCGCTGCCACCCCTTTTGAAACCTGACGGGTCTCTGGCTTTTACTGCAACAGATAAAGCTAACCTCTTAGGATCTCTGTTTGCAGCTAATTCACAGCTAGATTCAGGAAGTGCCTCACCACCAACCATACCTTTTTGTGACTCTGTCATGCCAGAGATACGCATTCGACAGTGTGAGGTTTTAAAAGTGCTCCGCAATCTGGATGTGAATAAAGCCAGTGGTCCTGACGGAATTCCAGCAGTGGTTCTTAAAACCTGTGCTCCCGAATTGTCTCCTATTCTAACACGTTTATACCGCCTCTCCCTTAAAACCACTCAGGTCCCGAAAGCTTGGAAGATTGCCAACGTGCAACCTGTTCCAAAAAAGGGTAGCCGTGCCGACCCATCTAACTACAGACCAATTGCTATCACCTCTTTATTATGTAAAAGTCTGGAGCGTGTACTTAATAACAGACTTCTGGCATACCTAGAAAACAACGAACTCCTGTCAGACCGTCAGTACGGTTTTCGACGAAATCGGTCAACAGGGGATCTTTTAGTGTATGCCACGCACATCTGGGGTCAAGCCATGGATAAGCACGGTGAAGCGCTCGCCGTTTCACTCGATGTATCGAAAGCTTTTGACCGTGTCTGGCATGAAAGTCTTCTGCACAAGCTTCCAGCCTACGGGCCCATTAGTTTTTGCAACTGGATCGCTGATTTCTTAAGTGGACGATTTTTTCGGGTTGTCGTCGATGGGTCCTCGTCTGACCTAATGGCCATCAACGCTGGTGTCCCTCAGGGATCGGTTCTTTCCGCTACGCTCTTCCTGCTGCATATAAATGATCTGTTAAAACCCGGCATCTTTGGGTATGCAGATGACAGCACTGTGACGGTTAGATACATGTCCAGTCCACGAGCTAGTGGAGACGAAACTCTTGTGCTCAGAGAGGCCTTGGTGGAACGCGTTAATCTGGCCTTAAGCGAGGTGTCCGATTGGGGTGACACTAATCTGGTAGAGTTTAATGCTTCCAAAACCCAAGCGTGTTTGTTTTCCGCCAAACGGAGTCCGTTCCCCCTAACTCCGACTTTCAGAAATGTATCTGTGCCAATCACGAATAGTATTGAGCTCCTAGGTATCAGCATTTCGTCCAATCTAAGCTTTGGACAATGCATCGAGTCCAAAGCTAAAACTGCTGGCAAAAAACTTGGCATCCTCAACAAAGTTAAGCGCTACTTCACGCCAGAACAGCTTCTAACCCTGTACCAAGCTCAGGTTCGGTCGTGCATGGAGTACTGCAGCCATTTATGGGATGGCTCTGCCAAGTACCAGCTCGATGCTTTGGATTCGGTGGATCGTCGTGCTAGGAGACTCATTGGCAACGACCTTGTAGTCAGTAGACTTCAAACCCTTGAACACCGGCGCAAGGTTGCTTGTCTGGCTGTTTTCTACAAGATACATTTCGGAGAGTGTGCTCAGGAGCTATTCGATTTGGTCAAACCATCTCCTTTCTACCATCGAACTGCGAGGCACCGAAAGAATCTGCACCGTTACGTGGTTGAAATACCATCAACACGTACGAAGCGTTTTGCTTCTTCCTTTCTGATCCGCACCGCAAAGGCCGGAATGCCCTCCCATCTTCCGTCTTCCCTGATACCTATAATCTGGGTACCTTCAAATCAAGAGTGAATAGGCATCTTCTAGGCAAGCGCGCTTCATCTTAGGCTGCATCATCATTTACCATCAGGTGTGATTGCAGTCAAGCACTTGTCTATATACTTAAAAAAAAAAAAAAAAAAAAAAATATCTCACACAAGCCGCAAGAACAATACCGTCGCTTGGAATAAACAAAGACAGTAATAACCTATACGTGTAATAGCGGAATTGCGGGCTTGCCCACCTATTCGAAATTTTCCTTTATTCGGTATTGGTCAGATCCATGATTAGGCATTCGCATAGAAATAGTTTGCGCACATATACAAAAATTGTTTTTGATGTTGGTAAAAAAATTGAACTTCATTCTATTATCTTTTTCTTCTTGAGTCGACGGTAACCTGAAACACGGGCAGCCCAAAAAGCTGCAACCGCGATTTCCAAATAGGCCATCCTTCCAGCAAAAATAAATTAGAATATAACAACATACTAAAAGAAAAGGTATCTGTAATACGGTAATTAATAAAAAATACTTCATATTGGATTGTTATTATTTACAAAAAGTGATACATAATTTCAAACAACATTTATAACAGTAGGCTTGGGTACTCTTATAATAACTTCCTAACGTATAGCTAGCTATGCTTTGTCTAATTTAGGATGGTAGTTTTGGCCGATGCACGCCCGTTATGTTTACGGAAACGAGTAACTACGAAAGGGTTTAATAGAAACGAGTAAGAGGTGATTAGAAAAATATATGTTAGGGCTGCTACCTATTGAGTTTTTTTTTGTTAGAAACATTTAGAACCCTTGGGATGATTCGGAAGAGATATTGACGATCTATAAGTAGGTACTGTTTTAAGATTTAGGTCTAGTAGGTAATATTAAATTACAAACTACCAAATCACTACTTATTATGTAAGTAGATAATAGTTTAATCGCCAATATAATAATTTTCTTCTGTGATAGGTACATATAACTATGCCGCGTGTATATAAACCTGATCCTAAGGGGAAAAGGTATAAAAAGTACGATGAAAATATTATAAATGAAGCTGTTGCGGCATATGCGAATAGCAAATCCTCTTTAAAGGCCATAGCTGATAAATATGATATCAATAAATCTGTACTTATAGACCCAGTGTCTAAACTATGAAGAAACAAGGAGGGCAAACTATTTTAACAGAAGAGACTGAAGAGTGCATGATAAAGTATATCAATATATGTGCGGAATGGGGATGCCCGCATTAGATTTGAGTTAAGGCCTATCTTGACCAAGTAGGCCGAACAGTGCTCAAATTTAAACACAATTTACCGGGACCCGACTTTGTCGCGAGTTTCCTTAAACGTCAAACGAGTTTCCAAAAACCAGATTTCCCAAAGATATAACCAAAACATTAAAAAAAAAAAAAGGGCAGAAGTTTCACCAGACACGATTAAAGAATAGTCGTTAGAAGTGTCGTTGGCAGGTATTAATCCTAGCAATGTAATTAACTACGATGAAACTAATTTGACCGATGACCCAGGAAGCAAAAAAAAATTACTAAACAAGGAACGAAATACCCAGAAAGGGTAATGAATAGGAAAATAAATGGAGAATCACTAAAAATGGAAGATTCCACAGTTTTTCTGGGCATGACCTTAGATTGTAAGCTTCAGTGGGGTACCCATATAGATACACTAGCAGGTAAACTAAGCTCGGCTGCCTACGCCGTCAGGAAAATTAGACAGATTACTGACGTAGAAACAGCAAGACTTGATTACTTTGCGTACTTTCATAGTGTGATGTCTTACGGGATCTTATTATGGGGTAAAGCTGCTGATATTGAAACTATATTCATATTGCAGAAAAGAGCTGTACGGTCAATATATAAACTTAAATCACGTGAATCCCTCCGTGAAAATTTTAAAGAAATAAGTATCCTTACGGTAGCCTCACAATATATTTATAACAATATAGTATTTGTAAGACAACATATTAGTCTTTATAAACAAAAAGTGGATATAAACAGTCGACTTACAAGAAATGGTCATAAATTAGTGACATCTGCATATCGTCTGCGAAAGGTGCAGAAGTCATTTGTGGGACTGAGTATACGCTTTTATAATATGATTCCTAAGGTAATTTTGGACCTACCAATGCATAAGTTTAAAGAATGTGTTAAAACACATTTATTACAGCGAGGTTATTATACAATTGATGAATTTCTTAATGACAAGGTTGCTTGGAAGCATCCGGCTCCGCTTTCATCTCTCACAAGATAGAAAAATGAATTTTGAAATGTAAAATTTTAATTGTTAATGTTGGAAAAGAGCAACTGCTGAGTTTCTTGCCGGCTTCTTCTCGGTAGAATCTGCCTTCCGAACCGGTGGTAGAGTCACTACACACAGGCAGACTTGACGTTTCAAAAGTGCTTATATTAGGCCTACTTGAAATAAATGAATTGTGAATTTTTTTGAATTTTGAATTTTTGAATTTCAAAGTCGTCAGTTTCATTGATGATAGCCGCTACAGCCGACGGCGCTTTACTGCAACTGTATGTGGTATACAAGGCTCAAAACTTGTACAACACATGGACTGACAACGGACCGCTAGAAGCAAGGTATAATCGCATGCAATCTGGTTGATTTAATGCAACAATTTTTGAAGATTGGATTCAATCGATCATTATACCTTATTTCAAAGATTAAGTTGGGGAAAAGTGCCTAATAGATGATGATCTCTCGTCGCATTTATCGAGAAAATAAAACTGTGCTACGAGCAAAATATATCGTTCATATTTTTACCGGCAAATAGTGCACATCTAACACCTCTTGATATGGCATTCTTCAGGCCTATGAAGATAACATGGCGAAACGTAGTATTAGAGTGGAAAAAAACCGACGGAAAAGCACAAGCAACGATTCATAAGGGATGTTTCCCGAGACTTAAATAAATTAATGGAAGTGCTTAGTAACAAAAGTAAAGCTAATATAATAGCAGGATTCCGGAAAACAGGAATATACCCGATTAATGAAGGCGAGGTTTTAAGCAGATTACCTAAAGTGCAAAACAATGAAAATAAAACTGAAATAGAAAAACCCGTTCTAGATCTGCTTAAGGAGATCTTTATGATTGGAGCTGTAGAAACCGATTTAATAGCGAAAAACTGTTTTTTTTAAACCTCTTAGTTGACCGAACTATAATAAGAATCCTGACACAGATCCTTATTTAACTGCTATTATCAGTCCACTAATGGGATTAGCCTAATTGGCTTTCTACTAACAGAAAACTATTTAGGCATTGAAACTAAATTAAGTTTTAAATGACCAACTTACAGCACACACATGCGCCCTCCTCTCTCATAGGAAATAAAGTTTTAGAGCATAGACCCACCACACTGCTCCAATGGGGGTTGGTGGGATTAACTTACAGGATGTCTAGTTAGGTGTTCATATGCATCTTCTAAGTTGTATTTACTCATTGAAAACATTTTCCTGTCAGTGTCGAGGCATATTAAGCAAACCTGCAACAAAACATGCTATGCATCAGCTTACTGGTGTTTCTCCAGATCCAGCTATGGAGAATAAAATTCAGAGTTAAGATGAATAACTCTCCCAAAAGTATTGATATTAATATTTTGATATATGATCAATGATTTTTTTTAAATATTTGTATTTTATGAAGTTTTATTGCTTGTTTTTTATTACTAGTCTTAATTCACCACCGCAAATTCACAACTGTTAATTGACAGCGGGTCAGTCAGTGGAAATATGGTGTAAGCACATAGCAGGGATTTCAAGGGTATCCATACAGCTGAGGAGTAGTTGTTAAGCCTCATGTACCTGTAATTACACTGGGAACACAGCAATGTTACTTGGCAGGAGAATTAAAAATAACGATATTAGGTACTTCCCTGGACAAGTTTTCGTAAGAATTTCTATTCCTGAGATAAAAGTTCTTTATTTTTTTTGATTAAATCTTACTTATTGTTAAAATTTACTTCACTTACTTGCATCTTTTAGCATACATGAATTGTAGTAGGAACGGCGCCGGCGCAAAGGAGCCTTCCGCCACGCGCTTTGGACAATAAATCCTCGCGCAGGAAGTGTCGGGAGCAGACCACTGCGTGGGTCTGAACTCTGGCTTCCATGCCCAGTGCAAGGAGCCATGCAGATCTCAAAAAGCCTTTGCTCGGAAAACTAAAAATCATCATTATTATTAATTAGCCTAGTAACCACTCTGTACACCTCCTCATGATGGATCTCATATAAGGATTTTAGATCCTAATCCCTTTGCAGTGCTCGAATACGGTTGGCGAACTTTTACAATTGAGTTGTTTATAATTGGGACCAACAACTTAACATGCTCTCAGAGACACTGGCATGGCATACTGCAGATTTTCTCAACTTCCAGACTCACATTTCTATTTTCAAGTACAGAGAGCAGGTATGGACTCCAAATGCTCACAATACTTTCAAATTAATTTACAAGAGTGTAGAGAACAGCACACTCGCACAGCAATGAATTGTAACATTCATAAAAAAATGTGTTAGAATTACAAATTCTATCTAGTGCCATTACGATAATCAATTATAGGTGTATATAGCATTATCATAATCATCTCCGGTCAAAAAATTTAAAATTAAAAACTAAAAAAGTATTAAACTAAAACTGATTAAAAATTATAATGTAAATACGAATTAAACCACTGTGACAGATAAGTAATATTAAGCTTAAATTTGTAATAAAGAGAGCTTATTATTACAATTTCATTAGATATAATTTTCATTTTAAAACTTTCTAGGGTATCGTGAAATATATCAATGACAGGGTTGTTCTGTTTAACAAAGTAAAATGTAATATTATTTTATTCACAGCCCTAAACTGATTTGCCTGCTTCTATCCAGTATGTATATCTATTTAAACACCGTTCAGCAAGTGGACTGTGGCATACTTACTCAAGAAAACGGATTCTATCTGATTTACCGGAGTTTTCTATAGTGTTTTTAAAAAAAGGCACACAAGAATGCATTTTCGAAGAAATTCCTTAACTGGTCTGCACGGCAAGATTAATGATTACTCTGGGGTCTGGATACGGGTTCCTTTTTTCTTATTCGGTTCCCTATTTTCTTCCTAGTCTGTAAAGTTTTCGGGAGAGAACTGACAAGTAAAGTCTTTTGTGTGCTGGAAATAAAAAAAGGATTGTGATTGGAATCAAAGAGATTACAATACTATGAATTTTGAATGCCAAATGGAAAAAGAAGAAAAAGTCTTTATTGCACATACAAATATAAAACCACGTTAACAAAAAAAGAAAACAATAATATACACATGCACAAAGGCGGCCTTATCGCTTGAAGCGATCTCCTCCAGACAACCTTTGGTTTCAGAAACATATTAGAGAAAACGGGATAGTGCAATACTTAAATTGTGCTATAGTCGTAAAAATGTAATAGGCCCGTTTTGACATTTGTCATCGCGACGTAACTAGTTATGGACCATAAGACTCGGGACTCGATACTCACGATAAATCAATTCAAGTTTTTATCAGTACTTGATTGATATTATTATGTATTGTAAAGTGTTCGTTCGTTCAAAGTATTCCTTTAACTTCACAACCAATACGCGTGACTGGCTGTTGATTATACGTCCACTTTTCAACATTTTGAAACAGAGTTAGTACTATATAACAACAAACACAAAAATCGAGTCAAATCACTATGTTTAAATTAATGTCCAAAATAGAAGAGCCATAGTTAACGTAATAGTAAACAATATATATCAAACTTAAACGAGCGCACAGTCAACTTTACAAGATGAGGAACGAAAAACTGCGCAGTGCGCGCGGGGACGCTTCAGTCATGTGCCGTTTGGTCAGATACATCAACCCAGACTCATTATTTAGAACCCATTTTGAGAACCAAGCTCATTCTTTGCAGTAAAGATTACTACACAATATTTAATTTCGATATTCAGTAAAAAAATGGTTACAGCTCTAGTATAAAAAAAAAAAAGACTAAGAACGTAACTGTTTTCGGAACGTTTCGCAACAATTATAAATTGCATGCTACGATAAATTAAGCGCAAAAAGAATACTCGCGATATATTCTTTCATATTATTTAACGTCGCAAAAAAATTTACGTATTTTTTAAAACACTGTATGTAATTGATTTTTATTTTATTGTTTCTTTCAGTTTCATTCCAAGTTACATTCTATGGTCTTGCACAAATGTCAAAACGGGCCTATTATATTTTTACGACTATAATTGTAAACATTACATAGACAATACATACTAATACTACATATATATAGTAAAAGCATATATATTTATATATATGTATATGAATACAAACAATATATAAATACATATTACTATTTAAACATACACATAAAATACATAGACAATGGAATGGAATCACTGTTGTGTGAGGTGTTTACATAGACGTCGAAAATGGTTATAAACATTTTTTTAACTTATTTACCTACGTAAAAAAATACTATTTTACCGTGATTGATTGTTTGTATTTTGTGTACCTACCTATTTATTTGGTCTGTGATTTTGTGCCTTGTGGATGGTATGAAAAAAAACCACAAAAACTGGTGGCTATGGATTTGTCCTTTAGGGAGTTTCTAAAAAAATACATGTTTTTATTAAATACCGCAGCCATTACATATCTTGTATACTTAGGTCAAGATTTGCAATCGAGAAGTTGTTTTCGAGTATCGAAATACTTAAACAATAGCGTAAAATGATCTTATTAGTTTTAATTTAATCTCAAATTTGCCTACTACAGGCAAAGTTCCCTCTCTTAGATACATACGGTCGCCTTTGTTGCGTGCTGTCTTGGCCCGTGCCGCAATTTGTCAAAGGCGCGCGCGCCGCGCCGAGCCGCTGCGCTACCAAAGCACCACCGTTCAGCGTACATCCGCAGGAGAATTTGGCATTTTATATCGAATTGCCATGCCGCGCCTTACTGTAAGGTTCTATATATTAACATTAGCGGAAAATATATTTTCTTACGTAATGACGTTGGATCATTTATTATAAATAGGTATAGGATACAATGCACCCAATACTTCGCATGATGTAAAATAGTTTATATTTTACTTTTGTTTATCTAGGTACTCATATTTTTCATTATAATTTACCTGTAATTTATCTTTAAAACAATTTATTCAACAAACAAGTACTCATATAAAGAGTAAAATTTATAAATTGTGAAAAATACGCTTTATTTTCTATACTCCGCGAAAAGCAGGAGAATCTTCCTTCTATCTTTATATCTTTAAAGACCAAACAGATCTTCGGCAAATGCGAACGAATAATTCACGCGTCATTAGGCCCATTGTACTTTGGCTGTATATTATAATAGTTTGATATGCGTAAACATGCGCGGAAATTTTGTAAGTTGTACTAAGTACTGGTTAGTCTGTGTATAACGTGAACGTAGTAGTGATTAGATTATATACTCTTGGAGTTTGGGGTAGTCATTAGGGATGTGATTGTACATAAAAAAACGATTTTTAATTAATTTGTTTTACCGAGAAAATAATGTTATATTAATAGTTTTGTTCCTAATTTGCCATAAATTTCCAAATAAGCGCCATAATTAGTATATCAATAGGTTTATGAATTAAAAATAAACAACAGAAATAGTAAGTTCTTATATAATCAACACAAATAAAAGTTTTAAGAATAATCACATTATAAAAAGTTTAAATTAAAATGTTTTTCACATAAATCAACAAAATTAAATTTGAAATAAATAAAAATAAATTTTATTTTTCAAAAACTAGAAATCGTAGGCAAAGATTTCAGGAATAACACCTACATTACTATTTTACCAACCAAATGTTGGTAAAATAGTACAGTGCGTTGACTCCATATAGTGAATGTATGATCAAATGAATCTACTAAACTATTTCAAAAGCACAGAAGGAATGCCATCATACATGCATCGATGGCGTTAATCTAATATTATTGAGATCGTTCCGGGTTCTGGGCCAAAAAAAACCTAACTAAATGTTGGGGGGGTAAAAGATTAAAAAATACGTAATAATTGATAAAATGATTATAAAAAAATCATTTTTAATCGATTAATTAAGTATTAAAATTTATTTTTCCTTTAAAAAAAATATCAATATTTAATCGATTATATTTTCACATCCCTAGTAGTCGTCAAAATATCAAAAATACATCAACATTGAAAATGCATTGTTGTGTTCCTTTTTGTAGAAATAGTACCGAAAATGTCTCTAAAACAGATGGAATCAGTTTCCATGCGTGAGTGCTATACATTTTAATTGCTTGTCTTTCTAACTTTATGATGCGCACACCCATGCGCATCATAAACAGATAAAAAACAAAAAACATCGTAAGGAAATCTGCACGCCTGAGAGTTCTCCATAATGAGATCCGTGTCTTGTAGTGGGCCAGTAATGGGTTGCTGGTGATGATGACGACGCAGTGCACACTGGTAGACTGACCCAGTGTTCACTGGCACCCTGCACTTAATGTGCTGAAGTTAACAAGTCAGAAATAAACTACATGAGTGTGGACTCCACCAATCCGTTCTAGGTCAGCATGGTGGCCTTAAACACTTCTCATTGTGGAAGGAGGTTGATATGAGGTTGTAGTAACACAAGCAATCGTACTCGAGCAAACTCTATACTTCATTGACTGGTAGTTGTAATAATTAGTTTCCCGGACGAGGACTCTGGTCCCCTGCGAGCCCAGTGGTTACGCAGCCTGGGAATGCAAGGTCAAGTGCCGGCTAGTGCGGCAGTCTGCTCCCAGCACTTCCTGCACGAGGACATGCGAGACGCGCGCGGTGAAAGGTGTCTCCGCGCCGGTGCTGTGCCTACTGCAGTACAGGTCAGTGTCTTTGTGCTCCACTCTTCAGGTTGTTCCTACCCTCTGCTCTGATACATCTGTTGCACTTAATAGTTGGTATGCTTATCCCTGTCTCAAGAGAGAAGTGCTGTTGGCTAAAAAAGTATTGTGTAATGAAGAGATTAGTAAAATCAACTGTCAACATTATAGATAGACAATCAATTTTGTATACAAATCAAATCAAATTGGCAGTCTTTGTGTTTCTTTTCTTTCTCATTCATCATAATTATTTTATAAAAAATAATAGCCTAATGGTTTAATTATAGTCCATGCCAATATATATATATATATAATAATAGTTTGAGACAAAAGTAAATTGATCCCTCAGTTGCTGGTAAATGGTAAGTAAAACTGTATAATTGCATACAATTAAATTTCATATAAAGACCCAAAATTTAATGAAATAATTCAATTTACACTGGAATTATGAATTTTAGAGCTATGATTTATTCTCAAGGTATGAATTTTTAAGTGCTTAATTTGATTGGACTGTTGCAAATAAATACTTCAAGGCTACAAATATCAAAATGCATAGTTAACTTCATTTTTTCCGTAGAAATAGGTATGTATGCATATTAAGTTCTATAATCTACAGTCAAAATTCTATATATACCAAACTTTGAGCTAGATGAATAAAGAAAGTGCTCTTATGGTGCTACTTAGACAAGTAAGTCGTAACTATTTCAGATTTAATATTTACTTGAAATTATTATTTTGTAAATTAGGCTCTTTTTCCAGGATCAATGTACTTTTGTCTCAATCCATTTGAGACAGACAATAAGTTCAATTGAATATACAGAACGGTGGGTTTTCATTTGAATGAAAGTACTACAGTGTATGTGTGTATGAAATAAACTCATGATTATTTTGTTGCAGGTTTGCCTGATATGCCTGGACACTGATAGCCCAATGATTTCAATGAGTAAATACAACTTGGGAGAAGCATATGTACACTTAACTGGTTATTCTGTAAGTTCTTCATCAGTTATACGGGTAGGGATGCTCATTTTTCTTATCTTTTGCATACCTTTTAGTCTAAAATATATTATAATAGTACATTATGAAACAAGTGTGGTAAATTAAATTTTTCACTCGAGGCGGTTTTGAGTGTGTGAGCTGTAAGCAAGCATGATACGGAAGCTAAGAGTAACACACATTTCATTTCAGCAACGTTTTTCATGTGACTAATTCTTCAAAAATTCTTTGCGTACGGTAAGAAACAATGGACTTTTAAGGTATTTCACACACACAAATTGGCCATAGTTAAGACGTATTTGTGATATATATTAAGTAGAAATCTATTGAATGCAAATCTGTAAACTAAACTAAATTGACAGTTCCAAATCAAATACTTCATAATATTGAAAACAATTAAATAGTTCCCTACCATAGCACCTTGATTGAGATTCTTGCTGGTTTTGCATTAGAGGATGCAGCATTTAGTGTTTTAAACAGTGTACTGACTAAATTCAAATCAAATTTAGAATTTGAATTTAGCTTTTATTTAAAGTGTAAACCAGCAACCTAATTCAGTACAGTGCCCAATGCAAACTTCAAGCTACTCTAAATATTTAATAGGTACATTTTTTTTCCAGTTGTGTAATGAAGGAAACCTGAGGCATATACTTTGTATGGAATGTGCTCAGAGATTGACACACATTAGTAAATTCAGAGAAAAGAGCTTAAGAGCTCGTACCCTGCTGATGGACTTAATTGAGAAATATCAAATGGTAAATGAAAAACTGACAACAATTTGTTATATTAATGCTTACCTACTACGGTCCGCAATTTTGTTTTTCCCAAAATAGCAGCTACAGAAAACACCTAATACCTGTATTAATCAATAGTTGGCTATTCAATTGTAGGTTAACAAATATGAAGTGTAGCCGCTATTAAAAATAGCCGCTACACTTAAAAATTCACACTACAATATAAAAATTGCGGACAGTAGGTAAAATATAGAAACCCCTTTACCATAGCTTGTGCCTCTAGCAAAATCGTTCAAACCCCACACCTTTAATGCAGTATGCATAGTCCTGTTAAATGCTTGCATCAATTTTGAATAACATTTTTATTACTCTTGTCTATCACAGGTTACAGTGAATTTTAGGCCCCTTTCTATTCTTGGTGTATATAGATGACTAGCTGTTGCCCGCGATTTCGTCCGCGTTTGTGTTTGTCTTCAAAGTATCCCATAGGTTTATTTGCCAGTTGTGTGCCAGCAACAGCAAAAATAATAGATTGCGCTAGGTTTGCAATGACCCAGAATTAAAAACATGCAGAACCGTCATTCAGCCATTATTGAATGCAGTGCATTGTGTCCATTAACGCACGTCCCACATCGCACCCGCGGAATGTTGCTAGCTCACAAACTTTTTTCCATTTTATGGTAAACGTTTAGAGCATTAGAGGTAAAATAATTGGTGACAGTTGCTAAATGGTATCAAGTGAGTAGTGACTATCCGCCTAGCTGTTCTGTAAACACTACTTAAGTTGAGTGGTTCCGTATGTTCGTGATTCTGTGATTTTGGAGAGCTTTGGAGGTTTGATTGAGAATTTAGTGTACGTCGGTTTCAGATTTTATCAATAACAACAAAAGTAATCGTTAAGTTGGGTGAGAAGATACAAAAATACGTAGTTCTAGTAATAGTTTTTAAACAGAACTTTTCAATTAAATGTAGCTCTAAAATAACTCAGTCCATTTCTTTCGGAGCCTATTCGGTACAAACAAACAATAAAATCATTCCTCTTTATAATATTGAGTATAGAAGTATAGATCTGCCACGCCCAGTCAGTGGCACTTGTGACATTGTACTGTGCACATAAACATTTCTTATTTTTTAAGACTGATAGAAGAAGTAAAGATAATTCTGATTGCTTCAGATAACGCCACTGGACACTGCGCACTTGCGTTCGCAGAGAACGCTGGATTCCAGCCAAGCCTGTTGCACGCTAGGTTCAGACCCATGTGACCTGCACATGCTTGATGGTACGAGTACATATGCGCAGACAGACCTTCAGTTAGGCAGCTGCTTAGGTCTAGACATGCCGCAGGCCCGGGAAAGTGCAGATGGGGATAGCGTAGACATTATCCGCCAAATAGCTTTGCTGGATAAGGCTCAATTCATCAGGCAACTTCATCAGCACCACTCTGTACTGAGATGCTGGGTGAAACTGACTAGAATATCACTTTTGGAAGACATTGGATCTTGTAAGGTGAGACATCTATCACTCTTTTTGACTTCTTTAAACGTTTTCCTATTATAGTATTAAGGACTACGTCAACGGTAAAAAAGCATGGGTCTAACCAGGTGGTTTCTTTAATGGTTTTAAATGACATTGTGAGATGGTGATAACAAAAAAAACTATCGCCTTCTTTTTAGACCAACAGGACTAGCACAGGCAGGAGACAAAAATCTCTGACAAGGGATATAATAAACGTGTCCACCTGAATAGGAGCCGTTGGCCCACGTTTATTATTACACGTACATTATTTGGATATTATTTCCAATTGTGCGCCAGTGTTCTGAGAGTTGATAAAGCTGTCAAGAACATACATTTTTATCCTCTCCCCGGGGAGTTAGTTGTCTCCTGACCATACTAGCCGTGCAGGGCGCGTTTGGAACCCGTAGATTTTGTTTTCAGTTGACAAATTTAGTTAACGCCATCATCTCGCTTCTGTGTCATGTTTTACATGTAATGTACGCATCAAAACTGGCATCTATGTGCCTATTTAAATAAAGAAATCTTTGACTTTGACCTTACAATTAAAACTAAGAATTAAGGAAAATTGCATATGTACACACATCAAGTGGGAGCAATTGTGAAAAAAAGGTACAAAAGAGGATACGAGATGGTGTTCGGCAAAAAATCTATACACCGAGCGGCCACTTAGAAAATTGGGTCGCGTTTTAGTTTGCAACGTTCTGAAATCGTATCGGGTCATTTGACGTTCTTAACCTTGATATTTTTAGCATCAGGTGGTCTTGGTTACAGACTCGCGCGATGTCGTCCTCTGGTGAGACGTCTCTAGTCAGTGAGGACAAGACAGTTCCAGGTGGGTGAGCTTGTTCTTTCTAATCCTCGACGTAAAAACGACGGGGTGTTATAACTTTGATGTGTCTGTGTGTGTGTGTCCGTCTGTGGCGTCGTATTTCCCAAACGGATGAACCGTATTCGATTCGATAAAATTACGTACGAACCATGTCTGGGGAGAGGTCTACTTTTATTTATTTATTTAATTATGGTTTAGATGAATCCACTGGAACGCTCACTACACCGATTAATGTCTGCTTTTATGAGCGTTGTCTTCGGCTCAACTATACCTATAGGTGCTAAAATCTTGATAAATTTGTCATTCTTTGTCTAGGTTTGGTTTTAAAAGAAAATGGACAAGTCCATCAAGGTATCATCAACATCACATCGTCTTCTTCCACAATGAGAAGGCGTTAACGCCGTAGTCCACCACGTGCTGCCATGTGCTGATTAGTGCACTTCACACACCTTTGAGAACATTATGGAGAACTCTCAGGCATGCAGGTTTCATCACGCTGTTTTCCTTCACCGACGAAGCAAGTAATTTTAAAATTGCTTTAAACGTACATAAATTAGGAAAGTTATAGGTGCGTACTGAGACTCGAACTCGACTTCCCGAAAGAGAAGTCGAAGTCCTACCCGCTGGGCTATCAGGTATAATATATGGAAATTGGACATTCTAAGTAAAATCCTGGAGAAATGGACCAAGTGTAGCCTTCGTTAAATATTCAAAGCTTCACAGTCAAACCGAGCTTAGCGATATTTTACATAGAGTTAGCTTGCATCCTGGCGATGGATATCAATACGTATTTCCCGAGAAAACTAACGGTTTCTATAGGATCCGGTCATGACACACTCAGAGCCATTGGACCTTATAGATTCTTGCTAGTTTAGGCCATTAGGGTCTCAACATTATCAAAATTGATTTCGCCAAAATTACAAATGGTTTTGTTTGTTTTAATATGAAGCTTTTTTTTAAATAAATTATTAATTCTAATATTATAAATGTGAAAGTTTGTATGGCCATCCATATATTATGTTTTTTATCCTTATACGCACATTCCACTGGATTTTGTCAAAACTGTACAGTAATATAGGTACACAAAGTCTATAATTTCAAAAGATATAACTGTACAATCTCTTTAAAAATAAAATTTGCTAAAAGTTTTATAATAATAGTTTCAAGAGAACTTTGAATAAATAGAAGTTTGAATAAAATCTGCCATGTGAGAGCTATCTTGGCGTGCGTTGAGTTATTTCATTAGAGTTAGATGAAAATAATACGTATCGTGGGATTGTACTTTGGGGCGAATACGCTAAGCCGCGTACGGATAGACGGACGTGGCGAAACTATCTTTCCTTGTCTACTACGGGACACTAAAAAGCAAAGTTGTCTATAGAAAAAATAGGAACATCTATCACTTTAATAATATGGTTAGACCATATACCTACACTCAGCGTCATAAAAATCGCACCTTTTGAAAAAATAAATTTAAACCAGTTTGAAGCCCTGTTAATTAAGGTTATGGTATTGTAATTATATTTGTTCAAAAAGTTTATAAATATTGACTATAAAAAACCTTTATCAGTGTTAAAAAAAAGATGTTTATTGTGAAAAAAATGACAAACATAAACACAATAAATTATACAGAAAAATAAAAAACCTTTATTAAATTAAACTTAAAACTTAGTGTAACCCCTCTTGCCCTAATTACAGCTTCCATGTGGTCTTTCATGGATCGAATGAGCCGCACGATGAATTCTTGAGGAATTCGAGCCTATTCGGCGATGACAGCATCTTGAAGGTCTTGGGGGGTCGTTGGGGCTGAATCGCGTGACCGTACTCGACGTTTTAACTCGTCCCAGAGGTGCTCTATCGGATTGAGATCTGGACTTCTGGGTGGCCACTGCATAACTGGAATCCCAACCTCTTGTAGGTAATCGCGTACAATCAATGCGGTGTGGCAGCAAGCGTTGTCATGTATTAAGGTGAACCCATCGCCAATTAAACCCTCATATGTGACCACATGCTCGTCCAAAACCTCCGTTATGTACCGATGAGCAGTCAGCGATCCTTGTCCACGAGCTCCTAAACTCCGGGGGAAACACACATAAGTTCAGTTTTTCCGTCAATAGACATGCCACCACAGAACATACACGATCCACGGTCCACCTCCATATTCTACTGTTACTTCTACGCAAGCCTGAGCGAATCGTTCTCCTCGTCTTCTGTACACTCTCTTTCGCCCATCATTACAAAATAAACATCCCACCATTGGTCTAGGGTCCAGTTGACATGCTCATGGGCAAATTACAGCCTTTCCCTGCGATGCTGTGCGGTCAATTTCGGCCCCTAGCAGCCACTGGAACGCGGGCCACGATTTTCTTCTCTCGTAACCTTCTTCTAATCGTAGACGTCTCACTGTAGTTCTGCGAACTTCCCGGAGCTGCTGTTGCAGCTCAACGGCATTAAGGAATCGATTGCGCCAAGAAGACGTCACAATAAAGCGGTCATCTCTTTCGGATGTGCAGCGTCGTCGTCCTGATCCATGCCTCCAGTCTCTTGAAACCTTTGGAATACACGCAGCACGGCAAAACGACTCAAATTAAGTTGCCGAGCCTCATCACATTGTCGCATCCCTGATCGCAGTAGTGGTTGCAACCACTTGAGCGACTTCTTCAGCAGTAGCGTCCATCTTGAGGGGTAGTATTCTTGCGGTCTAGTGTTCACGTGTGTTATTTTTACTTGTACTGGCTATTTTATAGCCCAGGAAGGTCGCACAGATCGTGGTCCCATAATGAGTATTTTCGCTACATTTTTTTAAAGCACCATATTCAGAAGGTTTATATTGTTTATGAAATGTAAATGAAGGTTTATATTATTTTATAAAAGGTCGTTAAACGTCCTTTGCATTGATATCAATATTGTTTGGCTTGGTGATATTATCGGTTAAACCCTCATTTTCAGACAGGTGCGATTTTTGTGACGCCGAGTGTATTAAGACTGAATGAATGAATTTTGATTTTTTTTTTTGAATTTTAAAAGGTGCCAATCGCTAATGTCGCTTAATGTCCGTAGCTTAAGAGTTCAAATATAAGAGATATTTGAACTCTTAAGCTACGGACATTCGGACGCTTCGGAAGGCAGATTCTACCGAGAAGAAGCCGGCAAGAAACTCAGCAGTTGCTCTTTTCCAATTTCAACAATTTACATTTTACATTTTAAAATTCATTTTTCTATCTTGTGAGAGATGAAAGCGGAGCCGGATGCTTCCAAGCAATCTTGTCATTAAGAAATTCATCAATTGTATAATAACCTCGCTGTAATGAATGTGTTTTAACACATTCTTTAAACTTATGCATTGGTAGGTCCAAAATTACCTTAGGAATCATATTATAAAAGCGTATACTCAATCCCACAAATGACTTCTGCACCTTTCGCAGACGATATGCAGATGTCACTAATTTATGACCATTTCTTGTAAGTCGACTGTTTATATCCACTTTTTGTTTATAATGACTAATATGTTGTCTTACAAATACTATTTTACAGCATTGAAGCTCCAAGAGAAAATAACTGGTTAATTTTCGCGCACGCCCATCACAGTCTGTTGTTGTTATGCCAGTTGAAATGTTTAAAGTACAAGTATTATAATAGTATATTGTGCAACAAGTGCGATAACGTTATGTACGTTATGTACTCGAGCGCATGAACGCTCAACTTCGCTCTCGTGGGCAATCGACAACATCGCACGGGTTGCAGATACAATTTTTTATTACAAATGCGAATATATGTGGGCACAAAATCCCAAGTCCCAACAAACGGATGAAAAGTTTAAAAAAAAGAAACAAATATACTTCAAACAATAAATACAAATTAATTAATATTAAGAAAACTATAAACTTTGCAATGTCAACCTCACTTCTTTTATATTGACAGTTAGATTGTGTTTTTTTTTGTTATTTATTTTAATTTTAGCAGTTTTTACAGTCATTTTGCGTGCGACAAGGATAGTTTACGTGTGCTAAGTATAATTTGCGTGCGCCAAGTAAACTTGTCGCACTCAAATAACAGTTTAATTTACGAAGCTCTTTTTCAACCGCAACAGCGAGTACTACTTATCCCGCATGAGTAATAAAAAGATAGTTGCATCGTTAACTTTACTATCTGTTTTACATATCTGCTTGCTCTATTAAACTTCAGTAACTGCTTCAACACTGTGAATTTTGATATTATTCTTTCTATTTTGAAATCTCCTAACATGAAGCTAATGTATTGTTTGTAGCTACTTATGTGGGCATCAACAGTGTGTGCATAGGTACAGGAAACTGGTGGCCCTCAACACCTATGTTCTATATTTCATCTTTATGCCAATGATTAAAACTTTATGTCACTGCCACTGTTCTACATGAAGCAAATCATATATATCTAAAAAATGCTGGCCCGAAGCGAAAAATGGTGCTAGGCCCGACTAACAATGATATAGAATAATAACCAGAATAATATTGAATTTCAGAATATGCCTTGCAACCGAGTCTTGCGTCGGATTATGCAGCAAAGAGTTACTGCTACGACCAGAGCCAGCAGGTTTCACGAAAATGAAATCGGAGAAATATCCAATAACAACAGTCAAGCGAATACCCTACAAACAATACTTACACCTTCAATGAATGATTTACGGAGTAATAATGTTTCTAACTTAGCACTGAAAAATTGTTTGGTATTGCTTCATGATGTTTTTGAAGAATCAAACGGACCTGTATCAAAACTAGATGAATCACTGACGGAAAAACGAACAGCCATTACACATGAGACCAACGCACAGAGAAAAGAAATCTACACTCGGGATTTATCTTGTGATGAATCAACGAGTCATAGCGAAGTCCCAGCTCAAGAATCAATCGTTAATAATGTGAAAGTTTATAAAAAAAGTGATCTACCGAAAGCTTTACAGAGCGGAACAGCGTATCCAAATATTGACATTAAATTGCAATGTGAAGAAATGCCAGCGACCAATAAAGACCGTTACACTTGTGACACTTGTCAGAATGATTTCCGTAGGGAATGTTCGTTATTGAAACATATAATGTTGACACACACTGAAGAAAAGTTTTTTAGTTGCGAGTTATGCAAGTACAGTACTAAATATAAAAATAATTTTGTGTTACACATGGAAGCGCATCAAAGCGAGAAATATTTTGCTTGTGCGTTATGCGATTTTAAATGTACCGTAAAGAGTAGTATAGTAAGGCATCTGAGGTCTCAAACTTGTATAAAATCTTTAACTTGTAAGTTATGCCAATATAAATGTACCACTAAGAGCAGTTTTATAGAGCACAAGAGAGAACACAGACTCCAGAAACGTTTTGCTTGTAAGTTATGCGATTATAAAGATGCTAATAGTGGTAATTTGAAAAGGCACATGCTAATCCACATTGGTGCGAAACCTTATTCTTGTGATATTTGCCCGTATAAGGCTCGTTTTAAATCTAATTTAGTTGAACACATAAGAACACACACCAGAGAGAAGCCGTTCGCTTGCAAACTGTGCCAGTACAAATGCGTTACTAGAAGTAACTTAGTGGCTCACATGTGTACCCACTCTACGGAGAAACGTTTTGCATGTCATTTATGTGAATATAAAGGTGCTGTAAAGAGTAGTTTACAGAAGCATATGAAGGTCCACATTGGTGGGAAGCCTTATGCTTGTCAGTTTTGCCCGTATAAATCTAATTTTAAATCTAATCTAGTGGAACACATAAGAACGCACACCGGAGAGAAGCCGTATGCATGCACGGTATGCCAACGTGAGTTTAGTACGAAAACTAATGTACTGACGCACATGAAAATTCACTCTGGTGAGAAACGTCATGCTTGTAAGTTATGCCAATATAAATCTTTTCAGAAGGCTAATTTGGATAGGCACATGCTCACGCACACTGGTGAGAAAAAATTTGCTTGTAATTTGTGCCAGGCGAAATTTACTTCTCAAAGTACTTTGACGTCACACATATTAAGAGTTCACACAGGTGAGAAACTGTTTTCGTGTAAATTTTGCCAGTATAAAAGCATTGATTGTTCTCAGTTGGCTGTTCACGTAAGCACTCACACCGGTGAGAAACCGTATGTTTGTAAGGTATGCAATTTCAAATGCACTACCAGTACTTACTTAGGAAAACACATGAAACTACATACTGGCGAGAGACTTTATGCTTGTCAGTTTTGCCAATATAAATCTATTGTTAGGGGTAATTTGATCCAGCACTTGAAGAGAATTCATCCTGATAAATAAAGTTTATGTTCAATCAATAAGTAAAATTAAAATTTAATCAATTCAGTTATTTTATCATCAAATAACTGTTGCCTGCGACTTCGTCCGCGTTTGTTTTTTGTTTTAATGCATACTTTTAAGTGGCGTATTCTTGTGAGAAATCGAGTGTAGTTTTTAAAAATAACTTTTTAATGTCTTAAACTCGCGATAACTTCTACATTAAATGCCCTAATAGAATAAATTAAAAGGTATTAGATGATAAAACTATTGCGATTCTAATTTAACCAACTTTTGTTTATACCGACGCGCTAATAATTTTAGAACATGAAGCTGCTATTGCAACTTATCTATAATAGTTAGATTTATTCCTTTGCGGACTTTTTTGTACGTAATAATGAGTACTTTAATTATGTAAAACATATCTTTTCTGTATCGTAAACGTATTTCACTTCAAATATAAACTACCATTACAAGCAGTTATTAAGTTTGCTTCGGGAAATACTTGGGAAATAATTTGATAGCGGGATTTTCAAATAAAAAAAATAAATAAGAACTACTGGCTAAGTGTATCGTGGGCTTCTTCATAGACCAGGGCGCGTTTGGAACCTTGGTAGCTTTAATTTTGACTTGACAAACTAAGTTATCGCCATCAACTCATTTTACACGTAATGTACGCGTCAAAAGTGCCCTCTATGTGCCTATTTGAATATAGAAATATTTGACTTCAAGCATATCATAATGAAAAATTAGCGATCCACCCAACTAACAAAATTATTACCGGCCATGAAATAGTAACAAGGAGAATATTTCATTTCAGACTACCCTTTGGGACCCGGCCTGAACTCCAGAAGCCAGCAGGTATTTGACGAAATTGATCAAACAAGATCCCTTACCAGTAATAAAAGAAATGGCAAAAAACACATACCCACAAAACGATATTTACAGGGTGATAATATGTCTAATATATCATTAAAAAATTGTTTTGTAAAACTTCAAGATATTTTTAAAGAACTTGAGTCTGACATAGAGACTACCTCGATTCAGAGTTTAAATTGTTGCGAAACAACGAGTTATAATGAAGTTCCTGCAAAAGAATCGGTAATTAAGGATGCGAAAAGTTATGAACGGGAGTTACCAAAAACAGTACAACGTGAAAAACAAGGCTTAAATATTGATATTAAATTGCAACGTGAAGAATTGCCGGCGACCAATAAAGACCGTTATACTTGTGACATTTGTAACAATGATTTCCTGAAGAAAAGTGCCATAGTGAAACATATAATGTCTCACACTGGTGAACAGTTGTTTAGTTGCGAGTTATGCAAGTACAGTACTAAATATAAAAATAATTTAGCGATTCACAGGGAAGCGCATAAAAGCGATAAATTTTTTGCTTGTGCGTTATGCGAATATAAATGTACTAGAAAGAGTAGTTTATTAAAGCATTTGAGGTCTCGAACTTGTACAAAAACTTTAACTTGTAAGTTATGCCAATATAAATGTAGTACTAAGAGGAGTTTTATAAAGCACAAGAGAGAACACAATCTACAGAAGCATTTCGCTTGTAAGTTGTGCGATTATAAAGGTGCTCGCAGTGGTTATTTGCAAAGGCACATGAAAATCCATACTGGTGAGAAACCATTTGCTTGTACATTGTGCAACTACAAATGTGTGACCAGTAGTAATTTAGTGGCTCACATGCGAATCCACTCTGGTATCAAACCGTTTGCATGTAATTTATGTGAATATAAAAGTGCTTTGAAGGCTAGTTTACGCATTCATATGAGGATCCACACTGGTGAGAAGCCTTATGCTTGTCAGTTTTGTCCGTATAAATCTAATTTTAAATCTAATCTAGTGGAACATATAAGAACGCACACCGGAGAGAAGCCGTTTGCATGCACGGTATGCCAAAGTAAATTTAGTACGAGACCTAATTTAATGACCCACATGAAAAGTCACTCCGGTGATAAACCTTATGCTTGTAAATTATGTGAATTCAAATGTGTTCATAAGTGGAATTTAAATAAGCACCTGAGGACCCACACTGGTGAGAAACCATTTGTTTGTAATTTATGCCAGGTGAAATTAACAACGAAAAGTAGTTTACAGCATCACATCAAAATTCACACTGGCGAGAAACCGTTTGCGTGTAAGTTATGCCAATATAAATGTAATCGGAGACACCATTTGACTGATCACATGAGAAGACACACCGGTGAGAAACCTTTCACTTGTAAGCTATGCCATTTCAAATCCGCTACTAGCAGTTACTTAGTAAAACACATGAAAAATCACTTGGGTGAGAAATAGTTTTCTTGTAGTTTTTGTGAATATAAATGTTTTATTCAGAGTACTTAATTTAATGAAGCACGTGAAGAAAATTCATCCTGATAAGTAAAGTTTTGTGTGCGTAATTGTTGTAATCGATACTTGTTATGTATACTTCTGATAAATCAGTAAAAAAATCTGCTTGTGGCCGCTTTGATCAATCAATTAGGATGAGTTAACGCGGTACTAAAATAAATATTGTAAATATAATTTTAAATTTTTTATTAGTGTTTTTACCTACACTTGAAAAAATTATCAATTCTATATTTTTTATATGCTTATTAAATTTATAAAATTGTAAATATAGATAAGAGAAGAAGAAATTATTGTTATTAATTTTTGTATAGTGAAAGATGGTGCTGACGTCATTCTTATAAATAATTAAGACAAGTCATCAATAATAAAGAATTACAAAAAAAGTTTATTTGTTTTTTTTGTGTATTCATTTGTTTGTTACCTATGTTCGGCTCAACGACTTAGCACATATTGAGCTTGCGTCCCATAGGTGGAAATATAGCGGAGTTTTATTTACCTTTTGCCCTACTACGAAACAGAACACGAGTTTTTAAAAAAATGCAGCGTTCAAATTGCATTATTAAAATGCGACGACGTAGCTTTGAAACCACTAAACATATATCTATCTCACACAAGCAGCAAGAACAATACCGTCGCTTGGAATGAACAAAGGCAAACATAACAAAGCATGCAACAAAGTAAAATCCTGTACATGTAATTGCGGAATTTTTTATTCGGTATTGGTCAGATTTTGGATAAGACATTCCCATATAAACACATATACAAAAAAATTTATTGTTTTTGATGTTGGTAAAAAATAGAACTTTATTCTATTATCTTTTTCTTCTCGAGTCGACGGTAACCTGAAACATGGGCAGCCCAAAAAGCTGCAACCGCGATTTCCAAATAGGCCATCCTTCCAGCAAAAATAAATTAGATAATTTTGTAATATAAAATAATATAATTAAATATTAAAAGAAAAGGTATCTGTAATAAGTTAAATAATAAAAAATACTTCATATTGGATTGTTATTATTTACAAAAAATGAAACATAATTTCAAACAACATTTATAACAAGTAGGCTTGGGTACTCTTATAATAACTTACTAATGTACGTTAGGAAGTTATTATAAGAGTACCAGCTAGCTATGCTTTGCGTCTGATTTAGTATAGTAATTTTGCCAGATGCACGCCCGTTATGTTTCGTATTCTTTTCCGTTATAAAACAAAAACAAAGTGACGGCATCTGTCCACTGGTAATAATAGATGTCAGTAGTTATGTGCTAAGTTGATAATCTACTAACTTCCGTTACGATAGTAACATTTTAAAAATAATGTTGTATCCCATCAGAAGGATTACTGTTATCGCTTAAATCAGTATTAATTTAATGTTGACGTTTATTTAAAAATTTTGATCCTTATTTTAGGTATTCATACATATTCACTTCAAGGTATTTCATAAATAACTATTTTTTTAAGATTATGATGGATGTTGTTAAGACCCCAGTAGCTTTAGCATAAGATTTGCTCGCTCGCAATCGAGTAGTCGTTTTCTAATATCGAAATATTTGAATAGTAAAATGGATCTTATTTGCATTGTGTTAAAGCTCAAATTTGCTTACTATGCCTTTTGCTTTCTTTTCCTCTGGCTTTTGACAGGACGTTCATAAAACAAAAATCAGAAATACAGGATTTGCGATTTTAGTTAAGTGACATTAGGTCCATTTTACACTGAAGATACAGAGTTTCATACTCTACTTCTAGCGGTTGCTAGCGAGCAAATCTTCTACCGTGTCTACAGAAAGGGTATGTCATAATACTATGTGCCACATTTTTCTCTCTAATCGATCCACCGCACGGTGGCCGATGCTGATCTGCTTCTCTCAACATCGTCGATGTAATCTTCTTCTGTAAACCTATACCGAAATCTGTCCTCGCTTGCGTTCATTTCGCCTGTTAAAAAAAAATAAGAGTAGCATTAGTCTTAATACAAAATTTACAATCGTTAAACGTTAAAAACTTTTTGGGTATTAATTGCACCAACTTAATAGCAAAATATTAATTCGACTATGAGATGGGGTTAACAAAAAAAAAACCTGTCTGAGTTTGCTGTGGGCTCACCTTAGACCAGGACGCGTTTGGAACCCTCCTAGCTTTATTTTTAAGTTAATCACCTAACATTCGTGGTAACACGTTATATGTACGCTTCGTAAGTGCCTGTGATAAGGTCTACATGAATAAAACAATTTTGAATTTGAATTTGACTTAGCAGGGCATACAGGTACGCTCCTTCAAAGTACCACCCTGCATGTATTGACTTAAGGCGTAGGTATGTGCCTGTAATGAAACCGGCAACCTCGCCCTTCAGATCCGAACACAGAAATGTTGCTAGGCGGTCAAAATAAGCAAGGCAGTAGTACTTACCCGGACAAGCTGTCATAAAAAGCTCTCTTTATCCTAAAGCCTCAAATATATGAATTTGATGTATATTTATTTATTTTTTGTACAGTTATTTATAAACTAACCTAACTCTTCTAACTCGCTCGCTGACAGCTCTTTGAACTTTTTCCCTTTTAACTCCTCTGGTATGACCCTGATTAATATGCCGTTTTGTTTTGTACTATTTTTAAATTGCGACCCGTTGATTTCGTTGGCCATAGAGTCTAGAGCGCGGTGGAGATCGTTCTCGGGGTTGCCAGGTCGTTTGTTTAGAAATCCCTTGTTTTTAAAAGTGCCACGTTCGGTTTCGTCGACGAAGCCGGCATTGGTAAACATTTGAAGTTTGCCGCTAAATTTGTTTTTCCATTTTTTATTTTGTATCTGGAATAAATTTTTTTGGAGTTGAGATTCTATAATTTTATTAGATGAAATAGAGCAGTGAGTTAACGAATTAGTAACATATTAAATCAATGAGATGAGTGGTTAATTTAAAGGCCACGTCAAGTGCACATTTCTCTATATAAATTTAAAAAAAAACCTTAAGATAAGTAGAAAGAGAGCTCAGGTACCATACCTTGTGTATTAACTACATAAAACGCGTGGTACCTCAGCTCAGTAATTTTGTTGAACATCTATTAAGTAGTAAGATAATGTGCGGGCCAAACCAACCAGGTCAGTTACGCCACTGCTTGGGGAGGTTCTCAAAGCTCAGAAAATAGTGTGAAGACGGCGGTGCCGTTTTGTGACGGCAGATCGGAATACAGTTGTCACCACACATTCCCTTATCTCATACGAGAGACAGCTAAAGAGATCTTATTACAAGTTTATACATGCTATATGCGAAAAGACTATTGATATCAATGACAATTAATTCAATGACAATGACATAATAATGATGATTTCTCGGCCTCGCCGTTAGTATAAATTTTAGATATCAGCCCAGCTTTATTTTTTTATTTCAATACAAATTAGCCCTTCAGTTTTGGATAGACTTAACTATTTGGTATTAATTGTAAAGGTAACATCTCTGCTCTGGTGTAGAAGTGAAACCTGCGTAGATACTATATACATTACTACCAAAGACCTATTTGTTGTTAGCCTTTTACTTATACCGGAACAAGTAATAGCGTGATGGCACGTCTTTGTCGTTAACTAGCCTCTGCCAGAGCCCCTCAACAAACCAGAAATTACTTATAACACCACAGCGCTAACGCTGGGAGGTTTTTAAATCACTTCATTAATGGCCAAACAGTCTACTGCTGGACTAAAGGCCTCTCCCAACGGAGATAATCACTCCCGTTCTCCGTTATATTCCCTCAGTCGCCTCGTACGACACCCTCGGGATGAAAAAGTGTGGTGACAACTGTTTTATTATCTGCCGTCACCACATGGCACATCACATACCTCTTGCAATTTATCGACCACTAGACTGTGTCCTGTGTTAACGCCGATGCTGCCTACGCCCTCAACGCTGCTCGACCGGTGGTAGGGGCGCAGTGCCGAGACCGCCCTAGAGATGCCCACCTGTAACTCACCATGTGTTGATATTATCTAATAGTTATGATAGCCTAGTACTCTAAAATTAGCCATCCTTTTTAACCTTCGACGCAAAGACAATGTAGTGACGTTTTGACGTGCCTGTCTGAGGCATCGTATTTCCTGAACGGATGAACTGATTTGATTTTGTTTTTTTTTGTTTGAAAGGTGATTTTTATTTGCTATGTTTGGGAACGCAATTGATTCATTTTTGCTGCTTCTACTGCAGCATCATCAGGATAATACAGGATAATTTAAAAACCACTGCGGAATTTTTTTCGGGGGTTCGGTATCGGTTATAGAACATATTTCCGCAAAATTTTTCATATATTTTCTTTATGTCCGAGAATAAAATAAGGAAATCATGGCTACTCGTTATAGGTATCTACCTAAATAAATAATAGCCCAATACTATCTTAGACTGCAACATCACTTACCACCAGGTGAGATTGCAGTCAAGGGCTAACTTGTAGTTTATTAAAAAAAAACATCGTAATGTGTTGCATGCATAGGTAAGTAATGGGTTTTTCAATTTTAATTGTTTACGTTATTATAATGCTTTATTTTATGGAATTACCGCTGCGACGATAGGACCGAGTGCGAGAACGTTGATCGCAAGTTAAGAGCTGAGAGCTATTTTAGGGTGCCCGTAATAATCCTTTCCGGGGACTAATCTTTTGTAACCGTTAATTTCTGTATCGTTAAGTAAAACATAAAAAAAAAAAAAATATATGTTCATGAATTTGCTTCATGTATGTCATATAAAAATATCCGCACTGAAAAAAAAATTATCCTGTATAAACAGAACAACACTTCGAAGGGCATGCAAGGAGTACTTCCTGCAATGTCCGGCCCTGAGTCCATTACCCTGAGCCGTTAAATCCCATGTGTCTGTAATGGCATCCGCAACCACGCCTTTTAGATTGGAACACAGCATTGTAGCAATGCTGCATTCTGGCAGAAATAAGCATGGCGGTTAGACTTTCCCGGTCGAGCTCTGTCGCAAAAAGCTCTTTTACCATTATATTTATTATTTACCAACATATTTACGGTAGATAGGCACCTGTCCATGTCTGATCCTGTGCTCCGTGAGGTCCGCGCCAAGCAGCTCCTCGTAGGGCTCCATGCGTATCGGCAGCACCAGGTCTATCAGCCACAGCAGCGCCATCGTCACCAGCGCGCCCCAGGTCGCCAGGCACAGCCCGGTCAGCGACTGTACTCCCAGCAGGTACCAGCCGCCACCTGGTAGAACCAACTGACGGGTGAGGAAACTGGTTTCGACTGTCAATGCGGAGAGCGGCGTTGTGGGAACAATTCGATTTGACGACCTTCCTGGCGCATTGGTGAGCGCTGTCTCTTATAAATGGGACGTCCCGGGTTCGATACCCAGCAGGGCCAACTCGGATATTTATAATTTAAAATTATCTCTGGTCTGGTGGGAGGTTTCGGCCGTGGCTAGTTACCACAAAGACGTGCCAACAGGCGACAAGCCATTTTTCGTTTTAATACGATGCCTTGCTGAAAGTATAACTTATTACCACATTGGAGATAAGGTCAAGGTCTGGCAGTTTTTTTTAATTGTGCTACAAGATCACATATAAAAAAAGGCTACATCGTTGGTCTAGTGGTGAGCTTGATCAAAAGGTCCCGTGTTTGATTCCGGAGTTTGAAATGGGCGTTGACCGTTGACCTCCGAGAGCACAAGAGATTTGTTATTTACTAGTTCCAGACACTGATCCAATCAAACTGAAAAAAAATCAAATTCTTTAAATTTCGATTTTCACTTACCTTTGAAAAGTCCAGATCTTCCGTTGGTAGTGTCCATCGGTATCGGATTGTCTGCAAAGAGTCCCACTGCGATCACACCTGTACATAAAAATATATCTAATACCCCACCTTCTACATTACGTCTGCCTTGTTAAGAAAAAAATGCATGCGCCCGTCAGTGGTATCATACAGCGCTGGTTTTCAGTTTGTACCTTGTACTAGGTGACACCACGGAAATGCGTAGCTATCCACTGACCTTTAATAATTTTATATACTAATAGACTAAGCAAAAGTTTATATAAGTAAAAAAATAAAACAAATAAAAAAAAAAATACTGCGTTAAAATGAATACTACTACAACTAACTAAATAAACCCACAAGTAAAATGATGATAACATAAAACTAACATATAATTATATAAACTAAAATATAAAAAAGTACATATGTATATGTAGCGGCTATCTAGCGGACGTAACGTACGGCCCGCTAGCGGTTCTGCCCCCGCTTAAACCCCCCGCTTTGATATATTCATTTTAATGGGTGGATACAGTAAGTTATGCTCAGGTGACAAACATAATATACCATCGTGGACTCTATTATCCATCTTTTTAAGATATACAATTCCGTAGTCCAATCAATATATAGATATATTGCAAACGATGGTTGCAAAATATCTATGAAGTCAATGAACAACGGAATAAGCGCATAAAAATATATCTTCTGCTATCTTATTCAATTATCTACTTCGCTTTTCTCTACTAAAATATACATGTAAGTATACATTACATATAAACCTTGCTCTTTAATAACTCTGTTTCTGCTGAAAACTGCATTAAAATCCGTTGCGAAGTTTAAAAAAAAGACTCAATCTTTGTTATATACTATTTAAAGACAGAAGGATATATATTATTAAACAATATTTTATTGGTACCCCATAGTCCACAAGCACCGTGCACCGCTGAAGCGCCGACGGGGTCGTCGACCTTCATTTTGTCAAACATGGGCGCAGCGATCGACGCTATGGCGGCACCGATCATACCGATCACCAAGGACTCCCACGCGCGGAACAGGAAACAGCCAGCTGGAAAATGGTATCTGTATTACAAGATTACTCGCGGCTCTTAGCTCGTTAGGAGTATCTGTAGAAGAACTAGAGTAACCGACATAGCTCCACGAGTCGCGAAGTTGTAGTGGCAATGGGCGGGGCACATAGCCCGGAGAAGCAATGGACGTTGGGGTTCTAAGTGCTGGAATGGCGAATGGCGAATGGAAAAACGTAAATAGTGGCGTGGCGACATACACCGGTTAATTTAATTGTTTTAGAATTTGTAAGACTTTTGTACCTTCGTCCATTAATTACCCAGTACCCACCTGTAATGGAAACGAGAGATCCGAGAACGCTGTTTATAAGCTCCATCACATCTGCGCGTCCTTTGTTCTTGATTAAACTGAATCTGTAAAAAAAATCAACATAATTATGCTAATCTCTAAACAAACGAATCAGCACTCTATTCATTGCGTGCTTACGAATATTATTACACTAGCTGACCCGCGAAACTTCGTCTGCATCAAGTTGGTTATTGTCGGTTTAAATATGTAAACACAGACAGACAGACAGACAGACGATTCTGTCGAATCGCTTTGAAAATTATTTGTCCTAAAAATATATATATAATGAGTATATCATGACAAACATAGTTATTGTGGGATATCCATAAGAGATATGCATATACCGGAGTTTTCTGTAGACCTTTTCAATGTATACAATACTTCTTTTTTTTTTTTTTCTCTTCCGGCTTTACAGAGATTAGCCAATGTCAGGTTATACAATACTTAGTACATTATTTTGATAAATCTCGTAGGGTTCAGCCTTGCGTTTTTAATTATTTACGACATCACATTAGAAACCTCAAAAATAGCAGTATTTCTCCACTATTTAATGGTTGTTATTATACATATAAACCATCCTCCTCAAACCCTCTATCTATTAAAAAAACCGCATCAAAATCCGTTGCTTACTTTTAAAGATTTAAGCATACATAGGGATATAGAGACAGAGAAAGCGACTTTGTTTTATACTATGTAGTGATGAGGTTTCACCCATACGAAAAAGAGAGAGCGAGAGAAAGAGAGAGTGAGAGAAAGAGGAAGAGAGAGAGATAGAACAGGGAAGAGTATAAAAAGGATAGTAGGTATTAGTGTTGCCCAAATTCAGTCTTGGTCTTGCAGTCTTGGTCTTGTTCTTGCGTTTTTGCAAGACCAAGACCAAGAACAAGACCGCGTATTTTTAGCAAGACCAAGACCAAGACTGACCGTGCAAGACTTGAGCAAGAACAAGACATAGCCTGCAAGACTCTTGCGTCTTGCAGCTAGGACTTAGCGCTATTTCACGGAGTAGTTAGGTGTAACAGTTCGGTGTATAGGTAGGTAGGTACGCTTAGGAATTCTATGAGACGCAAAAAACTATATCAAAGAATATGAAAAACTGGACCTATGCGCATTACGACTAATACCATAAACATAGCGAATAAAAAAATATCTATTAAAATCAAACTGAGTGCATGCATAGTTATGTTTTAACCATCGGCACTTTGATAATGCGGCATCAAAGGTTTTGTACTTACTTCTCAAAGAAATTTGCCGCTTTTCGGAAGTACATGGTTATGATACACGCGCCGGCGGCTTCTTTTGAAATCTAAAACAATCGTTGCCGCCGCGCCGAAATCATAACATTTGACACTATTCATGCAAAATAATTTCGAATTTTAAGAGTACCTACAGGTGTTCCAAAGAATAAATAAGTTTCAGAGTGCTTAGAATGAAAATGAATACATTATACTGATCACGCAAGTAGTATTATGATTAGGATAAAATGGTGAGGATAGGTAGTAGATGTCATAATAATTCATTCTAGTAAGTAATTATAATATTGATTACTTATATGGTTTTAAACTAATTACTTAGGTACTATTATTGTACATTTAGTCATTATATTTCTTAAGTTTTTACAAGAAAAAATAGCAAAAAAGTGTTCGAATATCTCTGAGAGAGATGATGAGAGTAAGTATTTACTAGCTGTGCCCGCGACTTCGTCCACGAGGAATAGTAACTTTGGAGGTATAGTGACGTTCAGGATTTATTTATTTATTTTAAAACTTCTGTCATCAAACATACAAACGAACTCTTCAGCTTTATAATATTAGTATAGATGCACGCCAAAACATTCACTTATATGTAAAGAATAGTGATTGGCACTAATTCTTTACATATATTTTATTCACGGGTCGCGTCTGTACAAGTAGGTAATATTTAGTAGTAGGTATGTTTATTAAGAAACAGTTACTTCCATGGAAAACGACATATAGGTCAGTTGATTTTTCGAATTTCTTATCAAATCTTCTTCTTCTTATTAATCTGCTTGATCTTTACTATGGCTATGTTAATTCAAGCTCACAATGTTCCAATTCTAATACGTTTTTCTAAGATTTAAAGTAAACTTTAATAAATAGTAATAGACTAATAGGTAATTGCAAGACTTGCAAGACTCTTGCTGCAAGACCAAGACCAAGACCAAGACTGGGAGCGCAAGACCAAGACCAAGACTGGCTAAGTCTCGTCTTGTTCTTGCATTTGGGCAACACTAGTAGGTATGAGAGTAGGAAAAACAACAGACCAACCTACTGCAGAATTAAATATTTTCCATGTAGGCAACATCGTCCCGGAATGCTAAATCACTTTGCTCGTCGGCTCGCCTTTGTCGGTGTGACGGTAAATAGGCCCAGCCGCAGCCTCCTACCAGATTAGCACCTTGGCACCAGGGAAGGGCTGGATTCAGCTCACCAGCAATACGGCTTGCTATTGAAGAGGCCTTATTCCAGCAGTGGTCAGAAATGGGCTGATGATGATGATGATCAAGCTATTGAGGCTTAAACACTTACAGGAGCCCGAAGCAGCCACCGCCAAACGAACCCATCATAGTCATCACAGCCGCGCGCGCTGCATACTGCCATTTTGCACCGCTTACCTACAGACAAAATTTCATAGTACCTAGGTAATGATATAAAAGAAGAAAAATAGAAAGAAAGATAAAATATATTTTACATTGCGCCACACATTACATCCATCCTAATCCTAAGGTTGGATAGGTCTGGATGGAAAAAATAGTCTCGGCCCTACGTACCACCTGGTGTTGAAAGACTCAAATAAGAGAAGAACAAGAAGAATCCAAAGGTTGCCTGGAAGAGATCGCTACTAAGCGATAATCCCGCCGTTTTTAACCTACATTTTAAGCTTCCTCTTGTGGAGTCCATTGCTTTTTTCTTCTTGTGGCGTACAAATAATGTGTTTAAACAAGTAAATAAATAAAATTACAATAATTTTTACATTGCCCCACACATTAGGTACAGTAATAACGACACCATGTATGGTATGTGTGGCTGAACCTAGAAAAACGTGCCAGCTCAGCATTAGGCTGCATGCGCCAGTGGGATCATACAGCTGATTTTCAGTTGGCATCTTGTGACACCAAGGAAATACGAAGCCATCCACTGACCGCATTTTAGATATAGAGTTACTATGTATATATCGTATTCCTTTTTATATAGAAGCAAGGAAAGTACCAGTAGTTTTTTACATTTTACTTGGCAACGATTTAAAAATGTTGTAGAAAATATTTATTTCTTCCTTTTAGTTGTATTACAAAGTCGGTTTTTTTACGCTTTTTAATGGATAGATTTGCAATCACATCTAAGTAGGTACTAATAGCGAAATGTCAACTGCGCATAACCTTTTACAAAATATTACTTTTCCCGAAGCCTTTAATGCTTGAGGAGTTCTCCCGACACTGCACAATCAGCTCCTTTTATAATTTTTTTAATCGGTTATAAGTGACAGAGTTCTGAGCTGACAAACATTAAAAAAAAAATACAACCAAATTGACAACCTCCTTTTTGTAAGTCGGTTAAAAAGCGTGCGTGTCTTTGTGCACCTATGTTCGGCTCAACCACTGCAACAATGTTAATCAAGATTGGCACGTCTTTTTTATACTATTAACGGATCAAGCACATGACCCACCTGATAGTAAGTGGAAAACCATCGCATATAAACAGAGCAACACTTCAGCAGAACATGCCAGAAATACATCTTGCAAGGTGCCGCCCGGTGCAAAACAACCGGAGGCGTATATGTATAGTCGCATGTGCCTGTAATTACACAATGTGGCAACCTGGTTGACGGCTGACTGGGGCAAACTTGCACGAGCTTGCAGCGGTCTCCACATTACAGAACTAGATGGCACCAAAAAAATCCTGCATCACGCTAGCGAAGTGTTCACCAAGATTGCCTATATATACAACTTCCAAAAAATTAATGATCGGATCTCGATCCCCGAGCACGATAACCCGCTCGGAGGAAGATCTTCCTATTGTTACGGTCGAGCGTATCACAATAGCTCCCGTACAAGCTTTCTATTATGCCCACATCCTGTTGCAAACGAGGCATAGCGATCGATCGCTGCGACAAATTGAACGCGTGTGGAAGGCAATTTCGAAGAGCGTGCTAGATTCTAGAACTCGCGTAAGTCTTGCAACGGTTTTGCTATACATATCGTCCGTTATCATATTCAATATTTTACTGGTTCAACCTACATGCAAAAGTTACTCGCAAGCGACTTGCACATGCCTATTATAGTCTAGTTGACAAGTTGAAAATGGTACAAAATAGAGACACTGCTCTTAAAATTATGTGCGATGTGTCATTCGATCCAGAATCAGCACATAGATAATTGCAAAAGTTATAAACAATTAAAGATGAACAAAAAAAATTTAATTTAACGCTGAAAATAGGTGCGCGTGCTAATACACGCACAGGCACATTTTTCTAGGCGTCATTCCGGATCCAATGAGCTATCACACATCATTTTAAGAGCAGTATCTCTATTTTGTTCCATTTTTAACTTGGCGACTAGACTATTATTTGCACAAGCTAGCTGGATGGAGCATTTTACTTGCACAAGCTTTCTGTGATACCATCCCGACCGATTGCACGTGAGTGGACGTAAGCGACGGATCGCTGCAATCGACGTGTAGCCGATCGCTGTAACGGATTGCCAGTGTATATAACAGTAATACCTTATAAAAGTGAGGAATTAGAGAGGAACTAATCCCAATAGCATAGTCATAAAGTTGGATGGTAGGTATTTTGGTCTTTTACCAGATTAAAAAAAAACCTAGGACTTTAACCATATTAAGTACGAAGAAGACCTAACTAGATCAATTACGGAACAATTAGATAAACTCGCGTGCTGGCAAATTGCAGCCATTTTATTCCCTATTCGTACATTTTTAAAATGGCGACGTTTACGAACAATCACTATTCAGGTTCACGTAAACAGCACGATTTAAAACTAATTTAGGAATTACTTATGCACCTATTCAGTGTTTTTTTCTGGGTAAGTGTACCTAAGTACTCAGGTTTTTTTTATTTTTTCAATAAAGAGATAAAGGTTGAAAATAATAATCTGGATTTATCATCATCATATTGACATGGTCTGGTGGAAGGCTTCGGCGTGGACACCACCCTTCCGAGAAAGACATACTACTACTACTTTCCGAGAAAGACTAGCGGTCCAGTACTATCTCGCGTAGAAACGGCTTAGGAGTACTCATACTTCTAAACGATTTCTTCGCGGTTTCTTGCTGGCATACCCTAACCACCACCTTAGACTTTATCATCACTAACCACTAGGTTTAAGATCAAGGGCTAACTTGTGGTAAAATTAATAAATCAAAGCGGCCATTACAAAGTGCCAGGCGGTAGATTTTCTACTTACGTTTAGTGAATTAATGATTATTTATAGAGCGCCATCTAGTTTTTTTTTATTGATCAACTTAGAGTAAAAACAATGTACGACAAGTAGGTGAGACATAAGTATTTTATTTTTTAAATTTTTTTATTTAAGTTGTAACCACAATCTTACTTATTTGATGTTATTAGTGTTTTTAATTTACTATTTCAAACAAATTAACTGGAAGCTTATTGGTAAGTGATAGGAGCGTAAAATTCCCAGGTACGCTGGCCATATGCATTATTAAGGTAGAAGAAGAAGAAATACTTTATTGCACACACACATCAAAATATACATAAAATATAAGCAAAAGAAAAAGAATTGTAGGCATGCAAATGCGGCCTTTGCTGAGGCAGCAACCTCTGGCAGAAGGAAAAGCTGCAAGAGAGCGGGATAGTGCAATTATATATACATTTATATTCGAAAATAAATAGACATACATAAACATAGATATAAATACATATATTAATATATATATATAAATACATATATATATATAAATACAAAACATATATAAATATATATATATATATATATATATATATATAAATATATATATATATATAATTATATAAAGAAAAAAGAAAAATACAAATAATACACATTAATTAAGATATTTGTTCAAATTACTTCACTCAAAGACATATAGTAGTCTTTAAGACGACACTTAAATATGGGAAGGGATTTACTTTTACGGATGATGTTTACAAAGCACAACAGCCTTAAAAGTGTAAGGTAGTTACTAGTTTCTAAGTTGGTAAGTATTCAAGATGTCTTAGGGTCTCTTATCTATTATGTACTCTTAATGAGTTAATATGCGGCCATTACTCACAAGTTACTGCCGTTTAATTTTTTTAAGTACTGGTTTACAAAAACGGGGTACTTTCACAAGATGGCGGTCTTTCGATACCATATAAATCGTAATTAACTTTGACGCGATCGAATAAGTAAACGTAGGAAGAATATCTCACAATTTGCACTCTCGACAGATTCTTCTCCTAATGCTACCTAATGCCAAATAAAAACATTAATTTCTCCATTTTAAAATTTATATATTGGTAGCCTACGCGGTGATTATTGGCGAACGCTTCAGTTAGGAGAGGCCTTCCAGCAGTGGACTGTAAAAGGTTTTTGATGAATAGAAAACAGAGCGCAGATTAACTGGGTACTCACGCCGTAAGTGCTACCGGAGTTGAAAGCCAGCCAGCCCCACCACAGCACAAAGGTGCCCATCACCGCATTGACTGGGTTGCCCAGCGGGAGTGGCGCCGGACCCCTGGCATAGCGCCCGAGACGCGGGCCCAGCATCAGAGCGGATGCGAAAGCTGAAGCCCCACCTAGAAACAAATATACTAAGGTACTTAAATAAGGTTGGAAGAATTGAAACTGTGTAGTTTTCCATAGCGATCAAATGATATGTTATTCTAGACCAGTGCTTTTCAACCTTTTTCATGAATAGGCCTTTTTTTAGTATGAAGAAATATTTCACGACCCCCATTTAACCCTTACATTTTTTTCACACATTTTTGTGTCAAATATTCAATCCAACATATTTATTCATGTTCATAATTAGGGTAGTTTCATAGGGTTCGGATGAATACATATGTAATTAAGTACCTACGTCAAAACATTTTTGTATATCAAATGCGTGGACACCAACGCGCCGTGTCGTGTTTTTTTTTCTGCAGTAGCTTTCCCAACCTTTTACAACTCCCTTGTAGAAGGATTGTGACCCCCCTAAAGAGCCCCCCTGGGGGTCGCGACCTAAACGTTGAAAAACAATGTTATAGACCATATTTCTGATTTATTTTTTATCCACTTAACATGATATAGATACATTTTCTTGATAGAAAAAATGCGAAAGAAAATTTTAAGATAGTTTTGCTTAGTAAACGGACATAGTTTTGTCAATAGCGCCCAATTTTTTCAAGAAGCAGCTACATAACTCTTCAATACCCCGTACATGATTGTCTGTGTAATTAAGACTAAGGATGGTCATTTTTGTCGGTTATTGTACCGAATTGTACCAGGTAGACATAAACATAGAAGAGAGAACTTACCGAGCAAATGTAACGGACCAGACCCAGCTGTGCTTTCTTTCATATACAACCAATCCTACAGTTCCCCGTACTTGACAGTGGTGTGGAAAGGAAAATGCTTATCGTGATCGGCTATTGTACCAGGCAGTTATAAACATAGAAGAGAAGCACATACCGACCAAATGTACCGGTCCAGACCCGGCGATGTCGACAGCACCTAACTTGTTCAGGAAGCCGTGATTTCCCCACACCCAACCTGCTGGTACGCAGTAAACTATTGTGTTCAGGAAGGAGAAAAGGCAGTAGGCTTTGAAATTACACCTGTGGAAGATGAGTTACTTATTTATAAAAATCTTGACAACACCAACACCTGTGGGTTTATAGCGAAATTGGTATCTAAATATCACTTCCAAAATCATCATCGTCGTGATTATCAACCCATTACTGGCTCGTTACCGGGCACGGGTTCAAACAAAGCGTACATGCCGTGGTGTTTTTAGTTTGGGTATACCCACCTCCTTTAGAGGGGCCAGTCCAACATAAACTCCGTCTTGCCCAAGAGTAGGAGGAAGCCTTAAAGTTTTTCCACCACGCCAAAAAAAGGACACAGTTTTCTTCTCAGAATGTGCGGGGTAGTTGTCCACTAAGCTGGCTCAATGCGGACTGGTAGACTTCCTCGCCCTCGAGAACATTGTATATAAAATATATAAAATTAAATATACTACGACTTACACACAGTGGCGTGCATAGAGGGTATGCACAGGTTATGCAGATGATATAAAACAAAGAAAATCTCTAGTACTAGTTATAAAAATCTCAATGATAGGCAATGTAAGAGTTATAAAAAGCCTATTCTTAAGTATTTTTGACTCGTACTGGAGATTGTTTTCATTTTATATCATATGCATACCCTGTGCATACCCTCTATGCACGCCACTGCTTACACACCTCGCCATCTAGCCTACACATGCAAGAGCGTTTATGCGTGGAGAGGTTATATTTATAACAAGATCACACTTTAATGTTACCCCATATATCAAAAATGTTTTTTTCCGGGATAAAGAATACATTCATTACATCTGTATCATCTGTAACTTCTGCATGCACCGCCATGAGAAGCATGCTACCTCTGGCCATATCCCTTTTGGCCTTAGAGTAAATGCCCATGCTTACTATTTGAACTAGTTACTGAACTCAGCTGTTGCTCTTATCTAATTACCTCTCAGCCATAGCGCCGCTTACAATAGTGGTGGCGGTGGTGGCGAAGGACAACTGGAAGAGAAAGGAGGCGAACACCGGCCCCATCAGCGCGTCGCCCACCGGTGGGTCCACCAAGAAGTTGCCCACGCCTATAAACGGGTTCGAGAGGGGACCCTCACCGAAGGACATGCCGTAGCCGAATATCCAGTATGTCAGACCTGATGGTAAAAGGTATTTTATTATGCGTCTATTAGCTAAGTTATCCATATAAACTACTAGCTTCTGTGTGGACTTCCGAATTGGGTCTAAAGCTTCGCTCGTTAACAATTTTTAATCCCACCACGGGAACTATAAGAGAGATCGGTATAGAAAGTACATACCCTTTTCCATAGCATACCAAATTTCAAAGTGGTCTGCCCGCGCATTAGCCCGTAAACAAATTTCAGATAAAAAGTAGCCTATGTTCTTTTCCATGTCACAGGCTACATGCATTTCAAATGTCATCCAAATCCGTTTAGCCGTTTCTGCGTGATTGAGTAACAAACATCCACACTTTCACATTTATAATATTAGTAGGATATCTGTCATTTCACACAAATACCCGGACTCATTTCCCGCCCTCGCTATTACAGAGTAAATATATGTATGTAGTATGTATTGTATAGTTGTAAGGACTTCAGCTTCACTTTCGGGGGCCGTGGTCAAATCCCAGCACCTCTAACTTTTCTAAGTTATGTGCCAACAGTTCTTGAGGAAACCTGCATGCCTGAATGTTCTCCTAATGTTCACAAAGGCGTGTGGAGTCCACCAATCCGCACTGGGCCAATGTGGTGGACTACGGCCTAAATTCTTATTGTGGTAGGACACCAGAATGTAGTGGGCTGATAATTGAAGCTTACCTCCAAGAGAGATGTCAGCTAAATTCTTCATCATTATGTTGGCTTCATTCTTAATAGACACACAGCCAGACTCCAGCATGCCGAAACCTAAAAAATAACATTTTAATTAATGCAAAACTATCCAGTCTTTGATATCGTAATATCGCATAGTCAGTACATATTTGAAAATTTTATTTATGTCCATAAAAATATAACAAAATTTAAAAAAAATGGTTTGTAACAATATTAATATTAGGAGCAAAATTAAACTCGTTGTGCAGTTTACTAGGCTTCACAAAATTGCTAATTCATTCAAGGGCAATTGTATATTATTTTATAACAAATTACCAAATGAAATCTTTGAGATGTCTCTCAATAAGTTCAAAGTTTATATAAAACGTAAGCTTACAGAAAAATCCTATTATAATATTAAGGATTACTTGAACGATAACAAAAGGTTGGGTGTGAATTGCTCTAGCTTCATAGCTTAATATAAATAAACTGGGAGATGGTGATAACAAAAAAAAATTACCTGGCTAAGTTTGTTGTGGGCTCTTCTTAGACCAGGGCGCGTTTGGAACCCTCGTAGCTTTAGGTTTAAGTTGGCGTACGAAGTTATCACCATCCCCTTACAATTATGTAAATAAATATGTACGAATGCTTCATAAGTGCCTGTGATAGGCTTACATGAATAAAGAAATTTTGAAATTTGAATTTGTAACTTTTGTTCATTAATGAACTACTTAATTGTATAATGACATGAAGATGAATCGATCGATCGCTATATGGGCCGCCGCTTATTGTGATTTTTGGTGGCGACTTATTGTCACTTACCAGCAGGTGACAATGCAGTCAAGGGCTTACTTGTAGTGGAAAAAATAAATATAAAGGAAACAGGATAAATATACTCAACTTATTATACTTATTGCATTTTCAAGGTAGGTACACTACAATGTACTTAATGGTGACGGATTAAGAAAGGATCTTTCCTTAAAATTATTTTGTTTATGCAATAATATTTTATATGGCCTTCATGCGGCCTTCATCTTTTATATGTAAGTATGCTAATAACAAAACTGAAGAGTTTTTTTTTGCTTCTACCCGTCGGACGTTATTAATCTTTCAGTCTTGATAGCCCAATCCTTGAGGAAAGCTATACTATACGACTTTTTGTAATTTCACTTCTAAGGGGGTTAATTAGTTTTTATGAAAGTCCGTCATAGCGATGAAATTTGGTATCATCATCATCATATCGACCAATTACCGGCCCAATACAGGGCACGGGTCTTCTCCCACAATGGGGGTTAAGGCTGTAGACCGCCACGCTGGCCTAGTACTCTATTGCTGAACTCCACACGCCTATGAGAGCATTATGACGCACTCTCCGGCATGCAGGTTTTCTCACGATGTTTTCCTTCACCGTTGAAGCAAGTGATATTTTAATTGCTTAAAACGCACATAGAAAAGTTAGAGGTGGACCCCCAAAAGTGAAGTGGATGTCCTACCCACTGGGTTATCACCGCTTCAATTTGTAGGTAGGTATATGAATTATGAATTGACAATTAAAATGGTAAAATATTTTTTTCAGGCTTTATTTCATTTCATCCCGAAAGGGGTTAAAAAGGGGTTAATTGTATGTTAGAAGTCTATAACCAGACGGTGTTATTCCGTCCGTCCGTCCGATTTAAAAAGTATTGAGTAAAGCCGGCGGCCGCTTTCGAAGCGAAAGCCAAAAACTTTTTTAAGTAGGTATTTGACCGAAGAAGATTTCTTATATATTAAAACAGTAAGTCAAGAAAACCGTTAGTAAGTAGGCTTAGTAAGGAAGCTTACCTGTTTGCATTGTGAATATTATGAAAGCGGAAGTCAAAATCCAGTTTGTGTCCTCTAAATCTATCTCGAAGTTCTCTTGCAAATTAACTGTGGTGTTGGTCAGGTTGGGAGATCTGAGGCCCACATGGTACGACCAGTTTCCGTCCATGATTGGTTTTTAATTTTTTTTAAGGATATGGATTATCTAAATTATATATAAATAAAATTATACAAAAGTTAAACTAATCAATGAACCTAATTTAACTTTTTGTTTGTTTGATTGTTCTTCTTTCACGCTACATGGAGCAAATGATAAACGAATATGTCTCTAACGTATAGCCCCACACCACCTTTTTGTCGAAAAAACAAACTTAAAAAATAACCGTAAGTATTTTTTTATTATTTAGATCTTGAACGTAATAATATAATTTTTATAAGGTGTTTTTCCCAATTATTTAATTTAAGTTTATTAAGTGCAACTCACTAAACAATATTTCTTTAAAAATAGCCACATTTTTAGCACGAGAGCGCGTCCGTACGTTCTCAAATACTGATTGAAATTAAACCAGTGGATTGCATTGGCTTTCTTTGTAAACTTGGTTCAAGATCAAGTAGATATTTATTAGGGCGAGAACACACTAAAAATACTTTTCATGTTTTGCGTCGTACAAGCTTTCTTTGAGATGGTAACGGGCGGGCGTTTAGCGGTATATACCCATAATTATAATCGACTTCTACGCGATATCGTACCGGAACGCTGAATCGCTTGATGGAGTGTGTTTTTCGGTAGGGTGGCCGGGTCACCAGCCTCGGTCAAAGCTTCAGACAAGACTAGACAAAATTTAGACATTATAATAAATTCCCAGGACCTCCCATTTAAAACCACAGCGCACACCACTCACGGATGACTCCCGCGGCATAACCTAGGTACTTCAAAATAAATGAAATTGAAATTTTGAACTTTGAATTGCTTACTTTTCGATACAAGTGCGAAGTCGTAGGCAACCACAATCATTTGGTGGGTATTATTGTAGGTAATTTTGTATCGCGTTAATTTTCACACATTTTCACGCGAGGTCGCGATATTGACCTACATTTTTGACAAATATTGTATTTTACAATATGCTTGTATACTTTTATCTGCTTAAAATTTTTATTAGAATTGTTAAAGCCATTGCCATATTCATTAATTGCTCGAATTTTAAATCATTATTTTAACAGATTACGTTAGTGAAGTAGGTAGTGTATCTACTTAGGTATAAATTAATACATCGTATACCCATACCGATTACACAGTAAATATAAGTATTAAAGCCTTAGCAATATTAACTGTGCCTCTAGTAACTTATGTTTACTATGAATTAGCGGTTTGTCCGCGTATGAGTGCACCTTAAAAGATAGTCATGTTGTCGCGGGCGTAATTCAGGTAGTAATAATTGAGCTGGAGCCTGGAGGTACGATTTTCAAAAATAATTCAATTGTGGACTAAGTCGAGGGCAATAGCTAGTTAATAAATAATTATGAGGTTTAATTCCACGGTTATGTAATAATTCGTAAGATTTAAAGAAGACGTAAATTTCTATTTACAAACCCATGCCTAATCTAATACTAATCTATACTTTTCTGTACATTTCAACAGATTATAATGAAACCCAAAGCCGAAAAGTAGTTTAAAAAAAATCTAAATGTTGCCAGGATTATAATGTAATATCAAATAATATCCAACGCCATCTAGTGCCTAAATAAAATACGAAAGGTAATGTAAGAAATTAGTTCGGCTACTTCACAATAGACTGCGCTTTCAAAATTTACCGTATTTTAGTAATACTAGTCAATAAAAGATGTCACTAGCAATAATGTCGATTGAAATTTTGCAATACTTTTTTTTTATACATAAATAAATAAATATACTACGACAATACAAACATCGCCATCTAGTCCCAAAGTAAGCGTAGCTTGTGTTATGGTTACTAAAATAACTGATTAATAATTTTTATGAATAACATACCTAAATACTTATAATATACCGGTACCGATCGAACCAGCCAAGCGGCGCGTGTTTAGAAAAAAAATTGTTAACGTTGTATATAAAGATAATCTGTATTATAATATAATATAAATATAATAAATTACAGATTATCTTTATATACAAAAAACAATTTATTTAGTATCAGCATTGAATGACGCGCTAAGTTGGCGCAGGACGGTACATGTGATTAGGATACCCGTCCGCCAAATGACCACACCTTACTTTCATTTTTGAATAATGAAATGCAAATAATCAGATTTTTTTATGTATAACATTTTCATAAAACTTATTATTGTACCAGGTAACTATGTAGATCCAGGTGCCAGGAATGCTTGCTGCATTTCCACGCTGAACAGCTAGGCTGATCCTTTGCGCAAAAATTAAGCCAGCTCTTTTGTCACTACATGAGGCAATAAACCGTGGTGTCTCGTAAGACACGTTTCCACAGGATTGGGAAAAGGTACAAGTATTTATCTCTCTATAGGAGAGGCATACTTACTAACGCCTGTCGCCGTTTTCAGCCATCTCAGCTGTGATTCACTCCCTGATATGAGATGAGGCCAATGTTCCAACGCATGTCGAATCCTAAAAGATCGCCCGGTCCCGTTCTTAGAGAACCAGTGCCTATCCATCAGGTTTCTTAAGAAATTAATCTAGTTAACATATGAATATATGGTAGATTTTTTTTTTTATTTTTGTTTGTTTATCTAAAGGTAGGTTATCTACAAACTACGTCTTGAATTTTTTTTTCCAGAATCTCATTCTTATCTACCAACGTTAGTTAACGTTACTTGAGGTCGTTGATGAAGCCATAATTTATATTATTATTTAGTGACTGTTTTTTTTATTATAAGTGTGTCAAACTGCACTAGGCACTGACCTTTATTATTAGCAAAGGGCAATTTAAATATTTACTTATATTCCGAGCTATAGCTATACAAAATACAGCTAATTTAGTTCTGAATAGAATTGCTGAATGAAATTACTTTAAACTTAATAACAACGACTTCAACAGATGATTATGTACCTACTTAGTTCTTCACAGAGAAAACAAGATACGTTACTCTTAACAGGATTTCTAACCAAATCGCTCACTTTCCAAGTTTCAGTTATATTTTCTCGAAAAATAAGTGGCATGAGTATTGTTATTTGGTAAAATTTGGGACGACATAAAAAGTACTGTAGCTATATATATATATTCCTACACATTACTCAGTATTTTGGTTGTTTATAGTAGATTGTTAATTAAACGTGACGGAACACACTTAGTTCTCATACGAGATTTTTGTACGTACGAGCGTAGCTAGCCGATCTGAAGGGCCTGGTTGCCGGTGTAATTACAGACATCTACGCCTCAGATTGATGGACGCATTCGGCACTTTGCAGGACGGGCTCCTCGCATATGCTGCGAAGTCAGTTGCTCTGTTTGTGAGCGATGGGTTTCCAGTTACCATGAGGTGTGCCTTGGCCCGCATTTCAAGCGCCAAATGTGACATAAGTGTTGATGAACTAATAAGCAAACTTTAGAGTGCATTACAGCTTCTCAATTGAGAGGTCAGTAGCATTAGGGGCGCAGTTGCGTGTGTTTGTGTACTCTAAGTACACTTTATAGAAGTAGGTAAGTACTTAACTATCTTTAGCAATAATCAAGTTTTTCATCAGATTGATCTAAACGTACGTAGATACAGAGCAACTTTAATCACAACAGGAAGGTGGTTGGTAACGTTGTAATGAAACAACCAAACTGTATATAACTTCATAATTGTCTTTTATATCCAATATTTTACAATATTCTTACACTAAAATGACATTTAAAATGATAAAACATTTAATTCTATGAACACTTAATAATATTTAATATACATTTTATTTTACAAAAAGGATGATCTAAGGAAGGATGCTTTTTAAATTAAAATTGTATCCCCATATTTTTTTACAAATATTTCATTTTGTGATAATTTTGACGCAATTTTAATTTTAAAAAGCTTTTTAAATGTTTCCACTACGTACCTACAATATTTTTTATAATAATTTTGTGTGGTTTTTTAGTTCAATAGACAAAATGAAGAAACCGATGGTCAAAATTTACATGAATGAATTCAATATAAGTTTTAACCACTTTCATAGGCTGGTTTCCCATCGATTGTTTATAAGTAAATCCAACAGTTTAATAATATTGCACTAATATTAAATTAATATATTTTTACGATACTTTGGTTTTATACAAAAGATGGCTTAAAAGGATTGAAATTAACTTTACATTCTGAAATTTTAAAATTAACTTTTATATGAGTTTGACAAATAAATATAAAGCATATTTGATATTCTGCCAAATTCAAGACGAGATTGATCCCAGATTAGGTTTGGTACTCAAGCACTTAATCATAGATTGCTCGATACCGATACTTGAGAACCAGTTTTAGCTCGATGTTAGTTCATTACTATGGACCTTAGGTTCACGGATTGGTAGGTATAATAAAATTTGGCAACAGAATTAAGAAATACAGGACTCACATTCAACCGTTATTGCATGTAGTGCATCGTGTCCAAAAACTGTGAAAACGCCCCGCACAAGTATAATTTAACATCCTAGGAATGATGCTAGCTTACAAAGCTTTCCTGTTTTCCTTATTTTAAGTAAAGGTTAAGAACATTAGAGGTAAAATAATTACTGTCAACTGTTTAATGGAATAAAGTATTTAATTTTTGAAGTAACCGCCCTGTTCGAGAAACAAATCTGAAGTGGAGTGGTTTTTGATGCTTCAATATTAGTCGTGTACACAGTTTCTGTATGTTCCTAATTCTGTGGAATTGGCAAAGTTTTCGGAAACAAATAGATTTCATCAATTTATTTTATCGATAATTTAATGTGATTAATAAAACCAAGGAGTTTTCGTGTCATAAATTTGAAACCTCTTCGTAAAGGTGCAGTAAAATAGGAAGTAAACTTAAAAATAATTTAAATTTGTACAAAATGGAATGAATAACATTTACAGTTGTCTTTTTTTCATTACAATAATATAAAATAACTGATCTATTTGGTAGTTATATCTAAATATTCTACATCGGTTTAACTGGATTTATTTTATCTACATTAATAATATATTTTTTTAAATAAATAATCTATATGATAAAACTTATGTACATACATACATCTACACACATAAATACGTAAGCATACATACTTATGCTTAGTTATTTCAATGCATTTAAAGCTCTATTTACAATTAGCTTGTGAGAGCGTTTCTAAGAGCACCAATGTGTGGTGCAAATTATTTGATTATTCGTAGGTACCTTCTAACTCACTGACTACTTTTGTTTGAATTTATTGAGATTCGAGCCTATATATATTCCATTAAAAATGAATCAACAAAAAAATGTTGGCTGAGCTTTATGGCATGCTTAGGTTCGAATTTTTAAATCGTTAAATAACTTTAGGCATAGATAATAGAATCGACAGATTTCATGGACAAAAATAGACACAATGCCGTAATCAATAATTATTATGTAGCTGAAAAATTGGTAATAATTATAAAACTGGAATCCATTGATGTATGGAATGTAATCCATACGTATTTTATTTTTCATGTAAGCTTTAGTATTTATTGGTTTATTTTTTACCCCTTTAGATAATTTTCCTGAGGAATAAATTTGACAGATTGCGTTAATTTTGTAAAAATGAATATTCATTATTTTGCAATTTACTATCTGCCCTTAAAAGATTAAAAGATTAATAAAATCTTCGATACTGTATCTACCTTCAAATTCATAATTAATATGTTTATCTATGATTTTTTTTCTAATAGCTTCTTTTTTTTTTATAAAATTATCTAAGTAAGATCTGTAGTCTGTGTCTACTATAGACTATGAACTAAACTCTAAAATTATTTGTCAACATTAATATTAAAGTTTTGGTATGTTGGCCGTATTGAGTCAGCGTTAACCGGTGATGGAGGAGTCGGTGGGATATAGGGGTATCTAGGGTAAGGAGGATAGGGGTAAGGGTATCCGGAGGGTAATAGCTGAGGGTTGTGGAACGGGGGTAAGAGTGCAGGCGAGGGGTAGCCATAGGGTAACCCAACTGAGGAAGCAGCAGCTTGTAGGATTGATGCGGCGAATGCTGGGTCACTGTAGACCGCTGCGTAGGGCCAAGCTACGGCGATCCTTTGCCTCTTGTCTTTCATTCTACGGTTTTGGAACCATACCTGTGAACAACGGGAATATAATGTTAGTGATATAATTGCTATCCATACTAATATTATAATGTAGGTATGCGTCTTGTTTTGTTTATTTGTATATAGAGATTAACATAGAATACTTTTTATCCAGGAAGAGTATCTAGCAAACATTTACGCAGGGTAATAAAAAACCGATCTTCATAAAGTTTTGTATACAGATAGCTTGCGTTTAAATATAAAATTCCATGCCACTGGAAAAAAGCCGCACAAGCCAGTGTAATTTGGAAGTTTCTTCAAAAGATCTAAGTATGTGCAGTGGACAGTGACCCATTGGTTGATGATGATGATGACGTTAAAATGTATATTATATCCCAAGTATTAATTTCAATAGTTCACTGAAGATAGTCGACCAACATTGCATTCAAGTCATGGTTAAAAGTATTAAGTATTAAGAAAGGATGAAATAGTTAGGGATGAGACAAAACTAAAAACTGTGGATGTGAAAAGGTACGAGTACACATTGTCAGTTTATAATAATTGCTATCGGCTGAACAGTGTTAAGTTTTATTGTGCTTTCAAATGTTTTCCCGCGAAATTATTGACCAAAATTTTCAAATTGAATTTATAAATATATGAAAAGTAATTACTACTAAAGAAAAACTGCCATATTGTGATGATTTAGGAATCCTACTTAAATGTAAGGCGTAAGTTAAATCCAAATGCACATGTGGAAGTTTAAAAAATCCGAACTGACGCAACGGCGGTAGAGCAGCCGTGTAAAATGCTAATTAAATAAAATAAATTAATAAAACGGAAAACGAGTCGAACGTGACACTATAAAGGAACCAATAAAAATACACAGATATCGGCGTAAACGTTGTATCAGTGACAGAGAGGACAAAGTGAATATACAGTCTATGATCCATCATTTAAAGTTTTGGTATGTTGGCTGTATTGAGTCAGCGTTAACCGGTGACGGAGGAGTCGGTGGGATATATGGGTATCTAGGGTAAGGGTACCCGGAGGGTAATAGCTGAGGGTTGTGGAACGACGGAAAGAGTGCAGGCGAGGGGAAACCAGAGATATCTGCGTAAACGTTGTATCAGAGACAGAGGGGACGGGACAAAGCGAATATACAGGCCATGATCCATCATCCTCAGTCTATTTATGTCCCGATGCTGGGCACAAGACCACAAGCAAGTCTGATAAGGGAAGAGAAACTAAGAGTTTTGAGCCTCCACGCTGTTCCAATATGAGTTGGCGGAGCGTTATATCTCTCATAGTATACAACTAAAGTTGTTTGTTTTAGTTCTTCACGCAGCAACTTAGCAACGGATGAACGTGACTTGGTTGCTTTTACTTACGAGTATATGCTACTTTTTAAACTCATTAGCCGCTCTAAAACTTAAACTCTTAAGTAGAGCCTCTTTGATTCAACATAAAATACCATCAAGAGCGGAATAAGGCCAACAAATAAACTGGTCTCAATAAATACCTAATGCGTTATCACCCGGGTTTATTTCAATAATCATTCCGACATTTATAACTGAGTAGTTCACACACCTCCGCTAATTAATTACGTGTATATCTATATTTTTAATGATGTTCATGTAAAAAGTTGTAGAGATATTTTGCGTAATATTTTGGTAGCTTTTATATTGAGTAGAGTTTTATTATTTTGGCCTCCTTGTTTTAATCTTTGTCTATGGTGAATATTTGACGTTGTACAGTAATAACTTTATACGTATAAAAGCTGTAAAAGCGATGAACCTTGATTTCTAAGTTTTTCTTCAAACGAACATCGATATTAAGTTTATAAATACGAATGTGTGTCTGTTTGTTTGTTCGTGACATGTTTTAACACATGTTGTTAAGGCTCGGGTTCACAGTTGCCGATCTTGGCCAAACTTTGCAGCTATAGCTTGCATCCTGGAGACGAACAAAGGATAATTTTTATCGGGGAAAACCTAACGATTCCTAAGGAACTTTTAAAAAAACTACATAAACCCGGGCGGGTTTATGTAGTTTTTTTATGTTGCTCGTAAATGATATAATTAGTACAATACTCTTAGTGGTATTTTTTTAGTATTAGTATATTTAGTATCTATGTTATTTTTGTTACCACTAAAGTTGTCTTTAGGAGTTCTCTTCGAGAGAGGACCGCCGTCGTTTTATTATTTTGCACTGACGTACGTATAAGAAATTTCTTGTTAGACAGTGTTATTTTGTTTCAATTTTATTCTATAGTTTCGTACAACTTTTTTCCAAATTACATTTGGTCTAATATAAAGACTGATATCTCAAAAATAACGTAACACATTAATTAATGTAAAGATTCTAGGAAACATCAAATTCATCGGTTGAGACTTTAAAAAATTTGCTAAGTACCTCTACCTATTATGATTTTGAAATAAGTAAAACACACAGCTCGCCAAGAGAAACCATTAAAACAGTCATCTCAAAATCATTAAAACAGTGATAGATAGCCGCTTCCAAAGAACAAAGACAAACAAAGTTTCCTTTTAGGGTCTTAAAACACCTTTTCAGCGCAAACTTAGCGAAATGACGTGTTAATTGGCGGGAATTCTGAATACAGGATGGCGAATTTGAAGTTGCATCATAGACAAATAATTTCTTTCTACAGTTGTATGCAATGGTATACTATATTATGCCAAACTACTATACAGCTTTTATAGATATTAACGTATGTTTTACATGCAAATTCGCGCAAAAACATTCTCATATACATAAATATATGAGTATATTGTTCTTCGTATCAAAATAATTATAGTGTTTATTCCGAAAACCTATTTCTAAAGGGACCTTAGCGTATATCAATTAATCTTTTCCCTTACTCGTTATTATTTTTAAATTAGTTTTATTACGAAGACGTGACAAAATTAACGACACTTACCCTTTGTTTTAAAACAATAATAAAATATTCAATAATTTAAATGTTACGTTTTAGGTCTACCTATATTTATTTGGCTGTAACTTTATATGGTAATGATATGTAACAGTAATTTTGCAAGGTGGGTAAATAGTTAAATTTCTGATAACTATAACTTAATAAGTTCTATTTTGACGAATGTTCTAATAATTCTTATTTAATTAATGATTTGTTTACAAGAAATAATTAAATTTATATTTGATTCATAATCAATGTTCATGAAATTGTGCTGGTGGATTTTGATTCTTAGAAACGGTTGCATTTTCAATAACCTTCAGTCTTGTATGAGACTCAGGTATATTATAGTCATTTTAGTCATATTATCCAAGAAATCTCAAAAGTTCCTGAAACAGTTAAATTTCTGCTGTGAAAAATATAAAAGCTTCAATTGGCTCGATTTGGTTCAGCACTTGACTCTAATACGTGAAAAAAATTATTAATATTAGATCTCAAATAGCAAAAGTAGCGCAAAACGTTGGTTAAAAATGTTGTTCAAACGTATGGTATAGTTATAATAATAAAACAGTTGCTAGACAATAAAACTTTCTTAAACTCATAATTAATTGTAAACTTCACTACATAAAGGTACGTCACTAATTAAATCTTACTAACCAATTATCATCTAAAATCCTATGATGATTTTTTATTATGATGTGCTCGAAAAGAATGAAAATGATGGAGAGTTTCGTTTGTTGTGTTTTAAAACCCCCAATAAAGCCCACAATAATAAACAAACACACGAAAAATCCGAGTTTACATCATCAAATGGTAGCCGCGCGGTTTTATTTAATAGTTTTTAATTGGTATAATCGCACCATAAAACAGATGCCCGGCCATAGACAAGCGATGAAGTCTTTTCATATACTCGCCCACTAATGACAGCCGTTTTTGGGGTTCCGAGGTGGTGATGCAGAGAACGCAAAACTAGTAACTCAATAAACATAAATGTTATTCTTAGTTAAAAAACTTAGATATAGTTATCGAAGTTTTTTTAACCAAGAATAACATTTATGCTAATTGAGTTACTTGTTACACAAAACAACCGCTATTAAAATTGAGATATCACAAATTTCGGTCTCATATGAAGAACCTTGCCTTAAGCCGTAGTAGGCTCAAAAAAATCGGCAGGACTTTCTGAAAATCACATATCCCACCCGGTTACCACAACAGTTACACACAGGCCGAAAAAATATGTGCGGAATCCTCAAGGAATTTTGTAGAAACCACTTAACAATTTTTAAGTAAGAGCGTTCGTTCTTTTCGGTATTAATGTTCATTAGCATCGCGCAGCTACTGAATAATTCGGTCGGTTTCTTTTATTAATGCACATCAACAAATTAGCGTGTATGTAAAATTCGAATGAGCCATAAACAAGTTGTTTTTTTTATTTTTTAAGCTGTTCGTTTTCTTTTTTTTAACCCGAAGTGATAATTGACATTATGACTGGACAGCCAGTGTTTGTAAAGAATTTGAATTTAAATTGGCGTGCGGTATTTTAAATGTGGAATTAATTACCTACGTTTATACTACCTTGAGATTTGAAGAACATCCTCTGCTTTTTTTGTTCTATTAATATATATTTTACCGTTTTAAAATGAAGATAATATTATAAATATTTAAGGTCTTTATTTGAGAATGTTATTCATCGTTTATAGTTATTATTACAGCATGTTCATAGATTATTAATATCTTTCGTTTGTATACCTCACGTTTATACTTCTTTCTATGCAAAATTTACCCAAATAAAAAGGAGATATACCTACCTACTCCTTTATGGACAACCGTACATTACTAAACAGTTAGTAGCACATACAGTCCATAGTAAATAATATCCATTATTTTATAGAATTCAATCATATATAATAAAGGTAGGTATTCGTAATCCCTTTAGAGTAGTCCGTCTTTTCCGTGTAGAGAGTATAATAGGTATGCTTGTTTAAAAAAAACATTAGTAGGTATATGGACGATACCGCTCGTTCCAAACAACTGAACGAGCTCAAATTGCTCTCGGCAACTCGTTTCATCGATTCACACGTTTGTAACATGATTCTGCGAATTAGCGGTTCGCCATAAAGCATAAAGCGTTCGCGATGGAAATTATTGTGTATCTAATTGAGGCATCATACCACTTGGGTAGCACAAAGAGTTTATTTGTACGGCAAACAGGTAGCGCACTGAAAACATGATAGACTATAATTATACGAATCGTAAATAGGCTATGATACCTAAAACCCAGTTTCTAAGAGGCTGATCAACTCAACGGTTAACAGAAATAGCTGTTAAAGTTGACTAACTTCAGTAAATCAATATCTTTTGTTATTAAATATGCGATTTTGTATGAAGCCGGATTTATAAATCTCTCAAAATACGATTTTCGGAGTCAGTGCAAACTATTCAATTAAACTTGTGAATTTTGAGACCACACTCTGAAGCTATCGTTATGAAAGCTTTTGTGCCTACCTAATTCATGCTTTAAATACCTATAGTTCAGATTTATATATGAAGTATATAAATATGAAGTATAGTGAAAATTAATAAACTAAAGTAAGAACACTACTAAACTATACTAACCTGAACTTAATCTCCAGAAATGCTGCTCGAATAATTAACGATGCTGAGCCTTAATTAATTATTTTATTTAAATATCGCCTACACACACTGTGAAGAGTGTGTGCACTCCGCGACGTAGACAGTACATATCGCTAGATTTTTTCAAGTGTCGACTTTAAAGTCACAAACCGCGATTGTGCTGCAAAACCGAGTTGAAGGAGACAAACGTTTAATTTTGATCGGTATTCAAGAACGCCCATCATCTGTAAAGCTCGGGCACACGAAGACAGATCGTGCCGTAGTGAAAGCTCAGGTCCTGGTTTCCAGCGGTAAATATCAGTGAACATGTCAAGTTGCCGTAATTGGATATTGAAGCCAAGGCAACGATGGTTATTATCTACCGACGAAAAGAGTTTATATTTGCGCAGCTAATGAGCATAGTTTGTTTGCCCAAAAACTATCACAGATACTATAACGCGTAGGAAGCATTTATGTACGAGTATGTTCACTGTCAAATAAAGTTGTGTAACAATTTTCGTAATTTATAACCGATTCCACTTCGCGTTCAGTGTTTTAGCACAGTTTCAAGAAGAAATACAGTAGTTCGACGCCATTCATATTGTGGGAAATGCCGACAACGCCAATTAAGCAATTTATAGGATCCTTATTACTGAGTAAGGGGCTTCCAGTAAGTTACGCAGCTTAATCTTGTACAACGATTATACAAAGATATCTAAAGTGAGGCGAGGGATCACTGGTTGTTATTCAGTCAAATCTTACTGTCAAATCAAATGTCAATGCACGGTCATCGTGCCCCCGAATTGTGCTATTTAAATGTTTTGGCACCAATAAGTCGTTGTTATTTTGTTTGTTCAACGATCAAGGGCACATACTTTGGTATTCAAAATAATTTTAATACTTACGATTGATCGACCACAAAGACAAAATTGCAATAGCAAAGTTGGGGCCCAGTCCGTACGCAGTCATATAATAAGTCTTTGGTTTTCGCGCTAATTTTATTACTTCATACATCACGGGTCACCCACGTCGTGGACCGAATGAGGCCGACCTCTGTTCAATTACAACGGACACCCTAACAGAGAGCCTTTTCGTAACGTTCCGATTGACAACTTTCCGATAACTTCGAAGGGTAAAATGAGCAGGATGGCCTTTGTCGAGCTCCCTGACGCAGTGGTGAGCGAGAACTTATAAGTGGGAGTTCCCAGGCAGAGGCAGAGGCAATTCGGGCAGTTTATAATCTCTGAATTTTCTCTAGTACTCTAGTCTAGTGGGATACTTCAGCCGTGGCTAGTTAACATCCTACCAGAAAAGATGTGCCGCCAAACGATTTAGCGTTCTGGTATTGGCATAATGACGCGTAGAAAGGTTTAATATAGGTACCAGCTGACAGGTATGACAGCTACCTTTTAGTGGGTTAAAGAAATACATTTTCGTGTATCCAATCCATGATCCCAGTGGGCTTCAACGATATCTTAATCTTTAGATAATGAAATAAAGGAAGGCAAAATTGGCTATCAAAATTTGGCTCTCGATTTATTTGTTCCAAATTATTATTTGCCACTTGATATAAGTTATTCATCCTTACAAATATACTTATGTCTTTAGATCTCGAAAATAATTTTAAAGCATCAAGGCCTACTACTATGCCTTTTAAAAGATCATGAACAATTTTGTTTTTTACCTTAATAGTGGACTCAGGCAACTGTAACTGTGCAGCCAGCTCGCACCTCCTCGGTCTCGAGACGTAGTTTTCCTTCATGAATTCCTTTTCCAAACGCGCTAGCTGTTCCCTTGTGAAAGCGGTGCGGTACCTTCTGAAAGAGAAAATTTACTTTAAATCTTCCCTATAATATATAAATAAAATTGCGTGTCTGCAATATTGATATTACCGCCTCCTTAATGACATCATTATTTGGATATAGAATGACTTAAATTTATTGTATAATTTATAATTTAATTTTCTGTCAATTCTAATCATAAAAAAGTTGAGGCTAATCTTTCGAATACCTGTTGTGATGAGACTTTTACAAGCATTTGATAATTAGTATATAAGAGAAAGCAATTGGAATTTTTTTATGCCGTGCAAAAAATATCCTGTGAAATGATCTGCTCCACAGCGTAAATATATCGGGCACGGGCCACTGAGGCCAGCGACCGAGTGAACAGTGTGAAATAATGTAGGTAGATCGAACTGAATTACCAAATGTAAGAAGTTTATACTCCGATCGATTATTACCTTATATTGGGATCCGGCGCTGAATTTGAAGTATTGATTTGTTCAGACTGTGGACTGAGGGATTCTGCGAACAAAAAAAGAGGAGAATTAAAAACTTATTACTTTTACTGAACGGTTTAAAATATAGCGTGTACTGGGTATTAAAAAAAAAAAGGTATTATACAAACAATCACACCCCAGGATCTCAAGATCTCGCAGTAAAACATGCAAGCTACTCAATCAACGTGCTCAGTTTTTAAAAGATTATTAATTACTCCTACCGGTTACCCGCGAATACTTTGTTTCGCGTTTTAAAAAAATACCGTGATTTAGGCGCGAAAAGGTAACAGACCAAGATTTTTACCGCGTGGATTAAATATTAATTAAAAATAAACAAATTATAGGTAATCCGACTATGAGCATCTTCAGTCCAATAATTAAAGTTATCTGTAGGAAGGCATGGTTCTAAAGGGTTATAAGTAGTACTTGAAGCGGCGTGTCTTTAATATTTAAGCATCGCTTATCTTAATTACTGTTTTGTCTAGACATCAGCTACTGGCACTTGGCTCAAAGAACACCGCTTAAATCCTTCTTAAACCCAAATAACTTATAACTAATTTAATGATTAAGATTTTAAATTGTACAGGTAGTCATAACGGGTATGGAAATTATGTAAGGAATGTACAACGCAACTGCTTCTGTTGGGTTTTGAGCTGGTGGTGCAGGTGCAACTTTGTAGTACTCATCATATTGTATTAATTTTTCTTAAAAGTACATACGAACCGTGGTAAATACCTAACAATATACTCGCTATCATAGTAATAGCCCAACAAAGTTGTGGAAAACTTGCACAGCTCAATAAGAAATTTAAAAATGAAATCACCGGAAGTTAAACAGAGCATCTTAATCGAGCCGCCACGCCATTACGCTAATACACCATGGACAAACGTCAACTTCAAACGTGACTTGAAAGCGTTTTCAACGGACAAAGTCAATAAGTTGCCGCCCTTTTAAAATTTAGAACCACTTCAGCGACTAATCAGATCTGTAAAGTCGGCATTTTGGTGCAACTTTTTTTTAAATTGAGTCAGCAAAGGATTGTAAGCTTTCGGTTCCTTTGTGGTCAGTGTTTATAAGCAAAAGAAAGATACTCATATGAACACATAAAGGGGCATGGGAAAATATTTAATTAGACAATAGCTTATTTGTGTTTGTTTTGTGTTAATGTACTGCTTTTGAAGCGCTGGGTGTGCAATTAACACCTCTGGCTTGAGGCTTCTGGTTTCCGAACCTAAGCGTACAATTTTATGATAAGTCAATCTTGGATCGGGTACCTAATTAGTTTTAACTTTATTTGGAACTTTTGAATAAGTAAGTAAATAGTTATACCTATATTTTCTGACATATATTAAAACTAGCTTAATTAACTAAGCTTAATAAATATAAAAAGCTAATTTCTAACATAATATAGCTAATTTAAAAACTTTTAACTAATAAGGAGTGTACACCAGCGTCATAGAACATCAAAGAGGTAGGTAGTCCAATATGTAAAAACAGGTTAGCAAAATCTAAATGAACATAATTATAGAATATTTATTGCCTGTTCAAAGTGCTGTACGTTTTTTTTTGAATCCCTGGTGGCGTCTTAACCACTTGACTGGTTCCCATGCTGGGTGGCGACAGATCACTTAAAAACCAATTTGCAATAGTCTAGCCGGTAGCTTCCTTTCATTCAATAGTTTGTTGTAACACGACATGAGGCCTCTTTTCTTTGCCGCCGGGCAGCAGCTGTGTTGTTGGCGTGTGTCTTTAAAAAAAGAATGTCATAGACGGTTTTTAAAGCTTCCTGACTTATGTTTGTATGGTCTTTGGTTTCCTGAATTAGCTTCCGCTCTGTTTTGGAACGGAAGATATTTTTGTAACAGACGATATGTATATTTTAATTGGTGCTCTTTATTTTGAACTCTGGGTTTTTTGAGTAAGTATAATGTCGGCTTAAGCTTTGGTTTTTTACCGCATTTACGAAGTAGGCTGTCCTTTTCAGTAAATGATTTCGAAATCGTGTCGGTCAGTCATTGTTTCGAAAGAAACGCTAATTAAAAATACAAATACATTGTGCAGGCACGTAGTCATGAAATTGACGTAAAGATGGTGACACACAGTGTTACAAAATAAATATACCCAGTGGGTGGTGTGGTCTGTTTTGCGATAACGCGTTAATAAACTATTGTTTTAATAATCAACGGTTTAGGCCAATAACTAATGAGAGATTCATAATGACACATTCGATTATTAAATTACTGCATCAATTTTTTTGAATCTGAAATGATGATTTAAAAAAACCCTTTCTTCCTGTTTACCAATGGTATTTTCAATTAAGTCATGGGTCTACTACAAGGCTTGAGTTTTTTTAGGTAGGTAGATGATACACAAGCTTTCCTAGCTACTTGTGCGATTTAACAATGGAAAATTGCTTTGAAAGCAGCCTACAAAATAAATAAGTGACAAGACGACTTCTTTGTATTAGTTGTACAAAATATTTCCACCTTGACAATTAGAAAATTATGAAATTTATGCAAAGAATCAAATAATTTTTGACACACACCAGCCGACTATTGTGCTAAGAATTTATTTTATGACTTGAAATAAAACAAATAGTAGCTAGTATATTAACAAATGCATCATACATATATATTTATAGTTTTTTGCCTTTATTATCACTGCTCTGAACACTTAAATTGATCCACTAATGTACTAAACATTACCAGAGACTTTGTTATTATTTCATAAGAGGAAAAAAAACGAAATATAAAAAAAAAAAATATAATATAAAAAACGAACGTCAACGTCAACGTCAAGAATTTTTTTTTAAAAATTTCTGCAAATTTATTATTTAATTTAAATATTTTAAAACGATACAAAAATCATAGAAGAGTTTTGTAATACCGTCGAATTTCATAGAAGATCTTTATTAAAACATTGGATTACGTACGAGTATCAATATAGTTATATATTACATTTCACAGCCAAGGCGATATTAGGAGTAATTAGATTTAACCGAGATCAAATTTTCAATTTGTAATCAAGTGATTCCGGAGTTTTGTTTATTACCTTGCCAATCCAGTAAATTCCCAGTCAGCAGTAAGGAGAACTGGATCCGAAGGCGTGTACAATTTTATCAATCTGCGCGGATTTTGTGTGTTTGTGATTGTTGTGAAATTTGTTAGTGATTTTTTTTACTATTATTTGTATTTTTAGTAGGTATAATATATATTATTTTGTTACCGAGGCGCCATGCGAACTGTCCCAGATTGAGTTAGTTGCCGGGGTAATATGCCACTTGCTCTCCCTTCAGCTAACCTGGGCACTATGTTAGACCACACCACTCTATCGGTGGTGATTGGTCTTAGGCTTGGCGCCTCTATAATTCAGCCTCATCGATGCCACTGCGGTGACAGCGTTGACACCTACGGTCACCATGGACTCTCCTGTTCAAGAAGTGCTGGTCGCTTCTCTCGCCATAGCACCATCAACGACATCATCCGACGTTCTCTAGCTACCGCTCACGTATCAGCTGTATTAGAACCTATTGGTTTGGCGCGGAGCGATAGCAAGAGACCTGATGGTATGACGCTCATACCTTGGAGGCTTGGAAGGTCACTTCTGTGGGATGCAACTTGTGATGATACCCTAGCTGCATCACACATCCAGGCCACTTCGTCAATGGTAGGTGCGGCTGCTTCCAGTGCCGAGCAGGCCAAGAGGCGTAAATATGAAAACCTGGATAGCAGCTTCATTTTTGTGCCTTTTGGAGTAGACATTGGGACCGTGGGGTCCGGAGGCAAGAGCCCTTTTCAAAGAATTATCGAAAAGGGTTATCGAGTCTACCGGTGATCCTAGAGCGGGCAGTTACCTTGGCCAACGAATTAGTTTGGCCATCCAAAGGGGCAATGCTGCCAGCATCTTAGGAACTGTGCCTCGCTGCGGTGGTTTCGAGGACGTTTTAGATTTTATTTAGTTTTTAAATAGTTTATTTTAGGTTATAGTTATATATTAATAAAAATTATATTTTAGAGTACAAATAAAAGTCTTCATAAGAGGTTATAACATTTTTTTTACATTAAGATAATAAATATTAATATTTACCTACTTAATCTAACTAATATCTTGTATCTCGTAACTATTTGATTAATAAATAAAGTAGTTAATTTTTGTACCAAAAATAGAAGTCAATAAGTCTTCTAACAGAAATATTTACAAAACTATATCTTATAATCATCTTCCACTTACTACTTAGTATTTGTTATTCAACTCATAATATGTTATTTACACTTTTAAAGACAATTGCCTAGCAACCTTTGAACAAATACGAATTCTACCTCTCACTCCTTTTATTCTACCAAGTTTCAGTTATGGGCGCCTTTTGTGCATTCGCGCACATAATAAAGAACAAAACATGGCTGTAAAAATAAAGTCAATTTAACCACATTAACCGATTCCGATAAATCATTCGCCCCGAATCGATTACCTTAAGCGTTAAACAGTTAATTAATAGTGGCACCGACCAATTTGCGAACCAAATAGCCCTTGTAATAGCCGGAAACCGATCGCTATATATTAACCATTCGGAATTATCGAGAATTGCCACAGACACCCCCTCGTGCGCGCCACGCGTCCCTAATTGTATCGCTATTGTGACCTATTGCTTATTGTCTATGGAAGCGTGTCATAGACAATGTTTATCGGACTGATCGATTTAGGTGAATCCATGGAACTGTGTGCCGCTAATTTTAATTGTGAATGGTATCATTGTCATAATATCCTTGACAAATAATTAACGTGTTATTAAAATGTTTATTGAAACGTGACGTAAATAATGTTCATAGAATCTATGGAATGAAAGTCTGTCTAAATTGTGTGGCTTATTTTAAATTAGAGAAATATTAGAATGTCCTTCATTAAAAGACTTTAATCATTACTTTGAGTAATTCAACAACACTTACTTGATTACCTGACATGGGAGCGTTACCTACTAGTTTAAATATTAAAGCAAGTTGATATATTGAAAATACCCAAAATTCTGGTAGTGTTAATGATTTGAAATGGCATTAGTGTTAATGAGTCGAATTTGCTGCCAAGGTAACTATCTAACTCCCATACAATAAGAAATATGTATCTACCAACGTAATACACCTACGAAACTTTTTAAAAAGTTACAATGAAGATAAGATTTTAGAATGACGACAATTTGGTTTAAATTTTTCAGAAATTTAAATGACCTATATGAATGACCAAGATGAAGAGAATAATAAAAATATATGAATGACCAAGTGCTAATCATCAGTTTACCTACTACAAAAAACATAATTCACTAAAGATAAAAATCGAATATTCTTTTCTGATTCAAAAATATTAATAAAAACATCATAAAGTACAAAGACAATTGTTGTTTAAAAGAAAATTAATAACACAAAATTAGCACCCTCCCAAAAGAATTAAAACAATAAAACGTTGAATCGAAGCAAAACATTTGCTAAGCAATTATCCAATGTACAGCCAATTACACGGTGTCATCCCTCGGCACGCTCCCCTCGCCCCTAAACCAATTCAGATAATAAAATCCGTATCTACTAGTCGGCAGCGATGTTATGAAGATAAATATCTCCACAGGGAGTTGGATGCAATAAAAACACAATCAGTTTAAGCCCAATTGACAAGACATACTGGCTTTTATGCCCCCCTGGTCACGAGTTCAGCATAGTTAGGCAAGTTGCAGTTTGGTTCCTACGTCGTCTTACTAGTTTCTCGTTTGTCTAGTGGTTGGTCGTATGCTCCACTACGATGACCTGGGTTTGATTCCCGGTTCGGGTCTAAAATCGTTAAATATCTTGATTTGCTGGTATAAAATTGTAAGTATGACCCAGTTCATCCCTCGGCCTCGGCGGAGCAGCGTGCCCGGAAATCCTCAAAAAGTTATTCATTCTCAGTGTTTCTAGGGCTAACACACCTAATGTTTCTAGGGCTAACTCACCTAATGGGCTATCAAACAGTGAGTATCAGGATAGTATATAGTGTGATCTAGGTATTACTCGGTCACTCGTGGGACAATTGCTACATGTATGCTGATTAATCATTTAAGCAATATAAATAGCGTGAACAATTAGAGCTTACAGTGACCAATATATTCTTCGGCAACCCTAAGCATGTAACGTGTAATTAAAAATGGCGTCAACTGTCAAATTGTGGCGGGAGCACAGCACACCCGCGATTTTCTTTTGACCATAGACAATTTGATTTGGACAATTAACTTTTGTTAAGTAATCTGGACAGCTGCGAATTTTGGGTTGTTAGATAAGTCAATTTGGGATATATTACTGACTTTATTGTAAGTTTGTTAATTGTAGGCAATTAAGCAGGATTAGAAATAAGGTTTAAATGGAACAGATGTATTAGAATTTGGTATTGAAATAAATAATGTAAGTTGTTAAATTGCAGACTTTTAATTGCTTAGCCTTCAAGATTACTTAGAGGAGTGCCTATAATATTACCACAATTTAATTGCCTTTTTTTATCTGTAGCTACCTTTATAATATATATTAGTTTCTGTATTTAAGATGAGTATAAGGGTGGCCATATCTAACGGTAAAATAAATTAACCTTCCATTAATATAACAAAAGGTAATATTCGAGTCGGCAATTCACAAAGTGTTGTAAAAATGATAATCCTAATTGTTTTATGGGATGGCCAGGGGGCTAGGGTTGTCAACTTTTTAAAGATTATAATTAATATATCACTTTTAGTTCAAACCGTATTTGTAATAACAATATGATCTTCACAAAACTTTTATTTGCTCTCATCTTTGGCCACTTATACGGCATATTTTACTTAAGTCGAGCTTTAAAATGTCGTGCTGTCTTAAGAGGACGAATTTTGATAAAAAGTAGAGCACCATTTGAAATTATATTTCTATAGGTACCAAACTGCAAATTTTCGAAATTAACGAATCAATGATTCTGATTTTACTAAGAAACAAGATTTAATTTTATTTAATATTTGGTTCATTTAGACTTTTTAACTACTGAAGTTAATGCGTGATGTCAGATGTGTGCAATGTTAAACATATACCATAATGCTAAACATCGGAAATTATGTAATCTATTACTTCCAACTTCAACTGAAAGGATTATCATTGTATTCCTATTAATCATAAAAATATACAACTTAAATCTAAACTTATTTAAAAATATAAATACAAATTATTTTTGTCCCCTACCAATACCATTTCATTTTTCTCTTCTATATTAAAGTTAAATGTATTAAATGGTACGGATAGGTGAAAACCCTATTTTTCACATAGGTTGAAAACATCATTTGTTGAATCATATTCCATCGTTATCTTAACGAAATAAAGTGTAAAATTGAATGAAACTAAATAATTTTCGCCTTGCTTAAAGTGGTGGTTTTACCTACCTGTGTTTGTTTACATTTTATGATCCATTTTTATAGCTTTGACGGCTTTTAGCAAAAGATAGTTTGTTGTTTGTAACAATTAGTGAAAACTGACTATACAGTTAGATGCTAATGGTGTAATGATGGATTATTTCAATGTTTAAGAGTCCCGAATGAGATAAAAGGGACATTTTTGTTATTCCTTTTCAAAAATAGGATATCTACCTATCTATTCTAAATGTACCTGTTTCACATACTTGAGAGATCAGCCGTTACTTTGAATTAAATTATGATACACCTATCGAGAATAATTAGTAAAAATTATATAAATATTATTTTTATCGAATTAGACTGAACTTCGTAGTTATGTTTAAAAATATCTGCAATTTTAAAGTGTAGGTACCTACCTAAGAGTAGGTAGGTACACAATTTAAATAAATAAAAATAAATGGTGTACTGATTTTTTTTTATCTTTACCATGCTACACAGACTACAAAGCTTAAGCATTATCAGGTCTGAAATGACCACCCACTAGTAGTTGAGGCGTCTTCTGACTCTTCCGAATCCCGACTCCAATGCCGGCCGCTCGTCTCATAACATTCCCTAAACTTGTCCTTATGACTGGGACGATCAAATAATGACCGACATCACAAGGAGGCCACTTGAATATGGGTACAGCTTCTGCACAGCATGTTCCCAGCACTGGTTTACCGATTTCTAACGTCACCCGGATGTGGCTTTCATACACGGTCAGGGGAGCATATGGAAAAAGCGCTAGTCCCGCAATACCCAAATTACCCGACGTCACCCTATATATCTAAATTTTAAAGCAAGAAGATATCAATATCATCATAATAGACGTGGTGTAAGATTAAACTAAACATACTCGTAGGTTACTATTTACAAAGTTAAAATGAAAATACGATCGAGGTCCGAGTCTCACATTCAGATGCCTCATTTTAGGGTTCTGCCGATGCCATCGAGTCCTGCGAGTCAACTTCTGGCGAGCTTCGCGTTATGCCCTCGTGTCGCCGTTACACCCTTATTCTGATTATCAGCTGCAGCCGATATAATAAGAACAGGTATTGACTCAACAAGTTAAATCACACGATTGTTTAAAAATATTGCATTGCTATTTTGACTATCAAGATTCGAACCTCACTACAAATGACACAAATGCGACAGTTTCTGCATGAAAGAACGACAAAGTATCAAATTCACTTACGTAAGTATTTAAAATATTATACCTAGAAGGTTTTTCGGGATAAGTATCGGTAACTGTACCTACCTGTCCTGGTTATTATTCCAATACATTAGGTGATAACTTTGCACCAAATTTCACTAAAATACATTCAGCTATTTTAGAACAAAGGGCTGGTACTTAATAGAATTATATATTGGCCTATATTAGGAGCCATGTATTTTCCGGTATAAAAAGTCCAATAAACCAAGTAAACAAATTCTTTAAAAAAAAAAATGGGTTGACTCATTGCTCTGTGGTTGTATAGTCAATTCAAATAACAAACACAAAAATTAAAAATACTACATATAAAACAGTAAATGGCCGTACCATTAAGTTTAGGTGATGATGGTGGCGTATTGTGGGCATAACTATCATTATATTCATATGATTTCGTCATTAAATCTGCTGATAACTCACTTAGTCTGTCCACCGAATAATTAGTAACCATGGTAATTATTGGAAATAATAAAAAAACCATAGACAACAAAAAGTTAAAACGCTGGCTGGCTGCTAAAGCGCGCTGAAAAAGTAAACTGTCAATTTTTCGTGTCTATGTGAGATGGGAACGCCCTGTCGCTGAAACCCTACGCACACGGTTGCATTTGTTTGCAATTGTAACCCGTATTTTTAAGGTGATAAAGAGTTAAGGTGGCGCACGTCAGCTCGCGGTAAAGTCTACTAAAAATCCATAATGCGCCAGCCAATAACGCCGCTCGTTTCTCTCCCCACCAAATAGGGCGGGATCGAGATAATACACCCGTCCTTTTCACTCACGAGCTTTCCCGTTATTAGCTTCGTAAACGGCATAAAGCGATATAAAGCTTGCGGCATACTTGTCGGTTTTAAATTTTTATGGGCGCCTTTATTTGGTATAATGTTTGCTTTTAGTTTCTACCAATTTTGGATAATTTTTATTGCATAGTTGTAAGTAGAGTTTATTAGCGTGTCGGTGCCAAGGAATGCTTTCGTGATTATATGTTTGGGTTGGTGCACATGCTTCTTTGTATTTTGAACTGGTTTACGGGCAAACTATGTTAATACCTTTTAAATGGTGATTATTTAAATAAGACAAGTACGTAGGCTGAAATGGACGAGGAAAAATTCAAAAATATCTTTCCTTTTTCATGATATCTTCATACAAAAGGAGAAAGTTGTTCATAGCAGTTTTTGAAATATTTTTTTTTTTTTGAGTAAGTACTTTGAACATTCCAGTACGAAGGTACCGAGGTAGGTACATTATATTATTTCTTAGTACAGAAACAACATTATTTTTAAAAAGCTTGTATAATCAAAAACGTATGTTACGTACCTAACCGATATTTTCAGACCAACCGAATGTGCCGCTACCCTAACAATTTAATTCGGTTCATCTCATTTTAATCTCTCAGCATCATGGACCGTTATTACTCGGCCTCAGTTATTAATACGTTATAACACCTCGCTGATAAATTGTTTTATAGCACCTAGATATCTACCTATGTAAGTAAGCAATTGAATATCGTACGAAATATGGTTTTGATTTGGTTACAGATTTGATTTTGAAAATAAGTAATTGCTTGTCTTCATCGTTACGCTACACTAACTATGGATAGTGATCTGATTCTCCATAAATATTAATTAAAACGCTGGAAGCAATACAACTGTAGCGGTTATAAGTATTTATAAACATGGCGATTGTTCAACATTTATTTTACCCAGGATAGGTTCCGGTAGAATCAGGTAAAAATGATTTTTTTTCTACTCAGCATAATCTCCTACTGATTAACGAACAAATGTATGCTGAACTACGGTATTGATGATAAATTTGATTGATCGATTGGCAAAAATACACTGGTTGAAATCTTTGTCTCCCAAATAGAAGGCAGCGTAGATAAAACTAGTTGGTCTTACTAAGCAATCTTAAAAACATTAAAATGTAAGAGTCTGAAATATTCTAGTCATGGTTACCTACACCAAACACTACTTCGTAGAAAAGTAAAGGTTACATATGCGAATCTAATCTTCTATAGCTTGCAAGAAAAATTATTAGAGAATTTCTGGTGAGGTTTACCTATACCAAAAGTGGATTGGCCTTTAGAGTCTGAAAATTCTTAGTAAACAATTCCTTCGAAATATGGAAGTAATAAACCCCAAAATTAAAATGTAAAGACAGCAGCAATAAAAGAGAAATTTCAAACCATAAGTCTTTGTGTTATCAGCCACAATACACCACTCTATAATTGAGCAAAGGACTGTGTACCAACATGAATTTTTTGTTATGTATCTATTGTCTATAGCCGTATTGTTTTGGCGGCAATTTAGACAGATGACACGCTGTGACAAGATGGCGGGGATGCATTATTAATAACAATGTTTGTCGAAACAAATTGCTACTGGACGGTTGAAAGATGATTTGTATAAAATTAAAGCGTGAATTTCCGAAAAGCCCGTCATGCCTTTTCTACGTGTCCATGTCTAATTTTTGAGACGTCTGACCATCTTTTGAATTAATACTTGTGAATTGCAATAACAAATAATATGGGTCATGTTAGAAAACTCAGAGACAGCCCGTTATGATGTTGTATAATCGTAACGTTAACAAAGGAACTTTAGCAAAAACTCTTGAGTTTTCACTTGTAGTGTGTTGGTGAGAGTCTCACTTGAGGTAAGATTGTGTAAGAATTTTTATTCATTTGACATTTCATTAATAATATGTCATATGCCAAAGAGGTAAGTATTTAATTCGAATAGGTAGTATTTTGGGTGACACAGATGCTTTACGATATGCACCTTTAAACAATGCGTTAAAGCGATAGACAGCGCTTTGTTACCCAGATACAATTACGATCACTTTTCGATCAAAACTACTTGGAAACCCACCTAGGAACTAATTACTCGCAAAAACAAAATACGGAAAAAAAGTTAATTTAAATTTATGTTACAATGGCTGCCTTATCACTTTCAGTGGTTTCTGTCAGGCAAACATTAGGAGTTCACTTCAAATAAAAACTCTTTAAGTAAACACCTTATGGTTGCCGAACAGTCGCAATAGCCCAGCGATTTGATCTGTTAAATATAGGTAAACTACATTAGTGGTGCGCAAAGTACTCGCTATAGGACATAGGACATCCCTATCCCTACTAATATTATTAATGTCAATGTAAGTTTGTTTGTTACGCTTTCACGCAAAATCTACTTAACCGATCCTCATAAAACTTTGTACACATATTCTTGGGAGTGTTACAAGTAATATAGGATACTTTTTATTCCGACATTAAGCTCAGTTTCTGTTGAGGGGATGAAAGTGTTTGACGATTTTACACCATAACTCCGACAAATTATAACCGATTTAAATAATTAAAATTTTTGTACCATAGAGGTTATAATATGTGTTTAATTTTGCCCAAACTGTATGTAGATCTGATGAATGTGGTTGGAAATAGAGGATAGAACTTCTTAACGGACAGCAGCAAACCCCTCATTTAAGGCTTAGCGATACTGAATACTTTAATTTTTTTTAGAACTGCAACTAAATTGAATGCCACATCAAAAAACAAAATCAAACGCAGACGAAGTCGCGTGCAACAACTAGTACATAATAAACACGTATACCTATTTATTATTACGTTAGGTAAGTATAAGTTTCATCAATAAGATCTTTTTTTCTCACAATAGACATAATGACAGTAACAAAGAATTGCTAAAATATTGCATTTATCTATTAATACATTGAATCTACCTTTAATGAAAATCGAATTTTTATTTTATTAATTATTACTTTTATATTTATTGGTATTGGTATTAAGTGGGATTGGTATTTATTTTCAATAAATAAAACTTCAAAATCTAGCGACCATTTGCCGTGACAGGTGAAACACCGAATGACGTCACGTCTATATAAACATAATTTTGCACCGCTTGAACGTCGAAAATATCTGCTTTTTTTATTTCCGTATATCAATTTTTTTTCATTTCACCTTCATGTGTTTTGGTGAAAGTTCATTCAAAAAGTTTCATTACTTTTAAGCATTGGGTACATTAAGGTCTTTATTGAATGAATAGTTTAATTAAGTGCAAAACCTATGTCATAAGGCATGAAAAACTGTACGATTATTAACACCTTTCACAATCGCGCTACAGATTACTATAGTACCTAACCTAAAAACTAATGTGTATACTTCCAAACCTACTCATAATATAAATTCGGAAGTGCATATTGATGGCAGGGCCTATGTGCCCAAAGATAGCTCACATGCTGAAACGGAGATTACTTTTATTCCCGAAAAGCAACCGAAGAAACCAAACCTATCTTGATAAAATTTTGCATATATAAAACATGCGTCCTAGAGCACCACATTGGATTACAGGAAAATTAACGGAACTGGATACACCAACGTAAAATAATGTATATTAAAACCCCAGTCCTACCCTAAGTACTGATGTGTAGACTAATAATTGTAACGCAAAGGTTTGGTGTGGCGGTTCAATTTCATTTAAAAATCGGACTATTGTAGTACTATTATAGTACTACTTCTATCACCATTTTTCAAGAGAAATGTCATTTTTACAGATACAAAATGGGTTTTTAATTTCCGAAATAAGTTTTGAAATTTCCCTATACATAATTGTATATTGTTATCCACAGCAACAGAGGGTAGTTAACCTTAATTTATGATTATTTCATAGACTATTAATATAAATATTTATATTTGCAAATAGCTTGCTTGATCGAGTTTTATAATAGAGGGGTAGTATCTACCCCAATATCAATTCCACGCTTGTTATAGTGTGAATGTCTATTAGGGTTTATTTACAATCAGCTTCGGTTGTCTATGGATTAAGTAACTACAACAAAAATGTTAACACAATAAAAAATTAAGACTCTTTGTCACTTCCGGTTCAAATTGCAGATTTTTCTGTGGAAAAGCTGGCAAGTAACTCAGCAATTGTTCTTTTTAACAGAGATACTTTTGATAACAGCGGTTTTTTTTCTTAGACAGACTTTTGCATGTTGTTCAAAAACTAGAAAATATTTTTTTAAGTTTCCTTGACCTGCTGTAAAGACAAAAGAGGAACTTTACACGTAAATTAACATAAAGTAATATACAGGACATATAAATACGAAATACCTACCGCGCTATTTAGATTAATTTACGTATCGAATAATTAATCAAATTAGCTTATAATTAAATAACAATAGCTCTCACTTAAAACACCGAAATTTTACTTTCCTAAGCGTACCAATGCCTGAAAGTACACATTAGGCGTTTATGGCCAACAATAATCTAAATTGCAGTAAAAAGTCAGCGTCGGCTCTTTGCTCTTTGAAATCTTTTCTAAAGTTATATTAGCCTTCATTAAACAGTTTACCGCTATGTTTCTAAAAGTTCTGTAGATAGTTTAAAGCGGTATTTTGTTTTTATTGAACTAGGTAGAGTCGTAAGTATTCAATGCCTTTGAAGTTTTGAGTTAGCATAGGTAGGACTTTACGAAAAAATTGCATGTTACTTATAAAAAAAATCCATAGTTTATTTTTTTGTTAACCTTTTTATTTTTGAGTAACTGAGTCTTTGAGGCATAAACACAACAGTTAGTAGTACTTCACTTTTTAAATACAATACTTAACTCAATAAGATAAATAATACTTTTGGAAATGTAACAGACCTAACACGATATACCTAAGCTACTGCTTATGCATAAATATCTAAACAGAAGACAACTTTATTCCAGAACCGTTAAGGAAAATAAAAAAACCCCGATGAAAATAAGTACGTAATAAATAATAGTAGTTAATTATTTTGAGTAACAAAATAATCAATTGATGACAGTCTACTTACCTATACTTATCATGCACTTACTTAAATAAAACTTATAATAAAATGCGCTACAAACAGTAAAATGTCTGTTTGTCTTAAATAATTTAGTGTGAAAAAAAATTATGGCAACCGAGCGAAAAATGAGGATCCCCACTTGTATTTTATTTAGTGTCTATATTCATAATTAATATACTTTTATCAGAATAAGTACTATTTGTGTTGGGGCCCAGTAACACCGACGGAGTGCTGATCGCTTCAGTCTTCTAGGTCCGTCGGCCGTTTATTTGTTTAGAACAAATCTCAAACCTGTAGGTATAGGATCATATTCTTTTAAGGTAGTCTCGCTGTTAATTACTTCAACCATTAAAACTATCATGAAAACTTTCGATCAATAGCGAAGCTTTAAGAATCTAGCTTTACAAGAGTCCAGTTTTTGTTTTAATAGATGCAGCACAGTTAGTATTTTATTAATTGAAGATTAAAACAAACTGATCTATACTTAACCTTAAAATAAATCTAGCACCTGCCTAGAAGTGATGCGGTAGGTACGTAATTCTAAAATCTACATTTAAACTTGTCCATTGGTTTGAGCCCATCAAACCCTCATTAGAGCAGTGCGCTAGGTCCAAGTTCCTACTGTAATCACAATTTACTGATAATAACTGGAGCCGGCGGCTTAATGTGTTCTCCGAGGCTGCGGCATGTGGGCGGATCAGGTTTACCTATTTCCTAACTCCAGCTGGTACCTATTATTATAATGCATTCGCAGTTCTAGTTCACATGATAGGTAGGTGGCTAAAACTCAATCATATTATTATAATGATAGAAAAACTTACCGTGTGGTCTGTCGTCTGCTCCGTCGCTATCTACTTCACTTCGAACACTTCCCGGACTAGCTCTTTTTATGTCCTCGTTACCCTGATTTTCCGGATAACCGGTACCCATTCCGCGTTTATCGTACGACATGAAAAACGGAAAGTTCGGCACTCGATTCTGTTGGAAATAATACATTTTCCCATCTCTAACCTTCAAGTCTTCATCTTCTGAATGGTCGTTATTAAAATCCGTAATAGTATTTTCTATATCGATTTCGGGCGACCGTCGCTCGTTTAAACCGACTATTGATTCTATAGAGAAGTTCTTTGAAGGCATCTTTGTCATCTTGTTTATCTCCGACTCCATCACCAGCGATATTCTAATCGATTGCCCTTTATTTTAGTATATTTTTTTTAATCACTGCACGCACTGGCCACTAACACAATTCGAATTTGGAACGTCCGTATCTGACAGATCGCTGACGAGTTTTGTGGAGGTTCCACAGATTGGAAATAACCACGCCTTCTAGTGGGGGTGTACACTATACAAAAATAAACTACATACGAATTTTAACGTTAACTATAAAGACATAGAGTCCACTATCGAATACAAATATATTTGAAGCAGTTTTCATGAAAATAAGAGCGTGCTATACTGAGCTTTAAAATATATACCGTAAAGTTTATTTTCATGAATGTGATAAAATTAATATAATTGCACGTAATCTGTTGTGGTTATTTGGAAAAAAGGTTGTATACTTTTTTCTTACACTTTATTAGGGCCTATGTATTCCGTGAACAAGGGTAGAGCATTATAAAAAAAATAAGATAATATGATTCTCATATGTTATTTTTTTGTTATGACTAACGCCATGCGTTTGATTTGAAAAAAAAAATTATCTTAGATAAATTCGGTAGGTACATGTATCTAGACACTAAGTCCAAAGGACAGTTTAGGCTATAGTTTAAGTTGTTCTTTAAGCGCTATATGAAAATAAAATGAGAGCAAATTATCCAAATGAAACAGAAGTGGTGCGTGCCAGTGAGTTTTTTTTTATCTATATATATAAAAGAAAGTCGTGTTAGTTACTTCACTTATAACTCAAGAACGGCTGAACCGATTTAGCTGAAAATTGGCAGGGAGGTAGTTTAGAGCCAGGAGAAGGACATAGGATACTTTTTATCCCGTTCGACATCATTCCCGTGTGACTTGACATGTAACGTCAGTCACTATAAAACGTGGTATAACAAAAAAGAATCAGACTTGGAATAACAAAATTGACGTATAATGACAGCTATGTAATGACGTATGGATGACTATTTGATATTTGTAAGAAATCAATAATATAACTATTACATTGGCGAAGTACCTTGTGCCCAGTTGGCACAGACAAAAGCCATAAACAAGAATTGAATTGAATATAACTATTTCTATTAAATAAATAATTAACATTATTGCCCAATTGCCCATTCGTATAAACAGTGAAGTGAACTATAAAACTCGGTATGGTTAAAAATTTAAGTTTTTAGGTGAAGTGAAGTTTAATTAATAATGCCGCGACCAAGACGATCGAATCTTTCCCGACAAAGCCGTGATGCAAGAAGAATACGAAATACTGCAAATGAAAGGACTGAAGAAGAACAAGAAATTGCACGTGAACAGCGCCGCGATAGTATGGCTCGACTTCGTGCTTCTCAATCACGAGAGCAAAGTGAAGCAGCCCGTGAAACAGCTCGGTTGGCAATGCAGAATCGTCGAGCGAACAACAGAGGTCAACAAATAGATAATTTGCGACGCAGAACAAGATATTTATCAAGTGCTGATTTGAATCGAGCAGCGTTTCAATACGATTGCAGCAATGATTACAGCTTGCATCCTAGCGTTTGCATTGGGCAAATGGACGTAGTTTGCGAGTATTGTGGTGCATTAAAGTTTTCCGGAGAAACGCCTGGATTATGCTGCCTTAATGGTAAAGTGAAATTGCCATTGTTGACTCCGCCACCTGAGCCATTGTATTCATTGCTTTGTGGCGAAACACAAGAATCACGCCACTTTCTTGCAAATACTCAAAAATACAATGGTTGTTTCCAGATGACGTCATTTGGGGCAGATATTATCGAAGAACGGGGATTTAATCCGACATTTAAGGTATTTATTTTTGTACTTATATAGAATGTAGTTAAAGAATAACTTACTTTATCTATTGGTACCTATGTAGTATATTTGCTAATTCTGAACTCTACTCTCCCACCGAAAAAAGTGTTTATAACCCAGTTAATACTGTCTGGTTTTTATTTTGTAGATACAAGGACAGATTCATCATCGAATTGGATCATTACTACCTTTCGAAGATACACAGAATAAATTTTTACAAATATATTTCATGGGCAACATGGAAGAACAACTTGATCGACGCCTAGAGATCAATGCAGGAATGAAGCGAGCAATTCTTCAAGACTTGCAGTGTCTGCTTCATGAACATCATGCGTTGGTCAGGTTGTTTAAGAGTGCTTTAGAGCGCATGCCAAGTGATGACTATAAAGTTGTTATCAAAGCAGATAAACGACCATCTGGAACACACGAAAGGACATTTAATGCTCCAACAGTAGACGAAGTTGCCATCCTGATTGTTGGTGAACAATTGGAAAAACGCGATATTGTGCTTACACGTCGCGATACTGGGCAACTGCAACAAATATCTGAAACTCATCGATCATATGACAAATTGCAATACCCGCTGATGTTTTGGCAAGGAGAAGATGGATATTATTTTAATATTAAAATGAAAAATCCATTGAATGGTGAGTATCAGTATCATAATTTATTTCATTTATTTGTGAAAGACACTGATTTAAAATAATGCTTATTAAAAAAATGGTTAATGTCTGTATTGTTTGCCTTTAAAATTTGCCTTTGAAATGGTTAATTATCAAATTTTTAATTTCAGGTGAAGAAACTACAAAGAAAGTTAGCTCAATGAATTATTACGCATATCGTTTGATGATTAGTCAAAATGCTGACAACTATTTGCTGCGGTTTCGTCGATTGTTTCAGCAGTATTGCGTTGACATGTATGTAAAAATAGAAACGGAACGTTTAACATTCATTAGGTTGAACCAAGCCAAACTGCGTTCTGAGGAGTACATCCATTTACGTGATGCAGTTAATACTGAAGGAAATGCAGCTAATATTGGTCGATTAACTATTCTGCCGGCGACATACATTGGTAGTCCACGTCATATGCATGAATATGCACAAGATGCAATGACATATGTTCGTCATTACGGTCGGCCCGATCTCTTTATTACTTTTACCTGTAATCCAAAATGGATAGAAATTACTCAATTGCTGCTTCCCGGACAAACATCAAGTGATAGACACGACATCACAGCACGTATATTCAGGCAAAAAATTCGGTCCCTGATGAACTTTATTGTTAAACAACGCGTCTTTGGAGATACTCGATGCTGGATGTATTCAATCGAATGGCAAAAGCGAGGCCTGCCGCACGCACACATTCTTATTTGGTTAGTGGAAAGAATTCAGCCTGACCAAATAGATGATATCATATGTGCTGAGATTCCTGATTATGAAGTCGATCCAGACCTACATGATGTTGTTACTACTAATATGATTCATGGACCGTGTGGTGCCATCAATCCCCAATCACCTTGCATGGTCGATGGAAAGTGCTCTAAACGATATCCACGGAAATTAACGGCGGAGACTGTCACTGGCAATGATGGTTATCCGCTGTATCGGCGTCGATCACCAGATGACAACGGTCGAACTGTCACAACGAAAGTGAAAAGAATGGATTTCGTTGTCGACAACAGTTGGATTGTTCCATATTCGCCACTTATTTCTAAATCGTTCAAGACACATTGCAACGTTGAATACTGCAATTCAGTTAAGTCCATAAAATATATTTGCAAATATGTCACGAAAGGCAGTGATATGGCGGTTTTTGGATTGCAATCCTCGAATACCAACGATGAAATTTCACGCTATCAAGTTGGTCGTTATGTGAACTGTAATGAAGCGATTTGGCGTATATTCGCATTTCCCATTCACGAACGTCATCCTACTGTTACGCATTTGGCGGTGCATCTGGAGAATGGTCAACGAGTATATTTCACGGCTTCGAATGCTACGCAACGTGCTGAAACACCTCCAGCAACTACATTGACCAGTTTTTTTGCAATCTGCCAAAGCGATCAGTTTGCACGAACTTTGCTTTACTCGGAGATGCCACGTTATTATACTTGGAATGCTTCATCGAAGAATTTTCAAAGACGGAAGCAAGGCGATGCGGTTCCTGGGTATCCAGATGTGCGTTCTACTGATGCTCTTGGTCGTATGTATACAGTTCATCCAAAGAATAATGAATGTTTCTATTTGCGGTTGTTGCTGGTAAATGTGCGTGGGCCAACGTCATTTGAGTCACTACGAACTGTTAATGGTGTAATATTCCCAACATATCGTGCTGCATGTGAAGAATTGAAGTTATTAGAAAACGATAGTCATTGGGATACGACAATCGCTGAAGCCATTATCTGTGCATCTCCAAGTCAGATACGCACATTATTCGCTATCATAATTTCGACATGTTTTCCATCAAACCCATGTAACCTGTGGCACAAATACAAGGATAATATGTCAGAAGATATTTTACATCAAATTCGTGTCAGTTCCAGAAATCACGATATTGAGATGAATGAGGAGATACATAATCGTGCTTTACTCTTGATCGAAGATATGTGTTACCTCATGTGCGGTAATTTATTAATCAGGTTAGGAATGCCAGCACCATATCGTGAAATGAATGACGCATTTAATCGAGAATTGGAACGGGAACGTGAATATGATCACCAGGAATTAGATTTAGTAGTTCAAACGAATGTACCCCTGTTGAATTACCAACAAAAGAAAGTTTATGATACTTTAATGAAGGCAATCGATGATGAAAATGGTGGTTTATATTTCCTAGATGCCCCTGGTGGAACTGGCAAGACATTCCTCATGTCATTAGTTTTAGCAACTGTTCGGGCGAGATCTAACATAGCGGTTGCAGTTGCTTCTTCTGGAATAGCAGCCACATTGTTAGAAGGATGCCGTACGGCTCATTCAGCATTCAAATTACCGTTAAATCTTCAAACTATTGAAGAACCAACGTGTAATATTGCAAAACACTCAGCAATGGCCAAAGTTTTAGCGGTATCGAAAATCATCATCTGGGACGAATGCACAATGGCGCATAAACGTGCATTAGAAGCACTTAACCGAACATTAAAAGATTTACGCAATGACTCGAGATGTTTTGGAGGAGCAATGATTTTACTTTCTGGTGATTTCCGCCAAATACTGCCAGTAATTCCAAGATCTACGGCTGCCGACGAAATAAACGCTTGCCTCAAATCGTCAAATCTATGGCGCCATGTGAAGAAACTGCAACTGACAACAAACATGAGAGTTGCATTGCTTAATGATACATCTGCTGAAGATTTCTCGGAGCAATTGCTGACTATCGGTAATGGTCAAGTACCTGTCGATGAATCGAGCGGATTAATATCATTTCCAAATAATTTCTGTAATTTTGTCTCATCAAAAGACGAACTTATCAACAATGTATTTCCAGAAATTATTTCTAACTACAAAAATTATGAATGGATGAGTGAGCGAGCAATTTTAGCGGCTAAGAATAAAGATGTAGATGACCTAAACAACATAATTCAAAATAAGATCATTGGAACAATGCATTCATTCAAATCTATTGACTGCGTCACAAATGAAGATGAAGCCACCAACTATCCAATTGAATTTTTAAACTCTTTGGACGTGCCTGGCTTACCACCGCACAATTTACGCCTAAAGGTTGGCTCCGTAGTAATCATGCTTCGAAACATAAACCAACCAAAACTGTGCAACGGTACGCGTTTGGTGGTTAGAAAATTGATGAACAATGTAATTTACGCTACGATAATGATAGGAAAATTCAAAGGTGAGCAAGTTCTCATTCCGAGGATACCGATGATCCCAACCGATATGCCGTTTGAATTTAAAAGACTTCAATTTCCGATACGTCTTGCATTTGCCATGACCATCAACAAATCACAAGGCCAATCCTTAAAAGTTTGTGGTTTAAATCTAGAACATTCATGTTTTTCCCATGGTCAATTATACGTGGCATGTTCACGGGTCGGAAGACCATCTGCGTTGTTTGTTTTTGCGCCTGATAATAAAACAAAAAATGTCGTGTATCACAAGGTACTTAAATGAAGAGCAACCTATGTACTAAAATACAGAAATAATTATGAATGATTGATGTAGAAATTTAATTTTTTTTGTATTTTTTCCAATAAAAAAAAAATCTGCTTATTTATTGACATTAAGGCGGAACAAAGTTCGCCGGGTCAGCTAGTAGTTTAATAACTGACAGACCAAGAAGTTGGCCCACCTGATGGTAAATGGAAAACCGTCGCCTATAAACAGAGCAGCTCTTCATAGGTCATGCAAGAAGGTAAATTCCAATTTTTGAAACTTACTTTTTAAAAAATATGACAAAAAAAAATTAAAAACACAAAATGAAAGAACTGTGTGTTTTTATTTTCTTAGTAATTTAACATAAACTTTACAATAAAAATCAAGGAAAACCTTAATAAGGAAAATAACAGAATTAGAAAAGATAGACTTAAGAATCATGTTTATAGCTAGTTTTAGGTAGCAGCAGTAGGTGTCAGGTAGTTATATAGATACAACTAACCTGTACGTGAGTCGAAGTTAATAAAAGTCCCGTTTATAGTGTCGGTGTCGGTGTTAATAAAGCCCAGCGCGCACTATTGACGGCGTGCGCCGTCTCGTGATGTATCACCGCCTATTAAAGGGGCGCAGCTAATTTAGCAATCTTTTTACGGGTCTATTTAACCGACTTCCAAATAGGTAAATGCTAGATTGTTTAACAAGTGCAAATAACAGGCGATTTTATGACCCGCTTATACCTAATAAGTACACTGCTTTATCATTACTAGCTCTTGCCCGCGGACGGCCGCTACCTTCATACGCATTTATTTCGGTTTTTCTAAAATCACTCGGGAACCAGCATTATGCAAAATTTAGCTAATACGGAAATTGGTTTACAACGTTAGCCGGTTTGTTTTAAGGGATTATAAGTACCCTGTGTCTTTATTCTTTCAGATATATTAGCTATCTTTAACCAAGATTTGCGCAGCGAGTCAGTCGAATATATTATGTAGGTAACAAACAAACATATTTTTTTATCATTTTTTTGCAATTTTGTAAGGCATACTTACATATTTTTTTCACAATTCAACTTCATTTCATGATATAGATTTTTTAATGATACATGATCATTAGGTTGCAGAGAAGAAAAGCAACAATAGATTCAACGCAACTTTAAGGTTAGTAAGGCAGAAGGCTTCAATAACGACCTGTCAAAAACGTATCCTTTCCACGTCCTAATATCTAAAAGGCACAGTTGTCGATGGTCCAGATTCAAGATGACTTTCATAATCTGCCTGCAGTCACTGGCATTAATCCAAAGGCGATAAGCAATCTGGGAATTTATAATTTCTAATGATTTATCTAGACTGGTGTGGTGGAAGGCTTTCGCCGTGGTTAAATACCCCTAACTATAAGCGACCTAGATTTCAGGTACGATGTCGCATAGAAACCGATGAAACCGGTACTTAAATTAGATAGAATTATAACTTATTATTAATAAGTTAGGTCAGATTGCAGTCAAGGGCTAATTTGTAGTAAAAATAATAAATATAAATAATAATTTATATATTACGACAACGCACACATCGCCATCTAGCCCAAAAGTAAGCGTAGCTTGTGTTATGGGTACTGAGAGGACTGATGAATATTTTTATAAATAATATACATAAATACTTATAATATACATATGAACACCCAGGAACTGAGAAACATTCATGCTCATCACACAAACATTTTCCAGTTGTGGGAATCGAACCCACGGCCTTGGACTTAAAATTAAAATGTTTAAAAAGATACCTATTAAATAATAGGTTAACTTTTTTTAAGTTACCTTTTTTAATAATAGTTATCCTTTTTAAATAATAGTTATCTATTTCAATAATAGTTAAATAATAGTTATCTTTTTAAATAATGTTAATAAATAATAGGTAAACTTTCAAATATAAAAAAGATATAGAATGATTTATACCTATTTCAAACCATTTAATTAATCAAAAACCAGAATTATACTTAAATGAGACCCACTATGGCCATTTACATCTCCAACCAATTTTTTCCGCTAACATGGACACGTGGTAGGTTCTTGTCGACCACTTTGGTTCGATATAAACCTGGTTGGGTATCAGAAGTCTAATATTTAACATGTATCATTTCGGCACGAGTTCCTTTAAACATATTTTCACATATTTAAACAAGCTCGTTTTTCTTTGAGACAATAAATTGCAAAAAGAAAATGCACAGATAATAATCAGACATCTTATTAATGTCAGCAATTTTTTCCCGCCATTTAGAGCCGTATGATAATGCCGCTCTACGTCCGCACTCCGATCGCAGTAATAAATGATAAGCGCGAGGAGTTGGCACACGGTGACCATCTTTACCAATTTTTTTTGGATTTTATGATTTGTAAGTATTTTTTCGAAGTAAAACTGTTGTTGGAGTGCCTTGCCAGTAAGAGCGATCCTTCTGCCGTCACATCATGAGGTTATTTTATACCGCTGCAGTGCAATATACCAGACTACATGAAGTAAGTAATTAATTTAAAGGAAAATTTTCAAAATTTTACATTAAACTATTTACCGGTTGATATGTTAGAGATGTCTTTTAAAAATTTAAAGTTTGTATTAAACGTAAGCTTATAGAAAATGCCTATAGTCATAATACAAACACACATAATGACAATTATATTTATAAATTTTTAATCGTGTTTTTTATATAATTTAACATTGTTGGAAATTTAAATCAAACCACAACAACGATTCCAGCAACATCCAACAATAATATACGTACACAATTAAAATTTAATCTATGGGCTCACCTATCAATAAGCGAAAGCAATCGGAGATGCAATGGCAAATAAATAGCGGCCTTTGACCGGTTATGGCTTAAGGCACTCGATTCGAAGCCACAAAATACAAACCTTTTTATTCAAAGGAGCTGTGCGATTCGTTTGCAAGCTTCCGTAATGGACGCCGCAATAAAGGTTGCACTTGAAGGTTTTTGCTCAAAAGCTAGGTCCATTAATTTTGGCGTTGCTCAGGGCTCAGTGTTGCCACCTACACAGTTCGTTCTGCGTATGAATGAGAAATCAAATTCTGCAAAAAAAAAAAACTAATGAAATGAAATGAAATTCTGCAAAATAATAATCTTCTTAGTAGATAACATGAAGTGAAGGTTACGCCCTCTAAAAGGGCATGCATAATTTTCACGAGTAAATTTAAATAATGCAAAAGCTAACTCGTGTGTGATACTGATGGTTCCCTGTTTCGATTGCGTCGAATTGTTTAAAAGTTCGCACATTAAATTTTCTCCGCACGCACCTCGAAGTTAAGTTATGTTATGTTGAAGTTGCGTTTTAAATCAACTATATAAATATCACTTAAAATTAAATGAAAAACGTCAAATCAAAGTTTATTTGTTTACATTTATTTATAGCGATATAATGGTGTGGAGACATAATAAGTGTAAGTAAACAACATATTTCAGAAGATCTCTCTATGTATCTATCAATACAAAATCTACATTATTTTACCTTCTAATTCAGAAAGGACAAGTGCAATGCTAATGGTTTGACAATGATGATGATGGGACACAAGATATTTATTGTTTTAAAATGTGAATAAGCACTAAAATCTTAAACAGACTGTTAAATCACTATTGTTTTGTTACTGGCAAGTTCAAGTTTTATTTAGACAAAAATAAATCTATTTTTCTAACTAAAGTCCATCGTCCATCACGCACACTTAAAAAACCTATTCCCATCAAATATGTCTGTGAATAGTCATGAATAAGTCAGAATTACACTCGTTCCGGCTATGAATATCTTTTGTAATAATATGCCATGAGAAATATAGGAAATTGATCGAGATAACAGAGTAATAAATGATAAGAGGATCAGCGGGGAAAATGGTATATTGCGTTGCGGCGGCCATGTTTTGTGTCGGATTTGGGACGAAGAAGTAGGACTTTTTTGTTTTCTTACAGTAAAAAACCAAAAAAATAGAAGTCGTAAAAGGTTAAAGAACAAATACAATCTTAAACTCAATAGGCGTACCTAAAAAGGCTTTAATTTATTTTCAGTCGTTGTTACTAAAACCTGCGAAAAATGTTTTTTTTTTCCATTTGCAATTTTTAAGTTCTTACAACTTTTACCCTATACGAGAATCCGACTGGTACCTACTACGTTGCTATTTCAATTAATATAAAAAATGGTAATAATAGGTTCCATGTTCGACTGAATGTATTTTTTATGATTTGTTTACCAATTTCTCTGTGCAGTGTGGACCGATTTTGAAAATTATTTTATTGTTTGAAAGGGTAAAAAAAAAAACAACAACAAGATATTGTAAACTCATTTTAAATATTTTACCACTTGCGGTAATGAGGTGTTTTCCACCCGCAGTTTAGATAAAGAACCCCAGTTTTCCGAACATTAGATAATTAGATATGAAAAAGAGTGTTACTAAAAAGTCCTAAGGCTAGATTGTGATTTTAATAAAATATCACGTAGAAGAATTGGGGTACTTTATGGAAAGCAAAAACCTTTGTAATTCCATTCGAGGTTTTATACCACAATCTATAATTTATTTTAGTTTAGTACATCAATAAGTTGGACTGATAGATACGTATCGCTGGGAGTAATGGAATAATAAGTACTGGTTGAAGGAATGGACACTAAATATTGAATAAGTCTATACAGGGTGGGGTGATGTGAGTGTCTGTAAAGTACCGTATTTTATGATGTTCTGGGAAATTTTTATGAAATTTTTGGTCTGGGTTGGTGTGCACCTACTTGATTCTGGCGTCAATTTACTAGTGCGTTAAATTTGTTAGAGTAAGGGCTAAGATTATACGCCCAACTAATTAAATGCTTCGTAGGAACAAGTTGCCAGTAAAAATTTCAGAAATTGAGTAGTAGTAGAGCTTTTTTTAAGAAAGAAAGAAAGAAAAAACATTTATTCACGTTAAGTGTTACAAACAGTACATCTTATAATAATAAATTAACAACATAGTATACAACATACAATGTATATGTGTAACACCAGACAGAAAGGGTGTACAGCTATTTCCATCCGTAAGCCTATGGTCGGATAGCGGATAAAAGTGTGAGAGAAGATAAAAATATTGTACTTTCCCTGTGGAGGAATACCTCTTGCCGATATTAGCCGTGCAGGGAGGTAACTTCGTGCTTTCCCAGTCTCTCAACAAGACTAAAGTGATTGTTGTTTCGGATGGATTGTAGGGTAACCACCATAAAGTTCTAATAGCGTCACAAAGGGTGGTGCGAGCTTCCGACGGCAAGCGAACGTCGAGGGCGTCTCCTGAATTTGAGGCTCAGACCTCGGCATAGGGTGACGACAATTCTTTTAAATATCTGACATATTATTTCACGCTATAGTTTTTAATTGCAATATTTTTTGAGACTAGGTTTATGAGATAGAAATAGAAATATAGAACTCGAGCTAAATTCATTGGTCAGAAAGTAATTAAGTCCATTGATCATTTTTTTAAATGTATTTGTAATTTAAAAAAAGTTGTCGCTCGTCTGATATAAAATGTTGTGTAAACTGTTTGTGGCGGCATACGGGTCAATTTTACTGTCAAGGCTTGCCAATAGATGTTTCACATTAAAAGCTTAAGTTTTATTTGCAGCGTTTATGGCTGTTTATTTAAAAGTGTCCGCTACGAAATCCGCAAAGGGTACAAAACGCGAGCCAAGTCAATTATAGCGACTCAGCGACTAATGAAAAATAACCCCCCCACATAGCCAACAGCGGAACAGACGCGACTGTCTATTATTTAGCGGAGATTCAAGTGTAGCTTATATCGGACGACAAAGAGGACACAATTTCTTCTTCTTGCCATTATCCAGGGTCAGCAAAAGATGTCAAACATGAATACAGACTTTTTGTCTCGGTTTTGGTATACTTCCCTTTAAAGGGTTAAGGTTGTAATCATCTTTTAATCACAGTCTCCTCTTGCATCCGCATCTTTAGGACCCTTACTGAGAACTGAGTTACTATGGAAGAGAAAACAAACACCACACGATTTTTGCTTGATTGAAACTGCCGCTTCACTAGTAATTACCGATGTCGCTAAGCGGTGAGTGAGGTAATACTAAGCTACGAAACTATGTTTTTTTCTTCTTTTGTAATAATTGACGAACCCAGAAGATGGCACGCATGGTGATAAGTGGAAAAACAGAAAAACACTTCACAGGACATGCAAGATAGTCGTCTCAAAACTCTACTGTAAGTTACCTACTACGAAAAAGGCTGAAAAAGCTGTTTGAGGCTGATGCTGTGATGCACGGGAGCTATTAACAACCTACTTTAGGTACTATTCAGCTATTCATTGTGCTCAATTGATGATACAATATTTCCAGAGAACAAATGTTGTTGAAATCGTATTCAATATGACGAACTTTCGGTGTAAAATCGATAAAATTTTTCAGAACTTATCCCAAATAAACCCTATTGTATTTCGCGATAAAAAATCACTAAATGTGAACCATACTTCAATTCCAACTATACTCGTAAATTTACTAAAAAGCATTGTAAATCCGTTTAGACGTTTTTACGTGAATCGCGATCAGATAGATATCCGAAGGAGTTTTTATTATAAAAATAATTCCGACAAGTTTGACCGGGACCTCGAATTCGGTCCACCCGAAACCCAAATTCGGAGACCGAAGTGTTAACAGTTAGGCTACCACAATTCTGATTTTACAAAATAATATTACGTATTTGAAAGTCCCTTTTTTATGTTATGCCTAAAGTTACAAATATAAAGGTTGTGTACCTATCCCAGCTTTTAAACATTCCAAGATTAAAAGCGTCAAAAAGGAAATTACAGTACGAGAAATGTCGTACATTTTTTAAGGTATATCAAAGAAAATTGGTAGGTTGACAATAAAAATAGTAAAATACATGTCAAAGTCAAAGTCAAATATTTCTTTATTCAAATAGGCACATAGATGGCACTTTTGATGCGTTATTATATACAAAATGTGTACATAGCGGTGAGTAGTGATGGCGATAACTACAATCGTTAACTTAAAACTAAAGCTACGAGGGTTCCAATCGCGCCCTGGTCTAAGAAGAAGCCCACAACAAACTTAGCCGGGTGTTCTTTTTGTTATCACCATCTCACATTGTCATTAGAAAATATTTAAGAAGCAACCTGGTTAGAGCAATTGTTTACACCCAAGCTTTTTTATCGTTTACGTAATCCTTTATACTTAATATGACTTTTCTATAAGCTTTCGCTTAATACAAACTTTGAACTTCTTTAGTGACATCCCCAAGATATCTACTTTAAATGAATTGCTTATTTTGTGTAGTCTAGTGTACTGCACTGCAAGTTTATTTTTGCTTCTAATATTATTGCAGTCACATTTTCTTTAAAATTTTGATACATTTTTGTGAACATACATTAAATTTTCAAATATGTATTGGCTATAGAGTGTCATTATTTTAAAATCTTTAAATTTATCTCTCAATGACAAATGTTTCAGGACATATAAAAACAATCCCAAAGGGTTTGTTACGTGGGGAAGTGGGGAATTAAGGTTTATTTGTTAGAACGCGCTAAATTCTATAAGTACAGATAGATTTAATTTTTCTTTTGAATTTATTTCTAGCGGGCAAAGAACCGGCCATGCAACGCGGTAGGTGGGTGTTGTTGCGCCGACGAAGTCGAGGGAGAACGCTAAACTAATAATTACTAGATATATAAAGTTCTGACGCACAATTCCGGGACTTTATTTACATCCCAGTCCCCCTAAGTCGACATCGATCGTGTCGGTGGTACAGTTTTATATCGTTAAGAGAAGTCGTTTATTATAAATGTCTCACTTGTTTTGGGTGCATTATATATAGAAATAGCACACGCTTACCTACTCTTTGTTTATTTTTTTAATTTGACGACAAATATCCATGCAAGCTAGCATGGGTCATCATCCACAGGATCTGTCCGATAATTCGACACTGGGCTCCTTTTTTTATAGAGAAGAGGTTATAGAGCATGCACCCACCTCCAATAGGCTTTGCAGGTCTTAAAGATAACTATCACATTTATTTTTCACTCTTTTCTGCAATCGCACCTCTCTCTTCTTTTTTTCATTAGAACTTTTATCATTGGTCGACCACTGCCACGCAATAATAGCAGACTTGAAGATCTGGAATCTGACAAAGAGTATTATAACTTTTCAGCTCTGAAAAATAAACGGATTTAGAGTTAAAACCGAAATCTACGAGGATGAATATGAATGATGATGATTTAGTATAACGTCACATCCCATAAATGTCTTAACTAAACACAAGTTTGATACGCTTAAGGACTCCAATAATAGATGTTTAAATAAAACACCAGAGAACCAATTGTCGTAAAGCCTTTGTGCACAAACAGACAAAAGGTTTGTCTCAATAGTTGGACATATTTATTGTGTGTGTTTACCAGTAGCAAATATTTCGTTACGGTAAGCTGTTGATAATTTTATTTAAAAGCTTAATTTTTTTTGTGCCTTGTTGTTTGACTGTCGCTGAATTCGACTACGGATTTGTATGGTGGGAGGTTTTAACCGAGAAGAGTTATCACCCTACCGATATAGACGTGCCACTCAAAGCGATTTAGCGTTCCGGTATCCGTTGGATTTACGTAAAAACCGATCAGTGATATGAGTTTAATATAACTGACAACGAGATTGACAAGTGTCCACTTATAGTGGGTCCCAAAAAAAGGAGTTTCTTAATACGGTATGCCTAGGAGAAATCGTCACGTAATGAAAAAGCGCTATGGCCCCTCCGTGAGTTGTTCAATTCTGTTCGTCGTAGTTCGAACATTATCGTCAAGTCCTGGCCGCCATACTTGTTTACCTCATGTTTTAATTCAATGTAACTTTTTCTCATTGTTTCAGTTTAAATTTGAGTAGAGTACAGAACTTTGTGCCTGACGGGGTTCGGGTCTGCCTTTTTCCTATCAAAGAAATTTGATAGGCCCAGCCTGGAATTGGAAAATTAGCACCATTCCCCTGGGGGAATAAATCAAGCGGTCACTAGTAATTTTTATTATATAATATGAAGTCATAATTGATCTGATTAAGTCCACCATTGCAGGAGCTTAAAGGGTCCAACAGTAGTAATTAATAAGTAGGAAAAAAATACATTTATTTAATTAAATCTAAAAACCTATTATACGTACGAGAGGTTTATACAACCGTTATGTCTCAACCGATACAGGTATAAAACCATATAGAGATGCCTACCTAACCTATTCTAGCTGAATCTTGAATGGCGCTTACAACTTTTCAAAATAACGTTATAAAGAGCGCGGTACGCACTATTTGTTTTAGCCAATCGCTAACTGTGTAGTTTTTTTTACAACGACCAATCGCGACAGACGAAGGCACGTTTCACTACATCTCTTCGTTCTGAAACCCCATAACCATCGAGTAACGCGTCTAAGACTAGACTGTGAGGGTCTATATCTTATTTTTAAATTAGCAGAATGTTATATTTGAACCCAAACAAATATTTCCAATTTATGCATGCCCATGTATGTGGGCTTAAATTAGGGAAGATCTTCGGAATATCATCCTGCAGTAAGGAAGTTAGGAAGTACCTCACTCTCACTTTTATTCGCCATGTCAACAAAACAAAATAGTGAAGAAAGAACTTAATTAAAAACACATAAAAATATTGCACAAGACTTGAAAAATTCCCACGCGTTCCTTCAGACGGGTGTAGAGTACCTACCTAACGTAATGTGTGAAATAAATTATAACTAACGTAGAGCTCAACAAGACAGTTTTTTATTCGAACTCTTCACCTCTTCTGCTCTGTGGTGTACGCTAACTGAGGAACCCTAAGAGGACAAAATATAGTCTGCTCATCTCGATTATTTATTAGTGCTATCGATTATTATATCTGAAGCGAATACCTAATGGCAACAAATTAACTTCAGTTATAGATATTTGACAATATTTTAGACGGTAACTAATCAGAGACAACTTCACTTTACTCGGTACAAAATTTGAGATGAGTAAACCATCCGAGCAGACAAACAAAAATTGGTATGCAACTTGCCAAAAAATACTTAGGGGGAGAATAAGGATGTTTTGGGAAATAATTATTCAGAGTTCTAAATATTACTTTGGTTCAGTTGCCGAGTGGTGATAGCAATCGCTCATTGACACCTATCAGATAGTTTTAGAATAATAAGCCAAACCTTGCATAAAATGCTTTTAAATTAACCGTTTTCAAAAGCAGAACAATATTCCGGTGTAAAATATTTCATGCCCGCCAGATTTAATGAGAAAGTACAAAAATCACACTTCGATATATTTCGAGAACTTTATGGTCTCATACTTTGTCAAAGGGAAGCTTCGTATAACATCTCCCTCAAATAGACTGTTACTTTTTGCGAAAACTCGTGACCCTTTTCTAATAAGGTTGCCTCGGAAAAGCGTTCACTGTATTTTCGACCGTACTGTATAGTACTCAGCATGACTAATATAGAAGACGGAGCATTTCTTTATTTAATATTATGATGTTTTTTTAAAGTAGAAAATAATTAAGCAGGATAATACCTAAGTTCTGGAAAACAGGACCGTAAAATAAGTAAAAAGATAAATTCAAATACAAGTCGTACAATCAATTAGTCAATACAAGTAGTTTTCAATTACCCTTACAACCTACTCGGTTTGTTTAGCTGGAGTTTATTGCATTACATAGCTTTAAGCAGGTTTATCTGCAGAAGGGTGTTTAGTTTGCAGGTTTTTTTAATGAAAAAAAATTATAATAAGCATGTTAACCATACCCAATCTGTTGTCCAAACCCAGTATAATTAATATTGTATTTCAACAATTTGAATTATAAAATAATTTGTCGTGATTGCAACCTTACAACGGATTGCTTTTATTTTTGATGAAAATCGATTAGATAGATCTTTTGACACTATGTGATGTTCCTTCTATATTCCTTGCTCCAGGACATAGTATAATCAGCCATCATGGCAGCCCAGGGCGATTCATGAACGATTTCCGAACGCGAAAAAGCTTACCTCGCTTGTAGCTTTACTGTAAGTGCGAGCGAGAGAGAAATATAGAAAAACTGCAGTCAGTAAGAGACAGCGATTGTTGGCTGTTAGGTTCTTTTAGATGTCCGGGTCGGTAAAGTAATTTTCTCGATTTTATTCATTGTAGTAACACTGCTACTATGTAGCGTGTTTAGGAATATTTATTTTGTTGCTAAAACGTTGTGATATTATAGTGTGCTATAAAAATAATCGCCGCCAATAACATGTTTATTGTCATTGTAGTTATTAAGCGCATATTATGTAAGTAAAATGTATATTCAGCAATAATAGTCAGTGGACGAATATTTGCATAATGTACCTATAATTTGTTGGCGATATTCCTTTTTATTTTTTTCGCCTCTAGATTTTCCTCGAAGGCTATGCTCGCTGACTGATGAGTTCGACTGGCAGGGACCCGTCTCGCAATATTACCTACTGATGAAGCAAACTAATTAGTAAGCTGCTTTTCTTTTTCAGTGAGTGAGAGAATTCGAGCCGCGTATACTGGGAAAACAGCCATTAAATAATATGTACCGAGCGGAGGATTATCCTAACTTAACACTGAAATCTATCTATCTGTCTGAATATGTGTATAGGTATGGTGTTTAATTTTTGTGTTTTTGTTTTATACCATTAACTTCGGGATTCAGGTCGCTATGTACTTAATCTGTTTATTGAGAGAGATTTAAGTTTAATATAACACCGTGCTACGACCTATAGTATTCGGGGGTAAACCTTGGCACAGCTAGAGCTTTATGTACATAATATAATAAAATTCAATTTATTTTACAACTGAAATTTTGTTAAAAAATAAATAAAACCTCGTTTCGTAGCGTACCGCCGTTAATAGCCTCAATATCATAAAACTTGTGCAGTTTCAGAACGGTGAGTGTACAATGATGGCCGTTTATCCGCGGAGCGGGAAAATGGCGGGAAACAATGCAGAATGACGTTAATTTTGGCTCCAAACGCCATTTTAGTTACACAACGAAATGTTAAAATGATTGGTTTTTGAATTACATAATTTATGTCTCAATGTTGAGAGAAAAAGTTGACTGAAAATAAACAACAATGTGCCCGTTGGTGACTTCGAAATTTCTATACCTTCCTATCAAATTATATCAGTGGGTGAATTACATTAGCATTACGGCCTAGCTATACTTAGTAATATATCATGATCTTCATCAACAGCTACGAGCCTCAGCCGTTAAGCCTTTCCAAGAGCGCATATAGGATTTTATCGACCTCCCTGGTCCATATTGTGAGCGCCGGAGTCTTTAGGAGGGACCTCGCGATACAACACTACGGCTGGGCAATTTGGGAATTCAAAATTTCTGAATTACCTCTGGTCTAGTCTGGGGCTTCAACCGTAGCTTGTTACCACCCTACAAAGATGTGGCGCTGACCGATTTAGCGTTCCGGTACGATGTCAAGTAAAAACTGGCAACTATAACTCTCTTACCGATATGGGTATCAGGCTAGCCCACTACCATCTTAGACTGTATGATCACTTACTACGAGAGATTCAATCAATCAATCGCGATCACACGCGGTCTTCCTCCTTTGTCTTCCAGCTGTTTCGATCCAATTTCTTCAGACCATCTGTCCAGTGGGGTCTCTTACTCTAAAACACGTGTTCCTCAAAACTATCGGTCTTACGACAGACATGTACCGTCAACTGCCAACATCTCTTCAACCTACTAATCCTTCTAGCTTGGTCGGTGACTTTGGCTTTTCCACGGATTCCTTTGTTGCGAAATTCTTCGTGACTACTCATATAGCTCGTTTGAAAGCACCAAATTCATCGCGAATTTGAATTTATGATCGATGAGGTCAACCTTTAGTATCTACGCTTCTGCTCAATAATTCAGTAATGTCTGGGCACACCCAATAAACACCAAGTTCCTTACAAATCAACGTGATATAAGTACCTAGTTATTTAGTGTTTTGTTACGCTTTGACATTGAAAGGTTATCTCTGTTGAAGTTTTACACAACACTGAATAACTATTCCGACATTATTCTTATAGGTGTATTTACCTTAGGCCCATAGCCCAGCCCGGCTGGCTGCCTCCTTCTGCAAGCATGTTATGTCGTACAAGGAGGCAGCGAGGACGATGTGCAATCTCAACCGATCCGTCGTAGAAGGATCGGGCGCAAGTGTCTTGCTCATGAACGCCGCCTGCCCCCTTGATGAGGACCTCCGGACGACGAACGCGGGGAATTCGTCACCCGTTGGAGATAAGTCCTCGGGTTTTAAGGTGCACCCTGTGTTCCCCTTGTGCCGGCGTAAAAAAAGGGTAGCTGGCTGCGAACGGCGGCGTATGCAACAGTTACAGCGAGTGTATTATTTATCCCGGAAATGGCATAGTTCCTATGGGATGGAGCTAAAGCGTGATTCTGTTAGAAGCTCTATACGCATAAACTCTTTTGCATTTAGGTATCACATTATAGGGTAATAGGGAAACAGCGGACAAAGCCGCTTGTACTTAGTATACTTAGTTTTTAGATTTATATATACCTTCTAAACACAACATGTTTTAATTCTTTTTGTTCTTTTATATGTTTCTATAAACTATATTATCTATTAGCATAACCAAATGCAACTAAAAATATATAGTCGTATTATGTGTATTATTTTATAAATGTTTCAGTGTCTTTCTATAGAGCTTGTTTAGTCTCTTCATTCATTATCATCGTTCAATTCAACAGACTATTTGATTTTTTTTTTCATTAATTCATGGGGCGGCCAATCTTACTGGTCCAGGGCGCTGAATCTTTAAATACGCAACTGGGTATTCCACGTTTATTTGTAACACCCTTAGTCTTTAAGCATTCGTGTATCGAAAAATAGAAGACTTGCCTCAGTTTTCCGAATAAATAAGTAGTTACATATATTTTTTGCCGTGCCAATCTAGCTTTGTCTACGACCAAATAAGTACCCAATACCCTACCCGAAATAGAAGAATAATCCGTCGAACGAATAAAACTTTTACACGTCCTCCCGTATTGTCCCCGGGCCGGGTCGTAAAGGCGGGCGCGACCCGAATCACGGATATTCGGGCGCAATCATTCCGCCATCTGCAGTATTTTTCCCGGGAAACGTAAAATGTGTTCGGTCCAGGTGACCCGATACATGTTTTATTCAAGGGTTAGGGAAATTGTGTAATGTACGGGTTGAAACACATACATCTATTGTAGGTAGGTGGTAGGTACATAGCTATCTCCAGTCTTACTAATGCCGCCGTAAAGCCGGTTGCAGACAGATAACTTAGCTGTGTTAAGACTAAACTAAGTCTGCTGATACAAAGCTGAGCTAAACGAGAAATATGTACCGTGTACGGTGTACACCAAAAGTAAGCGAAAGTTCAGTCAGTTCCAGAGAAGGTGAGAGGGGCTTCCCTTAGCGAGTGTAGCTGCACAGCGCCATACACAACTAACTTAATATTTAAATAAAAAAACTTAATTTTGTATATTTTTTGTCAGCTTAGCTTAGTTTAGGTACAGTATGCATTAAATGGACATTATGACAGTAACAAAGAGGCGCTTAAATATTGCATTAATCGAATGATATTACTCATGCATGATGAAAAATGTTTTTATTCGTATTCTTTGTGAGACTGTAATTTATTTTCAATAAATAATCCTGCATAATCTAGCGATGACATGTAAAACGCCGAATGACGTCACGTCTATATAAACATAATTTCCAAAATGTCAAAGGCGTGTCAGCACAGAATTAAGAACATACAGAAACCGTGTACACGACTAATATTGAAGCATCAAAAACCACTCCTCTTTAGAGTTGTTTCTCAAACAAACGATTAGTCAATTCATACCATTTCATTTAGCAATTAAAAATAATTATTTTACCTCTAATGTTCGAAACGTTTACCATAAAATAGAAAAATGAGAATAAGTGTGTGAGCTACCAACATTCTTCGGGTGTAAAGTGAGACGTGCGCGGGGCATTTCACTGGTTTTGGGAATAATGCACTGCATACAATAATGGCTGAATGAGGATTCTGTATCTACTTAATTCTGTGGATTACAGGTCACAGCACATGAGATTTAACATCTACGCCTCAGGTTGATGGACACAGGGTGGCATGTTGCAGTGTTCCTAGCATGCCCTGCGAAGTGTTGGTGGTGGTGGTGAAGTCTAATTAAAGGCGGTGGTTTTCCACTTACTCGTACTATTATGTAGCAGCAGATGCCCTCTGCTCGGTACGTCGTTTGTTAATATTAAAAAAAACAATAAGTTACTCTTCGTACTTTCAACTAACTTTGTGCCAAAAATCAAGTTAATTGGTAGCATCGTAAGCGCGAAAGTGTGTATATTTAAAGGTAGGTTAAATATACCCACTTTCGCCTTTATAATACTTTTGGTAAGGAATATTAACGATCTCTTTCATAGCTTAGCTTGGCTAAGCACTGGTTGAAACGCGTTGCGACTTTGCTCACTCGTCTCTGGGTCATTTCCAAAAAAGGCAGAAACCTATATAAGTGGATATTATCTTATTTAAAACTGTTTGTATCCTACCGGCGTCTTTCCAGTTGAATCAGTTTTCCAAATCGGCGAGGCGCGGTGGTTCTTTAACAAACATATAGTATCTAATATATAAAAATCCTTTGTTTTTTACTTATTTGTATAGGTGCAGTATCAATAGCCTGTGGCACTGCTGGACTAAAAGCCTCTCCTAACGGGAGGGTTTGCCCATAAGTAATAATAAATAATAATAATGGTAGTAGTAGCACTGATGATTAATGATGATCTTAGTCGGGCCATACCACACCCGCTTTATGGTATATTTGGGCCTACGTAAAAAAAAATATAAATTCTCTGGTAGGTATGGCAAGAAAGCAACAAAATGAAATTTCTCGAAAACCAACCTAACTAACCGTACAAAATTACTCCTTGCATTTTACTACTAAACAGAAAGAAATTGTAACAATTTATAAAACAAAACCTCCAAGGAACGCCTTTATTGCTTAGGCATAATGAATTAAAGACAAAGCCACACAAAGCGGCGAAAGAAAAAAAACTTGTTTGGAGGGAAACATTTTGACATTTTGAAAAGAATGACGTTTATGGTTGCGTTCGGGAATCGGTCCGCAATTGTTCAAAAAAGGTTTTATTTATCTGTTCAAATAAGGGATAGGTCCCGCTGCGTTGATTTTGTTTAATTCTGCTACCGGTAGCAAATGATTAGTTTCGGTGGCCATTCAAAAGTGTAAATAATCTTGTCTTATATTGTTTGCTTGAGGCGATGACCAAACAGTTTAGCGTCATTTAAATTTTTTTTTGAAAGAATAATGAATTCATTTAAAAAATTTAAAAATTAAATATATTAGGTAGGGAAGAAAAAACTCATACTGTTATTACAGATTAGTTTTAAAAAATAAGTATAGGATATTTTTTCAGCTCTGGTTTACCCATAAACCCTATACGGTCAAAACGATATATAGGTACAGCTGGATATGAAAGACTGTCTCTTAGCTTTGACGAACTTTCTGCCAGGCATTGGTGAGCGAAATGGTTTTATAAGTAAGTGGTTCCGGGTCCCAAGATCAGTTTTCCTGCAAAGCTGTTTACAGGTAATAAAGTGTGTTTTTAAATACCTAAGAACGATCTTCGTTGCTTGTCTATGGATACGAAGTATCATATGTCCTTCCACAGAATGAAAGCTATCTCTCTGCCAAACTTCGGTGCTTTTGGTCAAAATCGGTGCTGCAAATCGAACGCGAATGCAGCTATTGCATAAACATGCATTGCTTACGCAATTAGACAACATGACATCACGCGTCTAGGTACACTCGAAAGGGTTACGCAGACTTTTTCAGTTTGTCGGGGTGTACCCACATTTTATAACACAGCTAGTACCTAGTAGTTACGAATTTCTTCGCGAGTGAACGTTAGTTGTAGCAAAGCTTGATTTATTTCAAAATGTATCTATTTCTAAGATGGTATAACGTGTATAATATAAGTTTTATGTTAAAAAGTTCAACTTGAAGTAAGTAGGTTTTGTAATCTTTTCTTGCCTATATTATAATTTTAACACGCGTTTATTTTTTAAGAATACTACTACTACTAATATAATTAGATAGTGTAGTGATTGATTTTTGTGTTGGGTACCTATTTGATTTTATTTATATTTTAGCATGTTTTTTTAAATCTCTTAATATATCTTACAAGAAAGAGTAATGAAAAGTAAGTCAACACCTCATCATACAAGCACTGTTAACTTTTATTTTTTGGGCACAAATTTTTGTTAAAATTTAAAGGAAGTTCATATAGGTACCTACTTATCTTACATGATACATCAGTTGCAAGTTTTGCCATTAAATAATTTTAATCCCCAAAATTTCTATCATAAGCACCGTACGTAAAAACACTAAAGATTCTTTCATCCCTTATAATATAATATAATATCATAACAAGATTTAACTTCATTTATTATTTAAAACAAACTGCGCTACGCAGTCAACCCTTGTGCTTGTCCCAAGACACTCATGAAAATAAAATCATGGCGCTCGACCCGCGCAGATTGAATTCAAAATTGGAATCAAAGTTTTTTTTTCTTTTTAGTTTTGTACGGAATAGGTAAAGGATGATTTTGGACTGTTATCTATGGGATATGGAACTTATTTTGTTTAGGCTGTCTTGTGATTTCCTAATTAGGTATATTATTTATACGTAGCCTTCCCTTATATGCATGTACTTAATCGTCATATTTCATAGAAACGTTCATAAATCAGGTGTACGTAGTCTTCGTCATCTGCGGCAATGCAAACAATAACAATTATGTATTTACATTTATATATATCTTACTTGCTTTAATTTGGTGTTTATTTAACAATACATAAATCAATGGCTCTATTGGATCGGTAAAAGTTGGGTCGCAGTCTTTAAATAGCTAATGTATTAGAAAATGTTTGCTTTGTTCTTTAGAGACAATTTTGATCTCAAATGAGAGCGAAATGAATGTAACGTTTATCAGTAACTAATGGCTCGCAAATAGGTATTCTACATCTCTGCAAGATATTCTATCTATTTTCCTTACCTCCTTACTTTTTCAAATCACATTTTTAATTTGTATGCTATTCAATCATAATTATGTATAAAGATTCATTTACCTAGATACTATGTACTTAATAAAAGCGACGAAAAATAATAAAGGACAAAACGATACTATAAAAAACCTATATCCATAATGCGACATCAAACATGCTCTTATACGCTTTAAAAGCTTGCTTCGTAAATGCCCCAATATGTCACAGCACCAATAAAGCGGCAATTAGCCGACGGTTTTTTAAATTCATAAATAGAACGGGGGCGCCATAATGTGATATCCTTGTTTGTTTTTAAAAAGAGAACACCACTCAATTAGATGGATAAGTGTTTACGGAGATACTTATAAGTTATAAATGGGTATTTTTTGTGTCAGCGTGCGTGATTATTTTCGTATTTGGATATTAATTGCCCGATAGAGTTTGCTTAGCGAAAGATCTTATAAATGTTTTTCGTATGAATATGAATTAACATAAAATGTAGAAACTCCTTCCTGATAAGAAAGAATTATAGGGCTCTTTTAAAAGAGCTCTGATTTAATATTATGTGAAATAAATAAGCGTGTTTTTAAGACAACGTCTCTAAAATTTAAATAATATGTTCATGTATTTTGAATACATACATAATTTTATATACAGAAGTTGATTTCAATAGGTATATTTATACATATTGAAATACAACATAATACACCAGTGCCACAGAGTTAATTCTGGCGAAGTATAGTACCAACCTACTTTGTATATAAAATTTGAAACGGGTAGGTACTTAATGGAGTTTTGTTTTCTTTTTCGCGGCAATTTACGCATAATAATATGAACTCTTACTAGGGGAATAGTACTAGGTACATTTGTTTTTTAAATTTCATCAGTACCTTAATTCTGAGTTAAAAAAAAAGTGGCCCTCCATTGAGAAGTGAGATTTGGTAATATTTTCCCGACTCTACACCTATTTGGAACAAACGAATTAATAGATGCCTTTCCCCACCCTCACTTCAAGGGGTAAGGGAAAAATAAGTCACGCTATAAATGTATACACATTTACAGAAATCCGTTAAGTTCCGGAATCGCAAGCGTCTATGTACACAGGTATTGTTTCGCGTTTTATGGCTAGGTTATAGGAATTGTGCATTATTTGGGTTAAAAACTAACCAATATCATTCCCCGGCTCATCTTTGAGCAAAAAAAACAGTCCGTTGCTTCGTTGCTGCGCGATTGTAGGATAAACCAACAAACATATTTACGCATTAATAATATTATGTAAGGGTACGCGTGTAGTTAAACTGACGCAGACGCATATCAGCGCACATTGCAGTTAAACCACTTATATCCATCCCAAATCCACCCCGATCCGGTTAAAACCGGCTAAATCCGTATTAATAGTCTGTCAAATAGACGCCGGGGGCGCCGCTACCGCACCTGCGACCTCGCGCCCCGAGCTTAAATCATTAAGTGTGTTTATTATATTTTTTTATTGTGATACGTATAATAGTTACTTGACTTCGTTGTGCGTGTAAGCCCTTCTATAATGTTTTATTCTAAGGGGATTATGATCAAAGTTTTTATAGCCCTCGACGCAAAATGTCTTTATGTTTTTGTCATCGGCTTTTACGTAGATATAAACAGATTTGAAGAAGGCGGTACATCGATATGTAGTTAACAGTGATCGACCAATAATTCGTGTTCGGCATAATGTTCGTTATCATACTTAGATAAAAAATAAATTGCGAAGAATTTAAATAAGATATAGAAATAAGTTTGAAATTCGATATTTTTCTCCATTGAACTTTCTAGAAAATTCTATAAAATTGCTTCCCCTAAGGTCTCACAGGACGCTGCTGTATGGTGACCAATCTTTCCTGAAGGTAACAAATAAAAACGCAACAATCTCTACAGTGTCCTAATTTTTTTTTATTTGTTTAACAGTAAAAATCCCAAGGGGAGATTCCATATAAAAATAGAGCTTTATCCTTTCAGCTCTATTTTTTATGGATTCGCCCTTTGGGATTTCTTTCTTATAAAAAATCTCAGTACCAGCCTGGAGTTGGAAAATTAGCGGTGAGCACCCCCGCGCCGTATTGCGGAGAACTAGTCTGGGTTAGTTTCGTGAATAAAAATCTTGAAAGCCCATCGAATGCGAGTAGCATTACTTAAATTGGCAGCATGGTGGATTTATGGGTTATGCCCTGTGCTTATTTATGCAACTCCCTCAACTATAACAGACTGACGATTATTATGGTGATAAACTTAGTGAACCAGATATCTGAAATTTGTTTTGGAGGCTGCAAATTTTTACGGACAGACATTTAGATACCCAATATACCTCAGAATATAAATTATAATTAGGATAAAAATAATCTTTGTAACTCGTAGACTTAACTATTTTTCTACAAAGGTAAGACCAATCCGTTGCTGAGTAAAAGAAAGACTGCAAATGGGTGTGTGGTTTTTAAAAAATATTCATTTTTAACAATCGTAAACCTCAAATTATTATTGTGCCCACAGATTGTACCTACTTAATAATACACGTAGTAAAAACTAAATAATTTTATGGCCTAAAATTAGAAGTACTAAACTTTCAGTTATTATTTAGTTCGCATGAAATATGGCGACATCAACGTTGCCGCCAAAACAAAAGGCACCCGATTTTTATTGCCGCCCAAATTGCGGTAGGATCTTAAATACCTCTAGTTGCAATATAACCATTAAACACTACCGTAAAATGGCTAAATGTGAATAGAGTTGTAAAATTATTTCTATTTGCCCCGTTCGGCGGTCGTAGACGCATTAGTTACGCTACATAAAGTGACAAAATATTTTTGTCACTTCAGAGCGCCCTTGACTTGAAATGGCGGGAACGGTTTGACAGGCGGCCATGATTGTTTTGTATAGAAAGTTGTTCGTTTTTTAATATTTGCGGTAGGTGTATATTTATTCAATGATTGATGACTTAATAGCAGCTTTACAATAAAACGGGCCGAATTGTACGTATCCAATAATTGGTTTTCTTGCGGCATCACGTGGTATCTCCCACCAGAAATTATAGATTACAAAATTGCCCCGGCTAGATATCTAACGCGGGATCCCCCACTTATAAGAGCACAGCACTCAACACTGCCTCTAACCTCCTTGGTTAAAAAACTTACAAAGATCATCATCAATAACTTGTACTTACAGTCCATTGCTTGACTAAAGACTTTTCCCAAAGGGACGGTTTACCCATAATCAGCACGCTGGATTAACGGGATTGAGATCGCAGTAGATGTAGTTCTACCACAGAGGAAGCTACTGGCAGCCCGCATTTATATTCCATTAGTCACCTCGTACGACACTCGTAGGAAGTGGAGGGGTGGTGACAACTGTATTCTGATCTTCCGTCACCGCGCGGTATCCGTCACCTCGCACCGGCGGTTTTAGAGAATTAATTATATATTCCACCATTTTTTAAAGTGGGAAAAGTTCCTGGATAACTCCGCAACCGGGGAAGTGCGTTGGTTAAATCGGACTTATACAGAATAAACTACTCGGCAACTCGTCAACTTTTGGGCTGGGGCACGGGAATGCTTCCGTACACATTGCCGACTATACATATATTTCATACTATTGACATCGACGCGGCACTAAGAAACGATCCGTGTGGAAACTGATTAGGGGTAGGTATGGTTTTAATATAACTGACATCCTTTCTTAGGGTAAATCGGTAAAATATCATCGTAGGACTGCGGCACTTTGTGGGGCTTTCGTTACACTTGTACTGAAATAAAAACACACTATTGCACAGTTAGTTAGTTACAATAACCAGTTCTGACTGCTTAACGTGCCCTGCAAGACACGGGAGTGGCCTAATTCCTGATTAAGAATTATTTATACTAAAAATCACAACCTATAAATTCTATGTCCCACCCTGGAATTGAACCCAGGGCCTCATGATTGTTAGTTGCACATGCTGACCACTAAACCAACAAGGCAGTTCGCGAAACCTTACTGCAATGTTTATTTTTGAAATCGTAAAGTCACCAACCTACTCACAAAGGGTGTTTACATAAAGATTTTTCGTCTGAGAGCTCAATAATCGGCAGGTTTGCGAATTAAACTCTATAATATGCATGTTATTACTTTATTGTCTATGGTGCCTCCAACGTATGTGATGGAAAGAGTCGAATATATCTACGGTATAGAATCACCAAAACGGAATGAAAAGAGATAGGTAGAGGGTAGGGGAGGGGTAGCCTTACCCTCCCCTTTTATAGGGGGTGCAGATTATATTTTAATGCAATAATTCTACGTGATCATACCACGTTTACGAGTGTTGAGTAGTGCATATGAGATGGCTTGCAAAGATCAATCTTAAGATAAGTAATTTTAGCGAAGTCAATAATTTCGGCTACGGCTTATTATCCAAAGAGATTATGGATTGTATAGTTTGTTCAATAACTAACCAGAAACTAATATCTTAAAATAACCTAATTGTCTGTTTTGCTGACAACATTATAAACGTAAGTATTTAAACCGTATAAATTAAAAGTACAAAAACTGAAACACGATTACGGACAAATATTTTTTTTGTAGAAATTTACGTAGCCCCGATGTATTAACCAAGATCTTATTTTTAACTAATAGGCGTAGGAGGTGGCCACCATAATGGAGTTGATTATATCGGTTTCTTACGACAATGCCAAACGTCGAGGTAGGTGAATTCTACCACTTCAATAATTTCTGTACCATCAATGTGAAAAGACCTGAGGCATAAACCAAAAATACAATTGCTTTGGTGGTTTCCCGATAAAAATCGACAATTGATTGAAATCTTGAGACAAGTCTATAAAATTGAATCTCGTGTGCGAACAGATAGCGAGAGCGTTGAAGATTAAATTTGTCGAAATACAACGAGGTTTACACGGATCGTACACCCTTGATAAAAGTAACGACCCAAAACAAAAAGTTTTAATTTAACATTGCACGCCTTATATACAATGCTTTCTAACCACTAGGTATACAAATCAAATCAAAACTCTATGTAACACAATACATTGTAGTAAGAAATAGTGTCAAATTAACATTAAAAACAATACAAATGTTTTTTTACGACTGTTACTCTCTGGTAACGCTGGATTCATCGCGGAACTTTGACATCGGGGTAGAGATAACACAGATAGTAACATATTAGGCTACTTTTAATTTCGGAAATGTATTCCTAACGTGGTGAAATTAAACTTTAAAATATATCATGAAAAGAAGTTATTGTTCGAATAAAACTGACCTCCTCATAAGAGGTAGGTAGGTACACACGGACCCGCCGCATAAGAGGTTTCACCTCAAAATGTTTCGATTATTTGTTAAATTTAACTTCATAACACAACTTGTGAGAAAGGTTGTACCGCTGCCACGGATTTAATATTCAATTATTAAAACAATAATCCTCCCTCACAGGCCCCAGGGACCAACGCCATCTATACGACGCTTAGCTGACTAACCCTATGGGAATATTTTCAGCTCAATCTTCAGAAAATTACAACCTATTTTGCATTTTCTATAGGTATGTTTATTAATGAAGAAATTTTAAGTACACCGCTATTCCGCGTCTATGCGATAATAAAAAACTACCCATCGATTATAATTGAAGTCGATGAAATTAGCCTTGTTTATAGTAAACTCTTTCATTTCCCTTTAATAGAAATATTAATTTCTGTTATGAATAAAAAAGCAGAAATAGCTGACAGAACAAATTTATAAATATGTTCTATTTCTATGTGAACATTTTCATTTAAAGTCCTACACCACCATCTTTTATTGAAAAGTAGCAATACTATAAATGTAGATTTCCACTGAACAACAGATGTCGCTACGATAATTATGACTATAATTCTAATTACATTCAAATTATTTTATATATTAAATAATTTTCAATAATTATTTAATATTAAGCAAGCGAATCCTTTAAAAATATGAATAAAATTTCTTAGTTTCTGTAATTTTGTCTGGCAATACAAAACCAAATCGATCATGGTCAATGTTGACATTTGTCATTAACATCTGTTACTGGTTTATGGTAACCAGATGCGGTGATCAAACTAAAAAAGGTTGACGATTTGTTTTCGTGATGATCAAATACACCAAAAAACAATAATATAAGCTATGTAATATGGTCATGTAAGAACAAAGCGCTACTAACCACCATGGAGCAAATATATGCGCTGGGCGTGTCTTCTATAGAGTGGGTTCAATACTGGTAATAAAATATTGAATATTTAAAGAAAAATTTAGCCATAATACATGAATTTAACATTTCTAATTATATATAAAAAGTTTGCTTCGAAGATATACTAATGAAAGAATGTAACTGTTATCGTAAGAGCTCGGGCGGTTAGTAATATGAAAAGAAATCGGCATAGGTGTAAATCGACTACCTTTAAACCTCTATTTCCTTTAATTTGTTTATAAAATATATATAAGAATATAAATATATAAGACCGTAGGTATGTAAGCTAAGCTCCATAATAATATTCAAACCCCATTCATCCCTTTCCCTCACTTCAAGAGTCAGGGCAAGGAATGGCTGTAAAAATTGCTTTTAATAAAAAATTATAATACCTAGTCCATTTTCCTTGCCCCATATATAATGTTTTACATTTATTCACTTTTATTATTTTTAATGTAAATTAAGTTTCAAACAATAAAAACTTAAATACTTACTACTGCCTATAGAAAAAACTCAGTGAAAAACTGTTTTTACTATATTTTCTTTTCTTTTTCAATTGTAGTTCATAACCTTACACTGCAACCTGACACTTTGGACATAATCTTTTTCTTTACTTATTTTTATTGACACATTAAAATAAGCCAAGATCCATAACATAACAAATTTAATAGAAAAATTTGATTGGGCTTAAAATTAATTTTAAATAAATCTTTTATCATATATTCCAGGTTTACTGATTTGGAACGCTACCTAGAGTTGGTGAATAATTTAGTAAATCCCCACTATGTGCTGGAGATCCTGTTCCCTTTAATATCCATCGTGGACTCGGTTTTCGCCTCCCAGCTGTTGCTGTGCATAACCTTTGGTGGCTGGCTGAGTGGTCTAATGAAGTGGTTAAGTATATAATATCTTCCATCCTAAAAAAACTCCAAATATAAAATATACATAATACATATAAATATATAACAAACATAATATAAATAGGTAGATTTTAACATACAATTTAAGAGAAAGAAATATAAAGAATCTGCTTCAAATTCCATCACTTAAAGAGAGGTAGTAGTCTTTCAGACAACTCTTAAATATCAGAAGGGAACTACTTCCACAGATTTCAGCAGGCAATTATCTGACTTCTCTCAGTAATAAATATGGCAGTGGTTTCACATATAAGTCTTAGAGACAGCAAATAGTGTATCTCTAAAGCATGTGAAGTAATATTTAGATTTTTATTTACACATTGTATAATAATAATATGTATTTATACCAGTTATTGATAAGCAAAGGTATCATCTGTGCCTGCTGTTGAAAAATGATAAAAAAGATGGACTGGAAGAGTCTGGTAAGCCAGGCTCTGTACCCAAAATATTCAAATTGCATTGGGTGCTTTAAAAACACCCTAGAGTAAGAGCGAGTAATGTGTGTCGGTGTATTTTTTATATATCATACAAATTTGATGATTGCAGGTGGCTATTAGAAGACCGTCCATATTGGTGGGTGCGTGAGACCACGTTCTATTCAGATTCAATGCGCCCTTGGCTCATGCAAACCTCCCAAACCTGTGAGACCGGACCAGGCAGTCCGTCCGGACACAGTCTTACTGCTGCATCTCTATTTATGCTATTTCTGACTTGGGCCGCCCATGTGTGCAATGACAGGTAATAATACCACACATACACAAACACACACACACACAGCCATAAACATACACACACATGCACACACACACACACACACACACACACGTAAACGTGTTGGATTGTTATTGTAAAAAGAAAAAAAAAATACTTACAATATACAGATAAACACCCAGACACTGAAAAACATTAATGTTCATCACACAAATATTTTCCAGTTGTGGGAAACGAACCCACGACCAATTCAGAAAGCAGGGTCACTGCCCACTGCTGCACTCGGTCGCCGACACAAAAATAGTATATATTTTTTTTGGTTTCAATCAGAAAAAAAACGCGTGATATTTGCCGAGATCCCTAAGATTAGATGAGATTTAACTCGAACCCCTCCCCCCCTTAAACATCTCACGAATTTTTTGAACGCGCCCTTATGCGACAATCTTTTTTGTGTGAATTATTTAAAAAAAAGGAGTGTATATTGCAGGAAATGGAACATGCTATATTGGAAGTTGGTGTTGTACCCGTTGGGCTGCGTTACGCTGGTCTCGGTGATGGTTGCGCGCATGTACGTCGCCGCGCACTTCCCGCACCAGTGTCTATTCGGATGCCTGCTAGGTATGTCGAAAAAAATACTATACTAATATACAGCGTGTAACCGAATAACGAAATAATGTTTCATAAGGAATCACCAAATTAATGTTTTCTCAACTAAGCGAATTTTTTGTAATTCTTTTGAGAAATAAAGATCTTAAACCACATGTATAGTATAAGTATTTATGTATATTATTCATAAAAATATTCAACAGGCATCTTAGTACCCATAACACAAGCTACGCTCACTTTAGGGCTATGACGATGTGTGAATTGTCGTAGTATATTTATTGATTTACTGAAAAACCATTAGGTTTTCGGTTTCACAGATAAGTCTCAGAGACATTACCCAATGTGCCTTTAAAGCCTGTGTAGTATTATTTCGGTTTTCATTTACACGTTGTTAAAAGCTGAAGAGTTTGTTTGTTTACTTAAACGCCATGATCTCAGGAAATACTGGTCCTATTTAAGAAATTATTTCAGTGTTAGATATCCTATATATCGAGGAAGGCTACAGGCTATATATCAACGCGCTCAGACCAATAGGAGCATAGCACCAATGAAGAATGTTTTTAAAATGGGGGCTTTTTGCGCTGCATAAACGGTTAGAGTTTCGATAAAGAACAGTCTGCGACAGTATTTGTCTATTTTTTAAGGTTGACTTATGCGCGGACTAAGGTGCGAGAGACAACTAGTAGTATATAAAATAATATTTAAAAAACACCCAAATTTCAATATACTCCACATTATTCTATGTAATAACATTGAGTAAGTTTTTTTTTTAATTCATAAAGGTAAACAATACATAAGCAACATCATGTAATTTTCTTTTAGGTTAATATTATATGAAATATGTATTATTTGAAACTACATATATATTTTGACGGCCGATTAGCGCAGTTTTGTTTTTTATATTTATTTCATATATATTTATTCATAATCATAATTCCAACATACAATTTTTTCTATAATATTGTTTTCTCATTAAATTTAAATTAAATTTAGCAATTTAATTTAAATTTAATGAGAAAACAATATATTTAAGAACCCATAGTGCTTAGTTATAATGTATTAATTTATTATTTGAAATTATAATCACTTCGCTTAGCTAATTTCTCTAAATCGCATTAGGCCTAAGTTATAAATCTATCTATTATAAGAGACAAGGCCTGTACAGTGGTACGCAAATAATCTGATAATATTGATTGCGTTGTTATTCCGCAGGTCTATTCATCGTCCCGGTGATGTGCGTGTACGTCACGGACCCGTTCATCTGGCAGTACGGCAAGTACAGGACCATGCCGGTCAAGCGGGCGGTGGCATGGCACGTTTTGTATGCCGCGTTGGCAGTTCTGAGCTGTGTAGCCACCTACTGCGTTTTGACCCTTTATGGGATAGATCCCAACTATACTGTGGAATTGGCAAGTCTATTTTTTTTACTTAATATATATATAAAAAAAATATTTTTTTTTTCTTCAAAAGACCGATACCGTGGACGTCCATAGATGGTGTTGATGATGCAATCTGGCGCATTTCCACTTGCAAGCATGAGCTATTGGTGTACATAAGTAATTCTACTTGCATTAGAAGTTATAAGTAATTGTACTTACAGCTTATAAGTACTCTCATGTCTCTCTTAATCGTTTTTTCTCCTTCTAACTGACAATATAGTTTTGTATTCGCAAGCTGTGGCAGTCTTTAAGTGGGTCTACAATATAACATTTATATTATTTGACGACCGATTGGCGCAGTTTGCAGCGACCTTGCTTTCTGAGCCGAAGGCCGTGGGTTCGATTCCCACAACTGGAAAATGTTTGTGTGATGAGCATGAATGTTTGCCAGTGTCTGAGTGTTTATATGTATATTCTAATTATTTATGTATATTATTCATAAAGATGTTCATCAGTCATCTTAGTACCCATAACACAAGCTACGCTTACTTTGGGGCTAGTTGGCGATGTGTGTATTGTCGTAGTATATTTATATTTATTTATATGTTTTTTTTTAAATTTTTTGTTTAGTTTTTAAGAGTTGTTGTTGTAACCTGTTGATTGTCCCTTAAATAAATAAATAAATTAGCTTTCTGCTATACCACGTCTCGTTGCAAAAGGGTCATAGCGATTGATCTCAGCGCCCGATTGCAAATTTACACGTGCAATGAATTTTGTATCAACATCGTCATCATCATCATAATCATTCTTTTAAATAGTTTTATCGCTATAAGTTACAACGAAAATGATAAAGTCTCTCCTTCCAACATCCAACACAGAAATTGTATATTATGAAAATTAAGCGCAATTCGCTATACTCGGCGAATAGCAGGAGAATCTGTATGGTGTAATTTATAATTTCTTCAATCCTTATGCTCCACATCAAACAGATCTTGGGCAATGTACCCTTTTTTATAAGTAACCCCTTTTGACGTGACAACGTCTTATAAGTCGATGGAGCCGGCTGCAAGCACGAAAAAACATGACTTATGCGGTGTTACCTCGCTCTGAGGCGTTCCTTTCAAGGCTTGAAGTGCAAGCGAGAGCGCGGAACGAGCGACAAAGAGGCACAGTCGGCCTCCGCGTTGGACATCTGTCTCTCTCCTACTTGAGTGAGCGATGCGTCCGCGTGGACAGCTTCTATACAATAAGACATTTACATGTTTTCGGCAAGGATGAAGTGCAGTGAAAAGTGAATGTGGTGTCAATTGTTTATAGCAGACAACCAATTTTTTTTCCATTACAGGCATACCGGCGGTGTGCAGATTGTGACAAGGTATTCATATTTACGACCCCTCTGTACGCGCTTATAAAATGCACCGGCAGCCTAGCGGGATTGGCGCTGAGCGTCACTCCTGCCGTCGCTAAGTAATTATTATTTCATTATCTACTTAGGGGGCAATAACATAACCCTCAAAATAGGAGGCAACGTCTCAACATGTTCAGTTAAAATTTCACTTGTCGTTGTTCTAGTCGTAGACAATACACTCATAAATCAATCCCGTATATATCGAATGCAATGGATCGTCAATCAAGCTGGTTTGGCGCTGTGCGTCACTGCCGCCATTACCGAGTAATTATTATTTCATATTCTACTTAGGGGCATTAACATAACCTCACAATAGGAGGCAACGTCAAAACATTTTAAGTTGAAATTTCGCTAGTCGTTGTTTTAGTCGTAGACAATACACACATATATCGATTCCGGATATTGATAATCGAATGCAATGCATCGCCAATCTAGTTGGTTGGGCGCTGTGCGTCATTCCCGCCGTTGATGAGTAATTATTATTTCATATTCTTCGAGGGGGCATTCCCATAAGCCACAAATACGAAAATAGGGGGCAAGGTCTCATTTTTATGAGACGCGAAGATGAGTGAAAGCCTCTCTCGGCATTTACATGAGCTTTAAAAAGCAGGAAAGAAGGAATTGATTTTCAGTATACCTTTGTCAGCGTATGTTATGATAGCTGCCTGTGAGCCAAATTTCAACCGGCCCATCTATAACTGGTTCGAGCTATGCATTGACAGTCACTTGGCCAGTCACTGCCTTTTTTTTCTATTATATATACAGACTTGGGGAAAATCTATTATAATAATAAATAAATAACCGATTGGCGCAATGGGCAGCGACCCTGCTTCTTAGTCCAAGGCCACAACTGGAAAATGTTTGTGTCATGAACATTAATGTTTTTCGGTGTCTGGGTGTTTATCTGTATATTATAAGTATTTATGTATATTATTCTTAAAAATATTCATCTGTCATCTTAGCACCCATAACACAAGCTACGCTTACTTCTGGGCTAGATGGCGATGTGTTTATTTTCGTAGTAGGTATAGTTTATTTATATTTATTGATCAAAATACGTGGTAAAATCTTATCAAAACTCATGTCCAGATAAAATCACCCTCGTAATTTTCTTTATATAGACAACTAGCTGTTGCCCGCGACTTCGTCTGCGTTTGATTTTGTTAAAGTATTCAGTATCGCTAAGCCTTAAATGAGTATAGTAGTATATATACATATATATATATATATATATATATACTACTATACTATATAACATGTGACTGTCAATCAATTAAAGACAAATAATTTGCAATAAAATAAAATTGCGACTATAATTAAAGATCTAAGCTATCCTATCTCTTAAGTTGGACCAGACTGCTCACGGTGTGCCAATTTAATTTAAAATCGGTTAAGTAGTTTAGGAGTCCATCGCGGACAAACATCGTGACAGGAGATTTATATATATTAAGATAATAGACACTGATATTGAAGCTTCGGCATCACTTTTGGGAGGCCGAGTTCGAATCCCAGAACCCACGTACCTCTAACGTTTCTAAGTTATGTGCGTTTTAATCAATTAAAAAAATCACTTGCTTCAGCAGTGAAGGAAAACATCGTGCAGGTTTCCTCACGATGTTTTCCTGGAGAGTTCTCCATACTATTCTCAAAGGCATAAAGCCGTAGTCCGCCACTGGGCCAGCAAGGTGGACTACGGCTTAAAGCCTTCTCAATTTATTTTTAGTTATTTATTTGGTATCTATGACCCATCACTACGCACTACACTATAACATAAATAGAATAATTAAAAACTAAAGTAAATAAAAAAAAACACATTAAATATTAATATGCAATATAAAAAGAGAGTTACAAATTAAAATTTAGGATCAAATTAAAATCAATGTAGGATTAGACCCGTTTTTCGCATTGTAGTGGGCCGGAAATGGGTTGATATGATGGCACACTGATATCAATCCCGGAATTTAAATTTGTGTGCCAATGCTGACAGCATAACATGCTTGATCTATATATAGCTTTATGTTTTATGAATAACCTCAAGTTATATTATAGCTTTATGTTTTATGAATAACCTCAAGTTCATCTGCTGAGCTCAGGCCACCTCATAGACGTGAGTTATAGGGCAGTGATCCACGCTACTCCAATGCAGAGTTAGTGGGTTTTAACGATTGTTATCACAAGTTAGTGGTGATAACCAAGACCGATGAATTCATGTGTTCTACAATACATGGGGTAGGGCAGCGAGCACGACAAATTTATTTAAAAAAAAAAAAATCACTTTCTAACAATTTTTGATCCGTAATAACATGCTAACCACTCTAAGAACAAGGTAGTTATGAGGGTATTTTAAAATAACTTTTTTTTTGCAGGTACCGGCATTACACAAAAAACAGATCGACAGGAATATCGACTTTTTTGACCGGATTCGCAATAGTCTTTCTGAAAACACTCGAAAAGAAGTTTTCTAAATCTAGCGATGTCTATTACTTAGCATTGTTTATACTGAACGCTATGACACCGGCCATAATGTTGAGGTTGGTCCCCGCGTTGGCTATGTGGCCTTTTTCTAGCGAAAACAAACCAAAAGCTAAATAAATAGCTAAATCGCAAAATATTGTAAACCGATCAATAATATATTAGATGTGCCGTCAGACAAATAAGCTCCCAATATACTTGCGTATTGCGAGCCTATTTTCTATTAGTTATAACGACATCAGGAGAGGTATGTTCGCACCATCTGAGTCTCGATAGAAGACTGCAGAAATATATTGCAAATGCAACCGTATTTATATCACACTACCATAATAATGAACGTTAGCTGCAATTCAAAATCATTAGCGTATCTTGTACATTATTGATCGAAGTTCAAAACACGGATATATGGGTAAATTGTCGATAGATATGCATAGAAAGATGGAATTATTTTCCATTATAACAGAGATAAAATTGATGGTTAAAATATCGGTATCATAATTAAATCTATAGCTGCTTACACCATCAGGCATGTCAAGAAAAAAAGGACGAATTGTCTGTAAAATCCTTTATGATTAATTAATCATTAAGGATTTTACACATAATTCGTCTTTTTTTATAATGTTAGTCAACTGTCAAACTAGTCAAAAAAATATAGATGTTTAGTCAACTGTGGAGACAAAAATTATAACTTATGCAGTTAATCCATATTAATACATTGACAGGTATTTTTCTGTATACCGAAGATGTTTAGTCAATGTTTAGCGTAGAAATGTTGCTGAGTGTTAGATTTTTTAAACTTTGTATAACCATTTGATCGCGTAAAACTTTACGTTTAGTATAGAATCGAAACCTAGTGACAATACTGTTTCCCACTATTGTAACTAGATGATATTTGAATACTGTTTCCCAATATTGAAATTAGATGGCGCTCTAACGATTCCATACGAATCTGTCTATCACGGGATCGAATATGAAGATGTAAATAAAAAGTCTCACACTCTCCGATAATTTAGTTTCTCATTTTTGTCCGATCTCCGAAGATACTGTTTCGAAATCGAAATTGTATCGGTGTTGTATTGTCCAACTCTGTATAAATTTATTAGATTGATGGTTAATTAAATAGTTCTTCTTAATATCTTAATAATAATATAAATTATAAGCTCAGCAGACTTTTTTTTAAAGTATTCCTGTGTCACATGCCGAGTGAGTGCGAGTCTAATGTGACCATATCTTACGAATTTAATGTTTGCCTTGCATTTAAAACAATTTGCACTATTTTCGCTGTTCGGATGCTATTAATTATAGACACACAAGAATAGTTTTATATTTACTAGCATTGACTAATAATATTACGTTATCGGTCCAGAGTCAGGTGGGTTTCGAAAAATTTCGGTGGAACCGGTTCTGTAATCACGGTTTCGTTAAAAAAAAAAATTCTGTGATAATAGTACAAAGTACTAATTAATCTCAAATATGATTTAATTTATAATAAAATAACCTGATATTATTTTGAGTTTTGTGCATTTTTATTATTTTCCCTAATGTTTTTACTTAAATAAAGAAAAATACAACTTATTATGATTTCATCATTGTGGTTTATCTTTCGGCAATAGTGTTGCAATGCGACTTTATTTTTACTAGGTATATCTAACTACAACTCAGAATCACTTTACTAGAATACTTAGAATACTCAAGATTTTTTCTTTGATCAATTGCCCAAAAAATCTCATTATTTCTTTACTTGCGTATGCAATCGCAATTTTTATTAATCACATTTATTGGAATGTTATCATTAGTTTGAGATTTAAAGAGCCTTCTAAAAAAATTACCCCCTTTTCTACGTTTAACGTGAATTTTAATCTGTGAAATTTTAATTTCTGGACCATCTCCCGCAAAATTTAATATAGCTTTTTTGGCCAATTCGCTATTGTTTATACACTGACATTTGGTCAAAGATTTATTATCTGTGGAGTTGGTAGTATCTTGTGCGTCTTCGGCCTCATTCATAGCAGGTAATCCTTTTGACGTATTCCTATTACCTATTAATGAATCTGTAGATTTCTCATCTACGGATTGGTCCGCCGATGCATTCGATATCGGTTTGGCAAAGTACTTATTACTTGTGGTATGGCCAAAAAACTTATTGCATAAAGATTTTTCCATATTCTTATTATCTCTGGATTGCTCTACATACTTTTCATCTATAGATTGGGCGACAGATTTTGTATTTGTAGGTTGAGCAAAATCTTTAATATCTATGGAATGCGTTTGATATTCTTTGGCGCTTCTCTGCTCGATTTTCCCGCTTATCAATTTGTCTATGTTAGCATCAGTAATTTGGAGTTCCTTCAGGATTCTGATTTTCTCGACTCTACTATATAATTTGATGCTAGATATTCTAGTCTCGAGACACCGGTCTGTTTTCTTTTGATCCTTTGGTATTTTGGCCGATATTATTCGGCGATTAGATTTATTTACAATCGGTGATTTATTATCTATGTTGGTCTTCGTCTTACTTTTCTCCATGATTCTTATTTTCACATTTTGATTTAAATGGCTTTCGTCTTCTTTGTCTCTAAGAGGATAGAGATGGATCAGTGAGGTGATTACCATAAAGACAATAACAAGCGTGACACCCTATTGAGAAAGACGTGTCGCCAAACAATTTTGCGTTCCTTTACGAAGCCACGTAGGAACCGTTTATGCTAGCAATTTTTGATTGCTCGCTTTATAAAATTGCTTTGATAAGCGCCCTTTGTGTTCTTTCTAGTAGAGTAAGAGTTATCTCTTACTACTAGAAACCCAAAACTTATGTTTTGGGTGCGCCACCCCATACTCTGTTACCATAGTTTATAAGTAATTGAAAGAGAGCTAATAGACTTGTGATTAGATTTTTTGGAGAAGGAGAACAATGTCATCCGCAAATGCACCATTTGAGAGCCTGTTGGCGCAGTGGGCAGCGACCCTGCTCTCTGCGTCCAAGGCCGTGGGTTCGATTCCCAAAACTGGAAAAAAAAAATGTGTGAAAAACATAAATATTTTTCAGTGTCTGGGTGTTGATCTGTATATTATGAGTATTTATGTGTATTATATTCATAATAAAATATTCATCCGCTATTTAAGTACCCATAACACAAGCTACGCTTACTTTGGGGCTAGATGGCAATGTGTGTATTGTCGTAGTATCTACAACCGTTAAGTAAGTATATAGTAAATAGTGGTGGGGCTAAGACATTGCCTTGGAAAACACCTTTCTACTGGAAGGAGGATATCTATGTGATCTTCACATACTGAGATCGTTTACTCAAGTAGTCTGATTTATATATCTCCCATGCAATCCCATCACTTTGGGAATTTATGGATAGTCAAAAAAGGGAACCTGAAATATTAATTGTGGTTAGGTACCTAATTTGTGGTTGTAAAATATATCTTAATAGATAAAATAATAGAAACTAATTTTACAATGATCATTTTAGAGTAAAAATAAATAGTATTATACCTTCTGATATTTAAAAGAGGACAATTTTTCCTATACTATTTTGTCAATAGTAATAAGGACAAACAGAATTTCTATGCAGACGAAACAAAATCGCTTGTCCTTGTACAATCTTACCTGGTGTTCACATTACAGTTGAAGTCTTGCTGTTCTTTACTATGAAAAATCTGTTCCTTACCACAAGGAATCTGTTCTTTACAGCAAGGAATATTTTCTTCACTGCTAGGAATTTGTTCTTTACAATGAGCTATCTGCTCAGTATCCGGATTTTTAATGCGCGAAAATATTATATCTATTGGCACGCAACATATAATTTGATAGCAGATTTTTATCCTTGCTAACAATTCTTGCATTATGTTCTCAATTATACAACTAACAAATACTTCATCCTCTTCGTTTACCTCTTGCCTTTTTTTATTGGGTTTCATACAAAAATTCATTGTTATGACATTTTTCTTACGTCAGATTTAGAGACGTCATTTTACCGAAATGTATTGTTTTTTATTGCGTGATGAACTTTCTGCATTTAGAATAAAGTATTTTGTTTCACTTCTGCAACAGCAGCAAACTTCTCGATTAGCAAATATCAGGGCTAATGAAAAAAAGATAAAAGTATAATGTATAATATGCAAGATGCTCGGGACAGTCATTTACGATTGCCAATGTTTTCATTACTGAAGGTTTGAAATATTGGGCGATTGAAGCTCCAAGAACAAGAATAAAATATATCTAATTTATTTATTTATAGAATAAAAAATATCTCATTTATATTTTTATTTCTTTTCAAATTTATTTTTATTCTGCTTCAATGTTTATAAATTATTAAAACGCCTTAATGATCGTTACACGAACGATCATTTTTTAATACACTTAAAAATAAATAAAGTTGTCTCGCATGTTCGTACCAAAGGTAGCACCTTAATTGATATTATTATTACTTTCGTTAAAGGCAAACTTGTACTAGTTTATAATAAGCAAGAATGTATAAACTCAAAATAATGAATAGTATTTATTTGATGTTCTCATTCGCCTTGGAGAGTTGAAAATAATGTATGTGCCTCTAAAGAAAACTGGATTAAATATTGCACCTACATTCTTACTAGGGTTGCCAGCTTTTTAAAGCAAGTAAAGTAAGTAATAGATTAATATGAATTAAATAATATTTGACCTTTTTATACCGTCAAAAAGCGGCTTACCTTTGACCTACCTTTGGGGGAGAGGAATAATATTCTGTTAGCGATGAAAGAAACTTGCATGCCTGAGAGTTCTCCATTTTTTTTTCTTTTTCGCTCTGAGCCAGCGTGGTGGCCTACAGTCTATGATAGGTTGATAATGATTGGAAGATCTAAGAAAAAAAAAAGTTATTTCTAAACTACAAAGCGTGAAGAACGTACATTTACAACGTATAATAATAATTTTGAGCGAAGCGAGATCTTGTTTATTTGAGTGAAATTGTATTTTATCTGTCCGTTCATCCGTCTATAAGACTGTTACCTAGACTCCTTTTAGACTTTTGAAGACTTTTGAATAAAGAGATTTGTAGCTAATCGAATGCATGGGCATGCATTCTACATAATCAACAATAAAACTGTACCTACGTTAAAAGCAAAAACTGTGGCTCTTGACAGAATTTTATGTATTTAAACTAAATTTTGTTCAGCTTGTCCAGCAGCATATATATACATACATACATATTCTACGTAATCTACGTTCCGGGAGAGACGTCTATGTGATTGAGTAAGGTAGTCGCGCGGCTTATATTGCGGTATTTTGTTACAACCGCTAGTTACATATATAAAAAAGTAAGTGCCAACCCTATTTCTTACGTTCAATTTATTATAAGGTTGTACAACTTAAATTACTTTAACATGTTATTTTGACACTCGCTTTATTTTATTATAATTATTTACGACATTATGGATAATAGTTATTTTTGGGGAGTAAAATATGTTATACGTTTGTTTTATAATTTACCGCTCTTGAAACAGGCAAAGATGTATTGGTTCTGTTCTGTCCTGTTCAAATGTATTGGTTCTTATCATCGGCCTCTAATATACAATGTAGTAATGTAAGAGACATCCCGGTTTTCTACCTAAACGCCAATATTTATATTGTTTTCCTTCGTTCGCGTATCTCGAACTTTTTATTTGTTACTTAGTCCCATACGAATTTCATTCTACAACCTACCGCGTTACATCGCTGGGCCAATGCGCTTCTTCAATATTTTTTTTTTTGCAATTATTGCCTAATCCTTAAAAAGGCATGCAGGCGAGTCGCCGCGGTATATCGGGGTGCACATAAAATATATTTTTTCATTATAAAATAGCATTTGACTGCAATCTCACGTCCGTGTTGATAACGGTTTTTTAAGGGATTAAAAGTAGCCTAATTTACGCCGTTCTTGCAACCAAAAATGAAGCTGATTGGTTGCTTGTTTAGGGGTGAGATGCGAAAGGCTCGCGACAGAAATCTTCGCCGAGATTTGGGGGGAGCGTAGAGGCGAATTAAACTTAGGTAAATTTTATAAAAAAAATCTATAAGAAAATTGTGATACGGTTTTGAAATATACGAAATTACTTCAAATTTCTTGTAAATTAGATAAATTTTTTTGCAAAGTTATCACTAGAGGTAGAGGCAAAGGTACCGCCAAAAAGTTGATTGAATTACACGCATTTTAAGGTCCTTAGTAGGTCCAGCATGTGTGCGGCCAATGACACGATTTTACCCCCCCGAGGGCCTTTCGCCCCGCAATAGCTCTGTCTTGACTGCTTTGTCCTCTATGACTGATGACTATGCTTAAACTGTTATTATTGTAACTAATTAATTATGCAATCAACTTGTAAACGCCTAGGCGAGATATGTTAAAGGCTGTAAACCATCTTTGTATCTCACGCATTTTTAAAATAAACCATCGATATATGTACCACATACATTTACAGCTGTGAGGTGTATCTTGCATTCCTAAGAGGTAACAATGAAAACAAGACCCTTGGAGCAAAAATTAAATTGAAGCCCTATTTAAACTCTTAAATAGTTTAAATTATTATTAGGTATGGGGTTTTATTGAAAAAGTTTTGCCCTAAGTTAGGAAACTGGCGGAATCCAACTCAGTGCCTCGGAGAGAAAGATAAGGTCTATCCCGAGCAGTGCGAATCAGCCATCGCTGATGATGGAACTCTATCGTTTAGGAGCGGAAGTTTAGGGGCTCTGTCCACTTGCGCTAGGATAGATACGCCATTGATGTCCGGTATCCTAAGATAGATAGATATCTATCGATTTAAGGTTAATCTAGATCCACTTTATTAAACACAAATTCGTAACACACACCAAAGAGAAGTATCGCTAAAACCAAAATTAATAAATGTGTGAATATAAGAAAATTATACTTCCTCTTGTGTACAACCTAACCCTAAAGTCTAAGTGTTTTTTTCCCTTTACTTTGTTGGTTTGCCTGGCAGACATCGCTTTTTAGCGATAAGGCCGCCCATTGTACCTGTGAGTTTTATAAATTTTATTTTGTTTTGTTTATAATTTCATTTCCGTTGGATGTACAATAAAGTGTTTTTTCATTTCATTTCATTTTCATTATACCTTCCCCTTTCCATTTTTCTTTCCTTCCGCCTGTTCGTCCACCCGTCAGTCAACAGCCAGTAACCCCTGAACCGTAATAGGTAGAGTTGTAATTTTCACAATAAAATGTATATAGCACCGTAATACGGAACCCTTCGTGTGCGAGTCTTACTTGCACTTAGCCGGTTTTTTAAAGATCCCAATCTTTTCTGAAGGCTGTATTTTTATTGATAAAAAATCTTGATATTAGTATTTCTGTTCCAGGAATTCCATTTGTCACTGTGTGCCAAACTCTGTAAATGACCTTGACGATGCGCATTCTTGAATCCGTTCAACCTGTGTGTCTTTAGTTTTTCTTATATCAGTGGATTTTAACTAGAAATGGTATCAATTGCAAGACATCTTCTTTCTTAAGGCAAAAAAGTTTAACGACTATTTTTATAGAGCTATTTATCTTTATCTAGCTAATTAGACCTTATAAGTGACACTCCTATAGGTGAATATATTCTTAAAAGGCTAGTTTATCATGTTATTAGAACTGTTAATGCGTTAAATAAAGTTATTACACGAATAGCTACTTATATATATACACTACGACCATACATACATCGCCATATAGCCCCAAAGTAAGCGTGGCTTGTGTTATGTGTACTAAGATGAATATTTTTATGAATAATACACATAAATACTTATAAAATACAGATAAACACCCAGACACTCAAAAACATTCATGTTCATCACACAAACATTTTTCAGTTGTGGGAATCGAACCCACGATGTTGGGACTCAGAAAGCAGGGTCGCTGCCCACTGCACCAGTCGGCCGTCTTTATTTATCTATTACTTTATTTTTTGTAACATCTGTTATTATGTAAACAATCTTTTCGTTAATATTTTTAGTGTAAACTTTGATATGATAGTAAAAAAAGAACAAGCGTGTTGAAATATGTAAAACTAAATATGGTTTTTGCAGGTAGGTATGGACTATGGTCTAGCGGCAGGGTTCTGCCATCGTTTGTTACCATATTATATATTGTGTAGGAACCTACAAAGACGTTTCGGTACGATGCCGCGTAGAAACCGATAAGGGGTGGGGGGGTATATAACCTAATGTAACAGTTTCACTCGCTACAATCTTAGACTGCATCCTCACACACCACTAGGGGGACCGCAGTCAATAAATATGTGAAAGACAGACATACAGACATCTTCCGCAAGGAAGAAAAATTTATTGTAAATGTTGATGTTGGAAAAGAGCAACTGCTTAGTTTCTTGCCGGCTTCTTCTCGGTATAATATGCTTTTAGAACCGGTAGAAGAATCACTGCAAACATGCATGCCTATGTGAAGTTGCAAAAGTGCTTATAAAGTATCCCTTGATTTATTTTATTTATCCTTATTAACTGTGTTCTGTATCCGAAGAGTAATCATCGTTTTATACGAGTAGCTTCCCGAGATAAAATTATTAATAAGTGTCCGAAATCAATCAATTTAATTATACAATTGTTCTTGGACGCTGCGCAATATTACACCTTCCATCAATCATTAAGTATTTTTTTATTGAATACGTTCGCAATTTAAAAATCATTATCCACCAAATATAGTCCGCCATTTTCTTCCGCAATAATTAAGTCATGCGGCAATATTTAACCTGTCCCGAAAGTTGATCGGATACATGTACCATTGTCCTTGCATTGTCAAAATATATGGTACTGATATGGCTGTTCTGTGAAGCTATTGTGGGTAGGAAGGCCAGATAGTTCATCGTCTTTAGTTCAGCGTCTTTAGTTGCACTAAGTAGGGAACAGGTTGTTTTTTATTCAGTTACAAAACTAACCTAATATAACCTATGTACCAAGGTATAACTAAAAACGTCTTCAAAACCACCGCAGCTAGGCAGCCTAAGATGCTCTTGGATGGCCAACTCATTCCTTGGCAAAGGTAACTGCTATCTCGAAGATCACCGGTAGACTCGTTAACCTTTTTTGGCAATTCTTTTAATAGAACTCGAGTCCCCGGTCACCGCGGCCCCAAAGTATCTTCTCCAAAAGGCACAAAAGTGAAATTGCTATGATTTTTTTCATATATGCGCCTCTTTTTCTTTTTGGCACTGGTAGCAGCTGCACCCACCATTGACGAGGTTACCTAGATGTGTGATGCAGGTAGGGTATCTACACGCGTGGCAATGTACACCTATAACAACAAAACTATTTTCAACAATACAGTATTATTATTTATCTAATTAAACACATTAGATAAGTTGTGCATTCCATGAGGATCAAAATTGACCTTTACAACGTATCATTAAATTGAATGAGATTATAAAATTCAAATAATAAAGACATACCGCCGAGTGGTTTTGCGTTCTGGTACGATGTCACATAGACACGTTTTAAGGATTTTATATAATAAATGGCATAGTGGTATAACCTTTACTAAGCTACTTACACCAATCAATGTTTAAACAAAACCACCTGCTTGTTTTAATCATACGATGTTGTTATTTAATTAAATATGTCTACCATTTTTGGTAAAGCAAGGACTCTGGTAACATCCGAATGTTGATCTGTCACCTGAAAGTTATTTTAATTGTTCGAAAATTATTTACGAACTCACATTATGATTTCTATGTACGTACTACGTAGGTAGTATTGAACAGGAAATACCTATCTACTAGGCACTGATAGTGATTTGGAACCTTTGAATAATGATGAAACGGTATTTTTGGTCAGGTGGAGACGTTTGTCTACGGATCAAGAGGTTCTGAGTTCGTTGGCTCAAAATTTGTATTCATAGACAAAGTCAAAGACAAAAATATCCTTATTCAAGTGGCCCATAGATGCCACTTATGCTGCGTTCATTACATAAAAAATGTGTACCTACATGGTAGTGAGATGATGACGAAATTATATTCGTTAACCTAAAACTAAAGCGTTGGGTTTAAAACGCGCCCTGATCTAAGAAGATCACAAAAAAAAGTCGGATGTTCTTTTTTGTTATCACCATCTCACATTGCTTTTTAAAATAATAATAAGAGCCTAGTTAGAGCAATAATTCACAACCAAGCTTTTATATCAGTTACATAGCTAATCATTAATGCTATACAAGGACTTTTCCATAAGTTTAACTTACGTTTAACTTTTTAACTTTAAAAGACATCTCCAAGATGTCAACCGGTAGGTTTTTGTAATATGGCATTAAATTTCTTTTAAACGAATTACTAATTTTACCGAGCCTACTATATTGAACTGCAAGTTTATCCTTACTTCTAATGTTCAAATTATTGCACTAAGATTTTCGTGGTTTATCAACATTTTTTAAATATAGTTCAACAACGATAATATTTTTGGATTTGTCGATATTTCGACCCAGTTGCATGGATCATGGTCACGACGGGACGTCCCGTTGAACTATAATGTAAGAAATATTGCAGTCACATTTTTCGTTAATTTAGAAATATCTTTGTGAACATGCATGAAATTTTTAGATACATATATACTATAAATGAGAATCATGTGTATCGAAATTCCCTGTCTTGTATCTAAAAGACAATAACTATTGTTTTAAACAAGAACTAATATCTAGCAACAGGCCCATCTGGGAATCGAAACCAGGACCTCAGGATACGACCAGACCAAACAAAAAAAAATCAAATTCAAGCAGTACCCTAAAAAGAAAAGATGGCTGACGCACACAAAACATAAATGACTAATGCAAGAAATGGCTGCACAGAATCATCAAGGGGCTGAATAAACATAGACAAAACAACATTACTGCATAGATTTAATTAAAAAATAACATGATTAAAGATTCAAGTAATTACGCTCAATTAGCACTTCCTTTTTTACGTAAACGGTAAAATCCTCTGAATAATGAATATGTAAAATCCAAAAGGAAGGATCGACGTGACGATATCTCAAACATTTTTTTTTACTAAGGAGTTAGGTATTTGAGGACAAGGCTTAGTCTGGATTGGTAACTTCTAGTCTTTCTGTTCTAAAATGGTGTTTGTATCCTTATTGGACCGGGTCTCAGTAATAACTTGGATGAAAATCTATTGTCCGTATCTCATTAGCTTACAACCTTACATTTCAGCTATTGTAAAAAACTTAATACAGAATAGAAACTGAAAAAATTAGGGATACGGGGTCCAGCAGAGTATGTTAATCAATATAATTAAACAAAACACTTTGTCATAAGGCAAGAGATTTATTATACATAGAATTTAAATCACCGATAGCCTATAACAGTCCACTGCGGACTAATGGCCCCTCCAAACGGGTGGGTTTGCCCATTATTACCACGCTTGGCAGACGGGTTGGTGATCGCAGTAGATTGTAGTAATAGTACAGAGGACTCTGCTGCCCGTTCTCCGCTATACCTACTTATTCCCTTAGCCGCCTCGTACGATACCCGCGGGAAGCGGTTGGGTGGTGACATTGGCGTGCACTTCGTACATTCACAAAAGCACTGCCTACCCTAAAAATTATATATAACTCGTATAGTAGGAGGATATTTGGGGTTTTTTGGAAATCTTACCACTGTATGCATGCCCTGGTAAGAAGCTCAGTGCACGCCACTGGGTGGTGACAACTGTATTTCTCTTTTATTCATTTTTATATATGATATATAATATATATATATATATATATATATATATATATAAATATATATATTATACACATATATATATATATATATATTATACATATATATTATACATATATATATATATATATATATATATATATATATATATAAATAACCTAAACTTAACTAAACTAAACTTTTTACTGTAACTGTTTTTTATCTCCGCCATTGGTTGCCTGGAATAAATCGCTATGTAGCGATAAGGCCGCCAAATTGTATACGTTGTTTTGTTATACTTTTCTTATTGTTCTATGTACTTTTTGTGGTGTGCAATAGAAGTATATTCATTCATTCCCATAATTGTATTCGATCGTAACTGTAAGGAAAATTCAAAAAAAAAAATTAATTTAAAAATTTTGAAGTATCTGATCAAGTTTAGTAGCTATTCGATTTCTTTGCTACACGAAACGGTTGCATTTGATTGAATAGATACGACCACCGCACCGCGCTGTCACTCGATTTAGGATGCTTCTTATTCACTGCGGTATTGTATCTAAAAACTAATAGTATCTAAAAGTATACCATTCTCAGGTTAACTTTAATAATGCGAAAAAAAAGGAGCGAAACGTGCGTAAAGAGTAACATTGTGTTCCGTACTTCCGTACAGAGTCCCAGGCTTTTCGCGGACGCAGATTAAGCTTTATTTTTTGTTTATCATGGAAGTCTAGCTTTCCAATAAATTTAAAAAAGATTTTTCTAAGCTCAATAAAGTCTGAACGCTATGTTCAATAGCTTATTTATATCGTTCACAAAAATTGGGATATCAAAAAATACTTTTTGAAATCGGACTGACACACTTCCCGATTTTAGCGTGTTCTAAAAAATAAGTTCTCCTATTAAAAGGTGGGTGGAATAAATCCTTAAACTATATTTTTCGTTTTAATTATTGTCAATCTAAATATAAATTTTCATTGATATACCTTAAAAGATTACCGATTTTCACACTTACTTTCATCCCCTATTTAAACACCCTTAGGGATGAATTTTTTCAATGTTATAAAGCCTAGTCTTACTTAAGAATTGGTCTATCAGTTGAAAAAGGTATGAAGAACAAATCGTAGTATCTCAACAGTCAAGAACGTACGTGTTTTCATTATGCCTGCTGTAATGACCTACAATAAGTTGAACATTAAATATGTAAACCAGTATGTAGAAATTTTGAGCAAGTTAAGACTTGCTCAAAATTTCTACTACATTACGATGTATCAGCTGTTGGTTGTCTGGTTGTTGTTGGTGGTTTTATAGACCCTTATACCTTTTCCTGGGTGATTAATTGCAGAATGTTGTTTTTTGAATAAAAAATTATGTACTTTTTGTACTACGATTCACTTTCTAATAGAGAAGTGATATTTTAAAGATCGGTTAAAGATATATGTATTAGAGATATTATCATTAAATTTTATTATCCATTGCAGGGCACGGGTCTCCTCTTATAAGGATAAGGGTAAGCATTAGTCCACCACGCTGGCCCAGTGCAGTTTGGTGGACTTCACACGCCTTTGAGAACACTATTGAGAACTTTTAGGCGTGCAGGTATCCTCACGATATTTCCCTTCAGAGTGTGAGCCTAAAGTCTAACCGTCTCTTCTCTGGGCTATCATCGCTAATAATATTCAAAACATATATCTAAAAATTTTAAAGCTACTTAAGTGTAAAAGGGAAAGTTATTAAGAAACAGTTTCGATTTACCATATTTATATACATTTTTTTACACAGTTTTTTTTACAAAATAACCAAAATGCTGAGCAAAAATCAGTTCGCGTTATTTACAATTTCATAAGGTACAAGTAAAATATGGCAGTAACATTGCTAATTTACACAAAATTCATACAAAACAATAATGTAATTGACAGAATATATTATGGGCGAGTATAACTGTATTCAACCTGGGAAAGAACTTTAAAAAGAATTGAATTCTACTGTGAGTATAAATGCATTGCATTCAACTTTGACCACAGCAGAATTCAAACCCAGTATTCATGGAGTATAGTTCCATTCAAATCGAGTAGAATAACATTCAACTGTGATTTGCATCCAATTCTGGTGTGAATATGGACAAACCCAAGGAAGAATTACAGTTTAACTTTATTTGGTTGTGCCAAAGGTTGTATGGCATTCAATACCCTAGGTTAATTAATAATGTCACAGTAAAGTTTTGCGTGAAGTCTGGCATTAACATATGTCTGTATGTCCGGAAGGCTAGCCTAGAGTCTGGACTGTTCACCAGCAGTATGGGTAGTTGGGGCATGCGGCAGCGTTGAAGTTGGCCGGGTATTTAGCAGCAATGTTCGCGTTGGGGCTGAAACAAAATGTCATTTGTAATAATTTATTCAAATAGTGAGTCGCTCTTCTCATCGTATTAATATTCCACTGCTGCGTACATCCTCTCTTATTGGAAAGTGGAATTTTGAAAGGTTTTGGCGTCACAGACAGGAAAAAATTATATTGCTGGACATTGCTGGATTCCTAGTACCCAAATCATGGCAGGCATATACTGATGGTATGAAAATGAACGCCACCGTTATAGAACTGCTTGCAGAAGGAGTAGTGGAGACATAAATAATAGTACAGCGACATTTTTTATATAGACATAATATACTGTTTGTTTGAAATCAGGGAACCACAATTTTCTTTAAATACTTACTCAGCAGGTGCTACGGGCAAGATGGAGGGGTTGTAGACCCACTCGGGGATGGGCTGGCCTTCCGGGGTAAAGCGGGCGAAGGCGTTGGTGTCGCAGTAGGGGTAGTTGGGGCATACTGCGGGATGGAGGCCGGCCGGGTACTCGCGGGCGAGCGCTACCACGGCTACGACGCAGACGATGAACTGTGGACAGGAATATAGGTTACAGTCTGTGGATTACACAGAGTCACTTAGCGGACGACAAAGAGAGTTATGGTCGGTCGGAGTATACTTCACTCTCTCAATCAGTCACTGTCGCATTTAACCACGCGAGAGATGATATTTGATAACACAAAAAGTGCCGAACGCGCGGATAGAAGTTTTCAATTCAAAAACTGCTTCTAAATGTCTTCAAAATCTGTTGTTCAGCTATTTAGCGTAATTCATCATGAAAAACTAATATCGATAGTATTTAGATCTATATCTATAATGACTGTTTGAACCTTGCCAACGCAAAAATTTTACGAGTCCCATATGCCGAACACGTAGAGTTTCATCACCGAACGAAGTTGTACGACTGGCATAGTGCAATCAAGGCCAATTCGAGTCCGACTTAACTACACTGGTACATGACGGGTACAATGCTAGAATAATGTAAGCCAAATCTTGGGGTGTTTGAAATAAAGGAAATTATCAATTAATCTTATCTTATATTATAGTTGTTCCCCTTTAAATTTAAAAAAAAAAGTAGACGACTTATTATGTCTATCTTTTAAGGGTTGACTTATACACACACGAAGTTGCCAGGGACCGCTAGTAAAATAATAACCTCATCGATATAAAATGAACCGTAAGAGTACAAAAATATGCTAACTTACGAACCAGTTTTATGAACGAGCAATTTGAGAAATGGAATGCAGTTATTCAAAACAATAATTGTCATATGAATGTCTAACAAAATAAACACCGAATTTGTTGAATTTATTAGACATCAACGATCTGATAATAACCATGTCGAATTTGCGTAGGCAGACAGACAAACAACTTGTCTCGCTTAGGTATTTAGATTGTTGTGTTCGATTGTTGACGAATTGTCATTGATTATTAATAAACAATAAGATAACAGCCGCCCGATCAAGTAATTTTTAACAAGTTGCCAACCGGTCGTACACTCGTAGTTTAACAGCGAAAATTGTAAACTTATCACAAATTTTGTGTGGAAATGGCAGATCGCAACTGGTTAATTTTTAATGTCAAATTCAAAGTCACTGATTTCTATATAATCAAATATGCTCAAAGAAGGCGTTTGTGATGCGTAAATACAAAAAAAATAGATTTGAGAGATCGTCATAAGTCTAACAACAACTCCCTCGTGGCAGGGTGGGTTTGGCGTGGGAGAGGCTAGACTCACCACGTTACTCCGATACGGATCTGTGGGCTTTAACTATTATTAGCACATATGTACTAATAACAGGAACCACTTTTGCACTAACAGTGACACTAGCAAGTCGTGAGTATGGGCACAAACAATAAACTAGCAAGTCTAGGTCCGGCCTGGGGACCGAACCGAGGACCTCGTTAATGCAAGTTGAGTAACGGTTAAGTTTATACGTAAAAAATAAGACTTCAAGGAGTATTCTTGGATAGCTATTAGTTTTACCACAGAGTAAGTATAGTCAAAGAGGTTCCATAAAGTTGTAAGACGAAGACAAAGCACTCGTAAGTTTAGGATGCAAAAGGATAGTAAGCTTTAGTTGTAAGGGATATCATAACGCAGAGTATATTGACAGACTTGACGTTTCAAAAGTGCTTATATTAGGCCTACTTGAAATAAATGAATTTAAAATTTTTGAATTTTTTGAATTGTTTGTTGTCGGAGCAATGGATAGTTTATGGGCTGGAGAGTGGAATAGGCGACTTAATATCCCGGAAAAACGCACAAATCCCATAGGATAGAACTAAAACAATTAAACCTTTTAATGTCCGTGAGCTGACAGCAGATCTGAATACAGTGGTCTCCTAACTAAGGCAATATAACGGAGCGCAGCAGCGCGTCCTCTGTACTACTACTACTTCGGTCTATACTGCGACCACCGTTGGGCTCTCCCAACGCCTTTAGTCCAGCAGTGGACTGTTACTGACTATTGATTGAATCCCTTAACGATGCGCATATATAACGTTAGTGTGGTTATAGGAATACAGTAATTGCGAATAGTAGATATATGGGAGTTGTGCTAGTTCAGGGGTCTAGAAGTTTCCGAACAACGCCTTTAACGCAATTAGAAAAAAACTAATAATTGGAAGTCTTACCGCGGAGGTAAATAGTGCATAACTAATAAAGTGCAATATCGCTTACGTAAATCACAATTTCGTTAGCCGATTTCATTAAATTGCCATATGTCACGAAATTGTATCTTTTTGCACACAACCATTTTAACAATAACTATGGCCTAACCAATTTTTTACTTCGCTTCGTAAAAAGCTTTTACACAGTCCCGTTTTGATTCTATTTGATTGAAAGGTCTATACATAAAAATGTTTTTTGTAAATACATTCTTTGTATACCATATTAAACGATCAGTTGCCTGGGACTTTGTCCACCTAAAATTTGTAATGATTTTTTTGATTTTCAAACCAAGTTTTCATCTTAGCCGATATAATGATAAAAAGACCTTGGAAGGGAATCCCCTAAAGTCTAAATGTTAACTAAGCAATATTATAACCCTAAGTTTGAAAAACTTTAAAAAAATATGGGGTTTTCTTATTTTATAAAAAAATTTCTTTCTAAGGCTTATTATAATATAATAACATTATGGCCTATAAAACAAGTTTCCAATGTGGATTAAAAAATGTATTCAACATTTTGCTAAATTTTGCATTAATATAATTTCATTTGTAACGATACATTTTATCCATAAAACTAAAGGTTCCCGCCCGATTTTTAAAAAACCGATAAATACGTCGGCGTAGTCGTGGTCAACAGCTAGTCTTAGTAGGTATAATACTGTGGCCAAACAATATAATTTCCCTCGCTCGAAAATAGCTGGTACATCGGATGCCGAATTGATTTGTTGCAAATGTTTTTTGTAGGTACACGCTGTGATAAAATGTAATTTTATTTTAAAACAAGAATAAAAACATGTTGGGACCAACCTCTGAAGTGAATTTCGAGAAGAATACCTTTATTTTTTTATAAAGGTGTAGGTAAAGACAGAGATCGAAGGTTTAACGTGTACTCCCAGGCATGGGGGTTGGACAACGCTAATTTAGTAACAAAGCTGTCATGTCCTAGCGGTACAGAGCTTTAGCCTCCCTTTAAAGAAACTTAGTTCAATCCTCGGCACGCACTTATAAATTTCTTAGTCAGGTAAATATTTAATTTTCGCTAGGCGGTTTCGCGCATTGAAATGTTACAACGTCATTTTATATTTTGATCAAAGTATTTACCGATTTTTATGAAATTTTTAGACAGTTTCATGTGATTGTGATTTTTTATAAATATATATGTTTATTTAGAAATTACCTTTGTACCTATTATGTATCAATAATAAGGTTTTTTTAAATTATTTAAAACATTTATGATACTCAAAGAATTAAGATACGCGGTAGGGAACCTACAATGAAAATATCAAATGTAGGAATAATTTTCAAATATATATTTTTCATAAATTATTTTCTTAATTCAATTATTTTAATGTTTTATCATTAAATAATATTTTAATTCATTCAAACAGATTGCTAGTATTCCACACAATATACAAATGATAAATAGTTTTAAATTAAATGAAGTAAGTATTAAATATTTCTCACCAGTTTAGCGAACATGTTTAATATCCTCTCGACAAAGTGAGACTGATGTTGCGATACGGTTTGCATCGAGTATTTATACTCTTCACGCCCGTCCTATTAGCGATATCCTTTTTTGATATTATATTACATATCATTTGTATGAAATACGGTTAAAAATTGAATGGAGCGTTACCCTTATGAATGAATGAATATAAGCTTTGAGAGCAAGTTTTTTTTTGTCTTGTTTAATATGACCACTGTAGTAAAATCAACTCAACAATTCTGCTTTAAAATACGAGTATATTTTTTTTCTATGAAGGTAGTACCTACATACATACAATAACTAATGAGGTTTAGGTAGATTTTTAGTATTAGTAGAGCTTTTTGTGACAGAGCTCGTCCCGGGTAGTACTGTCGCCATGTTTATTTCTGCTGCTAAGCGGCATTGTTGCAATGCTGTGTTCCGGTCTGAAGGGCGTGGCTGCCGGTGTTATTACAGGCACATGAGGGTTACCACCTACGCCTCAAATTTGATGAAGACAGGGCGGCACAAGGCAGGACGTGCTCTTTGCATGTCCGGTGAAGCGTTGCTCTGTTTATCATAATCATAATCATTTATTTGCAAATCGTCGTCGATGGTTTTCAAGACTTTGTCCGTCAATTATAACAATAAAAAAAGGTATTTTCATTCCAATTTTAGCCCTAGACTCGACCTTACCTATACCATCTGTCGATGTGAGATGATGCAGTCTAAGATTGATTGACAGTTGACAGTTATATAAAATCCAAACCCCTCATAGGTTTTATGCGGCATCGTACAGGAACGCGCTTTTTAGCCTAGCCGCAGCCGAAGCCTCCTAAAGATATGACCTGACCAGAAAACAATCAGAAGTTCTGAGTGAAGAGTTTTCTTAAGTGTCCCTTGCCGCAGACCGAACTAGGACCTTTCACTTGCAACGCTTACCACCGAGTCAGGGCGTTCAATAATATTCTATAGAAGCTGGCGTTACTGTCTTACTACGGCCGGCAGTGTTCAGTGGGCAGCCACCCTTCTTTCTGAGTCTGAGGCTGTGGGTTCAATTCCCACAACTGATGATGAACATGAATGTCTGGGTGTTTATCTGTATTTATGAATATTATTTATAAAAAATATTCATTAGTCATCTTAGTACCCATAACACAAGCTACGCTTACTTTGGGGCTACGCTTACTATATGTGTATTGTCTTAGTATATATTTTTTTTTAATTTGAATGCTGTTAGTGTCTTACGCACTAACGCCTCGCTACGGTGGTTTCGAAGGCATTTTAGATTTAACTTAGTTTTATTGTTGTACATAGGTTATTTTTGGTTGTAAATATTATGTAATATGTTCTCACTTTTCCTTTTCCTCCCACAATGAGAAGGTTTTAGGCCGTAGTTCACCACGCTGGCCCATTCTTGGTATACTTCACACGCCTCTCAGAACATTATGAAGAACTGTCAAGCATACAGGTTTCCTCTAGAAATCTTCTATACACTACAAGTAAGCATAATAAGTTTATTTCACTTAACAATTACACAGTAAATTAAAAATGACACAAAATTAGGTCAAATGATAATAACATTCGGAGCGAAGTGACACACACGCGAGCGAAGCCACATGTAAGGCTAGTCGATGTGTGATTTATAAAATTCTTAGTAGTTTTAAGTGTCCTAGACGTATATTTTGGAAAGTGTGTTATTAATTGTCTGTTTAATTGTGCCTCTAGGCTATTACAACTTACAAAGTTTTTTTACTACTACCTGTTGCTCGTAACTTAGTTTGAAGGTTTTTTTTCCTTTTTTTACTCCACTACAAGTTAGCCCTTGACAGCAAGGTCCCCTGGTGACGAGTAAAAATAATAGGTTATCTCACTTAACAGTTAGTTACACAGTAAATTAAAAATAATACAAAATTAGGTGAACGTAAGGTAATGTGTATCAAGAAAGTACCGTCAAAAATGGTAGCGGAGTAACCTGTTCCCTGTATGGCAGTTATATACACCACACCCCCAATTGGTTTCTACGCGACATCGTACCGGAACGCAAAATCACTTGCTGTGGGAACCACGTGTTTTGCCGGGACAAAAAGTCCGATATCCATTTCCAGGATGCAGCATGTTATATATATTCAAAAATTCATTATACAATACATAATACATATATATTCAATACATAATACATATATTATATAAGCTACATTTTCAATCCAGTGGGAACGATTTCAGATTGTTTTTCCGGGATAATGAATATCCTATATATCCGTCTCTAGAGGACAGTGGTTGAGCTGAACATAGATAATAAAAAACTAATAAGTATACGTACTCACTTTAGCATTTATAATATTAGTATGGATTTTTGAATAATAAAAGTCAAACATGTTCGTTAGTTTTCAATAAAAATTTGTGTACGAACACTACCGGAATTTTATACAGTTCTGGCCCAGAGTAATTACCTATTTTACTTTTAACATTTGAGTTTTAACATTTAGCAAGTGAGATAAGGTGAGGTAGGTAGGTACCTGAGGCAATTCAAATTTTCTACAACGTATCGCGTCCTTAAGTATTTTGTCTGGTCTACTCTTTAACCCCCGACGCAAAAACGATAGCGTTCTATAAGATTGACTTGTCTCTGTGTGTGTGTGTGTTTGTGTTTCTGTATGTGGCATCGTAGCTCGCGAACTGTTAAACCGATTTTGATTTTTTTTCTTCTCTGTCTCGCTATTTTCGGTCCAAGATGGACGCCGCCACAAAATGACGTACCTATTACATATTTTCTCGCAACTCCCTCAATAGGGGTATCCATCCAAAGAAAGTGCTTGACTAGTAGAATAATGTACACTATGCTGAAAGCCGGGGGTTTGATTAAATTTAAATTGTATATTTACTCAACATCATAATTTTTAAAAACAGAGAAAAATACTTGACGTAGTTATTAGATCTTCTTGAAGTAAATAAATTTTGAATTTTAATAATAGTTTTAAGGTGAGTCGGTGAGTTCCTTTGTTAATTTCTTGCCTGTTACCACTTCACCCACTGCACCACCATCATAATCTTTATAATATCGTGTTACAAACAAACAGTAACAGGCAATTTATCGCTTTATATAGGTATGGATTCTATGATAAATTTAACTTTATATTTCAACTGTTTATAAATGTTAATATCTCTTTCTTGCATTTTTCATCCGCGTGTATAACGGTTTTGTACAAATCTCGTTGGAACCGTTGGTTTACCTGAGATAAAAAATGTTAGTCTCCGACAACGAACTTTATGCCAAAAAGTTCGTTGCTTACTTTGGGCCTGAAGGAAAGGCAAACCAATAAATAAACGAAACCAACTATCGCATTTATAATAATAGCTGTTGCCCGCGTGCCGTATTTATTACGGTTCTTTATAAATCAGGTGCACTTTCCTGGGCTAAAAAGAACCCTGTGTTACTCTCCGTCCTTTCATCTAACTCTAGGACAAAAATCAAGTTATATGGTTAGTTAAGGCGTGAAGAAAGGACAAAAAACAAGCAAAAAACAAATTGTTTCGCTCTTATAAAATAAGTTAGGAATATATAATTAGATCATAGGTGTATCACTATTAACTTTTTGCAGTGACTTGCTATCAAAAGTGTCATATATACTTTGGCATTTTTTGCTGTCAGCACTTTTTGTTTGTTTAATTCGTATCGATTATGATTGACATTCATACTTCCTAACCTATTTTATAAGTTTAAAACGGCGAGCGGAATGTTTTCGTTCGCTGGATATTCCGCTCGCTAATAGGGACAGGATAAGATTAAAACTTCAACTGTATAAACATGGTACTCGATCTTCAACCGGGTTTCTTACGGATTTTTACAAACCCCGTGGGAACCGTTTTATTTCTGGGATAAAAAGTAGCCTATGTTATTGCCCGTCCTGTTAACTTACTCTATGTCAAAAATCAAGTTTATTGGTTGCTCATTTATTACGTAAAGAAAGAACAGACAAACAAAAAAAAACAAACAAACAGTAATCGAAGCAGTGATAGCCTAGTGGTAAGGGCTTCGATTTAACTTTCGAGGAGCCGAGTTCGAATATCAGCACGCATTCTAAACTTTTCTATGTTATGTGCGTTTTAAGCAATAAAATTATCACTCGCTTTAACGGTGCAGGAGAACATCGTGACCTACATACCTCAGAGTTCTCGATAATGTTCTCAAAGGCGTTGTACAATGGTACCATACTACCTTCATATTTTTGTATACTGTTTACGGATAGCTGCACTGCCAATTATTGGATTAATTTGGCTTATTCAATTAAGTTTTATTTTTTTGTTAAGCAAGCTCTGACTTGCAATGTTAATGCAAACCTCTTATCATGTAATGTACCTTTGAGTTTTCATGTAAGTGAATATTGTTCTTATGAAAACAATAAATTTCTTAAACCGCAACGCGTGTGGAGTCCATTAATACACACAGGGCCATCGTGCCCAGTAGTGGGCCGGTAATTGATTGATATGATGATGATGATGAAAAGTATTTACCTATTTTATTACGTCTATCCATCGCTGCCTTGTTCCTTTGGCGGGTATTTGAACTTACATCCTTAACATCCGATCCAAGTTGTCTAACCCCATATCATGATCATCATCATCAGCTATTAACGTACAACTGCTGTGCACAGGGTTTAAGACCATTGGTCGAATGCAATTATCTTGAATGAATGAAATTCGGAATTACAAGTAAAACGCACTAAATCATATTAATTAAACTGAACCACACATACCGTATTGCGACCTGTCATTCAATGTCAATTAAGTTTTAAATGGAAGCAATAATTTATAATTTTGTATTTTAAAAACAACAATGTTTTTAATTGACAATTAAAACAATACCGCGTTCGAATCGTTTAAATATATATTTTTCTTTGCAGCATTTACCCGCGATTCGTCAATTTTAATTAGTAGGTACTAAAGAAGTCAGGCTGCGATTGCAGAGATCCATCCATGTTATAATCTTGCCGGTTGCGATTTTTTTTTTTTTATGTTTTCTCCAAATGTATAAAGACTTCATTAAAAATATAAAATTATTATCTGCTGTTGGCGACCATTTCTGCGTTTATATTATAAAATACACAGGAACTCTTTGTTTACTAGATAAAATGCACCTGTCTCCAGGTTGCAACCATTCACTTAGCCAACTATTTCAAGCCACGCATAAGAAACAAGCTCATTTTTTTAAGCCATTTTATTAAGTCACTTTTATCACCAAATTTTGCAGGATAAATATCATCCTCCAGGATGCAAGCTGCATTACCAAATTTCATTAAGATTGGTTTAATAAGCGGTCTCTTTTGCATTTATAATATTAGTATGATTGACGGCTCCGTTTTACATTATGTATTTTTTTAAATTGTTCCACTATGAGTTAGCTATTTACTGCAATCTCACATGGTGGTATGCGGTGACAGGGGCAGTTATATTAAACCTATAACCCTCATCGGTTTCTAACGCGATCGCCACCAAGTGATTAGTGGTTCGGAACCGGAACCCAATAACGTGGTGGCACGTCAACCGCACACGCATGTCAACCCACCACACAAGAACAGAAATAATCCAGAAATATTAATTTACCAAATTACCCCAGCCTGAGATAGAACGCGGGGCCTCTACTCAAAAGACCACAGCGCTTTCCCCGCACATATTTATATAATCGTTGTAATCTTTAAATAGTATAAAACTTAGTCGCTCCCCCTGTTTTTAGGCTTGGATCTCTTAAACTTCGCAACGGATTTTCATGTCGTTTTCAGAAATAGATAACGAAATTCAAGATGAAGGGTTATATGTAGTAAATAAGTATGTATTCGTAAAAAGCGCGCCTAATCATAGTTATTATGAATCACTTCAAACTGCTTCTCATGAGATACTGCAACCTATTATGAAAATTAAGCCTAATTCGCTATACTCCGCGAAAAGCAGGAAAATCTGTATGGTGTAATTTATATGTTGAATTTACAATGAGTAATTGTTAAGAACAAGAATTATTCATAGAAAAGTCAACATCTCTGATCTCCTGAGGATGCTCCGGTGGCGGAGTGAAACGTGCGTAGAGGGCGTGCGTACATTGCAAAAAATCTGTTTGAAGTGGAGTATAAATATTGAAGAAATTATAAATTACACTATAACTGTAAGATACCTGCAGATTCTTCTGCTTTTCGCGGAGTAACTATGCCAAATTTAGCTTAATTTCCAATAATATAAATATCATGGAATTCCGTAAAGTAACGCCTGCTACTATCCAGTATTGCAAACTTGCAAATCCAAAGTGGGTCGCTAGTATATTTATATAAAAAAACATGCGCGTCTATTCGATAACCTTCTCGTTTTCGTTGATTAAAACAACGTAATTCAATGCCTAGCATCAGCTTAGTATACACAAATGCGGTCTCTTGAACGTATCGTTATCGGTAATTATATATTTGTGTCAAGTTAGTGCCAAGAGTCACTGAACAAATGGACCGAAATCTGTCCTCCATAAGTTACAATTTTGTTTAAAATGTATACAAACCATACAATACTTTTAAGTAGTTTGTTTTAAAAAAGAAAAAAAAATACAAACTTATAATAACATTATACCTACATATGTACATTAATATAGAATGAAAATGTCTGATCCGACTTTGTACGGTGGGAGGTTTCATTAGTGAAAAAGTTTTTTGCGACAGAGCTCGTCCGGAGTAGTACTGCCAACATTTTATTGGGTGGTGGAAAAGCTTTATTGCTACCTCTGACCCTTAGGCAGGACGGAGGTTATGTGGGAATCCCCCCTCTAAAGGGGGTATACCCAAACTTAAAACCGCCACAGCATATCCCGCTTGTTGGCTTTGTTAGACGCCCGGGGAACCCGTTGTGTGACTCCCGGACGTCTACCAACCACCCCGACCGATTGTTGGGGCTCCCGCGCCAACGAGGAGGGGGTCAGGACAGCTTGAACCCTTCAGATCGTAGAGAGATTTGTGTAGTGACGGGTAGCTAGACCAGTACTGCAGTCATGCTCATTTCTGTCGGTGAGCAGTATTGTTGCATTACTATGTTCCGGTCTGCAGGGTGGAGTTGCCCGTGTGATTAAAGGCATCCTCGGTTTGATTGACACAGGGCGACACGTTGTAGGACGTCTTCCTTGTATGCCCTGCAAACTGCAGCTCTGGTGCTCATAAAGCAAGCTAAACCTAATAAGCTCATAGGTGATGGTTTTCCAATTTATATCAGGAGAGCCATCTGCTTGGTCCGTCGATAAGTACTGAAAAAAAGGCTTCGGCCAGAAGTAATTATTCTGTTTGTCGTTTATAAGTATATCCGGCATGCTTATTAATAAATTATATACTCATTAATAAATATACCTATTACAAATTTTCATGAAAATCAATAAATACATAGGCATTTAAGTGCACTTTTTGTAACACTTGTAAACTAATAAATGAATGATATAAATAATAAATCAGATATTACCTGTAATTATTGGGCTCATATGAATTACATAAGGACTGAATGCTGAATATTGATTGTTCATTATAACTAGGAATGTGACAACATTAAATGCCTACGAGCGTAAGGTACGTTTGTAAATTATCGTACACCCCGGATGTTTACAAACTTTCAGATAGAAAAAGAGGACTTGGCAGAGCAGACATAGAGACATCGGTTAATTATGCTGTAAAATCATCATTTCACCGACACTCGTATAGTACCTACGCTACGCGGCGCGTACCTAATAAAGTGACAAGAGTCACGTGGTTCTAATTTTGCATGTAATGTTAGGGCTGTATCTGATTTCTTTAAGTAAAAACTATGGCAGTGATTTACTCAAAAACTATTAGGTTTTCAGTTTCACAGATAAGTCTCAGAGACAGTACATAATGTACCACTAAAGCCTGTGAAGTATTATTTCGGTTTTCATTTACACGTATATATTATGAGAGCTATAAATAAATAGCTTATTGGTTAGGGAATCGGCTTCCTTTCGCAGGGTCACGCCGCCTGGCTTTTCGGAGTAATGTGCGTTTTATGCAATTAAATGACACTGCTTTTACGATGAAGGAAAACATATTGGGGAAACATGCATGCCTGAGAGTTTTATAATGTGAAGTCTAACAATCCACATTGGCCAGCGTGGTGGACTACGACCTAAAGTGTTATTCTGAGAAGAAACCCATGCCTCTGGTGGGTCGGTAGTGGTTTGATAATGATGAAATACTCTTACTATATACGTACACAATATACGAGATCTATGAATAACTAAAATCATAGACATAATAATAAATTAATGTATTTAAATCATACCAAATGAGTCACAGGACACAATAACGAATAATCACAATATTATCAATACATTATTTATTAGGTACAACACCCATAAATCATATTTTATACATAACAAATCATAGAGAATTCTATTATTTTTTAACCGCCAGCGCTAAAAGAGGTGTGCTGTAAGTATGATTGCAAGTCTTTTGTTACAGTTTATTTAACGATGATCCGCTTTTGTGAATCGCCTATATGGCTGATAATAAATTTGGTATTATCTGCCTTCCGAACCGTTGATAGAGTCACTTCAAACAGACATACTTAACGTTTCAAAAATGTCGTTCAAAAAACCTAAAGTTACGAGGGGTTTCAAACGTGCCCTGCTCGAAGAAGTGTTATTACCATCTCACAGTCAATTAATATTTAGCTATGAAGTTAGAGCAATTCATACCCAAGCTTTTTTATCGTTTAAGTTATCATTTATATTATAATAGGATTTTTCTATAAGCTTACGTTTTATATGCCATTGGTAGGCCTACATGAATAAAGAATTATTGAACTTGAATTTGAAATTTGGATTCGCCACGTAAAAAAAAGATCCTGTAAAATAAGAATTTTGAATGTTATGAACATACACTCGGCGGATTACCAAGCTACGGATTTTTCCGTGTACGGACCGCTTTACAGCATTCAGCAACATTTATAGCCGGTATAAACAAAGTCGCATGCATAAGTTAGTAAAATAAACTAGTTTACAACAACACTTCCGTGCCGAATCGCTAAGTTCGTCCTTAAAGTAACTTCATTACACATGTACATACGTAGAGACAAGTGACATTTTATTGGGTGATAAGTATGACCGCCATATAGAGCACGTAGGGTGACCATATATTTGTTTTTTTATTTTATCGACTACCCGCCAGGCAAATTGGTGAGCGCTGTGGCCTTATAAGTTCGAGGTCCCAGGGTCGATCTCCAGTTTCCCCGGGCGTCTAACAAAGCCATACCAGGGACTATATGATAACAGGGACATACCGTGTACAAAAAGGGTCGATCTGCGGTATAGGCAATTTGGGATTATTTATTTTCTTGCCTGGTATACCAAAGTCTTTCTTATTTGTCTTGGCTAGTGAAGATATGCCGCAAGGTGATGTAGCCTTTCGGTATACGAAGCCGCTTAGAAATATATTAGAATTGTTGTTGTTAAACCCACATCATATACTAACAGGAAGACTCCCTAACAGGTTTGCCCGCTATAATTATAGAATGTAGCATCACTTACCATCGTGTGGGATTGAAGTACAGGTAGGGCTAAACTGTAGTACCTCGAATAAAAAATAAACAAGTTTTATGTTAACAAACGTAGTTAATGCTGCAAGCCTTCGGAATTTCGGTATTTACAAGATGCTGACATACCAGAACGTTAAAGCGCTTTGCGGCACTTCTTTATCGGTAGGGTGGCAACAAGCCACGGCCGAAGCCTCCCATCAGACCAGAGAGAGCATTAAGAAATTAAAAATTCCCAAATTGCATATGCCGGGGATTGAACCGGGATCACACGGGCCGAAGTGGTCGGTTAATTGGTTTCTACGCGACATCGTCCGGAACCCTAAATATCTTAGTGGCACGTCTTTGGAAGGTTTTAAGGGCGCCAACTAGTCAAGGAGAAAGCTTCCTAACAGAAGAAAATATTTCTACGAGTATTCCCAAATGCGACCTGACTTAAAGACTAGTCCGGCACAGATCAGTGAAATGGTTGCCTTACTACAGTCCCATCTGTACAATTGATAAAATAAAATCTTGTCCAGTGCATCGCAAAAACTGCTCTTAAAAAGTTATTGATTAACTCACGATGTAAGAAAGAGAATGCTATCAAAATGGATGTGGCACTTTTGATGGATGAAAATTAAGTATATTTATACCGAGCAAGATTCTAACTAGCCATATACTTGCAAATTTTACTTTAACAATTTAAATTATGTATACATGTAGCCTTCAGCAAAAAATATTGCAATAATAAGTGGGCGCTTATAGAGCCATTATATTCCCTTAGTCTCACGATACCTGCGGAATAAGGTTCCAAAGATTAACGGGTTCGGACAGAAAATGTTTTATCTCGAAAAGCAATACGTTACCTTCGGGAAGGGGGTAAAAGATTTTGTCGATTTTAATCGATAACTTTACCATATAATAACCGATTTTATATAAGGGAAGACATGCCGGATCCATATTGTTTCTCATCGGCGTGGAATATAACATAACTACGTGTTCGCTTCGTGTGGGCTTCTTCCGCGTTCCAGTAGGGCTAGCATGCGGGCTACGAGATAATTATCTCTTGCCGTTATTCGTACTTTTTCTATAATCCATGCAATCGAGATAACGCATAGAGATAATTTTCTCGTGGTGCGCATGTTAGCTCTACAGGCGTAACAAACTACATGTATCTAGGTCTGGTCTCCTCATACTGCATTCATTACCATTAATTATCTTATTGATGTGGAACGTTTATTGGAGCAAATTGGAAGTAAAACGATATGCCGAACCTGGTATGCCGTCACGGCAAACGACACGACGCTCTGTTATGGATCACCAGTCATCTCGCCCGAATATTGACTTCTTCTGTTGTCATATTAATAATTAATTAACCATCGCCTATAAACAGAGCAACAATGCCCATGGCATACAAGGAACATCTCCTGCATTGTATCGCCCGATCGCCCTTACTCGATCCAGTCAGTCCAGCCAGTACAGCTAAACTAATCTTGATGACATTTAAAAACTTCCCCCCTTTTTGAAATTTAAAAAATCCCCCGATTATATCCCCTGACAAGGGTTACAATTACCATGTCCACCTGCAAAAGCACGGCAACTGGGAACTCCTCCTCAGGTTTAACTCCTACTCTCTGTTGCCGTTGGCCTGTTGCTTTCCCCAGGCAGAAAAATTTCCCATGACTATGCTAGCCTTGCTGAATAGGCACATCGACTTCTTTCTATCCCGAATAAACGCACAGTTTACAATAGATAGATTTGTTTTTGGTTTTCACCGAGCAAGAGATGCGTTTTTCGACGTCATGTTTTTTTGCATAGTGTTAGTTGGTCGAAGAGTCTTATCCACACCAAAGTTTTGAGGTGAACGAAGTCGCGGGCGACAACTAGTAAATGAAGTCTTAGGTGATAATTTTTTTCTTTCCAAATACAAAATTCTTTTTAAAATTTCGCTATCATCTCTTTCACAAAAAAAATAAATTATTACACGATTAATTATTAAAGATATAAGATTTATTTTTTGCATGTTAGTCGCTCAGATGCAAACCTTTATCTTGTAAATTTATACTCTCTTACTTCTATAAATAAAAATCGTCATCAATCTTTTGAAATATCCTTTACCGAAGAGTCGAAAGATCGGTCTGATTAATAAATAATTAATGTAAATACACTTCAGTCCACAAAGCTTCCGGGGTTAATGCACGGTGGCAGTAAGGTGCCTATAATGTTTCATTTTTTGCTAAACAACTTTAAGGAAGAATGAGGTTCCCAATTCAACCTGCATGTATGTGGTAGGGTTGCCAATTTTTAAACGATTAGCCAAAAAGGGAGTGTAATGTTAACAGGTATCATGTATGTCTGTAAGTGACTTTCTTTATACCTCCATAACCAGTAAATGTCCAACAGGCATGCATGTATCAGGAAATTTAAGAATCCTTAAATCATTGTGAGTGACACTGACTATAATTATTTAAAACAAAAAAAAGGATGTGTCTGATGTATGGCACCACCTAAGTAGTATACTTACTCTTCTTGTGCAGTGTTTGACAGTGGTGATTTATTGGTTGAATAACGTACTTGTTTAAAGTAAAATTTCAAGTACCTAATCACTGTTTATAGATGTTTCTAGAAACATCACGTTACGAACAACATGTAAAATACACATAAATATTAATAATTACGATATTCTATATAAATATATAAAACCACACAATAGTGCAATAGAAATATCCCCAACATTATTATTCGCTATATAGAAGCTCCCCATTTTTCATCATCATCATAATCATCGTCATCTCAACCAATCGACGTCCACTGCTGGACAAAGATCTTTTGTAGGGAGTTCCACAATACACGGTCCTGGGCCGCTTGCCTCCGGTGACTCCCAGCGACTCGCCTGATGTCATCTGTCCACCTCTTTGGGGGCCGTCCCCATCTTTACGTCCACTTAATTAGGTATTTTTACATGATGATAGTTAACCAACTACAGTCACTGGCCACTACGGATGGTAATACTAAACACGTCTGAGAACGTTATAGAGAACTCTCTGGCATGCAGGTTTTAAGATGTTTTCCTTCACGTTAGATCAAGTGATATTTAAAAGTTTGAAACACACTAAAGCCTGGAATCGACCTCGGTCCCCACGTATGGGAGCCTGAAGTCCTAGCCACTGCTTCATCATCGACCATCCAAAATGTTTTAAGAGATGTTCTAGCATATAAAACTGGTAGGAGGGGCAACCCTATTACGTGGGTATGAAGGCACAGTTGACTTTCGTGCACACATTTTTATTGGGTGAACCAGTTTTAATGATTGTTTTTCAATTACATTCAGACGTATTCCATATAATAATGTAAAGATAATACATATATAACGAAATACATTAACAGAAAGGACATTCCGACACCTGCAAGGATGAACATTGTATCTCATTTTGCGTAACATTACAGAGGAAGCATCGAAGATTTTTAAAAAAAAACTTATTATGTTTTGTTAAGCCTTAACGCTCTCCTTTATCGCTCGAGAATTCGTACATCGTTAGTTAGCCGTGCGTACATAAAATTTTCCTACTGTCCAAAAAATAACGCGGGGGTCCAGTGATAATAATAAAGATAAGTACAGGTAGATTGATAACAATGTTTGTTCTCTTTTCGACGTCAATTATTAACACACTTTATTATTATTTTTAATTCCACTTAAAGTTAGCCCTTGCCGATCTCAGCAGGTGGATGTAATGCTGTCCAAGATGGTAACGCTTGACGTTGCACCAGGGAGGTCTTCAAAGCCATATACTGTTGAATGATTTTAAGCCTTGCTACCAGGATACCATAGAACGTTAGCTATATCAAAATGAGTTTCACCTTGCGAACAATGTTGTTCATTGAGCAATTATTACCGCCTCCCATAAATTACAATTTGATTACCGCGACACAGGTGGGCGTTACTGCAGTGCATTCATATTTTAAGATGCAAATTGGCATTCCTTGTGAGCTTGTTTAATTGATATGTGCGTATGATGATTGGCACTACCCCGGCAGAGACGCGGTGGGCAACTAGATAGGTGATTAACTTGTTATCATCCCCAGCCTATTTAACTATCTATTATTAAACGATTGTTGCGTTAAATGACTCTCTATAGTTTAAATTCCTTTTTCAATCGAGACAACATAATAATGTAAATCTCTATATTTTTTAACTTTTGATTTTATGAAAAATAAAAAAGTTTGCGATCGTAATATAACTCGTAATAAATTATTAATTTATATATTACTCATGACTGTATTAAACTTTTACTTCTAGTTTTAAGTTTTATTATTTTCAACATATTATATTATTTAAGTTTTTAAGAATCGAACATTTGTGCGAACAATGTATGTAACAGTTGAAAGATAAATTAATGATTGATTAATTTTATCAGTGTCCCAATTGTGCGCATAATCTCAAATAGAAAACATTCTGATTGTCCTTCAGAGCTTAGAGCTAGAGCGAAGCTGCTCGATTGTTATCACATTTTGTGATAGCAATGTCTGTGTAACAAATCTAACAAGCTAACGTGCTGTCAGAGAATTCCCTTCAACGAATATATAAAACATGGACTCAAAAAAACAAACACAAGCCACAAAGTTTTGGTCTCATAAACGAGTGCAAACATACGAGGAAGGAAGCCATCATCAATAGCCTATTACAGCCCACTGCTGTACTTAATGAAAACTCTCCCAATGGGAGGGTTTTCCCATAAACACCACACTCGGCAGCCGGGCTGGTGATTGCAGTAGATGGTAGAGGTAGTAGAAGCCCAGGGAGTGCGCGTTCCCGGTTATATTCTCTTAGTCAAGTCGTACGTCACCCGAGGGAAGAGGTATGTATGCTGTATTCTAATCTGCTGTAAACACACGGCGTCTAGAAATAACTGACTGTCCTCTGTGCAGAGCATACATGGAGGCTGAGGGGACCATCACACGTGATGCTCCGCTTCGAATACGCTGCCAGATTATACTAGATATAGTTTTTATTATATTCTAGCTTTTGGTGCATGTTAGCTTTAAATAGACGAGCGCTAACTCGCCAACAAACTGGTTAACCAGTTTGGCGAGAAATTAAAAATTATATAACAGTTGTGCATCATTTGATAACAATAAATAAAAAAAAAAGAGAAGCACATCATGGCTCCTTAGCATTACTCCCTGGAGCACTGCGAGCTGGCTGGAGTGACACAGCAGAGAATCGCATCAGCGGCTTTATGTACAACGAACGTTTCCAGCAAGCTAGTTACGGAGACAAGCCTAGAAGATGGGGTCTCCTAATATTATGTTTCCCTGGCAGAGATCGCTACTAAGCAAAAAGGCCGCCATTTGTATTCTGTTTCTGTCTTTTTTTATCAGTATTTCTTTTATTTCATTAATTTGTAGTGGGATGCAAATAAATAGTATGCATAAATAATAAGAAGAAGGCACGGGCGAGGACAACGCCAATTTCGTAAGTCCGATTGTTTTTTTTTACAGAAAACCGAAAACTCATTTATATGATATCAAGTAAGCGTAATGTGTAAATAAAAACCGAAATAATACTTCACAGGCTTTAGAGCTAGTTTATGTTCTGTCTCTGAGATATATCAGTAAAACCGAAAACCTAATAGTTTTTGAGCAAAGCCCTGCCATGGTTTTATTCTGAAAGAAATCAGATACAACAAAAATTGAATCATGTGACTCCTGTCACTTTAAGTACGCGTCGCGTAGCGTAGGTGCTATGCGCGTGTCGGTCTCTTATCTTCAATAGGGTTGTCATAAGTAAAGACAGAATATTTTGAATTCGTTTCTATGGAAAAATAAATATGCTCTTTTTGATTTAATATTTTTACATGGTTCCATGAAATATACTTGATATTTCATGGAACCACCCTGTAAAAATATTAAATCAAAAAGAACCACCCTGCAACCTTCGTAATTCTGTTACACGTTGTATACGTACTTTTCAAATCTGATGTTTGTACTGACTTTAGCATAGTGAACTGCGTTTTATCGTTATTTTTATTGTCAGCCCAACCGGAGAATCGCACCCGGGATCTTCCACTTATAAGACTCCAGCGCTCACCACTGCACCATTGAAGTAGAGACAATCCTACAATCATATCATATATATGCAAAAGTGTGTTTGTTTGTCCTTTAGTCATCGTATGTCATAGTCGACAATCCTACCACCATTTCATATATGCAAAAGTGTTTTTGTTTGTCCTTTCCTGATTGCAATTACGTGTATAGACTACTTAACCGCAGGTAATACAGCAGGGCGCAGTTAGTATAGTCATAACTCATAGCTATCTTTCCCCTTAAGCGATAAGCGTGTAGGACGTAGGTGGTACAAAAAGCTATCTCCCATTTCGGGTAGTAAATGTCACAGTGGAATACCTCGCGTCCTTGACATTCTGCGAGTGTATGTAACGTATGTGGAGTACACAGACCAGTTTATGTGAGGACGGCTTTATGCCTTCACAAGTCAAGAGCAATATTTTTTTTATCACTTTAATGGTTCTGATCTCAAAGTAATCTTTGGCCCATATAAGCACTATAAGCTAAGGAATTAAAAAATTGGAACCTCCTAGTTTCTATTTTTTTTTGAAAGTTTTAGGTTGTTGTTTATAAAACAGTTTAGAAGCTTTAACGTTAATATAACGAGGTTAATAAGTGTTCCTCTCTCCTCCCCCTTCTCTCACTCGCTTCCCTCTATTAATCAATTCTTTTCAATTTTTCTTTTACACTAAAAAGATTACGTGTATGTTATAAGACAAGTTAGAGAAAAAAGATCATAAATATAAACATTATAACAATTGTAAAATCACACGAATATAAATTAGCAGGAAGTAATTGTGGGCAACAGCTAGTATACCTACTAGCTGTTGCCCACAATTACTTACTTATTACTTCCTGCGTTAGTTACAATTCATGTAATACCTAACGGGCGTTAACTTTTGTGTTTCCCTGTTGCCGTGCTTTCAAAAGTCAAATATTTCTTTATTTAAATAGGCACATAGGCATATGGCACCTTTGATGCGTATATTACATGTAATATATTACATAGAAGTGATTTGATGGCGATAAATAAAATCGCAAACTTAAAACTAAAGTTACGAGGGTTTCAAACACGCCTTGGTCTAAGAAGAAGCCCAACAAACTTAGCCGGTTTTTTTTTGTTATCATCATCCCACATTGTCATTTAAAACTATTAAAGAAGCAACCTGGTTAGACCAATAATTTACACCCAAGCATTTTTATCGTTGACGTAGTCCTTAATACTATAATAGGACTTTAAGCTTGAGTTTAACGCAAACTTTGAACTTTTTCAGAGACATCTCCAAGATATGAACTGGTTGGTTATTGTAAAACTGTATACAATTTGCTTTAAATGAATTATTTATTTTATTTAGTCTAGTATATTGCACGTGAGCATAGATTACCCTTAGCCTTGCGCGAGTCATATTCACACCGATCTCATGATTGCATGTTAGATTCGTTGTTTTATCACTCGTATTACCACTCAAATTAATAACTTTGTTCATTGATGCATAATCGATCCAATGCAATTAATTTATGACTCGTCGGCACCTACAAAAATAAGTACAGGGGTATAGACCGAGAGCTTGACGTAAATGTTAATGCAAACGGCTTTATAGGCCCAGAGCGAATGATAAAACGACTTTATGTAAATTGAAATCACTTCATTTAATTGTATCTGTATCAACAAAGTTGGATTAAGAGTTGTTTGTAGCTATGTGCGAGGAAAACAACTTAAACACACTTGTTTATAATATTGTAGTTTAATTAATTCTCTAGCTATGTGTATTTTACATTTCTGTCGAATTAATTTAATGGTTTAACCAACTTAACTAAACTTACTCTCAGCAAGGTTATCGGCTACATCAAGCTAATATTTGTTTTATTCGAGACAAGTAGTAGTCCATGTTTATACTATACGAACATGTGCTTCGTTATTTCAAAATTTTCAAAATCCGTCATTTAAAATTTGTTTAATACAAGGCTTACGCTCTATACGCACTATTGAAACGTCAAGTTTGATTAATACACCATTAGCTTTGGGTGTTCTGTAAAACAATAAATATATACATAAATACATAAATAGTAACCATACTAATATTATAAATGCACAAGTGCCTGTTTGTTTGTTGCACAATTCAACTAAGACTACTTAATAAACCCACCAGTATAATAGTGAAAAAAGCGAATATATAGGTATATATGTTTATGCACGATAATAAAATATTCGTGACAACGCCCTTTGCTATATATTTATGTGCCTATTTGATTAACTACCAATAAGCTTATGGCATTAAAAATTTATTATAAAATAACAAAATCTTTTCCAAAACGGATTATAAATCCAAAAACATTTTTCTGTTAACTATATACGTGCAAATCTATTTCAAAGTAAGGCATATAAAGCCTAAGATACACTTGAATGATTTAAAGAATGTGCAGCGAGTAAATTGTACTAGAAATTGTATTTTAGGGCATAGTAATGCGATATCAACATAAAAGTTTTATTACTGAGGTACTTAAAAGGAAAATGCTTTCGACATTGCTTTTTACCCGCCTGCGCCTGAGAAAAGGATTTAAATTCAAACTCCATTGATTTCCAGTAGGGCTAGCACATTTGAAACCTCAAATTTGTCTCTTTGTATTGTTCCTGCAATTCATTCAGCATCTTAAACTGCAAAATTTTAACTTGCAGAAGAATTATTCAATAGTCTATAATAGTATGAATGGAGGAATATTATATATATATATATTATTTATTTATTTGTGCAATGTTTATGTTTCATTTTTTGCACCACCTACCTCTTTTTTCCTTTTGCGTCTTTGGTTGCCTGGAAGAAATCGCTATGTAGCGATAATGCCACCAAATTGTACTCTCTCGCTCTATGTGAATATGTATAATCTATATATATAGATTATACATATTAGTGAGTTTCTGGGTTCAATCCCCGTCAATTAAGGGGGAAATTATAATTTCTGAATTTTATCTGGTCTAGTCTGGTACCACTCTACAGATAAAAACATGCCGCTAAGCGATTTAGCGTTCCAGTACAATATCGCGTAGAAACCAAGACATCAGACAAGGTCTAACTAGTATAGGAATAAAAAAAACCATGCTAACCACTAGACCAGCGAGGCATTCTTTCAGGTGAATAACCGATAGGCCCTTAAATGTAAAAGAAAAAGATTCGCCGCTTTGCTCGGATCGCAGATAAGGCAAGGAAGTATTTTATACAACTTGTAAGTTGTTTTATTGACATTTTGAACATACCCTGCAAGCTGGTCCGTGTTAATTATAATATGGATATCATTTCTTTGAAATACCGTAGTTTTTTTTTTATTCCACTACAAGTTAGCTCGTCTGTAATCTTACCTGGTGGTAATTGTAAACCAATTGACGTCCACTGCTGACGTCTTTTGTAGGGAGTTCCACAACACACGGTCCTGGGCCGCTTGCCTCCAGCGGCTCCCAGCTACTCGCCAGATGTCATCTGTCCACCTTGTTGGGGGCCGACTTACGCTGCGTTTACCGGTGCGGGGTCGCCATTCCAGCACCTAAAGACCCCAACGAAATTTAAGATTATAGCGGGCTAACTTGTTTCTTTATTTCAACATATAAATCGTCTTTGTCGGTAGGGTGGTAATTAGCAACGGCCTACAAGCCGTTTTTGTCAAGAAATTCTCAATAATAACTAGAAGTTCGTATTTGGGAAATTGGCCCTTACCCTCCGTGTGCTACTGAGAGCACGGGCACCTATCACGAACGCCAAGAGATAAAATTGCAGAAGCACGCCAACCCTGGAAATCTGGTGGGTGGGAGGCTTTGGCCGTGGCTAGTTACCCTCCTACCGACAAAGACGTGCCGCTAAGCGATTTAGTATTCCAGTGCGATGTCGCGTAGAAACCGATTAGGGGCATGACTACCATACTCCCTGACAGATTGGCTCGCCACCATCTTAGACTGTATCATCACCAGGTGAGATTTGGTGAGATTGCAGGTCAAGGGATAACTTGTCGTAAAATTAAAATAAAAGACTGGTGGGTTAGTGACCTAATTTTCAGTCTTCTACGAGAGAGGAGGCCTCGACGCAGCAGTGGTACATTGATGGGCTGAAAATGAGCAATCTTCTACATTCGAGCTTTTTAGATCAATGCTCTAATTCTCTTTCTCCTATGAGAGAGGAGGAAGCGTACACCCACCGGTGGGGTTCAAAATTAGTACTAAAAAAATGCAAAACAGATATCAAATTACAAATCAATCAATCTGTCATTAACTAATAACTTAATTAGTTTAGCAACCCGGCTAATGAGTATATCGTGCGCCTGCGCAACATTGTTTTGTAGTTTTGCGTTAATTAACATTGCGGCTTGCCGCATCGGTGAAATATTGAAATTCGGATACTTGCTGAAATGTCGCTTACTAAATCAAACTGAAATATTTAAAACTTGTTAATATCTCTGACTTTACTTGAATCCATTGTCATCACTCATCAACCACCTTAAACCTGTATTTTCTCTATCAATCTATCATAAGGTTTTCCTAATCTCCAACCTGGAAAAGACGACAGGCTTTTTTATTCTACTTTTTGAGTCGTTTATTTTCCTGCCGCCCTTTCCTTTTTTGTTGTAAAATTTAAGCGTTTAAACAAAATGGGCACAATTCTTATATTTTTTACCTACACTTTGAAGTTATAAACACATTCATATAATTGGGCATAGCTTGAATATATACACATACATAGCTAGATGTTACGATGGGGGTTGGCGGGCTTTAACGATTATTATAATACTGGAAGTGCCCGCGGTTACGACCGTTGTACACAAGTACTGTATCCTTATTTTCACACAAATGTTATAAATACGAATCGTGGAGGGATTATAAAAGAGTCCCGCTGAAGCCCTGATCTACAGGAGCTGTGTATTTTCCCGGGATTAAAAGTAGCATAAATATGTCATTCTACGGTCCGTAAACTATCAAAAGCACCATCTACCTACCTATGGGCCTCTTTGAGAAAAGAAATAGGTATTTGTATTTGTCTTTCTCTACACAAACGATCTTTCAGCTTTTTTTTTGCAGCCGATTGTGTGACAGTGGGCATCGATCGTGCTTTCTGACTTCAAGGCTGTGGGTTCGATTCCCACAATGTTAAAATGTTTGTGTGATGAATATGAACGTTTTACAGTTTCTGGGTGTTGATCTGTAAATTATATGTGATTATGTATATTATTCATAAAAATATTCATCAGTTATCTTAGTACCCATAACACAAACTACACTTACTTTGGGGCAAGGTGGTGATGTGTGTATTGTCGCAGTAGATTTATTTTATCTGTGGACGTGTAATTACGGACGCTCCTCTTTCATCTCACAAAAGTTAGACAACCTTATGTTTGTTAAATTGGTCCTCATCATCATCATCAACAACAACTCAGTAACGGCCCACTACAGGGAACTGGTCCCCTCTCAAAATGAGAAAGGTTTTGGTCATAGTCCATTATTTAGAACATTATTGAGAAATCTCAAACATGTAACTCTCCTAACGATGTTTCTCTTTACTTATAAGTCTATAAATTTTTATTTGCCCCAACTTTGTTGGCCTATACTTTTAAGTGGCATTGTGAAATTGGTGTAATAAAAAGAATATCCCAAAGCTGAATTCTTGTTGAAGAAAAAGCTGCAAATGCAGCATTTTCTTCAACAAGATTTACCACCCTTAGAATATCTTTACTTCTGAGAATTATCACAACTAAGTAAGTATACCTACACTATCTCACCTCTGACAGTGCAATCAAAAGTGCTTTCTAAAAGGCTATTAAATAAATAGGTAGGTATAATTTTTACTTACGAAAAAGGTCAAGTATTTAATAAACAGCCATCAATGATCAGATGTCTAAAAAAATACACATCGAATTACTATCTACTATTCAAATTAAACAGTACCTAATTATTAGCATACAATAAACATTGTTGTCAGCTGTACAATATTGCACGGCTACATTCTTTGATTATACCTATCTAGCGTTTACCCGTTGCTACGCGTGTAAAATTTGTTTTCATTGTTTGTACCTAAGATACCTAATTAAACATCATAATTTAGTTTTATAAGCCTGGAATTGAACAAGGATCAAATCATGTCTTTTAAAAAGACACCTAACAAATAACAATGTAGGTAAAACATATTGACTTTTTTCGATAACTCCGTCTATTCTTAATCTGAGAGTATCGCACTGAGACTACGGTCTCGACTCTTGCTCGACAATCGGTTAGTACCTACCTCTGAGGAAAAAGACAACACGACTAGGTAATTGAATTAAAGTAGGTAGTAATAATTTGATGACTGCGGTGTACATATCTAATAAAAAGAAAATAACTAATAGTCGGGCAAAGTAATGGAACTCGCGAGTCAATAAAATCAAAAAAATGTGGAACGCTTCACGATTTTGCGTGTCATCCTTGCGCAGGGGCCATGCTAATCTTCTCTGTATCGTTCCAATTTTAGTATATGTACTGCCGAAGCGAGTACAACGGGAAGGCAATCATCACTGTATATATACCTAAATGTTTAAAAAACTTCAATAGCGCGATGTAGACTTCATACAAATTTTATTGTAGACTACTTATGCCATCTATACTGGTGTGATGAAACTATAATGCGAATGGTGAACGTAGTTCACGTTGGCACACAAAGATGGCACTAATCGCAATTCTTGTGTTTGGTAACATAATTTCGTTGTCTTTAACTAGATGTCATAGGTTCGTTGGGGACAATAAATTCAGAAACGAAAAGATTAAAAAGCTATTTGTGGTGATTTGCCTTTATTTTATTATTGACCTTGATTTTTAGAACTAAACCTTACATACTACGCTTATACTCATGTAAATTAGTAGGACGTTCCAAGCATTACCCATTTGAATATTAACCCTATTTTATTCCAATAGTTGTTACTAGCTAGTATTCCAGATGGAATACAAAAAATATCAGAGACCGGTCGCAAACATGCCAGGGCAGAGGAGTTTGTAAGGTGTTCAAGAAGCAAAATAAGAGTAACCTTTTTGAAAATACTTTTTATTTAATGTATTTGTTAAAAAACAATCAGGGAAACCCTGATATACTTTTATACTTATGGCTAATTCATATAAATAAAATTAATAAATGCTTGAATTAATAAAGTATTTACCTATTTACAATAATATTCATTTTTAACAATAAAAAATGAACTGGGACGGAATCAGTTTCCATAAAATTAATTTAAAAATAAAATACTTATTAAATTCGGCAGCTTTGTTCAACCTATAACTATTTTTGTATTATCTAAATGAATAAATCTAAATATATGTAGGTAGGTACCTAATTTTAAAAGATTTTGTTTCTAATTGTCTAAAGTATCAAAAATAAATATTATATATAACAAGAATATAGAATTATCTAACTATAAATTCGAAGATTTACGATTAAGTAATTAGTTTTTTATCGTTCTGCATTTCATAAAATTCGTCGAGACTAATTTAATTCATAAATGAACTAGTATCTTCGATGTAAGTTTATTATTAGTAAAAAATAATTAATGTTAATAACTGAATTCCACTATTGTTAATTGTTAGTTTTTATAATAATTATTATTACATAAGCATCTCATAAACAAAATTTTGAGCGTGTTGCGATAATTCGATAGGTTAGTTTACTGAAAATTATCACAAAAAAAATTCAAATTTTCAAATCATCTAAATTTAATTTTGTGAAAGTAATATTTTAATTATTATTTTATTTCAATTTTAGTACTTTACTATTTTTTTCTCTACAATATGTAATTTATTTATTAATAGCTGTTGCCCGTGTTCTTCGTCCGCGTTTATTACGGTTTTAACAAATCCCGTGGGAAATGGTTCCCACGGGATTTGTATTCCTGGGATGTAGAACTCTCCGTTGTTTTAATTAACTCTACGCCAAAACTCATGTTGACTCAGGTTGCTTAGTTAGGGCGTGAAGGAAGGACAAACAAACACACTATCGTTATCATAATATTACTAGTTAGGATCTCTGCCTTCGCATCCTATTTGAAAACTGTTTCCCAGTTTTTTAACTAGATGTCGCTCTCTCGAAGCCATACAAAACTAAGTTCACGAGAATAGGTAGATAATCCCACACTGGGAACTCTGTTCCCTTTTGTAGTTGTAGGTACACTTTTGACCAACGTATTGAGAATCAGGATAACATGATTTTTTTACCGAAACTGTGTTTTTTGCACTAAAACTGTAATTTTGTCACTAGAACTGTAATATCTGGTTGATCCAGTCCCTGAACTCGGATATGCGCGTGTACACGCCGGGTTGGTTGGGCTCTGCACAGCCTATGCCCCACGAAATGACACCGCTAAGCACGAACCGGTTATCTCTTTCCCTTTGCACCACCATTGGGCCTCCGCTGTCACCTGGGGGAGAAATATAACTATAAAACATTGTATACAAAATAGGTGGACTTGTGCTAACAATCGGTAGATGAAAAAATTCAATGACAGAAAAAAAAACCTTTTTTCGTAACTAGCCGCATCCTAGCCTCACATCAATCAAACTGCATCAATCAACAGCAGGTGAGATTGCTGACCGCAATCTAGGACTTATAGTGATGTAAACCGGATTTACCGGTTAATTAAACCGGTGATGAGCCTTTATTAATGAGGTTAAAGACGTACACCGGTTTGAAATATTTAGCTTGGAAACCGCCAAGCTAAGCTCAACCGTAACGGTGCATTTTTATACGTAGCAATGCAAAAGGTGTATACGAAATGCAAAAGAAAACAGTCAATGTCTTAAAGCATTCGAGATGCTACAAATCTGTTGAATTCAAAAGGTTAGGTCTAGCGACGAGTGGTAGAGCCGTCGCGATCTTTGGATAACCGTCAAACAGAACCAAGTTGCTTATCACGAGCAAGTGCTCAGGCATGACAAATTCGGGCTTCTGAAACCGCTATAATATACTAAAGCCCATTATTACTGAAAAAAACTGAATAAATTTTGAAAAAAACTTTGTTTTTTCTGTACGCCCTTTTTGACGAAGGCAATGGGAGAGTCATTGCTTTCCATGCATCCCCATCGCCAGTTTTTGCCATGTCGCTCCCATCAGTTTGACAAAATCATCGCTTTCTCTGCCGTCCTCTAGATCGCTTCCATTCCCTCGGATACCATTCTGTAACTCTGCATCTGATAATGATGGGTAAATATGCTGGAAAGAGGCATCGGTCGCAAGGCGGATCCTTGGTTGCGCAACATCAGGGAGTGGACTGGGAGCTGTTTAGCCTAGCGAGAGACAAGTTGAAGTATCAAAATCAAACGTCCAACCTTCACTAATTGGAGAAACACTTAAAGTAGAAGAAGAAGCTAAGCTCACCTTCGCAGCTGTCGGAGCCGCCCTGCCGCCAGCCAGCGCAGATAAAGATGTTGGGGATGTGCTCGTTGTAGCCCGCAGCCAGGTACATCGCCTCGCACGCCGTGTTGTTGATGACGGGCACCTCAACTTCCTGCAGCACGCTTGGCAGGGGACCCTCTGCGAAGACGAAGATAACCCTCGTTATCGTACTTCAAAATTCAAATTCAAAATTATTTTATTTCAAGTAGGCCTAATATAAGCACTTTTGGAACGTCAAGTCTGTCTGTTTGTATAGACTCTACCACCGGTTCGGAAGGCATATTCTACCGAGTATAAGCCGGCAAGAAACTCAGCAGTTGCTCTTTTCCAACACCAACAATTTACATTTTAATAAATAAATAAATATACTACGACAATACACACATCGCCACCTAGCCCCAATGTAAGCATAGCTTGTGTTATGGGTACTAAGATGACTGATGAATATTTTTATGAATAATATACATAAATACTTAGAATATACATATAAACACCCAGACACTGAAAAACACTCACGCTCATCACACAAACATTTTCCAGTTGTGGGAATCGAACCCACGGCCTTGGACTCAGAAAGCAGGGTCGCAGCAAACTGCGTCAATCGGCCGTCAATTTTAAATTTTAACATTCATGTTTCTATCTTGAGAGAGATGAAAGCGGAGCGGGATGCTTCCAAGCATCCTTGTCATTAAAAGCTTCTACAGACGAGCTGTCACTACTACTAAGATTTTAATTTTTATATGCCTTTAAATGGACTATAACATTGACCTAAGTAAATGTATTTGATTGTGATTATGATTCTCCATAGACAGTTACCATCATACAATCGACCCCAGCCAGTGACGTGTGCAGTTCTTCCCACGTAGGTGTCGTCATTATCAGGTACGCAAACAGGCAGTATGTTCGGTTGGAAGGTCACTGGCTCGTAAAACCTGAAAGAAACATAACTTTCAGAAACCAAAATCAAGTTTAAAAAGTTTAGTCCTGAATTACTAATATGGCGTATACCGCTACTTGCAGCTTTCTGCCAGATGAAGTACTATAACTCGAGGTCGAAATAACATAATGCATTGATAATCTATATCATTATAATAAATCGTTATATATACTATTATATACCAATATATTGACCAATCTATTGACTAGATGTTTATACGCTTTACACGATTCTGTAAAATTTTCTCGAATGAAAAAAATGTCAAAGTTACTTGTAACGAAAATTATTCGAAGTACCTACGTTTTTCTTGGTTATTATTTATTAAACTAATTGGTTATAATATATATATATATATCCAATCCAATCCAATAATATATACTTATTACATATTACTTTACTGTTACCAACGTTACAGTAAAATATATATTAATATTTCCTGCAAGTGACTAAAACAAGTGACTGAACAAGAGGAATCATCAAAAACTTTATTGCATAATAATAATTACCAACTGACACATAAACTATGTACAAATAAAAATAACCTGTGTACCGTTTTGTTGTTTATACCTTTAGTAACATTTTCCTTTAGCCTTCCAACAGTTGCCTTATGGGCATGGTACCCAAAACGCTGGCGTTATTGCCCCTTTGAATTGAACAATTCAAGACAAGACTTACCCGTTGTGCTATAAAAGCGCCAGCTCTTCGTTCACCAGACGTGTGGACCAAAATTTGGGAACACGACTTTAAAAAAATGCTTCATATTCAAGTATCATATGGGCGTGTCTAAGTAACTAATCCTAGAAGTTTTTAAAAGTTTTAATAAAAATATATGCAATCAAGTTATTTAACGATCAGCGGAATTTGCTTACCTGAGCAATGCCAAGTCGTATTCAAAAGTGGCGGGGTCGAAGTGAGGGTGGCTGGCGACAATCTGAACTCTCCTCTCAGCAAAGCCGTAAGGTTCTTCTTCATTTGCGAGGTCGTATTCACCAAGGCGCACCAGTAAATCAGATGGCGGTACTCTGAAAACGGGAACACAGAATTTAATCTTAATATAAATATGTTATTTTTGATGTTATATTTCTTTAGCGGCGTTGGGAAAAAAAATCACGGGAGTGAAATTATACGAAGTAACGAAATACGCGCGCACATTGTTACAAGATACTAACAGGATGAAGGTAGTTAGTTGATAAACCGAGTTAGATCATCCGCAAGCTCACTTTTTACGCACTCCGCGCGCATCGAAGTCACAAAAAACCGACACCCTTAAGATAGTCGACATTTTAGTTTTTTCAAAAAAAGGTTCGATAGTGAAAACTTTCAATTGGCAGTCTCAGGTAGGTGATTTAATTGGTTCAATTGTACAAAAATCTGAAATTTTATGTTCAGTGTAACTTGGTGGTCCGATAATTTGACAATTAGATAATGCGTAAATAGTAAAACTTTCAATGGATTAAATATCTTTTTTCTATTGGTAGTGTCGTTTTCTCTACAAACGTAGAATAAGGCGTAAGATATTTTTTTTTAAAAGATTGTTATCTTGTTACGCCAAAGAAATATAATTTCTAACGCATGTTAACATAAGGACACCCGTTCTTTTTATTGCACTACAGGTTTACCCTTGACTGTTGGTGGACTTTTGGACTAATTATTGTTTAGTCCGAACCCCCGTGACCGCGATTAACCTGAGGCGTAGGTTTTAGGACTCATATGCTTGTAATTACCCTAGCAACCACGCCCTTTATACCGAAACACAGCATTGCAACAATGCTACTTAGCGGCACAAATAAGCATGGCGATAGTTCTTCCTCGGACGAGCTCTCTCACTGAAGGAAAACATCGTGAGAAAACGCCTCAACGGCGTGTGAGGTCTACCACTCTGCACTTGGCCAGCGGGTTCGAATATTTCGATAATGATGATGACCTTATACAGTTGCATTGAAATCTTACTATTTTCTTAACGCGATTGGACTTCATAGAAAAAGTCAGGAACCCTGAAAGTAGAGGTTAATTTTTCTACTCTGTCCACACAACCGTGTTATAATCAGTCATCAGGTTTTATTCGTACTTGAAAAAGGTCAATGTTGCATATCGAGATGTAACCAACAGACCGCAATTAAATACGTTTTCCTTAATAATTAAGATTTATTATAAAGTTTCCTTATTCCCATCTAAACACAAATTAATAATGTTAAAGTGTTTGTCTTTATGTTATTATTTCGACGGCCGTTATCCGTCGACTTTCAATATAGTAGTGTACATTATTCTAGTAGTCAAGGCCTTTCATTTGATGCCCATACCCATATTGAGTTGTTAAAAAGTATGTAGTCTGCCATTTTGGAGCTGAGTGGGGTCCCGGATTCGATCTCCGGCAGGAGTAATTTGGAATGCTTCGGAGTTTGAGTTAAGTGGATTTTAGAGTGACGATACTTTTTTGTTACGATTACCTCAAAAGAGGTAAAATGGTAATTGGAAGAAAGACTATAAAAGTCCCACGTTTTTAAATTTCGGAACCAACCTAAAATTTCCAACTGCTATGTAATAAGGCTTATGTGGTCCTAATTATCAATACCCTGGTTAAAAAAATATTTGAGGTATTGAGGTTTTCTGTCAAACAATTATGAATATTCATCCCAAGGTTTCGCCCTGCAAAAATTTTATCAGACTCACCTTTCCACGCAATGTGCAGCGGTGATTGCCCAGTTTTCGTTCAGCAAAGCGGCCCCGCACTTGTGAAGGTAGGTGGAGGTCCTGAACTGCCTCAAGGATATCTGCCAAGGCCACTGGCCGAATCCTGACATGGCGCCGCCGACGATCCTCGCTTGTGGCCACATTCGCCTACCACAGACTGCCAGTAACATTAGCGTCGAGTTTATGATCATTGTCACAAAACCAAAGAAGTTTTTAACACTAAAAAGTTTTTGATCACTTATGGTATTAAACATTAGACTTATGGTGATAATCGCTTAAAAGTATTTTGTTCATATTACATAAAAAGTTTGTCACTTATAAAATCTGTTCTAAAAGTAGGTTAGATTGAAAATAAGTTACGATAATCGTGCTAGGTATGAAAATAGTCAAAGATACCACAACAGTCTAAAGTACAAAAATAGCTATAGAAGGTACCAAATTAGTAGGTACAAGGTACGACAGACGATTATAGATCGATGTAAAAAAATTACCCAAGGCACCGCGATACTCAATCTTTCTCTATGGAAGCTCCAAAGTAGTACCTTAGCCAATTTCGGAATATACTTGTTATTTGTTCAAGGTACGACACTTGAAAGTCCGAAGACATACCAAGGTACGAATATAGTCGAATTATTAAACTTCCTTTATCACTGCATTACATAAAATGGTCACTTACACATTTTATTTTAATTACAGTCGTTTATTATAAGCTGGAAAGTTATGTATTTATGTTACAACATTTTAATACCTATTCATTAAAATATATGATCTCCTTTGCAACCATAAAGTTTTTCTAATAAAAAGCAAAATCACTTTTGAATTTATTAATTTACAAATTTACGACAAAATTTTGGCAGTCTAAAATTACCACTCAATCTTTAGAAACAGGGAATACTTTTCCGCGATGAAAAGAGATAAAAACGAGTCAATTAAAGCTTTTTGCAGTACAATTTCTTTTCGAATAATAAAACTGACACTCGCGAAATAACCAAAACGATACATTTTATGTCGCTAAAGGGGCAATGCACCTTTTTGTTCAAAATTAAGGTGTCAAAACAACACTTCATTTTATTTTAAATGTAGAGCTACTAAACACTTGTTCAAACATAAATGTGGGTTTTTCCCTCAAAGGAGCTATTCATACTGATTTTACAATCAATGCGTATTTTACGTATGTTTTTGTCAACGTGTTACCAAGTTTAGAGCTCTTTAACAATGAGACTAGCTTTTGCCCAGCAATTCGACTGCGATGTTTTTGTTTTTTTTTTTAAATCCCTCAGGAACCGTTTACCGAGGATAAAAAGTATCCTATAGCCTCACTATAGGATACAAGCTATCACTAGCAAAACATCACCAAGATTGGTTTAACTGTGAAGTATAGCATAGGTAACATGATGATGATAAATGCCCATGAATGCCCTAGAACAAGAACAAATTATGGTAACAAATCCCTTACCTTTGAAGGCGCCAAATTTTATAATAAAATACCTATACTTATAAAAAATGTCAACTCATTCAATGTATTCAAAACTAAATTAGCTTCTTATATATTAAGTAATACCAATAAATTTAAAGACGAATACATAGAATGAGTAGATAATAGTAAAATTGAATTTAGTTTAGCCTAATGGCGAAGTGTATTAATTTATTATAGAAAACTAAGTTTCCTATGTAAGTGACTTAGGTCTTTTTATGGGAATAAATGTCTTTAAACCTAAACCATCAAGATGCACGTGTGTGCCTTTCATCAAATCGGTACAGTGATTGAGCCGAGCATAGGTAAAAAACAAATAAACAAACATACACACGTTTGCATCTATAGATTGGTAGAGATATGTTACCTACTAAACTTCTTTGTTTACCACCATTAGTTCTAAACTAGCTAATAGCTGTAATCTGTGATTTTACTTGTGGTTGTTCTAAATCGTAGCATGATATTGGATACCCTATTTTTATACCTTTATAACTAAACCGACGTACGTTAAAATAATTTGAATCGGACCATAAGTTGTTGATATTAGCGCGTTAAAAAATACAAACAAACTTTAGAATTTTATAAGTAAGAGTACCCCTACAGATTATGTTTTTTTTTTTAGTAATATGAAACCTTTCAGCTAAACCTCCATGCTCACTATCACCAATGAGGTTACAAACACTACATTATTTTATTATCACAATGCCGTATCTGGCTACTCATTGTAAGTACTGATATCACTATAAAAAGTAGTTCTATTTATTTTTAATAAACTGCATCATTATTTATTACACTCCTAGATTTTATGGCAACTTTAATCAAAAAAGCTTTATCACACGATTTAACTGGTTTATGGCACTCAAATTATAACTCACTCCAACCGTTTTTTAAACATCAATGTTTTATTAAAATGTAAAAAAACCAAGTGAACAACAATTACTATTATCAAAAATATTTTTAATTTTTAAACGTCAAACACTTCACATAAATATAAATATAATGAATTTAATAATAAACGTTCAGGAACACGTCCTTGCGCCTTGGCCGTGTGATAGCATCGCGAGCGAGACAAACTCTTTGTTTGTACATTGTTGAACGAGCGAGGTTATTTTTTATTGTTGTGTATACAGGGAGCCTGTGGTTTATACAATTATACAATACATATCAGGGGCTAGGTAGTTCTTTGACCTGACTGTGGCGATTGTAATTCAACAGTCGCGATCGAATCTCCATTTGCATGTACAAGATACTAGTAGCCGATTGCGATTTGAGTTACAAATTGCACCGGGTGTTTAATGCCGGTTTTTCAATACTTACCTACCGTATTTTGTTTTAGGGTACGGTACCAAAATGGTAAAAAAGAGATTTCTGTTACAACTTCACACCTCAATGTCTCTAACTAGCATAGTGATTTGAAAACAAGCGTGCAGTATTGTTGAGCCGAACATAGGTTAAAAACTAGCAACATACGACAGACAGACAGTCAGAACTGAGGTGTCAGAATTATTTAAACAAGGTCCTAAGTAAATAATTAATTGGACGATTCCTTTCAACGTGCGGAACCCTCAGTTCGCGAGTCTGACTCCCACTTGAGTTGATGATTTCTTTTATCAGTTGGTAAAACAATGGTAGTTTATCACGCGATTAAACTGAATTTTCCAAACATGTGCGGAAATATTCAAATTACATTCGAAAGGAGAATACGCAAAATATCACATATACCGACTCGGTATGAAAAGAACTTTAATTTGAACAAAAAAGGATGAAGGTTGTTTTTTCTTTGGAGCGGATTTGTCGATGTCAACGCTGGAAAATTATATGTCAGTTAACTCGGAACGGCATTACCCCAAGATTTAAAGCTATACGGCAGAAAAGACCAAAGGCTGGAATTTGGGGGTATCAAGCTGCATTACGATAACGCTTCTTAAAATACCTTAGCACAAGTCATATATTGAGGAGTATTGGAAATTGACAGGGAAAAATTAAAATGGAAAAATTTCCTCTGCTCAGCGTTTTCGCTAGCGAAAGCGAGGCGATTTGTTAACCAAACGTTGGTTTTATCCAAAATGACCTACGGACTAAAGCCCAGTCCGACAAACCCAAACTGACCAAAAATCAACCTAAGTCGAGGTCCGAAGCCTACAAGGTGAACATAGGATTACCTAGGGATGATGGCTGCCTTTATCCCTCCGGTGTTGTCGAGTCCTGGAGCTGAACATCCCGTTATGTGGTTATCAGCTACTGTGATCTGAACGACAACAGCAAGGAATACAAACAAACATATTATTCGCATAGTAGGTAGGTATGTAAGTATAGACTTACAACCATTTTATTTTTTTACCCATTCCAGCAACTGAATTACGTGATTCATTCCGACCGTGACCATTATAAATGATTATCTAATATTTGTGGTTTAATGGTGCGGTTAACCACTAACTGCAAAATATTTGTCCATTAAATACATATGCATAACTGCCGAGCACTGCTCGAATTTTCCAAATTTAATCAGGCAAGTAGATATTATAGGAGAATAAGGAAACCCACCACATCACCACATACATGAATCCAACAATGAATCCATTGCACCCCTTGTTAGTCCGGACAAGAGCAAACACAACTCGTGCAACATCCAAACAACAACAAAAACTGTCTTCATGTTTGAAGAAGATATGTTGCTCCGACCCCACATAATGTGCGATAAGGACAAGAGTAGAAAGCAGAGGAGGCAGAGTAGAGTAGAGGGCAAAAATAATTAGATATGTACTCTATATAGTACAGTTTATGGATGCGTGCTGAGAGATATGCGACCTGCTTAAATTGAAAGATAGAAATCTATTTCTAAGAACAAGTACCTACTCGTTTTTATCACATCGTTTTTTATCTCGGAATGTTTACTGTTGATTGACAGAAAAACCAATTGGCGAATTCGCTCCCGTGGATAGGTTCCGTACCTATACATATTTACAAATTAATATAATAGGAGTGTTTATTTATGATTTTGAAGAAACTGCCTCATATTAAGCTATATGTATAATTATGATTTTATCAAAACAATAGCATTATCCAAACATATGTTTATTGGTTATTTTTTTACAAGATAGATAAGCAGACAAACGAACAACTAGGCAACCAACCATGACAGTCTGTCTGGTTCTTTGTCTAGGTTAATCTTGGAATGGCTGAAGCAGTCTCCATAGGACTTTGAAAAGTAGTTCGAAGATTATACAAAGAGTCATCAAGACATTTTGCTTTGGACCCACTTTTCTCTGTTGAATGATTGCAAGAGAGACTCTCTTGCAATCATTCAACAGAGAAAAGTGGTGATAAGGTTTGAAATTAAGGAAAATAAAGTGTTGTACTCTACAGATTTAACGTCTTAAAGTTATTTTTTAAACCGACCTTTGAAGGTAGACTATGCGATCAAAATTGGTATCGTATGAATTATATATTATATATGGAATTAAATGTTGTTGAAGGACGAGTAAGTTTTCAAACGCTTGGTAGTTTTTTGAGTTCACCCTTAATGCAAATTTCAGATACATGAACGATTATAATTATCACAATACAAGGGCTAAATTGTTTCATTATACGGTAAGGAACCCTAAAGTATCAATAGGAATGCAAGTCTAAAAAGTCGTAAATCGATTTTTAACGACAAAAAAAGGACTAAGGTTTTATCATTATTTATACATAAGTAAAAATGTAATTTAAAGGACTACCTTAGTAAGAGATATTATACACCAACTTTATATACCTATAAGGGTAGGTATAGATGGTATTCATAATAAGTCGCGAATACGTTGATTAGCCCACTCATTTACGACCTATAAAGTGTTCATTCATATTTGGTTAAACTAAATTATTAGTTGAACGTCGTTGGCTACAAACTAAAGCTACGAGGGTACCAAATGCGCCACTGAGTGCGAAATGTGAGATTTTCTAAATACGTTTGCTTATCTTTATTCTTAATTAATATAACAACGAAAAATATATTTTTGTAGGGAAATAATAATTACAAACAAATTAATAATTGCAATAAATATAAGCCGCCTAACTGTTAACTTATGGGCATGGTAGCCAAAATGCTGGCGCTATTGCCCCTTTGAATTGCTAGACTTAGCCGTTGGGCTAAATAAGCGCCAGCTCTTGGGTCACCAGACGTAAGGACCAATTTTTGGGACACGAAGTTAATAAAATTATTAAACTAAAAGAAAGTTAACTACGATTTGTATGGTATCGAAAGGGCGCCATGTAATTACAATGATGAGAAACAGGTCTGTCACTAGATGGCGCTCGTTCATACGATATAAATGGTGGCTAACTTTCACGCGATCGGTTATCCGATCGCGTTAAGTTGTAGTGAAGAGATTTTCTATCTTTTATTTTCTATTCTTTTTTCTATTTTCTAGAGAAAATCTCACACTCTTAGTTATTTATTCTCGGATTTATTGGTTATTGACAGACAATAATATTATAATTAATATGTATTATAACTTGCTTAATTCGAAATTTAAACTGCACTGTTTGAGAAAACGGAAAAAAAATACATACCTTCTTTATAATTGGACATGTTGTAGGACTCTGTTGTTGTAGAAACAGTGGATGTAGACACTGTTGTTGGAGGTTCCGTGGATGTTTCGTTTGCAGATTGAGTTGTTTGATCTTCTGAAAACATAAAACCGATTTCGCTGAGTACAATACTAACTAATATTATTAAAGCAAGAGATTTTTTTCAAGTGTATTTACTGTATTTTCTTTCTATCAATTGAGTTTTTATGTATGCTTTCTATATGGTGTACAATTAAGTGTTCTTAGAATCGTTTGACCATGGTTCGTTAGATTTGACCAAGCAGATGATAGTTAGTGGAAAATCAACGTCTTTACACAGTTCCCCTAATAATAACAATAGTATGTGTGTTTGTTTATATTTTTGTTAACTATGAGGGACACAAGCACCGTACTTGATGAAATTGAATTTTTTTAATGTCGAACATTGTCAGCTCCTTTAATTCGAAACGTTGATTTTTAATTTTTTTATATCAATGAATAGATGATATCTATATATGTTTGTTGCTTAGTTGTACAAAAAAAAATATACAGATTAATATAAAAATAAGGTAAGGTAAGGTAAAAGGTATACAAAAGGAGACCACAGAGTTGTAATCTAATCTCTTTGGGTCAACTGTATGGTCAAGATATCATTAAAAAGGTAACATTTAAGCACTGACGTAGTGATTTAAAAGAATAAAAATAGAAATAAACTTTTCCCATCGTACGAAGTAATAATTACGTAGTATTTATTTATCTATGTAACCTGTTGTTCATGAACTGTTTTTAGTTGTTGTTATTTATTCCATTTATAAAGTTTAATACAACACAACGGTATTATAAACCACTTAAGTAACCTTACCGATTCCAGTCCATCCGTCAGTAGAACTTTCAGTTTTATTAGAAGCCTCAGTCACATTGGCAGATGAAATCGAACTGAACGTTGTCAATCCAATACTTGTTGTTGAAGTAGGAACGGTAGGCGACAGTGTCACATTTACTGTGAACTCTGGCATGGGTGCGTCTGTTATTGGTGAAGTTTGTGTCGAAGTTGTAGAAATTGTTGTTTGCTGTTCCGCCAAAACTGTTGTTGTAATTTTAGTTGTTTCAACTACTGGTGAAGTTTCAACAATTGTCGTTGGCATTTCCGTGGTTGTGGTCGTCGTTGTTGTTGTTGTAGATTGGGTGGTTATTGTTGCCTGTTCCGTTGTCGAAGTTGTCGTGTCTGGTTTCGGTTGCACCGTTGAGATCAAAATCCATCCTTCTGGCGGCGTTATTGGTGACCAGACATCTGTAAAATTTGTATTTTTAGTTAAAAATGCAGGTAATATAGGATACTTATGAGATTTTTTTTATGATACTACAAGTTAGCCCACTGCAACCTCACCTTGTAAGTGACGACGCAGTCCAAGATGGTAGCAGACTAACCTGTTAATATTTTGAGCTGGTCTCAGGAGTGGTGCTAAAATTTATTTCCGGGGGTAAAAAAAACGAGGCAGACATAGAGACTCCTGACAGAAGTGAACTCAAAAAATGGAATAACTAAAGTGGAACCTCAGTCGGTGATGCGAAATCACACAATATTTATAACAAACGTATTTGTACAAGGTTAAGCGAACCAATCGCCTTAAGTAGTTTGCACTACTTACTTTAACTGAGATACAAAATCAGCCTGTAGAATAAGTTTTCTTCAAACTTGACGACAGACTATGACATTGTTTTTGTTTTGGCATTTTTTTTATGACCGACCGCCTGACTGTCTTCGGACTTAATATAAAACATCGAATTCAACGCACGTCAAACTTAACGCTAATAGATATAAAAAAATAAAAGTAGAAGCCATTCATACAGTCTAATAGAATAGAGGAAAGTGTAATTTTAATAGCGTGGCTTGCTAAACTGAAAATCGTTTAAACTACGCACTCCCATCACGTAACTGGGTCGAGCACGAGGAGAGCCAGGTCAATGTATTATGTTTTTGTTTAGGTGAAATTCTGCTCACTTTCCACAAGCGATAGTATGAATTGCATACTTTATAAGACTGGATAGTTATAAAAACGAATTCCTAAAATACCATTAAAACTGAAATACTTTTTTATTCTAGTACAAGTTAACACTTGACTGCAATCCCACCAGGTGGTAAGTGATGATGCAGTTAAAAAAATCTAATACAATCCATTACAGCGATACAATATAAGGTAATTGTTATGCGTATTTGTTCTGTTAGAGGCGATAATTGTAGATGCACTAATATAGTTTGACTCAAATTTCCACTGAAGTATAATGGATTCGATATTCGAAAACCACGGACGTTTACGAGATGTTCAACCTCATACTAAGGGTTAAAGTTAAATAATAAAGAGTCGGTTTCATAAAACCAATTAAGTTTTAGCGTTTATTTTTATTGTCTCCTCGTTGGAATTCAATTCATGATTCGTGATCGATTAAAACTTTAATGTGAAGTGAAAGTGATTTATTAACGGAATAGCGTTTTTAAGATCAAAAGCAGAAACTTTCTTGATTATTATTTATACCAATAAACGAGATTTTTTATGAGTTAATTCTTTACTAGCTCTTGCCCGCGACTTCGTCCACGTATTTACGATTTTTTTTTAAACTCCGCGGGAACCATTAAATTTCTGGGAAAAATGTATTCCAAAATGCAAGCTATCAGCTATTCAGCTATAGGTAACAAAGATTATCTTTACCCTACGCTTGTGCTTTTGCTGGATATAATGCATCTATCTTATGTCCGAAAGCAACACATGTACGATATTTAATTCGGATTATATGATTTAATATTGATTGTATGGGTAAAATACATAGATAAACCGATCGTGGCGACATTTTGCACGGTAATGTGCTCCCAGAATTGCTCTTATCCCGGCTAATCAAACTGGTATTGCGCGCTATCTAAAAAACCCAAAATTGTATTTTGTTACACTTAGCTAAGTGCAAGGGTTTCTTCAAAGAGATTGCTTAAACAATAAAACCGCATTTGAGTATAACGAGTTAGTTTGCAATAAAGAGTACATTATTTACAAGTCTATACTTAAGGGCCACATTCACAGGCAATCCTTAGCAGCGATCAATTGCACTAAGATCGCAGCAATCTATCGCTTTAAACTGCAACACTAAACACACATGATACTCACACAAACAATTGCATGAGTATCATGTAATCGCCCGCTGTGATCCATCGTTATAACTCATTATATAGACCAGAATATGGTATCACAGAAAGCTTGTACAAGATGAATGCCCTAGTAACTTGTCCACTGGCTCGAGTTAGTAACGTAGGCTAGTAGCTAGCATGAAACATTAATTTCGCGACAGTAACTTGTGCTAATAGTTCGCGCTAAGTGCAATATTTTAAAGAACGATATGCGCGCAAACGTTTCGGAGTGCAGGCTATCCCCAAAATCGCCAGCGATGTTGATATTTAAATATTTAAAATAAACGATTGTCCCCTTGAACCCCTTTTAGGTCCCAAATTTCAAGAAATTTAAGGCAACGATTGATTGCACCCAGATCTTGACGATCCACCCCTTCGCAACTGGCGTCCACACACGTGCAACCGGTTGCTGCGATCGAAAACTATGATTCATATGCCCAAGGTAGAAACTCGTCTTAATGAAGGTATGGCTTTCACCAGTAGCTTGCAGCAGTTAAATTCGCAATAAATGAACGGACGATATGTAAACGGTATAGCAAGCAACTTGAGTAGGACTTACGGTAGAAAAATTCCAGATTGCATGCGATCTCCGAAATCGCCTGCGATGTAGTTATAGAGATAGTATTTGAGCTTACACGTGCAATCCGTCGCGTCGTTGATGGCCCCGTTTATCAACCCCATTAGATATTAATTCTGAGAACTCCGATTTCCTCAAGATATACGCATACCTATCAATTATCCTACATGATATAGACTGTGGAGACGCCGAGATTAACAGCCTTTTTTTGTTTTTATATCACCCACGCCAAGATCAATGACTGGTTATTCCACTGGTGTTGAAATGTATTTATTATCTGGCCTGGATGTTTATCTAAGTGCTAGAACGGTTTGCGATTTATCATGAGCGGTTAAGTATATTCGCAAGATTTGTTAATCAAGGAATAAAATACAAGCGAACTCAGAACAGTTTTTTCGTGTAACAGATTTTAACTCATCAGCGTTTTTATTAGCTCAAAAGAGTTTAGCTAAATTCTCTAAATTCTTTACCAATAGTATAATAATAGTTCTCTCAGTCGAAAACAGGAGTTTTAGATGACCTATACGGCAATTATTTACTTACCTTGGTAGTAAAACTTATCGGAATTTCTCCCTAGTGAGAGGGAGCGATAGGTGCTTTCTTAAAAATAAAGGAAAGCTTAGATATGTATTCTGTGTACTTGGAAAGTTTTGACTTTGAATGATTGAAAAAATAACTTTCGATTTTCGCATAATCGATTATTTTGATAACCAATAAATGTTCAGTATCATTATTACCATAAATCTGATTTATTATTCAACCGAAAGATAAATTATTTTATGAATTAAATGAAACCGAAATGAAAATTCTTAATTCTTTAAAGGTTTAAATTTTTAAACATATTTTGAAAACATTCATCTTAGCCTTTCAATTAATATCCCACAGGCCACAGCTGGTCCGAGGACTCCTCCTTAATATTATGCGGCGAGAGTTTTAGGGCTGGGGCAGACCGCTTAATGTGCTCGCCAAAGCACGGGAAAGGAAAATACCAATATTCTAACTCCGGTTTGAAGATGACAGTTTGTACACATCGAGATCCAACATGTCATTATCACCATGATTATCAACTCATTACCGGTCCACTACAGAGCACAGGTCTCCTCTCTGAATAAAAAGCCGTAGTCCACGACGGTGGCCAAGTCGGATTCGTGGACCCGACATGCCTTTCCTTTACCGTTAAAGCAAGTGATATTTAATTAGTTCATCAATCAAAACGTATAACAATCCACTGCTGGACTAAATACATGTCTCAACGGGTTTGCTCATAACCATCGTGCAGTGTAAACGGATGGGTGATCGCAGTAGACGGTAGTAGTAGCACGCAGGACACTGCTGTCCGTTCTTATCCGGAATATTAGGGGTGATGACGACTGTATTCTAACCTGCCTTCACAACACGGAACCAAGGTTCTTATTGCTTAAAACCAATATAAGACTTACTGACTAGGCTATATACTGCACTACTCCGTTTTCCCTAACTTAATTCTCTACCATAAAGGGTTGTCTCGAGGAAATCGCTTAGAGCGATAAGACCGCCTTTGCGCATTTTATATATTGCTTTTGTTATTTCTTGTTTTCACTTTTAATTTGTGCAATAAAGACTTCCTGCCGGTCATGACTTACGGTGCCGAAACGTTAACACTGACAGCGAGGCTAATTCACAAACTTCAAGTCGCTCAGCGTGCTATGGAAAGAGCTATGCTTGGTATTTCTTTGAGGGATAAGATCCGTAACGAAGTGATTCGCCAAAGAACTAAAGTAACTGAGATGTTAGGATACTGAAGTGGCAGTGGGCTGGTCACGTTTGTCGGAGGACCGATGGACGTTGGAGTCGAAAGGTCCTCGAGTGGAGACCGCGTGTCGGTAAGCGGAGTGTCGGACGCCCCCCAACTAGATGGAGCGACGACCTCCGAAAAGTGGCAGGCATCGATGAGGAAGGCCGAAAATAGGAAAAGTTAGAAAAAAATAGAAAAAAATGGCTGATGATGATGATGATGATGAATAAAGACTTTATCTATCTATCTAAACATTTTTGCCAAACCTGAGAATTAAACTCTTGATACGTAACCGCATGGTTAGGTTATCCGCTAAACTAGCTAGGACACTAATATGTACTTGAAGAGCCTATTATGTATTTAAAATACGAGTACGTTCATGATAGAATTGTTAAACGCGGCAAAACAGTGTCTAACACTTAACAATTCGAGATACTATCTGTATTTCTGGTATTTTATGCTGCTATAATTAGGAGTTTTTTGACCCTCCTCGTCTTAAGTAATGCTGTGAATTTAAATGTGAAAAAGGTATTTTTATCATGCAAGTAGACGCAAACAAAATACGATTATGAAACCTCACTGGCGCAGTGGTGTGTTCTAATAAGTGGGAGGGCCTGGGTACGAGCCCGGGGCTATAGGAGGCAGAGATCTTGAGTTCAAACTAATTAATTAATTATTTAATTACTTCATTGGGTAATACTATAAAAAAAACCTCTGTTAACCACGGAAGAACGGATAAAATAATTAAAATTCCAAGGCAGTAACTCTACATATTGTTGTTACTGAAAGTCAGCCAATAAACCTCCCGGGCCTAATCCATACTAATATTTAAAATGCGCAAACGTTTGTTCGACTTAAACTTTATATGCAAAGCATAGTACAATTAAAACCACAATTACAGGGTGTGTTGTGTGCCTTGTGGCCTATAAATAGTCTTAAAAATAGCGTAGAATTGCATAGTCGCGTTGGTTAGAAAATGTGATTGTGGCATTATTTTGTTAATGCTTCAATTTATATCTCGCTTCGAATACCAATGCAATGAATAAATTGGGCATTAAGTAAGTGATGAGAAACAGGGTAAAATAATTAAGTGAAGTGGTAATCAAGCACTACCCAGAAATACAATTTAAAGAAAGAATAAGAATAACTAACCTTCTGGTGTAGGTGTAGTAGTGACTGGAACTTTAGACACTTCAACAGCATTCGTCCACGTTACGAATGGAGGAAAATCTGTAGAAGACGAAGGTTTTGCTGTTTCAGGAACCTCAACTTCAGTTACAGGTTTTAGAGTCTCTTTTTCCGTGAAGTCATCTTGCATAGTTACGCTTTCAGTTACTAATTCTTGCAAGACATCTTTCTCTGTTATAATTTCTTTTAACGGTTCAGCAGTTGGTACTGTTTCCGTTGGTGTATCTGTGGTTGTTATAATATTTTCTGTTGTTGTTACTTTATCTTTTACTGTTGTTGGTAAATTATCTTTAACAGTAACTGTTTGTTCTTTTTCAGTCACCGTTTCTGTTGAATATGATGACATTGGAAGCGATGTCTCTGTGACAATATTCTCGGTTGTTTCAGTCACTCTTTCAGTAACTCTTTCTGTTGTGGTTGGCATTTGTGTTGTTGTTGTTGTTGTTGTTGTTGTAGATACTGTGGTTGTACTGGGTTGTAATGTTGTTGTAATTGTAATAGATAAAGGTTTTTCATCAACAGACGATGTTGTATTAATATAAGTAATAGTTGAGACGGATGGTCTTGTGAAAACTGGTCTGGTACTCGTGGACTGTGGTAAAACAGTTATATTTAATCTTGGAGGTACTGGTAAAGGCTTTTTCGTAGATGGTCTTTTTGGAGGTAGTCTGTATGGAGGTTTCCTTGTTGTGTTTAATGGTATTATTGGTTTTGTAGGTCTAGGTTTATTACTAATATAAGTTGGTCGAGTGAAATTACTTGGTCTGTAAGTAGGTCTGGGCTTATAAGTTGGTTTGATTGGCTTTCTTGTAGTTTTCACTGGTTTATCTGTTGTAACTTGTTCAATAGTTTTTGTTGTTTCTGAACTTTGCTTTGGAGGTTCTGTTCGTTCGGTTGATATATTTTCAATATCATTAGATACCGTTTGGAAAGTAAATAGTTTGATGGGCATTTCTGTAACTTCATTTTGTTTTACTGTTGTTAAGGTATCTTTTACAGAAGTAACGGGCACAGTTACTTCTTTAGGATTATCGTATACTATTTTATTACTAAGCGTTGTTTGTTTATCTAATTTAGTTCCCATCGTATTTGGTTCTGTTCGTTGTTCAACTGTCACTGTTTTTTCTGTAGACGTTTGCGGACTAACTGCTTCTGTGACTGGTTTACTACCCAATTTACTCGTTGTCTTATTATTATTAATAGGTTTAACTTTATTATTTTCATTTTGTTGTTTATTTGGGTATACAGCTTCAGGTATTTTACTAACAGTGCTATGAACTTTATCTTCGGTTAACGGATGGACGAAGTTTGCGCTGTCTATTGAGTTATCTTCTATGTTATTACCGATTATCTGTGGTAATGTAGTTTTATCGAGTATTTGACAGCACGAACCGAAGTAGAACCTGTCTATACATGTTCCTAGATGGGTCCCGTTGGCTTTGAGGCAGTCTATCGCGAACATACATAATCCTTCCTGGGCTGTACTTCTTGATATGCAGGGTAAGTGTCTTATATTCCTAGCTAGCGGGACAGGACCTGTAACAAGAGATAAAAACTAGTGTTAATAAATAGCAGAGGAAACTTGTAGTGCAACCTACATTTAAAATAAATTAAATATAATTTTAAACCAACTACCAGATGATAAATTGGAGATATCAAAAAGTTAAAGTCTATGTTAAAGTAAGCTGTAAAGAGTTAAACTTGAACTTATAATTATATATTATTAAAAAATTATAATTATAATTATAATTATTATTATATTAAAATTATAATTACTTATAATTATATATTATTAATAAACTTATAAACATTTTTTGAATTTACATGATATAAACGGTTGGATATGAGATAATTTAAGTGACATTTTGAGATGGTGATACAAAAATACTTTTGATATGGTCTTCTTTTTAGAACACAGTGCGTTTAAAACTTTCGTAGCTTTAGTTTAATGTTAACCCTTTTAATCATCGCCATTATTTCGTAGTTTTTATTTGAGAGGTATTGGATAGAAGGAGGTTTTACGGGAATCCATGATTCACACGCATAATCGATGGCTAGTTATCACCCTACTGAGACATGCTGCCAAGCGTTCCAGGCCATGCCGCGTCGCAACCGATTGAAGGTATAGGTTTACTATATAACATATTAGCTCTCCACCATCTTAGACTCAAGCGCTAAGTTGTTGACGTTAAGGTTTTTTTAAATATTCCAATAAGTATTTTAAAAAAATAACTTAAATGGCGGGTGCGGTTAATTTTTTTGTGTTATTATATCAGAAATTTTATTATTCGTCATCATCATCTCAACACATTACAGGCCCACTACAGGGCACAGGTCCTCCCACAATGAGAAGGGATTAAGGCCGTATTCCACCACGCTAGCCCCGTGCGTATTGGTGGACTGCACACACTTCTGAGAACATTATGCAGAACTCTCAGGCATGCAGGTTTCCTCACGATGTTTTACTTCGTTTTAATTGCTTTAGACTGGGGCTGCGTGCTGGGATTCGAACTCGACTCCCCAAAAGTGAAATCGAAGTCCTGCCCACTAGGCTATCACCGTTTCAATCTTATTAATACTGCAATTAAATAAACCCTATATGACTTATGTTCGGTAGTTCCAAAGGTTATCGATTACAAATAATTAATAAAACAAATAAACATACAAATCTTTCTTTCTTATAATAATAGTATGTATTAGGATTTACTTATAAAATAGCGACATCTATTATGTCATTGAGGAAACCTTATAAATTAATCGTTTATTGATAGATGGCGTTAGACGACCAACCAAAGTAGACTATAGCCCATTTTTTCCTAAATGTGTTTTTGTCATAAAATGTAAACAAACTTTTCATTCAGTTTCAACGTGAAGTATGTGTTTCAAATAGGATAGATGTACTTGTTTATATGTCTGTAATATGTTGTGTGTGAAATATCTTCAAACAGACAACCAATTTATTTTTTACGTAGTAGCACCACAATAACTTGGAATAATGTGAATATTTAAAATTAGTAAATAGCTTACGAGAAAACTTACACGTCTAGGTAAACTTATATTATTCAAGCTTGCGGCTAGTGTTATTTGTTTGCTAATTAATTAAAGCAAACAATAATATACGCCGAAGTAAGAACTTCAGCCGCCTTTTTGGGGCACCAAGTTCGACCCCCAGCTTTATTTAAGTAATTATTTGTTCTAATAGCAACAATACAAGTAAATACTCTGAAATTTTAACTTTGTACCTAATTCTACGAGATACAGCTTTCTGACCGTCAGACGGAATGACAAATTAACAGTGGGGGAACCTTGGATATGGAATATGGAAGCAATTCATAAATCGAAATATGAATATTCTTTGACTCGTTGAAGTCTTTTCTATTGCACTCCTAGGCACATAAAGAATTCAACGCGTTTAAGATTAAATGTATTATTTTTATATTTAACGCCCTACTTTACCTTTGTATAAGATCGAAAGGCAACTTTGATAATAATATTGAATTTAATGAATCTTTTCGCTCTTCTCTTTACCCCTAACCTAACTTACAGACTCTTATGAAAGTGTTTGCTATTCAATACCTAAAAGAAAAGAACAACTACTGAGTTTCTTGCCGGCTCTTCTCCGTAGAATCTGCTTTCCGAACCGGTGGTAGAGTCACTACAAACAGACATACTTGACGTTTCAAATGTGCTTATAAAGTAGGCCTACTTGAAATAAATGAATTGTTAATTTTGAATTTTGAATTTTACTCTACTTTAGTATAAATCCAAAATACATCTTTGAGGTTAATATTTACAGTTATAATTCCAATATTTTTTTGTATTAAAAATAAAAGGTACGGTCTATATATAAAATACACTTCCTTAATATTTTTTGCTGTCTGTCCATGTTCTTCTCTTATCTGGCTTAACGTAGGTATATTCAAAAGGACTCAAAGACAGAAAAGATATTTGCAACTTTTTATCGAAGTAAAAATAAGACCGATTTAGTTTTTTTTAGACACAATAGGAAGCCGTCAATACCAATTACCAGGGTAACATATATCGTAAACAATGTAGAAATGCACACGAAGGCCCACATAGTATAGAATAGTAATTAACACAAATTTTTGTTAATAATATAGAATTAAAAACATCGTTTGCGTTATTACTGGTCCTGTTGACCTTTACAGACTAGACAAGCGAGACTATTATTGTTTTTTATAGTTCCGTACCGAAATGATAAAAAAAATCTTTGTATATATCATTTCATCAAATTCATAGAACTTCATTTCATCATCATCATCGTTATCGGCCCACTGCAAGGCATGACCTCTTAGAATGAGTAGGTTTAAGCCGTAGTCCGTGACGCTGGCCGAGTGCGCATTTATTTACTTCACACGCGTTTATTATGGAGATATCCCAGACATGCAGGTTTCTTCACGATGTTTTTATTCAAAGTTAAAACAAATGATGTTTAATTTATATTTAAATTAAAAACAAACATAACTCCCAGAAGTTTGAGCGTGCTTGGGATGAACCACGGTCTCCCGAAAGGAAGACCGAAGTTTTAACCTACAACTACCGCGATTTCTTAACTTCACAACTTCATTTACTGATTTAATTCATAGCGTTGTTTAAGAAAAATTACAATAAATTAAATGAATTGCAAATCAATAATCTATAATATATATCTGTATAAGTAAAAATCAAGTGCCGTGTGAGTGGTCTGCGAACACACCAATTTATTTTGTATATGTTTTGTTGGCCTTTCGATATATGACCATATTTAGGTGGCACGAAATTCATCGTCAAAATTCATAGTCTGATATAAATATAGATGATAGAGATTTGAGTAAACGTTACAATAATTAGCATTTTTTAGCAATATCTCTAAAAAAATTTAATTTCATGCAACTCGATGTTTTCGGGGAGGTCGTGCTGTCGACATCAATATATCTTGTGATTTTTCCAGAGGTGTCAATATCACAAGACATATACGCAAATAATGAGATGTCAATACATCGACTTTGCAGCTCGTAAGCAAAGTTGGTTTTTGGAAATAGCGCCATTTTTTTTTTGTTAATTTTATATTGTAGTGCGTAAATCATATTTTAATTGGGTTCACTTTTTATTTTATACAACCTGCCATCTTTTTTATACCTATACGTTATGCGCACATAAATATCTACGCTTGCTGTAACTCTATTCAATTGTTACAGCCGTTTCCTAAATGTACGAGATAATTTATGTATATACAAAATTTGCTCGTTCATTTATGCAGCACTAGGTGGGCATGCATGTGTGATGTTGTTCTCAGTGCTCTCTAAATAGAACATATGCCAAATAACGTAGGAACTATCATAGCTTATAGGTTTTTTTAAAGTAATGCAATTCAAAATTATTTTAATTTTAATTTTATATGATTATTTATAAATGGATGTAAGGTCTGAAAATATTATTAAATATATAAAATAGTGACAGGCACCTACAGAACCATACACAGCGCGTGGCCCGACACTCACTTAGCCGGTTATTTTGTATTATTATTTGCCGTTTAAAAGTTTTTTCTCATGCAGCAGATGAGTCATTTGATTCTTATATCGCTCATATCATCCACTATGTTATTTTACTCTGTTCAAGGATTGATTTAAAGACGACATAATTTACGCCATTATTATTTTGGTTTATCTGCTATTTTCGCATAAATAGAGAGCCAGCAAACAGGCTAGGCGTGGCTCCTGGAGTTAAGTGAATAGCGCCGTCCAATAAAAACTTTTGCAATGAAAAATATTTGCACTATAAAGCCTTGAAGAGAGAAAAATTTCATTAAGGAAGATGTAATCACTGACAATATAGCTTCTAACCGTAGAGGACAAAATAAAAACGGTGTCTAATAAACTATACAGTATAGTTATACGCCGTAACAACAACAACAATTAATCTATCTTTATGTATGCAGACATTTTATGGCGTCCCCAGAAACAAAGGGGTTCTACAGGCGTAAGAAGATTTCTCATTACACACACACACACACACAAGCACACACACACTCACACACTCACACACACGCACACGCATACACATTATGTTAATTTACCTAAATTTCAGTGTACCTAAATTGGTTTTAAAATGCAACTTACATATTTTACGCATATAACGGATATTCTTATGGAAGAGCGGAGTCTTTTGATACAGGTGTAGTACTACTACATCTAAAAGAAGGTTCCAAACTTGCAATCTTGTTAAAACTGTAAAAACTAAAAAAAATAACTGATTTATTATTATTATTTATTATTTCTAGGAATCATCATGATTGATATTTTACTAAAATATTACGAATAGGTAATATTTTAGTAAAATATTAATGTTATTAGGAGTCAATGATCGCAATTTTATACAAAAATTGATTAAGTTTGGTTACTTCTTCTTTTGAACCTAATCATCATTATTGCCACATTACCAGCACACTACAGCGCACAGGGCTCCTCCCATAAGTAGAAGGGTTTAGGCTGAAGACCACAACGCTGTCCCAGTGCAGCGGATTGGTAAATTTAGTACACCTTTGAGAACGTTATGGCAACGTCTCAGGCACGCAGGTTTCCTAAATCTAAATTTAATAGAAAATGTGACTTCAATAATTTGAACATCAGAATCAAAAATGCAGTGCAATATAAAATAAGTAATTCATTTAAAGGAAATTGTACACAATTTTACAATAAACTACAGGTTGTTGATGATCTCTTCAAAAACACAAAGTTTGTACTCATATGAAACGTAAGCTCTATCTAAGAAAAGTCTTTTTATAGTATAACGGACTTCGATAACGATATAAAAGCTTGAGTGTGAATTATTGCTCTAAGCATGGTTTTAAATAACAATGTGGATGCTGATAACAAAGTAACGCCCAGCTAAGTTACTTATGGGCTTCTTATTAGACCGGCGCGTTTGGAACCCTCGTAGCTTTAGTTTTAAGTTTACGAATGTAGTTATCGTCGTCACCTCACTTCTATGTATGCACATATTTTTTTGTACAGTACGCGTCAAAAGTGACATTTATGTGCCTATTTGTATAAAGAAATATTTGACTTGACTTGACTTCAAATGGATATAAATTCCGTATTAAGGTGCCATGAAATAGATATAAAGATACTTATCCCAATCCCTTTTTATTTTTATCAAGTAGATAAATTTCTCTTTAATTAAGTTAGAGCCCCACCCAAACCTGCATTATGAGTAAAACAATAATGAGTAATATTTTGCGAGATGTTATTTACATAACGTAGAAGAAAACCGTTCCGTGTCAACGCAGGCCATTGGCACACATAGCATGGTGACTCAGACACTTTAACTATCGAAGATCGATAAGTTTGATTTATGGTTAATAGTTACCGGATTATATGTAACATAAAAAAAGCTCAAAATATGAATGAACAATGCCTAAATAAAAAATGAGTGAAAATGGACACGATATGCAACATTAAATGATTCTTATTATTTTAAATCCAGCTATTTATTTTTAAACAGCATAAATATTATGCAATGACTCATTAATTAACTATATATTATGTGAAAATGTAAAAGTAAAATTAATAATTATTTCGAGTTTTGTTATTCTTTTTTTTTTTTAGGTTTTAGTAAATAATATAACTCTAAAGCTTGTGAAGTAATATTTCGGTTTTCATTTACACGTTGCATAAATTAACACACTTTTGTCATTGAGTAAGGAGAGTCATACAGAGGTCCGACGAAGTCAAAAGAGTAAGTGAGAGTGGTTCGAGGAAATGACCCTTCCTGGAGTCAGTAGCAAGGGCCCTACAATGGGCCGAGGGGCTGAAAGTTTTGTTACTATCTGTAAAACAAGATATACAGCAGTTCGACTCTTTAAATCAGATTATATCGTACACCAAAGAAAAAAAAACAAAATCAATCTAATCGAAAATCCTTACATGAGTCAATTTTGTATTGCCATTCTTTTCTCACTATTTTCTGTAGATAAGAATAGCATCACTAGATTAAATCGATCTGAAAATACCGGATTTGTTTGATTTGTAATTAAAGACGTAAAGATTACCTCGAAAAAGCACAAAGAAAAAGATACAAAAACTCAAAACATATACATTAATCATACATTATATATATATATATGTGATAATATAACAGTAACATTAAAAGTATTGCGTACTTTGTTATTCTTTGAAGCTTAATACCATTCATAAACATTCTTAACGTTTACATGAAAAATTCATGTTCAATATCTAATTTCATGTAAACTTGGCACCTAATGTGCCAAATATTCGGTAGTAAGATTATACAACTAGAAACGAATACATTCGATCACTCAAAATATTTTTATAACTTGAAAAGAATTCCACGCAAACGAAGTTTCATGGCACCCGTCATAAAGGAAAAAAATCGGCTGCACGGTATTATCTCCCTGCGACATAATATGTGAATCAGCAGGTAGATCAACTAATGCCACCCGATGTTCGTTGTAAAAGCCTTTCGCCAACAACAATGTTTCCTCACAGGTGACACATGCGACCCCGTTCTTCCGCGGAAAGGAAGTGAAAGTTGGAAACACAGACACTTAAATTTGTCCGACACAGGTAATTTAGTATCGAAAGATAATCATTTTTTCCTTTTCGAAATTTTGCCAAGTTCAACACACAGGATCTCCTTTCAAATTGAAAAAAGTTTAGGCCGTAGTCTACCTACGACGCTGGTCATGTTCGGATTGATAGGCTTCAAAATCCCTTGAGAAGGTTATGGAGAGAACTCTCAGGCATGAAGGTTTCTTCACGATGTTTCCTTCACCGCGAAGCAAGTGAAATTTTAATTACTTAAAACTCACATAACTTAGATAAGTTGGAGGTGTGTGCTGGGATTCGAATTCGGCCCTCCGAGAGTAAAGCCGAGCTCGAACCCCCGGGGGCTATGACCGCTCCAAATTTTGTAATCAAATTTGTTAAAATATCCAAAAACACAGAAGATCACACAAACCTTAGCGTAGCATATCCTTTACGACAATGTCTGACTTCAACCCTCCAAAATATCTGAGACGATAGAAAATAAATAAAATCGTAAACATATAATCAAATTAAACTACTAATAAGCATACGTAAATAAAAACGCGACTTTATAGAAAATTAACTACACATTATACACATAGTAATAATACAATAAATAATCAAATATACCGACATACTGTAGGGCTAGAACAGGCAAGAGTGAAGAAATTATTGTAGACATTATCAAGCTCTACAACTTTTCTATAGAACTCAATTATATATCTCTCATCGTTAAGGCACCGTTCGTAAGAAACGATTTCGATTTTCATTTAGTTTTCTCCGACTTACTTTGTAATTCCGACTCCAATGAAAAGTTATTTTTAGTTTTCAGGTTAATATATAACCTATGACACTCCACAATAACGTAGCTTTGTATTGGTGAGATAATTTTGAAAGACTGTTCAGAAGTTCCAGAGATTATCCCTTACAACGTCACAAACTCACAAACGTTACCTCTTTATAATATTAGTATAGATATATTATTTGCATATTATTTCCACTTGTGCGCTTGTGCTCTGACAGCTGATAAAGCTGTGGAAGAAGATACATTTATATCCTCTCCCCGGGAAGATAATTGTCTCCTGTCCATGCTAGACGTGTTGGTGGTTTAAAAGTGTTTACAATACGAACACTTTATTTTAAAACGTTTAAAGATAGAGCTCGACGTATGTTTTGAAGAAGGGCGTTTCACAGTTGAAACAGGAGTAGGTATGCAGTGTTACAAAATGACAAACTATTTTCACTTTTAAACTTTTACCAGTTAGCTATGCATAGTAATGGACCGATTCGTAACGCGTACGGTCATCTAACGTTCATGGCAATTTAATAATGAGTTTCACTTAACCTTTTTTTTATTCAACTTTAAGTTAGCTCTTAACTACAACTAAAATCATGGTGCAGTCTAAGATAGTAAGGGTTTCAACATTTAGGGGTATCATCATAAATAGACCCTTACAGTGCACTGTTGGAATGAGAGAGCTCCCAATGAGAGAATTTTACCTATGATCAAAATGCTAAGCAGAAGTGTCGCAGATCAGAACAGTGTGATGTTCATATTCCCTTAGTCGCGTCGGACGACACCCGTGAGAACACGAGGGGTGGTAACAACTGTATTCATATCTGCCGTTTCCACACGGTTAGAATAAAGCAGTGATATAAACCTAATACCCCTTTTCGGTTGCTACGCAGGATCGTATCGAAACGCTAAATCGCCTTGAGACACGTCTTTGTTGGTAGTAACCACTAACCAGCCATGGCGGAAGCCTCGTACCAGACAAAATATGTGATACTAATTAAGGTTATAATTAGTCACTTATTAGAAGTAGGAAACTTGGTCGCTTAGGTACAATGTAATTTGTCTTAACAAGTGTTTTGATGTAGGTCAAATAAACTATTGACGACGCGATGGACTTCTCTCACGAGCTGAACTATAATTTATGGAACTGTTTCGGAGAGTAATAAAACTGAAACTAGACGATTCCAGTGCATAAAATATTTTTTGACAATTTTTTTAACCCATCCACATCACCACACCCATCCCCTATTCTATCGGAATAGGGGATTGAAGTTTACTTCCATTTTAACCCATAACTCCGATTTATAGAAATCGGCTTATATATTATCTACAACGATTTTAATAAAAATTTACAATTATTGAATTTTCTCTGGTCTGGCCTGCTGGGTGTGGCTTTGGCCGTGGCTAGTTACCACCCTACCGACAAAGACGTGCAGCTAAGAGATTTAGTTTCCCGGTGCGTTGTCGTTTAGAAACCGATTAGGGGTGCGACTACCATAATCCCTAACAGGTTAGCCCGCTACCATCTTAGACTGCATCATCACTTACCTCCAAGTAAGATGTGCAGACGAGGGCTAACTTGTAGTGGAATAAAGAAAAAATAAACTATCCGATTTAATCTTTTTTGTGCTAAGTAGCCCATTTATTAGCTTTACGTGACAACCTTTACTTGTAAAATAAATTGTATAAACAATTAAGTTATTAATAAATGACAGATAGTTACCTTGTAAATAATCCAGACTCAATATAACAGGGCTAGCGGTCACCAAACTGAGTAACACTTGTATCAATATAAACACAAATGTATAGTTTAAGCCCACCACGGCACGAAAGTTGTCTACAATATTAACTACTACACACTTCCCACTGATCACTTTAATATCTCTCTGTGCACTAGTAGGCCATGTTGAAATGGGGGGCCCCATTTTGTATGATTGTCTGTGTCTTCGCTATGACCGTCTGCACATTGTTCTTGGTTTCTGTAACAAGAGAAAAGTAGAGTTTTAAAAATGGTTAATTTATATAGCCTACTAGTAGAAACTGAAACTGGCAGTTTCCCAATTATAAAGGTGCATGGACTACTCAGTTTTTTCTTGGAGAATTTTGTCAGGATCTGATTTACGTCGTCGTATGAAAAAGAGCACTATTTTAAATAAACATAAAACCTTAATGTTATATCTTTATACACCACGCGTACTATCTCTGTGGCAAATTTTGTCTTGATGGTGCTGTTTTTGTGCCTGACATAAGTTACAAACATACAAACACCCTTAAGCTATGGAGGGTAGAGGTAAGGAGGATCATCTGTGTATACAAAAAGTTTCGTCAAAATGTATTAAATTAGGATGGCGCCACATTTGCATCAAGGTAACTCTTAAAAGAAGCGCCAAACCAAATATTGTTAGAGTAGGCTTGAAAAATAAACAAGGAAGTAAGGTTATATTTACCACAATATTTTGTACAACGTAAGTTGTTGAAATTCTCAATAATTAACTACTTTAGTCGATAATGACATTAAATTTTTTAACTCGGCATACTTCAATTCATCTACGATTGCTACATACATACATACATACATACCATACCCTGTGCATCCACCAGCACCATTGTGGAGGATTTTTGAACTGTTATTTAGCGCATACAACTGGACACTTTTTCAACTTTTCTCCCATATAAGATGACTCTCCTTACCTCTACCCTCCATACCTTAAGCATCATACTCATCAAGTTATACTCGTACGTTTGTCTGTTTGTTTATTTGCTCTTTGGTTACATGTCATCGGTACTATCACAGCATCATGATGAAACTTCACACATGCATCCTAGACACAGACATAGTACCTATAATGTTTTTTATAAGAAAATAGATTAAAATTCAGCTTTTGTTTTTGTGTGCCTACGCAATAACCAATATTAAATATTGGTTATTGCGTAGGCACAGCTTCACAGCTTTCGAATTCTATTGCAGAAGAAAACTTATTTGGTATTTGGGTTTTTCTGTTAAAGAATTATTTGTAGCAACCCGGAGTTGAAAAATACTTAGTGTCAACCGCCGTGCCTCGGAGAGCACGCTAAGCCGGTCCCGGTTATAATCACTAACTTGTTATAAGAATCATTAAAGCCCATCCGTATTACAGCAGCGTGGTGCTCTATTTTTCTCTAAAACCCTCTCTTTTATGAGAACGGAGGCATATGCCCAGCAGTGGGACGTTGATGGGTTGGCACTCAATAAAAAGAGTATATTAAATACTGGCTGTTGCCCGCAACTTCGTCCGCATTTGATTTAATTTTTAAAGCATAATGCATATTTTCAAGTTTTGTATTCTTGTAAAAACAGTCAGTCAGTCAATAAGTGTTGTTTAGGTGTAGTCTTTAAATTTATTAAACTCGCAATTACTTTTACATTTAATGTCCGATGGGAATAAATTTAGAGAATTTTAATGCTATATAAATATTGCGATACTGATGTAAGTTGAAACCCAATTATGTTCCTACCGGCGATCTAAAGAATAACATTTTAAGTAAAATTTTAGAGCACAAAAGCTGCTATGGCGAATTAACTAAACTTAACTATGATAGTTAGATACTCGGATACTTAGACCTCGCGGACTTTCTTGTAGGATAGTAAGTACTTTAATTATGTTTAATTTTTATTAATCATCAATCAATATTTTCCTTAGAGCACGCAAACTTTTATATATATACAGAATTTTAAAGGAAAAATTTTGCTATTTTGGCTTACATTATTGCAATTTTCTTAAGGAACTCAAATTTTTTTGAAAATAAATTACAGCTATGTTACTTTGTTATAGTTTATCTTTTTTTTTGCGATACATTGCTTAAATCGGTCCAGTACTATCGGAGCCTATTGGGTACAAACCAAAAAACAAACAACAAAATCTTTGCTCTTTATAATATTAGTAGTTTAGAAGTATAAATAAATATAAAAACGCTTTATTATTTAGTCTTCCGTATGTGGTAAGAAGCATTCAAAATAAATAACTAAAAGCCACAAGTACTAACGTTACCGAGTAATAATGAGACAGAACCTATAATTATAACTGTGCCGTGGATAACCTTCCGCGATCCGGCGGCTTAACTTAACGGTAGTCTTATTTCCCTAGCGGTACTTTTAAGGGCGGTTTTCCATGGTCCTAGTTTAACTATACCTACCAGAATTGATCACTAAACCTAGGAATCGCCTTAATCGGGTGCCTATTGATTTAGGTGTTTCCTAGGGAAAAAATACGTTTCACGAAATCTTATGTGATGTCTAACGGCGTTAGGCGCCGTCTAGAGTTACGACACCAATTCGGCGGATTGTAAAGTTTAGGGGACTGACACTTGACAAAAAATATATAAAGTCGGTAATTTTTCGGGGTAATTTTTCAAGCGAAGCCGCATTTTACAGGTATCCCAAGCTAAGAATTAGATGAAAAAAATGTATGGTGGAATTGTTATTCTCAAATAGTTCTTGAAAAAGTACGTATATAATTATCTGTTAAATGGTGGCCTAAATAGTGAGCAATAAATACATTTAAATTGGTTACTCTATTTCACAATACACATTTTGTAGTATTCAATTAATTCTATAAAATGTGAATTATAGTTAGATGCGAATGAATTATTATCAAAATAAATACCTTTGTCGCTTCTGATATTTAAAGTAAAGAAACTTTGCCTTTACATAAAGTTTGAAAATAAGCGACGATTATCTTCGCTAAAACGAGCCGGTTCACATAGCGTAAGGCGGCGCGTAGGACAAGGCGGGGTACGAGGCGACAAAAACACTTGTTACATACGCACACAAATACACGGGTAAATGCTATTTCATGTCATTACAATAATTAATTAGGGAACGTACCCTAAGGGAAAAGGCACTACTTAGTTCGACAGCCATCTGAAGATTTTGGAATAGATAGATTTTATTGTTTATTACTAGATTTTCCCTGCGGCTTCTTCTTTGCAATCCTTTAATCACGATTGCCAATCGCAAATGCTTGTCCCGAGGACGTAGTACGATTTTGCCTTATAAAAAACACTTTGAATTCCCTATAACAAATTACTGCATTAATAATGTGTGGCTTAAAAGCAGCACTACATATTAGTCGAAAGCGCAGGGTAAGCAACGTTGACCCATGTCAGTAAATGGATGGGTGCCCGGCTTTGGAAGTCTAAAATATAATTTGGTAACCATCCGTCTCAGTTCCGCTCACTAACAAAGAATAGTAATAGTTATAGGATGAATCGAAATCGCATTGTTAGATAAATGGTATGCTTAAAAAAAATTGATATAAAGACAAAACCAAGAGATATTTGGTGATCGGGTTTTACTCCCGGAAAAATGCACAGTTCCTGTGGCAAGACACACTTTCGCTTACGGCTTCCGTTGTACTTCAATCACGCAGCAACCAGCAAGCGAAAGATTAGAGAGAATTTTTATTTGTATGTATATTTCAAGCAGTTTTATTTAAAAAAAATTTTTCATCCTTATCGATTCAAACTGGCCGTTGCCATAGCAACCTGCCGTCATCTCACGCTACGTGTAGGCAGAGGCGCAAGCAGCAAGAAGCAACTTTCACACGTCCGGCACTCTAACGGTTGTCTGGCACACATACACTGACCAAATTACAAATTATCGCCGATTACGTATACATCATTACTGAATGGGCAAACCAAAGAAGTTTGTTGTAATGGGGTACCCGGCTGATAAGTGATTTTGAAGCGTTGATAGCATAGTGGGCAAGGCTTCGTCATCCCTTTCGAACGGACCGAGTTCAATCCCCGACACGCACCTCTCATTTTAAGGAGTTATATGCGTTTTTATATGTAGCAATTAAATATTACTTGCTTTAAGGATGAAGGAAAACATCGTAAGGAATCCTGTATGCTTGAAAGTTTTAAATTCCCAAAGGCGTGTGATCAATCCGCACTTAGCCAGCGTGGTGAACTACTGCCTAAATCCTTCCCACCCTACTCTTTTCAGAGCAGACCCGTGCCCTTTAGTGGCCCGGTAATGGGTTTATGTTGATGAGCGATGTGAAACATTAAAATATACTGGTTACTTGGGATTTAAAAAAAAACGAGCGGTTAACACGGCGTATTCCTTGCATGGTAGGTTAGGTAGGTTCCTCAGGTGAATACTATGGAAAAAACTCTTTTCAGTGCGCTATACTTAAAGCGTGGGGAAAAAGAGGCAAAGGGTTTCTAAGTTTTCTTTTCACGTATAAATATAAGGTTATAAGGACATATCGGCACTACCTTAACAAACAGCTCATGTTGCTTTTAAACCAACACCAGGTAACATGAAAAATTTAACCAGCCACTTTCCAAAACTATTCATTATTCGGGCAAACATAAAAATACACGTAAAGTACCTACTCGAAAATACATACTTACTTTTACTCGTAACCATAAAATTTTATGAATCAAACTCATTTTATTACTTAGCCCATTAAGGAATGGATATAAACTAAATAAAAAATTTCAACGTTCACTATTAATCCCTTTGGGCTGTTTTAATTTAAGCAATATAAATATCACTTGCTTTAAGGGTGAAGAAAAAGTTCGTGAGAAAAATTGAATGCCCGACAGTTCTCCATAACGTTCTAAAAGGCGTGTGAAGTCTACCAATCCTTAAACGGTGTGATAGACTACGACCTAAACTCCGTTTCATTCCAAAAGGTGACCACGGTCCACGCTATGTAGTGGACCAGTAACGGGTTGATAATTTTTACGTTTATATGCCTTTAGCATTACCCATAGATTACTTTCTGGAGGCACCGCAAAAAAATTCTTAATCTGACCGGATTTCGGAAATTCAGTGAAGCTGAAGTTGCTAACATTTGCTAGTAATAATATAAATATCCAAGAAAATAGTTTAACACGATATATATCTAGATGCAGATAAGAAAAACTACAGTTAAAATCTAGCGCGATTACCGGTCGTAACGGCTTCCATAGCGTTTAAATGGCATCACAGATTATTAAATCATTATTTAATGTCACGCCACAGATACTTATATTCAATTATTTTCAAGTGACTGAATTATTACTGAGCATACACTATTTTCCCACCTAGAATATTTTATAAAAAAATTGTCAGTACCAGCCCGGAGTTAGAATACTGGTATATAATATGGATTACTGCCTACTTTATATCCCGTATGGTATAAATGCATGGTTATGGTTGGTCATGGTTATTCTTATTTACTAAAGTAAATAAGTATTTAAGTACAAGACTTAAATACTAAATGTCATCAACGTAAATCGATGTACAAATAATTATTATAAATTTAATACTTCTAATCTCGTTATACCTAAAACTTAACATTATGATTGCGAGATTTTTCAGGCAGGAATTATTTATTGTGTTTATAGCATAAGAAAGGCTATTCAGTTAAGCGAAGACGCCGGCAGAACTAGTCTTAATATATCTGGAACTAATTACTTGGGTATCAGAAGATTTAGATAGGTATAAAGAGAACAAATAATTTCTATCGTATGGCGCCACATATACTGGTCGGTATTAGTCAATTCTTCGTGCCTTTTACGTCTATTATCCTAACGGTGCGCGCTAATGTGTCTTAATTAATTCAATTCAATCTCTGTCTCTTATAACTTATGTTGTCCTAGTACTCATTATTGGAAATCGCTTTCGCTCGTAATGAGGACAGCATTGCTTATCATTCATTATAGCCTTAATATTAAATAGATTTGCTCGCCACCGAAGAGTCGTTTTCGAGATGAAAATTCTTGAACTCCGAATTATGATGAATGTATACATTTAAAATTAAAAAAAAACCCCGGCTTGTAATATAGTTTACAATAGTAAGGGAATTAAAAAAAATGGATTACGCCGTTTTGTGGTGCAGGCCATCTTGGATGAGGAAGTTTTCATAATGTATAGTATTCTACTTGTCAAGTCTTTTCATTTGATACCCATATTGAGGCAGGTGTGAAACCAAAACACTTAACTAGCTATTTGGTGGCGGCGGCCATCTTGAACCGATTATCAAAGCTGAGAAAACTCCTGACGAATTCATCTTTAAAACAAATAAAACGAAATCTATATCGGTTCTTCCGTTCGGTTCGTTTGGTGTGATGCCAAAGACACACACACACACACACACACACACACACACACACACACACACAAACATACACGCACACACGCGCACACACAAACACAAACACTCACGCGTAAAGCTTATAACACACCGTCGTTTTAGCGTCGGAGGTAAAAAATGTAAATGATTCAACGCCATTTTGTTGCCCAAACTTCCGTACTCATATTGCATCCGATTTTACTAAGTAACGTGATATGAATCTCTAACATCATATAAAATAGTCCAGGAGACGGCTGATAAATATGAAAATTTATTATAATACAAGACAAGTTTACTATCCATTAGAAGCATGGTAAGAAGCATGGTGAGCTCTATATCACTCTTTTGTTTTATATAGAGCTGCTCCACTGTCCATGCTGCTCCGATGCGTTTTGGCCGTCAGAAGTAACTTACTAGGACTTAGTTCAATAGTGTCAAAAAGTTGAGTGATATCAATCGGATGGCTTGACATGCTCACAGGGGCACAGGAAACGTCGAAGGGTCATATTAAAAGTGGCATAACTATTCTAGGGCTGCAATGTAACAGTGTGCAGTGGCCTAGCGGAGCAGTTCCCTAACCCCGGTCTCTAAGCTCAAATAAGCCCTGTCTCTATGAACAATGGGCACCCAGAACTTTAAATTTATTCGAACATGCTAAGCACGAGAACACCGAGGCAGTTTTATAAAATTAGTAGAGATAATAATAACTTATACATTTTTGGAATGTATTCGGTTCATGGGCAAAACTCGTAACCGTATCTCAGCCAAATTCTTTGCTTCTGCTCATTGTATGTTAATAAATCGTTTTTATATTCGCACTACGGTAAGTTTTTTCCCGAGTTTTTATTGTGATTCTTTGTTTATTACATTTTGTATAAATTTTCATACTTAGTAATGAGTTTCTGCGTTTTAAGTATTCCCGGAACCCATTTAAATTCCAATAATTAATCCTCATTTGCCCAGCGTGGTGTGGACTACGCTAAATCCTTCTCATTCAGAAGAAGAAGAGATCCCTGCCCTGTAGTAGAGGGCAGTAACGAGTTGTTGATGATGCTGCTGATGAACCATTTCCATCTCTTCCCTGATAAGAATAGCACTATTAAGCTATTAATTTCTTTTTAATCTCAAGTATGTATAATTTAAAATCGATAGCAATAAGTAAGTAGTTAGTAAATGAAATTAAAAAAAACTTCGTATAATTTTTCTGCTGATGTTCGATGCTACGAAACCCTAAAAAGAGAAATCCCATAGACAATCTAAATTATATGCAATCAATATAAATTGGCAATTGTTACCGGTGTGTTAGTGCAATGATTTCCCAACCCTACCATGCGGGTGCATTACAAAATCATGTTTTGCATTATAATGTCATTCTGTGTGCATTACCTGACGAATTGTATAGATTATAGAAAAAACCAGAGTCTAATAATGACTCCACTATAGATCTGTATAGGGTACACCTCTATATATTTGTAACTAGAGTTGCCCTGCGGCTTCGCCTGCGTAAATAACGGCACGCAGCGTATTGCTTCACCGTTAGTCTACACCTACCTCAATAAATCAGACACCAAACTTAAAGTTTTTTCAAAAGTACTGAAAGTGCCAAGTCCGACGACTAAGAATGTTAAGTTTATTGAGAAAAAAAGAGTCAAAGATTCAAATTCAAAATTCAATTTCAGGTAGGCCTGGGCAGTACCTTCAAGCAAGTACGGGAGCTACTATGGTGATGCGCTCGACCGTAGCGATAGGAAGATATTCTTCAGAGTTGTGTGCTCTGGGACCAGGGTCTATTGGATCTAGTAGCGCCATCTAGTCGGGTTATTTGGAGACCACCACAAGCCCTTTTCAAAGTCAGGCTTTTTGTAAATACTCGAATCCGTCCGGCAGATTCTAACGAGGATCCGGAAATAATCTATGCAATTTGGATTTACATTTTTAATGGGTCCGGATTAGAATTTAATTATAATGTGTTTATTTATCTAATGATCTATTTAATGACTTAGTTATTCAATATAACTTAAAATAATAATTCCGGACTAGTTTGGAGTTTTTCTCTTTTAAATTTGTATTTATACTTAGTTCAGTTTTAAAACTGTCGCGTCTTCTTGTATTTCTTAATTTACTTTTTGTAGTGATGAAGGCAGGATACTTCAGGCACGTGTCTGGATATATTTTCTATTATAAGATTGTAGTCCGTAATTTAATTAATGTTCTACCGTAACTAACGTAATGTTCCCATAACTTTGTGCTACCTATCTCGCATGTATGTGAGACTGATTTATTGTACATATGAAACTAAAACAAAACTACGTGTGTGGAGTTCACTATACCAAACGTGAAGAAAATATTATTAAAAGTGGAGAATTAGAACTCCTAAATTTCTTTAGGAGTAACCTTGTATTGAAGCTTTAGTGAGGCTACTTATATTTAGATATATAACAGACATGATCACTATGAGTTTATAACATAGATCTGTAGACCGAGCTATATTTTACGTACGTAATATCGAATAATTTTGTTTACATATATAATATTATAAATTTGGTTAAAAATACAACGAAGAATAAAAAATAACGGTATCATCATTATAAGCCTATAAACGACTCAATGCTGGCCATACTCGATAGAAGGTTTAAGAAAATGGACCCACCACGCTGCCCTTGCAGTTTGGTGGGTTTTATGATAATTAACAAAAAACTGAACCTATATCTTATAGTTTTCTTCGAGGTACGAAATTAGACACCGCTTTCGTAACTCCGGGCTGGACTGAGAATTATTAACTGAAACATCCAATTGGATGTATCGGATTTACATACACAAGATACATAAAGATTCCTGGCCTGAACCGGAAATCCAACCCAGGTCCTCATGATCCGAACTAGCTACTAGACCAACAAGATAGCAAGGCTTTTAGACTAACAAGCTAGTTGGACTTCGGTATACGCTAACATACAGAAAACTGTGCACAAAGTAAAAAGTCTCTGTCGAAGTATTTTCACTTGAAATTCTGTCATATATTTTTTATTACACTCAAGCGGCATATAGACTTGTCTCTCTCTTATTTTGCTTGAGTACTTACTAGTTACACATGTCGTTGTGTTTAACTAATACATTTTCATAATTCATTCGTGATCTGAGTTTATATTGGTTGATTTCTTCGAATTAACCATTGAGTAATAATGACCACGTATTTATTATAGCTGCCATGTCCAACGAAATGTATGCACACGCTGATGTAGTGGTCACGTAGGTGACAATAATATCATAAATGTGTCTGATAAATATTCTTGAGCGATTTGTACAGTGTTTGGCGACCAACAAGGTATATTTTTTAATGCATGCTTCGCATTAGTTTGAGGAAGACCCTGTAATTAAATGTAAACACCTTTCTTTATTATTATTGCCGCTTCGGATTTCTTACAATGCAATGGATGAAATCAAATCAGTTTAAGATTGTACGAAGTTCACCGGGTAAGCGAGTTAAAATAAAAAAAAATATTTCTGGAAAGTGTTCTTGAGCATCTTATTTTATAAAGAGCTTGCCAAAGCTCTTTAAATTTTCAGATAGAGAGACTCGCGTGCGAATTATAAAATTAACTGATCTGACCATAAAGTGACTATAAAATTAACGAGCAAAAGATTAGGCCGACAGCACACAAAAAAGAAGGACACTATGTCAAAGACTCAGGCTTTCATCGCAAGCAATGTCTGAATAACGGCAGCGAGCATACTTTCTGTTTCCCGAGCTTAGCCGCCGATGTTAATGACCCCAGAACCTGCTTATCTCAGCTTATCTCAAAATTAAGTCAATTGAAATGTAAGTAGAGTTCTTAAGATACCAAAGTTTGTACCTAATTTAATATTGGCATCGTTTTGGCTGTACAGCTGACAACCTTTGCGAAAGCTTTGTGTTAGTTTTTTAATTCGTTATATTAGAAAGTAAAATCATCTTTCTGTTTGGAAATAGCAATTTTAAGAGCTAAAGACTGGTTTGATTTAATATATATTAAATATAATATTTAGGTACTAAATTTTCGTAACTATTTGAATCCTTTTGTAAACCACAACACTGATAGTGCAGTCCTTGCCACCCATAATATCTTTGTGTTAGAAATCTTTAAAAAAAGCTAATAATAGCATATATATATATATGCTTTTGTTGTTTTATTAAAATACTCTATATTTCTTTAAAATATACAATTTATTAAATTGCCTTACGAAAATTTCCGGCCATCATTTGTCACCCATATTATTATGTACCTTCGTCTCAGAAATCGTAAAAACAGCAGTTGGGTTCTTAAAAACACAACTTTATGACTCGCGAAAAATTAATTTGAATAAAGAATAATAAAAGAATGTATGTCATGTTGGTGCTACAAAATCGGCCGCGGTCGGTCCGGGTCGGATTCCATACGGGACCGTGTTTCGTTCATTTCACTGACCTACATTTACACAACGGAACGCGACCAACGCGAACTCACGACCGGCCGCTCTTTTTACAACAACTTTTTAGTAGCAAATTGAGTTATAAGACGTTCAAAAATATAATTGGACTTGTTTTTTGCAGAAAAAAAAAATATTGACAATAAATATAAAAAATAGACATTTGTCGTTCTGCTAAAATAATAAAAACAATTTTGCAGAGTTTCTTTAGGGTTAAAAAATCATTGGGTGTATTTGTGCTCTTAAACCCTCTCTGCTATGATAGAGGAAGCTTATGCCTAGCAATGTTACCTACGTTAAAAGACGTTTTTTTAAGTCACTCTCAAAAAAGTACGGTTTATTTTTATATTTTTAGCTGTTGGTTTCAATTTTATAATGATTCCTACATAACAATTTAACTCTGCATTTTCGAACCATAAAAATAAATTATCTTTCGCATTTTATTTGCGCTATTGCACTCAATAGTTATAATAAATTTGCTCGTTAGACTAAGTAGGGCTTAAAGGTGGGCTTTCCTTAATAAACATTCTGGTTTTATTTCTGTAGTGCGCCCAGTAGGAAGATCAACAACCTATGATTGCAGGGCCGTTATTCCCGATCGTCTCGGCTGAGCACTGATAACTATAAAAACGGGCTCTTTCATCCATGTCTTTGTACTTTTTTTATACTTTTTAGCAATAAAATTAAGAAAATAACGGTAAAAACGTTTTTCAACAATTCTCGGAAAATATTCTTGAATTAAATATCAACGGTTATATGCATTTGCAGAAAAAAAAATCTGTGATGACATGTAAAATACCTTTAAATAATTATTTATTGATTAAAAAATATATATTCTTCACCTGTTTAACGGGCTCCAATACACAATCACGAATTCATTATCCACGGCCACATAAACAGTTATCCCTACTATATAAATCCAACGGCTAGATTAGAAAAGCTTATTTATAAATTTTTTTTTTTAAATTATCAACGCTAAAGTAAAATGACATTGACAGTTACGCGCGCGCTTTTATTTAACTTTTTTTGAATTCCGCGCTAGGCACTGCTGCCTTGACCGCTAGGCGGTTGCGGTCATACTGCGCGACTTGAGGTGACTGTATACAGTATATTGTATACTGACTACTCGGGTCATGTATACTTTCCTACAGTTACTTTTCGCTTCGCTGCACTGATTACGGTCACTTTTTTTTGAATTTGCAAGGCAAAGGCTTATCGCGAACAAGCTTTTAGAAAGATATGCAATGTTTTTTTAGTTGAATAGGCTCAGCTTTCAACATTCTTGGGCGTGTGACTTCACTGGGGTAGTTCGGAGTAGATAGCGAGGTTTTTGAACAAAGAAACAGGATTCTATGCCGTTAAACCTTGTCTAGCTGAAGATTAAAATTACGTACCAATGGATACATTCCTTCGCCTACCTCTATCTTCTCTACAGACAGAGAAATAAAATGTATACATGGATTTTATAAAATATTTGTTATGAGTCTTCGGTCGCATCTAGTGCCTACTGGCAAAGTGATTTAGCGTACCGGTACGAAGCTTAACAATAGTAATCTGTTGGCACTGTGCATCGGAGAGAAGGTTAAGTCGGTTATTACCACTGTGATCATCATAAGCATCATAATCATCATATCAAACCATTACTGGCCCACTAAAGGGCGGGGGGGGGGGGCTCCCCCTCGATGAGAAGGGGTTAAGGCCGTTGTCCACCACGCTGACCTAGTGCGGATTGGTGGACTTCACACACCTTTGAGAACATTATGGAGAACTCTCAGGCATGCAGGTTTCCTCACGATGATTGCCTTCACCGTTGAAGCAAGTGATAGTTTAATTACTTAAAACGCACATTACTTAGAAAAGTTAGAGGTGCGTGCTGGAATTCCAAGTCCAACGTGCTGGACTATCACCGCTTATGGTGAACACTAAACTGGACTATATGCTTATGACAAAGCATCAATAGCCTATAATAATCCAACGCTTCTACCAAAGGGTTTTCTCATAATCACAAAGCTGAGCAGACGGGTTGGTGATGGCAGCAGATGCCCGTAGCACAGAGGACGGTGTTGCGCGGTCTCCGTTATACCACTGTGATACTAATATATAAAGCACGCCACCCACATTTAACCAGAGTGGTGGAAGTAAGCTCAAAACACCTCACTCTATAAGAGTGGAGGCCTGTACCCAGCAGCAAAGGCATTCATAGGCTGACGATGATGATGTATAATGAGAAATTATTTTCGATTTAACTGCAAGTTTACTTTTCATTGCAATATTATGTACCTAGTAGTACGTGATGACGCAGTCTAAGATTGTAGAGTGCTAACCTGTGTGGTGACTAGCCTCAGCCGAAGCTTTTTAAGTCCCATCAGAGAAAATAATAAATTACCAAATAGCTCATGTAACATTATTTGCCTTATTTTTAAAATACATATATTAACATTGTCGGTTTTAGACAAATAACTATTACAAAGCCCGCTTCTTAATAACACACACAATTTAAAAACTCTAAGCACTTTGATATAATACTCCAAATGTTTCTTGGAAGTTGCTCCCTAAGCAATTTATGGTTAATGTTATCGTTTATGTATAACTAAGTGGTGGAAACTTCATTGGTTTATGTGATAATAAAATACGGTATTACTCTGTGTAATAGAACTGCGTGTTGCCCTGAAAAATCTAATAAATAAACAACTACTGCACCTATTTGGATTATAGTAAAAACCTTTCTTAACGGATGCTAATCAATCTATCTACTTTTAAAATAGAACTGTAACTGGACTATTGATTGTCCTTTTATAGTTTTGATGGCGGAAATGTTTAATACCATGCAGAACACGAACTTATATTTAAAGAATTTTTTCTATCTGTTTGTTCGCATGCAGCGCGGAAAATGATGAAATAATATAGAGCTCCTGCTCACACTGTCTCTGATATACGAGTACAACGTGTAAATGTAAACCGAAATAATACTTCACAGGCTAATAGTTTTTGAGTAAACCACTGCCATAGTTTTTACTAAAAGGAATCAGATTCACATACATTGCATTGGCGTAACTTTGACCGTTTACGCAGGGCACGGAACGGAATCTCGCAAAACGAATATTTTTTTTCATCGATGCTCCGCTCCTCTTGGTCATATCGTGATACGTGATGTTAAGAATGGCATATAATTTACAGTTATTAAATTATATGCCAACAAGCCATAATAATTACCTTCTGCGAGTGTCATAATAAAATTGCAAAGCAGGAAAACCAGTGCGCCTAAAGCTTCGCATTCCGCATAGGGCGTCCTTTCTCGGTAGCTTTCTAGTTGATATGTGAAGCTAACCGGGTTTATGACGGCCGGTTTATCTATAGAAACATACCTACTCGTAACATAAGCAGTAGCTAGCTTCGAGCAATTAAAGTTCCTATAGATAACAATACTTACAGCCCGTGGCGAATTCCCAGTCTTGTGGCTCAGGTTATGCAAGTTAGTAGTAAGTACCAGCCTATTTCTCAAATAATGGATTCTTATTATCTGAGACTACATAATGTAAGTATACAGTAGTGTAGTGTAGTGTAGTGTAGTAATTTAAAAATTTATCTTCTGGGTTCAGCCGCGGCTAGTTACCGCCCTACTGACAAAGAGGTGCCGCTAAGCGATTTAGCGTTCCTGTACGATGTCGCGTAGATATCGGGTATGGGTTCAATATAACTGTCATACTCCTTAACAGTTTAGCCGACTACAATCTTAGTGGTCAGTCAAGGGCTGACTTGAAGTGGAAAAAAAATTGCTGTGATCGATTGCTCGTGTGTGGATGGCAGTTTGGAAGCGATGGATCGCGTTGATTTTCTTGCCATCTCCTGATTGTCTGTATAAGGGGCCCTTTAGTAATATAAATATTGAGCGGCTTACCAACGGCGTGGGTTTTTGGTAACGGGTTCACAATTCGCCATTCAGGTGGTAGAACTTCGGGCCGCAATGCACTCTGCATGACTTCTTGATAATATTCTCAAAGGCGTGTAAAATCTAGCTACGAGTATCTAGGTACACTTTGCCAGGTGGACTAGGGTCTATAACGGTGTCGTTCTGAAAGAAAATAGGCCGGTAGATTGATAGTGATGATTATAATGAAGGATTAGGTATGTTAATGATACGACGAGAAGAACGCAACGCTAGCGGTGGTTATTAACTGTGTTTTTCATGATAATAACCTCTTACAACTTCCTTCTGTTACCTTTAAGTATTTTTTCCGTCCAACTTTTCGGTTGAATACATTATACCGTAACCAACGACGTAGCATCCCCTCACCTTCGCTATTACCAGAGTAAATATATTAAAGCTTATATATTAACTGCCTAATTCGATTGCTCTATACCGAAACGTGATCTTAAATAACCTAAAACAAAAAAACTTAGAATTTGCACTATACATAAACTATTTTAGCATTGAAATGCCATGTGAATTTTTGTCATAGTTTGCCCGACTAGTTTCGAGACCATTCGGGGCTCTTAGCCATGAGATTGTTCGCTCGGCGAGGCACGAAGTGTGCGATGAAAATTCATGTGAGTTCAGCCGTCAATAACACATCTATTGTGCACAAAAAAATATTCAAATCCGGTTGGTGTTCCGGAGATTAGCTACCTGGCCACGCTTCGCTATGGCTGAGTCAGATATTTATTTCCCGTTTCTGTGGGAAATTAGGGATAACAACAAATTATTAAGGGAAATTAGGGGTAACATTCATAAACTCGTCGTAAATTCTTGGACGTAGATTAATTGTCTGTCTTCAATTCAATTCTTGTTTATGGCTTTTGTCTGTGCCAACTGGGCACAAGGTACTTCGCCAGTGTCTTGTAGATGAAGAAGGCACGAAGGAGATTGATCGGTGAAACTAATGAAAAGTTAATTTTGAATTTGTACCAAGAAATAGTTGTTATTAGCTAGTTAGCTCTTTAACCTAAGGCAGCACAGACAACACATGCATATATATCTAACACGGATATTTTTTGTACATTATACTTTAATTTTATTACTTACTATATATTTACATAAAAATCTACAATAAGGACTGAAAACAAACATTAAAAAACATTTAACACTCAAAGGACGGGGGACTTTGGGAGGAAGAACGTCATAGAGGGGATAGGTAAGTTTGGGACAGTTAAAAATAATATGAGTTATAGTGCCCTCATCCAAGCCACACTCACAGATGGAGTTGTCCCTTATCCGGAGTTTGGCCAGATGTACAGGTGTGCTAGCATGACCAAGACGCAATCGGGAAATTGTGGATGAAGTCCAGCGATTTGTACTCCGAGAGTGACAAAACCAGGGTTGTCTTGGTATGTTTTGTTGGATGGTAGCGTAAAACTTACCCTTAACCAATTTGGAATCATTCCAAAAAATTTTCCAGGCTGTTTCCATATATGTTTTGGCAAGAGTACATAGGTCCTGCGATGAATTTTTAAAATGATCTAGAGAACCTGACTCAACAGCTGTTTTGGCACATGAGTCAGCAGTCTCGTTTCCTGGAATACCTGAGTGGCTTGGAATCCAAACCAGTAAGATGAATAGTCCTTTTTGATTGCAAGAGAGCAGAGCCTTCCGGATTTTTAAGATAATGGGAAATCGTGATTTGCTGCGAAAGGGGTTTTCTTTAATAGACATTAAACAGCTTAAAGAGTCAGTCAGAATAACCGTCTGTTGTACGTTATGGGACAGTGCAAACAGGATTGCTTCCAAAAGAGCAATGGCCTCTCCGGTAAACACAGAAGACTCGGGAGGGCATTTAAATTTTAAAACAATTCTGTAAACAGGAACCCAACATGCAGCACCAACACAACCTTCTGGAGACAGCTTTGAAGCATCAGTATATAAAATAAGATGATTTGACCAATTTTGACTAATATGCTTTTGTAGTTTGATATTGGTATCTGGGGATCCTTTACTCAGACCTAGATCTGTGATGATGGAAGGGTTGTATATTAATGCTTTAAATGGGGTTGAATATAGTGGGTTGATTGTGAAAGATGTCAGGGGATTAGGAAGGCTGGTATACTTTAGGAAACTATCTAGCAAGTAGGAAGACGAGTTACGGGAGCAAGGTGCGTGTGATAGTTGGCTTAGTCGGTGCCAAAGAGGATGGGATGACAGCTGTAACATCTTGCTGATAAAGCGGTCACATAGATATTGTCGACGGATGGATAGAGGAGGGTCAACGCATTCTACCTGCAAAGCATTAGTGGGGGAGGATTTCATTGCACCTAGAATAATTCTAAGGCATCTATACTGAATTTTATTTAACTTTTCAGCAGCTGATTTATTAAAAGGCTCTAAAACAAACATACAGTAATCCATGTGGCTACGTACTAAGGCATTATATAATAATTTTAAAGTATAGGGGTGAGCACCCCACCAAACTCCCGCTATTGCTCGTAGTACATTGATGCCTTTTTCACATTTTTTGATAATGTGTTCAGAATGAGCAATTCCATTCAGTCGTGTGTCTAAATAAACACCTAAAAATTTAGCTTTAACTGCAAGGTTGATTGCTTGACCTTCAAATGAGATGTTGAGGTTCGGGAGGTATCTCTTCCTTGTAAATACCACTGCCTGACATTTGCCCACTGATAGGGACAAGCCATGGTCAGACAGCCACTGGCCTAGATAATACAAAGCAGAATTGATACGACAGGATACTTCCTCTATACTGCCTGAGCTGTGATAGAGGACAATATCATCAGCATATTGTAAAATGGTACAAAAACTAGAAACAGACAATTCGAGGTCGTGGGTATATATGCTATAGAGCAGAGGACTGAGAACAGAGCCTTGAGGGAGGCCTTTCCAGATTAATCTGGGGGGAAGAGAATTATTCTGATGCTTTACCAGAACATATCTGCAAAACAGCAGATTACATATGAAATGAACCATCCTCGAGGGAACACTCAGCTTAAGTAGTTTCTGCCTGAGCACCGGAAGTAGGACATTATCATATGCAGAAGCAATATCAAGAAAAGCACCCACAAGGTACTCTCCTTTTGTAAAGGCTAATCTAATATCTGTTGTTAATACACTGAGACTGTCTGTTGTACTCATACCCTTCCGAAACCCAAATTGGGAGGAGGGGAGAATATTTCTACTTTCCATTAACCATTCCAGTCAGTTTTTAAGGAGATGTTCTGTAACTTTAGCTAAAGTAGATGACAAAGCTATGGGTCTATATGAATTTGAATTAAGGGGATTTTTATAAGGTTTAAGGATAGGAATAACAATTTGAGATTTCCAGGAGTTTGGGATAGAACCAGTTTCCAAACATTTATTGATTATTTTAAGGTAATAAATTTTAGCTTTGTCATTTAAGTTAGCCAGGAAAGAATATGGAACGCCATCTTCCCCTGGAGCTGTATCTTTTAGACCATTGAGAGCAATTTGAAGCTCAGAAAAGGAAAAGGGGGCATCCATTTCATCCGTAGCTGGAGCTGGCGTAGTAGTTAGAAATGAGTCCACATAGGGAACATAAGGTGGAGCTAATTTGTCTGCAAAGTTGTTAAGCCAGTCAGAAGGATTATTAGAGGAAGGATCAACGTGGCTCAGGGAGCGACGGAATCTCCTCATATTTTCCCACACAATGGTGGAGGGTGAACGAGGGCTAAGCGATTCACAGAACTGCGTCCAACTTGCTCTTTTCTTTTTGAAGACTAATCTTTTAATTTTAGCATCTAGTTTTTGGTAACTATTAAAGTTATCCTGAGTCATGCAGGCTGAGTATAATTCTTCTGCAGCAGATCTTTTACCAAATAAATCGCTGCATTCATCATCCCACCAAGGAGAGGAAAGCAGCGGATTTTTCACAGGGTGTTTTTTTGGAATATGGGAATCGGCCGAAGATATAAGAGATTTTAAAAAGAGATCATAGCATACCAGAATGTTTCCATCACTTTCCAAATCGGGCAGAGTGTCTACAATGCAATCAACGGATAGGGCATAATCTTCCCAATTTGCTTTTTTAAGTTTATACTTTAAAAGGGGATCATAGTTAGGGGTAGGTAAGGATTTATTATTTAATGTAACAATTATAGGAAAATGATCACTGCCACAGGTTGACTGTAGCACGTTCCAAGTCAGGCGCGATGCTAGGTTAGCCGAACATAGGGTGAGATCAACCGCTGATTTAGGGTTCTGATTGGGGTATACCCTTCGAGTAGGAGAACCGTCATTGAGGATGCAAAGACTGACATCATCAAGTAAATCAATCAGCAATGGAGAAAACCCGTCACTAGCATGGCACCCCCACATCGTGTGGTGAGTGTTAAAATCACCCATGGTTATGATAGGGCTGGGAAGGGACGACAAGATTGCTTGTAATTCGGGAATAATAGAAGATGAGGGATGAGGAATATACAGAGATACAAAAGATATGTCTAGGGTACGGACAGCAACAGCATTGATATGTTGACTGTGGGAAGGAAGAGCGATTTGGGTGTAGGGGAGGGAGTGCCGTAGAAATACAGCACTGCCTGCATACCCATCACTCCTGTCATCCCTCAAACAAGAGAAGCCCGGCACCCGTAATCGTGAACCAGGCCTCAACCATGTCTCCGAGATGGCAAGAATGGTGGGATTATGAAGGTTAATCAGAGAGATTAACTCATGTTTCTTGGGACGTAAACTTTTACAGTTCCACTGTAGCAGGGTTATTGGGCCCATTTTGGAGTAGTTTAAAAAGTTGGCTTAAGTTTTTGGCAACGTTGGGCGGTAAGGGAATTTCACTACATGGAGCGACAATACTAAGTAGAAATTCGGAGATAAACTCAAGCATTTTACCTTGGGAGGGAGGGTTCTCAACATTGTTGTTGAGAGCGCATCCATTAGGAAGGGATGAGGAGTAATCACCGACAATAGTCTGAACAGCTTTTTTATCGTAGCCCTTTGCTAGAGGAGCTCGGGGACGAGGAGAGCGGAAAACTGTTTGCCGGTAGGAGGTTTTGGTGGAAGTTACATTAGTAGGAGTAAACATTTCTTTTGTTATCTCAGCATAGGACCTGCGGACAGGAGGAAACTGAGATGATGCTTCAATGTAAGATTTATTATTCTGAGACATGACCATTTTAATAGATTGCTGCCTGGAGAATTCTGGGCAGTCTTTATCAGTAGCAAAATGACTACCAGAGCAGTGTAAACATGTAGATAATTCCTTGATGACCAAACATGAGTCACCTGTATGGGGCTGAGCACATCTGTAGCATCTGGGCTTAGATCTGCAGATTGTTTTAATGTGGCCAAAACGGCAGCAGTTCTGGCACTGTATTGTTGGAAGTTTATATGTTTCAACTGGCAGTGAGGTGTGGTATGAATATACCTTAGCAGGAAGCATTTGCCCCCTGAAGGTTAGGACAACAGATTGGGTAGGCACCCAAGTGATGACACCCTCTGTGACAGATTTTCTGTTCAGTCGCCTTGATTTCAGAACCTCACCACAGCCAGGCGGGAGCTCTAGCGAATCAACAAGCTCGTCCATCGACCAGTCCACGGGAACTCCTTTCACCAGCCCCATTCTGGTTATGTTGTATGTGGGAATTATAGCTCTATATTTGCATAACTTCAAAACTGGACTAACCAGAAAGTTGTTGGCAGCTTGGGCAGAAGTAAACTCTACAGTAATTTTGTTGCGGCCTATATTTTTGACGCCGTCGTGGATAATTGAACCAATTTTGTGTTTGTGCAAGAATTGACCGAAATTTATAGCCCGTAATGACGCTCCAGAGGATGGGTCCTCCACTTCCCGTGAGACTTGGACGATAAAAGGCCCATTATCATCGTCAGAGTATGACTTGGCGCCTTCGGTGAAGGAAGGATGTATGTAAAGGCTTTGAACGGATGGGTTTACCTGAGTAGGATCAGTTATAGTTTTTTTGGCCGCATATACGTTGGTATCCTCTCCTTGTCGTTTGCGAGACGAGGCTGATGCCCCCGGGTCGGGCGGCTCAGGAGGTGTATCTAGATCCATTTTACTGGAAACACTATAACTACAGACACATAATAAATATTTAACCAACACCAAATACGGTTAGATTTATACGAATATCACCAATGACAACTATTTCTGCTGCTGTGTAAATTCACATAAAACACCGAAATTACACCGGAATCTCACTAACACGTGTGCACAAATTGACAGGCCAAGTTACAGTTCAATATAAACAACACCAAATCCTTTTCAAGACGAGTTTACAATAAAATCAAAGGAAAATTTGAAAAAACCGCGTCCGCCATGTACGAAGTTTCCCGCCGACATTGTCTGTCTTTAAATAACGTCAATAACAATCTGACAGTGACAAATGACCACAGCAAATGACATCTGAATAGCGTCGTAGGCGACGGCTATAAATGTCAGAAGTCGGTGTTTTTAATCAAAGCGAATTGTTACCGAATTAATGTTTTAATTTATAATTTATTTAATAAATAATCTATAATTTAGGTAGTAACGTATAGAAAAGTGTTCATTTCACGAATGTTCGAAACCGTCATAAAACATTATTTATATTAATTGATAACCTATAAAATTCACATGGCGAAAATCAGGTAAGAACACATAATTTCAATCAAATTCAATTTACATAGGCAAGTACGGCCTAGTCCCATGTTGTTGGAACAGCGTATTTTAGTAGATTGTTTGATTTAAAAAATGCTAACCAAAGTCTGTAATTGAATTGGCTGCCAAAACTGTATAAGATAGTTATTTTCCTACCTTGGATAGTATTTTGGACGTTCTGCGTATGGTATCCAGCTTTACGAAATGGTAAAAATGGTAAACAGTAATGTTGAGTTTATAACCTAAATTGTAGCAGCATGGTCTATCTATACTCTAACACATCTCTCATAAGAGATAATAAGAGTAGGAGATTAATAATTTCATTATGTTAAATGATGATTATGTTTTCTGAAGTCTTCATTTTAAACAAAATATAATATACAAAATAAATAATAAATAAATAAACATACTACGACAATACACACATCGCCACCTAGCCCCAAAGTAAGCATAGCTTGTGTTATGGGTACTAAGATGACTGATGAATATTTTTATGAATTATACATACATAAATACTAAGAAAATACATATAAAACCAGAACTAATAATAAACACCCAGACACTGAAAAACACTTAATGCTCATCACACAAACATTTTCCAGTTGTGGGAATCGAACCCACGGCCTTGGACTCAGAAAGCAGGGTCGCTGCCCACTGCGCCAGTCGGCCGTCAAACATACAATAAGAAACACACTGAAACTTCTAATTGAGGCATGTAATTTTGCAAAGGTTGTCTTATTGCTAAAGCAACCTTTCTATGACTTTCCCTTTTGTGGGAGGATTTTATAGCTAAAGGTTGTTGGAACAATACACAATAGCCTATCAATATTTATATTTGAAAAATTACTACATACTATTAATAAATTATAATGTCTTTACTTAATTTATGTTTTTTTCAGTGTGACCAATCCTGTGCAGGCAGCCATTATTAAGAAACAAAAACGAAAACCTAAACTAAGTAAAAGTAAATCTAAAAATAAAGTGACAAATCTGAAACCTTTAGACACGGCACAAGTTTCAGCCTCTCTGAATACAACAGAGGTTGACAACAAGGATACAATTGACACTGCTGTTAAGAACAATGATAATAAAAAGGTAAATTACATTGTATGTTTGGTAGTATTTTTTATTTTACTTAACTTAAATAAGGAAAATTCACCAAAAGAGTTTCCCAGTGGCCAGATTTAGAAAGGTGTTTGGTCAAATATAACATGGGCATAATAAAATTTGTTTTTGAAGGTTGTGCCAAGTATGTCTGCAGAGCAGTTTGCTGAGAGATTCCCTGTGTTTAAGGATGAGGAATTAATCAAAAAATTTCTTGGTGTGAGCATGACAAATAATCAAAAAGGTAAGCTTTAACTGCTGGTATCATTTAAGTAAGCTAAAATATTGTAAAATAGTGTACATTAAAGTTACCTTTATTGAATACATACATTTTTTACATAAACTTAGAGGAAAGTCTTGGATAAAATCTAAGTCCCATTTTAATAAACCAGCATTCTAAAAACGTTCTCAATTTTGGTCTTTAGCAAAGATTAATATTTTGAACCTGTTCCTGAATATACATTAATAAATTATGTAATGGAATTTATATTAATAAAAGCCATTTATGTCAGGTGAGAGTCAAATACTATCTCGTATTCTGATTTAAAAAAATGCAATTTCAGGTAGAATCAGACAAACTCTAAGAGACAGTCTCAAAGGAACTGCAGAAGAATTACTACCAGATGTCATACATAGCCGCGTACAATATATAGTCAAAGAGACGGCTGCCCTAACAGATGCAGAGTTAAGGAAGATTCGTATACTGTATAATATGCTCAAAACTATAGCAGAAACAAAACCTACAGATACAAAAGTAAAGAAAAATAAGAAAGGGAAGAAAAAAAATGATAAAAGAAAGAATGGGACAGAAACAAAAGAAGAAAATACAGATAATATAGATGAAGAAATCAAAGATACAGAAGATATCAATGAACTCAAAGATATAAATGAAACAGCAGTGAAACAAGACGAGGATGTTAAAACAGATGTAAACATAGATAAAGATAAAAAGCAAGATAAAATTAAAGGGCCCAAAAGATATGTTGTGTTTGTTGGAAATTTACCTTTAGACGTTGATAAAGAAAACGTGAGTATACATTGTATTTCATGATGATGCTGCTTTTTTAAACAAAATATTATTATTCCTTATCCAGGTATTAGTTACTTAAGATACATTTGCATTTCATGTAGATCATAATTGTCCTTTAAAGGTATATATTAGAGGATATCAGAGATTTTAAAAGAGGGGGCAGAGTGGCTGGAAGTCGCAACATTTTTTTTTTAATTAATAATGTTATTTACAGATTATGAAACATTTCAAAGAGTTTAGAGACAACATTGTGGATGTAAGAATCCCGAAGCAGAAGGAAGGCAAAAAGAGCAGCATCGCTTATGTGGAGTTGAAGAATGAACTTTGTTACGAGGTATGTGTACTTAAACAAACTCTTTGTAAATGACCATGTTAAAACGTAAACTATTACAAACCCAGGTGTAACCCAGTTTACTTAGGTAAACTGTAGAAAAAACTAGCTTAATGCAAGTAGCATACTGAAACTGTATCCGGTCATGTCATGCTATATATTATAATTTTATAAGCTATTATGTGTTGTTGTGGCAAATTAACATATTCTAATCTATTCAATGAAAATGTGCTCTGAATAAGTCATTCTATTTCAGTTGGCACTGTCGAAACACCATTCCATGTTTGCCAACAAGCGGATCAACGTTCTGTACACAGCACAGCAGAATAGCAAAGTCAGCAAGACTGAAGCAAAGGTATAGAACATTATATTTACTATTTAAATAAGAGTATATTTAAAATTTTGACAAACTTTTAAATATAACTTTTACCTATTTTTAAATCACACATTCAATCTATCACCTTCAAAAGTGAAAGCTGTCAAACATAATTAAAAAGCTACTTTGCAAAAAACACGACTTGAAACTTTTACGTACGTTACATGGTACTTTTGTATTTGGTACAACAAGTACCTTGTAGCCTTAGGACAAAATTGGCGCGCTCAAAATCGAAAAGTCGTTTTCGCATATCATGTACCTTCGAAGGAGAATAGACCTAATGCCATTCGTTTTAGTCTCAAATCCTGTACTTCGTATTTTTTTACAAACGTCAAAAGTCGTTGAAGAATTGTAGGCAAATGCGAGCAAATCTTTTACTTAGGCTACTGCATTTGCGTAAGCCTGGACCAGATAGAGACATCCATCCAAAATCGCGTCATCTAAACATGCACTAAGTTTTGTTAATATACATGTTACAAACGCACAGTCATGTCTACGTTGGCGTTGTACAACCTCTTACTGTTCCCTCCTTCCTTCCAAAAGTGAGAGAAAGTTACGAACCACCTCTTTCCTTATAGTTTCTACCCGCCTCGCGGGTGTCAAAGGTTCTTCTGAACAATAAACAATCATATTCTGGTGTTTAGGGCAAGGCGGCGAAACTCGTGGCGTTACAGAAGTCCGGAAAACTGGCGGGCAGTATACCTCTGAACAGGAAGCGAAGCCAACGTCGTATGAAGGCGAAACTGGCCAATGCGAAGCAAGAAGCCGACGCGTGAAATCTCGACCATATAAACTAGTCATAATAAATAATGTTTTCTTTCTTCGAATAAAAGTATATTGTCTAATATCATTTGTTTTATTATTTCTTGTGGTGATAAGGGCTAAAACACATACGGGACCAGCGCAGGATTGATGCGACTTCAGTGTTCAAGATATCGTGTTGTGCATTGTACCTAGATACGACATCGACAATAGCCACGATGAGATGTCGTATATTGTCTCGAATTATATCAACGGAGACCTCATTTATTACTGACATTTCCGATAGGATTGACTAGATGCTGGTGTAAACTTGTTGTCCAACATCGACTTGGGAATGGCAAGAGGAATCAAGGCCACAACAGCTGGCAAGAAACTTGGCTACCGCAATTAGGTCATGCGGTAATTTGCGTCGAAACAGTTTTTTACCTCATACCAAGCTCAGGTTTGGTCAGGTCCATCCTCCATCTTCTCATTCAATTATTTGTTTGGTAAAACATTGCCCAGTCTTCGAGTTACCAAGTACCAAGCTTAGGTTTGATCGAGCATGGATATACTGCTCTCATTTATGATGGATGTCTCTATCAAGTACAATCTTAACGCATTGGATTCAGTGGATCGCCGAGCTAGAATACTCCTCAGCGATCTAGCCAACACAACTTATAAGTTTGGAATGTCTTGTCTTTGGAGACTATTTGGTCTGCTTTCCTCTAAAACAAAGTTTTAAACACTATAATGAATACTAAATTACCTCATCTGCTTAGTCAGCCCTTTTCTAGTGGCATTATATTTTGGATAGATAGTTCCATAAAACAAATCTATTAAGGTTCGTTTCGTGTTTGTAAGCAACGAAACGAATCCTAGTTCCCCCTCAGGAATTTGTATTTGTTGCGGACTTTGCTGCTGAATATCAACTGTCTTTGCGGTACTCGAACTTTTCTCGGTCCATCCTCCATCTTCTCCTCATTCAAGTATTTGTTTGGTAAAACATTGCCCAGAGTCTTCGAGTTCCCGTAAGTCTGTCTGATCGTCAAGAGTTAATATTACGTTCTCACTATCTTGTTACGTTCGAGGACCAGAAATGAAACGAAAACAACGACAGAGTGCTTCAAAAATTATTTATTTATTCGTATATATAATTTATATATCCATTTTATAGTTAAAATCAACCAATTCACACAACATAAAACTATAGTAGATTCTCATACACGCCGCGCGCCACCAAAATATGTTTCGCTTTCAAACATCGACCTTATGTGTGTGGCAGTAGAGTAGAGGTTACAAAAAACATATCTTGGCAGAATTACTTACTAAAACTAGATTTACAATAATTTAAAGAGTCCTGTCTATTTCGTAGAATATCTGTGTTGCACAGATAAAAAAATAATTATAAATTTGTCGTAACATAAGTCTAGTTTTAAAACTTTTTATTTTATTTTAAAATTAATAGCTGCATTAATTAAGTAAAAAAAAAAATATTAATACTTTAAAATACTCGAGTAGATAAACACAGTTTGTGCTGTAGGAATGACGTTATATGCTAGTAACATTAAAATAATAAAATTAAACTTTATTTTTATATAGTATCAAATGTGGTTTATACAGACATACGCGTACACATTTAACAAGTTTGGAGTTTCAAATGATGAAATGAATGTTGGTATACAAAAAATGGAGATAGCGAAGCGTGGCCGGCACAGCTAGGTATCCTGAAAGATAAATCAATTTGTATTTATGATCTACCAAATTATAAAATGGAAACCTGAGAACTCTCTCAGATTATTTCGAAAAAAATAACCATTATAAAAGTTACAAAAATCACAAAACAAAACGATATTATTGAAATCGTAGTGTTCATTATAGTTCTTTAATACCCGCGAATTCTATACAAAGTTATAGAAACTTGATATTTTTTGTAAGACTTAAATAAATGTGTACACTTGATAAAACTACGAGACATTTTAAAGTTAAGTCATGTAATTAAATTATCACTTCTTTAAAATAAACATATGAGTTACACTATTTCTAGCAAAGCAGAAGAATATTTATTTTATTCAAAATTCTTTCAAAAATGTTTAAATTATTAAATTAAGAAAAATTGTTAATTACAATAATTCAAAAATGCCCTGATTTTCGTTTGTTGAAAACTATGTAGTTTTATTATATTTTAAAATATTTATTTTTATTTTTTAAAAACTTATGCCCTGATTCCCTAACTTTCGATTACACTCTTCACCAGCCTAATATTGTTTATACACTGAAAACAAGGCTGTAGAAAGGCGGTCAGTTATGAGAGTTGAAATCCCTACTGAAATGCCCTCGAATGATCATTGGACTACATCAAGTATGTAGTTCAAAGGTCGGATGTTTTCAGGCACGAGGGAAATCTTAATAAATTAAATTAATGAAATAGACTTCCTATCTACGGCCTTGGCTGGAACCAGCGAACGAAAAAAGATTAGAAGCATAACAGAACGACTTCTATGTTTTTTCGTTCGGGGGCTGGAAATCCAAGGTGGCGTTAAATTTTACACACCATGTGAAACTGATTATTTATTGGCGTTATAAATTGCAATCACGACTGTCACAACGAATAAGGGCGGTGGCCTATACTAGTAACTTTGCTGATGACAGTGCTTTTGGTAAATTATGTTTTCTTAATCTTAAGTCTACACACCAAAGCCGACAGCTAAGCCTATAGAATTAAAACCGAATTAGGCGTGTAGAGTCCATAATAATATATAGGTAAATTATTGGAAATTTTCGTTTCTGACTAAAAAGGTTATCAGAAATGCCATCAGTGAAGTTACTAATGGTATAAATTTGTTTTCTATTACAAAATGAAGCATATGTTTAAAATCATTTATTGGCGAGAATAGTTTAACCAATAGTTTGTAAGTTTACCGTAAGTACTGAATGTTTTTATTAATTCCAATCATAGAAAATAAATAAACCTTAAAATTATTTAACTAAATTCAATTTGTTAATTACTTTATTTATTTTACAAGCGTATTGCCAGTGTATTTAGCGATAAAAATAGGAAAGAATATTCCCACAACTTTTTTTTTTAATAGTGTCTAAATTTTATTACAATATGCCGCGTTCGGAATGGAAGCGCCATTATATCAGAGAACGAATAAAGTTTACAGGCAATTTAGTTTCATTGGTGCCAATTCTGTTGTATTGCAAATTTCAAACTAAACTAAATTAATAGGCAGACCTAACAGAAGTGCTGTCTGCAATGCTAGACATAGAAAAGGATAGCACTATTTTTAAACAAGTCAATTTTGTTTAGTTTACTGATTTCTGTAAAACAAAATTGGTTCCATTAATGAATTTTTTATATACTTTACTATATAACACAGGTACTAAATAATTTACTGTATGCAGCACTGAAGTCTACTAACATTCGCGATAGTCATCAAAATATTGAAATATATCTTATCTTCAAATGGGCCAATTAAATAGCTGTCAAAGTTGATAACTATCTATTTTCCAGTTTACACTGTAAGAGTTGCGAAAACGTTAACCGTCGTTCGTATTACAGTGTTCATACACGTTCAAAAACTAACTTGGCTCTTTGACATTAATTTAATTGGCTTAACTGCTGTTAACTAATTGTCCTTTTAGTCACCCTTTAATAACGATCAACAAATTATAGGCCGCTTCGCTAATTTAATAGATGATCATCTCAATAATTGTTATTGAAAAAAATAATGTCAAAATACAAATAAACAATAGAAGAAAACGATTTTTTACAGAAATTATGCAATTTAGTGACTGATGTTTTTACACAATTTATATTTTATAGACATAATTTTTTTAACAACCAGAATTGTCATTTACCAATTTAGGCCTAATCTACACTTAATCCTTTTCTTCTATACTATATTTTAGCGAAGTATAGTCGGTTCCGACCGGGACCTCAGAGTATAGAACATAATAGAAACTTAAAGTACTATTACTAAAAGATAATTATATAGGTTGCATGCACCGCAAGCATCAGCGTAGAATGGAACTTTTGCTTACTTTCAATGGTACATTTTATTTTAAATTTGCCGTAGTTCTAAATGAACAGTTTTGTTTCACCAAATTTTAACTGGCTGCAGGTAGAGTAAAATGTAAATGTATGTTTATTCGTTGCGACGCGGTGGATCGGTGTAGAATAACGGTTTAAGGTAAGAATTGGGAAAATTTGCTTACGAGAAATTGTAGTAAGCTGAAATATTGCTTTTTTTTCGGATTGTTTGTATCTGATAACCATCATAAAGGTTGCAATAGGTTCACCGGGGGGCCAAAAGGAGTGGAAGAACGTCGACCTAATAGCGTCTTGAGGTGTAATGTTGTAGGATATTTCTAGCTTTTCGATACTCTGAGGTCAATATACACATTCAAATAGAATATATTATATCAGATTAAATTCTTATTATTTTTTTTTAAATACAATACGTATTATAACAAGTTGTTACAATACAGTGTAACCCGGTCAGAACCATTCACAGGAAACAATACTACTGATTCTATACTCCGTCTATGTTTTTTAAGATGCCTCAATCCATTTTGCTAAAATTCAAGAAATTGGAAATTTAGAAATTAAGTTTTAAAATTTTTGTTAACTTGATATTCTTCAGGGTTAATTCGTGAAAAATAAAAATTAGAGTTACAAAAAAATAGTCTAATGTAAATTAGATCATCTATATATTTGGACTCATCTTTTATTGATGATTTTGTGCGCGAGATTTTACTTATATCGACAATAGGGTGCAGACACGTAAACCTTGAAAATGGAACAAATTGGATTGGAACATTTTTACATACAATTTTGAAGTAGACAATATTAATATAAGTTTTTTACATCCAAATACATTTACATCTCTACTAAACTTACAACTGGCCAATTCAGTTATTAAAAATGCAGAGAAAGACGAAACAATCAGAGTTTCGGTAAGGCTCATTTACACGGAGATAATTTATCGCCCGTTATGCGGCGTGAGGTTAACATAATATTATTATAGCGTTAAGCAGGAATGAATATTATTAATCAACCTTAAATCAATAACTAACTACTAATTATTGAAATTGCTACCTTTTCTAAAACTGCTGAACTGATAATAAGGGGTTTACTGTACCCTGTTAAGGGGTTCTATCCTGCATACCTGAATAAAATTTTATCCTTAAAATAAACTGATTTTGAGTTAAGATGGAAATAAGAAGTGATATACAATAATTACTATCAAATTTATCAACACTTGTTTTTTAAGCCAGTAAAAAAATAATAGTTCTTCAGTTTTATATCCACAATAAACATAAGTATAATAAACCATGTTCTAAAAATAATGGTTTACTCATAATACCATTCAACTTCTCATCATAGAAGAGGCAAGAAAATATCTCTATATAAGTGAGCCTTTAGAGTTTCTTATTGAATTCGTTGCTAAGCAAAACTTATAGGACAAAAATAATATTCGAAAAAACATGACATTGACGTAAAGTTCACTAGATATACTTAGAAATATATCCACCTAATACTTTTAAAACCTTTAAACACTAATATTTACAGTTGGCTACATTAAATACAAATTACACTCAACAAGGATGTGCGTCGCCATTTTTTAGATATATCCCAGTCAAATAGATACAGCCAATCATGAAAATGAAATACTTTTTTTTTAAATGAGAAAATGCTTGGATACAAGCCCTTTTCTTCCAAACACAGCTCAAGTTGGGTATGGCTTTTTAATATAAATTTTACAGTTCGCAATAAATGTATATGCGATTTTAGTTAATGAAAAACATTGACATCCGTTTTTATTCTTATTCTTAAACTTTTTTTTGATTCAAGGAGACCCTCAGTAATGAGTTGGGTGATACGACTCAATATAGGGGCTATCCTCAAATTGTTTAATATTTGATCATTAATGTCCTAAAATATTTGTTGAATGTGGATACAAGTTATTTACAGTTTTACACAACCTGCTGCAAATTAAGAGTATATTTTCTAATTTAAAAATTACCAAAATTCCCTTTGCCTTCAGGCTAAGTGTGTGTTGTGTCAGAATTAGATGCAACCATATTCCCTCTAATAGGATTTGTAATCAATAACTCCCAAATCTCGGATTTCGCTTCACCAAACTCTGTACTTGATTTTAAAAGCTCCCTGACATCAGTACTGCATTTAAATTGTAACCATAATTCATTTACACGATTAAGCATATCTATGCGCCTGAACCTAACAATAAAATCACATATATTTTTTACATGAGATTCCCAATATACATTCTGTCTACGCAAACATTTTTTGAGACCTATCCACATGTGTTTAGACCAAAAATCAGGTCTTAAAGTCAAATTTTCTTTTAAGGAATGTACGCAAGTCATAATCCTATACTAATCAAAATGAGTAACTCGTATAAATAATATGACTACATCCTTTCTTAGGTTCACTTGATGTTAGGTGACAATAGAGTCTAATATGAAATGCTTTTTTTGCATAAATAACTAGTTATTATTTGCATTGCATCATTCAATGCATCTACTCTAGAGTCTATGGCGAGATACAATAAATGATACAATACAAACACACTTTTCTCAGAAAAATTATGTCTGTATCTATAGATCATTTTCTGAGATAAGAGTAATATATTTAATATGGTTATTCCGAGGATGTAACAGGATTTAACTCTGTTATAGGTAAAAACCTGCTTGAGTCTGCTTGTGTCACTGGACCCACAGATTGTGAACACCTCCAAGCCGTCAAAAGTCTTTCTTCTATAGTCAAATACCAAGTTCCTGTTTGGGGTCACCAATGCATTACTTTACACAGATCACTGGGCTGAAAACAGCTCCACTGGGACTTGAATCTTCAATACATCTACAACTTCTCCAGATTGGGTCTGACTGGTGGAATTACTGAAGACTCCAATGAGCATGTTATAATTATGTATTAAGAATGTTCTTGAATTGGGTTCATGGATGACGTAAATTATTATTATTGTTATGCGATTAGAGAGACATATTACTCATTTATTTCTTAGTTAAGTAAGGACATAAGATATTCCATTTTGTGTAATTTGATAATATTAGGTACTATCCGACGTAAGTCGACACGCATAAGCCTGTTATTCATTGTAATTCACTTAGAGGTCTTAATTAACTTTATTTAAGTTATAATTCTCTTTAGGTACACTTTACTGTGATTAAAATGCACTTTACTGTACATTTAGTTCACTTTTCTGTGGTTGTAATTCACTTGACTGAACTGTTTCCATACTTTCATCAGTATAAGTGTTCGAAGTTGCAGCGCTATGTCAGGCAAGCAACCAACGCTCTTCGAAGAACTGCCGCATGAAATGACCAGCTCTACCCACGGGACTGTAGTCTTCATTGAAAACTTCGCAGTTGCTGAATATCAGACGAACGTCTGAAGCGAATTCTTCTTTGCATTTGTATCTGCAAAATAAAATGTATTTGGAATTTTACTTCTTTTGGCGCGTTAGAAGAAAACAATGAGTAAATTTTTACGATGCGCACACCGTAACAAAAAACTGACACCCTGAAGTTTGCTATAAGGTTTGATAGTGTACACTTTCAATTGTCAAAGTCTGAGGGTTCCGGTGATTTAATTGATTCATTTGTACAAAAATCTCAAATTTTAATGTTGAGAGAAACTTGGTTGTCCGATAATGAGTCTATTAGTATTCCAAATTGAATTATGTTTATTATGTCCATTTCTTTGATTACGAATAATTTTGAAGTTATTCTTCTTTTGGCGCGTTACGGAAAAATGGTGAGAGTAAATTTTTACGATGCGTAAAAATCGCATGACAAAAATCAAAAGTTCCTGTATTTTGCGACTCTAAACGAATTAATATTAATATTATGTACATTTTAATACGACAATATATGTGAAAACGACTTGATTGCGAGCTAGGAAATCTTGTACTAAGGCTTATAGAAATGTAAGTGCATACGTTCCTAAAAGAACTAAACTAAACGCGGTCTTTGATTTCACAAGTAACACCTCGATATAATTGTAATTTAGCTGTACCCAGAATCATGTAGTTTCTTCTTGATTGTAGACAAGTCCATGGGACACTTGATAACCTTCTTGTACTGCGGGAACAGCTTTGTGTTGACGGGCACCAGGAACGGCCAAGCGTGCTCGTGGCACTCCATCTCGCAGAGGAGGTTTCTGACAAGTCGAAAAGTAAATTTAAAAAACAAAACCAGCCAAGTGGGAGGGATTTGTAGCATTTAAGATTTTTGCCCTGTAACTTATATCTGCCTCTATGTTCCAGTGTTTAAGATGTTCAACTATGGACCATGAGTCCTGAGTCAATAGATTGAATGGTCGGGGGAGCGATGAACAATAGGGTTACAAGTTGGTGCACAAGGCCATGAAGTGTGGATATCCCTATGAAGCACTTACGGCAGCAGTTTCGGTTGAAATGCTGATAATAATAAAACATCTTTTTGACAATCTCCCTGGCGTAACGGTGAGCATTGTGAATTTAAGTAGGAGGTCTCGGGTTCGATTTCCGGCAGGGGCAAATTGAGAATTTATAATTTCTGAATTTTCTCTAATCTGGTCTCGTCTAGTGGGAGGCCTGGTTACCACCCTACCGACAAAGACGAGCCGCTAAGCGATTTATTGTTCCTGTGCAATGACTCCCCAACAGGTTAGCCCGCTACTATCTTAGACTGCATCATCACTTACCACCAGGTGACATTGCAGTTAAGGGTTAACTTGTATTAGAATAAAAAAAAAGCGAGTCATCTGATAAAAATCACTTACTTGCAAAACTGCATTTCTTTGAGTTGTTTCTTGGCACTGGTTTTCTCTTTTTTGGCACGCGAGAGTAGTGGCACGTTGTCAGATTCAGGTTCTTCCACTGTGAACAAAGACTTGTTGCAATAAACACTGAGAAATGGCATATATGTGTCGGAAACATAATAGCAGATTGTTGAATATGGAAGTAATTATAAGTTACGGGTGCCGGGATAACTTCCAAGTGTATTGAGGTGTTTCGGAACGCCCGAAACGAAGACAGCTTCATACATTGAGTATTTTACTTTTTCACGCCATTTAGTATCTCGGGCCCTAAAGTATTCGATGTCTGTCCAGAATGCAAGCTATATTTATAGTTAGTTATATAAGTTGGGGTAATAAGCCATACGTATGAAACTTTTTAAATCATGCGGTAACTGACTCTGGAAGCTTTTCCAATAAAAAAGTATCCAAAATTTGCTACCAGGATGAACTCTCATAACTGAAGCTTAAAGCGCTCATAACTCCCAAAATTTATAGGTGCGTGTTTAAGTCCCACCTAAAGAGACTCTTGAAGTTCTAATAAATAGGCGATCTTAGATTTATCTTATATTTCTACGAATAAATCATTTAAGTTAATTTTGAATACTGATTACTCACTAGGGCCGTCGACTAAATCGCTCTCGTCGTGTTGAAGTGCCCCATTGCCAGCTACGAACTGTAGGGCTCGACGCTTCTCGGCCGGCGGACCTTCGTCTGGCGGTAATTCTGGTACCACTAGAATACAAAGTAATAAATATCAGATTGCTCAACAAGGTATTTCATACGAGATATTTAGGCTCCTTAGCAAGGAAGCTTATAGAATCGAGGAGAATGGGTTTAGGTCCCGAGTGAAAGTTTGGTAAAATAAAATACAACAACTAGGAACAAAGTTAAAAATGTTTCTATGGTAGTTTTTAACATTGAATATGTGCTCCAAAAAGACGGCTGTTGGAAATGTTTCAGATAGACCATCAAAATAAAAAACAAAAACTTTTTCAGCAAGCGAATACGCCCGTTTTGAACTTTTTAAAATGACGTCGATGGAGCTAGAAAGTTTTCTCTTCTTTCTTTAAAAAACGCGACTTCACTCAATTTTATTTACTAAAAACAAAGTAACGTTAAAAACAAATATTGGATAGCTCCAATATTTTTTTTTAACGTTATCTCGCAAATCTATGGTTATTTTTACCAATACTAATTAATAAATTGAAATTTATCAATACGCCCCGCACACAGGCAATGTTATTGACAATATGCAGAATATGACGTCAATGATATCGACGTGAGTGCGGGGAGTCTATGAGTTACTTGGGTTTAAAAGCTTCTACTATAACATACGATTTTACAACGTCACCCAGCTTAGGAGATAACAGTTATATTCTCTGGAAAGGCATGAACTTATCGTGGTCCAATTGCCAAAGCACTGCAACAGGGAATAGGAGTGTCCCCCGTTTATTATTGCAAATTTATTATTTGGATATTAGTACTACTTGTGCGCCAATGCTCGGAGTTGATAACACTGTGGTAGATGATATTTTATCCTTCCCCCAGTGTTTTTTACCAGCACTGCTAGCATTGTCCCCTGCAATGCTAGCAGTGCTGGTAAATACAATATTTTTACTCACCAGTGTCGTGGTTGATGCCATTCTAGCATTGTCCCCTGCAATGCTAGCAGTGCTGGTAAATACAATATTTTTACTCACCAGTGTCGTGGTTGATGCCATTCTCCGGCTCGGAAGCCTGTGCGGACACGGGCGGTTCGGCCAGAGGTTCGTCCAGTTTGTCGTGTTCTTTATCTGGGGTGTGAGCCCGCGGGGGCTCTTCCGCTGTTGTAGATGTAGAGGCGTGGGAAGCCGCCGGACTGGCAAATAAGGTTTTTTTATACATACGAGTATATTATCTAACGGTAGCCACGCTTTCAGACCGAAACACAGCAATGCTGATTGGTAGCAGAAATAATTATGGCATTGGCTATATAGGTAAACTAGTGGTTCCCTACGGCTTCATCCGCGTACAACTTGCGTTTCAGTAAATGAGTTCAATGGACACTTTTATTCTATGACCCACCGCGGCGCATCTCCAACCCGTTGCTCGACTTCTGAGGATCGAAGCGCAATTTAAACTAGCCCATTAAAACATATAACGTACAAATCTTGACTAGCAGTTACAGCCTAGTGCTTTCGGGGGTACCGAATTCTATCTTCGTCACGCACCACAAATTTTTCGCAGCTGTTTCGAGTTATGTACGTGTTTCGTTATGCACTTTTACTCAAGAACTTGCTTTAAAACGAGAAGGAAAACGTTGCGAGGAAAGCTACAAGCACGAGAGTTCTTCACAACGTTCTCAAAGGCGTGAATCTAGCAATCCGCACTAGATCAGCGTGGTCGACCTCGGCCCTACTCATTCTGTGAGGAGATCCGTACCCTGTAGTTGGTTGATAATGATGATGATGTGTCTGGGCTACGCTTTAATAAGGGTTAACTAGTTACGACAGTCTTACCTGGATCCCATAACGCGTCGATGTCGTGTTCTTTCGGCTGGTTATTTTGTATTTGTTATTGTTAGCTCGCATGGTGTTTTCGGCAGCTTATGCCATTATATTATATCACATAAAGATTGTGCGATTCCCCAGTCAAATTTATCGTTATTATTACTAACGAAAAAATTTATCTACTTAGTGAACGTTATCTAATTATGTTTACCCTTCTGGCTGGTAGTAACGATATCCTTACCTGGGCACCATGGACGCGTCGATGTCAATGTTCTCGCGACTCGTGTCCTTGGTCTTGCTGTCTCGTTTGGTATTTTTTCGAGGCTTCTTCGGTGGCGCTCGGGAGATGCACTGCGAACAGTACCATTTTCCTCGCGGCATCTGTGGAAAATTTTACGAAAATATATTCATTGTGGAATTTTGTTGACGATGTATTAAACCATATCAATTTATAACATCAATCATTCCCCTGAACCCACAACTATTAAAATAAATTATCAAAACCTATTGTTATAGACTCAACTACTGTCACACACAGTCCTCTACTGGACTATAGGTTTCGACCAACGGGAGGTTTGACCCATAATCACCACGCTGAGCAGACGGGTTAGTTATCGTAGTAGATGGTAGTAGTAGCACAGAGGACACAGCTCTCCTTTCTATTCCCTTAGAGATCTAAATTAAGAAAAAAAAAAATATCGTGTCGGGGCCAAATGAGACATGAGCCCAAAAATGAGACATTAATAGGCGGAGGGTGAGTACCTTCAACAGCGGCGGGTAGTGGCAGTCCAGGTGGAAGGCGCGTACGCATAGTGCGCACGGCAACGCACGCCCGCGCGCCGCGCCTCCGCACACGATGCACACTCGCTCGCGCCCGCCGCCTCGCGCTTTATTCACGCACTCCCAGCAATACCTGCATTGACGTATGTACATATATTGGCCGTCATCATCATCATATACAGGACACGGGTCTCCCCCCACGATGAGAATGGTTTAGGCCGCAGTCCACCACGCTGGCCCAGTGCAGATATATTGGCAGTAGTTTAACGAAAGAAATATTTTTTTATTATAGTTATAATTGAATGATCAAGCAGATGGCCCTCCGGATGGTGGTGTGAAGTGGAAACCATCGCCTAACAGAGCGACACTTCTCTAGACAAGAAACGCGTCCTGCAATGTACCGCTCTGTTCATCAACCTTAGGTAAATAAATAGGCATAATAACGTCGCAATAACTATGCAGTATTTTGTCACATTTCCACATTACTGACAGTAACATCCAAATGCGAGAGCATAAAAAAACGCTGCTTATAGGCACTTAATACATTACATATATTTATTTTAATGTATAAACTCTGCTATGTATTTAGGATGATAATTTTGGCAAATCACTCCCGCAAAATTTTTCTATGTTCTTCCGGTGAAATATAATAAAAATAATAATGTACATCATTTATATAGTACTGCCCACTTCTTGAATGCGACGCGCAGCGAGCAGGATTATCAAAAATCGGGTTTGAAATAAAACAAATCAAATATTCAATTAACACGCTAATTATCTAACTACATATACTATTATTTTTCGTAAATATAATAGTTATTTGAAACAATTTGTTAAATAAACTATAGATTACTAGTGGCTTTAGATTTAAAATTTGTAATTAGATTTATAACTGGCAATTATAATGAGTAATGCTCATGCCATGCCAGTCGTGTAGCATGTTAAATTCATGGGAATGATTTCAAAATAAATAGTTGGTGTTGTATTACTATCTGATTGCTATGCAAATGTCGATTCCGATTATATATATATATATATATATGGTAATAATAATCTATAATAGGAAAGGTTCGTTAACCATTCTACACTACCTCATCCCTTACTTATTGTCAATTCTGTCAAAATTATCATCCTAAATTAAATAAAGCACAGTTATCCTATTCTTTTTAAATTTGCGTGTTTTATACATATAAATATACCTAAGTACCCAATGTATATAAGTTTGTTGATAGAAATCAATCCGCGGGGTAATTTTTATTGTTTTCTGTCCTTACAAAGAATCCATTGGGAAAAGATTGCTGACGAGTTCTGTTTCAGAGTTCAATAGATATAGAAAAGCAATAAACTGACCAATCTCCCTCCGGTATTTTTTCCATCCGTGGCTTGAAGCAATAGGTATGGTATCCTTTATCACAACCGTCGCACAGAAGCAACTGGTCTTCGTTGTCACCACACAAACAAAACTGGCAGTTCTGGAAACAGAATCATGGTTAAATTTAACATTGGGACATTAATAGGCTGAGCATGATGATGCATCATTCTCAGCCTATTAATGTCCCAATGCTGCTCCTCACTCATAGGAGTAAGCAAATTAGATTATCGGCCCACCACACTACCCCAATACAGGTTGGTAGGCTTTCGCGATTATTAAAAATTATAAAAACAATTTCTTGTTTTTTTCTGCTAAAACTTTTTATATTTGAAAATGAAACTTTTTTTTTAATAAGTTGAACAGGCGAGAAGTTTATTCATGCATTTGCAAATAAATTGTGAATCCTTACATCTTGTGTGTTTTCATTTAGTTTCTTTATGGAGTTGTATAAGGAGCACATTACAGATTCCTTCAGAAACCGGCAACAAAGTGCAGTTTCTCTGATCTATTAGCCTTAATGGATTTATGCAAACTAACGTTACAATTACCTTAGCGTAAATCTGTCATCTGTCATTTTTATAGAGGACCAAACGTCAAAATTTGAAAACTGCATACAACTTGTCGAAGTTACTTTAGCTCCAAAGTTAAGTTTGTTTTCTCGATACGTTACACTTAAGGGCACAGGCGACCCGCTATAGTGCCATTTGTCTTACTTTTACGGTTTTTTAATTGTTTACAACTGTTACTTTTAAGTACGTTTCTATTGGCTAGCAAAAGCAATCTTCACATTTGTATTAAAGCGTCACAACATTTTTTGTCTCTAGAATAAAGAATATATTTATATTCTTTATTTTAGAGATATACGTATTCGTTCTTTATAAATAAAGAATATATTTATATCCTTTATTCTGCACTCATCGTAACAACTACTACGCGTTTCATTCTTGCCGTACCGTAGACGCCTTCTCCAAAGTTCAGCTTTAACTTACAGCTTTCATAATGCTCTTGTCCCAGGCAATCGCCGATTCGAGAGCTTGCAGCAACATGGCTAACTGTGCAGACGTGTTGCACCGGGAGACCGCCTCGCGCCACGTGGCTAGCCCGCGGGCTATACCCTTGTTATCATCTGAGAAAGAAAATGAATATATTTTTTCACACCACTCGCTCGACAATGCCTTATTACATAGCCTAGTATTGAAATGTCAAGTACGTAAATATATCCTTTAGACTTAGCGGGTAAGTAACGTTATACTGGAGTCCCTAGTGGCTTTTATGATTTGAATAAGGAATCTGTTTACCCTAACGTTGCTATCTCGCTCTAACATGATGACATTCCTATCCCCCACTAGAGCCTGTGAGGCGCGAACCATAGAGTATAGATTGTAAAAACTTGCCTCGCGAGGTGTGAAAAGTAGAGTATTCAACTCAGGGTTAAACCTGCCTTTGTTTTGGGCACCCTTAAATCCCTCAATTGTTTGGGATTTATTCCGGCGCTCATAACATAAGACATTGCTTTCCCCCTTGTAGTAAAATCTACTATTATGTTATTAACCAACCATCTGCATATTAAAGTTTTCGGCAGTTCATTGCCATGTGCCGGAATTTGATATACCATAGTGGAATATTTTTTTACACGCACGTAAAATTTGACAAAAAAAAAGTTAGGGTTAAAAAAGAGGGTTCACATTATAACTAATATTTTTCTAAATACTATGTTATAGTTTTAATTTTTTAGATCACTTGTCGCTGCCCTTATTAAATAAATAAATTTTCCGTCCTCATGCATACCCTGCATGCCATCACAGTGCGCACTCGGAGGTTGACGAAAGCATTCAAATAAAATACTCACTCTTGGTTTCACTAGGGGTATCGGGGTGGGGCGATGTCGGCGGTGCGTTCCCGTGCTCGCCTTGCATCACTGCAGCACCCAGTGTCGCCTCCGTCGTGCTGTGGATTACCCATTCGTTAACAATAAACAAACTAAACTTTCAATTTTGTGCAGCGGACAACCTTGATTTACTTTCAATGCAATCCCCGGGTACTAATTACCTTAATATCGAACTTCATGCCTCTTAATTTAAAACTAGACCTCCAAACCAACTGACGCCACTTTCACGTTAGCGTAAATCTGTCATTTTACATGGAAGACAAAACGTCATCATTTGACAACTCTACACAGATTTGACAGATTTACTTTAATCCAAAGTTTGTTAAGTTGTAAAGTGGCAAGGTTCAGGGATGGGACCCACTGGCCTAGAAAATGCATTTTTACTCTTATTTTATTGGTAGGTTGTAATAATAGCAGTAAAGTAAGTAAACAGTCAGGCAATCACGATACTGTTTTATTACATTGAAAAGTAAACCTTGTGCTTATTTTATGGGCAACTCCACAGAGCACTGTGTATTTCATAACTATGTCTAGAGTTCTCAATGCCGGAATACCCCGCGGAGTTGGCCATAGCTACATTTCCTACAAAATCACCACTAACGAAACACCGAAATACTATCTTGGCCAGTCGATCATAAATGTACATAAAATTTTAATATTTATTTCTAAATTTTAATCGTTGTGACATGCCCCGGGTGACTTGTTAACGCAATCTCAATTAATACCAGTCCGTTCACAGTAATCTTTTCTGCAGCTGTACGGTTGGCGTAACGTAATGTTATAATGAGTAATATCAGAGGTAAAAACACTGCGAACGGATTGTACACACAGGCAAAAGTCTATGACCTAAAGGGGCTCTATTCCAGAAGAAATGATTCAGCGGTTCCCAGAAGTTCTGAGTGGGGACAGAGATTTTAGTACGTATGTCGTTGGGCGACATTCGCAATGGAGTCCGACATGCCCAGGGCACCCAGGACCATTAAAAACATTACTTACACATTTAAAAAGCAAAGCCTTCTCCTGATTTTGTGTGTGAGAGAGTGAGATGCGTGCACACGTCATCCGTATAAAACTACAACGAAACTAGTGGGTTTGGCTCGTGTTTTTTTAAACGCCCAAAATCAGTGAGAGTATCACGAGTTTATTTTAGTTTTAAATTATATAAATGATGAATATAAGAGGGAATAAACGAGCTTAAATTGCGACACCCTATGTGGTTGTTATATTTTATTTTAAAAAATGGTTATTTTGGACTTGGATAGAAAATAAAGAAATGGTTACTGAGTTTAAACTACTAAATGTAACATATTGGTTGATAGATAATAATTGGATATCATGGGTTTGTTTTTGATAATAAACTACAATAATCCCTGATTGTTAAGGGAAGAGTATTGGATAGAAGCAGGCGTTACTTTGCGGAAATCCATGATATATTACCAACGCCGTGTATCATACTCCGCGAAGTTTTACTCCGCGAAATTAAGCCTAATTTTGATAATATAAGGGCAGAGTAGTAATTGCGGGAGACGAAAGATGGAAGACAGAAGCAGGAAAGGTATTACAGATCTTTGCGGTGCGTTATAATATAAACGATGAAGCAAAGCACTTCGTATGTTTCGTTTCGACGGGATTTTTGGGGTTCAGAAAAAAATACGTTTCATTTTCTTCATATCAAACAATGAACTGATATTAAAGAAATAAGATTTTAATCCTCTGGTTGAGATATTTCTATGTAAGCATAGTATGATTTTGGGGATGGCGTATCCGTGTCGAACAATAGTTCCTAAGGAAAAAAAAACTAAATCGGTGAAGTTATTTTCCGGAGTAACGAAATGTTCTTAAATATATGTCGGAAATTAGCTAAGTATGAACGCATATTTTTATAATAAATCATTAGTGATAAATCTGTGGTACACGTATACGAAACGAAAATAAACTGAGAGGTCTAAAGTGTCTAAGGGACATCTGTCCACAATAGGTTCTGTTCCCTGCTTTACATTCGTGCAGATTATACTATCGATACTTTTCAAAACATGCCGTCATAAGCTTTGCGGGCTAACCTATTAAGGGTATGGCAGTTCTATTAAATCCACACTCCTAATTTGTTTCTACGCTGCATCGTACCGGTAAACTATGCCACTAGACCAGACCGGGGAATGGCCCCTGCCGGGGAACTTCGAAACGTTGGGATGTATGTTGGGAACCGTTGGATGTTGAAATTAAGACATCCCTGAAAAAGTCTATGACCATGTGACGTTCATCCACCGTCCACAAGACGCTTTATTTGTACTGTGCAAAAAATTGTCATCACTTACAGAACTCTCAATTTAGTTTATGATTTGTGTACAACAGAATTATAAATCAACCTCAATCGATACTACATCAAACCACCCTCTACCAATACTAAAAATGCTAAATAAATACTTTCGAACACCCTAATAATTCGTGCAAATATTGTAAACATTATTACATATATAAAAATAATTTTGGGTCTTTTATTTCTTTCATAACACGAACACAAAATATTGCCTGAAGCTTCGCCTACATCTGAGCGACCAAAGCAAGGATAAATAAACTACAGATAACTAAATGAACAGGGTATCTGACTATTTCACTGAAATTAGGCGTATCGCAGGTAGACGTGACGAAAGCCGCAGGTTTTGGTTGTCGTAGTTCAAGTTAATTCAGATCAGACTTTACAATATGAGGCGCATACGAGTACTTTGAGCGGCTACACGGCTTTTACGATGAAAAATATTAAACTTCCAGTTTATATACACAAATAAAGTATACATATAAAAATTAGAAGGGGATTTAAAACCTCTTTAATAGGCAATATTCGATGTCCTTCTTAGTTATTAAAAGTCATGCTATTATTGAAGATATTCTTATGTAGCCTTGCCTTTATAATTTGGACACATGGGTTAAGGCGATAATGTCAAACTCAAGAATCGCATAATCCGTGCCGTTGCGGGTAGGTGTTTTCACAACGCGACCTATATCCTATTTAGACTCTTTTAACTAAACGGATGAAACCGCCGGGAATAGTGTAACATAAAATACATACAAATATAATAGCCAAACACCCTGTATAAAAAACCCATAAAAATTCCATAGCACACGCACTTTGGTCTCGCAGTTGCGTGCTAAGCTTTACCTTTGTGTTATAGGGTCTTCCATTATAGGTGTCCTACTATTGAATCTGAAAAAAATATACCAATATCAATCATAGCTTAAATTTCATTTCAAATTGGTGGTCTACGCCGTTCTACTACGTCAAAATCTACTCGGGTTACAAGAGTTTGGTGAAGAGACGTCGGTAAAACTCATAATTTCAGTCCTTATATTAGATTCCACACTTGATCTAAATATACCCATGAGTTCTCATGTTATGATAATTGATATATGAGTAAAAGATATTATGAAATACTAATTTCATCATGTCCAATATATGTGTTTTTTTATAGACCGATAGCTACAGTATTGTTTCTCATGGTTACAATCAGTTAAGGAATAATGTAATTAAGAAAATCATAGGATGACTTTTTTTATGAAAAAGGTCATCCGAATGGAAGACCCTACAGTTTAATAAATATATATCATAGTTATTCTTGTGAGAAGTTCCTTTAGTTGGTATATAACATATTCTAACAAAAGAAAACATTGAACCACCGATAACTTGACAGTGTGAAAATTTTTGATTATATAAGTTATATTAAAATTAAAATAAACAAATAATACGTTATTGTTATTTTTAGAGTATTAAATTCTTATACTCATTTATAACTACAAAGAATCGCTGAGAGGTGATTTGATATTTTTTTCTATTTATAGGTTTATATGATTAGATCGTTATTTCAATGAGATCTGGATCTCACTGTACATTGCCTCTTTTACAGGCGGTCTAACGCACCTTATTCATACATGTTGCCCATTTAAACTTGCTTTAAATTTTGAAGCTTTCTTGAAGCCTTAAGTATACGTACCTCTGAACTAGTGGCGGTTTTAGGTACCGCCTCTCGATGTGAGCTTCGAGGGAAGCGAGCTTGTGTCTGGCTCGGGCTACTATTTCTGCTCCGGTCGCAGATGAGGGTAGTACGAGACGAGTGGCGCGCCAACCTTCAACAATAATTAATAGATTTAAAAACGTATAGACATATATCCTCTCCTCTTCCCGCGGATGTCGTATTAGGCGACTAAGAGAATATACGGAGAACAAGCAGAAACGTACTCTGTGCTATTGCTATTTATCTAAAGCGATCACAAACCCAGCCCAGCGTAGTAGTTAAGTGCAAGCCCTTCAGTTGGGAAATTCAAAAAATTCATTATTCATATATTTCAAGTAGGCCTAATATAAGCACTTTTGAAACGTCAAGTATGTTGTGTGTAGTGACTTTACCACCGGTCCGATAGGCAGATTCTACCGAGAAGAAGCCGGCAAGAAACTCAGCAGTTGCTATTTTCCAACATCAACAATTTACATTTTACATTTAAACATTCGTGTTTCTATCTTCTTAGAGATGAAAGCGGAGCCGGATGCTACCAAGCAACCTTGTCATTAAGTGTACTGTCTTAAGTCAATCAGTGGGCTGATTTAGGCTATTGATGAAAGACGTAAAATATCAACTCTACCGCTGATTTCTTTTGACACCAGCACAAGCTGTTATCACTTTGCTTTTGTCTCAAACTCATTGTGATGCCATTTTAGTGCCATAAGTTTTGAAAGGTGGAAGGCTTTGGCCGTGGCTAGTAACGACGTGCCGCCGAACGATTTAGAGTTCCGGAACGTTGTCTTGTAGAAACAAATTAGAGTTATTGGTTAATATAACGCTAACAGATTGTCCCGCTACCATCTTATACCGCAGCTTCACTTGCCATCAGGTAAGATTGCAGTCAATTTAATATGTCATTTGTATAGGGTCAACCGGGTTCCGTACCAGTTAACTGAATGACAACGATATTAGGGTGCTACCTCTTACGGAAAGAAGGGATATAATTAATTACCTTTGACTTGTATTGATGCCGCTGCCACACGTTCTTCTAATGCCTCCACCTAATGAATATAAGAAAATTTTCATTCATTATTTATTTGCAACTTTGCAATCGTCCTCGTGTATCAAAACACTATAACTTCAAAGTAAAATCAGAGTTATAGTAATTGTTTCACAGTCACAAATTCTGTACAACCGATGATTATTTTATAAAGCGTAATAGTACACATTTTCTTGAATAGGGGAATGGTATGATGTATGTCAGTATGTAATTGATCTGCTGTACTTTGTTCGTGGCCTTGCTTTCGGCCGTGCGCATTGCTAGGTTACAAAAAAAGATATATATATATATATATATATATATCTTTTTAGCTGCTCGCTGGCGCAGTGGGCAGCGACCCTGCTTTCTGAGTCCAAGGCTATGTATGGGTTCAATTCGCACAACTAGAAAAAGTTTGTGTGATGAACATGAATGTTATTCAGTATTTGGGAGTTTATCTGTATATAATAAGTGATTATGTATATTATCCATAAAAATATTCATCAGACATCTAAGTACCCATAACACAAGCTACGTTTACTTTAGGGCTAGATGGCGATGTATATAGTATCGTATATATATATATACTCACTGTAGCTAACAGTTGCATGTCAACTCGTCTAGCGGTAACAGCGCAGAATGTGTTGGGCTCATCTGGAGTCGGGTAACCGCCACTCTGCGCCAGAAGCCGCTCCGCCGGCGTGGCGCACAGCTGACTGCCCCCGTCACCGTGGTCTATGTATAGCTGTGGATAAATTGAAGGGTTAGGGTTATAAGGTTACCTCAAACATCCTAAGTCAGATCATTTAGACGTAATAGTGGAAGAAAGTCATAGATATCTTGAAAGCATTAAACTAATTTTAAATGACATTGTGAGATGGTGATAATCAAAAAACACCCGGTTAAGCTTTTTGTGGGCTTCTCCTCTCGTAGTCGTTTTAAGTTTGCGAATGTAGTCATCGCCATTAACTCATTACTATGTACATATTTTTCATGTAATGTGCGCATCAGAAGTGAAGAAGAGGAAAAGAAAAATATATTTGACTTTTGACTTTTTAATCAAGCTCTTTTTGGACAGTTGTGTAAAAGAAATAAATTGTATGTACCTTGTTATTAAGCGTAGCCAGATGGTGTATGAACGCTGCGTGTAGCTCTCGCTCACGAACTCCGCGCGGATGCAACGAGTCTAACAAATGCTTCAGTTGTTCTTCTTCAGTTATACGCCACCAGCCGTATCTGACGATACAACGAGATAGTTTATAAAACTTTTGTTGAAAACTGTTGTAAAACTGTGATCACAGAAATCGGACATCAGGTTATTACAAAAAAATTAGGCTGAAAATACGTGGACGAAGTTGCAAACATTATCATTAATGATGAAACATTACGTAAATAGTTTAAAAAATAATTGAACCATATGTAATAGCAACAATGCATAATTTATGATACGAGCGAGTCTTAATTTAGCAATATCTTCTCATGTTGAGGTTCAAAGACATGAAATATAACTCTTTCTTTTAGAGCTTCTTTCTATATCAAGCATTACTAAGCACCAGTCATCAGCGATTAATAGAGGGACCTATACTTGAAGTAATTCTGCATGATTAGAAGGCATCTTTAGAAGAGCCAGAGTTCAAAGCAAATGATTTGCGAGGTTAGTGCCAATGGGAGGGTTACGTAGTAAGTAGGTCCGATGGACACGATGGTCCTAAGGTTCTAGCATGGCAAGCCGGCACTGTAAAGCAAAGTGTTGGCAGACCACCCCTCTAGGTTGGCAGAAAAAACAAAAGAGTGCAATGTGGATTATTTTTCGCGGTTGTTGTCCATGATATTAAGTCTTAAAGAATATTCTCACCTCAGATCCTTGGGCACATAACTCCCCTCGATCTTCACAGGCATGCCATGCATCTTACAGTGTTCCAACTGCTCCAACTCCTCAGGCGACATCTGTATCGGTGGCGGGCTGTCGCACGTCACGTAAGTTGACAGTGCGTTGAAGTTCAGAAGTCCTAAGCTGGACAGGTTTGACGCTTTAGCCTTTTGTATGGCTAGCTCTTTGGCTGCATCTGCTTGAAGTTCCTTTTCAAGGTCGTTTTCCTAAAAGTTTAAAGGTTTGGTTATATTTCTCGGAGAATATAATGAGGGTATTGGTTTATTTTCGAAGTAATTTATTTATTAGTAATTTTTGTAATAAAATAACGCGGCTACATAAAAAGTTACCTGTTCTTTACATTCCTCTTCCACCTCGGGTTCCGGAACACTATTTTTAATTAAACTATTGTCCAACATTTCCTGATCCAAACCAGACATGGTCAAACTAGAATCAGTGTACACAATATTCGACGGCACTTGGACGCTAGTTACCATAGAGTTCAGCGTGAACAAACTAGGGTCGTTCAACAAGTGCAAATTGTTCGACACATCCCATTTATGACCTTGACAGTTGATTACTTCTGTACAAGTGTGTTCATTGTCACAGAATACGGGTATATCAGACGTCTTCTCCTCATTAATACTAGTTAAGAATGAACTTTCGTGTCGAAGTATGGAAAACCATTTGCCTTCAAGTATTTTGGTATATAAAATTGCGTGAGCAGAGTCAGTTTCCATGATTTCACTCTTAATTTCGGGCTCCATTTTTACGCTCTTGGCTTCATTCTCTAACTTTTCTGATTCCGCCTTTTTGGCTGCATCGAGTTGCGAGGATACGGCTTCCGCCAATTTGCGCAGTTCTTCCAAATTGTTTACTAGATTGTCCTTATTTTCCTCTGTTTCTTCTTCTTCTGTTTTAACCATGTTTTCAACTTTTATTATCTCTTGCGGCTTATCCATTGGCTCAGCTTGAGTGGCAAACATTGGCTTGTGCGTTGGCTTTTGTACCAAAAACGCGGTCGGTATGGAGTCTTCTATATCGAGCATGTCTTCTTCCTCGTGGCTTTGCTGCTGTTGGATATACTTCTCTTCCATTTTTATTGAACCTGTGATAAACGAAAATAAGATTGATAAATAGTCAATGTGATAGTGATTAGTGTCTGATAATGGAGCCACCACTAAAAGCTTGTTACTAATACATCCAGATGAGGAATCTGAGTTTACTTGGCTTTAATTGTATATCTTTTTTTTGAGAGCACCATATTAATGAAATTAGCACCATAATGGGAGTTGTTAGTTTTTTAAATTCCCGACGTGCCATTTCGTTGCGTACCTCTGGTTATTTAGTTGCTTTATAATGAAGAAGAAAAATAAGTTTTTATAACTTCATAAAAAACCGCTTGGCTGCAATCACACTTGGTAGACCCAATTTACTCTTAATTAAAAAGATACTTAAATAAAAGGTGGTGGTAAAACAGACCAGGAAGGACAATCTAAATCTTCCGGACTTAATCGTGAAAGAAAAATAACATTATTTAAATGTACCTTCAACTTTACAAGCGCCGTGCGTGACATTGGGCTCGTATTTAATAATCTGCGTTCTGTCACTAAGGTTCAGCTCGTTCTTTATACTCCTTAGTTCTAGTGCCCGCGCTTCCTCATCCACTTCTTCACGACTTGGCTCTTGTTCCTCTGCTTCTGGTTCTGGGTCCAGTTCAGTTTTTTCTTTAACTGTTGAGAACAAAGCAAGGAAATAAGGGCAAAATTTTATTTCCGTCAGTACAGATTTGGTTCATTTAACTTGTTTCGAGCTTGTCGTTTGCAGCAGTTTATTTTCCGTGGCTTGTTGCAGGTGACGTAATCTTAGAGCTGTCTCACATTTAGACACTGAGGAAGCAAAGACTCGGAAGGAGTCTTGAATCGGAACGACATGCGCATTAAGTCGTAAAAAGAAGTTTGTAAAGGATACTTTTTTTTTTACTTATCAAAGTTGTCCAAGCTCGAAGTCGCTGGGAAAACGCTTGTACTAGATATTTAGTCATAAAATCAATGTAAATGTCGTTAATCTCAAAAAAACCTAACGAAATATCTTGTTATCTTTTGTTAAATAGCAAGATTTATTTAAAAAGTACACAATATCAGTTACATTTATATATTTTTCAACACAAGAGATAAAAAATATAAGTATTTATGGTACCGTATAATTTAATACATTATGAATTTAATTTAGTAGCGACCGTTTAAGTTACTGTATATTTTACTGTTTACTGCGTATTAAACGATAGTACCGCACCATTGGCACTCCGTACCAGATTGCCAGGTTCGAATCGATACGATGCCGCAATTTTTAATATATACAATACACATACAATATATAAAACACTAACCTTTCTTTATCTTGGGCGCTGGATCAGTTGCAGCCTCTTCTAATTTGGCCTGGTAGTCTAGTATTTCCGGTTGAGCTGACTCCATCGCTTCTACAAATACGCCGCCGCATTTACCGAGAGACCAGTATCGACGCCAGTATCTGTTTTGAATATAGTATATTATTTTTAATACAGTGTATAAGATTTCTTCCGCGATATACTGTGCTAACATCGACGCCAGTACTTCAAATAAAAATATTTATATTAACTAATAATAATATTTAGTATAGTGATCGTGATGTAATGAATGAGTTCTCTACTTTACCTGTCTTGCCCGTAGCACGTAGCTCTGAGCGCATGCGATCCAGCCGCTAACGCAATGAGCTGTTGTTCGGATTGCCGGACAAGCTTCTCCAACTTTTTTGCTAGTTCCTCTGATGAAAGGTTCTTGTCTTCATCCTGTGTGTGAAGAATTAAAGGATTATATCTGCATGGAATTTTCGTTATATCTAAACATTGTTGGTTATATAGGTTGAAATGTAACAAAATATTCCCATGTTATTCCATGTTTGTTTTTGTAAGTATGCCTCTTACCGGGCTATGCAGGATTCGCTTTTAAGGGGTATCCCGCTTGACTTAAAGTCTGGGTAATGAGTATAGTGAATCAACTAAACTGCCCGACAGCGGCAACAAATTAATGCGGTATGGAGGAGTGCGAAACCCAATCCACTTGCTACGCCTACGGCAGGCTGACACGGCAAGTTGACTCGCTATTCTTCCGTTCGTGGATAGTGGATATCTGATAATTATACTATAGTGACAAGTAATCATTCTACAGGAAGTTTTTTAACTGCCGCACCTAAAATTGTGTTATTTAAAATACTCACCTCTTCGGGCTGAGTCCCCTCGCTTTCAGGTTCGCTGAGTACCGCATCGCAGTCGCCCATAACGCTATCCTTATCTGTCTTTGCGTGCGGGGAACATTCGTCCTTATTGTTGTTTAGCATCTCCTTCTCGCCCATACTGCTGGAGAGCTCCTTCAAGGGTGACAATTCCTTGTCACTCTCATCTGGGGTGTCCTTATATGGGGATGGAGTGTTTGGTTTGTCATCCGAGTGCGGGGAGGATTCTTTGTCTCGTTTTTTTGGTGTTTCGCTCTTTTCGGTATCTGAGGAGAAGAGATACATTAACTATGCAACAATAATCCTTAAATTTAATAAAATGCTCAGTTTTGTTTTTATTATCTAGAACATCATTGCCAGTAGACTTCCCTGATTGACACAAATGTAAAATGAAACTTATCTGACAAGTGTCAAAGCTTAAAATAGTCCGCCTTGTTTGTTATATAGAAATCAGAAGAACAATATGCTTAATTTTTAATAAACAGTCAACTGTGGTTTTACCTGTACTGGCATGGTGAGAGGAGTCGTCAACGAGCCTATGCATGCGCTCCAGAGCAAGTGCCTGTTGCCTCTCCGTGGCTTCCGCGCGTGCTTTGCGCTGCTGAAGCACGCGTACTCTGTTAACAAAACAAATATATATTCAGCGGGATTGAATTCTTTTAATGTATTTTTGACTCCTAGTGACACTTCTAATTTCTAACTAGTTAAAGAGCGCCAACCATAATGATAGAATTCCAACGAAACAATAATGATAGAATTGGCTTAACCTTTATGAATATAGGCTATTTCAAAACAGTTTGAACTAAATAGCGTCAGTTGACAGACTGTTTATACTCGTAAAAAACAAGTTGTGTGATTTCATTGCTTGATCATAAGTTATAATGATTTGTATGTGTTTTGTTATATGAGTATCATCATTTTCTGTCACGAGTATTAGCATCATCATCATTATTCAATTCACTATTGGTCTACTATAATGATTTGTATGTGTTTTATTATACGAGTATCATCATTGTCTGTCACGAGTATTCATTGCATGCATGCAATTGCATCATCATCATCATTATTAAACTCACTACCGGTCTACCATACTACCTCATTCTGAGACCCATGTCCTAACACGGGTCTAAGAATGAGGGCTAATTGCCCCTTTATGAGCTGTGACTAGAAGAGCACGTTAAGGCGTCTGTCTAAGTTATTATCACTAACAGCGTTGTGTATTTGGACTCAGCCGTAGAACATTAATAGTCTGAGGATGATGAAGCTTGGATGATTACATTTTATTTTACTACCTCATCATTTACACTCACTTGCGTATCTTAGTGTCAAGCAGGTAGCGGTCTCTGCGCAACTGTGCGAGGTGGTCGAGCGATGCGTCTAGTTGTCGCAACACAGCACGACTCTGCAGCAACTCGTCGCACACTCGCGCAAGTATTCGCGCCTTGCTGGACGGGTTAAGAGCGACGAAAGGCTTGTCGCGGAGCAACTCTGTTCCAAAATTATCTTTAATTAATACACATCAAATCAAAACCGGTCATATACGAGTCATACCCGTGCACTGACGGTTTCGTAGTCTAAAAGAACAAGTAAGTGATAAATTAATATAAATTTTAGCAAAAAAACTTTTCTCAATGAACCGCAAAACTAGCATTTGTTGCTGATGAAATTTAATATTTAGACTTTGATAACATCTACTGCGATCACCACCCCGCCTGCCCAGTGTAGTTAATAAGGCCAAACCTTTCCGTTGAGAGAGGCCTTTAGTCCAGCAGTGTTATAGAAACTATACTCAAGTGAAACTTTGAAGAGAGAAAGAAAGAAAAATAATTTTACTACATAATGGCATTTTTTTTTCTCCAAATCAATCAAAATCACTTTTAGAATGTAAAAAGGTAAAGTCCTTTCCTTTACGCTCCAAAGATTTAGGTCATGAAATAAATAGGGCAAACTTATCTCACTTTAAAGTATCAATTCCCCGATTTCTCGTTTTTTGAAATATTTTTTTTTATTCATTGTATAATGTTTGACTATTAAGTATTACTTTTCTATATCAGTATTTAAAGAAAATTAGAGAATATTGGAGGAATAAATGGCTGTATAGAACGGGCGGACGGACAAAGTCGCACAGTAAAGGTGCCACTGTTACAATATTGGTATGAAAACCTGAAAAGGTTTAGATTGCTGAGCGATCGCGTATATATTGTAAACTACTATTACCAGATAGTTTATATGTTGCGTTGTTGTGCAGATGTTCGTAATAGGTCCCGTTCTTAGTGGTAGAGCAGGTGAGTTGCATTTCTGCGTCGCTCTGATGATGATCAGCCACTCTGCGATCGCGCTCCCTTTCTACCGTTAGACCTGCATAAAATAAGAAACTGGCTAAGTACGATGTGCACTTGCCTATAAAGGGTTCTGTATCACGGTGCAATGTCAAACACTACATAGTATCAGCATACTAGCAGTTGCCCGCGTTTTTCATCCGCACAGATTCCTGTTTTTTTTTCAAATCCCGTGGGAACCGTTACTTTTTTGGGACCAAATGTTGCTATGATGCTATGTTGCTATGTTGCTCTCGGTCCTTTCAGTATTTTATTTCATAAATAAATTTATTTCGTTTAGTTAGGAAGAAAATAAAGGGAAGCGATTAAGGTATTTCAGTAAAAACCCGGCGTTGTCAAACCACGTGCCTTGGAGATAATGCCGGTCGTGGTTATTATCGCTGACATCGTTAAAGCAAACCCGCATTGGAGCAGCGTAGTGGGTCAATATTGGAGGTAAGTGTCCAGTAGTGGGACGTAACTAAGCTCACGATGATGAAGTTTTAATAGAGAATATTAACATGCATACCCGTAAGAGCTTTTATCTCAGCTGTTGCGTTCGCATACAGATATATGCGCAGAACTTCGCTCAAAGTGCCGGGAGTCAGTTCAGCCAATCTTAGCGCGTGTCCTAGCAACGTGGTGTGTCGCCCCGGATGGGGAATACCCGGCTCCTCTGTGAACAATGCCATAGATTAATAACTCTAAACTTCAATAGTTTATTTTTTAGCATGCAAAAATCACACATGAGTTTTTTTAACTTATGCAAGTGTTATGTTCACCGTAACGACTTTACGCTGCCTATAAAAATCTATCGAATCAAAAACCTCCAGTTAAAAGATTTATTTATGTATCTACAGGCAATGGTTGGTTTATGTTACATTTAATTACCAAAACTAAACTTACTTTATAATCATAATCTCAGTCAAACTTAGATAGAACACCGACATAATAGCTTCCTTGTATAATTAAATCTGTAATATACTATCAGTTAATTTAAAGTAATAGAGCCGACAAGCTGTGTCATTTTTCTACACCTATTTCCTATAATTATTTATTAATATCAGGCGTTAATCATGATCATTCAGTGTAATGGGTATTTTAAGAAATTTACCAAAACTTTTTGCTCTGTACAAGACTGAAATTTTTGTCGATCTCTACCTGGCACACTAGTGAGCGCTGCGGACTTATAAATGGGAGTCCGATCCCAAACTTTTTAATTTTTCTCTGGTCCTTTAATCTTGGAAATCTGAACAACATCTTTTGTCCAGTAGTGGACGTCCAGTGTTTACAGAATTCACATACCAATAGCAATGACGAGTAGCCTGGTCAGCACACTCAGCAGTTCATCTTCCGCATCCTGATCGCAGTTGGGTATAAGACCCAATTGCATTGAGTTCAAGGTCGGTAGGGATTCAACTTCTGCAACAATACAAACATGGCTTAGTCCCCAACATACAGACTTCGTGCCTTTATCCCACGTTATGTGGAGTCGGCCCAATATATATTCTTCACACTTAAAGACAGAGATTTCCGCTTTTTCAAGGTAGCTAGTTGGACATAGTCAATAATATTCTTACCAAAACCAAGCGCCTGTCCAAAGTTATGCAGAAACTCGAACACTTGCAACAAGTCTGCCATGGCTTGCCCCGGTATTTTAAGACCAGGTATTCTATACAACTCCGGCAGAGATTTCTGATCTGATAGCGACGAATCTTCCTGGGGTCGCCTGTAAAGTTTAACAAGAAATTGGTTAGTGTACTCTACTCTTTCTTACGTATTTTTAATGTGCCAACGATCTTTTCGTTAGTTTATTGCATAATTTATGCTTTTAGAAGCTATTATAAGACTTAGAAACTAACTATTTTACACACATGAATCCTGAAAACATAACACAGCTTTTTCGGCAATCAACTGAGACATACTTCGCTTCTAACTTTCAATAGTGGACAGTCGTTACAGAAATTATACAAGATTATGAAGAAGATACCTCAATTCAGACAGCAGTTCCATTTCTTTCCTTCTCTGCTGCAACTTCTTCTCTTTGACCAGCAGCCTGTCAAGAAGGTTCTGGTGTTTTCTTCTCTCCCTGTCTTCCCATCTTCTTCTGGAGTCCAATTGGCGTATGAACGTAGTGTGCTGCCTTCTTCTCTCGCGTTCCTGATGCGATTTTTTTTCGTTTTAAGGACAATACATACAAAATAAATGAAGAATTATTGTAAAAAAACAAGTCTGGGCACAGACATCCTCTCTCCAACTTGGGCTGGTGTGGGCGTTAACGTTTTATTTCACATGACAATGATAATAATAAGCGAGAGCGACGACTTAAAGTGCTTTCCGGACACATTTCATAAAAACTTTAAACTTATTGAGAGACATCTCAAGGATGTCATATGGTAATTTGTTATAAAAAGATATACAATTACCCTTAATTACTAATTCAATGCAGCCTAGTAACTGCCCTAAAAGTTTATTTTTACTTCTAATATAAATTTTGTCGACACCGTTCACGGCGTCTCGCTCGCTCTTAACGTTATCTTAGCCCAATTCGGGAATCGAACCCAGAACCTCGTGATCCATAGTTTTATAACATGCTAACCAAGACCAACAAGACATTTTATTTGTAGTGAACTTTACCGAACAGAAACCAACATGAATCTCATCAAATACATTTCATTTCAAGGCATTTAAACTATAAGTATTTTTTGAGAATATAATAAGCAGACCCTGATGGGTGAACGGCAGATGAAATGAACGAAAGAAAAGAAAAATTAATAAACTAAATACCATTAGAACATGCTAGGAGAAAATAACTTTATTTATAAGCTACAAAATGAGAAATATAATATTAGGTTCTCCAATGAAAACAAACTTTGAAACAATGTCTATAGACACCCCCTGCCAACCATTAAGCGTTTCCTTACACAGAGGCTGTTAGCTCTACCGAAACCACCACAGTTTAGAAAGTATTAAAAAAATCTTCTACTAAAAGTATTTAGTTAAAAGTTAAGTAAGAAGGGAGAGAAGATTGAGGAAAAAGGATAGATAATAGAATAGTGTGCTAAAATATAAGCAGATGAGCCGTTTTTAGAATGTTTCAATTACCTCGGTTATATACTTTTGCTGTAGGAGTGTTGAGGAATCCGATTGGGAAAGAAAAAACACAAAGTTATTAGACACTTCGAAAAACCCATAACACAGAACAGCGATATTCACAAAAAAAGTAAAAAAACATTAGTTTTAATGAAAGCTAAGATCAAACCAAGGCCTCCGTTTAATCCGCTTGTGCGATGGCGTGCAAATTATCATATTGCTTACAACTTATGGTTACACTGGCATAGGCCTCCTCTGTCATACAAGATAGGGTGTTAGAGACCTACCACGCTGTTCCAATGAGGATGGCGGGTTGGTGGGTTTTTAATGATTTACTTGTTAGGTATAAAAACAGTAACCTTTGAGAATTTAAAAACAGAATATCCTAAAATCTGGGCCTGACCCCAAAATCAAACCCTGGGTATTGTGATCTGGTGGCAGGGTATGGCAACAATCAGTTCTTCGAAATAATCACAGTGCTTGTAAAAATCGGCGCGCCTGGGGATAGATCTTATTTGCACGCACGCTAATGCGGACATGGGCCAGTGACGTTAGTGCTTGGTTTGACCACAGCTTTAGCTCTTAGGCTCAGAGCAGACCCAGCGACAGTCTGCACTCGCCTGCTGAACTTCTGAGATAATTAAATATCACTAGTAGTTAGCAGTTTAGTGGCATTTTCTGTCGGAGCTGGCGTTGGAGATACAACGTCGGAATAGGACGTTGGAGGTGCTTCCCGCTTATCTTAGCCACGTGGTTAAAATCAGAGGCGTAGAAGCGGGATTATTCTTAAAACGCTGGACGTAAATTCCAGGGTCACACCTCCAAAGTCATACTTAGACGTTGCATCTCCAACAACATTGCGTTATTATATAATCAACAACGACTCCATTTAAAGAAGATAAAATTTATATTAAATTTACCCTCGGAAAAGGATCACCATAGGAGAGCTGACACAGGACTGGATAATTTGATAATCGATCACGATATTCTTACGACGCATTACAGGACGAAGAATGGTAGGAAGATACGGGTATGGTACCAGGGTTTAGTAAAAGATTTGTACGCAATCATAGTGAACATCGGAACACTGTAAAATCAGAGTAAAATGGAATTTTGCTGCACGTTTTAGAGCCAATATTCCTCCAGACGTCTACAGCCAGACTCCTGGCGTTTTAAAAATAATTGTAAAACGAGTAACATTAGGTCCATTTTACTTTGACGGGAAAAAATATCCGTGATTTCAAGCATGCAATTGTTGAACTAGGTTACTCTATATAAAACTTGGGCACTAACTCTGTACAAATATACAAGGTCGTCTTAGTACCTACCTGTTCTTTTAAAAGCATTGATTGCTGTCGTTTAATCTCCCTTTCCTGGAACAAACGAATTTATGAATATCTTTATAATAATGACTAGCTGTTCCCCGCAGTTTGATCGACGCTAGCTGAGGTTCGTAAAATCATTTCATATCAGCCACGCGGTTGCCGTTGTATTCGTAAACCCGTAATTTAAATCATTACCTCCTGAACTGTACAATCAAATGGCATGCTGTAATAGACAGGGTTTATCTAATTTATATTGTCTTATTCTTGTCAAGACAGACTCGTATAATTGCCAACCCCTCTAATTTTTTCCATTGTTGTGAGATGTTCAGGCGATAACAATATTCGTCAACTTTTAATTGAGCATAGGAAAGTTCCAATTGCGCCCTAGTATGACGAAAAAACCACACCAAAATTAACTAGGTTTTATCCTAGTTAGCTCTAGCTGGATATGAGTAAATTTTCTTCCCTTGATGTCCCAATTCCCGAGACATTATATAATGCAATACAACATCGCTATTTCGAACAGTTTCTTAAAACATTAACACCCAGCAAGTTGGACCATCAATAATTTTAGATAAGGATTGCAATATATAATCTAACAGAGAATAGATGTCAGCCTTTCTAACTATTGAAAATACCCAATAAAATGTAAAAAATGCTTTTAATTTACACTAAAGGGTTCAAAAACTAACTTTAAAATAATAATGCTTTAAGCGATTGAAGTAAGCCATCAGATCCCTACGCCGGGGAATGTTAGATGTACGTTTTCGAAAGCCACATGCACCAGGTATCCTAGCAGATTCGACTAGTACTCTATCTTCACTATTTCTTTCTTTCATTCAGCATTTCAATCGAAGTCAAACGTCTGTACCCTTAGTATAGCAAAAGATTTGTACGCTTCCAAACGAAGGAAAGTTTCATAGCGTTTTCTTTGTTTCCATTTTAGTAGCGGAACCACGCGACTTCGTCCGCGAATGAGTCAACTTCAAAAAGTACTTCACACGCTCTCAAAAAGGATATTTCTTGCAGTTTTAGCAACATTTCTCATCAATAATGGTAGCCATTGGTCGCAGCGTGATGTGTAGCCTTAATTGATACTACCAATCCAAAAAATCAATTGAAATAGAAACAGCATTTTCTGAGATTAACGCGTTCAACCAAACAACCTCAAAAGCTTGATAATATTTTAACTATGCCGATCTAAAAAAACACGGCAATCTAAAACTCCGTTGCGCGGATTTTTAAAGACAAATGCGGAAAAAATAGCGATGCTATCCTATGGGAGCTGTTGGCTTTTCCGGGATAAAAATAAGCCTATGAGCTATTCCAGGATACGTATGCCTTCGATCGTTATCCCATATGCCTTGCAACGTGCTGTTATGAAGTAAAATTGATAAAAAATTTCATCCCATTTCCCGGAGGAAACTTACTGTTTATCGAAATTAAAAGTATCCTATTATATATGTTGACCCGGAATATCAGGTACAACTATACCAAATTTTACTTAAATCAGTTCAGTAGTTTTCACGTGATGCCCGGACAGACAAAAATTCAATAAAAACGTGTTTTTGACTCAGTATCATATAAAGCATCCCCCGGTCAAAAAATAAATAATAAAATTAAATTATACGAACTATCTAATTTGTGTGAACGCTTGGTAGAAAGAGAACATTAATTTTAGAGAATCGTCTTTTAGCTACCTTTTTCGTGGCTATAACAGACGCCCTTCTTGTTGAGCAATGCATCGAAACACTATTAAAAAACACTACTAAGTAAGTGGATCTTGCACACTTGTTTTAGAGCCCGAATGTGGTTGTTATGCCCGTTATCACTATACCTAGGAATAGCCTTTATTGGTTGCCTAGTCATTTCAGCGATTCCTAGAGTAAAAAAACGTATCGCTACGCGCCAAAGTTACAATACCGATTCGGCGGCTCCTAAAGTTTAAGGGACTCGTAAACTGACTCGTAATCAAAAGTGCCATCTATGTGCCTATTTGAATACAGAAATATTTGACTTTGACACTTGTCAGATTAAAATAATATTAATTCGGTTGTTTAAAATGACCTACCAAACCTTGTGGCACAAGTTAGGTTATATGAGTTGCTTAGTGAGAATTGATTGGTGAAAGTGAAAGGTAAATGTAAGCTCAGGAATCTTCTATAATTAGGCGTTCCTAACTAAGATAGTGTTAGTTTAAACGATTAATGAAAATAAGAGTAAGAAAGAATTTTTCCAAGTTTTCTTGAGCACGATTAAATCAGTTAGTATTTTTTTAATAGGAATATTGCGGTACTCTTAAGGTATTTTCATCCGTTGTTTTTGATGTTTTGTGTTGTGCTGGATAACTTTTATCTTACGACTGACGTTACAGTGTCTCAAGATTCCAAAAAAAAACTACGATTGGCGAGCGTATAAATCTTACTAAGGGCATTTGATTTAGACATTTTAATTAAGCGGGAAGGGACGAAGATATATGTGGGCCTATTTTTTGTTCTTTAAGTTTGATGTATGCATACAAACCTGTTGCCTCTTCACCTGCTCTTCAATTTTCTGCTTCTCTAAGTCGTCCTGTTTCCTCTTTTTAGCCTTGACATAGCCAAAAACAACATCGAAAGCAGCAGAGCAAATAATATAACAGCAAACATGAAACAAAAGTGAAACGAAAAGAAAATCAGTGAATAAATTCACCCGTGCGTTATTTTTTCAAATTATTATATTTGTTATTTTTTGCGTATATTCATCATTTAGTTTGGCTTACTCTCGATATAGCAAAAGCAAGAAAATTATGAAATGCACAAAAATAATGGTTCTACATCGACTACTAGAATACGTTTTAACGAAACAGTATTAAAGTGTCGAAATAAATAAAACATAATAATAGCGGTTGCTTGACTAAAGTCACTACATAATTTTAGTAACGAAAAGTAAAAATGGTATCCAAAGTTAAAATCTACAGAGGATACTTTTACTTTGCTCAGGTAAAGTTAGTGCATTTATGACAAGACACAAAACTTTTTAATTTCAACCATCTCTTAAGTCGGAGCAAAGTGAACGAACACTCTTTAGCGATCTGCATTTAGTTCAGTGCGGATCAAGCGTAGATACTCTGGCATGCTAAAGCACATATCCCACTTAATTAAATATCGTCGTTATTCAATTTAAATAAAAATGGTGTAAAACCTTACATATATTATATATGCGAGTGTGTTTATATGACGGTTTGTCCTAAACGCCCCATCTCAGCTCTTGGCATAGAGTTTGTTAAAAGGACGGAGAGTAACATAGGCTTGCAGACAACAGCTAGTAACAAAATAAATTTACCATGCAGACAGTAATAATGTATGCGCGGGGTACACAAGAAGCAAATTCGATTTTATTAGTATTTCAAACTATATTTGAGGTGAACAACGACGATATTCAATCATCAATCGGAAAAGTGCAAAAGTATGCAAGCATACTTAGCTTTTCAGTTTTCATTGACCCTAAACGTACGCACGTTACGACCCTACGTAACGTACCCTTTTAGTTTAGCCAAGTTATTAAGTCACTATAATTAAAAGTAAATTTCAAAAAATTGGTTTAATAAATAGTTTGTGCAAAGCGTGCAAAATAAATACGAATAATTAATGATTATTATCAATACGTGTGCATGTAGGTGAATGCCACTTAACTATGAGCTTAAAACAATATTAGTGCGAATTATCTTCGTCGGACGACAATAGTAATAATGTATCCGGATAAACATATTTGAAAAAGTCTATAAAAGTATTTGAACTCGGGTTGTTTTTAAAATGCTTACGTGCAATCTAGTACTATTTTGATCAAACGAAGAAGGATTAGAAAGGCGACGAACTTTTGGCCATGAACTATTCAGTAAAACTCAATTGGAACCAGTCAGGTGTTTCAGAAAAAGAAATGTTTATTAGATAACAGAATAAGGTCAGTTTGCTTTCGTTTTTAAACTCTGTACAATAATCTTAGTCACTTGAATTACAACTTTAATCGTTATTTGCATTAGAAGCTCGCTTGCCAGATCTTTGACCTTGCTAGCAAAACCTTAAATGCAACTTATCTACCATCACCCGCAAACAAGAAAGCTTACGACAAATGGTCTTAATATAGATTTTAGGATATGAGTTCAGATAAAGCAGTGCATGAAAAATATCAGTTTCATCTAATTATATGTATTTCATAAACTATTAATTATTTAACTAATTATTAAAGAAACTGCCCGTTCTTAATTGTCAGTTATTTATTTGAAAGCTGATAGTGGTATTTAGTATAAATATTTATTTACACATTGATGTTAGTATAAAAGTGCTTTTTAATTAATTCTATTATTTACACAGTTTGTGTTAAACGTGTTATTCTGCAACATTTAACACCAAAGTTAGTGAACATCCCACAGGTATAGGCAAGAAGGTGTTAGTTAAACCCGAAAAGTTAGTCGAAACTCCAAAACGTACCGGACTTACGTCCTTCCCCATTGGTTGAACCGATATTGATAATGCTCCATCTTTTCCAACATTAAATGTTCCTTTGCTAATGTTTTTAGTTATGAGATCTGTTAAAATGTCGTCTTCGCCACTTAAGTCTATAACATCTTTTAAGATCGATTTTTGGTTATCTTTAGGTATCAACATAAGATTTTGGGTCATAAATTCATTTTTCGCATCTAAATACTTTTGTTCTAAACTTTTTGGATCGTCCTTTTTGGCATCCTCAATTTTGGACCAATTGCAGCCATTTATAAACTCAGATATTCTAGAATAAGTTTCTATTAGTTTTTCTAGATTATTCTCCTTTTCCGGTTTTCTTTTATCAGGAGTTTTTACTAACGTGAAGTCAAAATATTTGTCGTTTTGTCTTTTTGGGAGATCAAAAGCTGCTTTCTCTGCGAAATCTTTCATTTTATCTAAGGCGTTATATTCTTCATTTTCTTTCCAATTATGGTCTAAATTCATTGTTTTGATTGGCGTATTCTCTTTTAAACCACTAACAGGTATAAGAGACAAGCTTATTTGTGGCATAGTCCTATCTTTATTCGGTTTAGTGGCGGGTCCCATGACAATTTCGGGCATTTTCCATTCGTCTAAACCTTTCGGTGTTGGTAACGCCTCGATTGTAAGCTGGGACCGGTTCTTGTTGATTTGCTGTTTCGAATTTATTCTCTTGTTAGTTTTCGTATATCACTTGTTTTATTATCAATTGGATTTTTGACAACATTGTCAAGGTTTTTAGTTAGACATAAAACACCCCTCAGAGATAAAATAAATCTACATATATAAGAGTTATAATTCGGCATCTACTTCATAACACACAATCTACCAGAAGAAGCTAAAAGTTCGAATGCTACGCTATCTACGTAAAAGCAAAAAGTGACCATTCAATTTTAAACTTTAACATCAAAATCCATTTTTGCTTTTGGAGAAGATAATCTACTTGTGAGCACAATGTTGCCAAGCAAATCAAATTGATAATAAAATAAAACAAACACAAGCACATGTATGGAGAAAAAAACACATAAATATAAACATATAATAAATTAGTTCCCATATTATAGACACGAATATTTATAGTTGGAAATCATAAAATAGAGGAAATAATGTTAATTCAGAGCTATATCAACAAAACGAAATAATATTCACAAAAAAACCCCATTAAGTGAGCAATCTATTTATTGTTTTAATTATGACACAAAGTTTATTAAAAATTACAACAAAAGGTACATATAGCAAGCTCCTTAATAATCAGAAAACTTTGATCACCGCTCCCAAAAAAATAATGTCATATTAATCATTTATTTTTAACATAATAATATATCAGAATATTATGATAAACAAATAAATTATATGAATAGGATACAATCATATTAATTATAATTAAACCTTATACCGACACACCAGATAATATTAGTTTATAATATTTAAGAAAATAAAATTTATTTGGTTTTTCTATCGACGTGTTTGTTTTTGTTCCATATTGGTACGGTCGATAAGTTGAAATTTGCGTGCAGCCCGCACTGCGCTTTTGACTTATACCTAGATTACAATAGCGCGAGCCAAACTTAAGCTAAAAAACCGTAAAGGTCATATGGACATGCCAACAAGAACCATAATAATTTATAGGGCTGACTCACTCGTGACGCTGCTAGCACCATTTAACGGACAGCGATTGCCATTCATTGCCAGTAAAAAAAAACTACTATTTTCTGGTATCCTATAATATGGGTACAGTATACAATTGAGAAACAAATAAGATATAGTTACAAACTAAGGCATACCTGCAAATAGTTTAACACATACCTCTAATAAATGCTGACTGCGCGCTTCCTTCTCTCGCTTAACATATTCCGCTTTTTCTGATCTTTCATAATCTCGTACTAGGCGAGCCTAGAAACGGATGAAAAGAATTACTAATTATTGTCTAACGTAAACAATAAATTAACATGCCACTTCGAAATTTAAAGAAGTAATAATAATAATAATAATAATAATAATAATTAGATTTATTGCATAAATACACGTAGATAATCAGATGTTACAAATTTAGCTTTTGTTGTTGAAACAGTGTATTACCATTAATTTGGTGTGCAACTTACAATCATATTATATGTAATAAAAACAAACAAGGAAAACATTACAAAAGAAATTACAACTACAATTTGGACGCAAGTCATTCTTGAGTAATATACATTATATTGTTGATAGTACATGCATACAAAAATTATCGAGAATAATAATATTAAGTAAAGTCAAAAAATTCATTAATTGAGTAAAAACACTTAAATAATAGCCACTCATGCAGTTTCCTCTTAAATAAAGGAAGATTCATTCCTTTTATGGAGTCTGGCAACTTGTTATATACTCGAATAGCCATACAAAATGCATTTTCTCTATATAAGGCTAGTTTAATCCTAGGTACAAGAAGACGATCCTTATGCCTTGGTTCGTTGTCAAAATGCTGTCCTCGAGTTTTAAAGTACTCGGGATACCTTTTCACAAACAGACAAACTTCTTTTATATATATGCAAGGTAGAGGTAATATTTTTAATTCCTTGAATAAAGGTTTGCAGCTGTCCATAAAATGAGCCTTACTTATGGCACGAACGCATTTTTTTTGAACTTTGAAAATATTGCCTACATCTACAGAATTTCCCCATATGACTATACCATAGCTGAGCACAGAAGATACATATCCATGGTAAGCACATAAAACTGCCTCTCTGCTAGACACTTGTCTTAATCTTTTAATAGCAAACACAAACTTGTCTACTCTATCACACAGGTCGTTTATGTGCGCCTTCCAGGTGCAATGGCAGTCTAGTGTAATACCTAAGAATTTAAATACAGTAACTTCCTCTATAATCATATTTTTATATTGAATTAGTAGTGGTATTTTTTTTGCTCTAGTTGTTCTAAACGCAACAAATTTTGTCTTGTCAACATTTATTTGTAGGTTATTGTTTTCTAGCCAATGTATTATATTAGCAAATGTAAAATTTATGTCCGATTCAAGCAATTTTTCGTTTTTATTCTTAATGATTAACGTAGTGTCATCGGCAAATAATAAACACTGTTGTTCGGTTACGTTTGGAAGGTCGTTAATGTACAGCAGAAATAGCAAAGGACCTAAAATACTTCCTTGTGGAACACCAGAACCGTTATGTATAAAAGAAGATTGTGCATTAATATTTTCACCGTTCATTATTTTACTAATCTTTGTACATTGCATTCGTTCGCTAAGATAGCTTTGAAACCAATCATTGGTGATGCCGCGGATTCCATACTTGTCTAATTTAGAGAGCAATATATCATGATTCACAAAATCAAATGCCTTACTCATATCGAGAAATATAGTAACAACGGGTATTTTCTTATTCAAACATTCTGTGACCGTCTTAATGAGATTGAAACACGCTTTGGTTGTTGAACTATTTTTTTGAAATCCGAACTGTTCTTCCTTTAAAACATTTGACTTCGTAATGAAGTGATTCAACCTAGTGTACATCGCCTTTTCAAAGATTTTTGAAAATGTAGTTATAAGAGCGATCGGTCTATAGTTACACATTTCATCACTTTCACCTTTTTTAAAAATTGGATTTATTACAGACTCTTTCAATTTTTTGGGATATCTACCCTGCACAAAAGACAAATTAATAAGATAACTTAGTGGGACGCTAAGCTCTTGGGCTATTTCTTTAACAATGTCTGTCCTTATGCCATCAGATCCCACTGAGTTACAATTTCGAAGCGATTTTATTATTTTTAAAATTTCATACGAGTTAGTAGGAGTAAGAAATAAGCTGTTGACGTTTAAGTCGATTTTTTCTCTTAGAGCATGAGGAATTCTTGTTTTACATTTATTAGTTAGTTGTACAAAGTAGTTGTTAAAAGATTCTGCAATTTGTGTAGGATTTGTGATGATATTATTTTCTTTTTTAATGTTAGCTATACTATTTTTTTGAGAAATGCTGCCGACATTGTTTTTAATAACTGACCATGTTGCCTTGGATTTGTTGTTATGGCGAGTTACATATAACGTATTCTGAATTTTATGAGAAGTATTTATACATTTTTTTAATAATCTATTGTAATTGTTGTATTTAAATTTGTTTCTTTTTTTATTACACGCTGTTTTTATATAATTTAGATATAAACGTCTTTTTACTATACTAGATCTTTTTATGCCTTTCGTCAGCCATCTTACCTTTTCGTTTTTAAATTGACACCTGACTTTTATGAATGGAAAACAAAGGTCGTAGAACAATTTAACGTCTTCCAAAAAATAGTCGAATGCTTCATCTAAATTCATTTTTTCAAATACTTCTGCAAAAGATAATGATTTCATGCATTCTTTGTATTTACGCTTATTTTCTGTACAGTAGTCTCTTTTATAGTCGTACCAATAAGAGTTGATTCTTTGATTTAGTACATTTATTGATAAAGTTTGAGCAGTCTCATGGTCCGACAGCCCCAGAACGTGAACTCCATATCTAACTGATTTTGCATTACTAGCGAATAAATCTAGGCATGCGTTTCGCCTAGTCGGCACATTAATATGAATTAACATATTATAATTACTTAAAATGCCTTTGAGTTCTTGTGTAAATTTATTACCTTTTAATAATATATTTATGTTCCAGTCCCCGCAAATTACCACTTTGTATTTGGAATTGCGCGTCAAAATATCTAGTGTTACGTTAAGTTTATTAAAAAACATTTGAATGTTTTCATCCTTTGGTACTCTGTAGATACAACAAATTATTAGGTTACATTTGGGAAGCTCAATGGCACAACATTCAAATTCATATTTTTTTGCTAATTTGTTTATAGAATTAATCTTTTTGAATTCTAGGTTTGATAAATTATTTATTAGTATACAAGTTCCGCCTCTTTTTTCATTTTCCCTCGAATACGACGATGCTATCGAGAAATTATTAATTTTGATATTACGCTCGGTTCCCTTTTTCAAGAAAGTTTCACTAAGGCAAATTATGTCAATGTGTATGCTTTTATATCGCAGTTCATTAAGTGCAATTTCAATCGAGTCGGTTTTTTTTAAGACTGATGCTATATTTTGATGTAAGATTGTTATACCTTTATGCGTTGCTGGTTTTGCAGTCACGAAAAAGCTTATTTGGTCTAGAAACTTTCGGGCGATTGATTATTTTTGGAAAATAAAAAGGTATAGTACCTTTTGAAGGGGTTGGACTAGATACGTTGGGTATTAACTCCTTTAGAACTTCTTTTTTACTGAAGTAGAAGGGAATTGTACCTTTTTTTACCGGTGGTGAGGAAATTCGATTGTTAGAAGTATTATTTAAATAGATTTTTTTTGTAGAACTTTTGTCAATTAGATACTTGGATTTATAGTCGTCAAAATCAATTGAAAAATTTATTATTTCCGAGTATAGTGTTTTCAAGTCTCGGTTATGCTTTAGTTTATCTTTATCGAGTTTCAAATATTTGGCGTGTTTATATAGCTTAGCGGTAGACGCAATAAAATTATTCAGAGAGCTTATATTAAGAAACTGATTATTGACAACGGGCAATATGATTACGTTAGTGTTACATGTCTTTTCTAATTTCAAAGATAGGGCATCAATTACTTCGAATGGATTTGTATCATTTGCACCAACCAAAATTACTAGCTTATCATTTTTATCAAGTAGTGCAGACTTTTTACATTCGGAAAGAATGTCACAGGATCGTGCATTTGGTTTGACTATTCCAAAGATGTCATAAACATTGTTCCACGTACTAGCTCTAGAATCTAAGAGAGCAAGTGATAAACCACATGCCTGCTGATCACCTATTATTAAAATTTTGCGTTTTTTCTTCATATCAATTTTTTGACATGCTGAGGTTTTTTTTGGTCGGCCGATATTTGGATCTGTATCGGTAGGACTATTCATTTTATTTATTTGACTCGAGTGAAATGTTGTGGATTTCTTTTTGTCTGTGGGAGTTAAGCATACTTTATGTTTACTTGTCGGTATGATTTGCTTTCCGGACGTTCCTGCTAAATCAAATAATATAGAGTCTTTCTTTGGAGTACTACATATGTCACTGTTTTCTGTAATAGGGGTTTTTTGATGAGATGACATTATTTTGTGAATTCTCCGTACTGCCGGTGAGGTAATATTAGTAATTAGATTGTCTGTTATTCCAATTTTTTTAAATAGATGAATTTTTTTATCGTAGTTTTCCAACGTTTTCTTCAATGTGATATTTTCTAGACTCAATTTCTCTATTTCTTCATGCGCGCTGTCCAACTGGTTCGTTAACTGATACAATTGTTTTTTTAAATCTAGTATAAACGAGTTGTCCCCTGCGGTTATATTCGGAAGACTTTTCAAGGAGGAACTCATCATAGTAGAGTTCAAGTATGTGTCATTTGTTAGGATATCAGACAAGTTAGAGTAAGATCTCGAAATTGGCTTCTTACGCAAAGTAACATTCATTGATTGTGGATCCATGATGTTCTGTTAGTGTTCTGATCAATTATTCTTTCTTCTTGACTTTACAGGAGAAAGTAGTTTTGCTTGTTTTGATCCAGGTGAGTTTCGAGCATATAGCTATCAATATTTAATTTAATTTAATATCAATATTTTTTGGTTCTATTTTGCCTGTATATTATTATTGAATGGAGCGCGTTCGTGACTAATGAGTTTTCGGTACTGAGTCACTTTAGTCGCCTACCTTGCACTTGATTTTTAATATGTAATTAATGTAAGCAACGGAAAGTTTTTATGAATGTTTCGTTGTTATTTAACAAATTATGGCACTTTAAAGAGTAATTATGTACTATTATTTTGGGTTTTACTTGTAATTGTGATTTTATGTTGACTATTTAGCACAAGATTCACTTTATTCCACTTTTTAAATTATTTTGTACGGAGCACCACAGTAACAGACCTTGTCGTTCCGTCCGCAAGGACAATGTGGGGTAATCAGACTTATTCTGAAGTTTATTCCATGGAACGTGCGCCGCAAACTATGAGCTATCTTCATCATAAGGTATATGATTAAGATAGCTCATAGTTTGCGGCGCACGTTAATTGATCTAATTCGAACCAAGGAATTCGAGGAAGACTATGTAACGGTATAGTACCCAATTCCCTTAGGCAGCCCGCACGCAAGTCTATATTTTTAACAGTCACCCGAATCTTATAACACCGAGCCCTCAGGTTTTCGAACACAAGGCGGCACTTTGTAGGGGGGTCTTCCTTGTAGGCTCTGTTTATAGGCGATGGATTTTCAATTACGAGCGGGCCATCTGTTGGTCTATCAAGTATAACTATTAAAAAAACTTACCTGATCTCTCCCCCGGACCCCTGCATCTTTTCTGGCTTCTCTGGCGGCTTGCTGCCTTCTCGCCAGCTCCATGCGACGTTCGTAAGGCGGCGGGGTAGGCCGACCACTAAGAGCGGCGACCGTTCTAGCTTCATCTAGCCTAAATGCATCATTAAATTAGTATTTACTAACAGCTGTGCTTCGGCTTGTGTAACCACTTATCAACCTAATATGTACATAATATAAGGTAATGGTGTTTTACTGACTGATATACCAGCGACCAGCTCCAACCAATTAACGGATTGGGCTCAAATTTGGCATACAGCTAACTATTTTAACGTAAGCGTCCTCTAAGAAAGGATATCCATTCACCTCTTAGGGAGCCAGGTGTTTAAAAATTGTATGAAAAACTAGTTTAACGTGAGCGAAACCGCGGGCACAGGCTAGTTAAATATACAAGGCAAAGTATTACAGTGACAAACTTAATAAACGTTTATCCAAAACTAAAACTTTTAGGACAAAAATTTAAAATTAATGTAAAATTCCGGAAACGGCAGGATTAAAAACCGCAGAAAATCGTAGCCTGATTGCTTTGTCAACTAAGCCATAGTTACCATCAAAACCAATATTATCGTATGCGCTTTTTATTAGTCCTATAGCAATTAATTGTAATTTTTTTCGTCAAAACATTCAGAATCTGTTTTTCAAGTACAAACAATTTATTTGTCATGTCCGTTAATTTTGATGACATATAGGTAAAAACATAAAAGCAGATAGTTCGATTCCGTGATGCTTCACTTACCGTTTAGTAATTTCAGCTTCATTGAACACAAGCGGCTCTGTATTGTCCGGAGACGGTTGTATGTATTCCCCCAGGACAGTGCGGGCGCTTAAACTGAAGTTGTCCCGACACAAGGGTGGACTGGGATTTGCTTCTAGGAACTGAAAAAATATATATTTTTCGTAAATAACTAATTATAATATAATGCACTCCTAGCCGCTGCCCTCCAGACGCACTGGTTAAGAAGAATTCTATTCACTCTTGATTTCAAGGTATTTATTTATTGCTGGAGGGATTTACGCAAAGCTGGAGTGTCATTTCAGATATTTTCGAATATAATGGGATGTCAACTATAAAGTAGATTGCATAGTTAGATTTGCATACAAAAAACCGGTACTACTTCGTTTCTTTGTCACAGTTTCCAGATAGAAATCCCATATAAATTGGTTTAGTTTTTCTCCTGGGTATTTTCAATAACTAAAAATAGGGCTGTTTTTTGTTGGAAGGTGTTGAATCCTAAGTTTGTTTACTACTTCCCCTATGAATTTGGATATCTTCATTAGCTAATAGACATAGTATTAAACTCACTGTATGCAATTCATGCGCAGATTTGATCTGTAAGCTTCCATGAGGTTCTGGGGGTGTGTAGGACACGTCGCCTTTAATGTTGCAATTTCGTGATAGCCCTTTGATCACTGTCACCCGTTTCCAACCTGCACCAAAGAAATATACCGAATTTTAGCCTTTAATAAAGATCTACATATTAACATGAGTATCAAATAAATATATAGGAAATAGTATGTATAAAGAAGTAACTTCGGAATGGGAAGAACATTCTCATTCTGTAGCCATGATGTTTTCTTAAGAGAATCGTGAGTAATTTAACCATAAAACATTTTTTATGGTTTTACAATAAGATATCGTTTAACATGAGAATCTTGAGTGTAAAAAGGGATTTAGATACCCCAAAAATAAAAACGGCAAAATAGATGTATTGAATATTCTTCTTTTCACACCTAGCACGACTTGAAATCTCTGTGTCCGAAATTTTTGGGTGTATTTTAATTTTTATTAGTGGACTTACGTCGCGTCGTTACGATTTCAGTTATTGTAAGTAAGAAATAGAATTTCCTTGCAAAGTCCTCAGCATAACATAACCTAAACTCTTACCTTTGTGTCAATGTACTAGGACACCATACTAATATGTTTTTGTTTGTTATATACTTACCAAGCGCAAGTGGCAATCGTAACTGCGAGTCGTTTTGTCGCCTTCCACCATCGCTTGCATCTGAATCTGAGGGGTTGCTGTCTGAAGGACATTCAGAGTCCGTACTCACGGTCTCGCCAAGAAGCGCACGTAATTTGTCCTGTTAGAAAAAAACTTACATTAAAACAATTATGATTATAGATTTAGATTTGAGGGGTCATTTTTAAAGGTATATTGCTCCTCTGGAATCAGTGTCAGTTTTCCTTCCACAACGAAGACGCTATCGACTTTGCGATGCCTAAGATATTTATTTATTTTTAGGTAAAGTGTATTTCAGAACTTTATTAGGGCTCGAAATCGGGGTGGGTTGACTATGTTTGTTTTTTTTTCTCACTTGTCTTACAATGTAGACAATCTAAGTTATCATCATATATTACCTACAGGGCACGGGACTCCTCCCACGGAGTAGTAAGGGGTTAAAGCAGTAGTCCACCACGCTGGCCTAGTGCAGGTTGGTACCTAAGTATCTTAGTTATAAATTAAGCAATTACGACGATTGAATTTACACTTACCAGGTCAGTTTCAGCTAGGAGCTGTTGCGCGAGCGCGGGTCGAAGTCCTAGGGCTCTGCTCTGCGCTAGCAATGACGCTACGGTGTTCTTCTTGGGTTTACTGACCCCGCGTCCAAGGTTTCGAGGTCTGCCTTCTCTCGAGGGCCAGGTGGAAACTGCTGTTAAGAACGTATCCGTCAAGTCCGATTCAGTAGGACAGTGGCTATGCAGACTTGGATCACTATAGTTTGACTAAAACCATAGTAATTCATGTCACATTTCCATCTTTGGAACAAAATAAGGCAAACTTTTTGATATAATAAATTTTGCCTTCGATGGATGGTTTTATTAAGCCACTATCTTAAGCGCGATATAAACGTCAAAATGTATACCGGATTTCATAGAAGCAACATAGATGAGCTTGGAGAAGTAATAATTTCCCACTTACCGAGAGTCTGCCTGGCACTGGGATGTTAATAGGCTGAAGACATAATGGCGCTACTCACATTCACTATCCTCGCTGCCACTAGACTTGGGTCGCGGTGAATCCGCCACATGGGTATTTATTTCTGGGGCTACACGACGAGGCTTTGCGCCCGGTTTGCGTCGAGCTGCAAAAAATCAAAAAGTTAAGGACAGGAATAATAAAAACTTAAAGTATTATACAAAGACTTGAAGCTTAAACTATTATACATTTATAGACTTTCCACTTTTTTATCGGCTTCGTACGCTCAGGTTGCCTTTAAAAGATCACTTTTAGTGATAAGGCCTTTGCACCCTAGCACTAAGTACTATTACTGTTTTCCTTGTATTTTTCCTATTGTGTTGTGTTGTGTTGCAATAAAGTTTTTCTATTCTATTCTATTCTAAAGACCTTATCTATGCCAAGCACCCCTAGGATTATGAAAACAAAAGGTAAAGGTCAGCTGGCATTTACTAATGTCATGTAATGCAGAGCATCACAGAAAAATACTTACATATCCTATCATTGGATGCGCTCAGGGAACTGCTTAGCGATGTCAGGCGCGACAGCGCGTCCGATGCTTGCGCACTCGCTGTAACAAAATACAAGAGACTTATTAAATTATATGTGTAATGAGTATATAGTTAACATTTTTCTTTGCATACTCATTGAGAGTAACGACGCGAAAGTAAAAGTCGACTCGCACTCCTCAACACCGCACCCATTCTTTCCCGTCGGGCGGAGTTAAAAAGTCGTGTAATTAATTCTTGGGACCTGAGAATCGAACTCAGGAGCTCATCTCAGAATCCCAGCATTCCGAGTCTGTTAGTAACATTAGTTAGTAGGGCGTTATCAGCTACAAAGAAAATGTAGACTCACGTGGTGTAGGTTTCAAGGACAGGTTTAGAGGTGCGTCATCGTCCTTTAAGCCAAGATCCATGGGCGTATCTTCCGAACTATTGTTGGACTTCGTGCTCAGGTTTAAACCAGAGTCTGTAACAATTAGAATATCAATACATATTATACGTATCAAATCATAAAGCCGAAGATCGGATGGACCCTCCCAAGCGGTGGTCCCAAGGTGGTCGCATCGTTTTCTTTTATGTTTGGTTATTTTAATTTTTTTTTGTTCTTTTTTTTATATTTTTCACTGTATGTTCTTTTTCTTTTGTTCCATGTCTGACAATAATTGTGGTGAATAAAATGCTATTATCATAATTTACCCGCCGCCGCCGTAGAGCCTGCCAACTGACGTTCCAGCGCCGCTAAACTAACTCCACTTTGACTGGCGATCGTCTGTAAGAGCTCTCGAGATATACCTGTAAATAACAGACGTCTATAGTAAACAAAACATGTCGAGCATTGGGTAGTTCAGAGATCCCCAAACTTTATTTGTCTCGTAGACATAAATCGAATATTTTCGGAGCACACTCTCCCAATTATATCGTGGAGAACACCGATAAGCAAGTGATTTATATCAAGAAATCAGTAGTGTACACTTCATACTTGCATAAAAGAACTGCCTAGCCTAATTTTTATAGAACTCGTATGGTAGCATTTTCTAGTTTATGCCACCTGGAAACTCCACAGTAAAAACGTTTCCGAAGAGAAGCAGGCCACAACGATTCCGATGAGAAGATTATTAATACTTTAAATGCGAAAGTTGGTTTGTTCTTAATCACGCTGCAACGGATTGAGATTTCTTGCATTGATATAGTTTACGGGCCGGAAAATGACATAAGTCACGTTACATCCCGGAAAAATACACAGTTACAACAGGATACAAAGCGCAATTCTTTTGGAACTAAACACATACGCTTTCGGTTTTATTACATTAGTGGTGCGAAGAAGATATAGTTACCCGTGTAATCCGAGATGTTAGGAGGGGGTGTACCGGAAATGGAGTTCGCGCCTCCCCGATCCGGCTTGTTGGGCAATCGGATCACCTCCACAGATGATCGGGAGTTTCCGTATTCATCCTGTAAAAATAATTTCGTTTACGAATCACCACTACGTTAATTTTAAATGAATCTTATTTATTTTATTTATTTATTTATTTTTTTATTACACAAACTACTAAAATTATTAATCTTCGCATCCTGAAACTCACATGAGTTTATTTGGACGCTGCACATTCCTCTAAAATCTTATAAGTTTATCATATATTAACCATTAAATAGCAATACAGTATACAGCAGGTAGTACACTAATAAATCCAGTGTAGGTAATTCTGTACTGCGAGCCATCGCGTCGCTCAGTAGATACGAGCGACCGGTTTGGCGCTGCCCCGAATGCATACGTTATACAGGTGTGTCTTAAGAGGCTGGATTTTAAATTTAGTTTTAATTTATTTATATATTGTAGATTTATTTTTAGTTTTAATTCTGTATTTATTTCATTTACCAGAAACGAAAAACTATTGCGTATTGTTAAAATATCGGACACGTACGAGTAGGACTCGAGCACAAAGGGTTCAGAACCATTATCTAAAAAACAGCAAAAAGGTCATGTCTGTTGTGTTGAAGCCCCCATAAATATCTATTTTGGTTTTTTAGTACAACAGAAATACATTATTTGTGAAAATTTCAATCGTCTATCACGGTGCGTAAGATACAGCCTGGTGACAGACAGACAGATGGACAGTGGAGTCATAGTTTTAGGGTCCCGTTTTACCCTTTCGGTACGGAACCTTTAAAAGGCGCTAATATTAGGCGTTTTTGAAAAATTGTGTACCACTGATTTTATTCTACCAAGTTTCTAGCACAATAGCTGCAAACTTCAACACAATGGCTTTAATCAAATAGATATATATAATTTAATAAAATCTAATAAAAATATATTAAAATCTACTCACCACTTTCTGCCGTTTCGTGGGGGCGGGCGGATGCACCGACACGTGTGGGGGATCTAATGATATCGTCTTTTTGCGTCCGCGATTCGTGGTACCGGGTGCAGACTGTAACGAAGTTTATTAATTAGGAAAACATTTTTTTTGGCGTTCTTTTCGCCATAGATTGTGTCTAACTTGTACCTTGTTGGTGGTATTATTTGTGCCGAATAACCAATATTTTATTTATTTAAAATGAAACTTTCCACCACCCCATGAGACAGCGTAGCGAAAAGTTTTTGTAGCGATCTCCACATTACAGAACTAGATGGCGCTACAAAAATCCTGCATCGTCTCTTCGTCATCTTATTGGTTATTATTTTAAAGTTTGCTATTACGATGTTAGTTAAATTCAGTGTAAGAATAAAGCGAGTCAAATCTAAAGGTGTTCTTATTGCACGATACCTGAAAATTGCCCACACGATGTCGGACGGATCAAGTCAAAATCCGCCCGATCTTACATATGTATGTTTGACAGAAAGGTAGAAGAGAATACTTTCCAAAATATTTCTACTCCACTTGTAGTAGTCAGCCCTTGATTGCAATCTCATCTGCTGGTAAGTGCAGTGCTTTCTAAACGGAATCGTACCGGAACGCTAAATCAGGTGTTGGAAAATACCGTTTTGTAGAATCGAATCATTACTCCTACACAGAGTTCAGAAAATTCAGAACCCATAATTTCGTTCCCAGGCCTGAGATGAGTAGCTTAATCACGGCCGAACCTATCCATCAGAAGGACCCACAGACCAGAGAAATAACTCCTTATTGTGGGACATTGTGATGATGATTAAAGTTTTATTTAATTTTTATCATTAAAAACTATTATCTTAATAAAAGCAAAAAAAACTGTTTGGTTATTTTAAGAATTTTAAAAACCGATTTTCATTAATTGTTTTAAGTTGTGACAGTACATATAAGTTTCACTCCCAAGAGTAAAACTTATATGTATTGTGTAATGATCATTACACGAAAGGCAATTCCGCGCGAGTCGAGGCGAGCGAGTTAAGGGGGAAGTGTAACGATCAATATGTAAAATAATATAACCTCACCTTAGGCCCTGCTAATGAGGAAGTATACTTGATGATCTCGGTGTCGGGAGGCAGTCTCACCCCTCCCAACACTGACGACGGATCACTGAAAAACAATAACATTATCACATTACAATGGTGGTAGGTACATCAGTTTAACATAATCCTTAAATTGAATCACACAAAAATAGTAGTACTACTACTACTTTTTATCTTAATTTGTGTTTCTAAGTAAATAAGACCATACCAGGCAAAGTGTGATCAGAATTGAGTAGAATCCAGAGATAATTGGCACGAATTTAATGTGCGTCATGGGCAATTTAAAAAAATAGCTTTGAAAACTCACCCTCCTTCCAATGCAGCACTAACAAAAGAAATGAATATATAAATTAAATATAACCTTAATGCCGCGGTACCCGGATTCGAATCCCAGGTTGGATCAAAGATTTGTCAGATTTGTCAGTTCAGTTTTAAAAAAGCCCGGCGTGACATAGTCGTTAGGATCCACCCCCCTGCCTACCCTAGTCCCAAATCCACCAAACCGCATTGTAGCAACCTGCTTGCATACTATGACAGAGGAAGCCTGTGCAGTAGTATGTTAATAGGTGAATGATGATACTGGGAATAAAGAAAAGCTTACCTAATACAGTAGAGTCAACCAAACCAGATAAATATTGTAAACTCGCAGACTGGAAACTTATTATCCCCATCCCTTTCTGTCTCATAAAATAACAAACAATGTGTGCAATGAACAATAAATTTGATTTGCTACAAGTCAAATTGTATTTATTTGCAAATTAAACTAATTGTTCATGGTATATTATGGACTTACTAAAGTGTTCACATTGTTTATCTTGTCTCATTGGTCTTATTTTAGTGTGAGAATAATATACCTTAGTATAGTATGCGGCAACCCTGTTAGTGCATCTATTCCACTGCGCCTGTCTTTCTCTGAACCACCCACTCCAAATGGGTATAGGGATGACATGTTCTGGAAAAAAAGGTAAGTTTATATTGTTTTCACTTTACATTACTGACATAATTATTGTTAATTATTTTGAAACCAATTTCAAGAAAGGAGAAGTTTCATTTTGACTTGATTTTGGCTAAATATTCTATATCTACCACATAACTCGGTATTTTATACTTCTTATGGGGACATATTTATTTTCAGCATTCCAGTTCTTAGTTGGGTTTCAGTTTTAGAACTTTTATTTAATGGGTTACATTTACTGCAACTTAGGGAACAGTACAAGTGTTGTCAAAATAGATTGATTAGTTTTTGATATCATCCATTATATACAAACATACAAAATGTCAAATCTTTCCTCTATATAATATTAATATAGCCAAAAATCTATTCACCTTTCCCTTTGCTGCAGCCAAAGCGGCGTGATACGCTGAATGTGCTGCATGTAACATTAGATCGCCCCGCGATACATCGCGCTCTTTCTCCTTTGACGAAGATGAACTCTTTCCTGTAACAGACATTTATAATTTAAAGCATTGCCCTGAAAGTAACAAGGTTGTAAATATAGCAATCTATCTATAGACAATTTTTCTTATTTATATTTTAATTTAAACAATCTTTTTGTTACTTAGGAAGAGAGTAAAATATCGCGTAGTATGCAATTCGACCCTTCAATATCTTTTGCTCTCTATCCATCCTTAATCTCTCCTACCCCTAATAGTTTCAAATACAAAGCTTAATTTTAGCAAAGAGTAAGAAGAGTGCTGGTAGTTACATGATTCCTTTTACAAAATCCTTATATTCAGTTTTGGAACTACTCTTTCTTGTAATGGTCCAGACCATGGCATGGGGTGGACAAAATATATTAAAGGTTACTTTCGATTGAGCAGCTAAATCAACATCAGGTATTTACTCTTGAAAGCTTCTGCTTGCCTGGTATTGTTAATCTTTCCAAGATTTGTCTGTTAGGTTTCCAGGCATATAGTTATCCAAAACGAAATCTTCTCAAAGTTATCAGGCCGAGTTTAAAATGTTTGTTTACTAATATGAAAAAATGTAATAATAATTGAAAGTACATTTTAACATATTGGGTAATGAACTTTGTAAGATTCTGATTGCCTGGTATTGTTTATATTTTCACAGATCTTTCATAGGTTTCAGGCAGAGAGGTCTATATTGGTTATACCCAAACAATTTAGATCTTACGCAGAATAATTGTAACTAGGCGCGGCCGAAGCCTTACACTTACTAGGTGGAGGAGGTTGCGGTTGCTTGCTGGGCTTGGAGTGTAGTGGTTGCTGAGCAAGGTTGTTCAGGGAAGCCAAACTGGAGAGAGATTGTGAGGGCATTGTTGATGGAGAAGACGTTTTCGGGAAACCATATGTGGACCCTGTGAAAAGTAATATTACAAATTAATAATACATACTGCAACAACATACTTTAGCAGTTTCCTCTGATGATTGATAACCTTAAAAAACATCTAAGAACATTGCCCTGTAACAATACTTGTGTAAAAAATCACCTAATAATCTATATGGTAATGTTATTATTATTGTCTTAACTAATATAATTCTCAATTTATTTTTGTCCGACAAATAAATCTAAACTGTCACACCGCGCTTCTACGATGCTGTTGCCGTTTTAAAGATTATATCACATGATAACCAGACCGACGGAACGTTAAGGTGCTCTCCAAGGTATGGGGATCACAGACACCAATTTTCCTTACTCTGGTCTGGTGATTTATGACAGCCAATAAGATAGCATTGTAATTGTCACATTGTCATTGTCATATAACGAAAATCTAAGTCTAAATCTAAGTCTAATCTAAGTAGTAAATCTCTAGTGTCTAAAACTGCATATATTTATACATCATTATTACAATACAAAGAATTTTATATAATAATGACCATAAGTTCTAGGTCAAAATAAAGCGTTGCCCAGAAAAGAATTTCGCTCGAGTGTTCCATTTTTAAAGATGATTATTCATTGGATTTGAGGTTTATCAATTTGGCCTGAGATCAAAAGGCTTGAAAGCAATTTCCAAATAATAACAGTATCGTCTTTTCGGTTTTGTTCAAAGCAAAAGGTATTGAGAACGTTTTAACAAACCGCTATTCTGGTCTAACAGTGTGGTGGGGTCATACAAAAATCCTGTGGATCCCTACCACACTCTTAGAGCACCACACTCTTTAGTGTAACACTCACACAAGCAAACCGCTTACTAATCAGTAAATGGATTTCGTTTTCCTGACTGTTTACATTTTCCAAACATTAAAGGGACATAGGGTAAGTTATTTATTTACCCCAATCAGCCATGTTGGGTTGTGAACTGGACGTACTGGTGGACGGGCTCTTCTCCTTCGCGGACACGCTTGAGTTACTGCTACGATTCGACCTGCTGAATAAGAAGATCCATCAGTACCTTTAGTTTAAGATATACATGCACGCTAAAGTGCGTACCTCTTTCAGGTATCGGAACATTGAACCAACAATAGCTTTAAAGTCGCAAATTGTATATTACAGATTTTACCTCTCTGTAAAACTTACTGACTGAATAATTTTGGACAAATATGAGTATTAAACCAATGAAGATAAGCTCCATTGATTTGAAACTCGAAACTAACGGTATAGGCATTCAATATACGTGATCAGCTAAGAACTAAGTTTGAGTTAAATGCTCAAGTTGTGGAAGCGCCGGGGTAACACCTTTCACTTAAGGACTGATCGATGCACGAAATTTGCTTGCTGCATTTATTTTTATTAGCCACAGATAAAACTACGGTCGATTGGCGAAGTGGGCAGCGACTGCTTTCTGAGTCCAAAGCCGTGAGTTCGTTTCCCACAACTGGAAAATGTTTGAATGATAATATGAATGTTTTTCAGTTTATGGTTGTTTAGAGGTATATTATAAGTATGTATATATATTAATAAGTATTCATTAAAATATATATGTCATCTTAGTACCCATAACACAAGCTACGCTTACTTTGGAGCTAGATGGCGATGTGTGTATTGTCGTAATATATTTATTTATTTATTTACAAAAATATGTAATCTTAATATACCAAAATACAATAAGAGTAACAGAATATCTTATTTTAAGTAAGGTTATAAGTCAATTTACATGCAACATTTAAGAGAAGTGGGTATATATAAATTTTACTTCCGATATACTTAAGTTTTATTGTGTTAGTGTACCATGATCACCCCCAGTCAATTAATGATTCACTCTCATAGAGATTGGAGGGTGGACAAATCGGAAGCACCACGATTCTTCAGTAGGGGTCAGCGAGCTACTCTCTTCTATCACTCGTTCTACACAGTCAAGATCTTACAAGAGTGTTCAGCATCATCAACATCTCTTGTAACGAAATAGCGGTTCGACGCAATTTCGTCCGCTTAAGATTTCTGATAAAAAAAATCTCCCCACCCATATTTTCATCCACTACTCTACATATTATATATACCCCAAGTCGCAAAGTCACACGTCAACTCCGTCGTAGCGCGATTTCAATTAGCCAACAACCGTCCTCAAGTTTTAAAATGTTCGATAGGGCTATCAAATGCAAACAAGATTTTTAAATCAATTCGTAATTCCAGACATTAATGGAAGATTCAATAGAACAAGAAAGCTTTATTATTCATATAGATTCCGTTTACCTATCATTTCTACTGGACTGCTTAACAGGTTTGGAAGGTTGCTTCATGCTGGAACCCGACAGTGCCGAAAGGGCGGCATAAGGGTCTCCGAGGTGAGGGAAGTTGAGCCCTGATGCCTGCAGCCTCGCGAGGTAGTCCTGAGCGGCAAGGTGGGATGCCATCGACCACCATGCCGCGCCTGTGGGTTAGTTACAATCATTTAGTATATCAATCATTAGGAATAAGAAAATCACTATTGTTTCATTATAGCCGAATTCAGAAATTATAAATTTTTCTGGCGCCTACAAACCCGAGACCGCCGACTTATCAGCCGCCGAAGTAATTGATGAATTCTGAATTGTCGCTGGACTGGTCTAGTGGAAGGCTTTTGACTTGCCTTGGCTAGTGGCCGTGGTGGTGACAACTACATGCCGTTTCTAAATATTGGCATTAAGCAATTAAGCAGGAGAATCTGTATTTTGTTATTTACAATTTCTTTAATCTTTATACTCCACACCAAACAGATCTTCGGCAATGTAAGTCTCGCTCCGAAACCGGAGCATCCTCTGGAGATGTTGACTCTACAATGAATAATTGTTAAAAACTATAAAAAATCATTTGGAAAATAGATAAAAGAACGACACATTTTTTTCGCCGTGAAGAAAAATGTCCCCTGCCGCCGTGCAGGTGAGAATGCTGTCAAGGGCTAACTTGTAGTTAAAAGTAGAGGGTACTCACTGGCAGCGGGGTGGAGTCCAAGCGAGGCGGCCTGGTTGGCTGCCACGCCGAGCGTGGTGGGCGGTGGGTAGCGAGAACCAAAGCCGAACAGCGCTGCCTGGGCCTGCGCCTGCGCTTGCGCCTGGGCCGCCGCGCCACCACCAGCTCCATCGCGCCCCCAGTACGCTGAAAATGACAAGTGAAAGTCAGCTCGAGTTTTAAGTAGTACAGAACTCGCCCGTAGAAGTATCACTGTCATGATTATTTTTGCCACCAAGTAGCATTCATTTGTTTCGGCGGGATGCGAGGTCGATGGATACAGAGCGACACTTGCAGGTCATATTCCTTGTCTATGAAATGTTGCTCTGTGTAGGTACACGCGATGGTTTTCGCTTAGCATCATGTGGACCATCTGCTTGGTCCGTCAATCTATACTAATATTATAAAGAGGGATGTTTTTGTTGTTCGCTTGTTTTTTTGTACCGAACAAGCTCCGAAAGTACTGGACCGATTGTAACCATTTCTTCATCAAAATAAAGCTAAATTATCTCGAAGTAACACAGACTATAATTAACCTTTAAAAGTTGGAGATCCTTAAAAAAAATGTAATAATGTAACCCAAAGTAACAAAGTTTTGCCTCTAAAATTCATTAGATACTTCGCGTGGGCTTAGAAAATTGGTGATACATAAAAAATATGTAGTACATGATTAGAGTGATCATTATTACGTACAAAAAAAAATTATATAGTTTAATTATGAAGGATAATTATACAGTAGTAAAAACCATTAATGGGGCAGTGATAGACCAGTGGGTAGGACTTCGACTTCATTATCGGGGGGGCGAGTTCGAATCCCAGCACGCACCTCTAACTTTTCTTAGTTATGTGCGTTTTAAGCGATTAAAAAATCACTTGCTTCAACATTGTGAGGAAACCTGCATGCCTGAGAGTTTTCCATAATGTTCTCAAAGATGTGTGGAGTCTACCAGTCCGTACTGGGCCAGCTTGGTGGACTACGTGTACCTTTACCCCTTCCCATTGTGGGAAGAGACCCGTGCCGGCCTCCCTCCCTCCTCAAGTGGGGGCCGGTAATGGGTTGGTATGATGATTGAAGATGACGATGACAATGCTTTTTAATTTATTTTTATCAGACGTTTAGTTTTGATGATAGATATGATAAGTTTGAAAATAACAAGGAGTACACCTAGCAAAAACAGTTGTTTTTAATCTTTTTCAGGAATAATAAGTCAAATTCAAATTATTGTATTTAAATTTGAATAATAATAAACATTTCAGCGTATAATAATTATATAAGTAAAATAAATTAAAAGCAAATACTAACGGAATGCTTTATCCGCGTACGTCGGCTTAATGGTCCACAAATGAAAACTATAAAACTAGTCTTTAGTTGATCTAAAAAAAAAGTTAACGAAACCATATACCTATTTATATATATAATATATAACTCAATCTGCTGGACCGGTTTGAATAATTTATATCTTGTAATATAGTTAGACGACTTCAGGCGGCTGGCAGCCGCTGGAAACAAGCGGCCCGGGACCGTTGATTTTGGAACTCCCTACAAAAGGCCTATCCAGTCCAGTAGATAGATAGAATCGATTGAATTGCTGATGATGGTTAAACTGTAGAGTTTGCTAATGCGACGTCGGAAAATCGAATTAAATTATTAAAAAGGCGGACACAAAAACTGGTTCTAAAGAGTGATGTCATAATAACCCAGACCTCGCCACTAACCCCGTCCCCCAATAAACTTGACCTAGATATTGAGCCAGACCCAAACCAAATAGGAACCGGGGCAACGATGTTAGCTATAACTGGGTTACCGGGCTATGCTCGTAGGTACTTAACGGGTCCACCACTAGCTTTTGCACGTTATTTTGTACGTGTTTTTGTTTCGGTGGTACGTGTTTTGGATGTCTGTCTCCAGTGCGTTTTGCATCGAAAATTTTGTTGTCGGAGAAAACTCAAAATGTTTATCTTCTCCCACAGTTTTATCCACTCTCCAAGCATGGTCGCACGGGTGGTAATAATATATGTGTAACACCAATCGGGGGTAAACTTCTCCTTTTTTCCCTTTTGCCTTTCTTTGGCACGTGTTACATTTTAGCGCTAGTCTATGGATATAATGGGGGAACTGAAGACTGCATAAAAAGAAAAAAGAAATACTTTTGGAGACTGACACCGTGGAGACAAACTTGGTACTTTTATCCCGGTTAAATAAATGTATGCGAGGGCGAGTATATCTGTTTGTTTGTTACATATACATTATTACATTAGTTAAACAATTGAAAATACATAAGAAATGGAAAATTTATTGTAGGCAATCTGATTACATATTGTTTTCTCATCTACGGCTTGAATTCAAAATCTTGGAAGCTTCATGTTATAGTTCGTTTATTCAGCGTACAGAAGGTAATATTTCTTTAAACTCAAAATGCTTTTGGTCATTCTTACAGTCAAAATATCACGTTAATAGAATACCTGATAGTCTATATCTAGATAATGAAAATGCATATGATGGGCAACGAATAGCGGATCTTTTCAATAATTTTTTTGAATCGGTCTTCGAAAACCATTCGAATGCTATTTCGAACATCAACATTTTTAACTCTTCACAAGCACTTATTGGAAACGTAAACATAAATACTGAAATAGTTGAAAAGTACTTATCAGGTCTTGATTCGACTAAAGGCAGTGGCCCTGATGGTCTTCATCCCTTATTCCTTAAAAAATGTAGCAAACAATTGTCTAAGCCCATAACTCTTTTGTTCCAGAGATCTCTGAATTCAGGAGTAATGCCAAACACTTGGAAACGTTCTATCGTTGTTCCTATCCATAAAAATGGAGATAAACACAACATACGTAATTATCGCGGTATATCCAAATTATCAGTCATTCCTAAACTCTTCAAAAAGATTATAATATATGACACGTTATTCCCAGCAGTACGACCATTATTGACGCCCTTTCAACATGGGTTTATAAATAAACGCTCTACGGAAACCAATCTATGCCAACTTCTTGATGTCACTTTAGAGGCAATGGACAATGGTTTCCAGGTTGATGCCGTGTACACCGATTACTCGAAGGCTTTTGATAAAATATCCCACGATATCTTAATTAGGAAGCTAGAGGCAATCGGTATACATGGTGACCTCCTGAGATGGCTCACATCATATCTCCGTGAACGTACTCAAGCAGTTGCTGTCAAGGGATATACTGCTACTTTTGTACCAATTGCATCTGGAGTACCTCAGGGTTCTCACCTCGGGCCTTTACTTTTTAACATTTTTATCAACGATGTTGTAAATTGTATCAAAAAGTCGAACTTACTTTTATATGCTGACGACACAAAAATCTTTAATATAATTAAAACAGAAAAAGACTGTCAAGATTTGCAGAATGACTTAGACCATGTCAGTCAATACTGTATAAAAAACGGTTTAACTTTGAATGTTGATAAATGTTGTTTCATTACCTTTACGAGGAAAAAGAAAATTATACCTTACAGTTATAATTTACTCGGTACAAAATTACGTAGAGTAGATGAGGTAAGAGACCTGGGAGTCCAGTTGGATAGTTGATTATCGTTTGAACCTCATCTGAATATTATTCGTAATAAAGCTTATAGAATGCTTGGTTTTGTTTTGCGTCAGACCATTGATTTTAAGAACCCAAATACACTCATTTTACTTTTCAACTCACTCGTAAGATCCCACCTAGAACATGCTTCCATTGCTTGGAATCCGCATTACGCCATTCACGTGGATATGATAGAGAGCATTCAGCGTAAATTTTTTAAGTGTGTTAGTAAAAGATTTAATTCCTTTGACCCTACAAAATTAAACTCTTTACAACTTAGAAGAGAACACAAAGATCAGATTTTTTTGTACAAAATAATAAACGGCCTAATCGATTGCCAATATCTGACAAATAAAATAAAATTTTGTGTTCCCAAATCCGACAAACGTACTAATCGTAAAATGAATACGTACCTTCTCCCACGTGCTAAGACCAATTATAGCCGGAACAGATTTATTATAAGAATATGTGATATTTACAATAATAAGTATCAACATATAGACCAATTTTATTATAAGTATGGAAAGTTTGTATCTGCTATCAAAAAATGCACTTGAATGTGTGTTTTTTCTTAGATTAACTTTTTGTAAATGAGCAATCATTTTTGCGTTATTAACTTATTGTAACTAGTATTACTTAGTATAAGTTACTTATATATAATTAAACCAAACTCCCGTATCATTATGATAATTTTAATTAATAGTGGAAACTTTATTGGCTTGTGTAAGATCTATAATTAAGTTTATCCATTGTAAAAATTTATTTATAGCTGTTTGTTTACCAAATATATAAAAAAAAAAAAAAAAAAAAAAAATATATATATACAGGATGTTTGGTGCATCGTGTGCCAAATCGAATCTGATGATTGGAGGGGTCTTTGGCTATCTCTTCAGCCCTCGTAAAAAAATCTTGCTCAAACGGTTTTTTTTATACTGATTTTAAATTGTTTTTTTAAAAATTGTAAAAATTCTACATTTAAATTTTAATAAAAAATAAAGTTGTTAAGTATTAATTAATTTTCTTTTTAATCTTTAATTTGTAACGTTTTACGCTTCTTTTGAAACTAGAATTACACGCCAGCAACATCTAGTTTTTGTTTTACAGCCCCGCAAAGTTTTTTTTACGTAAAAAAATAAGCTTGAACGTCAACTTTCGGTTTTAATAAAAAAAAAACTAAAAGTGATCATGTTCTTCCAATTTTTTTAAAACATCTCTGGACTGTCCCCTTTCTAATGGTGTGCAATATGCCATGAAAAGTAATTAGTAACATCACTAATTTTCAAATTTTCTAAACTTGGTCGCAATTTTCTAATATTCAACAGGTGAAAGAAAAACAAGGGTTTGCGTAAATAACACTCACAATTCACAAGGCAGATGACATTTTCTGTCTCTTTCATAAAGTTATACGCCCGTTGTTCGTTTAAACAGGCAAAAATAGTTTTTTCACTCTAGTGAAGCGAAATCTATCTTCTATTCCTTTCTTGCATAGTGCAAACCTGTTTGAACCAATCGCGAACGGGCCCCGCGTCGCGTCGACACGGCGGCCATCTTATTTTTTAGTCGAGACATCACTGCCTCTGCTGCCTAACGTGTGTGCTAGCTTACTGTACTCCACGATTCTTTTATTTAGTTTTCGTTAAGTTTTGTTGTTTTTTGTTACGTTTTATTTACTTTTGGTGTTATTGTTAAACTTTGTTGACTTTTTTGTTGTTGCAATGACGACATACTCTAACGAGGAATATGCGGACATCATAATGGTTTATGGTGCAGCCCGTGGTGTCGCTCGTGCAGCGCAACGACTTTACCAGGAACGCTTTCCTGGTCGACGATTACCTGGCCGCAGAGTCTTCCAAGACACATACCGACGTTTACGCGAGACTGGGAGTGTCAATTTTCATGAACCAAGGGGACATGTTGTGCGACATAATGTTGAAGTGGACGAGAGAATACTGGCACTTTTTGAGGAAGACGACACAAGAAGCATTAGATATGTGGCGGCACAACTTGATATTTCAATATGGAAAGTGTGGAAAGTCCTTCGACAAAACGAAAAATATCCATTCCACGAGACTCCGGTTCAAGGTACGTAATTTAAAACCTTTGTTTGACGTTGCCTTTGTTTAGCAGGTATCCATAATCTTCTAGTGCAATTAATTACTGCTCAAGGGGAATTAAAAAGATTTTTGGTTGTTGCAGGTCTTGAGGGTGGCGACTTTGACAGACGAATGCACTTTTGTCGGTTTTTGTTACACACAGATGTGGATAATCCTGATTTTTTAAAAAGAATACTGTGGACTGACGAATCCAAATTTACCAGAGAAGGGATTCTTAACTTGCACAATTTACACCATTGGGCACCGAAACGGCAAAACCCACATGCCAAAAGACAGCAATCTTTTCAAAGACGGTTTAGTGTGAACGTTTGGGCAGGAGTGATTGGGAATCAGGTAATTGGACCGCACTACCTGCCTGATAACTTAAATGGCGATAATTATTTAGAGTTCCTGCAAAATGATCTGCCGGAATTATTGGCCGAGGTGCCCGTGTTTAATGAAGATGTGCCCATAGTATTTCAAAATGACGGCTGTCCCGCGCATTGGCGTTTAACTGTGAGGGAATACCTCGATAATGTGTTCCCCAATTCGTGGATTGGGCGCGATGGGCCTATTGCATGGCCTCCACGTTCCCCAGACTTAACTCCGTTAGATTTTTATGTCTGGGGACGTGCCAAAGAGCTAGTATACGCCACAGAAGTCCCAACGAGGGAGGTACTAATACAACGCATAGAAGCGGCCTTCGGTACAATTAAGAACGAAATACGGCTTCGGACTACAACTGTAACAATACGTCAAAGATGTCGGGCCTGCATTCGAAACAGGGGTGAACAATTTGAGCAGAATTTGTAAAAATTATGAAATAAATGTTTCAAATGCAATGTATTATTTTTATTTCAAGTAAAACCTACGAAATTTAAAAATTTTACCTGCTTGTGAGTTTTATTTACGCAAAAACTTGTTTTTCTTTCATCTGTTGAATATTAGAAAATTGTGACTAAGTTTAGAAAATTTGAAAATTAGTGATGTTACTAATTACTTTTCATGGCATATTGCACACCATTAGAAAGGGGACAGTCCAGAGATGTTTTAAAAAAATTGGAAGAACATGATCACTTTTAGTTTTTTTTTTATTAAAACCGAAAGTTGACGTTCAAGCTTATTTTTTTACGTAAAAAAAACTTTGCGGGGCTGTAAAACAAAAACTAGATGTTGCTGGCGTGTAATTCTAGTTTCAAAAGAAGCGTAAAACGTTACAAATTAAAGATTAAAAAGAAAATTAATTAATACTTAACAACTTTATTTTTTATTAAAATTTAAATGTAGAATTTTTACAATTTTTAAAAAAACAATTTAAAATCAGTATAAAAAAAACCGTTTGAGCAAGATTTTTTTACGAGGGCTGAAGAGATAGCCAAAGACCCCTCCAATCATCAGATTCGATTTGGCACACGATGCACCAAACATCCGGTATATTTAGCTCAATTACTGCACGGATTTTGACAAAATTGACATTTTGACCAAATAAATAACTTGCATCTTGGAGGAAAAATTTTATTCCAGAAAAGCACCAGGGAACAGACTTTTTAAAGCTAGCTTTTGTTATCTATGCTTTAAAAGCTAATCCGATCTGGATGTTAAATTACAAGGAGAAAAATATACCCCATAATTTTTCATTTTACGGGAAATTAACAAGTAACTTTAACACCGAAAGAAAACGCGGACGATGTAGCGGGCAATAACTAGTTTGTTGTTGAATAAGATATAAATTTTACAATTTATATCTTATTCAACGAACATTTTTCAAGTAGCTCAGCTGAATCATAATCATTCAATATATTGGTGTTACGTACAGTCAAGTCAAATGCAAATATTATTTTTGTTTGCGATATACGATAGACGCGAGGTCAATAACCTCAAATAGTTTCATAGTGTAATCCGAATCGGTATACTTATTCCTTATTCCCTTGCAATAGGATCCCTATTACAAAAACTATATATATTTGGTTAGATTTGCCTTTTCAATTAATAAAAATATACTTTTGAAGACATCACTGCCTTAATTTCATGTTCCATGAGTCACATGATCTCGCAACATTTTATTTAAAAATGTGTTTGGTAAGCTAAAACTTTCTTTTCTTTTCTTTTATTTAAAGGTGTCCATATGTCAATTTTCAGAACTCTAGCGCCATATTGCGGAAGACTCATACAAACTTCCATCGCCTACTTCAAGGGGTTGGGGGATAAAAGTAACAAGATTTAAATTATTTTGTGCCTAGATTGGGGTTACTGACAAAGACGTACTGCCAAGCGACTTAGATTTCCGATACGATGCCACTCATAAACTGATTAGGGGTACAGGTTTAACATAACTGCCATACCCCATACAGGTGAGAGTGCATTGAAGTAGTGGGATAAAAAAAAAACAAAAATTATCAATCATCACACACCTCCGAAGAGTCCAGACGGGTCGAGCAGTCCGTCAGTCGGCTGCTTGGCTGCCGCGTCACCCTCTCCGTTCTCCTTGTCCATACCACACCTGGAACACAAATAATTTCAGCTTAACTACCATTGTTACTAGAAAAGGGCAATTTTATTTATATAAATAGCTCTTTTTAATCAAAATTCAATGTCAAATGCTCTCAGACCCAAATACCTAAACTTTATTACTATCTTTCAGTCTTACTGCTGTTCTAAATGTGTCAGTTTGGATGGATGTTTGTTATCCAAACCTCTTGAATGTCTCTTTCTAAAGAAAGAGGATTGGATGAAAATGTCTCTTTCTTTAGAAAGAGGCATTCAAGAGTTTTCTCCACCGGGAAAACAAAATGTCTATCTTCTCCGACTGTTTAATATAATACTCTAGCGTGGGAACTCGGGTGGAAATAATATCCGTGGGTAATCTTCTGCTTTGGCCTATTGCCGTGATTTAGAACGTGGGGGAGTAAATTTTGTTCCTTGTCTGTTAACTATCGGGGGATACCATTGTTGTCTCTGCTATTTTGCCTATGCTAGCAGTGTTGAATGGCTGGATAACTCAGGCTAAAAATTGTAAAAATTGAGATAGGTTATAGTTTGGAATAGCATATAAGCTATTTTTATATAGGGATAACTAATGATTCCGATAACATGTGAAATTATTGATAAAACTTCCTTATGAATAAGTTACGCAGTATTTTATCACGTTCTGACATTTCAAAGTGTATGTCCGTGGAAATGTTACAAAACATTGCGTTACTATTCAGACGGTACGCCACGTTTATGAATAAGATGATCGCTTTAGACACATAAATTCAAAGTACTATATGATGTATCCGAGTGGGATCACTCGACCGAGTGACCTGAAAAGCCCTTGAAAAGCTTTAAATGCGTTTTTTAAATCAACACTCAAAGGGTTCAACCCTTTGAGTGTTGATTAAAAAAAAGTAAAAAGAATAGGATAGGAAAATTTTACGTTATAAAATTTCTATCGGACGCAGTACATACTCAATTGCGTCCTAGTTACTGAAAAATAGATACTAACTTTAGATAGTGAGTGAAAGTCTAGTTGGCAGCACCTACTCATGGTACAAAACATTTGTTTCACAAACAAACTAACACACAAACGAAGTTTCAGTTAAAAAATGCGCTGTAACAACCATAACATCAGCTGTGTTTACATTAGGTCAGACATGCCCGTGTCATGACATTACAATAACGTTGGGTTGTAATTATTTTTTTAATATAACTTGACATTATTTTTACCTCAAGTGATTACGTTGCAGGCTAAAGCACGACCTAAAATGGTACGTGGCCGCTTCGTGCACTTTTCCATTTCCTCTTTTTGTATGCAATTTTTAGTTTTCCTAATTAAATTTAAAAAACATTACTTTGCAGTTCTTTGCTTAATCGAGAATATTTCCCATTCAGAAAATTTAGTCAGAAATAATATGACCTAAAATAACGTATCTTAATTTTGTTTGATGAAATTCAGAGATTGAATAATAATAATTAATGCAATATGTTTATAATGTTTGAACATCATTTTGAAATACTCAGTATCTTAAATGTATTGTATTACACTTCCCTTATTGGTGTAAAATTAACTCTATCATTTCGTGTTATTTTATATAGTATGAGTTATTTCTAGCATTTTGTAACTGAATGTTTCATGACGCCACGACGTTTTTATATCGATCGCTCGGGTAGAGGGCGTGCGTGGGATGTATATGAACAGATTGGTGCAGGTCGTGCTACACACTATGACGTCAGCTGGTGAGTAAGTAACTTGACATTCATTCATCTAGTGGTACATACAGAAGAATTAAAATATTTTTCCTATTTCCCTAACACGTAAAATGGAGAGCCTAGCTAGGGTTGTCAAGATTTAATTTGCCTATTTATGATTATAATATTTATTAATATTTTAAGGACAAAAATTTTCATAGTTACGGAGCCTTCAATATCAAAGTACAAGGTCGAGTTGAAGGTACGCGCCCACGTGGTCGATGGGTCGAGGTCTTTGTTGTAGTTACGTCGGATGAACTGTAGGTAATAATCACCATAAGAGATTACCAGCGCCACCGGAGTGTAGGCTCGATGACATCAGGGGATCATCAACCTCAGGGCGCTGGCTGAGGTTTGAATTTTTTCTTAGGGTGACGTCGTATATCTTTGCTTTATCAGACTAGGGCAGGCTTGGTAAACCTTTTTACTTGTACGTGCCATTTTTTATTTTGCCACCTTAGCCATTGTGATTTAACCTTAAGTTTAATGCGCAGTGCTATTATCTAATATAAGTTATTTTTTACCAAATATCGTAGTTTCTCAACTAATGACCTGCCCAATATTTCTACTCGCGTTCTATTTGCCAATGGTACGTCATCCCTGGAAAAGAGGTGTAGTCACCCAGTGTAAAAAACTGGGATCCTATCCCTGCCAACGAATACTTTGCACAGAAGTTGTATCAGTGTGTTTTACTTAAGATGTCGCTATTTGATCGTCCTAGACGTAAAAGATGTATTCGCAGCGTGAAGGGAGCGACGTTGGAATCAGGGGTGTTAGAGGGTGCCTCAACCATTAGCGGGTTGGGGTGTTGGGTAGTCCACTCGGTCGATCCCAGCGAGATGGGCTGATCTCATCATCATCATCCACCACTTGTTTCTTCATTATCTCATGTTCTAACCAATGACACCAATGGAATCCGTCGGATGGAGATTAACACATTGTACTACAAATATGTAATACATTAGAGATTATTTAGACGAATAATATTGGCAATACTTACTAAGTATCTTTTACAGCACAAAATGTGTAATAAGTAAAAAGCAATCTAAATGTTTATTGACTACTAAAGTAGTAGTTAGTATAAACTATGTTTCAGTAGTCAGCCTTCCTTAATTATACAGAGAAGTTACACGCAGTTTCTCAGTTCGGTAGTTTGATAACTAATAAAGGTAATCTATAACCGTTTTTTTTAAGTGCAATATTCACACTATTTTATAACTTGGGCCTAAGAGCATATTACTGATTACCAGCAAGAGTTGTTCTATACAATTCAGACCGGAAGACCTTAAGATGCAAAAGTATTGTAAGCTTTGAGCACTCAGGCTATCTTAAATTAGAAGTTCATACGGTGACGGTCAGACGGTGATAAATCGTACAAAAATTAATAATACATTTTCTTCATTTTCCTCATCTCCCAGGTGGTCTTTTTCTGGAATTTTTTCTAGGATTAACCTCAGAAACTTGTTCACCTACACGTGCTTTTTTCGATTTCGATGCGCGGTAACCGATAAATGCAACCTTCATTTGTATGACAACCACTCATCTGAGAGTAAACGACTTACAACTGAAGGGTTTTATTGGAGGCATTCATCTTTTAAAACAAAACTAGAACGTAATTCAAAAACAATAAAACGTCTACCGAACGTACGAATACACACTATTATATAATATACACTAAGAATTTACACATTTGAAAATGGTGCCATACCGCCGCCATATTGATCTTTTTTCAGAATTATGTGCATTTTAAGGAATTCAATATCTAACGGTGTAAGAAATTATTGTGTTCGAAAGAGTTCTCCATAATGTTCTCTCAGCAGTGCGAAGTCTTCTAATCCCAATTTGGGCAGCCCTGCGTGGTGAACTACAGCAAATTCAAAATTCAAAATTCAAATTAAAAATATATTCCTGAGCCAATATAAACTTAACTATCGAGGAGTAATGTGGTCTTATTTATGGGCCGGTAATGGGTTGATAATGATAATGACGAGTCAATGAATTCTACACAACGAGCCATTTCTATACGGGAGCGTTTTTATAAACTTTTTATTATTAACTTGCTACAGGTAAGCGTGACTGGTTTTATGTATAAACATTAGATTAGGCGCGGTTTCACCCGCCTTAATGTAGATTGTTTCGATCGATTTGGGTTGTCCTCCGGAACAGTATGAATTGGTTGATGTTTGGTTGAGTAGTAGAGGTGTGGAAGCGTAATAAACAAATAAACTCACTTTCGCATTTATATAAGTTATGATGCAAAAAGTTTGCTCGCGTCATGTCCCCTCGCGTTATTGCCATCTCTTTTTCGATACAAGCCAGTGAACGTAGCCATTATTTACAATTTTGGCTTCAAATTTATCACTGCAAGTTTGGATACCTATTTGTCTGGTGGAGGGCTTCGGTCTTAGCTAGTTTTCACTCTATCGACAAACACGAGCCGCTAAGCGATTAAGTGTTAGAATCGCGTCGAAACCGATTAGGATTTAAAATTACACCACCATACCCTAATAGCTGGACCCAAGCGACACAAGAATTGGTATTGGCGAGGCATGGTATTCGGGATGCCCTACAAAATACCTATGTCCAGCAGTGTTCGTCTATCGGTTGATAAGATGATGGACCTCTAACAAAGTGCTTCATAGTTTAATTGCAGTCAAGGGCTTACTCGTCGTAGAATTTAAAAAAACGGTTTTTGTAGCTATTTGGTTAAATCCACGCCAGTTCTCACGGTATGGTCGAGTATTAGCTCGATTTCTCTAAGCCGCCTGTAGACAATGTGGGGTCGACGACCCCGCGCCGGTCACTGTTGGAATAACTGGTGGAAACGACTATTTGCGTTTAAATTATTACCTTTTTTTATCGGCGACATGCTTTCCGCTTGAAAACGATCATGCTGCATACCTACCTAAGCCTTTAATATTAAAGTACTCCCGTGACTTTATCCGCGAACATTTTGTATTTTAAATTAAATTGTAATTTATCACCTCTGTATATATCTCTATGTCTGTATATCCCTTGAGTGTTGTTTAAAAGCTTGGAATGGTCTAAGCGCTGATTTTAAGTTGGCACCTTGTGCCACGTAACCCCACGGCAATACGTAGCGTAGAAACAACATTACGAAATACTGTTGACTCACCCCGTAAAAATGTTAAATCAAAAGAAGCATATCAATTTGTAATCCTCTACATGTCTGACAGAGTCCCTTCAACATAGGTCCAGCCTTTGTGGAAATAAGCGGGAACAAGCAGACAGAAATGAAAATGAAATGAAAATGAAATAAGATGAAAAATAAAATGAAAATACACTTTATTGTACACCATATTAAGTAAAGTTAAAACAAATATGTATGTGAAAAATCTGAATGATACAAAAGGCAGCATTATCGCTAAAAAGCGTACCAAAGGAAATTATGTACCTACAACGAGTTTTTTTTTAAATGTAATTTTATGTAAGTACTGCATGTTTCAGTACAGTTAATATAAATGCCATGCCCCTCACAGGTTAGCCCGTTACCATCATAGATTGCTTGAACACTTACTACCAGGCGAGATTGCAGTCAAGGGCGAACTTGTTTTGGAATAATAAAAAAAAAACTAATAACCAATTAATGCAATTACACGGATGGTAGGCTTTTAAGCGAAATGCAATAATCTTACACAACCGTTTTCCGCTTACCAAGGAATAGTCACAATTCACAATTTGTTCCATTCTGTGTATAATACTAATTAACGGTGTAGAAAATAGTTTCACAACGAACGAGTTTATTAATATAACCAAACGCAATGTGTGTGTGTGTTTCTCTGGCATCCTAGCTCCCGAACGGATAAACCGATTTTTATTTCGTTTATTTTGTTCGACAGTCAGGCGTGTTAAGTATAGCTATATGTGTAGCTATATTTCATGAAAATCGGTCCAAGATGGCAGCCACTACAATATGGCGGACTACGTATTTTTTCACAAATCCTTAATATGTATCAAATGAAAGGGCTTGAATAGTAGAATAATGTTCACGATATTGAAAGTTGGGGATTTTTTTTAATTTATACACATTGATTTAATATGTTACTTTCGGTTTTACACGATTCAGTAAAAAAAATCATAGTTACGTGACGATGTCCTCCGTCTACGGACGGAGCTTAAACCCAAATAGACTTTACAAAAAAACTAATTGTTCAAAAGGCGAAGGCTATCAATACGGTTGTTTTTCGGCATACTCTATATGTTCGGGCATACTCACACTGTTCGGGATCTGAAATTTTATTTTTTGTACCAAAGGGGCTTATTCCGAAATGGCCCTACTATATTTCATATAGCTCAGAAGAGGTGTTTCGAAGACAGAAAAAGGAATTCTTCAAAAATTACAACATGTCAACCGCGTGACTGCTGCTTTTGCTTAAAAATAAGTTTTAAACATAACATCAGGTACACTCGAAAACAGACAAATTCAGTTTATCGGGTTTACCGAATTTTGTAGTAGTTACAAATAATTAAATCTTGATTTAATATAAAAATATATTTACTTTTAAGTATAAAAGACATCGGTTTGTTTTGTTAAAAAAATCTCGTTTTAAGAAACAGTTGTAAATACTTGAACATGGTTCCACTAGACTAACCGCCTTGATGGTCTAATGAAGCATGTTTAACGAATCGCCTAAGTCCTGCATTGATTCCCGGATCAGGGTTTTCTAACTAACATGTAATAATAATAATCATTAAAACTCTGTCATTTAGAATGGAGAAATATGCTCATGCTCATGCTTTGATTTTTGACATCATCATTGGACATTGATATGCCGATAATAAGTTGAACTACTGTGTTGGTTCACATTTACGCAGCATAAAAGAACAAGAGCATTAGAATACAAATAAAATTTGGCCTCACCTTCAGTGGTAGCTATCATTCAGAACCCCGGCTCCCAGTCTCGGATGCTGCCATGATGACCACTTCACTTCACCGCATGTCACTTCACTGCACTGCACTCACACAACAACACATTGTCACTTTGCACACATTTCGGTCACCAGCTCCTACTAATCCGATATAATCTGCAACAAGAGAATAGAAGAATAAACACGATTGTTTTGTTGTTTTTGATAGGTGATTTATAAACTGGACCAACTTATATAAGTAAAAGTAAATACCTTCATCAAATTCGACGTCAAAGAAGGGAAAGAAAACATGATAGCTTCGGTGTTTTCGGATAAGCGCTTTGTAAAATTGACCAACTTACTAATCGTTTATAAGTCGAAGAAAATAAATAACGATATTGTATAGAAGCAGGCGTTACTTTGCGGAAATCCATGATATATTATGAAAACTAATCTTAATTTGCTACACTCCGCGAAAAGTAGGAGAATCTGAATGGTGTAATTTCTTCAATCCTTATACTCTACACCAAATAAATCTTCAGCAATGTGCCCTCTACGCACGTTTCGCTCCGAAACCGGAGCATCCTCGGGAGATGTGTGTTGAAAGCAATAAACGATATTACGTTGACTTTACAATGAATAATTGTTAAGAAATATTCTTATACTTCACACCTTATAATTGAAGAAATTATAAATTACACCATACAGATTCTCCTGCTTTTCGTGGAGTATAGCTAATTAAGCTTAATTTTAATAATATAAATAACGATGATTGATTTGGTGTTTTTTGATAGTTGATTTATAAACTGGACCAATAGTTAAAGAAGACACACAAAGATAAAATGTTCTGCTGTTTAATGGTAGGCGGTTCCAAAAGTTGATATAGCTCATAAATCTATACTAATAGTAAACACATATATGGCTTATAAATGAAAACAAACTTTTGCCTATAAAATACGGAAAAACGCACTGCTGTTACCTACTCTAAAAAAATACAAGTAGGGAGATTGCTCCATAAATCGGCCCTTTAAGGCAAGGGTTCACATTCTAAAATTCGCAGGGAGTGTCAACAAAGGCAGCAATTTCAGTACGATGGTTTTTTTCCACATACCTACTTCTGAGTGTTTTATTCAACTATTAAACTTAAAACCTGCTTCTGTATGAAGAAGTGTTTATTTTTTTATTATTTAAATATAAAGTACGAATTGGGGCCGACCTTGAAAGGGCGAGCTGAGAAAAATTCGTACTTAAATATTATTCCTCCCGTTTTGCATGGCATTTAAAATCAGCTTGACTTTGTTTGCTTTTTATTTTATTTATCTACTCTAGTTAGAGTAAGAAACTTTCGTCGGTTTATTTCAGAGACTTGGGAGCAATCACTCTGGGTATTTAGTCGCTGTCAAGTGTTATGCTGCTAAGCACAACATGCCTCCCACTACACAACTTTACTTGCATCAATGTTAGTTCATGTAATAATCTTCTTTAAATGTATATTTAAACTAAACCTCATTCGCTCATTTTGTTTTAGCTTCATTTCTGAATAAGAAGTATCTCTTCCCAACCTTCGATCCCGCCTTGATAACCGTCTGATACTCCTTTAAGGCAATTATGCTATGGAACAATCTGCTTACTAAATCCGTGGAAGTAATTCCCTTCCTATATTTAAGAGTCGTCTGAAGGCAGTGGCGTGCATAGAGAGTATGCACAGGGTATGCAGATGATATAAAAAGAAGAAAATCTCCAATATGAGTTATAAAAACTTAAGCGTAGGCTTTTTATAACTCTTGCAATGCCTACCCTTAAGTTTTTTATAACTCGGACTGAAGATTTTCTTTATTTTATATCATCTACATACCCTGTGCTTATCCTCTATGCACGCCACTGTCTGAAGGGCTACTAACTTTACTAAGTACTCTCTTTGTGTGATGCAGTAGAAGTTGTTGCTTTATTATTGTTTGTAAATTATGTATTAAAATCTAGTTTTATATATTATGTTAATCATATATTCATATCATATATTTTTTATTTCTATACTACGTATATTTATTTAAATTATCTGTGTACATACATTTATTATCTATCTATGCATTTTGGTATTTATGTATGTATTAAAACACTCTTGGAACTATTTCGTTCTCTTGCTGTAAGTCCTTTCTACAAAGGTTGCCTGTAAGAGATTGCTTGCTACATTGTTTACTACAGTAAACTCCTTACTCCTTAATATTTCTTTTTGTATATGTTATACGTGCAGTAAAGCGTTTCTTTTTCTTCTGATTCTAACATATGAAAAGCTAAACCATATTCACTACGTCAGTGACCATATTGAAACATTTTTGATGTCGATTATAAGAACAAAATTGGAATCACTACTAAATCATAGCACCCCACTATTCAAAGTACGCACTAATAATATTGAGTGACAAAACACTGATCGCACGAACTAAATCGTTTCCCACCCCAATACCGGAACCTTGGGGTACGAGGATTGTGCATAGGGGTCGGGGCAAATTACTGCAAATGTGCCCCCTAAATAATTTAAACTACGTGATGTAACATTAATATTAAGACTATGAGATTTCCCCATTTCTGATAGAATTCAATATTGATATTAGTAGCGGTAGTTTTACCGGTTAATAATATATATATCATCTTAATTTAACACAAGTCCGAAAGATTCCGAAGAAAGAAGGAACAGGAGGTTGCATGTTTTTCTTTGTTTGCGCCTCAGTTGGTAAGCGTGATTTTTGTGTGACAGTCAGAGAGCTACTTTTTATCTCGAGTAAACGAATTCACTGCTGCACGACATTTTCCCGACGGAGGAAGGAAAATATGTTTACCTTCTCCCACAGTTTTCCACCACCGATTTTTATCCACTCTATATAAAAATGTGTGTGGCGCACCGATGGCATTTATATCTAAATAATATAGGTGTAATATTCAATGAGGACTTCTTTTCCTTGTTGCCAAGCTTTAGCAGGTGTACACAGGCCTCAAATATTACCTATAGGTACAAATAAAAAAATATGAAGTGTCCGTCTGTTAATTGAGTGGCAGAACACTGATCGCGCGAACCAAGTCGTTTCCCACCCCAAAACCGGAAACTTGGGGCATATAGATTTGACACAGGGACGCGATGAGGCAAATTACTTCAAATAAATAATTAACTACGTGAATAGTAATGCTACGATTTTAAAATTTTCCTGTTTTTGCAACGCATGTATTAAACGTAGGTATAGTAAGCTCCTGTAGTTCAAAACAGGTTGTTTTTTAATTTATTTTATCACAAATTCGAAGGATTCTAAGATTTCACACGGAGCAACGGCGGAGTTGAAGTGATCTTATTACTCGCTACTTTTATCGCATGAAATTAAGCCATGCAGATAAAGTCGGGGGAAAAAGCGGCTATCTATCATCATCTATATGATGCAAGCCTCCACTATAGTGGTTTAAAATGTTTATAAAAGAGAAACATAACGAGAGAGAATCCGCAGTCAAAGGCTAGTTATATAGTATAAGCGACTAGTACACGCAAGCGAAGCGGCGCGGCGGGCTTTTCTAGTGTCACAAATAAAGTAAAACAAAATAAATGTACAATGTAATACAATATAACCCCGATCCGGTTTTGAATCACCCCGAGATGTCCCGTAAAATAAAACGCCCGCCATCATGTATTGATTCCCGTCACCTGTCCCCCTCTCTCGTGAACCAGGTGTGCGGGTGCGAGGGAGAGGTCCGACGCGACGTCTTGGCGCGTTTGATGTAATGTTTACATGTGTGTATTAATACGCTCTGCGCTTATTGGTAATTGATTTAGGGAAGATACATACAGTGTGTCGCAGGGAATGAAAATACTAGCTGGCTTTCGTTAAAAACCTGGAAATACCTAAAATTGTAGTATACACATGACTAATACCTTACTTACCCCCTTGAACATCAACGTTGAAAGCGTTGCATAATCACGGAATGTTTTGTCTACTTATTTCGAATGTCAAATAACTACATTTCAGTCAACGTGTACACATAGAGAGAACACATTGTGTAACTAATCCCCAGCTATAGAAATAATTAATATAAATGCGCAAGTGTGTTCGTTGGTTTGTCCTTCAAACACGCAGCAACGGATCAATGCATTGATTTAAACGGAACTATAAAATAATTACTATTACACAGGTTGCACTGCGATTAGGGTACAGACTTAAAAATGTTGTAGAAAATATTTATTTCTTGCTTTTTAGTTGCTTAACAAAGTCGGTATTTTTGTTGACAACAATTTTTTTTTCTTTTAATATTATGATTCTAAGGCCTATAGTAGAAAGCATTTGTGAAATAAAAAAATTACATGGCTAAAATAAAATTCACGAATCTTTGAAATCTCATATAAAGCGAGGGAAACCTCGATTTATATGACATAAATGAACTTTTAAAATAGCCACACAAATAAACTTTTAAAATAGCTCCACACTTGATGGAGAAATTAGTAAACAAACATTATAGACGTACGTAGAACCTACGTTTTTAGAATCGCTTAAAAAATAAGCACGCTATCCAAGCATTATAATCTGTTTCTTGTTACCACTACTTACGTATATAAAATATTTTTTATTTGTGTGAAAAATTAAAATGCTCTGTCCTACCGTCTTTAGTGTGCGCTGGCTCTAAGTCCACTGTACTCTTAGTAGAAGTTTTCGCGCTTCACGCTTACAATTATTGTTTTCGAGTATCGACAATAACGTTACGACAATAAAGTAAAGTGGACCATATTCAACCCGTTTTAGACTCGCTAATCCTGCTAGCTCTGCCCTGAAAGCTTTTTGAAGAAGTGTGAATGAATTTGAGCTTTAGCACAACGATTATAGGTAGGACACTATTGATTGAGATTTGAGATTGATCGAATGCGAGACTTAAGTGGCCATCTTTTGGGTTCCATTTTCGGTTGGATTAAAATAGGAATTTATACCTATCCTATCTTATCCTCTTTCCAATCGATTCTTAAACGATTTTTATGACTTCATCATTCTCAGCCTTTTATTGTTTAACCGCTTGCACTCACCTCTTGGTCTAGGTCACCCTTCCTGGTTCCCATTCCAGGGGCGGACTTGAAATAGTTACGTAGTTAGACTTTACAATTAAAAAATACTGAGAACACATACCCACATACATATTTCTCTTGCCCGGAGACCCCGTTACGTCGTCGTACCCCGGCCGGTTTATGATTACTAACATTGTTTTATAACAATACACACTATGCTATAGTTCAAACACGACAAAATTCGAATTCAAAATTCATTTATTTCATATTTCAAGTAGGCGTAATATAAGCAGTTTTAAACCTTCAAGTACTAGTGTGTAGTGACTCTACCGACGGTTCGGAAGGCAGATTCTACTCAGCAGTTGCTCGTTTCCAACATGATTATTATTCGCATTATTGTTCTGTTATCAGCATAAACGCTATTTAAGCAAAGGACTAAATGTAATTTTCGCGAACGCTACGGTCCTAGCTCCTACCTTTTGATCCCCCTGCGATCAAATCGTGACACAAACAAGTATCCCTCCCTTGCGGGGGGAGGGTTGGGGGACACGTCGCACAACACAATAGGTACTGATCAATCAGGCTGCACGGTCCCGCGATGAATAACGACCCCGGGCGCCATTTTGAATGACCACAACTCGCTCATATTGACTCTTCAGTCTTCTGTGCCCTTAGCGTAGCGTATCAATAATATAGGTAATATTATTGATACGCTCGATAGCGGGAGTCGCAACACCGTTTCGCCGCAGAAAAATTGACCTAATGCCACTTGTTTAAGGGTCCCAAATTCTTTGTTTGTGAGTTTATTTTATAATATTTTATTGTAACAATTGACGGACCGAGCAGATGGCCTGTAAACAGATCAACACTTCGCAGGCCATGCCAGGAATAAATCCTACAAAGTGCCGCACTGCGTACTTCAATCCGAGGCGTAGGTGTTAAGCCTTATGTACCTGTAATTACACCGTACCCACGCCCTTCAGACACAGGAACACAGCATAGCAACACTGCTCCTTAGCGGCAGAAATAAGCATGGTGGTATTACTTCCCCTAACGAACTCTGTCACGAAAAGCCATACTACTTCTAAATATTTTAACACGTTCAACGAAAAGCGCTAGACGTAAAATTGGGAAGGGATTTTAATTGGTAAGTTCTATTATTCTCTGCAGTTCAGTGTATTAATACTTAAAAAGAACTACGATGGCAACGGAGCGAATTTTGATCTCTACTATTGAAAAGTAGCAATGGCTTTATTTGATTACGCCTACTGACCAGTGGGTCCCTGCGACTATTTCAGCACCTTGGGACCCCAAACTCCAACGTTCATTATATTTTTTTATAACCATGTCAACATTAGTAAATAGTAAATCCTTATTTGTTATAAAATCAACGGCAAAAACGCCTGAGATTAATAAAATATATATGGTTTTGTTTAAGAACACGACTATCCAAATTATATATCTAAGAAGCGATCCCTTACCGCCAAATAATCAAGACCTTGACCTCATCAAATCTTGGGATGATGAAATCGATATGAATGTTATAGAAAAACAAGTGAAAAAAGTCTAAAATGCCATATTATGTTTGTATTTTCACTTATATTTTTTTAATAAAGTCAATTTTTTATGCAGTCAAGTTTAAAAAATTTACATCAAAACTGGAAATATCTTCTTTTAAAAAACTTTACTTTACTTACTATTGTAACCTCTTCTAAACGCGCCAAAATAATAAAATATAGCTCCGATAAAGTACCAAAACTTCGATTCATTTTGAAACTGGCGAGGCAGTGGATAAAAGATTAATTTTGCAAACACTCGCTATACTAATACGTCTGTCTGCCTATGATTGACATCATCAGAAACCCCTAAAATAACGAAAGCAATGAATTATACACCTTATTTTTGTAACAACAAAATCCAATACATATTTAGCATACGTCACTAGCAATAATAAAACTGCGAGTGGGGTTCATAATCTGTGGAATTATAAAAAAAATACCCTCATTGTCTCTGGAGCGTGCGGTCGGTTGTCCCTCACGCTCTAAAGCTTTGTGCGAAAGAGATGGATAGAATAAGAGAAAATCCATTTTGCCATTTTATAGGCCGCGATGTAAAATTGGAACCTTTGTAACTTATTGGCCACCCTTTTATAACACCCAACACAAAAATAGGGTTGTTGTCAGTTTCATCACTACTGTACGAAAATTTAACTACACTACTGATACTACTGCATTATTTTAACTGGCTTGCTTTGTTGCAAACTGGCTTAAAGGATACGACATAAGGAAGATAGGAACTGCTAAGATATCTATACTTATATTATAATCAGAAAAGATTGATTTGTTTGGTTGTGTCAGCCTGTAAAACACAAACACAACAAAACTGTGAAAAACGCTAGTGAACTTTTTTATCCGCGTGCGCTGTCTAACTGGCCAATCACCAACTATAGTTCAACTGGTCTTTAATATATTTTAAAAAAAAATCCGCGAAACTATGTAAGAAACATCGTATCTTTTAAATATGAGCCACAATAATGACAATTCGAATTTAAAATATTATTATTTATATTCTAAAGTGATTTGCAGGCATAAAATATTAATCCGTACATAAAATAAGCAGTTCATTATGAAGGCTTATTTAGATAAACCTATTGAAGCCTGATATTTTTGGATAAAAAAATAAAAAAAATTCGGGACGGGTCAATGAGTGAGGTATCCTCTTAGCTAATATTATAACGACTTTACGACCTTAAGTTAAGTCGGATGAAACCGCGGAGAACAGCTAGTATATTATAATTTATAAAGCCTTACTATGTTGTTTGTATTAATATGGCGAAGTAAATCGTTCAAGATATTTGTGAAAGTATAATACGACGAGTGGACTATAAATGTTTTCATTGCGTCTCCAAGTAACAGACAATACAATAATTATTACGAGTTTGCGGTATTCGCCATTGATTGCTTCGATTCCACGATGTCCTGTCTTTATACTTTAAGTAAGTTTTAACACTGAAGACTTTCGATTTTGATTCAATCGTATCCTATTAATTATCATCATCATCATCGTCATATCAACACATTACCGGCCCACTTAAGGGGTTAAGGTCGTATTCCACTACTGTGGCCCAGTTCAGATTGGTGGATTCCACACACCTTTAAAAACATTATGGAGAACTCTCAGGCATGTAGATTTTCTCACAATGTTTTTCTTCACTGTTGAAGCTAGTGATATTGTAATTGTTTTAAACGCACATAACTTTAGAGCTGGGATTCGAACTCGGCCCCCCGTAAGTGTAATCGAAGTCCGACCCACTGGGCTATCACCGCTTTATTAAAACAATATTATAAAGCTATCATCTATTAATACAAAGCTTAAGCATTTATTTCAGTGTTCGTTTATCTAAACTACCAGTTTAATTGGAACAATTCTTCGTCCTATAGATAGCCCCTTGTACAGGGCTACTTGGAAAGAGGGAAGTAAGCCAATGGGGTAACTGGGGTGGGGAATATTCATAATAATGAAAAACTTTTATTCCACAATTTTTCCTGAGTTCAATACTTTAGGTTAATCAGTGGTCAAATTGAGTCAATTCAAAGGTTATTATTATAACCTTATATATGTTATTATTATAGTTATCAAAAGATTAATTAACAGTAAAATTACCACTTAACAAAATTACTGTAATATTTTATTATTTTTCAAACATATTTTACACTGCCAAATAAGAAAAAAATGGGACTATTATAGTGATGGAAGAGTAGGTATGTAATGCAGTTGGTAGTCGTAAGTGGGCTAACTAACCCCCCCGCAACGCAGATGCATTGTTGCGCCATGTTTTCAGACTGGCATTGTGTTGTGCCGAATCCGATCCGCTCGTGTAACATTCAACACCGCTTACAACTATTTAAACAAATGATTAAGCTGAACGCGCATTAATAGCTGTGGTTTGTGTTGTCACTCGCGTCGGTCCCTTAATCATAAAGGAATCTACGGGCCAAAGCCGCCGACCCGCCGCCACATTCCGGCGGCTTGGTTTTAAGAGAACTTTCTCGACGTTAAGCGTCCACGCGTCCTTACCATACCGGGGTCAACAGGTCGGAACGCTTTGAAGGTTGCTGATTTTAGTTTTCTGTACTTGTAACAGGATGTCAAGCTGCCGGGCTTTTCGGCGGGCCGACGTCTTTGGTGTGTATATTACTTAACCCATTTACGCCCACTGTCCTCATTCTATAGTTATTAGCACTTCAGACAACTGATGTTTGTTTCTCAGGTCGGACTAATAATTGTCATGTACTGCCAAAAACTTCAATTCAATTCAATTTTATTTATTTGCTGATACAGGTAAAAAGGTGTTACAAGAAAAAATATATGCAGATCTTAAATGTACCACGCCAAATTGGCATGCAAAATATTTTCAGGGTAGTGTTTAAAATTTTAAATTGTTACTACTAGGTACAATTAAAATATTGGCAACTACAATGTTTATAATAACACAATACAATTACAATTACTTATAGTTCCAGCCCAGCGTTGTCCGAACCCGGGCTTTATAGATCTCGTTATATCGTACAATACCCGGTTATATATATTTATATATATATATATATACTTGCGCTTGATAGCAATAATCTATAATTATAATAAAACTGTAACTGGAAGATTTCTGACATTTAATATATTTTGAAAAATTTGACTGGGGGATATTTTATAATCGACTAGCTGTTGCACGAGACTTCGTCTGCGTTTGATTTTGTTTTTTCATGTGACATTAAATTTAGTTGCAGTTCTAAAAAAAAATTAAAGGATCCAGTATCGCTAAGCCTTAAATGAGGGGTTTGCTGCTGTCCGCTGAGGAATTCTGTTTTCTATCTCCAACCACAGTTTGGGCAAAATTAAACACATATTGTAACCTCTATAGTATAAAAATAATTATTAAAATCGGTTGTAATTTGTCGGAGTTATGGTGTAAAATCGTCAAACACTCATCCCCTCTCCCAAAGGAACCGAGCTTAATGTCGGGATAAAAAGTATCCTATATTATTTCTAACACTTCCAAGAATATGTGTACAAAGTTTCATGAGGATCGGTTTAGTAGTTTTTGCGTGAAAGCGTAACAAACAAACTTACATTGACATTTATAATATTAGTAGGGATAGGGATACTGAAAACAGATTTTTATTTAATTTTTGTCTGTCTGTCTGTCTGTCCGGGTATCACGTGAAAACTATTGAACGGATTTAAATAAAATTTGGTATAGTGGTAGCTGATATCCCGGGTCAACATATAGGATACTTTTTATCCCGAGTAATAAGTTTCCTCCGAGATATGGGATGAAATTTTTTATCAATTTTACTTCACTAAATACTACTATTAAATTTGCACCGATTTTAATCATTCTTTTTTTATTTGACAGTGTGTACTACTAAGCATGTATTCTCTAATTTTAATGAAGATCTGATGAATATTGTTGGCGAACAAGGAGATAATTCTTCACAGATAACAGCAAGTCGCAAGGCACATTTGTCCCATAGGACAACGATCGAATGCATGCGTACCATCCTACTAATATTATAAATGAGAAAGTTTGTGAGAATAGATGTTTGGATGGATGGATGGATGTATGTATGGATGGATGTTTGTTACGCTTTAACGCCACAACGAATGAACCGATTTGGCTAAAATTTGGCAAAGATACCTACAATATAGTCTGGCATAGTACATAGGCTTCGTTTTATCCCGGAAAAGCAAACAGCTTCTATAGGATAGCAACGCTATTTTTTCCCCATCTGTGTTTCAAAATCCGCGCAACGGAGTTTTAGATTGACGTGGTTTGTTGGATAGGCATAATTGACGTGTTTTTTTTAAGTCGACTTATACGCGAACGAAGTCGCGCGGGTTCGCTAGTGCGTGATATGAGCAATCATGAGGTTTTGTTTGAGCCAGAATGGCTAAAAGAGTTAATTTATTTATGCACGTTTCTATGAAATTGCATAGTCACTAACCCGCAATAAAATACAATAATAATAAATAATTATCAGAAGTAGGTAAGTAAAAGTATTTGGCTCACCTAAGCCATGGCGATGGTAGTTGGCTTGCTAAGCCGTTTGGAGATCTGCCAAGCACGAAAGAGAGATAGTTCACTATTCCTTGAGTGAATGCACAGGATATTGGCATAATCTGATGCCGCAATACACGCAAATTTTCTCGGTTGGGTTGTTTTAGGAAATATTTTCAGAAGCATAGCACAAGTCTACTTAATAGCGGTGAGTTATTATAGACAAGGCTATGGATGTCAATTAGTCTTTATAGCTCATCCAGGTTAATCGATTAGACGCAATTTATGCCTTGGATTATTTAGATGCGTTAGCTCCTACGTAACGAGATTAGATTTTATTATTCTAGGGTAATGAATTCTTGCTATGCCTTCGTTAATCTGGCTTATTATTAGATATATAATAATTAAATTGCATCGTTGACTGCCTATGTAACACGAAAATACATTCAATGCAACGATGTATCTAACAAACAGAAGTAGAACAGAAGTAGGTTTAATGGTGCTGGGTGTATATAATTCACTATTCCTTGCGACAATGCCAGGATTTATCTCATTTTTACTTGATAGCAATAAATTAATATAAACACGTCATCCGCATGTTAATCTGTAAGACGCATAAAAATGGGTTGATTAATTTAGATAAAATGTGCCTTTCCATGAACTGTATTAAATTGGATCGTTACAAACATATTCAAGAAAACGCAGTGAAATTCAAAAATGTAATCATCCATAAAAATAAATAAACAGTAGTAGATTTAAAGCCGCATTTGGCTCACCTAAGCCATGGCGATGGAAGTTGGCTTGCCAAGCCGATTGGAGAGCCGCCAAGCGCGAGTGAAGAGATCTAATTCACTATTCCTTGCGACAATGCACAGGATATTGGCATCAACTGACGCTGCAGTGTTCGAATACTTCTTTTTCGGTTAGGTTAATTTCATCATCATCCCACAGCTGGGCACATGCGTTTAGGGTTGCCAGACGGTCGGAATTGGCGGGATTCTCCCAAATTTTTGTGTGTCCTCCAGACTACCGACGAAGCAAATAATCTCCCGAAAAACAAGTTCGATAATTTTAAGTTCACAGTTTCGTCAAACGAAACTTGCAAACAAGACACAAAAAAAAATTACAAATACTTATGGCAAGAACGAAAACAATAAACATGCTCATTCGGTTCTTATCTTATGTGTCACAAATACCTACTATGTTTTTTTTTCTTATAACTACAGTGCAATGCAAAAATATGTTTGTTTACTTAATATATTATGTATAATTAATATTATTAACTTATTTTTTTATTTCTCCCGACCAAAGCCCTAAAATCCCGAAAAATCGGTTATTGACCCCGATAACAGGAAGAATCGATCTGGCAACCCTACATGCGTTCCGTGGCAGAGGAGAATAGTGCCTATTCTCTACATGCTGTTTTCTCCTGTGAGGACGCTTGTGCCCAACAGACGTTTAATGGTCCATCTAAAACCCCTGTTGTTGGTGTTTAATTGTCTTTTTGAAGGTAGTATAATTAACATAGTTAGATTGACCTTATGAAAGTGCCATTTGTTTTTGAATCGAAACAGGCACTACTAATTTATATTTGCAAACAAACAGCAAAGTTGTCATTTAACTAGGCATCGCCTAAATCGAATGACTAATGACTAAGGCAGTGACGATAGAAACATAACGTTTCACCAAATCTTAAAGTTTTTAAAGGTATTACAATTAACATAGTTTACAGAAAAACTCTGTAAAAGTGTATAAAAGAGGAACAAAGTTTGTTTGGGAAACAGTTGAAGCAACTGGTACTATACTGTATGTATCGATATTCGTAGTACAGAAATAAAGTGTAAAGTATGTGTTAAATAGAGAAATCAACAACTTTGATGAATGATTGTTATTTCTCTTACTTAATTTACATTAAAACGTTATAAAAACATCGTTTACATAATGAGACAAGTAAGAAGTTACAGTAGGGCTTTGCTTAAAAATATCCCGCAGTTCGTACATCAAAATAGTTATGTTATGTGCGATTACATTACATAAATATCCAGTGAATAAATACAGTGCCTGCGTAGGTACTAACATCTTTCAAATGGCAGTGACACAATGCGAGTCAGATCTAGTATTCAACTTGCGACCTAGTTTGCAGCTAGCCGTTTCACTTCTTAGGAAAGTCGGTTTTTAGACTGATTTACACTGAATAAAATATACAATATCCCTTACAAATAATATAAATGCAAAAGTGTGTTTGTTGGATGGTCCATCTTACACGCAGCAAAGGTCGACAATAGCCGGCATTTCGCGTAGTGATAGTTTATTACCTGAGGGTATCATAAGCTTTTGTTAATTTGCCTGTAGAAATTCACGGTTACAATGGATCATAAGCGTAATTTAGTAGAACTTTTTGTGCCAGAGCCCGTCTTTGGAAGTATAGCCAAAAAGCGGCTTTCTGTGTTTCAGCCTGGAGGGCGTGGTTGCCGGTGTATTTACAGGCACACAAGGCTTATCACCTAGTTGATGACCAGTAGTTTGCACTGGGTTTCTTACCAGGGTATGCATACAGCAGGTAAATTGCATAAAAAGGAAAAAATCCTCCTTTATACGGGCTATATTCAAATTTTAGGGTATGCAGTGCTTTTGTGCACGTATGAAGTGCACGCCACTGTTGATGACCACAGGGCACTTTGTAAGACCCTTACATGCCGTGCGAAGTATTGTATTTAGGCGATGATTTCCCCTTAGCGTCACGAGGGGTGCCATCTGCTCGGGTCAAGTCCATCCACGGTCCATTTAAAAAAAAAATCTTTACCTAATAAAATTAGTGTTTTTATTCACGTAAACTTCTTAGAAGTGCTAGTGCATTTTATGAAGAAATAGCTCTCATCTAAGAGACGGGAGTTAAGATACTTTTAAACCCGAGAAACAAAACGATTTCCGCAGGATTTTTTAAAAACCTAACTTGACGCGGGTTCCTATTTATAGTTTTCTTCGGAAGTCGGTTAAAATTAGGTTCCACAATCCGCAGGTATCCGATCTTCACGGTCCAAATAACGGCTACAAGGTTTAAGTTAAGAATACATCGCAAAAAATGTCTTATGTTTAATTTGTATGAGTCATTTGACGATATGAATCATCAACGAGCTTTCTTAGGTAAACCCTTAGTATAAAATTGTATACCTGGCAAGACTTGTTTCGAGTAACGATGAAATTTATATTTCAATAAACCGGATATAGTGCGCCTGTTTAGCAATATTAGTATTATAAGACAGAAATGTACTCAACTGAACTTGTTAAACATTTTAATGAGACCATATTTTAAAACATCCGGAAAAAAACACGTACTCCTATTGCCGAAGTTGTGTGCGTACATAAAATGTGAAGTATTTTAGAAGTCTTTTAAGAACGAGTAACATGAACGTAATCGAACGAATCACAAATTGGTATCTGCGTGACGGTAACAGAAACAGAGGAAGACCATATACAAGATGGGAAGACGAAATAAAAAAAGACCACGGGACCAAACTGTAATGTTTTAATGATAATGTAATGTATGTATTGTAAATGTTTTTCTGAACTTAAATAATTTTAATTTGCATTGTTTTATCGCATGTTTCTAGAAATAAAGGCTATTATTTCTATATTTTTATTTAACATGAACGTAATGCTCGCATATCGAAACACTATAACGTCATAGCTTAATTGACCTTAAAGTGCCAGAATTTAAATGGGTACTAATAATTTATATTTGCAAACAAACTGCTAAGAGCACTAGCTGTAAAATTATGGTTAAAATTTGAGCCTTAAAACGATAAAGATACTTTCTATTTTACCAGCGGTTCCAGCGATTCTGAATTCGAAAACGACTTTACGATTGCGAGCGTACTAATCTCGTACTAAAGGTACATATCTCATGCTATGGTAGGTGATCCGTGAGAAACGACACAAATAAATTAAATTGAATATCTCGACAGCTTTGTCCACATTTGGACATCTACTCGTATTATATCTTAACGACCTCTTATGCTCCTTGTCATTTAACTAGGCATCACCTAAATCGAATGCCTTATAATTTAGGCAATAACATTATAGACATAACGTTTCACCAACTCTTAGGTGAAAACTAAGGTTAGGTACATAACTTAGATGATTGGTAACGTTTTGAGTAGTAGTAAAGCTTTTTGTGTCCGAGCTCTTCCGCGGAAGTACTACCACCATGCTTATTTCTGCCGCTAAACAGCATTATCGCAATGCGGTCTGAACGGTATACGTCTCAGCCTGATGGGAACTGTGCGTATTTATGTACACGCGTTAGAAGTTATACTTCTTTGGCGTAATAAGATGAAAATCTTTTCAAAAGTTTTATCTTACGCCTTACTCTACGTTTGTAGAGAAAAGGACACTAACAATAAAAAAAGGTATTTAATACATAGATTGTTTTATTATAACGCATTATCTAGTTATCTCATTACCGGACCACCAAGTTTCACTGAATAATAAAATTTGAGATTTTTGTACAATTGAATCAATTAAATCACCGGGAATCAGCCCGCAAGGAAGCTGAAGTAGAACTTCAAAAACAAACATTAGTCAATGGTTGATGTAGGCCTAGGAATCTCCTTAGATTAGGCGTTACTTATTTTGGGCATTGCGTTACTTATCGGTCGTTGTTAATGAAAACAGGCATAAGCCTCTTGGCTGTGGCGGAAATCGAACTTGGAACCTTGAAGTGTGAGAGAGGAGTCAGAAGAGGTCCACATGCCTCCTACTTTTTTAAATAGAAGATGCTACGCGACGGGAATTTTGTCAATTGTGACCTGTGGTACGTCCCGTAAAGTCAAGCCCTCTTTATAAGGAACATCTCTCCATCCAAGTTATGCGTCAAGAACAAAAACTAATGTGGCCAGTTCCGAAGAACAGTGTGACAAAACATTTCGGCATAGTATTGCACATTAAGAAATATTTCACGGCATTCTATGCCGAATGGTAAAAGGAATAATGGTGAAAATTGTGTGTTAAATTGGTTTGTGGTTAGCGATGATGTGGATTAGGGTTGTCGACTACAGTCATATAAGATTACATTTTTTTATTGTTTTAACTACAACAAAGAAGAAAACTTTGCCTTTATTAACGAACTAGCTAAAGACTTCGTTAAGATTTTTTTGTTAAATGATGATTTTTGCGAAACCGTGAATAGATTTTTAGGGAACGTTACCCTGGTGTTTTTCTGGTATGATAAGTATCTATGTCAATCTCAACTATACACGTACCAAATTTCATAAAGTTGCAATAAATGAGGCAAAAACAAGGAAATAATTAAACATACATACTTTAGCATTGATAGTATTAGTATGGATACTTTGTGTCATAAACTAAGTGTTGGTATGGAACAGCATATATTTAGAAAGATTCCTTAGTTAGGCACCTTGCATAGAAATATATTTGCTATAATTTTATAGACTTAACTTGTCTCCGCTGTCGACAACCCTGACGTCGATATACATTCTTTGGTTTGTGGGTTTACTATAAGGAGTCTCGTCACATAAAAACTTTTCAGCAGTCCGGTTCAATATTTTAGGAATATCTCTTGTATGGTTCGACGAAGGAATTCGTCCTTTATCAAAAACTATTGTCGAAGCCGAAAGATGACATATTATTTGACTGATTGCACCACAGCTACATAAATTCTCTGAGCCTTTGTATAAGTCACTCAGAAGGCATCGGTGAGAGATATGCTAGGGTCATAAAATCTCTACGTGATAAAATGTGGACATCTGAAGTCTTAACAGAGTTTCAAAACAAAAATGACAATGGGCGGAGCACGTAGGATGGAGGAGGTTGGACCGATCTACGAGTACGTTGGCTTAAGATTCTGTTGTAGTATTATAAAGAAGGCTGACCAGAATTAGCCATTCTTCCAGAAAAGTGGGGTTATAAAATTTACATGGATAAATCATTCTTTTGCCATGTGCATAGGATGAAAGTATATACGGTACATGATTGGTCCGATTTTGCAGTACCATGTTTTTGCAATGTAACTGACATAAAAATTCAGAAGTTAGGTTCTTCCTGAGGTGTTTGTATCCGCTGAGTTTCTCTAAAACTTTGATTACCTATTTTATTCGTTTGGTCGGTGAAGGTGGTATTTTTCAATAACATGTGAAACATGTGTTTTTTATTTTTTTTTTAACCAAAAGCCGTTTTAGTTGATTTTAACTTAAAGCTTTTGAAACTTCATCCCATATTTACACCTCTAGTGATGGAATTTTTACAAATCCTAAAATATGTAGTTTTTCATTGTAACTGTCAATCTACATTCCACACACAAATATCGATATACGATTAATAACATGAATAACCGAAAATTATTAAAATTACAAATATTTTACGACTCAGCGCAGTGCAGTTGAAATCGCTCAGCCTTGTCCCACATAGTTAATGCTTATGTTTAAACTTTAAAGTAACAAGTTGTTAGTCATTCATATATAATTGCAGAGTAGCAATTTTAGATTAGAAGGTATAAAATCGAACTACCTATGTATACTAATGACAAAGTTGAAGAGTTTGTTTTTATGTACACCCCAATCTCTGGAATCATCAAATGCATTAAAAAACAATTTGTCAGATTGTTTTTTCAAACTGTCAAAAAAAAAATCTGCCAGATTATTTTTTTTGCATTTAATAGCCTTGTTTCCGGAAAAGGCTAGAAGCTCTTTAAGTCGAATTTTTAAATTTCATCTCAGCAGGGCTAGCAAAAATTATATCCTCTGACAATGGATATAATTAACGTGCCCCCTGCTAAAGTACGGGAACATATAATAGTAGAATACACATATATTATGTGGATATTATTTCCACTCGTGCGCCAGTGCTCTGAGAGTTGATAAAGCTGTGGGAGAATATATTTTTTTATCCTTTTCCCGGGGATATAATTGTCTCCTGCACATGCTAGACGTGCTGAGGACATTAACTAAGCAGGGGATGGAAGTTTATAGGTGAGTCCTTAGTTTTTAAGTTATGTCGATGGTAATTGGTATTTAGATCGTCAGTTATTCCATATAAATAAATGGGAGATTAAAGTGTATTTATTAAAACGCGTTAAACCTACGAAATACCAGTCTGATTACAATTTCTTCCTTTGCATTTGATAACATAATTTAGGGAACAAGTAATAGCGCTGACGAGCGACGCGTAGCGATTGGTCGGGCTGTATTATGCGGGATAAAGTTGTCAAAGTTTTTTACTATAAACTTATCAGAAGCTTTACGCGGAAGTCGCAGTCGTATGTTTTTTAAGGTTAGCGACATAACATTTTTGGAAGTTAAGTTTAGGTTGTTGGTATGACCTAAGCTAATCAAGTATTACTGTTAAATACGAAAGGGGTGTAACGGGGATTGAAAGATAATCCTATATACGTTTTCAAAGTAGGGAATTAAAATCCATCAAATCCATTTAAAACCCTTTTTTTAGTCACCCTCAAAATAAAGCAGAATATGGCAAAGAAGGTTGTATTGAAAAACTAACGTATTACAAATGAAATGCAAGTCGCCGGCAACCCGAAGTTTTATATACGATCCCAAAAATTACCCAATTGAGTATTCTCATCGAAATAAAAATAAGTCTTTGCCAGTAGAGGTAGGTAGGCCATAATGTACATCAAGAGACCGTAGAAAAATGTCCCCATGTCGAACAAAGATCACCTCTATTATTATAAAAAATAAGATCTATAGGTATCTGGTCCATTAAAGACAGGATAAAATGCGGCTATTTACATGCGTCGCATACAAATTATTCAAATTATCTTACGCAATAGGTCTCTGACATGTAGGCATACATAAATTAAGTGGGACACGAGAATCAAAACATTTGACTTCGTCTACGATGTATATTACGAAGGTTTCACCTAAGGGCCGTGAGGCGGCGTTAAGATGGCGTAAAAACATTATTGGACAAAGCACAGCAACCACTTGACCGCCGCATTCACATAAACACGTGAGACTGCCGCGAAGCAGATGCGCATATAAAAATGACAAATGTGAAATCTATTAACAACACAACCGAATTTAGGAAATGCCCAATCGTGCGGAAGCCGCGCGGCGACCAACGGTCAGCCGCGCAGTAACCGCACAGAGCGTGATGTGGGAATTTAAGTTTTTTGGCTGAAATTATAGAATACACATTCGTCATTAACGTATGCACGATTGCGGCAGGCAAGCGGTTGCGACGCGGCGGCGGCACCACGAAAATATTCGGGTCGAATGTTTGTACAAGTATGAATATATCCTAAGGTTCGAAATTCAGCCGCGCGATCGATTCTTCTCTATAATGCCTAATCGGTATATACGCAATATCCTACCGGAACGGTTAATGCTAGTCCACAGTCCGCTTCGGAGCAGCGTAAACGGTATATGGTCTAAAACCATAAGTGGGCCGTTATAGGCTGGTGATGAAGTAACAATAAAATACCGCTGTGCGAATCTGAAATCCTGATGACACAGATGTATGTACGAGGCAAGTCAGTCACTCGTTTTATCACTGTTTGTAGTAGTTAGGGAATGGCTTGTATTTATATGCTTACTAGCGGTCCGCGGTTTCGGTCGCTTTCAAATAAGCCCGAGATAAAACATTGACCGAAGTAAGGACGAGACCGAAGCAAGCGCGGACGGAGTCTATATGAACTTGAATTATTGACTTCTTATAATTATTAACACACTGGTCTGGCTCTCCATATATAAATGAAAGTTTAAATGTCCCGTTTGAAGCGCCAGACGAGTACGAGTACGAGTGTCTCTGGAACTCATAATATAGTGGTTTTTCTCATTCTAATTTTAGTTCCTTGGACACTCTTATTACAGCGTCACGCACATGCGTAGAATCAAGTAGACTGTAGAAGATATTGGTTTTAATAATAATAATAATAAACCTTTATTTGGAACAGTTACAATGGCACTTAAAACATGAGCAAGGTAAAAATTGTGCTGAATGTACCACTGGCCACTGCCCACCTCCGAGTTTTAGAGTACACACTAATTATACAAATGTTCCACTAGATTTAGTGTATTTTATATATTTTGCGACTGCGTTATGTTTTTGAGTCTGATGGACACAGGGCGACACTATGAAGGACGTGATTTCTTGCATGCCGTCCAAAGTGTTGCTCTGTTTATAGACTATGGGTTTTCCCCTTACTATGAAGCCATCAAACAGAGGCTCTAAAGTGTTCGCTAGAGATCTGGCTATCGGTCAGAGCCAGTTGATGCGACTGAAGACCAATAATGGTAGTCTTGTCTCTTCCAAACCTGAGATCTTGGGTGAGGTTGAGAACTTTTATGGACAGTTGTACACCACAGTACAGACGCCTGTTGAAGATTTGGCTAAGGATCCTAGAGCCAAATTAACTCGACACTATACCGAAGATATCCCAGACGTCAGCCTATACGAGATTAGTGTGGCTCTCAAGCAGCTTAAAAATGGCAAGGCGCCGGGTGATGACGGAATAACGGCAGAACTCCTGAAGGCAGGTGGAAAACCGATACTGAAAGTCCTTCAGCGATTGTTTGATTCCGTTATTCACCAAGGCACAACGCCAGAGGCATGGCACAGGAGTGTGGTGGTTCTGTTCTTCAAAAAAGGTGATAATACCTTGTTAAAGAATTACAGACCCATCTCGCTGCTGAGTCATATCTACAAGCTGTTTTCGAGAGTCATTACGAATCGTCTCGCTCGTAGGTTTGATGACTTCCAGCCTCCCGAACAAGCCGGTTTCCGTAAGGGCTTTAGTACCATAGACCACATTCATACGCTGCGGCAGGTTATACAGAAGACTGAAGAGTATAACCGGCCACTTTGCTTAGCGTTTGTGGACTATGAAAAAGCCTTTGATTCGGTGGAAACTTGGGCTGTGTTTAGGTCACTGCAGAGATGCCGAATTGACTACCGGTATATCCAAGTGTTGCAGTGTTTGTACAAAAACGCCACTATGTCAGTTCGTATACAGGATCAGACTACGAGACCAATCCAATTGCAGCGAGGCGTGCGACAGGGAGATGTTATCTCCCCGAAACTATTTACCGCTGCGTTGGAGGACGTCTTTAAGCTTCTGGAATGGAACGGACTTGGCATCAACATTAACGGCGAGTACATCACTCAACTTCGGTTTGCCGACGATGTAGTCATAATGGCAGAGACTCTGGGAGACCTAAATACGATGCTCGATGGCCTCAGCAGAGCTTCTCAACAGGTTGGCCTACGAATGAACATGAGCAAGACGAAGATTATGTCTAATGCTCATGTTCAGCTTCAACCAGTAATCGTTGAGAACACTGCACTCGAAATTATTGACGAATACGTATACCTAGGACACACGATCCAGTTAGGTAGGTCCAATTTCGAGAAGGAGGTGAACCGCCGAATCCAACTCGGATGGGCAGCGTTCGGGAAACTCCGTGCTATCTTTTCGTCAGAAATCCCTCAGTGCCTGAAGACGAAAGTCTTCGAACAGTGCGTGTTGCCAGTGATGACCTATGGCTCTGAAACATGGTCGTTAACTATGGGCCTCATAAGAAGGCTTAGAGTCACTCAGCGGGCGATGGAGAGAGCTATGCTCGGAGTATCTCTACGCGATCGAATCAGAAATGTGGAGATTCGTAGAAGAACCAAAGTTACCGACATAGCTCAACGAGTCGCGAAGCTAAAGTGGCAATGGGCCGGGCACATAGTTCGGAGAAAGGATGGACGTTGGGGTCCCAAGGTGCTGGAATGGCAGCCCCGTACTGGTAAGCGCAGCGTTGGTCGACCCCCAACGAGGTAGACAGACGACATTAAGCGCGTCGCAGGTAGCCGTTGGATCCAAGCGGCTCAGAATCGTGGAACTTGGAACTCCCTACAAAAGACCTATGTCCAGCAGTGGACGTCTATCGGTTGATGTGATGATGATGATGATGATGAAGCCATCTATCTGCTTATCTTATTAATAGTAATATATAGTTGCACTATATATTACTATTAATAAAAAAACCTGGTATCAATCGATTGGACACGAAATAACGGAGCCTGTCCAGTAATAATTCTTCTTCTTACTCGTGCACTCTTAGCAGAGTGGTCGTGGCTGCTGAGATGAATTGCATGGCGTAAGGCATTATTGAATGGATCGCACGGCTTTCCGCGCGAGTCTTCTCCACTTTTGGCGGTTGGTAGCGTGTCAGATGCATTCCACTACAGTTGTCTCGGTCAAAGATTTCACCGTATCTATCCAACGAGTAGGGTGACCGCCCTCGTGCACTTTTTCCTTAAACCTGTCCTTGCACCACCAATCGTTCAATCGACCCCTCACTCCTTGAGATGTTGCAATTAATATGAATATTCGTAACTGCACCGTCAACGAAAGTCTTTCCTTTATATTCAGTTCTTTTAAAACTGAATTGTTGGTGCGGAATGCAGTCCCAGGGATCTTAAAAAGGCACCGAAAGACAAAGCACCTCATGAGTCGAATCTTTGTTGTTTTGGTTATCCTCTTATCTTTCCATATCTTATTAAGTTTCTACAATGCAGATCTTGTTATCGCAGTCTTCGAATTTCGAGATCACATCCCTCAGTTCTATTAGATATATTAGAACCAAGATAAATGTAGGTTTGCACCATCACTATATTGCTATAAAAAATTCATTTCATTTCATTTTACAGTTAGCAATGCTTTCGATTTCCAGCCTATTTTGTTTTGCTTAATATACTATTATCATCTTGGTTTTGTCCCTGTTGATGGTAAGACCGAAATCAGAACTAGTAACTTCCAGACGAGTTAGCAGTATTCCTATATCCTCTTTGGTTTGAGCAAGAAGCGTAATATCATCAGAATATCGTATGTCACTCCTTTTTCGACCTCCCACCTATATACCAGTGATAATAGAGGTCACACACAAGTTAGCCATAAACAGCTTTTTTTTCCTTAAACTAATAATCTATTCTTATTGGTCTGACTTTATTTCTTATTTATTATAAGCATAGATTTACATACATTTCATAATACGTACCACCTTAATCCGGATAAAAGTAAACGCGTCGTTTTAAAAATAATTAGAAACCGATTATGGTTATTGTTTTAAAAATATGCTTTACTAGAAGTATACAGGTTAGCCCACTGCCATCTTAGATTGTATCATAACTAAACACCAGGTGAGTTGGCGGTCAAGGACAAACTTAAAATAAATGTTAAACAGACTTCAATAACCTCTCAGAATAGAACACCATCAAAAAACATACCATTAATTGGGAAATCTACATGGTTATGAAAATTAAAGGATTTCTCCCGATTTCCATGGGTTTGTGATTTTACGATCTGTTATCATTAGACCTTTTCATTACACAAGACTCATAGATAGATGTTTGAAGTGGGAAATGGACACTGTAACTCCCAATGGCTAGATAAAAAAACAATGAAAAGACTCTGCAAATCTTAGCAGTATATTCCTATTTGGGCCGCCAGTAAAACCTTATTTCTATATGTAATAAGGTATAACCCTATATAAACACATATCTCAAGCGGAAAGGCAGACATAAGCCGGTAAAACAAATTGAACGCGTCTTTTGTCCAAAAAAAGAACGCGAATTACCATCCTCTTACTTATAATAAACCTAACCACCGATGAATCAGCATTTAAAAGCCAACCCGCATTATTTACGGAGGCATCGGATATCAACATGCGCGGAAAATGGAGATCGACATTCCTCACAGGTCGGATAATAGCACCTCAGCCAATGTCGGAAAGCAGTAAAAAAATGATGAACCCAGTCTGCGGTAACACGACAAGTTTCAAACGATCGCAGAATAACACCGGCTTAAAGGTAGCGTTCGTACAATTTTACGCGCTCGGGTCATAACTATAGGCAGTCGTGTTAAGTACGTAGGTACCTATAAAAGAGCCAAGAGGCCGTTCACAAGGCGCGGTCGCGAATGCAATTATTTCATGCTCGATGTGCTTACGAATCCGCCATGATAGATGCCGCGTTTACTTTTTTTTTGTTTCGAATGCAGTGGTTTAGCATTTTAAATTCTAAACTCAAAAAAGGTTTTATTTTGTTTTAACGTCGCATTCGTGGAACCACAAAGCCAATGGTATGCGCATTTTACATCCTAACAACTCCTCAAACAACGAGGTTTATGAACCTTATGATGTAACTGCTATCTCTTAAATAGTTACCTAGGTACTTGCTGGCGAGTATTGTACTAGGTACCTAAATAGTTAATTTAAGTAATTTTGTGGGCCTTATTATTCCAAGATGAAGCCGCGTAGTGACAAATGAAGTATTGTTTGTGAATTGTTTACTTTAATACAGTGAATAATGATAACGTTATGTCATCGTTAAAACCTTGGCAGGTATAATATTCATAATCGTCTTATAGCTATATATACCTAGCTAACTAGGTACAATGAGTTTCGAATTTCGTAACAGTTCATTTGCGTAACTTACCGCGAATCGGGTTTGACTTTAACTTTGCTTTTCACTGTTACTTGGGAGTGTAACCGGAAAAAGAGATTTCATTGTTTTCTACCCGGAATAACATAGACGTTTTCAGCTATATTTTAAATAATTTACCTAGCAGCACTGCATTTGTTTCTTCGAAAAATAACATCCCAGCTTTTTTGAAAATGAACATAATCCTACTAGCACTTTTGAGTCCAGTTTTATTAGCTAGTACCTAGGCAGGTAAAACCCATGATCAATTAGTTTCTAGGGAAGTAAATAACTACAAAATATACCTGTATTTAGTTTACACAATAACAGTATCTTATATAGTTACCTACCTTATGATAATGGTTAAAACTTTATATATAGGTACATATGATTGTGGCAATCTTAACTTCAGTGACAGAGGTCTTTTAATTCGTAACGTTACATGTACACAAAATCTAAGCTAACCTTTTTTGAAATGCGCTTTTTAGTGAAGAATTGCATTCTATTAAGACTGATCAATTTAGATTAGTTGAAAGATTTCTGTGCAACAGGATTGGCAGTAGTGTTAATCTTTTGTTCTGTAAATTGATAATAATTAAAGTCTATGGGTAGTTAGGTAGGTACCTGTTCAGTTCAAAGAATTTGTGCTTGTAGTCAGGTAAATAGCTAGCACAGTTAATTAAAGTTACGAATAGAAAATTTATTTAACCATAATGAAGGTAATGTAAAAAGACAAGTTTCTTGGAGTAAATTTACAGATAATAAATATTTAAAAAATTACAGTCGAAAGAATAGATCATTGATTATTATTTATTTATAACAAGGTCATTCACCGTTCGTGATAAGTGAATGTACGCCAAGAGCATATAATATAGTTTTATCTTATCAACAGTAAATAAAAAAGTATATAAGGCGTCAAATAAACAAAAAAGAAACAATCTTGGATTTACTACTTCATAGCTGTGATACTCAACAGGATGTATGGCCATCGATCTAAAACTATCCCAAAAGGAAGTTAAAACCACCAGAGCATCGGCTTGACTTATTACCAAACTGCATTCATTATAACTACATTACGCACTTAATGTTACATTACATACGTGTTTAGCACCTGGCTGTTCTATTTTTAGATATAGGGAAAGCGAATCGCTGTTACCATACTGTATTTAGTTATGTACACACAAGCAAACAAGCTAAAATACGACTAAAAGATAAATAAAATTGAGTTTAGTTACCTTTACGCTTGTTAGCAAATGTCGACACTTAGAACAGATTATCTGTAGAATTTCGATTACAGTTTAGAAATACACACAACGAAATAACTTTCGCACGCCTATTTGCGATTCAAAGACGTTACATACAAAGAACCTCGTTTATCTAACTGTACTGTGGTATTTACACGATAAAACACCTAAAGCTTGCAAAGCATTTGGAACGTCAAAGTGTTTGAATTAAGAACAACGATGGCCGCTAGCCGAGTAGCCGCCACTAAAATTATTGATTTAGCAGCGTTACAAAACAACAAAAGATATAAAACGGGCCGGCTGCACACCCCCGCGCGGACCGAATCGATCAGAATGATAATTGTCGCGCACAAAGACTGGTGACTACTCACCTAGACAGACGGTATGCACACACCTAAACCAACACAACACACACACTTATTATGTCAACAATTATACTAATCACTGTTTTTAACACTGTTGTCTATATTGGGGCACTGTATTGATTGTTTTTATTATTGTAAAAAGGTTAATTAGTGCGAATTAAGGGCGATTCAAGGCGCGGAGACGCGAGCGTTTCGACGACCGCTAGCAAGATGGCTCCGCGTATGCCGCGCGGCGACCGGCCCCCCGCGCGTCGCGCGTACGTGCAATGAAAGATAGGTGACCGGTACACACGCCGCTACAGAACAACGACAGATCCGAGGATATGGTAATCTCAAGACGCTCTCAAACTCCGCTAGCAATAAACTTAACGGCCGATATCAATGTGTGCCTATAATATTTAAGACCTTTATTTCTCAACACAAATACAAAAAATCGTTTAATTGAGTAAACATGAATTAAACTTAAAAATTTTTGGTACATAGTTCAAGTTTTTAAATAAATTAACAGGATAGTGTAGTGTTGTTAAGTATATCATGGACTCAATCAATTTAAAGCTGGCCGAAGCTGAGTTACGAGAGACTGGTCAGATAAAGTAGTACAAAGGCTGCACAGAGGCATGAGATAAGAAATTAGTACTTATCAAAAACTAAATGTACAATGAACACCGACATGATAACCAGCAATATTCCGCGATACCAAACAAATACGCATGGTGTACCTGATGACGAACCACACAGATCTTCAACTACGCGCTTTACGTACGTTTTGCCTACACTGGAGGATCCTCGTACGGATGTTGACATTCATTACAAAACATTCTCAGATCTTTATTCTTACCTAACCCAAACGTTACATTTCAACATTACATTATCTATTTAATCTATATGAACATATGACAGCCAAATGATGCTTAAATTATTATGTGATCGTATTCAATATGGTTCATATCGATTATTTAAGCTTCTTTACATAGTACAAACTAAAGTCGCTCTTACCATTTGTACACTTACATCTCTTAAACAACGCAACGGATAATAACTCAAGTTTTCAACAAATTGATAGAGCGTGTCAAGAGTTAGGTGTATATGTGTATACATGCATATTATAGTGGAGATAGGCAAAAAAAATCAAAGATTTGTATTGTAATTTCGTAACAATCATATTTATTTTCGGTTACATTGCAAACGCTGGTATAACCTTAGGAGATGAATTAAATAAATGTACAACGGAACTGTATATCTTCAACAGATCGACAAAACAGTCCGCGATGGTATATCCCAAAGATTACCCACAGTATTCATTTTTAAGCCTCGGCCTATACATTGTAAATATTTCAAAATAATTGGAGGATATTTCTATTTTAAATTTATTTGTATGTGTAGAACACGTTAAATTCCATAAATAACAGTCAGATTTTTGCAATGTTATAGCTTTATCATTGAGGAAAGCTACAGGCTACTGAAAATCACATTACTCTAAGCGGGTTAAATTGGGCAACAAGCGGGTGATACAACGCGGTGGGTCGTAGAGATAAAGTTTGGCACGCAGATAAAGTCTGTACGGGCTATAAAAATATATTACAACAAATTCATACGTTCGTAGTATATCATACATTGCGAGCCCGACTGTCCAAGATACAACATACCTAATTGTAAAAAAAAAATCGAGGATAACCGGAGATATATCTCAGGATGCTACTATCGTGTGTACTATTGTCCATCCCGAATTAATACGATTATGCAAATAAAATAAATACCAAATATTCACTCAAACTCAACCAATTTCACATTAGATCTATAAAAATCATATTAAGTTACTGTGAATTCAATAAAAACTGTAAAATAATAGCAGAAAACCGCAAACATTAGTAACAAACAATATCTCCGGACTAATCTCGCGATGCTACTACCTTGTGCAACACTTCTTTCCCTTCACACCGAGCCCGTGCGGAGATCTCCCCCCGGCCCCCGACCTCTTATATACTGCTCTCTTTACAACAAAAAAAAACACCAATTTCCCAAATTCCCAAGCGGACCGAGCGCTCTCTCGCTCGTGGCGAACCTAAGATGGCGGCCGGCTTCCATTTTGATCGCAGATTACGGTCGTAGCGTCCCTCGGCTCGACTGTTCAAAGCTTCAAAGCCTAAACGGTATCGCGACTACACGTTTATGCTTTCTTTATAAACATGCGGCACATGATTTTAGGCTATTTTTTTCCGCTCTACACGCCGGTGACATTATTTTTAGCATAAACTTAGTATTTACTAACGAATTACCTGTTCTCTATACACGTGCTAAATTCCATGCATATTTTTCCGTAGATACCTACCAAGTAACGTTATGAGCTTCGTGTACACTGTGTGTCTCGATACACAACTAACTCTATACAAAATTTCGAAGCTTGTAGGTTTCTCCGAAATTTTGTAAAATTAAATCCTCAGCAACTAAATATTTCTATTTTACGGAATTAATTACCAGCTCGAGATTTCACAATCTGCCTATTTGAGAGAAGCGCGTAAGGGCCCTACCCTTTTACTTGCAGGTAAAAAATATACCTAGTTAGGAATAAAATGTGTGAATTGGAAGCATTAGCCGGTATTATAGTAGATATTCCGACGGTTTCACGACTTTATTGGGGAAATAATCGCAAACATCTCCATTATAACTATGTGAATCACTGCGTGGATTAATGTAAACCACATGTACTGTAGTACTTCACAGGTTCTTCATAAGGTTTATGTTTGAGTTACAATAAGGTACTTAACAGACCAACCACAAGTGGGTTCAGGCCTTATTTAAAGATATGACAGTTAAGATTCACCAAGTTGATCCGATACCGCTACAATTAATTATCATCATCAGGTTTATGTGATAATGACCGGTCCGACGGCATTAACGTGCGCTGCGAGGCACAAAGGAAACTTAGGGCCATACTCGGGCACCCATCCAATTACAGTCTTAGATCAACGTTGTTTAACCAGCGCAATCGACTGCAAGTATCTCAGAACACCATCAAATATTCAATGTAAGCTATTATTTGTATTGATCGAAAACGTTGGAAAGAAAGCAAACCCCTACATATACTATTAATAGACAGTAGACAACCGACACAGCCGATAGGTAGGTAGGCACCTATAACTGGGGCTGTTTTATAAAATGTGTCCCGATGTTTTGTCTCTTTCGTTGTTTGAGTACCTGCGACACGAGTAATAAAACAAGTACGGTGCTAGCCAGCCGATCTCTCGGAATGGGTAAACGTACACAAACGTAAACTGGGCGTGTGTGTGTAACCTATAACGTTTACCTCTCTAGAGCGTTTTATCGATGTAATAATTAAACGGGCCCTGTTATGTTATGTCGCGTTGATTTTAAATTTTAAAGATGTAGGTAAGTACCGTGAAACCAGCCATCTTTAGCTGTATTTAGCTAATTTCAATGCCTTTCATTGCCTTTTTAAAAGATTGTTCCAAAATTATTTCTCAGATAGTTTTGCTCTTTATAGATATTATCAGGTGTGTTTGCGGCTTTGACTGCGTGTAATCACCCATGTTTAATATACCTAGGTAGATAAAAGAAAACGAGTCACTCCGTTACTCACTGCCAGACTCACATAGGTATTTTTTTTTTAAACCCGTAGAAATGCTTTTATTTCCCACCATAAAAATTCAAAATTTCGTCTATATCGGGGAGACCTCAAATCGAACAAAAATAATGAATTAAAAAACTTACTCTTGCATTAGCCTATAATACCTACCTAGTACGGCCATAAATAACAAAACACGGCGGCTCTGGATTCGATATACCTAGGTATCGGGACATCAAAGATTTTCGCGCTTAACGAGCCAGACAAAATTACACCCACTAACACCTAACATTGTTTAGCCATATTATTTCTACATCTTTTAATTATTCTAATTTTAAAACATTGACAAAAGCCCTGAGAAAAGGAGTAGCTACCTGCACAAAATAGAAATAATAAAAGAGATTTTATACCTACTCGAATTAAAGACTAATTTCATATACACGTGCAGGTACTTACATAAAATTTACTTAAAACTTAAACGCTGATGATAGGTATGTAGCTAATGTTATAGCGCGTATTTATATATTAATTTCTTACAGTTATTTCTCTTAGTTTTTAGGAAGAATTAGTACTGTAATATACAATTGGCAGAGGTTAAACTAGGTTTATACGAGTATATTGACCGGTACTAAGTGAACATAGCAGAAAGAGCATTTGTCTTTGAGAGCCATTTCAAATTTACTCAAAAGATATTAAAATGTTTACTATTTCTAGCAATCTAGGTATATATAGAATAGAAGATATTGGCGTTTTTTACAATAAAGATCCGTGCTCGGGACAAAGATTTCTACTTACCTAACAGATTAACAATGTAAATAAAATTTCAAGAAGAAGATTGATAATAGGTAAACCAAAAAACAAACACACATTTTACAATTTTAGTATAGATACTTACAAAATTGTGTTATGGTGTGTTGTGTTTGTTGTTGGTATTAAAAAAAAATTATCCCACTCCCACCAGACGACACGTAACCTTTGACACTAAGGGCCTCTGAGGTATAGCTAATGAACCCCTTTTATTGAAATCGGCCCAATGGTACCGACCAAAAATTGAACCAACCAATCCGAACTCACAAAACCCACATTTCGACTTTTGAGGTTAACCACAGACAAAGGGTTTAACTTATCACTATATAGGATAAAACAAAGTATTATTCCTTATCCAATTAAATAGATTAGATACATTTTTATTTAATCTGAATGAATATTGGCCCTTTCAGCATATCATTAAAACGAATATCTTATAGGATATCAGAGCTTTAAAAGCGGGGGCAGGGCGGGTAGCAGGCGCGGCATACAAACTCCCGAAAATAACACTAACATACATTGTACCCGTACAAAGCCGGGGCGGGTTGCTAGTTTTATATATATTTAATACTTATTTATTATTGATTATTTATGGAATCTACACTTTGGCGTCTTTCATTAGTTACCAAACTCGCAACATTTATTAGCGAATTTCGATCTTTCATTTCCGCCTTACCGAATTTATTGTGACGTCACATAGCCACCAACACTTGGATCGCCAAGATAAGCTAACGCCACTCGAATAATAAAAATCAGTAAAATAAGGCCATCATATTATTTATAATCAGTATGTTATAACAGATGATCCTAATTGATTGATGATTGATGAATTGATCATCTATAATTACATACATAGACTGTTAACCGAATTACCCTCCCGGAACCGGGTGAAAATACAGTGGAATAAGAACCTCCTTTTTTAAAGTCCGTTAATAAAACATAATTTATAAAAGAGCCTTCACCCTGAAAGCAAAAAAATCTTCCAAGTTCAGAAAAAACGGTTATTAAGTATTAATCAATGGATATACAACCAATTTTACGCATGCTACTTTAAACTTTAAAACAATATCAAATAAGTTGACTTCTGCGTGAAAATGAAAGTTACTAATAGATAATTATTGGAGAATGTAGAGCATAACCTTACTTCATCCTATCAATATTTAAACAAATACTACATAAGTACCTATTTGTAGATATTATAGTGAGCATTTAGTTTAATTTGCTATAACTTGTTTAAACCTATGCATTGGTGTTTCCAAAAGTACCTTTGAAACCGCAAATTATTAAAGCATATTATACTCAATCCCACACTTCTCTTTTTTGTGGTACCATGAAAGTATTTTACCTTATTACGCGTGGTCTTACTTCCAAGCTAACACTTGCACTCCATTTTTTGTAACGTGTGTTACCTAGGTATAATTCAAACAATCTTTTCATTGATTTTTAGTGGAAAGTATGTATTAAATTTTTAAATAAAACTGGTGCGATATAAAAACAGTAAAGAGATATTTTATTCGTGAAACTGTGGTTTTATTATTTTCTTAACAGTTTACATTTTAAATTAACGTTACACTAAAAAGTAACAAAAAGATTGCTTACATAATGCATTATAAGACAATCAAGATAAAATTAACTTTATATAGGTAGGTAGTTCAATTAGCATATTTGCGTGAAACCTAATTCGCGAAAGTCTCCCCGGAAGGTTGGCCTATAAATATTAATACTCGGCCACGTCATATAAAAATAATTGCTTTTAGTAGGCAGATGTTGTGCACTTGAGTTAAATGTGCTCGGATCAGTTAAACAATTTTAAAATAACAACTTCTTTAAAATGTCACAAAATTATCCCTTAGTGAGTGATCTGTGCGCTAGCAGTCGGACGTTTTCGAATATCGAGGCATTGTAACGTCTAAATGCTGCTTCGATGGTTACTGGTTGCAAACCACGAGATCCTGGGTTTAATTACCAAAGTCGTTACCAAAATTAGGTACTTTTAGGGTCTTACTATAAAGAAATGACCAAATAACGACTGAAAACGCATCCCAAGTAGTTAACCTCACTAATATCAATTTCATAGGAAATTTACCTGTCCACTTACCAAATATGACAACGAGGAGAAGTTTACCACCGTTTGACATACACACGTATATTATTTTAATTTTCCAGCCAGCCGTGCTTTCTTGCTCGGAGTAGATAGAACTGTGGGAGACATTTGGTCTTTTCTCCTTGGAGAAAATGTCTTCTGCCCACGCTAACCGTGCTGGCGAGCTTTACGCTCATTACTCCCTCCCCGGTGACGCCGTTATCAGCTATCTCCCGATTCTCATGGTGGTAATGAACTACAGTTCATCTAAGCGACAATAACAATACTGTGAGTTTGGGATAGCGAATAATTAATAGTAGAATGATCTGCCGAAAAATAAATGCACGGAGATGCGCTCGGCCAGGATAACCTAATTTACTACTTAAATCTAAACGAGTAATATAAAATCCAATTTACTAAAATTTTTCAGTATTTCGACATTCGACAGGTACTACGACACTTCCGTAACGTGCAATCTCGTACTAAGGGTTATGGTTTCTTAAAACAAGTTTAAAATGTTCAGTTTTTTTACAAACTGACATTTCCAATAGGCAAAAAGATTATCACGTAGGATTTTAGAGGATTTAAAAAATTACTTTTTAGTATAATCGAAAGAAGTACCTTATAATTTGCTAAACGCATTGTTGGGTCGTTGAGTCCTGTGTTCGATTATCAAGGCAGCAAAAAATTGATTGAATCACAAAATTTTCAGTAAGTAGGTATTTCCTAAATAACGGTGTTAAGAAATTGGTATTGTTAAGATGTGATAAAGCTAAAACCATGTTGGAATCTTCCGAGTAGGTGATGAAAGAATGCAAAACGAATTCCTTCTGTATCAAAAATAGTTACCTACCTACTTATTTCTCCTTAACCCGTAATAAAAGATCAATAAAACGTTTCTCTTCCGACCCTTTACCTGTCAACTTCAAACGGTGACGCGACCAAGCGAAAAGAGCCGTCTCGAAGAGCAACACCTTAGCCGTTGCGGGTCATAAAGAATGGCCAGTAACAAAGAGCAATGACCCAGGCCGTTACCAACGAGTAGTGGCGAATCTTCTGGTTTATATGGAACATGGTTGTGTGATTTGTGTGTGTAAGTGTACGAGTGGAAATAGTGTACTAAACTCGTGTGAAGATAGATAAGTTAGCCCATTGGATTATTCTGCGGAACCACTTTTACCTACCTACCTAAACACTTTTTTTAACCTGCCTACGTTGTTAAATGGCAAATTCGTGTGATTATATTTAAAATTCATTATTAGTCTATGTTAATCTTTTTTTCATAAAATAATGACTATGGCTATAGTCCACTAAGTGACAATCTAGGGTATAATCTATCACCATTCTACATTTGAATCAAACTTAGTTCAGTAATTTTTGCGTTGGATAGAGTAACAAACATCCATACCGCATCACGAAATCTCACATTATTAGTTGATCGATATCAATTTACGATAATATTAGTTGAACGCCGTGCACGCCAATCGTTCGATCTTTTATGTACAAGTATAGACACACTGTATCTTCAAAGCAAGATGACCTAATATTCCTCCATACAGGTCGAAATCTGTAACGAGGAATATTAGGTCCTATTTTAAAGACAGCTTGCTGTAGAGGTATAGAAGAATTAATTTAACATTGACGGTTCGGTGTATCGATATTAAAAGTAGACCTTCGATTAGGAACGTTCGAATATCATACTAAAGGTAATAATTAAATCTGCAGTACCAAAGTTGCTGTTTTACAGAATTTGTTTATAAACTTGAAGGAAGGTATGAGTTTTGAGAGTTGACGAAAGTTGCGAGTTGAATTGGCCCCGAAGCTATGTATGCAAAGGCCTTAACCCTGTGAATCAATTCCAAATGTCTGTACTATTACTTAAACTTTGGGAGTAAAGAACAAACCCAATTATTTCATTATATTCATCTTTGGTTTTTTTTCTGGCTTGGCATTTTAAAAGACTAAGCAGGAAATAAAAACTAAATTTTTGATACCAATTTGTATTTTATACAATACTAAGCCGCTTTAGGTCATTTTGCTTTCACTGTTATCTATTTCACAATGCGCCAAAAGTATCTTAAATCTTTAAACGAGCAATTCTTGTGTATATACGAGTATAATTGGAATCTCGGAATGGGCTCCAACGATTTTCATGATATTTAGTATACAGGGGGTTTCGGGGGCGACAAATCGATCTAGCTAGGATTCATTTTTAGAAAATGTCATTTTATTTGTGTTTTCCGGTAATTACCGATTTGGTTCATCGAAGTTGCACGGGCCAGCTAGTATAAGTTATAAGCAATCGTACATTGTAAAATGAACTCACCTAATGGTGTCTGTGCGAAACGTGTGCAGTACATTTTGGAAGATCTGCATGGTGTGGTGTATAAAGATTACAGAAATTATAAATTTCACCGTGCAGATTTGCCTGGTTTTCGCGTATTATAGCATTTAAACTTAATGATCATTATTATGCTAAGGACTTCCGCAAAGTAGCGCCTGCATCTATCCAATATTAAACTCCCTTTTCGGGCAGTCGTGTCATAAATAAACAGACCAACTTTCGAATTTATAATATGGCTGCAGCTTCGATGCTCTCTAATTCTGCGATAATGTGAATCGAACCTTAAGGATACTTATCAGCTATAATTTACAAACGTGGGAACCTGTAGAGAGAGAGACGGTCGTAACGTTATCACTCCGCTTCGCAAAGTGGACACGTATTCAGTTTCGAGACGCTTAAGAACTCCGTACACGAGGCAATTCTTCGGAAGCGACGGATCGCACATGGATGTCCTTACATCACAGAAGTTTTTGGAGATTGCTTGCAATCTGGCACGTTTCCAGCCATTCAACTTACCTGCGAGTGCACTCGCATGAGTCCAGTCAAGTAAAGAGATCCAAAGAAGATGTTGTAGTATCAAAAATCAAAATACTATAACAGTCAAAATGTGGTAACAAATAAATTAAAAAATATATTTATTTAACTTGATGCTGTCAGCCTTTATTTTGGTTGTTAATAATCCCTCGAGAACATTGGTTCTCGAGGGATTATTAAGGGATTCTATCCGCACTACGAGAAAATTATGTCTACCCATTATCTCGTCTACCTCTATAAAAAATATGAGTAACTGTAGAGATCTCCTGGCACCCATGCAAGCCTTACAGGCTTCCAACGGGCAAGCTAGCTCCATACAAATTGCTTGAAAACTCCATAAAAGGATATGTTTCCGTAATTCGCAACCTTAAATGATCGGTTTTACTTATATACAAACCAACTAGACTTTCATATTTTTAAGAAAAACGTTTTACCGCGTGCGTTTTATCGATCGTTAGAAGCTGTGTCTAGCAATAATCTAGTCGCTCTCACTGGTTTACTGTCAATAACTAACTTTCAAATGCTAAAATGCTGGAATTTTATTTTACATAATGTGAGCAAAATTTATAAAAATATTAAAATTTATATTATTGACGGAGAATCGATAAAAAGAGAATTGAGAATTTCACAGTTTTTTTAGGAAGCACCAACCATATAGAGACACTAGCGGGTACAATCAGCTAAGCTGCCTATGCAGCTAGAGAAATTAGACAGTTTACAGACGTTGAAACTGCTTGGCTTGACTAATTTGCATACATTCATAGTGTTTTGTCCTACGGGATCTTGCTATGGGACAAAGCCACTGATACACTTAGATACTATATTTATATTACCCGAAAGAGCTGTCCGATGAATATACAAACAGATCACGCGAATTCCATCGTAAAAATTTTAAAGAAATAGGCATACTAACAGTAGCTTCGCAATATATTTTACAATAATATAATCTTTGTAAAACAAAACATTAGTCTTTTAAATAAATATAAAAAAGTGGAACAATCGACTTTCTAGAAACGGACTTAAATTGCATCAGCATATCGTTTTAGAAAAGTGCAGAAAACGTATGTGGGGTCGCGCCGTCGACTGGCGAGTAAATGCTTTTATAACATGATACCTAAGGTAATATTAGATTTACCTTTACTAATTATTACATCGAGGTTACTTTACTATTGATGAATTTCTTAATGACAAGGTTTCTTGGAAGCAAGCCGCTCCGCTTTCATGTAATACTAGATAGAAAAATGATTGTTAAATTGTTTGTCAAGTCGACTCCTTGGTAGAATCTGTATTCAAAAACGGCGGTAGAGTCACTCCAAACAGACATGACGTTTCCAAAGTGCTCATATTAGACTTACTTTATATAAATTAACTAGATGTGTAATTACGGCACGCAGCGTACAGCTAACAGCTTTTTTTTCAATCGTTTATACGAGCCTATGATATTAAGGACGGATTAAGGACGGTTTTTTAACGTATTTAAACAAACAACTAAGGTTTAGGCGAATGATACACTTGTTCTTGCTCTTAGCCCTTTAATCACTCATTATTTGAAAGCTTCAATCCCGTAAACATCCGCAAATGACCGTCAAGTCAGTAAATGCATGAGTGCCCGTCTATGGAAATTTAAAGATACTCGTAATTTGATATTAATCCGTCTTCGCTCCTATCACTAATAATCGTGAAAGGAAGAATCGAAATCGCGTTGTTAGTTGGTTGTATGCTACAGGTTAACAAAGATAATTTCTAACATTTTTTATTCAGTCCGAAAGTCTAAAGTCCTTATAAATCTGACAAAACTTTATGTTTTCTATATCGTTAAGTCTTATATGAGCCGTTTGCTGCTATCCGCTGATAGCAGCTAAACTAAACTGATAGTATAACCTATCTAGTACAAAACTATTATGTAATAAATCGTCAAACACTTTCATCGCCTCTCCCAAAGTAACTGAGCTGAATTTCGGGATAAAAAGTATCGTGTGTAGTAATTGTTAGTTTTGGGTTGAGATTCGTTTATAGAGTACACTATAATTTTATTTTTTTTTTAAATATCTTCAATGTACAGAATTCGACTCGTTACAGTTTTATTATAAGAATAAATTTTGAATTTGAAATTTGAATTCATATAATAAAGAAAAATAAATGTAATAATTTACGGTGACGCACACGATTCTATGAAAGAACAGGGATGGTAGTATTTATTACAACTCTGCAGGCATAATTCGAAATCAATAAGGAACCGTTACCTTGTAACTTTCGGTGATGGACTTTGTTGAAGTCAACTTGAGATTTTATAAGAGTTCTGTATAAGGAACCCTATAAAGGAGGTATATAACATTTAGTGAACCTGTCGAAAAAATGTGAAAGGTCCCAACGTATCGATGATTAAACAAAAATAAAAGGAATACGAAATCAATCGACGGTAATACATTTTAATGAAAAGCCGAAATCCAGGGTCAGAGACTAAGAAAAAATGGACGGAGCGTTCGAGGACATTATCTCGTTGGCTTTGTAGTTAGCATGTTTAACTACGGATCACAAGGTTCTGGGTTCGAAAAATTATGGCTGGTTACGCAGCGATATATTCGTTTTTTAAGGTGCTGACAAATCACCTAGTCCGACGTTAAGTGACGTTTATTCTTCAAATTTACAAATGATATTATGTAAACCTAGACAGTAAAATAGCTGTTATGAAAGTTTTCAAGTTACTTTATCAGCATCATACAGCAGCGATACCGGATGAAATGTTATGACGTAGTCAAGTCGCAAAAGAGGTTCAGCCAATAAATAAATAAGTTGATTTAATATTAAGCTGTTGCCCGCATTCTTCGTCCGTATTTATTACGGAGTTTTACTAGTTTTTTTTTTTACAATTTGATTTTATGGGATAAAAATTAAATAAGTAAGTAAGTCAATGCTACTCTCAGTGCTTTAAACAAACTTTATGCCAATAAACAAATTGATTGGCTGCTTAGTCTGGATGTGAAGGAAGGACAAACAAACAAACACACTTTTGCATTTATAATATTAGGTAAGAATAGTATAAATCAGCAAATGAAAAACACAATTAATGCAAAATACTAGTGTATTGAAGAGTGATAGAAGCGGTGATAGCGCAGTGGGTAAGAGCTCGACTTTACTTTCCGAGTTCGAATGCCAGCACGTACCTCTCACTTTTCTAAGTTATGTGCGTTTTAAGTAATTTAAATATCACTTGCTTCAACGGTGAAGGAAAACATTTTGAGGAAACCTGCATGCCTGAGAGTTCTACATACTGTTCTCAAAGGTATGTGGAGTTCACCAATCTGTACAGGGCCAGCGCGGTGGAACCTTAACCCCTTCACATTGTGGGAGGAGACCCGTGCATTGTAGTAGGCCATAAGAAGGGAGAGCTATCCTCGAAGTATCTCTACGTAATATAATCGAAAATGAAAAGTAAGTACTGGAGTTACCAATATAGCCGAATGAGTTGCGAACCCAAACTCGCAATGGGGAATGCACCAAATACCAATATTTTTGTATGTATGTGAACGTATGACGATCCATTTAATCAGCGAACTCGGATAAAGCCGAGCGGTAGTTTTTTCTTCTGCTTTATAAATACTATTATTTCGGGAATAAATTAAATTTTTACTGAAATAAAATCTCTACTATTGTCTATGCTACTCGCAAAAATTGTTGCTAAATACGTGATTTCAGGACTGGCAAAGATCGTACCGTCTATATATTAGTCTATTTAATAGTTTAACTAAAAATTAATAGTCGCATGTATATCGATGAAACAACTTCAGTTACAGGTGAGTTAGTCAAACTTAACAAATTATAATGATTATCAATTCTATTTAGTCTTTGCAAAGAAATGAAATGTATCGGAGATTCAAGGATTCGCAGACGGAACTAAGTCAAGTGGTGCCGTCCCGCTCAGTCCCGCGGGAATGGTTGTTTCTTTCTCACATCTCACTGCCCCTCAACTCAACGTGTAACATCCCGCGGGCCTAACTTTGCGGTTCAGGGATGTGCGAAACGATTCAAATTTAATGTTACCATAAGTAACAATAAATAATAATTTATTGTTACTTATGGTAACATTAAATTTGAATCGTTCCCTGCGACGACATATAACTTTTGTTCCTTCAAAGTAAATGTTTTCTATGCAATTTTGTTTTACATAATATACCCCGATTCTCTGCATCGCATCGAACGCAAGTAGGAGCCTTATTTTGTTCGTTGAGCCGAACATTGGAAACAGATTCTTTGTTATGCCGATTGGTTGATTTAAAACATAACATTACGGTTCCTTACAAATCGTAGTTAACTTTCATGCGGTTGAATAGGTTGAAAATCCCATACAAGATCAGGTTATTTAAGGGAAATCAAATTTAAAATAGTATTCCTGAGTATTCCTATTTCACCGATTTAAATGAACAAAACTGGTTAGATAAATTAATGAATGATATTTATTTCGGTTAAATGGGGTCACTTATGCCGGTGAACTCCAAGTGTTCACGGTTTTAATGCTAGTTGAGCCGTGAGCTATGTCGGTGACTCTGATTTTTCGGATTTTTTTATAATTACGTAGTGGTTCCGAGCATAGCCCTCTCCAATGCGGGTACTCTAAACGAATTAAACGTTTACAAATGCTCGAGCCAGTATAAAATAAGTGGAGACAGCCCTGATAAACACGCCCCACTCCGTTCACATAAAATCAATATTTATGGACACGAATGTGTTCACCTCTGCATACTGTCTCCACTCTCCGATACCACTATAACTTGTTAAACTCACTACATATAGGCTGTGTGTTATAAGCACTTATATTATAACAACATGCTACGGGCGAAGTACGTAGGGTATGCAGAGTTAGAATTACCCGGATACTGTTAACTATGCCTCGGTGGAAAAGTGGTTATCATGTTTTAAAGCTGATCGCGAGGTCGTTGGTTCGATTCCTGCGTCAGGCCTAATTTTTTTTTTTTAAATCGTAATAATTGACGGACAAGCCGACAGGCGATGGCATTCCACTTCATCAGGTGGGCCATACCACCTGATAAAGTGGAATGCCATCGCCTATAAGAGAAACGCTTCGCAGGGCATGCAAGTAACACATCCATAACGTGCCGCGCTATATCTATCAACCTGAGGTGTAGGTAGTAAGCCTTTGTGCCCGTTATTACACCGGCAATCATGCTCTTAAGACCGCAACACCGTATTGGTACAATGCTGCTTAGCGGGAGAAATACCTAGGCTAATATAAACATAGGCTAATATTTATAGCTATTGAATTGTATGATAAATTTATTTTAGCGCTACTTTGGTTAATATTTCGTACATTTGATCTCAATGGCCTAATAAGGGACCTAAATATCCTCTACAGTCTCTCGTAGAGTTAAACTGTCGTAACGATGCATTCACCATCAGGGTCCCCCCTGAAAACCAGCGCTGCAGCTCGCTGCGGCTTCGTGCCGAACCCTATTTGTCCACATGCTTTTTGTTAGATATATTTTTGTATACAATTGTAAGCGATTTTGTAAGCAAATATAAATTTCATTTCATTTCATTAGATCAAAGGCACCGAACTACACTATTTCTTCTTTATACTGCGATAGCCCAGAGTTCGGAAATAAGCGTTGTCCACGTGAGAGCCCATTAAGGCTCGTATTCAAGCTAAGTAACCTTGAGCGTTCGCCCCGTACTGATTTTATGGGGGACTGCGGGGTTTTCATAGACTTTATTCGAATCTGGGGGCAGTGATATATTTATCCATACTAATATTATTAATGCGAAAGTGTGGGTCTTTGTTTGTATTTTTGTTTGTCTTTACGAATACACCCTATCTTACCGATTAATCGACATGGTACAGTCAGTTGAGAGCAGCAAAATAGGCTACTTTTTTACCCTGGGAAATTAAACGATTTCCACGGCATTTATAAAAAATCGTAATAAACGCGGACGAAGAACGCCAGTTGTTAATAGAACAGATACAACTTTAAAGGAACAATCAAATCTATTTTGTCTTTGTTTTTTTAAGTAAACATTATGATAAAAAAATAAAGAATACGTATTGTTGCAACTTAAATCGGTAATTTAATGCTGTTTTCTTTATATTCTATATGATGTCCTTTTAAAAATATTTAGAAGATGAAATTACTTCGCGGCGCCTATATTTATTTATTAATTAGGTATATGGCCGCCTTTTGTACCTTTACTTTCTTTCTTTCAATTGTTGTTTTTAATACTTTGATTTAATTTTCATATCTCGTAGAGTTAAAATATTTTTTTGCAAAGTTAGTTACCGCCAAAAAGTTGCTTCAATTTCAAGCATTTTCAGAGGGCGGCCTTGATAAATCGAGCTGGTTTTTATAACTAACCCTATAGTAACATAATAAATCAATGTTACTAACATATTGTGATGCAGATGATAATAATTAAAGCCCGCCCGTTAAAGGTCTTAGCACTAGGTAGGTATATACATTTTCCCTGTACACGGCAGTTGGGCATAAATTAGACTGAACTAGGTATGAGGACTATAGGACGGATGGTGACCATAGCTACCGACGTAGGTATCCTAATATCTTCCCACTTTACTTATTTCTGCGCATAAATACCGACCTACCTATTCAAATAAATTATCTAATGTTTCTTCGATGTACACTTGTGAAACACTGAATTGGTTAAGTGCCTTGACCAAACTGGATACTTAGGTACCTACCTAGGGTAAAAATAAAAATTTTTAACTACTGCAGGTGACGTATTGGTAACCAATTCCAAATTTCCGGTCTACACGCTAAGTTGTTTATCAATCTTTTGTAAAGATTATTATAATAATTATTATGTTCAAAATAATTTAGTGAAAAAATGTAGATAGGTAAGTAAGTAGGTACCTAAACGATTACTTACTTACTTATTTAAGTTTTTTACTTACTAGTTTAAGGTATTAGGTGTTATTATTCTAAGATTTAAAACCCGTATCCTCGGTAGGTACCTAGGTACTTAGCATTTAAAAACATGTTAAAAATGAATCAAAAAAATGCATCTCTCCTAAATAGGCATCCAACTTCTAATAAACATTGTTATTAAACCGTTTAAAGAATCATTAAAAATATAGAAACATGCGATATTCATTTTATTGCTCACTGCTTCGAGTTTTATTGCGAGATCCAAGAACGGTGCTGAAGTAGATCACCCAAGCAAACGAATACTGCAAACATGAATCCAACTGCAGTACTAAATTAAACTCTTCATGTTTTAATAAACCAGTTATTTATAAAACGGTTAAAAATGCTTACCTGGTGATAATGAAATCTTGAAAACACTTATTGTAATGTAAACAAAATAGTTATCTCGCTTTACTCGTTCATTACACGAATAGTACAAATTGACACGAGTGAATGACTCTATTTTAACAACTGTTTGGATTGTTAGCGCCATCTATTGTGTGTATGAGGATTTATGTTGCGGTTGCAACTGTAACTATTTGGTGCGCTTAACTGTTTTCATAATAGATGGGGATTCTTTTGTTATAATTCTACTCGCTAATAGATGGCGTTCTGTAGAATTTAATTGAAACTTAAACTTTGGTTTATATATTTTAAATTAAAGTAAGTTTAAGGTAGGTAAAAAATACTATTTTATTTACACATAGCTCCTTCTTTATTGCAGTTATTAAAAACTTCATATAACAGAATAAATATAAATTCATCCTTGTTACTATTCGCCAATTGACAATGTTTGAAGTTTAATACTGTTGCTGACAACCTTGCGACAGAATGACATTTTGCGAGAGCATGCTCGAGCAGTTACCTCAAGTGTTTATTTTTTATTCCATTTCAAATATACTACTTATCCATTTCAAGTAAATCCATAAATAGTATCGATATATGTACTTTTATTCTAATAAACTTCATTTGATATAATCCGCAATACTAATGCTATATAAACTCTGTCTGTCTCACTGGGCTTAAAATAGATACCGAGTTTGACAAAATTAAGATACCTTAGTACCTACCTACCTATGTGTTTTTATATGGCCCTAGTTAGCTAAAATCAATTAATTTTAAAGGCTATTTTACAAGGCGACTGACAGACAGCCCAAGCTGCTGTACCAAGAAAAATGAAATAGTGACTGAACATTATTTTAGCATACTTTTCGTGACACTGTTTCTTTTATCTTCTGGAGTGAGCATGAATACCATATCCGTACGGTAGCCATTACCTAATTCAGCACGACTCAAAGTTTACGGGTAAAAAATAATGACAAATTAATGGAAACGGGGAGATCGGTTAAACAGAGAATAAGAGTTTTTTTAAATACATTTAATTTTATTTTCAGACGGACATAATTTCTCAATCTCACGAGATATCAAATTCCACGCAGTTGCGGGAATCCGCCAGTAAGTGAATAAAATGCATCGAAGCTATAGTAAAATCCCGTTCATGCCATACCATCGTAGGTTAGTCAGCGCAACGTCTCATCTCGCAACACGGCGTAAGACGTGACGTCACGAGACTGGGTCGAGCCTCAGTACCGTTGGGTTGAACGACCCCGCGCATTTGTTTACGCGGGAAACTGTTGACCATCTGAATTACAAGATTATTTTGAATTGTCAGAATTTATATTGAATATTTATTAAAAGAACCGTCCGCGTCCGCTTTAATTACGGTTTTTTACAAATCCCGTGGGACCGTCTATTGTCCTGGGATAAAAAGTTACCGATATTACTCACCGCTCTCTTAACAAACTACCTACTCGTATATGCCAAAATTCAAGTTGATTAGTGGCTTAATTTGGTCCTAAAATATAATAATTTATTACATTTAGATTCTTAATAATTAATAATAAGGACGATCAAAAAAATACACTTTCACATACATAATATCAGTATGGAAAGATTAATTTTAATGTTCTGTTTGGGCTCGTTAATGCTCCAGCTAAATTTCAGTTTTGTTGCAGCGCCGCGGTAGATTTCAGTTGAGTAAATGGCAGATGAATTGCAGTGATGTTAAAGTTTAAAGACTTCAGTCTTATCAATAATATTCACTGCCCTTAAAACTCGACATTAGGTCGTCGCAAAGTCTCAGTTTTATTGCAGCTACGCTAGGTTTCAGTTATGTTAATGCTCAACATTAAAATCTTGCTTTATAAAAACATAAATCCATCGTTAAACTTTAACATAACTGAAATCCATCTAGCTATTTACACAGTTTAAATCTAGCGTAGAGCCAATATAAAAAAAAAAACTTATACATTTCATTGTTGTCAAAGCTCTTCACTGAAATTCAGTTGAGTTAAAGCTCAACATAGAAAATTCAATTCAAATTAAACGTTGTTAAAGCTGTATTTCTGTTTTTTTTGCAGCACTACGCTAAGTTTCAGCTTTTTTGTCGCTCTACGCTAAATTTCAGTCTTGTTGTAACTCTACGCTAGATTTCAATAATGTAAATGCTAGATGGATATCGGTTAGGTTTTTTTAAGCGCTTCGCTACGATTACATTTTTCTTTTTAGCTTCTCGCTAGATTTTAGGTACGGTAAAGCTCAACGTTATTTATTTATTTATTAACTCATTACACATAATATACATCACAGGTCTTAAATTAAAGGTGTAAGCATAAACTCAAAAGAATTTTTCCGTACACCCAGCCGTTGACAAATTTTTGCTTTGTTAGTCTAATAGATTAATATATTACCATTTACAATTAATGCTACAAAATCGATTTCATTTGATGTTAGATTTAGCTACTATAAAATAAATAAATATATTTACTACGACAACACACACATCGCAATCTAGACCCGCAGTAAGCGTAGCTTGTGTTATGGGTACTAAGATAACTGATGAATAATTTTGTTATGAATAATATACATAAATTATTATAATATATAGATAAAAACCCAGCCACTGAAAAACATTCATGTACATCACAAACATTGTCCAGTTGTGGGAATCGAACCTACGGTCTTGGACTCAGAAAGCAGGGTCGCTGCCCAATGCGCCAATCGGCCGTCCAGCTATGTAAAACTACCACAAGTTTTCTATTTGTTTGAATATCTCTATATTTTAATAGAGAAGGATCAAGAATACTTTGCCTTCGACTTTTAGTTTTCGTATAGTTCTGAGTTTAATTTGAGCTAAAATAGGTTATCATCATAAGTGTATCCCGTAAGTGTGGGACTCCTCACCCATGTGATGAAGTGTTCAGCCCCGCCATCGCTGCATCGATGCGCCTGTGTGGGCTCGAGTAATTAACTTACATTAAGGTAAGGATTTTTATCAGATGTATATGATATTGTAATACAGACGGTTTTATGGTTAAAGGTAAATAAATAATATAAATAAATGCTAATGTAAGTCGTCCATCCAGTAACCCAAGAACTAACAGCGACCTGGTGCATTGGTGATGGCTGTGGTCATAAGCAGTCCATCAAAACAGTATCCAGGTCAAGGTCTATGGTTTATGAGTGGGAGCTTTCATAAGCATCATCATCCTTAGCCTTTTAATGTCCCACATTCGTACGAGAGGATTTGGATCTAATTTGCTCAAATCCAAATTTTACAGTTAAAATAATGATTTTTAGCATTATTTTATCCTGTAGGACATAAAAGGGAAGTCGGCTGCTTCCAAGCCCCCTTGGCATTAAGAAATTAATCGATTCTAAAGAAACCTTCATTAATTAAAGTTATTTAGGTCAGGAAAAAAGATGTAGGAAAAGAGCAAGGGCTGGGTTTTTTGCTGGTTTCCTCTTAGTAGATTTTGCCTTTGGTGGTAGATTCACTATAAAACGACAGACTTGACGTTTCAAAAGTAATTATAACGTAAGCCTAATATAAATGAATTTTGAATTAAAATCGGTTTACCACACAATCCACTCTTTCAGTTATCAGATTAAATTCAACAAATTTGCTACACCCAAGTCAGACTTATCATAAGTAACAGAAAAAATCCCGCAAATTCTCGCCCATTATCAGACACGCGTCCAAATCAGCATCGATTGAACATGAGCATTGAACACCAATCTAGAATCCGTGGCTCAAACCGGCTACACCGTTACTGGCAGCACGAAAAAAAATACAGTTAGCTTTACTGCCCGTGCCGCGGAACGAAAAAACCACCAGCCTGCAAAGTGCACAAGCATTCGCTGCCGCACGTCATCTAGACGTGTGCACGCAGCTTTATTCCCGCGCAAATTTGACATTGACAGCGCGCGTGTCGCCATTTTTTTATTTATATTCTATTTTAAACTTTTTATCTTGTTTTAAAAGTGACAATATCATTAACTATTAAGTGAGGTTGTCTGTGGTCTATTAAAATTTGAATTTCGATTCGGAATATGAATGGATTACTTTGGAGTGTTTTGTGATTTTTTTTCTTACACTGAAGAGGTTGAACGGATTATTTTGCCACAATGCCTAGCACTATACGAGGTAAGTTTTTTAAAGAGTATTTTCTGTTTTATTGTAAACAAAATAATAAAAGTATCCAAAAATAAAATCGCAAGTGGATAAGTCTCCATTTTTTTTATTTAGGTCGTAAGTACAAAGTGTAACTGCTATATTTAAAAGAAACTTAGTGAATCGCTTTAATGAATACGATACTTGTTATTTTAATAGATATATATAATAATCAAAAGAATAGATAAAATACAATAAAACAGTTTGGAATAAAATCACTCGTACTTCAATCAATAAAACCTTAGCAAAAAAATAGCAAGCTCTTTTATTATCAAGCTACGTGGAAAAAAAATTATTCATCTATAACACAGAATTAGCATTTTATCCGCTGGTACACAGCGGGATTCTTTCTTCAACGGGGTGAATGTACTTGGCATTGTTTCCGTCAACAAAACAGTAATGTACCTATATGAATAAAAAGGATAAAAATTTAAATCCCATTCGGCGATTCCGCTTGTAAATTGACGGTCACTTACTACCCTATTTGCGATTTATTTATTCGCGCCATTCGAAATTTGAATTTGGCTGTATCATTTACGGTTCTGTTTTTTTTAATAATATTTTTTTCCTAGAAATACCGAAGTCTAGAAGAATAATTACGTCTGTAAAACTGATTTGAAAGATAATTATATTACTTACTAATTTTCTAGTAGATTCAGTGGCAAGTTAACATATTTAACAGGCCCTGTATGATATTTACAATACTGAGACAAGGGTCAAAATCACTTAATGTGCCTTGAAGAGAGCCATGCTCGGAGTATCTCTATGTGACCAAAAAAAGAGTAGAACCATCTCGTAAAGCTCAACGAATTGCGTAGCTGAGCTGGGCATGGTACATTGCTGGAAGAATTGATAGAGGTTAGGTCCCAGGTCGCTGGAATAGCAACCCCGAAACGATAAACTCAAATCCTGAACTAGCTGACTGGTCCAAGAACGAGTTCTTGATGCTGGAACTCCCTAAAAAAGACTTATCTCAAGCAGTGGATGTGCATCGGTTGACAAGATGACGATGTTAAAGTATAAGAGGAAGTATTTAAGAGTATGTTAAGATTAAAATGTACCAGGGAATCAGGAGCCAGGAACGTTCTAATAAAGATTACCAGTATTAAGTCATTGTACAAACTTAACTAAGCTTTAAACGTCAATAAACTCATATTATTAAGAGATTTATAATGGAAACCACTCAAATTTATTGCTAACTTTAGCCTGTTGCATGTTACAGGCAAAGTTTGCAAGGTGAGCTAAGTTAACATTGCCAAGACATTCATAGAGTCCAATTCTGTCCAGAGCAAAATTGCGCCTACTTGCTCTGAAATCACGAATTTATCGCCTAAAAAAATATACCTAAATTTTTCCTAGGATGAAGGAAGATAAACATTTTTATACACTATGAAACATCTACAATGTTAACATACAAAGTATGTTAAAAACGACACATTGAATTCCAGGTGAACAATTTTAACAAACGCTGAGGCGGCTTTAGCGAGAAATAATACAAACCAGATAACTGCACTGCATGGTATATAATGAGTAGCCAATAGGATAATCTACCTTTGTGCTAAATTTCATTTAGATTCGTTAAGCCGTTCTTACGTGATTTAATTACAAAAATCCAAACATCCAGCTTTCGCATTTATAATTTTAGTCTATAGATATTGATTTGTATTATTTCTATAAATCGAATATTAGTGGTACAATTTATGGGTGATGTCCTAGTTCTTCATTTGAAACTAGCCTAAGATACACGCACTTTCATATAAAAATACACCGACCGGACCGTTAATTTTCATCTTCGTAATCAATATAAAAATCAATAACTGAGAACACCCAAAGGCTCTGTGCAAAATCAACTTAGCCCCGGGCATTATTAACTTTGCCTTCCCTGCGGGCTTGGCCTGTAACGTATATTATAATAATAATTGTAGTCGTACATCGCTCGTTCAAATTTTTATTGCGGGTCAACGACCTTGCTTGGTTTAAAATTTACCAATGGCTTTTTTGCACAGGCAAGTGAAAGAGCGACAACCAAACATCTCCCGCAGCGTTGAGCGCTCTGGATTTGATGTTGAAGTGGGATGTCCGGGTTTAGGGCGGCTTCGGTCGGGCCTAGTTACTACCCTACAAACAAAGACGTACCGCTAAGCGATTAAGGGTTCCGGTACAATGCACAATGTCGTTTAACAACAGACTTGGTGAGCCCGTTACCATCTCAGACTGCAGCATCGATTACCAGCAGATGAGATTGCAGTCAAAGGCTAACTTGTAGTGAAATAAAAAAGAAATGGATTTATAAATCCATACTTACTAACGTGTCCTATCTTAATATAACAATTGTGAATGGGAGTATGTTTGTTTCGCTTTAACACCTTAACTACTAGACCGATCTTATTGAAATTTCGCAAACACAATTTCAGGGCGACAAAAGACACTTTTCACTTATAAAAAAGCGAGAAATAACTTTATTCAAGTTAAAAAAAAAATATTTGTTACCCATGCACAGACTATAAGCGGAATTGATCATGACGGGTGTAGAGATAACATGTAGATATCTAACCTGGAGATAGACAAAGGATACTTTTTTCCGCCGAAATTTTATTAAAAAAAAATAATGCTCTCGGACGAAACCTTTAGCTAGTGTTTTTTACGTTATTTAAAAAAAGAACACGACTGAGGAACATCGCAGTACTCATTTTTACAATAATTGAAAATGGCGCCAATGTCACATCCGCTTAAAAGTTGTGGTTGTATAAAGAAATACACATACATACATATCTACATGAGCCATGAAAAAAGTTACTCTTTCTTTGGACAGTCGTGTAAAAAAAACTAATAACTCGCGCAATTTTTATTCCGACGATCAAAGAAAAACTGCAAAGAGAAGGGTCATTGAACTTGCCAAAATCTTAAATCACCATTACGTACTTTTCATTCATCATTTGACAAGAGTCTCAACACTAAAAGCCACTTAAAGAGCCGTTAGTTTAACACTTACAACGTTGGTACTTACTTACAACTACAGAAGGGTTTTGAATTTAACAGACTATGTTTGTTTGTTTGTACGTTACACTACTCATTAGATTGTGTATTTGAAACTTGTTGCTGCCCGCGACTTCGTTCGCATGCATGTCTTGATTATTCTCTGACCTCTGAACTACCACTAAAATAACCTTGATCTGCTGCTCTGTAAAAAACAAAACTATCCCATGGAAACTGTATATTTTTTGGGATAAAGCTATGTGCAATTCTCATCTAGATCCGTATAGCCGTTTTGGTGTGATTCAGAAACAAACATCAAGTGGATAGAAGCAGGTGTTACTTTGCGGAATTCCATGGTATATTATGAAAATTAACCTTAGCAAATGGCTAAGTCTACTCCGCGAAAAGCAGGAGAATTTTTATGGTGTAATTTATTCTTTTTTCAATCCTTATACTCCGCAAACGGATTTTCGTCAATGTTCCCTCTACGCACGTTTCGCTCCGAAACCGGAGCATCCACAGAAGATTTATTTATTTATTCGTACACCACATCATTCAGAAAAACAAGAAAAAAAGAACAAAAACTTCAGAAGTGAGATGTTGACTTTACAATGAATAATTGTTGTCTGGAGTGTAAGGATTGAAGAAATTACATATTACGCCATACAGATTCAGAGTATAGCAAAAAAAGCTTAATTTTCATGATATAACAAACATCTATTCATCTAAATTTTCGTAATGATAATCACTACATAGTATAAAGTAAAGTCGCTTCTCGCTGTCTGTCTGTCCCTATACATGCTTAGATTTTAAAAATTACGCAACGGATTTTGATATAACATGCATAGTAGCGAAATACTGTTAAGTTTAAAAGGTTTCTAATATGACGTAATTAAACACATTTTTTGAGCTTACATTGCAAACGCTGGATGAACTCTAAGAGATAGATAAAATAATTTACTACATTATTGTACACCTTCAAATGTCCGCGATAATATTATTTTTATCTCCAAACGATAACCCACTGAAATTTTTTACTATTACATACATTTAAAACACATGTGTTATTTAAAAAAATATTCCTTATCCAATTAAATACATTAGATACGTTGTGCATTTCATGTCGATCACAATAGTCCTTTACAGCATTTTAAGGTCGGTAACTAGCCATGGCCAAGGCCTTCCACCAGACCAGGACAGACAAAAATACAGAAATGAATTCTTACATATATTGCACCTGTACGAAGCCGGGGCGGTTCGGTAGTTCTTAATTAAATTATTAGAGGTTTAACAACTAAGCATTTCCTATTGTTTGTGAGAAATCTTTATGTAAAAAATTTAAATAGGACTTTTTATAAAAAAAAAATCTTTTTTATTCGGCTGTTGGTCTGAGTTAACTTTCTGAACGAACGTACGTAGCTAAATTGTTGGCTAAAAATGAATTTTGTAATTGTTAGTTAACATAGCGATGGTAGTTATTACAAGAGACTCCCCTCTAAAACGTTCAAATTTAATCATGGATAGTTTAGATAATATGTTTTTTTTGCATGCTTACGGTGAACGGTCCCTCTGTAAAACAAAAAAAAATGTCTCTGCCGCATTCAATTTTAAAATCCAAGCGCCGTTGTAAGTTCGAAACATGGCACGCTGTCCAGCGGTATAGGAAAAGCGATAGTTTTGCGATACGGCCCTCAGTACCGTTGCTACGTCCCTTTCTTCGTGACGTAGCCTACGGTACTCCGATAGTGCTGCCCGTTGTGATGTCGATATGTGATTGGAATTTACAATAGGTATCGATCTATGGTGTATGTTGACACAGTTTAGTATACTCAGAGGACGGTGTGGCCTAGTCCCAGAAACGTGTATCAGTTAATAATTACTGCAACTTTTACCTAATTCGCGTAGTGATAGGGAGCTTAAAATTGTTTGAGTCAGCAATCAGGGGGCTTTCTCAAGTCAAGTCAAGTCTTCAAATAAATCCGGATAGCTGAAATAAGTAATTCCGCAATTTAACAATAACACTGCTTTATACGATGGTAGCAGTACTTAACCATACCCCAGTAGAACAATAATTTAATGCCATATAAGTCGTCTATTCATATATGTCAATTGTAGTATCCAAAAACTTTAACATTCAAGAGAAATACACGAGCCACACGCTTACACGTGCGTTGAGTTGGGCTCTAGACGAGTTCAGGATAGCCACTATGTAGTTGATAGAATTTTTGTTCCTAATAAGTAAGCTTGATTAGATTTTATTTGATTATTTAAACATCAAAGAAATATATTTTTTTCTATTATATTAATATATTAATTCAATATTCTTCGTATTTTTAAAATATTATTGTTGATAAATTTACTAGCTATAAAACCTTATGAAACCTAATCAAAGCGAAGCTCAAAGTACAGGACAAACACCATATGTGGTTTAATTTAAATTCGAAGTTTAGATCACTCAGACATATTTTTTCCTTTCCCATGAACATACCCGAAAATTAATCACAACAGTAAATAAATACTTAACTCAGTATCACATATCACAACAAACAAGTAAGTAAATAAAAACATCGATATGAATGCGGCACACGTCCCTACGATACGACATGACGTCGCTAACGGTGCAGCCTCACCCACATACTGTGTAACTGTACGCGCCGTTACACGAACGAGATCCGTGGGATTGGAAAAAAGCGTATGACAGGTGCGCCTGTGTGGCTGCATGTCGCAGTGCCGTTGCCTCGTTCATGAAACAAAATTAACATTTGGCGCGAGAAAACTAATCAGTAGTGTTCATATCCTCATCGATCGTATAATAAATCTTTTTTTCAATAAGCCAGCACCGTGAAGTGAACTTGTCTTATTGATAAAAAATAGACGAAATTGGCGAAAAAGTCTAATCAATACACTTGTTTGTAAAAATCTTGTTTTTATTTAGCAGCACTTTGTATCTTAAGCAAAGTTGTTACTATTGACTTCTTTAACAATTAAAATTCCTAAAAATATTTTTCATCCCAAACTATATAACTTAATTACAGATACTATCATGTAGCTCCGTGCTAGAGTCACACGGCCACACGGCCGTCGAATCCATCGATCCTGGGATGTGATATTTTTGCGCACTTATGCCTTATAAATAATTAGGTCAGCACGATACGAAATGATGATTATGATTTTTATCTCATATTTGTGCATTTCTAATAATTAATAATATAAGGTTTATGTAGGGTTTGCCCGTGTGGCTGTATACATTGCCTTAATTGCGATTTAAAAAAGCATAGGGCAAAGACATCAATAAACTTTATTCTTATTTCGTTAAAACCAGAAACAACTTTCTCGTAATACAACGACTGTTTATGTAGCTGTAAAACATAATATTCTACAAACTTAACGGCACAAAGTGCGTGCTTAAGAAAAAAAACTTGTATCTCTGGCTTGGACCGGTTGAGGTGAATGAACTTTTTTGACCATACGTACATTCATACTTTAATTATATTATTTAAATAAAATATTTCAAATTTCTAATAATTTCTATGAAATCATTTATATATATATATATATATTTGTATATAAAATATTCATCCAAATTCATAACTAATATACTAATATATATATATATATATATATATTAGTTATGAATGCAATACAACATACTTTGGTCCTCTTTGTACATACACGTATTACAGTCTTGACATATTGTCTTGAATTAATCACAAAACGCATACCCATTGAATAAAACTCTAAAAAAATAAAATTAAATGTATACGATAATAATAAGATAATACATAAATTTTTTTGAACGGTGTGCTATATTTATTATGTTCGTATGTTACGGTTTCAAAAAAATGATCATTATAAAAAAAAAAAATAGCTAGCATATGTTTCTGTCCACAAAACTAGAAAAGTATTAAATTGACTTTTACTTTTTACTCTAAAATTCTCACAGAAAATCCTGGACAGTAATTACTTTATAGCAGACTCAGCCAATGAGAATTGTTGTAGGGATTAGCCAGTAATAATATAAATCATTACCCCTCTTTCTTAAAAGACAAAACTAACCATACCTTCGTCCGTATAACCTAGGTTATAGGCCTGACCTAGCCTAGCCTACAAGTCTAGATCCTGGCTAACTGTGAACTTACAAACGCGCATACAAATCGTGACCTATTTTCGTAGGAAAGAAAAAAAACAGTTCTTTTTTTAAATTCGCAACGCATTACCATCCTGTCAATGTCAGTTCGGCGAATACCGTAATGTGACAGAACTCGAATATTATTGCGTAATGGAGCAGATGAGGCGCTTTTAGAGTTTCCGATATAAGCTTTATATTTCACAGCTTTGTATACTACTATGTATGACGTTCTTCGTCTTGTCAGTGCCTATTTTGTTTTTTTTTAATTGGGCTAGAACTATTTGTTTTTCCAGGATAAAAACAAGTAACAGGCAGGAAACCTATCGTTTCAAGAAAGCTAGTTATCCATTTTTAAAATATGCTGAGATCAGTTTAGCACTGAGCGTAGGTAAAACAATGGACTTAGGCAATGTCCATCTCCAGGATTATTAAGATCACTGGGAGGGTTGAGCCAAACAATAAAATAAACAAACAACAGGACACATTTTCCTATTTATAACATTAGTTTATATGTACACGTATTAAATACCTTTGCTTAAAGTAGTATTAATAAAATTTATTTACATTAGATATTTATTCACACCACTTCCTCGACAATGCATTATTACTAGAGCTGATATATAAAAGTGAAGTAAGTAGTGAAGTTACATTCATTAATACGACTTAGTTAGCTCATTTTTAGTACAACATACTCAATGAGTTCTGATGTTCATTTGTCATTAAGACAAAGTCAAAGCCAAAGTCAAAAATATCTTTATTCAAGAAGGCCCATAGGTGGCATTTTAATGTGTACATTACATGAGAAGTACACGGTGGTGAGATGATGGCGATAACCACATTCGTAAACTTTAAATAAAGCTACGAGGGTTCCAAACGTGTCCTGGTTTCAGAAGAAGCCCAAAACAAACTTAGCCGGGTGTTCATCACATTACAACAAACTTAGTCATACTATTAAGACACATTTAGCAGTCGATTTTTTTTTATATTATTTGTTATCTCGCTGCGATGAATAATGGATTCCCTCCCCCTCCCCTTACTTCGTTTGAAGCCTCTTTCACTGGCCAGAACGCGTCAAGTAAAATTTATATAGCATAGAGTATTGAAAATTCCCTCAAAAACTCATCTCCGTAACGCTTTATTTTGGTATTAATGAAATAAATTGCGAGGTGTGAAAAAAAAACAACTCAACATTATGCGGTGTTCGTTTTAAGCGCCTCTAAATCCTTCCGCTTATCTAAGGATACGATCTCCTCGTTCCGATTCATCCCAGCAGCCCCAACGTATGATGATATATCATTGACATTTTTACAACAATCTACCTTAATAACAAACATATATACAATGCTGCTATTGCTGCTTCACTTCGATATCGTGTCGTAGCCGTGACAATAAAAACCGATAACTGGGGTTCAATGAACGCAATTCGGCTATCTCCCGTTAGTAAGCGCACGTGACTGCGGGCGGTTTTACTTTTAAATTCGCAATTTGGTACCGCTATCCGCTAATAGGTGGTGTTGCTTTTGCCTGGCTTTATTTCTGTACTTATACTTAATTTATTATTACAAAGAGGGAATATTTTTTTTATTATTAGGGACATCGGAACACTAAATCGCTTAGCGGGACGTCTTTGTCAGTAGGGTGGTAAATAGCCACGGCAAAAGCCTCCCACTCCCACCAGATCAGACCAGAGAAAATTCAGAAATAATAAATTCCCAATTTATTTCTGCCGGGAATCGAACACGGGGCCACCTACTTAAGTTCATAGCGCTTACCGCTGCGCCACGGAGTTCGTCAAAAGCATTGTGGCGTGAGGGAGTAACAAACATCGAAACATACATACTCAAACAATTATCACGACCTTTTGCATACACGTTGTCAGGGGTACACAACTTTGCATCCCCTTCACTCAGAAAAAAAGTATTGTCCTGAGGCATGGTAGAATACTACTCAGAAAAGGACAACCTTAAGCCATTCAATAAACTTAGTAAGAAGCAAGATAATATTTTCATTAGTGTAGTCCATAGTTGTAGTACATAAAAAGTGCCACCACTTACCACCAGGTAAGATTGCAGTCAAGGGCTAACTTGTAGTGGAATAAAAAAAAAAGAAGGGTGTGTGTTTTGTGTTTATTGTGTTGTGTATTGTTCAGATAACTTTTGAAGTAAATACGCTTATGCCGAGGTGTGAGTGGACATTTTGTGATGGTGTATAACACCGCGTGTCGTGTTTAGCGACGAAAACATTTTGGTCCCATGTTTTCCCTGTACGTTTACTGTATTCAATTGAAAACCAAAGACAAAACTAGATAAAATACCCTTATAAATTTTTTTTTTTTTAAATATCACCAGGGGATAAACGTATAGGAAACCGAATATATATATATTCCTTTACAAGTTATATGCGATAATGTGGACAAAGTCAGTATCCACTTGTTTCCAATATATCTATAGAAAAGCTCTTAAACTATGTGCAACAAACTTTGTAACAGTGAAGTTACTATACCGTTGATGAATTTCTTAACGACAAGGTAGCTTGGAAGCAACTATTCTCATGTCCCACAAGATTATTTTTGAAAAAGAGCAACGGGCAGAGTATCATGCAGGCTTCTCTGTGGTAGAATCTGCTTTTTCTACCGATGCCTAAAGGTAGGGACTTGAATTTAGAATTTAAGGTCTTAACTTGCATTTATGAAAAAATTTTGGTATGCGTCTGTAAGCTTCACATATTAGTTGAATAACTCTATTTAACACATTTTAATAAACATAAATAAATAAATACATACTACGACAATATACATATCGCCGTCTTGTCCCAAAGTAAGCGTAGCTTGTGTTATGGGTACTAAGATAACTGGTGATTATTTTTTATGAATAATATACATAAATACTTATAATATATAGATAAACGCCCAGACACTGAAAAACATTCATGTCCATCACACAAATATTGTCCAGTTGTGGGAATCGGACCCACGGCCTTGGACTCAGAAACCAGTGTCGCTGCCCACTGCGTCAGTCGGCCGTCAATTGCATTTGTTTATGAGTAAAAATAAAAGTCACTGCAAGCTTCTAATGTTTGTCTCGTTAAAATATGAGTCATTTTTTAATTAAACTTATATTTGAAGCTTGCAGTCACTTGTATTTTTACCTTTAAGCAAACACAATTAAAATTTGTTAAATAGTGTTTTTTCGATAATTGACAAGTAAAAGAGCATTTTCAGTGTCGTAGATCTAGTGCTGTGAAACCTAAAAGGTATATGATATGGGCTTTATAAATATAGATTGATGTTATAAAAATTATATAACAATAAGAGCAAGAGAAAGGTATAGAAATAGGCCGTGTTTACTTGGGGTTTCCGTGTTTTGGCCTGTTAGATCATACCCGGTTACATAATATGAAGCGGGGAACGACAGCAGAAAAATATCCTAGAGTGACGAAATAAATAAAGTCAGACAACTTACACGCTTACGTGTTACGCTTAGCCAGAGATTGCCAGATGCGTGATTGCCAGAGAGTCGTATGTTCAAATCCTGTCGGTTCGGAATATTATTATGTTCATTATAAATTTATAAAATTGACACAATTGTAGGTAAAAACACTTTTAATAATAGGCCGCCAAAAGTAGGCGTAAGTGACGCCGAATTTTTTTTTAATTATAATTAAAATGTACAGAAGATATGTATTAAAATGTATTTTTAAATATTTTTGTTCTTAAAAAAGTGTGCTGCTTTCCCACATTGCGGGCTATCTTTATGCAAATTTTCATCAAGATCAGTTCAGCAGGTTGGTTATTAACATACATAATAATTGAAGGGAAATGTATAAAAATAGGCCGTGTTTATTTATGGTTTCCGTATTTTGGCCTGTTAGATCATACCCGGTTGTGTATGATTATTGTATAGAATGGAGAGCGTCAGCAGAAAAAATTTAAATCTTCAGAAGATAAATAAATTCATGTAGTTGAACTTAAATTATCGTGAGTGGCCGTTGTAATTTGATCGGCATGCACAAATGCTTAAATGCTGATGGTACAGGTTGGACGCCCCATGGTACGTGGACTGGTTTAGATCGCTTTTTAGCGACAACCCGCTTTTATTACCTGTCTCTTATATTTGATACTGTAACTCCTGTTCCATTAATTTGTTAATTTATATGTATACCTACAGTGTACAAATTTTCGCTATGTTCGTGTTCGGTAACTGACTAACGTCCGTTGTATTGAATGTTTCTGTCAAGGAAATGTTCGGTCCATCTTGAGAGCACGTTTAAAATCGCAATTCGGTATCAGTTTTATCACTACCATTTCATATTAACCGTTAAGCAACATTGTAGGTGAATGCTCAAATTCCCTGTTTCATATGAGAGAGAAGGCCTTATGGCTGCAGTGGAATATTAGTAGATTCAAGGTTACGTTATTAGCTATACAAAGAAATACTTCATCATCTTACCCATTCGTGCGAGATTCAAGTGTAAGTCCTATCTCGGTTAGAACAAAAACCAAAAAATAGGCCATGTTCACTTGCCTAAACTGGGTTTCCGTGTTTTGGCCTATTAGATCATTCTCGGTTACATAATGAGCAGCGAGGAGCGTCAGCACAAAACTAAGAAAATGAATAATCGATCGTGATTAGTTTGATGGTTAAGACGGTATATTGGTGTGGAACTACTTGGGCACACTCCGGTTTTTTTTGTGCGGGTATTACTTTAAACCGTTATACTATACCCGATTACCTAGTGGGGAGTGTCAGCAGAAAAACTTAGTAAGAAAAATAGTACATTTATCGCATCGTATCCCTCGGATACAAACACAACTTAGCATATAGGCACTATGCTAAATTTTGTTACAGTAAGTTTTACGACCATAGGTAACAAATCCACAAACATACATATTCTTACATCTATAATTTTAGTATGGATTAAAATTTATTTTTGTGCAATCAGTACACTAGATACATAGTACTCGCAGGGACCGACATAAATTCGATTATGTGCCTTTTTCGTCATTCCCAAACGATCGAAGGACCGAGCGAGAGCAACATTGTTGCGAGAGAGAGAGGAGATGGGGGCGGCTGTGCGCATGCGTAGGCACGTGTCGGTAAATGGGCGCCGCTCCACATGAGAGGAGCTTGTAGAGACAAATTTTGTGGTCGGAAATCGCGAGATTGTATTGTGCGGTATGGAAAAATCGAAAAATAATGTGTACTGATGTTGTCTGGTAGATATAATTAAACTTTGGCTATGATATTTACCATTTATTGCACGATGTATAAATCTAGACAGTGTGTATTGGTTTATCGAGTTTTTATTGTATCTCAAATCTAAATGTAAGATTTTCTGTGTCAAGAAAAGTTATTTTCTTTTATATAGCAACAACTTCATGATAAAGCTTCTAGAGTATGTTAAAATAAATAAACAATTAATAAAAAACCTAAGAGATTCGCAATATTTACTATGCATACTTAATGAAGATATGTTTATATATTTGAAACGTCGAACTAATGAAAGCATGTTTCTACTTTAAGTAAAAAACACTGATTGACTTAGAAGTAACGTTTTAGCCGAGTGTGTATACAATATACATAAATTTCAGTACCTATACAATGAATTAAAATTAAAAACAATATTATTTTTACTACTTTTAATCATCGTTGTTCTATTCCGAATTCCTCATTTATACATTCCAATCCAAAAAATATCTAAAACTCAAATCTATCAATCAGTTAAAGTTTATCGGACGATTATATAAAGATACTATAAAGGTCTGTTTTATAATGAAATGAATAAACAAAAATTACATTTACTATTTTTTTATGGTCGTCTTACAATCCTTATCTGAATATAACATCTATCAAATTATCTCACGACTGATTCGCGGAAGTGGACTCCATGCAAGTTTCGCTGCGCGCCGTAGCGCTACGCCTCGTAGGCCTCACAGTGGCTACGACACGGCCGCGTTCGCGGTCCGCGTTCTGAAATAAGGACACTGTGTCATCAGGTCCCTAGGACGCCTACAAACAAACAACAGACACAGATACCAGCTGGAATACGATGTGAACGCACAGTGCCTCGGACCAACCAACACTGCCAATTGAATTACGAATAAACGCACAAAGGGTTCAAGATATACGAAAAAAAAATATTAGGATGTCGACCCCTGACCTAGTTCCGATGCATCTGCGCTCTGCAGTGCAGTAGGACACGAATCAAGGACGTTCGACAACCTAGTGTTCTATGTGATACTTGTGTTCATTATTATAAGGATAACGCGCGTGTTTATTCACGATATTGCGGGAGAAACGCGCGGCACTCGACTGAAAATTAATAAAAAGTAATAATCTAAAAGTCTGATCGCTGCTTAGTGTGTGCGTAATTGCGAATGTTTGGCGTGAGTAATCGATAAAATAAAAATAAAAATGGCGGGCAACCGAGACAATACCCTAGAGGGGCAGCTCACTCATGTAATACAACATCATATGTCACAACCGGGGACGGAGGCTCAAGTGAGCGTTCACCAGGTACAAAGCCCACCCGGCAGTGGGAAAAGACACCAAATAATAATCGATATCAAACAGGATATAGATATAGATGAGCTATCGACTCGGTCTTTGGCTGAGAGTGTCATGGAAACCCTAGGCGCGCGTTCTGCAGCTGTATACATAGACAACTCTCAAGTACAGGGAGAAAATTCAGATATGGAGTCTTTGACGACTGTGAATGTTATAGTTGCTAATGATTTGAGCCAAGCGGCACCGAGCCCTCAGATGGAAGACACGGAAATAGTCGAAGAAACGCAGGCGGAGAGCACCGGGATATTGCCTGGGAATCGAATAGCTGTTGACCGGATTGTGGAGATGACAAATGCGGCGAATACATCGAACGAAAAATCGACATCGACTGCGACTACTTTATCGATAACCACAGTTGCTACCACTACTGCGTCAGGTGAGTATTTTGGTGTTGTTCTATTGTTTTTATTTTTAGAATTTTGTCGTTTGGCTTCGATCGTGGATATAGTTACCCTACTGACAAAGACGTGTTACCAAGCTACTAAATGTAGACTGTAGTGATGCCGCGTAGAAACTAACTAAGGCTATTGTTTGAATATAACTGACACACTGTACTGCTCGGAGAACCTTTGAGGTCCCAAGTTACTGGAATGGCTTCGCACTGCTTACCCTGTAACGAGATGGCATCAAACGATTTGCAGGGGACCGTTGGACCCAAGCGGAACAAGACCGTTGTATTTCGACTTCAAGACACCTATTTCCAGCAGTAAACGTCCATTGGTTGACAATGATGAACGGCTATACCCCTAACAGATAAGCCCGCTACCATCAACATTACAACCAGGTGGAACTGCAGTCAAGGGTTAACTTTTAGTGAAAATAAAAAGAATTTTGTTAATTCCATGGTACATTAAAAGAGGTGTGATTGTCTAAGCAAGCTTCATGGCCTTTGCACACAATACAAACTTAAAATTGACTCGATTAAAAATAGACAAATTGCAATGTTATTGTAACTGTTGTAGTTCAAATTCAAATTCAAGATTCTAAATTTATGTATTTTTATAGGCGTTTGTTGGTAATGGCTGGTCAAGCCTGACGGTTTGTAGTGACTCTACCACCAGTTTGTAAGGCGGATTCTGCCGGTACGAGGCCAGCAAGAAACTCTGCAGTTACTCTTTTCCAACATAAACTTTTTACATTGTAACAATCTTTATTCCATATCAGAGAACGGGTCGCTGCTACCCGTTCTCATCATTCATCTATGCTTCTACTACCATCTGCTGTGATCACTCAACCGTTTGCTCAGCGTGGTGATTATGGGTAAACCCTCCAGTTGGGAGGGCCAGTAGTTGATTGTGATAGGCTACTTATTGATTATTCTTTTTACGAGAGATGACAGGGGAGTGGCATGCTTCCAAGCCAATTTGTCATTGAGAAATGTATCCATTAGTTCTTTAACTTTAATTACTATATCTACTTTATTTAAGCCTAAGTGACAAACTTTTCTTTATTTTTTTTTAATCCCGACAACCGCAAAAATAGAGGTCTAATAAGTTTTACGTCTGTATCTGCTTATTGTTGGCGGCCATTTGGTGCAGTGGGCAGTGACCCTGCTTTCTGAGACCGAGGCCGTGGGTTCGATTCCCATTACTGGAAAATGTTTGTGTGATTAACATGAATGTATATTTAATTTTATTATATATAAAGACCCAGGTCTTTATCTATAGTAAAATTATATTTTTAACTTAACTTTGTCAATCATTCAATAATCATATGAGCTTAAAATGCTTCGACGGTCTATATTCATAAGGTTATGAAAAAGTTTACTTGAAAAATAAGATTTTAAGCACGGGTCTCCGATTTTCGATAGTTTTCTAGTGTTGGAGAACGTGGGGAAGAACTTGAATAATACATACACATACATTTGGTAATTTTACTTCTTCAAATACGTTCAGATACAGTTTACAACACCGACAAACAAAAAACAATAATTATGTTTTAAGATTATCATAAGTATATACATACCAAACATGTAATAAAGCACTATAACGGCGTTAAACTAGGAAAAAAACCAAGTGCCGGGATATTTTATTTTAAGTAAGAACATAATACAGTTACACGTTTTTATATTTACGTAGATATTCGATATTTTTCCGCACTTAGAGATACGCATCGGTTGGGCACTTGTGGCGTGTTGTACACTAAACTTAATTGACAGATCTAAAAATAGTTCCGTCCTTTCTGTACTGTTTCTTTACTGTATACTCTAGAAAGGGATGGCACTATAGTGAAATTTGTCAATTTGTTTTAGTTAAGATCGTGACATGACCGGTTTCAATTTCAGTACGCAACGTTGCAATTTGCAATAATTATTTTTTTGTAATTTTTGTCTTATTCTAGGAGTCATTAAGTTAGTTATAACTTAAATGTTATGTTTTTATAAAGAAAGAAAACATTAACACACCTATACCTTGAAGACGTATTGTTTGGTTGTTTTATTTTTTTTAATTACTTATATATAAGTAATTAAAAAAAATAAAACAACCACCTCAACCTCAGTGATGTCTTCGTATTATATACAGAAATTTAATAAATAAAGTAAAACGTATTTTAAAGTTTCGTTACAGGTTACTTGGCATTATTTCTATCGAAAAAAAAATTACTGAATTTTGTAACGCAGACAGGCCCTTTAGTCCGAAAATATTATATCTTTGTCTCGGTGTAAAAACTTAAACACAGATTATGAATAGTTTAAGTGCGTAAAACCTCATTTTTCAGCACTCGGCAACTTAAGAGATTTGCTTAAACCAACATTGGCACCACTGTTCCTATTACATTTTGTATGACGCTACTATTTAGTAAGTACATTATTGATCGAAGCGACAGACACATTTATTAATTCATTTATGTGGATTTTCATAATACCTTTGAAATGAAACTCCCATTGAAGCCGCCATTGAAATCAGCCTTCCCGCTTTTGATTTGCCCCCTCCCTCTCTCTACGTAAGGGGGATAATAAAATCGATTCTCCCTTCATTAGTAACTGACAGTACAACCATAAACTCTCTTGCTTTTTTATTACACGACTGTTCAAAAAGGAGTGCTATGTTTTTAGTTCATGTATGTGTGCATGAATTCTCTACTTTTCTCTCATATCATGTTGGCAATCTTTGGATGGTATTCTTTTTAGTGTAAAGTGTGCATTAAAATTAACTTTTCAGAGTAATGTGCTTTTTGAATTATAACAATTGATAATTACTTGCTTAAACGGTGAAGGAAAATATTGTGAGGAAACCTGCATTGCTGTTCTTCGTAGTCCTAAAAGGCTTGCGAAGTCTAGCTATCCGCACTTGGCCAGCATGGCTTGGGCATCGTGGCCACGGCCTTAGCCCTTCTCATTCTAAGAGAAGACCCGTGCTGTGGTAGTGGGCCCGCCGATAATGATGATGACTATATTAAAAATTTAAAAAAAAATCAAGTGCGTAATAGTTAACGATATTGATCGCTTAATGAGTGCCTGTAATAAGGTCTACATTAATTAAACCATTTTTGAATTTTGAATTTTTAAATTAAAGGTGTGAAATAATTTTAAACGTAAATAGCTTAAACGAATATTTATACTAAAAACAATGAACATAGTATGTATATGAGTGTCTTTATTGCTCCACAATTTCTAAATGCTTGAAAAGATATGGATGTATGTAGTAGCTGGAGGGTAACCTGCTAGGAGTTTTGCAGTTATATTGAAAAAGTTTATTTATTTATTAAAAAAAAGTGTACATACCAGAAGCCCTGTCTCCTTATATTAAACCCATTCCCCCTTAATCGGTTTCTACGTGTCATCATATATGAATTTTAAATCGCTTGGCAGCGTCTTTGTCGGTACTGTTGTAGCTTGTAACAGAACAGAGAAAATTTAGAAATTATAATCTGCTCGAGATCGAACTCAGAACCTCCCATTTCTAAGGCGCTCACCATTCCGCCAGGGAGTTAAAAATAACAATATTAATACTAGTTAAGCAGGGAATGTTCTGCGCAATGGAATAAAAAAGTAAAGCTGCTCGCGCATTGTTTATTTATAAAGCGCGAAAGGAGCCATTACACTATCGATCGGTTCGCGTCTCACTGCCCTATAAATGGAGCGGTATTTATAGCCGGGAACGGAAACTCGCCCGTAGGGGTTCTGTACCTAGAAGCGTCAATACATTGTCTATTGCTGTCATGATAAAATAAAAATTATAATTTTATATTTTTTGCCTGTTAATTAACTACACTGGATAGATCTTCCAGCAGCGGCAATTTGAAAAATTATAATTTCTGAATTTTCGGTCTGGTCTGGTGGAAAGCTTCGGCCGTGGCTAGTTGTTTGTTGATATCCTATTAACTTTGAATTTAAAGCCTACGCGCGATTCTTTAAATTTTAATGTTTGAATTTTTTTATTCTGAGGTAATAACATATTTTTTTAATTTTTTTCCGAAATTGCCGTTGTTATTTTGATATTTTTTTTTGATTTGCATATGCACTATATTTAACTATAGGTAACTTAGACTAAATGAATACAAAACTAATTAGTTCTTTTTAATAATGTGCAAGACTTTTTGTACTTGCGACGTGGTTTGAGGATTCCTGAAATTATATTGTCTTGATGCTTTATCGTTATGCCAAGACAGTTAATTAACACCACGCATCAATAATCATTACAGCAGCGTGTTTCAACAATGTCCATTTATTTCGAAAATAATTTCTTACTAATTCAGTTGACAGCGCCATCTATTATCTAATAGCTTTAATAACATACAGCAATCTGTAAGAACCATACAAAACTGGCTATTTCTTAAACCTTTCAATTGCATCACTGTTTTACTAGTGCCATCTAACGGTGTATCCAAACTTTGTTTTTTATTTTATAACTTTATAAAGTAGGCATGTGTAAACGCAATTTGTTTTTGTAAATAACAGATAAAGGGTAAATCACTCACACAATTCAAGTGTTCTTATCTTTGACCTATATTGTTTTAGATTGAAAAGACGAGAATGTATACAAATCCTAGTGTTATAATATTGAGAATGTAGAGTTGCAAATCCTTGAATTAATAAAATGCGAAAAGTGAACCCTTATCACTGTAACTATCGCCATCTGTTATTGGGCGGCGGTGTCTTTTTTTTAGTAGTTTTAGTAGATAATTTACTAATAAAGCAATAATTACTCATAGGTGTATAGGCATCAAGTGTTTTATGTACCTACAGATTGCTCGTTAAAACACTAGTATGGATGCATTTTGTAATCTCTACATTCTTTTATTTTTAGATGACCACATCTCTTTAAAAATAGAAAACATAAAATTGTTAAATTACATTACGATAATTTATTATAATTTTTGAGAAAACGTGAAAATGAGTTTTCCTATTACGGTGTTCTAACGCCATCTGTCATCCAGTGGCGGCGACTTTTTTTTTAACTTCTGGTATGTACCGTTGGAAGACCGCTATTGACACAGTTTCGCACAGCTGTTTATACGTAATGTGTTGGATATTTTTATGTCTGTAGGTACTCGGATCCGGGATGCAACCGTTAGAAGCTTAACTGAAACCTGTTTGAGGCACATTTATTTTATGTTAGCTGGCAAGCACTTTAATACTTTGATGGTTAATGCAATGTAGACTTTTAGATTTATTATGGCTTAAAAATCTTGTACCCATGTCATAAAATTTAAATACATAATAAATGAGGTACCTTATGGTCGGGAAGTATACAATGGTCTCCCCGAGCGTCTTAAAAAGCCAATTGGGGGGACATTTCGTGGTGGTTTAAAGTTCGGCCATACCCCCCTTTAAAGAGGGGGAGTTCCACATAATTTACTTACTGCCCGAGGATCGGCAATAGCCATAAGCTTGTACCACCACGACGGAAAAAAAATATACCTACTTGCCCATATAGTTAATTTTTACCTACCCAAATTCTTATAATTAAAATAAAATGCCAATCACTGGACCAACGAACTTCTATTCTTTGATTGTTTTTGTAATAATGTAATAAAAAATTATTTTCAGGTAAGTTGGTACCTACTGCACATTTAAGACTTCAGTCAAATATCAAAGGTTCAGGTAGGTCTCATTATTTATATATATCATATTCTTTATCTCGTGGCCGACTTACTTACTAATATAGTCTATTTTCCGTCCTTTTCCTACTAATATATTTTAAAGAAAATATTTATTAAAAATATTAAAAGATAATAAAAACATATGTGGGTTACATATGTTTTTATTATCTTTTAATATTTTCTTTAAAATATATTAGTAGGAAAAGTACGGAAAATAGACGTATAGAGTTTCCAAGTGCTTATAGAAATATTTAAATATATAATAATTTATTTTAATTATTTTATTTTCTTCAGTTAAATCAACATTTGTTTTTTACTTTGTCTTTTTTAATATGTAACTAATCAAATTAACTCTGGAGTTGGGCAAATCTATCAAATCTATACGGAGTTTTGACCATTTGTCGTTATAATTACTAAAAGTAAAAAGTTTTTGATTTTTTTCGCCCGTGCAATACAGTGTAGTGTTTCATATTGCACCTTGGTATGGAACCATTCGCATGCAAGTCGTTTTTTATAAAATCAATCTAAGAAAATTGTGCATATCTTATGAGCCTACAATTTATAGGCGTTGGCACCCATTTGGATATCAATGCTTTTATCGGCGAAGTTTACTATCCTATACGACCCTGATAATTGCTCTCAAAGGAGGTATAGGCTTCGTTTTTCAAACGACTTCATAAAAGTAGTGGGTTCATTGTGTGATTTATGGTCATCTGTTTTTATATGTTTGTTCAACTTTTACTTCGTCTATTGTAGACCGATTTTGAAAGAGTTATAATTTGGGTATGATCCCATTGTCATTGTCACTAAGTCAGGAAATTCCGTTGAAAGCGAGGGAAATCCTTAAGTTTTATAAGCATGTGTGTGTAAATCAACTTATATGTTTTTTGACCGAATCTTGTTTAGCTAAAAATTCACCCTTTTATCAAAACAGAGATGCCTAAAATTTGAGCAATAAAGATAACGTTCGCTACGGATTTAGAAAAATAGACAATGCGTAGAAAGAAATATGTGTTAGTCCGCCTTTATCTCGTTTAAATAATCACTCTCGAATCTGACGAAGACACCTTGAGCAATAAACTAATATTTGCCCGCAGTTCAAAATAGTGTGTCGATTTTATTTTATTACGAGTAACTTCAAGACAGAGAAAGAGGTGTTAGGGATTTAGTTTCAGACTTTATCTAGTTCACCTAAAAATAACTTTCTTATCAAACAAAGACGCTTTATACACTTAAGCAGTAAACACAAATTTTCACCCAGCTTACGTAAGATATAGTATTTTATTAAAATTTCAATACGAGTTAGCTCTTGACTGCTCTTATCAGAAAACTATATAACGACCTCCCTCGCAGCGGTGAGCGCTGTAGTTTTAGGTGGTAGGTCTCGGATCCTATCCCCAGCAAGGGGCAATCTGGGATTTTATAATTTCTGAATTTTCTCTGGTCTTGACCGCTGGGCTTTGGCCAAGGATATTTACCACCATACCTACAAACACGCGCCTCTAAGCGATTAGCGTTCCGGTACGTTCACGCGTAGAAACCTATATTTCAAATCGATTTTGAGTCTGAACATAGACCCTCTGGTCGATGTTCAGATTCAAAATCGATTTCAAGATCGATCGAATCGAAAATTTTGTAATTATAATTTTCTAAATAGAGAATGAACTTTGCAAATGCTTGGAAATAGCCTAGAAATGAACTTTGGGTGCTTACATTTAGCAGACCACAGACCGGTATCACAGCTCTTCGCCAGAGAGGTCATTTTATATATATATATATCCTTCGATTTATTTGTGTTTATTAGGTGGTTTAACTAAAAATTCACGCTCTTATCAAACGAAGGCGCCTGGAGCAATAAACAAAAATTTCGCCAAACTACTTTTTTTTTTCTTCGCCCACTATCGTCCATTGACCGAGATACGAACCCTGATACCTTATCAGCGCGTATCAGTAGAAATTAGGTTACTGTGTACTGTGCCAGAGCGTCTTGTCGATATCAGTATGAAGTATAAACTTATGGGCATTAATAACGCATATAGATATGAATGAATGTTACTCGAAAGTGGTGTCTAACAACCCCCAGGGTCTGCAACCTGCAAGGGGTCCATGTAAATGGGGGTCAACCCAATGACATTTAGAAAGGCCTTTTTTCTAGCATTAGATTGTATTATTAGCTATTGATTAGATTGATTTTATATGGTTTGTTCTTTTTCGTTTCTCTTTTCATTTATTTCTTTTTTGAAGTCAATATTCATTTAGTGTCGATTTGAATAGTTATTAAGCATGTTGTAACTATATATAAGTTGAAACATATGTGTTTCTAATACCTTAGGCTATTACTATATGTCAAGGTATTAAATGTGTGTACGGTGTGGTTCACATTGGCGGTGCTTTTAATAAATAAATTGGTCTTTATTAATATACTTAAAACAATTGTAATTTATTGAAAAAAATAAACTTCGATGTATCGTTGGAGTTTTATGATACTTAAACTTTGTGCTTTAAGAAATTATACCGTGTATGCGATACCCAATATGTTGAATCGATATGTATAGAAATTCTGAATTTCCAAATTACCCCTGCCACACTTTTACATATCAACACAATCACACGACCGCGTTTGTTTCGTTTTTCAAAAATACCGCGGGAACAGTTCGTTTTCTCGAGACGAACAGTTAAGAAGTAAGATAGGGTTATTCGATTATATCTACGTGTTATAAGTTTGACGTGGCTATGGCATCATAGCTCCCAAACACCTGAACCGCTTTGAGTTTATTTCTTTTTATTTGAAAGGTGAATTAGTCGGGAGAGTTGTTAGATATGTTTGGTGAAAATCGGTCCAAGATGGCCGTCGCCATAAAACTCCCTCAATATGGGTGACAAATGAAAGGCTACTAGTTGAAAATAGTGAACAATTATAATAATATAATATTGAAAGGGAATGGTTACGTGTCGGGGGTTTTTTTATTATAATTTTATAATGTTATTTGTTTTTTTTCCATGCAGAGAATTATAATAACACACATACTTTTGCATGTGTGTTATTATAATTCTCTGTGCATTTTTCATCAAGATCGGTGCATGCGCATTTAATAATACTCTTAGCACGGATTTGTTCAGAGCAATGCTTCAAATTAAAAGGCCGCATTGCAAAAATACTTTATTTTATTTCGATCCTGAGAAGATTGCGAAACCGTATAAGTTCTATTGTACGCAATTTCTCACAAACCGAGCAAAGCGGGTTTCTTAATTATTATATTATGGTAACATCTCCCTAACTCGTATTTATATGGACCCCTAGAGTTTTTAGGGGTCCGTTACAATAAACAAACCTTACCACTTTTACTTTGCACCTAATCAAATCTTCTTATCTTGTGTCTGGGTGTTTATATGTATATTATAAGTATTTATGTACATTATTCTTTAAAAAATATTCATCAGTCATCATAGTACCCATAACACAAGAAGCTACGCTTACTTTGGGGCTAGATGGCGATGTGTGTATTGTCGTAGTAAATTTATATATTTTATCAAAAATTCGAATTCAATATTCATTTATTTAAAACTAGGCTAATTACTAAACAATTTTATATAAACTCACTGCTTAAACCTTTCCGAGAGTTCTACGAATATTTTAAGACCTAAATAAACCAAATAAGCCCAGCCGCTCTCGAGTTTTTGTGAGACTAACGAACAGAAAAAAAAAATTATAAATATAAATGAATTAATAATATATATAAACATAGATTTTTATTTATAAACATAGATAGGTGTTCTTAGAAACCACTTTTGAAACGTCAATTCTGTCTATTAACTGTGGTTTTACTATTGGTCCTGGAGGCAGATTCCTCTCCCAACGGGAAGGTGGGCCAAAATTTACAACGCCCAGGGGACGGGTTGGTGACTGCAGTAGATGGTAGTAGCAAAGACGTTGGTACCCGTACCCCGTTTTATTCCCTAAGCCGCCTCGTAGAGTCGCCCACACCACAAGGAACGGGTACTGGTTCATAATAATAAACATGCCTTCGGCCTCCTCTGAGAATCAGTAGTGTTTGGGCTGTAGTTAACCACGCTGGCCAAGTGCAGATTGGTAGAGTTTACATGCCTTTAAGATATAGGGAAATCGCAAGAATGGAGGTTTTCCCATAATGTTTTCCTACACAGTTAAAGTAAGGAATATTTAATTGCCCAAAAAGCCAATAGCTACTAAAAGTTACAGATGAGATTGGACTCCGTCCACCCGCAAGACACACAAGACCGTGGTATTTGAAAATACGATTAAGATGTTGATGATGATGATGAAAAGGTATGAGGTTTCGTTAGAATCTTTTCATCATAAGGAGTGGCACTGGCTTTACAATTGTTGAAAAATAAATTTATCTTGTGGCTGAATGACATCTTCAACCAATGACATTTTCTAATATAAAAATCGTATTTCGTGTTCGGCAGTAGATTTTTAAATTTAGCTTTGTTTTTTTTGGACCATAGACAACATTTACAAGATGGCGCTTGACCAGTTTTCTTTTTTAAATAGCAACTAACCCTCTGACCGGTCCTCCCGGTTCCTGCTCAATGGATTTTACATGTCCTGTCATTTTTAAAGGGTGACCAACAAAGGGTTAAATTTGCAAGCGAAAAACACTGAAGGGGTTCAAATGTAAATATAGATCATGCTGAACGTCACAAGTAAATAAAATTAAAGTGTCTGTCTGTGATTTTCAAATATTTAATCTATGTGCCTAATTCTACATGTCTACATCTGTTTGGTGTATATCCAAGGTTTCTCGATTAGAGATTGCTATAACTTAGAATAGAGTGACTCTGTGAGACGGTGATAACAAATGGAATACACGGCTAAGTTTTTTGTGTCATTCTTCTGAGACTATAGAGAGTTTGGAACCTTCGTAGCTTTAGTATTAAGTAAACAAGTGTTGGCATCACCAGTATTTTACATTAATACAAAAAATATGTAGAAAAATATGTATAGGTAGACGAATCAGATACACTTTTGATACACTTTTTATTTAAACTAGATCTAGTTTAAATTAAAAAAGATTTGAGTCTGAGTTTTAAGTTTTGATAATTATTGCACGTTGAGTTGTCGATCCTGGTAATTATTACAGCTTACATCATACATGTGATTACAATGGTTAAAACTCGCATTGAAGCAGTGTGAAGGGCGTTACGGCGAAATCCCTTACTCATATAATATAGCATTAGGATCATTAATAAGTTGAGGTGATACTCCGCCAACCTGGCTTCAGCCACCGTTAATTACGAAGGCGTAACGTTTAAAAAGCTTTTCAATACGCTATACAACTTTCAGGCTTTTATTCTATGTTTGCACCAAAAAGGATTAAGTACTTAAAAAAGTGATGTCTATGGTAAGGCTGATATTAAAAAAATGCGTAATTATTTTAATTACTACATTATCAGTATCAATAACATATTGATACTTCTAAAAGTCAATCACAGCAACTAACAGACCATTTGGTACTATTTAATTTGGTTAGATATAAAACAATAAATCTAGCCTGACTTTGCCCTAAAGTAAAGAAATGTTTTAAGGTAATGGTATTTTTAACACTATAACTATTTAAGAAGGTGATTAAAAAAGAATCATAGAAATTTGAATGAATTTCAAATACGAATTGCCTGTGGCCAGTACCTTCACAGTCCTGTATGCCGTAACCATTCGCCTTCGCCTAACAAAATTCAGTTTGTGTGGAGAAGGCGCGCGCGCGGCCGTTCTACGCGCCGAAACTTTCAAATTTCGAACCCGAAATTTAAATTCGCAATCGGACACTCGCAATTTTCATTTTGACATTTGAGGACCAAAGAGTTTACAATAGTGTATACCAACTTTTTGTGAGTGACATTTCGGATTTTGACTGTACCTTGGATGTGAGTAGATATACAATAATACAAATTGAGATTGTTCGTCCGTCGTACTGAAATTTCGTAATGTCATGTGGGAATTTTAAAATATTATTTTTTAATTCTTGTTTTTTTTATTCTACGATAGTGTGCAAAGGTATTTAGATTTTTTTATTGAAAAGGCCTGTATAATTACCCGCATACAAATTATTATTATCTATCACGAAATGCGGTTATCAAGGTCTCTAGTTGCAGAGATGTATTGCATACTGTGCGAGTGAGAGAGCCTGAACGTAACCTTGCGTTAGAAAGAGAGCTCCGATGTTGGGAAACTCTTGGGAAATATTATTTTTCTCTTTCGGGACTGAAGGGCATTTTTTAAACTATTTGCTTTTTAAGATAAATTTTTATCTCTCGTAATAATTTGTTTGTACTTTTCTAGGTCAGTTGTTCAATGTATATTTTTTAGTATCTTAATTTTTTTAATTATCTAATAGCATTGTATTGTTATTCCTAAAAACAATGAACATGAATTTAATAAATACGATTATAATATAAAGACAATATGTTTTAAAACTTTATTCGTATCGACCGTTGCATTATTAGGCCTTGCTATAAGATTCTATTGCAACCAAAAAAAAAATTGACATTATGGGTTTTTCTTATTTCTTTAGAAAAATATTACTACTATTTTATAGGTACTATTTTATACGTTCTAAAGTTTTATGGACATTACATAGCACATACTTAGCTCTGAAAATTTAAACATTAATGACTTAGCTTATGACCTTAAGAACTTTATTTTTGATTGAGTTTAATAATTTTAATAGTTCTTCTAAGTCTAAATTTTTTTAAACTTTGATTCAAATCTGATTAAACATTACTTTTAATTACGTGTAAATAAAATGAAAAAAGCAATATTACCAATTTTATTACGTATAACTGCCTCGTTGGCGTTGGTTGTATGATTGACTATGGATCAACAGATCCTGAATTCGATTCCCAGGTCAGCCCAAAAATTGTGCGAAATACTTTTTTTGTAATTTCTCAGTAACTATCCTATAGTTAGGAAAATAGTGTTGACGTGCTCTCGAAAAACCAGGGGTGGCACCGTGTTTTGTAGAACACATAAAGACGTCGGTCCCGGTTATTATAATTGTCATAGGATAATAAGAGTTAAGTCTCACACTTTTGTTGCGCAGCTTAGTCACTACACCAAAAAGAGGCAGAAAAAATCATCTTCCGGGCTTCTGGTTGGTTATAGAATTTTCTTAATAGAAAACCCTTGTCGTAAAGTTTTAGCGCGTCCCGGGAATCGAACCGAGAAGCTCACATGCTTACCACTTCACCAACGAGGTAGCAAGCGACCCTTTAAACTTTAAGAGTTCTTGAACGTCCTACTGCTGGGCACAGGCCTCATCTCTTATAGTTTTAGAACATAGTCCCAACACGCTGCTTCAATGCGGGTTTTGGGCTAAAGGACTATTCTCCCAAGTTATGTTCTCTTATGTGTTTATCGAGGCTTTCGGTTTGACACTGCAACTGTACAGATAATTCTCTAACACTCCAATACCTAACAACTTTTGGCCCGAAACGAGTTAGGAGTTAGATGGAGTAAAATGTCATAAATGGATTGTAAATTAATAATCCTCTGGCAAGCGGATAGGGGTTAATCAGAAGTATTTTAGGTAGAGTAGTTTTTCTTTGAGCACCAAATTATAAGATAGGTATTTGTCAAGGCCTAACTTATGGAGAAATAAAAAAAAAATTGCATGGGTAACAGATATTGAACTCAGACACAATCCCATATTAAAAAAAATAGGTCGTGCTTTCTAAAGACATTTTGCAAATTGCAAATGCAACGCAATACGATTTTAAACCCAAAAATTTGACATATAGGTACTTAATGCAATAAACATAATGTAAATTTTATTCATCCATTTAAAAAAGTTAAATATCGCTTTTATTTGTATTTCTGTTAAGCTGATGGCACATAGCAACATGTACCGCTAAGTGTATTTTTCATTTATCTTTTCTCTCGCACTAATAACATTTAGACGGCAAACTGTAAGTATTTCAGTGTTTCTAAGAAGCATTCTCAACCTAAGACGGCTTTGGATCTGATCATGATATAAACCCTATGTAAGAAATTAAACTTTTAATTATTCTGGTATAAAATGTATCCTATATCAGCCTCAAGGATGCAAGCTATCTATATGTGAAAATGAATTAAAATCGGTTCAGCGGTTGAGCGGATACTTTCATCTTTCTAATATTAGTACCTATTCAGACAACGGTTGTGCCACAGTAAAACTTGCCAAACCGAAATAGGATTTCTGTTATTTGTATGCACAAACGATCGGTGTGATATACCTTAGCCAAATAGAGTTTACTGAAACACCCACATTTATTTAACAAATTTAAATTTCGAATTTCAGTGATTCTTTATTTATGCGTTTCTTTATGTGTTCGCCACATAAAAGTTGACGTCTCCTCATAGATTAAAAATTACGTCAATAGTGCAGATATATGCGTGTTAAGTACATTTTATTAATAATTTGAATATCTACATCTACAGAAAAAAGATCTTCATTAGGCTTATAATAAAGAAAGGCAAGAGAAAGTCTGATCCTAGTATTAAAGTGATTGTCTGCAGTAAACAGAAATATTGACCTTTAAATAAATGTCATATTTTATAAATGATAGTCAATTATTTATAGCTGTTATAGTATGTGAAAAATTGGGAATTGTCATTTGTTAAATTTACATCTTGTTTATATTAGACCTAAATGTGAGAGGTCAGAAAAGAAACGGCATTTCATTAAAAGCTGTTTTATTTTGCATACTTTCCATCTTATTTTCGCAGAGATGCTAAGAATTCAAATAGTTTTTTTGTAACGATCAATGTTTTTAAATCAATGCTTATACTGACAATAAATATGATAGGTTGTTCGGTCCTTAGACCTTAAGAAGGAGGATCGAAAAACTACATAATATGGATGTCTATTTTAGGTCAAAGAGTTTGTTAATTTTTTGGTTTTTAAATTGTTTAGCGTATTTTTCATGCCTGCAAGAAGGATACAAACACTAAACCTAGTTTTTTCTAACAGAAAAACTGTTTAATAACACTTGTATCAGTCGGATTTTCTCATTTAACCAATCATAAGCTATGAGCTAACAAAATTTATTTCTATTACTACGAAATAGCCAACTTAGGTATGAGACCTCGCAGCACGCTACTAAAACCTGTATTTTAGGTACTTAGGTACTTAGTACTAACTTCAATCGGCGAACGTACTTGAACGTTGGGAGTTATCAATTATTTTAGAACTAGCGATGTGGTAAAGCGTATACTTACATACTATCAAGCTAATTTTTTCATCATCCTCAGTTAATTCCCCGATTGCTGGACACAGGAATCCTCTCATAAGTTGTGCCCCTACGCTGTTCCAATTTTTTTAACCATTATTACAACATTTGAGTAGGCCAATAAAGGCTTAACAGCAAGGCCCCACAGATAACCGAAAAAAGGAACGTAATATTTTTGGTTATAGTTTATGTATGTATGTACTCGTATGTATCTTTACAGTCCTTACATGATCCCGCTTGATGCTGGTTATTTTTTTTTAAACAAATTCAATTCAAATTAAAACAAATTCAAAATTGAATATGGCAGATGTAAGGTGCCATTTTCAAATGTGAAAATTCGTACCGTGTCCTGTAGTCTTATTTTTTGTTATTTTGAGCCATTGGAAAGTCTAAACATGAACCTTAAAAGTTTTTATTAAAACTCACGCCATAATAAACTGACCGAAGTCAACAAACGCACACGCATTAAAAAATGCACAAAAGACTCACAGATCGCATCCGGCTTCTCTTTTAGTGTATCTTGTAATATGTAATAATAATTATGGCATCGATCCACTCTCGCCAGCTTTCACCGAAGATTTTGGCAACTTTCACATCGGGCGTGAGGTACAGACGCCGGCGGTTTTTTACTAGGTTTTTATTTTGGCCGAGCGAAGTGAGGTGCCGTGAATATTCCTATAGTTTTGTTGATCTCCATGATCACTGAACGCTGTGGTTTTATGATTGGGTGGTTCTGGACTAGATCCCTGGAAGTCTAGAATTTTCTAGTCTTTTCTCTTTCTGGTCTCATACACTTACGCTTATGTAATGGAATAAAAATGCGGCAAAAAGGTAACATTTCATTAAAAGTTATAAATTAAATTAATAATTTAAGGGGTAAATGCAAGGATCCATGATTTAAAGCATATGTAAAATTCCTAAATTCCTAGGGCCTCTAACATCTTCCATCCCCCACTTCACTCCTCGAAGCGTGTAATTTTATAAAACTTTGCTTTCTACCTATTATAAAGCACTAAACTTGTATAGTTGCAAAATAAATATGCGTTCTATGTGTTATAAAGCTTTGTATAATTAAAAAAGCTGCGTTCTAGCCGATAGGCAGGTTTTATAGAAGTTTATGTAATTAAAAAAAACTGTCCTATCGGATAAATAATTTAATTGAGGTTTACGTAGTTTCAGAAAAACTGTAAATTTTACTTTTTAAGCAGCTCTCAAATCAAGTTTCATGAAGATTTGTAAAATTCTGTCGCGTCGCATCTATAAAAAGTTTTAGCAGCTTTAATAGAGTCCTCACAATCGAACGATGCATACGCTGCATGCAAGATAAAGAGGAAAGGACATGAATGTGAAAACACTTACTTTCTGCTTCAATACTGCCAACATTAAAACTTTAATAAACAATAACTTGCATGAGGGTAGGATGAAGGTATGCTACACGCGACTCAGTATTTCACTAATGCATGGCTGGATGCAAAGGCAAGAATGTGTAAAACAATTACTAACTAAACGCTTCAATGTTGGCATTATTACTACTCTAAAAAACAATAACTTGTATGAAGGTAGAATAAAGGTATGCTACATGCGACTCAATATTCCACAAATGCATGGCTAGGTGCAATTCGAAGAGGAAAGGGCAAGAATGTTAAAACACTTACTAACTTTACGCTTCAATGTTGCCATCATTACTACTTTAGAAAACAAAAACTTGTATGAAGGTAGAATGAAGGTATGCAACATGCGTCTACGAGTATGTATTCCACTAATGCTTGGCTTTATGCAAGTTGAAGATGAAAGCGCACGTAATAACACCTACTTACCGCTTGAGTAACCCCAAGATAGGTTTTACAACAGGATGTTACTAAAGAGATAAAAATTACTAAGCAATTAAGATATTTTTATAATAAGTCGCTTGTTAATAATGTTACGAAAAACTATGTTTAAAACTACCTTTGAATGTTGTTTGTCACGCATTGTATAAGCTACTTGCTTATGCATCATAAAAACTATGTTCATTATTATCACTATAAGCTTATTACAGTTCTACTGGGCACTCCGCTCTCATGGGTGAGATGGATTCGGGCATAGACCCACCACGCTGTTCCAATACGGGTTAGTGGACTTTAATTGAATAGATACGAGTTCTTTAAGGCACTGGGCTACGTTAAACTGTATACTGCCATTTTTTAACAGTAAAATCCCATACCTAACAATTCTTGGCCCAATCATAGAGTGTAACCAAGGAACACGTTACCCGTAGTGGATCCTTTTAACCACTTAACTAATGAGGCAGTTAAAACTATGCTAAGTTCAATTAATTACCCACACCTGTCCACATGACATCTCTATTTTAGAGGAGAATGAAGAAATGAAAATACACTTTATTGTAAACAGAAATGAAATTATAAACAAAAACAACACTTAATAAAACACAGGTAATATGGGCGGCCTTATCGCTAAAAAGCGATCTCTGTCAGGCAACCCAACTAAGGAAAAACAAAACACTTTAGTAGCAGTGGAGTAAGCCTACAACACAAAGAAAAAGGGCTCAGAAGCAAAAAAAAGAAAAACTAATTAGGCTGGCATAAAATGTTTTTTTAAGAACTCTCTTGAAAATCGGTAGTGACTGCGCGCGCCTAATTTGTAAGGGGAGAGAGTTCCATAGCCGGAAATGAAAAGAAGGACAGCTTCAACTGAAAAGGATTTAGAATAAAAAGAAGTACTGTGGAAAGGAATTTTTAGGATAAGGTTATCTTCAGAACGGAGAGAGCGAAAATGAGAATCACTGAGAAACTCAAACCGTTCTTTCAGATATGGGAGTAGCTGGATTGAACAGAATGACACACTGAGAATGAGAATGAGATAGAGATCACACCATCAAGTGAAATAATAAACTTAAAGCAAAATACGTTTGTTGCAACTGGCGTTAGATTGTAATATTAAATAATAAAATAAATAAGTAAAATACACACATCTCCATCTAGCCCGAAAGTAAGCGTAGCTAGTATAATATACATAAATACTTATAAAATACAGATGAACATCCAGAAACTCAAAAACATTTACCGACATTTTCTAGTTGTGGGTTTCGAACCCACGCCCTTGGACTCAGAAACCAGGTTCACTGCCCACTGCTCAAATCGACCGTCAAATCTCACTCAATCAAAACACTTATTGCAACTTACCTATTTTTGTAACTCACGTTTCACTACCAAAAGTGCGACATAAGACGCTTAATGCAACTAACATTAGTTTACATTACTTTACAACTCATGTTTCGCTACACAATTTTTATCAATCTTTAACTCATGCCACACTTTAACAAGTGCAACATTAATCACTTAATGCAACTTGCTACAGTTTGTAACTCATGCCGCACTCAACAACGTATGCGAGAGCGTGAAATATTGCGCAACTTTGCCTACGTATTGAATGTAGATAGCTTTACAGTGGCATAACTTAGATTCAACAATTTATTTAGTTTATTTTTTGGTTTAGTTGGCACATTAAATTTTGTAAAAGTATAACTACTTAAATGCGATTACATGAGACTATCGAGAAGTGCAACATATAACACTTATTGCAACTAATATTCCCGTAACTCACGCCTTAACTTTAACTAATGCAACATAAAACGTTGCCTCGATTCTTTAACTGTAACCACAATTCTCCAAGTCCAACATAAAATACCCAATGCAACTTGAGAAATTTCGCTCACATTGGTCTTCACTCATGCCACACTTCAACAAGTGCAACATAAACCACTTAGTGCAACTTGCATCAGTTTGTAACACACGCCGCACTCAACACTGTATGTGAGAGTGTCGTAACATATTGCGCAACTTTGTCTACGCATTGAATGTGAGATAGCAGTGGCATATTTTAGTTTCAACAATTTATATAGAATTATTTAAGAATCGTTTTAATCGATAATTTTTATTAATTTATCTCTAATTGCCAGGCTTGTAACTCAATCTACTATTAAACCGAAAATTGCTCTTCGATTTTGCAATTTATACATATAAATTAATAGGTGCAACATAAAATAGTTGTTGCAACTATGAACAGTCTTTGTGACTTTCCGTTTTTTCTGTCCAACCAACTAAGATCGCGTGTAGCTACCTTATATTACTAATAACGGTGACAATAGTTTATATACTATATTTGTACACCATAAAAATTAAGGATATCAATAGGTGCAGAAAAAAATCAAAAGTAGAATACAACTTGGCATAGTTTAATCTCTTATTTTCTGTTTATTTAAAAAGATTTTTTTTTATTACCATAACAGACTTTACTCTAATCAGTAATGAAAAGAACACTATAAAATGTGTAAGAAAATATTTGTATAGAATAACATAACTTAGTTATAAGCGTTAACCGGTAATAGCGCATTGTGGGAGCTCGACTTCACTTTCGGGGGGCCGAGTTCGAATCCCAGCTCGCACCTCTAACTTTTCTAAGTTATGTGCGTTTTACGTAATTAAAATATCACATGCTTCAACGGTGAAGGAAAACATCGTGCGTGAAACCTGCATGCCTGAGAGTTCTACACAATGTTTTCAAGGAGTCCACCAATCCGAATCGGGCCAGCGTGATGAGCTACGGCCTTAACCCCTTATCATTGTAGGAGGAGGAGACCCGTGCTCTGTAGTGGGCCGGTAATGGGCTGATGTGATGATGATGATGACGATCTTAGCTATGGTGCCTCGGAGAGCACGTTAAGCCTCAAGTCCAGGTTATAAAACAATTTCATTATGACTAACAAGATGATACCGAAATTGTTAACTCACCAGCTAACATTGAAGCAGCGTGGTGGGTTTATATATACTAGAACCCTCTCTAAGATGAAAGAGGTGAACCTGTGCCTAGAATTGGAATGTTAAAAGGCTGGTGAAGATGATCACAGCTTTTACAACAGTCGTAAAGCATCTACGTACCCCAAACACAGCTTTAATGAGCTATTTTTGAAATAAAATTATACGCTTTGAGTTGTCAGATTAATATGATTTACAAAAAACATTCACAAACACAAAGTAGTAAAATATATCAAAAAATATTTGAAAAGTTTATCCTTTTTTGAAGTAGATAAGGTAACTACGCAGACGAAGTCGCGTGTCTAAACAAGTTAAGGGTATTGATCGAAATGCAGAGAGTATCTTTTGACCTTTGACATTTGTAAAGTTACATTCGTAGAATTGTTTTCAAAATGTTAGTTAATACAAGCTGAAATGCTTCGGCTTCTCTCGTGTGGCCCCACAACCGCGCCGCACCGCCAGCTTTAAGCAATGCGGTTAAATTTTTTTTTTTTATTATAATCAAATGTGCATCTTATAACATTTTGAATTTTGCTTAAAGATGCTGTAGATCGGATAGATTAACGGGGTCATCGATAAACACGTCCTCATGTTAACAGTTTATTTAAAGAACAGTAAGTTTTGAGTACATACCTATTGTTAAATACATATACACATACAAGATTCAATAATCGTACCAACAAAGGGAAACCGTTCCACAGTAACACCTACAATCTACATTCACCCATACAACGTTACAAACATAAAGTACTCCAGCGAACATCAAAGTAAAATGACATAATAGGCGACTGACGCCCCTATATATACATTCATACCATAGACTATAGAATATAGAACTATAGACCGCGTTTCCATGCCCCACACATAGCGATGCAAGTAGTGTTTTAGTTCTGAACACCTCACTGGCCATGCGGGATCGATTTCGGGCATGCGCAGTGAATACCAACGCTTCCGATCCACCCCTCCCCCCCGGACTGAAGCTGAAACCCCCTCTGCAACTGCACTTCAGTGCATCCAAGAACGCGGCTAAAAAAACTCCAAGAATAAAACGCAATACCGATTCTAAATTTAAACCGCGGTGTTATCTGTGGAAATTATTTTTTCTAATAACCAGTACTATGTGCGCGAAGGCCTACTCCATGAAAGTGTAAAACCCCGAGTGGACGGAATAAATCGATGCTTAAACAAACTATGAAGAGAAAAAAACGGGACGTAAACTGTGGCAGACAACCTTTTTATAACAGACCGCACCTCGACAATATATGAGACACGATTAAAAATAAAAAGGAAATATAATCACGGTTTATTCAGAATTTACACTGCAATATTTAATCACAAAAATAATAGTAATTAATTCACAAAATAATAATTAGTTTAAATCTAATCAAACTTACACAAAACCCACCAATTAAACGTATAACTTCCCCGATCATACCAAAACCTTACGAACGAAAATTTTAGACTGATATTTAAATCCGAATAAAAGTAGAGTTAAAAAAAATATAGCGTATTTACATTAGTTGACCATTTGAGAAAGTTTATAATATATAATATTATAGAAGCGTATTTATTGATAGAATTAATGATAATAATAATTAAAAAAAACACATAGTGATATGAAACGCAATATATTGAAGATACAAATTAACCTGGGATCAGACATAGCCTTAAGTTTTTTACTTACGAGTACGGCGGACGAACAATTTTGAGACTTGAGAATTTTTGCAGTGTGTTAAAAATATTTCGTATAAAATAAAAATGGGTGCGCGTTGTTTCTACTGTGTGATTTATTATTAACGTAGTGTGTTATGGATCAATTTATGTGAACGTGCACCGAGGTCCCTTAGGGCCCATGATGTTGAACATGTTCGATATGTGGAACTCTGTGAGCACGAAGCTGGAGGCCCAAAGCAATGTGCAGCAAAATCAACAGCCACACACTTCAGGTGGGAGCATTAAAGGTAATTTCCACTTAACTTACGGGTTAGTCACTTGATTTTCGACAAAAAAAAAATTATAGATGGAAGTATATCAAATATTTGGTAGACAGTGGCGTGCGCACTACACATGGTTATCTGCCAGGGTAGGCACGTTAAACAAAATCTTTCTTAATTACTGTGTGTAGTAGTGCTTTTATGCATTTTTATTGCATAAATGAAGTGCACGCCACTGTTTGTAGAGTAGAAAAAATAGTACCATTATTACTGAAATTATAGTAAGTGACCGGCCCAATGAAAATTTCACATTCAATAAATGTTCAATACACACATAGTAGAAGTTATTAAAGCCCGATCCACTGCTCGATTTGACAGCATTAATATGAAAAACGGCTAAATGCGTTTTGTTTTAGTGTCTCTCTCTTCAAAGATATTGTTCTTCGAAGAAGGTATATATATATATTAATACTAATTGCCACCCGTAAGAATTTTAGGTGAGCTTCCTAGTATGTCATAAAATTATTATTACATATATTAGTTATTTACTTATCTCAGGGATGGCAAAATCAAATGTAGTGAATTTGTGATACATATATTTTAGGGTCGCCCGTAAGGGCTTTTCGCCATACATAAATATGATTCAGCAGAACGATTAACGTCTGTTTTCTATAAATTGGAAAAAAGAGCCAAATTTTGGTACAAATATGATTGAAATTTTCTTATTTTCAGTGAGGAAAGGTGAGGAGTAAAATAAATTCATGTTTTTTTTTAAATTATTATAATTTGCTTTCATATATGGCAAATTCAGTGTTAAAACATAAAGATTCAATCAAACATGCCAGTTATCTTCAACCAAAGAAATAGCGACAAGTGCAAATATTTTTCGCAAATGCCTTTCTTTTTCTCAGTGGTAGAGGCCAGCAAAAATGTTAACGTTTTTGAGTCCATCTATAGTAAAAATTGCGTGAGCGATCTCACATAAAATATCTTCTAGAAAGTTCCGCCAAAAATACTTCCTTTCCGGTATATTAATACATACATAATTGTTTCTCATTTCACAGTTACGCAATTGAAAGCTGCTCGCCTAAAGAAAGTTGCCCAATTAAAATTCGGTAACAGTTACTGCCATGCCGTTGTGTGTCTCTTTCATTATGATTATATAATCCTCTCGTTAAAAAATGCAAACGCAATTATAATACTAATTTATAATATATTTGATTGGATGGGTGGATTAATAGCCGTGGGCTATGATCATATAAATCGCGCTACAATACGTATTAAGTTCCTATGTAAAAAAACATTTATGACATAACCCTATATAATAATATTGTACGTAAATTTTAATTTATTTGATTAAACTAAACTATCTCTAACTTTCGTTGAAATTATAAAACACAAAAGCTGATTACTTAAATATATTTTATATATATAAATCTCCTGTAATGATGCTATGATAAAATTCTACTATTAGTAAGTTAGCGCCATTTCGCCCCTGGCTCAAAAAAGAACATCAAACAGCAATCCATCTTAAAGGTGTCTGAAAGCGAATTCAAAGCACCTGATCTCAAATTAGTAGGTGTTTGTCCGCGATGGACTCCTAAACTACTCAACCGATTTAAAATTAAATTGGTACACCGTGAGCAGTCTGGTCCAACTTAAGAGATAGGATAGCTTAGATCTTTAATTATAGTCGCAATTTTATTTTATTTCAAATTATTTGTCTATAATTAATTGGCAGTCACATGTTATATATATATACTACTATACTCATTTAAAGCTTAGCGATACTGAATACTTTAAAAACAAAATCAAACGCAGACGAAGTCGCGGGCAACAGCTAGTATTTTATATAAATCGTATCTTTATAGTAATATATTATGAAACGGCTGTATTTTTGCGTTCAAGTACTGCAAATGAACTGATACTCTTTATATCTGCCATAGCAATTATGCTGCTATGTCATTAAAGTTTTTTTTTTCACTTTGTAAGACAAGAATATGAGCAAACGCCAAATTTTGTTTGATAAACTCATATGCGCTGATTTCTCCCTGTTTTTCATCGACAGGTGATTTAATCTATCCAATTTTAAGTTTCTCTAAATAACATTCTAAATGTGAGTTAATTAAAGCACATATTAAAAATGCAATATATATTAGCTATCCGAAACTAAACTGCGTGGATAGCTCTAAATGTAATGCGATTCCATTAAACAGGAAACATTAGGGATTACACTCAAAGCATTCCTTTTTACTATTCCGCTTACTTCATTTAACTATTCGTTATCAACTGTAACATTCTAGCTACTGAAATAGTTTATGTATGTAATTTACTATAAATGTTCGATATTATTTCGCAAATGAAAACTGTAACTCTAGTTTCGATCAGTACTTTCAAACAAAAAAGTTTTCATTATGAACATACATGGCATACTCGTATGCGATAACGTCAATCGATTTTTTAGTACAAATATTCACCACACAAATTCAGATGACGTTTTAGGACGCATTCCCAGTATGCAAAAATACGTTGAAGCTCTATTGTACATGCGATAGGCTTAGTATTAATGTTGTCTCATGAACAATTCTGCACCCATACCCCAAATTATCTAACTTAGTTGCTCCAATTATTTTAATGTTAGTTACAGAGCAATAAAGCTCCATGTTTTCGCACTTTCATTTCTAAGGACAATTTCGGTTGGCATTAAACACTTCAAGAAAGCACCTCTGCGAAATCTGGTTTCTTTTTTTATAACACGTTCTGTTGCGTAAAGTAATAAGGTGGAGTGTAATAACGCAACCAGTTCTACAGTTGTATGCTTACCATTTGTTAGTGAGTCGAAATTGGACTAGTCTTTTTTTTTTTAAATTAAAAAAGTTTGACAGTTAAAATTAAAGACAGTTAAAAAAAAATTAAAAGAGTTTGAAAAGACCCCTTTCAATTAAAAAAGTTGCGACGTTCCTCCTCTGCATAACGGGACCGCCATCTTGTTTTGTGCGTTTCGTTGTTTTGATTAACCTAGCAGTGGTTTAATGTTTTTTTTTAACAAATAATAGCGGGTGTATCACTTTACCCGGAAAAGAATCTCAATGTTGCAGCTCTGTTGAAAATAAAACTCTAAAATAAACTAAATGGGTAGATTTTAAAATAGTGCAGCTCTTTTGGAATAACAATGATATAGTGGAACGGAATTGGCATTTCGGCATAAAAGTAGCGCAACTGTTGGACAAACTAGGAATTTAGTTTAGTTTAGATAATTGTACGTAGCAGAACAAAAGTGGTCGCACCCAAGTCATCACAAGAAACACGCATTGTTCGAAGACTTTGAGTTTCAGGCATTGCCAATCCGAATTCATTGGGTGGTTTATCTATTTCTCTTAAAAGGAGTTACCTATCTACATTGTTTTTCTAAGGTATATATATTCGTGTAAGTTCACGAGTGCAAGGCGCTTAGTGATTATCCAGTGGAACGGATCATGAGCATTTGAGAACACACTCCAGTTAGGTAGGGCCAATTTCGAAAAAGGGGTAAGGCTTACCTGTTTCTCCAACTCAGAAATCGGATGGGCAGTGTTCGGACATATGTTCATCCGAAAATCACATCACACTCAGTGCCTGAAAATTTCGGGCAAGAGTTTCAGAATTGGCAATGAACGTCCACGGTAAATAAAACCCATAGAGCCTCCCTAATAATAAACCAAAAGGCTTCTCTTTCAGTTTTCGTTATTTGTTCATTTCTTTTGCAGCGGATTGAAATTAAATATTTCATAATCTTGTTGTAGGCATCTGCTAATAAGACTTAAACATATTGTTGGTATGAAATATGCTGATTTTTGAAAATTCTGGTTTCGTAATAAAATAATGTCCGGACGTAACTCGACACCGCTATTTGATGACTTAGCATTAGAATAGGTTTGCAATTTCTAAAATAAAGTGTCAACACTTAATAGAATGTTGATTGCTTATTATTTTTTTAGCAATATTAAATTATATGTGTAAATCACTTGAAAATGTTAGTTATTCTAAAATTTAAACTTCACTTAATTTAGTGAATAATAATCGAGCGCCTAAAAACGTAGTACTTTTTCTTTAGTTTTCATGTTTGCTTGTTTTGACGAACGTCTGGAAAAACACTTTACTTTCGCGTTTTTCCTCCTGTCATTTACTTCTGTCAATTTGATTGGTTTGCTTTGTTTACGGCTAAATTAGCAACATTTTACAACAAAACATATCAACAAAATGTACCAGGGTCACATAAGTATGTTAGTTAAAGTTTAGTCGTCATAATAAATACTATTCCTACACAGTCACACAATACATTAACCAGTTGTACTAGGCTCTCATAAACACATGCAGTTCAACGTTACACAATAATTATTATCTATCTTCCTTTGTTACGAATGAAACTTATCATATCTAAACCACAGTACACAACATTACGCTTAGGTACTACCACTTAAAATATACGTTAATTATTACCTTTTAAAATTAAATTATTTGCTTAAATCTTTTAAGGATTGCTGTTTGTTCCACTTGTTCGATGCGATTAATAGTTCTGCTTGAAAAACAGCCGAATTTATTTTAAACACGCTTTGATTTTTTTTAATAATTTTGACCGCGTTTGTTTTGGTTTTTAAAAACTCCAACGGGAACGTTTATTTTCCCGGGATGATATGCACCTAAATCCAACGAGTACGCTCCCCGGACGCTTATTCGGGATATAAATTGTATTCTATGTGTATTTCCAGAATGTTGTCTATCTCTGTGTTAAATTTCGTTAAGATAAGCGCAGTAGTTCAGCAGAACATACTTAACAAACATAAGGTAAGTATTTCTATACATCTCGAAAAATAAACATCATGTTTAGGTTGCTTACGAGTTACAATAAAATAAAGTCAAAAGTCTTTTTTAATTAAAGTTGTGCAACGAAAATATCGCTTTGGTCCTAACGTACAAGGAAAATTGTTTGTTTATTATTTAGAAAGACTTAATTTTACCTGTTCTGCGTTCTGACTAACACTGCTTGGTAAAAATTACGTTAGCTAATTATCGCGTGATTAATACATTTATAGTTTATACGATTAAACTTGCCTGAGCCTGTTATGATTATTATGACATAGATTACCAATTATACCGTTAAATGCATGTTAGTGTATAAAAGTGCTATATGTAGCTGAATATGTCTTTAAAGGTGTATTGGTTCATCATCATCCGCAGCCTATTAAGGTCCCACAGCTGGGCACAGGCCCCCCACGCTGCATCAATGTGGGTTGGTGTGCTTTAACAAAATTCAAAATCCTATTTTGCCATGATTACTTAGCTTATGATTTCTTAATATACTCGCAGGATTTTACAAAAAAAATAAAGACGCTGTCTAAAACATTTAACTACTTGAAAACCAAATACATATGTTGTTGTAAAGAATGATATATTTTTTTAACTGAGTGCAAATTATAAAAAAATCATCAATTTTATTTTAAACTGCTAAAACTACCAATCTACCAGGATTGTATAAATTTAGCTAACGTCGCACGATAAGTTGTTACGAGAAAAAGTTGCCTGGCCAAGACCCATATAGCTGCTAGTTACTTCGGAAAAAACTTAGATTCAACTTAATAATAGGTTTTGAACTATTGTATTATTTTTGTGAAACATGTGGTTAACAATGGAAAGTGTTGTTTATTTAGTATTTGTTAGGTTCTTTTGAGGGAAAATCTATAAATTATAATATGAATATTACATTTACATATGAACATATTTAAACACTTGGTTAATATTTGGCAGCACCCAGGATGCCTCGTAGCGGCGGTATCGAAGACGCTTTAGATTTAATTTGGTTCTAATTTTGTTCGTTAGGTTTTTGTTGTAAGCTTTATTAATTAAGTTTCTTATAAAACCTTATGATAAAAGAAGCGAGAACTCATTTCCCTTATGTTATTAGATTTTCAGTCGTCAGGCTCTAAAACTTAATAATAATCCATAGCCGTTAATGCAGGTAAACCAATAACTCGCATCATATTGCAGTGAACATGAATTGTTCACTGCAATATGATGCGAGTTTTGTATGAGATGACAGATACAGATAGATTTATAATCTATTTCTCATTGTCATGTCATTCTCGAGAAAAACGAACGAAAAGTCGTTGTACTGTTTTTTCGCATGAAAACATAGGTACATTGTGTCTCTATCTACGCACTGCGTACAAAACTAAAATATTACGAACCCGTGTTCCTACAATTATAGCGCCACTTGTACTACGCCAGAAATGTCAATGGTACTAAATAGATCAACTTAAATTCATACAAAAAAATTCGACCATACGATGTAAATGAAAATGTAACCTAAAATCCGAAATGGGAATCGAACCTATAATCACGATCTCAATAATAATTATTACATCAAAGTATTACATCAAAGTAACAACTAACTAAAATGCGTACATAAAATTCGACTGTACAATCATACACTACCAGGACTGCATAAACATGTGACAGACCAACGTTAGTTTAGTACTAGCGAGAAAAAGTTGCCTGGCCAAGACCCATATACACGCCGCCGTATTCGTGCGACTCGTCTTGATACTAGCCTTCGTGGTTTATTGACATCTGTTTAGTGACGGCCATTTTGACTGTTCGATTTTCAAATACTTTTTAAGGATGTCCAGTACGGCTAACTTGCGCGTCACGATATTATTTTATCTACTATATACGGTCAACTACAGACTGCCTTGACGATTCAAAAGTGCTTATGAACTAGGCCAACTGGATACAAATAAATATATATATTCTTGCATTTTATGAATGGTAAATAGTCGACATAAAATTACCCGCAGGGAGTTTTTGGATACAAATGACACAAAACTGAACAGGGAGTTTGAAAATCCCTAAAAAGACGCCTAGCAGTGGACGAACTTCGATTGTGATGATATTGTGTAGCTTGATTCGAGTGTCTCTGCTTCACTTAGCCCATGTTGGTCTAACAAAGTTGTGTTTTACGATCCAGAATTGTCATTTCCATCCCCCCAATGACAGCCGATCTTAAACTTGCTACTGCACACTTACCATCGAGTGTGATTTAAGCCAAGTTTTAGTCTATTGCTTATAAAAAACTCGTGTGTGTACTTATGACACGAGTAAAAAGATAAACTAATCACCTTTCCCTCACCACAATCTTTTTACGAATTCAAATAAAAAACATCAAAAAACTTTAAATAATTTTCATTGGAGACTAACTCAATACAGTGTTACATCTACGCGCGCTCCTTTTTTTTCATTCGGAAGAAATCACTCTGATCAGATATCTACTTCGCGCCAAAAGAAGTAGATATAACTTCAATAAAATAATTTAAAAGTTGTTACGCTTCCTACCGTACCACAGACTAATACATATAGGTAAGCATCATGATATCTCTACTATATTTTTGTAATATCGATGAAGAAATAGGATACAAAATTATGAATCGATCAGACCTTTATGAAATAGACAAGAGCTGATGATCTTCAACTGACTTCTACAAAGCTGAAAGGATGTTCTCTATCATACTCAAGAGCACTCTGATTTAAGTCGCGCCACATCGTGATTTTGCGTTCTGGTACGCGTCTGTCGCGTAGAAACCGGTTTAGAGCTGTAGGTTAAATATAATTGCCATATCACAAAAAGATTAGCCTACTACCACTAGATGAGGTTGCAATCCAGGGCTAGCTTGCACAATGTCAAGGATTGAAAAAAAAAATTGGTTCATCCGTTTTGACACTGCGATACACAGGGCAGCACATTAAACTTAAAACACCCATTTTTGCGTCAAGGGTTAAAACACTTACAGCAAGTATCAATAACTTCAGTCGCAGTTCACATATTTATGTATGCACATGCGTGGAACATGCGCTCAGGTACCAGTGACTGATATGATAGTGCGAGTGTGTGTGAGTGCCGTGCCGCGTTTGTGTGTTGCCAATCTACTTGACTAGTATCACTTCGTCGGTTATCTATTAATACTAGAACCCAACATTACAAGCAGGTTTCCAAAAAATATTTTCAGACAGCTTACCCCAACCCTCTAGTGTTCAAGGTGCTGATACTCGCCTAACCCCAATTGCAACGAGCGATGACTGGGGGAGTCTAATAACACAGGCGTAGTAAAGGTGCTTGTTTGTACACTTCGGGTACGAAACTCTAAAAAGTGATTGCAAATGATTTGCTGTCGTCCGTTGTGGAGTTATTTTTTGCTAAGATATTCATCATCATGAACATTATTGTTATCCCACTTTCGGCCCACTACAGGGCAAGGATTTATTCGTAGAATAGGATTTGCTTCGGCCATAGTACACCACGCTGCTTATTGGTAGACATTATACTCTTATGGATAACTCTCAGGCAAGCAGGTGATGATTTCCTACACCGTTACAGCAAGTAATATTTCATTGCTTAAAATGCATATAACTCTGCAGAAACTAAATGGAATATACTAATGGAAATGGATATACGAAATGGGAACTCATTAAAACGAACGCCGCGGCCTTTATCCTAATATTTTGTACTTCATGCCGGTATATACCACGCTATAAATGCCTGTTTAGGTACTCGAGCAATGTTTCCTGTTTATCGGTCAAGACATACTTCGATGAGTGTGCCAAGAACTTCACAATCTCATTCCTATACTGCCTTTATACCGTAGAAGCAAGATTACATTTATAATAGGAAGAGCTTAAGTGTTAAACGCTCTTCCGTCATCTGTGCTTCCTGACACATATACATTGAGTTTCTTCAAGGCCAGGCATCCGCACCATCCCAGACCTCATTGCTTTCTACAAGGCATAATAGTAACCTAGCGCTAGGCTATTTTGTATAAAAACAATTCTTGTCTATGATCTTAACTCGCGCGAGCACTAGATCAATCCAAACGGAGCACCCCAATCTACTGCAAACGTACGTGGAGTGCACGCGCTCGCATGCGCTTTGTTGCGTTTCGTGTGACGTCATCGCCATTTTGTAGTCAAATGTATATAGTAACCTACTAATAAGGCTGTTTTGAACTGGGAACGTTCTAGAACAGAGGTCACCAAACCTTCTTGTGTCAGAGACAACTTGTCATGTCTTTCGGCTTCGGGTAAATTTTCTGATTACCTGAATCTAGACCAGACCTATCTTAGTTATTAATATTTTTTTTATATTTAATATTAGTTAGTGGCTAAACTATAAATATATTGACTTGTATTTTCCGAAGTATTTCATTTATAAAGCTATATTAAGCTCTTTTGCTATATTAAGCAAAAAAACTGTGGCAAAAATCTGTCCTGTCGGGACTGGTTTTTCTTTCGTTGATCTCGCTCTATATCATCCACGGAAACCTTAATCTAAAGTAAAAAGTAAACGACCTGCTAGAATAATCCTCAGTCGATCACTAAATTTCAATTACGTTTTAGACGACTATGATCGTTCTAGAAGCTATGGTGCAATTGCAGCATAGCTTCAGCTTTGCAGCTTCTAACAAAAGTTGACCAGGAAGAAAATGGCCGTTTTCTGGCGTTATGCAGATGTGAAAAGGAAACGAAGTAGGTCTCCAGGTAAGGTAAGAAGTGAAGCATCAACTCGGCGGTTAGTCACTTCATTCATTTAGCAGTTGACAGTTAATTTATAATTTAATTTTAGCTCTAATGTTCTATGTTATTAACGTTTATCATAAAATGGGGAAAATGGGAAAACTTTGTGACCTAGCAACATTCCGCGGGGGTGAAGTGAGACGTGCTCGGGGCGTATTCTCTGTTTTTGGACACAAAGCACTGCGTGCAATAATGGCTGAATGAGCCTTCTGTACGTTCTTAATTCTTTGATTTGACTATTCTTTATAACAAAAAACAAACTTTCGCATTTATTATATCAGTGTGGATAGAAAAAAGGACAACAAAGCCTTTAATCAACTTTCCAAGTTCCAAGTATCTAAGATACTAGCCAAGGACAAGCCTGCCGACCCGGTTTCGCTTATCAATATATAAAAAGCGGTGTTGCCTTGGGAGACGTTGCAAAATTACTAAAACGGCTGTCATGTCGCAACCGAGCGGAAGGTCTGACTGATTTCACTTAGTTGACAACTGTGCTAATTGTTTTGGTCGGGAAGTGCGTTTTTGATTGGCCGGCTTCAAAACATTCTATGGCTGTCACGTGCACAAGTTCTTAGGGTTCCGTATCCAAAGCGTGCTTACTGGACCCTATTACCAAGCCATCCGACGGATGGCTATGGTATGTTTCTAAATGTTCAAAAGACAACATACTTAATCAGCGAAATAGAAATAACCTCCCGTTGAAGCTATAACTTAATTTTTGAAAGGCTGAAAGCGGTAGATCAACAATGAAACAACCGAATTCAATGGAAAATTGACTGTCTAGATTTCTTGGTATGAAAAGGAATTTGCAAAGATTTCTTGATTTCTACCGCTGGAATAGCTAGCTGACTACTAGTTTTTATAACAAGTGAAAAATATTTATATTATATAGGTAATAAACAGCAAGAAAAAAAGCAGTAACTCCAATTCATTAAAAAAAACTTTCTTTTCCTTCATCAATAATGGCACGATACAATTCGCAAATCCCATATCATACTTCTACGCATTCGAATTTCAAATTTCGAAATTCGCGACAGGATAGCTGCGCCCGTCTCAATTAAAACTATACTCTGTTGTCGCGGCGCTCTAAAAATAGCTCTAAAGTGAAAGTGGTAAGGTTCTTTTTAGATCGAACCGCGTGACGGCTTGAAGCCAACTCAAAAGTGTGTCACAGAGTTGAACAGCACCGCAAGGCCGGTCTATCTATGAACGCGCGAAGTACGGATGTACGACCCTTGCTTCTCTATCATTTATTTAAATCGTTCTATGCGTGTTCCATGTTTAAAATGACGTTGTAGTGTCGGGAGAAATTACGAATTTTGTCCTTTGCCCATAGACAGTTTATAGGTATTTTCATTTTGTAACTTTTTAGTTGACCTTAAAATAAATAAAATATATAAATTCACAAAGCGTATACAATGCAACCATAAAATTACTAATATTGATAAAACTCTATATTCGTCTTATTTTTGTTTAGAAAATATGATGACCAAAATGTTCCGAAAAGGCAACCATAAAAGTTCGAGATTTACTGAAGAACATCTACATAATGAGTAACATGTACTGCATATAATCCTCCTTTGGTTTGCAATGCGGGTAAAAAGCATTTTCTTCTGAAACGGTAGCTATAACTAGTAGATACTAGTATTATATAATGTTTAGTTACATTATGTTGACTTTGTTGCACAATTTCTTTGCTTTGCCTTGAATATTTATCAGTATTGTTTGTAAGATAATTTCTATTTCTTCAATATTTCGCTTTATGATGGTGAGTTATAAGATTGACAGGCTGTGCATGTGTGTCTGTCTGTGGCATCGTAGTTCCCGAACGGATGAACCGATTTGGATTTAGATTTTTTGGTTTTAAAGGTAAATTAGTTGGGAGTGTTCTTAGGTTTGTTCGATGCAATCCGGTCCAAGATGGCCGCTGCCACAAAATGGCGGGGTACGTATCTTATGTAACTTTTTCAATATGGATATGAAATTAATTGTTAAGTGTCGGGGGAAAGTTTTACTTTTTGTCTAACATTTGATTGATTACAAACGTGGCATCACAATATAACTATATAAAAAAAAATTGAGAATTTTTTTTCTTATATTCAATAAGGGATGTTTAATGTTGTCCTCGTATCTCCCGTAACGAATGAAACACATTGGCCAGCTAGTCTAGCCGATCGTAACACAACGCTAATATTATTTACAGTAAGCTAAGCCTGAGGGCGATATTTATTGGATTATCAACATGACAACCTAAATACCAAGAATATTTAATAATCGTTTTGAGACTTTGAAAAGAGAGCTCGATTCTGTTTCACCAGTTAACGACCCACTTACAATTTTTTCAACTAATAAAAATATTCGTGGCTCAAATTAATTATTTTATTCATCCACAGTCCACAGCTGGACATAGCCGCTTGAAGGGATTTCCCACGACTCGACTCAGATGTCACTCTCTAGGGTAGGGTCTACCGACTCCTATTCACCGTTGGGCATTCCATTCGAGCACGTTGGGACTCCAACGTCCATTATCCTCCTAATTATATGTCAATTTCCATTTCAGCCTTCACTGACGTGTGACTTTTTCATTCTTTCTACAGATACCTTTTTCTGATTTGATCACGTGTTGAATCCAAGCATAGTTTTCAGGCTTTTCAAGTTTATATTTTTATTTTTAGTTGACAGCGATCCTGCTCTCTGAGTCCCCACCAAACCCCACCTAAGGTTGTGGGTCCGATTCCCACAACTGGAAAATGCTTGTGTATTGAACATTAATGTTTTTCAGTTTCTAGGTGTTTATCTGTGCGTTATAAGTATTTATAATAATAATAATAATAATAAAGTTTTTTATTAGAGGCATATAAACCCATATATCAGCTTTTATATACAAAGAAATCTAGTTATCTTAGTACCCATTAAACAAGCTACGCTTACTTTGGGGCTAGATGGCGATTTGTGTAGTTTCGTAGTATATTTTTTTTATCGGTGAAAGTTCAATTATTAACAAATATTTTTTTTCCTTCAAGTTAGCCCTTGACTACAATGCCACCTCATGGTAAGAGATGATGCAGTCAATGGTAATGGGCTAACTTGTTAGGTTAATTGCAGTTATATTGAAGCCTCGGTTCCTACGCGACATCGGACCGAAATGCTAAATTGCCTAACTTTTATGTTGCTTTTGGCTTCGTGGTAAATAGTTACAGCTGAAGCCTCCCACCAGACCAGATCAGAGAAAATTCTGAAACTATTAATCGGGGATCGAACCCGGGACCTCCAATTATAAATCAATCATGCTCACCACTGCGCCAGGGAGGATGTCTAAATATTTTTGGTGTTTTATTAGTATTGCAGAAGCATAGTTAGTCAATGTAAAGCTTTTTGTGCCAGAGCTCGCCCGGAGAAGTGCATTCTTATTTCTGATGCCAAGCAGCATTGCTGTGTTCTGGTTTGAAGGGCGTGTGTTTCCAGTGTAATTACAGGCACACGTACAGGTAATCGTGTCCGTCAGGACACACGACGGCACTTTGTGTGAAGTATTCCTTCTATATCCTGCGAAGTCTTGCAGTAGTTGTTGGTAGACTTCACATACCTTCGAGAACGTTACGGAGTTCTCAGGCAGGAATCCTCACGATATTTTCCTTGACTGTTTTAAATTTCATACATTAACTCCGAAAAGTTAGGAGGTGCGTGCCGCGTGCCACGAACTCAGTCCCCACGAGAGAGAAGCCAAAGCTCCAGCCTCTAGGCTTTCGCCTAACAGCAGTGGACCGTAGTCCGAAGCTATGGAATCCATTAAGCAATACCAATATCCAGGTAAATTGAAATGTTACACTAAAATTCTATCACGCTAACTTGAAATCTAGAGAAACTAACGTAAAAAGGTTTATGATGGTTGTATTATTTCAAGGTACGTGACCACAATAATTTAGTTGCTGCATTGTGGTCAATAATGTAATGAGGTATAGCTATCTGTTTCTGAGTTTATTGGATTGTTTTGTAGAAATATTGACTTAAGAACTCACGTGTTCATGTCTACAAAAATCGGTTGGAAACTAGACTATGTACTATAAATATAAATATTCCAGTCTACTTCCTATCTAAAAGAAAAGGCAAATTTTATAAGTGATGCATGTTAGGGGAATTTAAAATATAGTGTTAGTTTAAAAATACAATAACTGTTCTAAATTACTTTCTGCTGTTGAAATTGCTGTATAATCCTCACATGAGAAATAAAAATCCAAGAGAAATAAAATAATAATTTAAAAAAATTCATACGACTTTTAAATCCTCTCATTGCAAAGAGAGCTTCGGATTAGAATTTTCTCCAAGCTTCTCAGAAATATATTGAAAATAAATTTTCGTAAAAATATAAAGTTTAAACATAGTTTAAACACAAATTGATTTAATTACAGAGGACGTCTAAACCTTTTATTTTATTTATTCGAATTTTAAATTAAAGGTTTTGTATCCTCTTTGGAACCAAAGTATGAACTACGTGTGAATCATCAAATCGCGTGCAAAATCGACCTTAGGCGTAGCCGTAAGGCCTATTCCTCAGAAGACTTAATTAAAGCTAAAAAAAATTGTAGACATAATTGGCTTGGATAGGTTTACTAAATGCAATTAAGTAAAGTACATGAACCATATTATTTCGTATGCTTTCGTATGCGTATTCTAAAAAGTAATTTGGTAACAGTATCCGGCCGTTATTACAAAAAATTTTAAAAATATACATGAAGAAATTCGAAATTCAATTCGGTGGATGTGCATACGGGCATACGTTTGTACCTATGATGTTTGTATGACGTACAGTACTGATCAGTACAGCCTTGAAAGTAATCCGCAGGACCAAAGATACAATACAATGTAATCGTACCCGGTTTAATAATTTTGTACATTGGTTTCAAAGATTTGAAAGTTTATAGGTTAAAAAAAAACAAATTAGAAACATTTCATTTTCAATTTATGCGTTAGCCAGTTTGTTTAAAAATACAAAGACTATAATTACAAGGTACGCACACATAGTTAATTATGAACATAGAATAATAAAATTGTATAAATAAATGCATGTTGTTAAAGATTCTATTGTGTTTTTATGTACAATATAAAAACTATTGCGTTCTGTCAGCACGTGACAAGATGCAATAATTTTATTGATTAAGTTTTAATTTTGGCGCGATTTCATTATTAATTGCTTTAATTTATTTTATACTTGCGTGACATTGCGACCTTGGAAAATTTAATAAATAAACTTAGATGCGAACTTAAGAGTACGTGTCTAAACTCGTGTACTAACTTTTAGCTGAGCTTTTAATACACTATTGTAGTGTTTTTTATGATATCATTTGGAATAGGCAATCAATGACCATAATCAGGTATAATTTCATAATTTTCATTAGAGTTTTTACCTACACTTGGAGGAATTATCAATTTTATAAATTTAACATACATATAAAAATTTCTGGAACCAACAGGATTTGAACCTGCGACTCTCTGGCAATCGCGGTCTGAACGCTTTCCCAATTGATTAAAAATATATTTCCCTATTAACTATAAATTTTATAAGCATGTTAAATATATAAAAATTATAATCAGGTATATCAATAAATGCTTAAAATCATAGACAAACTGTAAGTTTGTTCCATATCTTTATATATACATTTCTTGTGTGCGTGTGTATGTCACTGAACTCCTAACTCATAACATACCATCAAGTGAAATGGCAGTCAAGGGCTAACTTGTAGTGCAACGAAGAAATAAATCCTCTCTTTTATTTTTTTTCTTTTTGCCAGTAATATCAACCATATTAGATTTATCATGAAATCGTAAGCTTAGAATGCTATAACAAATACAACGAAACTATATAATGAAAACTAATGAGCACTTAGGGAGTTAACGTACAAACGAACAATCGCAACATTTTAATATAATAACTCTGCCATAGACAGGTAAAATGGGCTCATGCAATTAGTAATTAACTAAGTATAATATTAATTAATTACTTTTTTATTTATTTTAACAATTATGGTGAGTAATTAATAAGTTTTTGTAGCCTTAGTATCATCATGAAATTATCGGATATGATGATTAAAAACAATGCATAATGCTTGCGTTTAATGAATTTTAGATGCATCTATCTCGTATCGATAAAGATATGAAAACACACGGCGTCGTTTTGCAAACGGGAAAACGGCGCGTTTTGGTTTTAAGTTATAGTGTATAGTTAGATACCTGAAGTTCGTTATATTTAGATAAATAATGCGTGTTCGTTAAATTATCTTAAACAATTTGAAATTTAATTCTATGAACATTTTTGCTCATTTGTTTAACTTTTATTCTTAATTCAAGCACAAATTAGTGTTTATACATATTTAAAGAGAAAACTATTAATTAAAAAATTTACGGTGAATATATCACCAATAAAGTATTTAGAAGAACAAGAAAGACTTTATTGCACGTATAACATTCAGGAAAAGAAACAAGTAAGGAGTATACAGTGCACAATGTAGACATGCAAAGGCGGCCTTATTGCTGCAAGCAATCTCTTACAGGCAACCTTTGTAGGTAGGACTTACAGCAAGTTAACGGGATAGTGCCAAGAGTGTTGATAGATATACATAAATACCAAAATGTAAAGATGCAAATACATAGATAATTCAAATAAATATACGTAATGTATATATAGAAATATATAACACACAAAATATATATAATTAGCATAATTCTGCTCTTCCTATTTTGTGAAGTTGTTTAATTAAAGCGACGTTTCAGCGGCAGGTTGGTCCCCGTATGATCAAGCCACTGATTTTACTCATTAAATTCGCGTGACTGGGAAACACGGTGAAGGACTATGCCTACGAATTAGCAATATCTCATATAATTGCAGCTGTCTGCTGTAAAAATACGAGCTGTATGAAAAAAATATCGTAAACTGAGATCTGGTGCTTATAAAGGAACGGTTATAACTTGGCCATAATGAAAATACCTTCTTTTTTTTAAACAGAGAAAATGCCTGAAGCATTCCACTCCGTTAGGGGAAACGGAGTGGCTATGTGTCACTTGCACCCACTCTCTAATGTGCAGTTTTACCGGAATAAAAGTTGGTGAACCCATACGTCCAAACATGAAACTTTGTTGAATTTCAGCTTTATTCAAAAAATCAATCCTTATGTGTGTTTACTGGTCAACGCATCGTTGGTAGACTGCCAACTTGTTGGACAGAGTCGAAGGGACTAGTATACTAAACAGAGAAATAGCTGTTGTAGATAAGGAAGGATTTTTGAAAATTCATCTTCAAAGGGGGCAATATATTATGGCTTTTAAAGTCTTATAAAAATCGAACTGAACGTGATAGGAAAAAACTTGTTTAAACATAAACTTAATTTATTTTTGCTGAGCTTTATTAATTTGGCTATTTTGAACCGGATATGTTATCAATCTTTAACTACTACTGATATTAAAAATCAGCGACTAAGTATTACTTTCCCTTTGTGCTTTTCGAGAGAAAGCAACGCCTTAATTTAAATTTCGACTTGAAGTTATAAGTTCCGGTTCCTTTTAACAAACAGAGTTCATGAATCAATCAGCCGTTTACTTATCGCTTTAAAGTCTCTAACCCAGATTCGTCTGTGATTCAGTAATGATTTTAATTAATTGCACGACCGCCCGAAAATAGCATTTGTATATATGTATGTGTTTCTTTACTTCTCCATGACTTCTAAATGCCCGAAACGATTTGGATGTATCCGGATGTTCTTAGTAAAAAAAAAAAGTCAAGATGCAGGATCTTGACTTTAAAAAAAAATATGTAATATCAAATCAATTTCAGCAATCCTACATCCAACATCTTCACGCGCAAAGCTAATATAACAACCTTCTTTTTATGGTTATATCGTGGTTAAAAAAATGCTTCCCTTCGATTTATTGTTGTAACTGAAATCCGAGGAAAATATTACAAGTAAGATTACAGTAGGCTCGACTCGACTAAAAGATTATGAATTAGATTCTCCGATGGAGTTTGTGAAATTTACAATATTACGTATATAAATGATAATCCAAACTTACGCCTAGATTACAAGAAAATATTTTTATCCTTAATTTATTATATATTTATTTTAAATTACACACTACAGGGCCTATAGTTTACAAAGGAACCAACCAACCTATTGTTAATTATAACGAAACAAAATAAATACTAATTATTCATAAACAAAGCATTTAAACATAGAGCTAAACAGTATTAATAGTCGACTATCACCACGCCCTCACTTATCAACGGGTTTATTATCTAACAGTGAAAGTCTTGAATCACCTTTGCTTGCGTTCGAAAACCGAGTGACGAAATAATGCGGCCATCTTGTGTGTGAAAACCGGCGGTAAAAACTACGTAAAAACCTGCCTACATTGTTGTGTTGTCAAAGCAGTTAACACCAATGTTTGCTGATAGAATAACGCGGAAATAAAAAAACACAGCTGTTGTGTGTTTGCTTTAGACCCTTGGCCCATAAATAATTATATGTGTTTTATAATTTCCATTTTTCAATTTAGGCAAAGATCTGAAATATTACCCCACAGTGTTGTGTAGATACGTGTGGTACATGTACAAATTTTTCTTCTCCTTCAAAAAAGCCTTCTATTTGTATATTTGAGTGAAGAACTTTTGTCTTTTAATAATATTCCATTTGAATGAATAAGGTAGCGCAGGAATAATAGCAGGTACTATAATTTACCGTTCTATTATATTTTCGTAGATATATCACGATATGGTTAATTACAAGCAGCTGATAGTTAAGAATTTGTTAAATTTTTGTTTATATGCCCAAAACACCTGCCTATGATAGACAGCAAGTTTGATTTCCGGTAGAGATAGAGGCATAGAGGGCAATCTTATCATATAAGGGTATAGAGTATCAAGTACAAGTTTTAACAATTGATTATTTGACACGATTAACGAAGGGTTAAGCAATGAGCTATGTATATACTATGTATATGCTTTAAGATAACTCCAGAATTGCTTATTAAGTTTAAGCAGACGGTCTATAGGTTTTTTTTGTAACAAAACGGCTTTAAAACGTTAAAACGCTTAAATGTATGAATTATATGTATTATATATAAATACATACATATATTTATAAAAATTCTGGAATAAGGTGTTGTCTTCCGAGCATCTCTATCATTTATTCCTAGACCTTTACGCTGTGCCGTAAGAAAACCTAAAAAAATAAGAAGTATTTGACTTTTGACTGATTTTTTTACTTTTGCAGTGCCAACATTATTATTGCAATAAATTAAGCTAAAAATTAAGTATGTAGGACCTAGAAATGATACGTAAATAGAATAAAAACAGATCCATAAATCGATTATCAAATAGGTAATTGAATTTCGAACGTAGCGGCGTCACTTCCTAAGTTACAGAACGATACTTCCGCTGTCAAAAATGTTTTTCTCAAAACACGGCGCGCCGATTTGGCAACTTTCACCCGCGTTCGAAAGTTGAATTTTATATTGCATGTGTGTGCATTTTCGGATACACGTATAGTATTCAAATTCAAATGTTACGCGGTATTTTATAATCCAACAATTAATTTTTAAGATAAACGTCTTTAAAGATTGCGCAATCTAAACATAACTATTATAAACAAGAATTATATAAAAAAAATATATTATTGTTTCACTGTCTGATCGTTTGATTGAAATTTGTGAGACTAAATCAATTATCCATCCCACCAAATATTTACAATAAATGAAAATAACGTAATAACGTGAAAATAACGTTGTGTTGGGATAGAGGGTCATTGGGTATTATTAATAAGTTTAGGCCTCATAAGGCCTATTTATTGTTGCATAACTTTGTTATATCAGCGAATATAACTTGGGTACAATGTTCAATTAAATAAGCGTATTCAGCTGTTTGGCTGATATCGAATTATTGAGTTCTAAGCAAATAATATAAATATATGTGTTTTTGGTGATGAGAAATTTGCCACCTATTATTATTGTATCCTCAAGATTGAAATAAGTATAATTTTGTTTCGGAAAAGCACTTGGAAAATAGAGTTCCTGTGTGAATAAAACCAAATAAAATTGATGCATAGCTTAGCAGTACCTTTAAAGATTTTTTTGACCATCTTATTCTTTTACCTGGCAAAAAACGATACTTATTTAAGGTAGGTAAAATAATCGGTCCCTGCAGAATTAAAAAAAAACCGAAATAAATGTGGAAAATACATGGGAAACTACTTCATAATTTTACTTAAAGACGGATTTGAGTTTTAAAGTCCTTAACGGGCTTTGCTATAATTATAGAAAATTCAGAAAACCCATTTCAAGGTCAGTTGGTACTTCAAATGTTTTTACCGACTTACAAATTACCTACATAAGGTAAGAGTTGCCTCCCTGGTGGTATCATCAATGTTGGTCTAAGTAGTATTTTTTATAAAACACTGATCAATGATATCTATACTAATGAATTTTCAATACAATTATTTTACACATAAGTACCCAGGAGAATAAAAACAGGTAGGTTTCATTGCTTGTGTTTAAAGTGCAATTCAATTTAAATTTGGAATGCAAAAGCTGAAACTGCGTAGGTACTTATTAAATGTTTACATTCGGGGTACCTACCTACCTAATTAAATTTAAAAATGGAATCTTTTCGCTGAAATACACGGGTTCGTTGTGTTTTCGAACGAAAAAAAGCGAAAGCATGACTCAGGAGTCGAGAAAGTAATTCCTATTTTGAAAGTTGTACCGACAAGAAAGTACAACGACAATTTTTACGAAACCAAACAAACTGAGATAACTTATAAGTACATACCTATACGTCTTATTATAGAAAGGGACAACAGTAAACATACTTATTCGGAAGTAAATCAAGATAAATCACAATTGACAAAACGATAACAGTTTCAAAACAAGCGTGACACATTAACCAGAATATGTAGAGCTTCTTTTGTAAACTCGCGTGGTATAATCTGTGTTTATTAGCATAGGTCAAGTTACGATTGACGCGCAATACAATCAAATAAAGACCACACTAGCGACTGTCTTGATATAAGATATTATGTATTTTCAAGTTTGTGACGGCAAAAATCTCTTCTTCTTTCTTTAAAAATGATCGTTCTTAACTCCATAATCGGTGCAGACAACAGTATTTCATTATTATTTTTATAATTTTCTCACAGTTTATTCACCGAGGCTATTTTTCTCTAAAAACGTAGCAACAGGTTTCAGGTGGAATAGTTATTTTCAATTCAGCCAGCAATCTTTTACTGTTTGTTCACTTCATACATACAAATTTTACAAACGCAAGAGTGATTTTCCTAAAAAACGTAAACCGGGTATGTATTTGTCTTATCCAGTTTTATTAACGTATTTTAGTTGCCAACTATTTGTAAGGTTTGGTTAGATTAGGTCTTTCTGTCTAAAAAACCTCATTATCAACCAGGAGCTAAAATTAGCCATATCTCCGTATCTTGGTGAGCACTGTATTCCCAGATTATACACCAGATTAATATCACAAATATGTAATAAATATTGTCAAAAAGCCCGTCAAACTACATTTTTGCTTCACCTGGAAATGTTAAACCCTCTCTTCTATGAATGAGGAGACTTTTCCAAGCTGTGGGTATAGGATTAAAAACTATTGGGCATAGACCTAAATATTTTAAATGAGTCAATATTAGACCCTTACCCCGTCGTTTTTTTAATTTTAATTAATTAATACCACTGCTATCTATGCATAATTGACTAATTGAAAATTGATACACTTTTGCCATCTTATAGGTAGTTCATCCGTTTACTAAAAAAAACCAACGGACGGGGATCAATAAAATCTTTAAAAGCGCTTTGGGGTACCCCATTGGAGTTGAATTATTTCCATTGCAAGAAGTTATCCAAATTTCGAAAATATCTATTAAGGCAAGGTCCGGGGAGCACGCTGGATGTCTTAGACATTCCAATTGAGGCTCTTCTAATTTTGTAGCCATCTGTTGTTCAGTGTGTGGTCTTGTGTTTTGCTGAAGCAGCAGAGGCCTAGAGCGATTGACCAGTCGGTTATTTAGCAGCTAGCTTTTCCATCAAGGTTTGCAGTTGCTGACAAAAGACATCCGCTGTAATCGTCTGGCCACATTTAAGAAAGTTATAGTGAACGATGCCGGTACTAGTCCACCAAACGCTCACAAGTAATTTTTTTGAGTCAATTTTCGCTTGGGGCAGAATTTGGCCGGTTTGCCAGGGTTTAGACATTGCGATAAGCGTTTCTGATTATCCACTATTGATCACCGCTTCTTTTTTGTGCTGGTTGAGTAATGTAACACAGCAGTCGACGCGCGTTAGACTTTGCTGCACTTAATTCATGAAGTACCCACCTTTCAAGCTTTTTCCTTCAATTCTTCATCATCAACTCTGGTCTCCGGCCGTCCACGGGGCTTGTTCTGCAGGTTAAAATTTCCAGAACGAAAACTTTGGAACCACAAAACGCACTGTGTGTTCTTTTGTAAGACTGTCACCATACACATGATCCTTCGAGCCGTTTCTACAGCACTGGTTCAACGATGGAACTCGTACTCGTAAATAATGCAATATTTCAGGTTTTCCATTTGTGAACTGCGTGTTGCTAAGAAAAAAACCAAAGGAGGAAAAACAAATAAATTAGGGTTTCAAAACACAAAAGCATGAGTAAATAGCTATATAAACTTGAAATTGGAATCCAACCAAAGTGGACATGATTGAGATCTAACTCGACACATTGACTGTACCAATTTAGCTGAAATTTGAAATGTAATGTGAAATGTGATAGCTTATTTAATTTTATTTATTTCTATGATTCACTGAGGCAGCTAGAGTACACATAAATTACGACACACATTTTCTACTTTCTAAACTTGAGCAGTTGCAAGAAAGAGATCGTTGAAAACTAAGCGGTCATAATGTTATTAAAAAGTTATGTCCCCCGTGTGGTCAAACCCTAACGCTAAGATGGCGCATATGTTCGCACGACGGAAACGGCCGAAGTCCCCCGAGCGCACTCGTAACTAGGTCACACGCACACATCCGCACGGGATCGACGTACGCGGCACACGCACGCGGTTCATCGTATCGTGAGCTTGGGGAAAAAGAAAAAAAATACCTTATTTTAAATGGGAAAAAGATATTTTCTTTATTCATACTAATAGTAGTTTCATAATATGTTTCTTTGTTTTTTATTACATGTTTTCCACTCAATCATTACACCAATGTTGATGAAATTTAACACATTTATGTCTTGCATCCTGGAGATGGACATTGTATAATTTGTATCCCATTGGAAGCATCAGAGTAACGTTACGTTGTTTTAAAAAAAACTATCAAATGTTATTTTTGATAGTTTTTTTTTTTAAATTTTGATCGTTATAATAGAAAAGCTGAAATTAGTTTTTGTTTGTTTGATACAATGCTATACTATAGGTACATTTCGTGTCGTTTTCTTTCGTTTCAAAGAAAACCTACCTACTATTCGAAATATTTTTCTTTTTATTGCCCAATTCTCGCCCTTAGAAGCGGATCAAACTAAGTTGTACAGCTGGCGGGTGATGCGATGCGGTGGGTCGGAGAATATTGCTTATAATATGGGATGGTTAAGATAAATCTTCTATTGCCTAATCCTTATGTTAGTAGTGTCTTTCTTGGAGTAAAATAAGAACTTGGTGAATTTGAACAAACAAAATTGGCTCATAATTTTATTTTATTTTATTTTTAGTAGTTAAAGAAATAGAAGTTTTTGAAGGCTCAGAGTCACTCTGTGGGCTATAGAGGGAGCCATCATCACACTATCTCTACGTAATCATATCATAAATTGGGCGATCCGTAGAACCAGAGTGTCCGACATAGTTAAAGTCACGACGCTACAGTGGCATTGAAAGAGGCACCGTAGCTCTTAAAATGGATAGACGCTGATGCCCTCAGGAGCTGGAATGGCGATCCTGAATCGGTAAACGCAACTTTGGTCGACCACCAAGAAGGTGGGCAGACGACATGCAACGATGTGGAATTAAGAACTCTCTAAGAAGAGCTACATCCAGTAGTTGCAGTGGCGTGCATTTCATACATGCACAAAAGCACTGCATAACCAAATTATTTTATATAAGTCGTATTGGAGGGGAATTTTTCCATTTTATGCCATGTACCGGCTTAAAGCATAACCTGGTCAAAACCCTATAAACGCCACTGAGCAGTTGACATGATGATGACGATTATGGGGATGGCATGTTTCACAGAATTTATGGATATAATCCTTACTTGCAAAAGTGTTTGTTTGTCCTTCCTTTAGTTGCTAGCAATCCTTTGGTCTAGAGGTTAGCATGCTCGATTGCGAAGTCGAAATTCGATTCCCTAGTCGATTGTTGGTTATTGAGTATTACCCTGGAGAAAGAAAATTGTTGTTCTCCGAGACTCGGGGAGCACGATAAGCTGCTATTCCAGCATATGTGTGCTTCTCGACTAATGCCCGTTTTACCTTACAAAAAACAATGCTTAAATAAGTAACGCCTAATCTAAGGAGATTCCTTAGCATACATCTACCGACCAATAGTTATTAAGAGTTGGTGAAACGTTTTTTTCTTTAGACATCGCCTTTAATCATTAGGCATTCGATTTCGGCGATAGCTCGGTTTAGGCAAATCGGGCATAAGCTGTGGTTGAGTGTCAAATCAACCAATAGGATCGTTTATAATTTATAGCTTTAGCTTACCTAAGTATAGATCCGGTGGAAATAGATTCAGCAAAGTATGTATTTCATAGGGAGATACGTCCGAAGGAAGACTAACAAATAAATGGATGGGTTATGTGAAAGAGGATATGCGTGTAAAACCGTACAAATTTTCCTGGTTCTCGCGGATTTTAGCAAATTAAACTCTATGCTCCATGTACATTCGAAAATGGCGCCATACAGCCGCCATATTGAATTAAAAAATATATAAGTAATAGTATCTCGGGATATTGAGTTCTAACGATACCTCATAGAAAAAGTCTTTAACTATAACTATAAATATAACTCAAGGATAATGAAACTTGAAGTTGACGATCTCCCTGGCGCTGTGCTTAACGGTGTGGTCTTTTAAGTGGAGGCCCCGGTATCCATCAACGACGCACTCTATTTGGAAATTATAATTTTATCTGGTCTGGTGAAACTGCAGTAAAGTTATAACGCATATTTTTAGGTAGTCGTCTAACATTTTATTTTATATAAGATGTCAATCAACCCGAGCCGCAGATAGTGTAATATCCTTAAGGAAATGGCTTTATTATGCACTTGTTCTAGAATCAAACATTAAAGTTTTCTTTTCCAAAGTTCGCGCGACGGAAAAGGCCGAAGTCCACCGAGTGCACTCGTAACTGGGTCACACGCACACACCCGAACAGGAGCGTCGTACGACACACACTCGCGTTGGGCATTGTGAGGTTGGGGAAGGAAAAAACATAGCGTTTTTGCTTTCACTTCACACGTATTTTCCCAAAGAGATTTATTCATAAGGGAAGAAGGCTTTACGGTACATTTTCATTCCTGAATATTCACTACCTCATGATACCCTAGTAATATTATAATTATGAAGTAGACTGGCTAGTGTATGTTCCTTCACGCAGCAACGGAGTAGCGGATTGACATTATTTCATCCTTTGGAATAGGTCTCGCTATCTTGATTATTACCCGTTGTCCCTCCCTGCAAGAAATACTTTTAATTACTGTCATAAAAAAAAAATCAAGTCATAGAACTTTATCTGAATAATCTTAAAGGGTTGGAAGGACTTTGAATAAACTTCTTAGGAAGATATCTTCCTCGTTGGTGCAGGGATTAGCATGTTTGACTACGGATTCCGATGTCCTAGGTTTGGTTCCCCAGTCTTGAGAGAAATGGTTAGGTATAATTAGTTTTTTAGTCTTTCCGTCAAGAACTACATTGGCGTTGTCCACCAACGTTTCTCGGAGAGCTCACGAAGCCGTCTGTCACTTCTTTACATAGTATAAAACAAATTCGCTGCCGCTGTTTGTACAGTATTTTGAACAATGCAACGGATTTTAATGTAGTTGTGAGCAATAGATAGTGATTGAGTAAACTCAATTATTAGTATATTTATTACAAAGCCCGGGCGGATCGCTAGTGTGATAATAATCTATGAAGCCCACAACCCCGCATTAGGGCAGCGCTGTGGGTAAACGTTTTAAATCCCCCACTCCTACTTGAGACGAGGCCTGCTAAGCCCAGCAGCAGCTAAAGATATATCCTTGTGATCCGTTACTGCGTGAAAGACAGAAGACAAAACAATAAAAATGTTTTTAACCCTTCATTACGCAGCAACGGAGCATTGCGATAGTTAATTGGCTAGAGAGTGAAAAATTGTATGATAAAATAGCCGGACTCGGGAATCGAAAACAAGACGCCGTAAACAGCTCAAGGAGTCCTGGGTTCAATTCCTGGTATGGAAATACTAACCACTAAACAAACAAACATTACTCTTATATGTTCCTTACTTTAAACATACGCGTATTACTCAAGTTTTATTTAAACTTTACTTAATCCCACGAGATTTTATGGCCATTTTAAAATAAATGTGCGGTAAATAACTACTTTTACGTCGTATATAAACCGAGATGATATATTATGTAAGCCAGTTTTTGGAGGTTGCGTGTCCGAAAGGTGTTTGCGCATTACCAGGTGAACCGCAAACAACGCAACCAAATTACAAGCTTTTATTTAGATTCACCTGCCCCGGTGCTTGTATCGCTGAAATAAAGTCTTGCAACCAACTCAGCGGTTTTCTTTTAAGCTGAAATTCATATAAATTTGTAAATGAAAAGCGTAAAATACAGTAAAATTTAGTAAATAACACTTTCTATTATTACTATCAATTTTAATAATAATATGTGTGTGATTTTATAGTTTTAGTTTAAGTATTTATGTGTATATCCCTGTCGATGTATTAAATCGCAAAGAAGGGCTGTTTTTTCTCACAAATTGTAACTATTAATATTAATATAAGCACATAAATATACTGTACATGTAAATGTGAAAATACTAAGTCCACCATAATCCACAATTGACTTGCGTGGTGGATTACGGCACTGTAGCAGATGTGTTGATGGTGTGATGAAAAAATTAAATTGGAAAAAAAGTCCTTTTTTTATAATACCATTTTTTTATGATACCATGAAGCTGTTCTGAAAATGGAGTCGGAAGGTGAGAGTAGAAACTATGTTGTCCAAAAACGGGTTGGGCAACAGAGTTTTTTTTCGTCATATTCGTCTTACTGACACCGATTAGGCATATGTTTACATTATAACCTACCCCACACCTTAGACTGCATCATCACTGGTTAGGTTCCAGTCAGGTGCTAACTTTTAGTAGAATAAAATGATATAATTGGTTAAAAACTTACAACTGATATAAAAGATACCCAATAAGTGCTGATGCCCACCGTAACAGTTAGGTACGTGAAGCCAATGCGATTCAACGTGGAATTTGTTAAAATTAACTATTCAATACATTGACGATTTGCGCGTTGAATGCTAATGTTTACTGCAGCTATAATGTAGAAAAGTTATAGGAAGGTATCGATAATGGGGATATCGATAATATCCCTCGCACATCATTGCGATTCAAAATCAATAAGACACAAATGAATGAAATGTGAGCGAGCTTTATGTCGTAGGACATAGTGTTGTTTGGAGTAAGCGACATTTGGGCAATAAGTGGTTTATGTCACATTACGTAAAGAAAGCTATACTTTAATTTCGCCTGGTATTGAATTGATACAGTGTAAGAATTCCATTATTGTACCAAGCCGACTGGAGAAATTATCATTTT